>NW_027667302.1:2851000-4276500 GCF_963924665.1 Micromys minutus
GCAGAAATTTTACTTATTTTGGGGCAAAATTGCAGAAATTTCACTTATTTGACATAAAAAAAGGCAGAAATTTTCCTTATTTTGGGGCAACAAACAGAAATTTCTCTATTTTTGGGGCAAATATGCAGAAATTTCACTTATTTCAGGGTCATAAGTCAGAAATTTTTCTTATTTTGGGGCAAAAAAGACAGAAATTCTTTTGTTTTGTTGGAAAAATACAGAAATTCCACTTATTTAGTGGCAAAAAGGCAAAAGGTCCCCTTATTTTCTAGCAAAAATGAAGAAATTTTCCTTTTTTATGGCATAAAGTTATGCATTCTTTTTATTTTCAGACAAAATTCAGAAATGTCGCATATTTTGGGGGAAAAGCCAGAAATTTCCCTTATTTTACAGCAAAATTGCAGAAATTTTACTAATTGTGGCGCAAAAAGGCAGAAATTCTTTTTATTTTGGGGCAAAATTCAGAAATTCCACTTATTTTGGGGCAAAATTCCAGAAAGTTCCCTTATATTGGGGCAAAATTGCAGAAATTTTACTTATTTTGGGGCAAAATTGCAGACATTTCACTTATTTCAGGGAAAAAAGGCAGAAATTTTCCTTATTTTGGGGCAAAAGGGCAAAATTTTCCATATTTTGGTGCAAAAATCAGAAATGTCCCTTATTTTGAGGTAAAAGGGCTGAAATTCCTTTTATTTTGGAGCAAAAGGCAGAACTTTCCCTATTTTTGGGGAAAATTTGCAGAAATTTCACTTATTTCAGGGTAATAAGTCAGAAATTTTCCTTATTTTGGGGCAAAAATGACAGAAATTCCCTTTGTATTGGGGGAAAAATACAGAAATTCCACTTATTTAGAGGCAAAAAAGCAGAAATTCCCCTTATTTTAGGGCAAAATTGCAGAAATTTCCCTTATTTGGTGGCAAAAAAAAGAAATTCCCCTTTTTTGGGGCAAAATTCCAGAAATTTCTCTTATTATGTGTAAAAATTGCAGAAATTTCCTTTATTTTAGGGCAAAATTGCAGAAATTTCACTTATTTCAGAGAAAAAAGGCAAAAATTTTTCTTCTTTTGGTGCAAAAAGGCAGAAATTCCCATTATTTTGGGGCAAAAAGGCAGAAATTCACCTCATTTGGGCCAAAATTTCAGAAATTTCATATATTTCAGGGCAAAAAGGCAGAAATTTCCGTTAATTTGGGGCAAAAATGAAGAAATTTCCCTTTTTTATGGCAAAAAGTTATGCATTCCCCTTATTTTCAGGCAAAAAGGCAGAAATTCCCCATATTTTGGAGCAAAATTGCAGAAATTCCCCTAATTGTGGGGCAAAAAGGCAGAAATTCTCCTTATATGGGGCAAAACTCAGAAATTCCACCTATTTTGAGGCAAAATACCCGAAATTTCCCTTATTTTAGGGCAAAATTGCAGAAATTTAACTTATTTTGGGGCAAAATTGCAGAGATTTCACTTATTTCAGGGAAAAAAACGCAGAAATTTTCCTTATTTTGGGGCAAAAAGGCAGAAATTCCTAATATTTTGTTGCAATAATACAGAAATTCCTAATATTTTGTTGCAAAAATGCAGAAATTTTCATTATTTTGAGGTAAAAAGGCTGAAATTCCCATAATTTGGGGCCAAAAAAGCAGAAATTTCCCTTATTTTGGGGCAATTTTGCAGAAATTTCACTTATTTCAGGGTAATAAGTCTGAAATTTTCCTTATTTTGGGGCAAAAATGACAGAAATTCCCTTTGTTTTGAGGGAAAAAGACAGAAATTCCAATTATTTAGAGGCAAAAAAGCAGAAATTCCCCTTATTTTAGGGCAAAATTGCAGAAATTTCTTTTATTTGTGGGCAAAAAACAGAAATTCCCCTTATTTTGGGGCAAAATTCCAGAAATTTCCTTTATTATGGGAAAAAATTGCAGGAATTAACTTTTTTTTAGGGCAAAATTGCAGAAATTTCACATATTTCAGTGAAAAAAGGCAAAAATTTTTCTTCTTTTGGGGCAAAAAGGCAGAAATTCCCATTATTTTGGGGCAAAAAGGCAGAAATTCACCTTATTTTGGGTTAAAATTGCAGAAATTTTACATTTTTCAGGGAAAAAAGCAGAAATTTCCCTTAATTTGGGGCAAAAATGAAGAAATTTCCCTTTTTTATGGCAAAAAGTTATGCATTTCCTTATTTTTTAGCAAAAAGGCAGAAATTCCCCGTATTTTGGAGCAAAATTGCAGAAATTCCCCTAATTGTGGGGCAAAAAGGCAGAAATTCTCTTTATTTTGGGGCAAAACTCAGAAATTCCACTTATCTTGGGGCAAAATTCCAGAAACTTCCCTTATTTTGGGGCAAAATTGCAGAAATTTCACTTATTTTTGGGCAAAATTGCAATAATTTCACTTATTTCAGGGAAAAAAGGCAGAAATTTTCCTTATTTTGGGGCAAAAAGGCAGAAATTCTCCATATTTTGGTGCAAAAATCAGAAATTTCCCTTATTTTGAGGTAAAATGCTGAAATTCTTCTTATTTGGGGGAAAAGGCAGAAATTTCCCTATTTTTGGGGCAAATTTGCAGAAATTTCACTTATTTCAGGGTAATAAGTCAGAAATTTTTATTATTTTGGGGCAAAAAAGACAGAAATTCCCTTTGTTTTGGGGGAAAAAGGTAGAAATTCCACTTATTTAGAGGTAAAAAGGCAAAATTTCCCCTTATTTTGGAGCAAAATGAAGAATTTTTTTTTATGGCAAAAAGGTATGCATTCTTTTTATTTTCAGACAAAAAGGCAGAAATTCCCCATATTTTAGGGCAATAGGCAGAAATTCCCCTTATTTTGGGGCAAAATTGCAGAAATTTCCCTAATTGTGAAACAAAAAACAGACATTCCCCTTATTTTGAAGCAAAATTGCAGAAATTTCCCTTATTATGGGAAAAAATTGCAGAAATTTTCCTTATTTTAGGGCAAAATTGCAGAAATTTCACTAATTGTAAGGCAATAAGGCAGAAATTCTTCTTATTTTGGGGCAAAACTCAGAAATTCCACTTATTTTGGGGCAAAATTCCAGAAATTTCCCTTATTTTGGGGCAAAATTACAGAAATTTTACTTATTTTGGGGCAAAATTGCAGAAATTTCACTTATTTCAGTGAAAAAAGGCAGAAATATTCCTTATTTTGGGGCAAAAAGGCAGAAATTCCTAATATTTTGTTCCAAAATTCAGAAATTCCCCTCATTTTGAGGTAAAAAGTCTGAAATTCCCCTTATTTGGGGCAAAAAGGCAGAAATTTCCCTTATATTGGGGCAAAATTGCAGAAATTTTACTTATTTCGGGTAATAAGTCAGAAATTTTCCTTATTTTGGGGCAAAAATGACAGAAATTCCCTTTGTTTTGGGGGATAAAAACAGAAATTACACTTATTTAGAGGCAAAAAAGCAGAAACTCCCCTTATTTTAGGGCAAATTTGCAGAAATTTCCATTATTTGGGGGCAAAAAAACAGAAATTCCCCTTATTTTTGGGCAAAATTCCAGAAATTTTTTTTATTATTGGAAAAAATTGCAAAAATTTCTTTTATTTTAGGGCAAAATTGCAGAAATTTTACTTATTTCAGAGAAAAAATGCAAAAATTCTTCTTATTTTGGGGCAAAGAGGGAGAAATTCCCATTATTTTTGGGCAAAAAGGCAGAAATTCACTTTATTTTGGGCTAAAATTGCAGAAATTTCACATATTTCAGGGCAAAAGGCAGAAATTTCCCTTAATTTGGGGCAAAAATAAAGAAATTTCCCTTTTTTATGGCAAAAAGGTATGCATTCCCCTTATTTTCGGGCAAAAAGGCAGAAATTCTCCGTGTTTTGGAGCAAAATTGCAGAAATTCCACTAATTGTCAGACAAAAAGGCAGAAATTCTCCTTATTTTGGGGCAGAACTCAGAAATTCCACTTGTTTTGGGGCAAAATTCCAGAAATTTCCCTTATTTTGGGGCAAAATTGCAGAAATTTCCCTAATTGTGGGGCAAAAAACAGAAATTCCCCTTATTTTGAAGCAAAATTGCAGAAATTTCCCTTATTATGGGGAAAAATTGCAGAAATTTCTCTTATTTTATGGCAAAATTTCAGAAATTTCACTTATTTTCTTGCAAAATTGCAGAAATTTCACTTATTTCAGGGAAAAAAGGCAGAAATTTTCCTTATTTTGGGGCAAAAAGGCAGAAATTCTCCATATTTTGGTGCAAAAATCAGAAATTTCCCTTATTTTGAGGTAAAATGCTGAAATTCTTCTTATTTGGGGGCAAAAGGCAGAAATTTCCCTATTTTTGGGGCAAATTTGCAGAAATTTCACTTATTTCAGGGTAATAAGTCAGAAATTTTCCTTATTTTGGGGCAAAAAAGACAGAAATTCCCTTTGTTTTGGGGGAAAAAGACAGAAATTCCACTTATTTATAGGTAAAAAGGCAAAATTTCCCCTTATTTTGGAGTAAAATGAAGAAATTTCCCTTTTTTATGGCAAAAAGGTATGCATTCCTTTTATTTTCAGACAAAAAGGCAGAAATTCCCGATATTTTAGGGCAAAAGGCAGAAATTCCCCTTATTTTGGGGCAAAATTGCAGAAATTTCCCTAATTGTGGGACAAAAAAAAATTCCCCTTATTTTGAAGCAAAATTGCAGAAATTTCCCTTATTATGGGGAAAAATTGCAGAAATTTCCCTTATTTTAGGGCAAAATTGCAGAAATCTCACTAATTGTAAGGTATTAAGGCAGAAATTCTCTTTATTTTGGGGCAAAACTCAGAAATTCCACGTATTTTGGGGCAAAATTCCAGAAATTTCCCTTATTTTGGGGCAAAATTACAGTAATTTTACTTATTTTGGGGCAAAATTGTAGAAATTTCACTTATTTCAGGGAAAAAAGGCAGAAATATTCCTTATTTTGGGGCAAAAAGGCAGAAATTCCTAATATTTTGTTCCAAAATTCAGAAATTCTTTTCATTTTGAGGTAAAAAGTCTGAAATTCCCCTTATTTGGGGCAAAAAGGCAGAAATTTCCCTTATATTGGGGCAAAATTGCAGAAATTTTACATATTTCGGGTAATAAGTCAGAAACTTTCCTTATTTTGGGGCAAAAATGACAGAAATTCCCTTTGTTTTGGGGGATAAAAACAGAAATTACACTTATTTAGAGGCAAAAAAGCAGAAACTCCCCTTATTTTGGGGCAAATTTGCATAAATTTCCATTATTTGGGGGCAAAAAAAACAGAAATTCCCCTTATTTTGGGGCAAAATTCCAGAAATTTCCCTTATTATGGGGAAAATTGCAGAAATTTCCCTTATTTTAGGGCAAAATTGCAGAAATTTTACTTATTTCAGAGAAAAAAAGCAAAAATTTTTCTTATTTTGGGGCAAAGAGGGAGAAATTCCCATTATTTTGGGGCAAAAAGGCAGAAATTCACTTTATTTTGGGCTAAAATTGCAGAAATTTCACATATTTCAGGGCAAAAGGCAGAAATTTCCCTTAATTTGGGGCAAAAATAAAGAAATTTCCCTTTTTTATGGCAAAAAGGTATGCATTCCCCTTATTTTCGGGCAAAAAGGCAGAAATTCTCCGTATTTTGGAGCAAAATTGCAGAAATTCCTCTAATTGTCAGACAAAAAGGCAGAAATTCTCCTTATTTTGGGGCAGAACTCAGAAATTCCACTTGTTTTGGGGCAAAATTCCAGAAATTTCCCTTATTTTGGGGCAAAAATGCAGAAATTTCCCTAATTGTGGGGCAAAAAACAGAAATTCCCCTTATTTTGAAGCAAAATTGCAGAAATTTCCCTTATTATGGGGAAAAATTGCAGAAATTTCTCTTATTTCATGGCAAAATTTCAGAAATTTCACTTATTTTCTTGCAAAATTGCAGAAATTTCACTTATTTCAGGGAAAAAAGGCAGAAATTTTCCTTATTTTGGGGCAAAAAGGCAGAAATTCTCCATATTTTGGTGCAAAAATCAGAAATTTCCCTTATTTTGAGGTAAAATGCTGAAATTCTTCTTATTTGGGGGCAAAAGGCAGAAATTTCCCTATTTTGGGGGCAAATTTGCAGAAATTTCACTTATTTCAGGGTAATAAGTCAGAAATTTTCCTTATTTTGGTGCAAAAAAGACAGAAATTCCCTTTGTTTTGGGGGAAAAAGACAGAAATTCCACTTATTTAGAGGTAAAAAGGCAAAATTTCCCCTTATTTTGGAGTAAAATGAAGAAATTTCCCTTTTTTATGGCAAAAAGGTATGCATTCCTTTTATTTTCAGACAAAAAGGCAGAAATTCCCGATATTTTAGGGCAAAAGGCAGAAATTCTTCTTATTTTGGGGCAAAATTGCAGAAATTTCCCTAATTGTGGGACAAAAAAAAAATTCCCCTTATTTTGAAGAAAAATTGCAGATTTCCCTTATTATGGGGAAAAATTGCAGAAATTTCTCTTATTTTATGGCAAAATTCCAGAAATTTCCCTTATTTTGGGGCAAAAATGCAGAAATTTCCCTAATTGTGGGGCAAAAAACAGAAATTCCCCTTATTTTGAAGCAAAATTGCAGAAATTTCCCTTATTATGGGGAAAAATTGCAGAAATTTCCCTTATTTTAGGGCAAAATTGCAGAAATTTCACTAATTGTAAGGCAATAAGGCAGAAATTCTCTTTATTTTGGGGCAAAACTCAGATTTCCAATTATTTTGGGGCAAAATTCCAGAAATTTCCCTTATTTTGGGGCAAAATTACAGTAATTTTACTTATTTTGGGGCAAAATTGCAGAAATTTCACTTATTTCAGGGAAAAAAGGCAGAAATATTCCTTATTTTGGGGCAAAAAGGCAGAAATTCTTAATATTTTGTTCCAAAATTCAGAAATTCCACTCATTTTGAGGTAAAAAGTCTAAAATTCCTCTTATTTGGGGCAAAAAGGCAGAAATTTCCCTTATATTGGGGCAAAATTGCAGAAATTTCACTTATTTCGGGTAATAAGTCAGAAATTTTCCTTATTTTGGGGCAAAAATGACAGAAATTCCCTTTATTTTGGGGGATAAAAACAGAAATTCCACTTATTTAGAGGCAAAAAAGCAGAAACTCCCCTTATTTTAGGGCAAAATTGCAGAAATTTCCATTATTTGGAGGTAAAAATCAGAAATTCCCTTTATGTTGGGGCAAAATTTCAGAAATTTCCTTTATTATGGGAAAAAGTTGCAAAAATTTCTTTTATTTTAGGGCAAAATTGCAGAAATTTTACTTATTTCAGAGAAAAAAAGCAAAAATTTTTTTTATTTTGGGGCAAAAAGGCAGAAATTCACTTTATTTTGGGCTAAAATTGCAGAAATTTCACATATTTCAGGGCAAAAAGGCAGAAATTTCCCTTAATTTTAGGCAAAAATGAAGAAATTTCCCTTTTTTATGGCAAAAAGTTATTCATTCCCCTTATTTTCGGGCAAAAAGGCAGAAATTCTCCGTATTTTGGTGCAAAATTACAGAAATTTCCCTTATTATGAACAAAAATTGCAGAAATTTCCCTTATTTTAGGGCAAAATTGCAGAAATTTCACTAATTTTGGGGCAAAAAGGCAGAAATTCTCTTTATTTTGTTGCAAAACTCAGAAATTACACTTATTTTGGGGCAAAATTCCAGAAATTTCCTTTATTTTGGGGGAAAATTGCAGAAATTTTACTTATTTTGGGGCAAAATTTCAGAAATTTCACTTATTTCAGGGCAAAAAGGCAGAAATTTTCCTTATTTTGGGGCAAAAAGGCACAAATTCCTAATATTTTGTGCCAAAAATCAGAAATTCCCCTTATTTTGAGGTACAAAGGCTGAAATTCCCCTTATTTGGGGGCAAAAGGCAGAATTTTCCCTTATAATGGGGCAAAATTGCAGAAATTTCACTTATTTCAGGGTAATAAGTCAGAAATTTTTCTTATTTTGGGGCAAAAATGACAGAAATTCCCTTTGTTTTCGGGGAAAAGACAGAAATTCCACTTATTTAAAGGCAAAAAAGCTGAAATTCCCCTTATTTTAGGGCAAAAGTCCAGAAATTTCCATTATTTGGGGGCAAAAAAACAGAAATTCCCCTTATTTTGGGGCAAAATTCCAAAAATTTCCCTTATTATGGGGAAAAATTGCAGAAATTTCCCTTATTTTAGGGCAAAATTGCAGAAATTTCACTTATTTCGAAGAAAAAAAGCAAAAATTTTTCTTATTTTGGGGTAAAAATGCAGAAACTCCCATTATTTTGGGGCAAAAAGGCAGAAATTCACCTTATTTTGGGCTAAAATTGCAGAAATTTCACATATTTCAGGGCAAAAAGGCAGAAATTTCCCTTAATTTGGGGCAAAAATGAAGAAATTTCCCTTTTTTATGGCAAAAGAGTATGCATTCCTATTATTTTCGGGCAAAAAGGCAGAAATTCCCTGTATTTTGGAGCAAAATTGCAGAAATTTCCCTAATTGTGGGGCAAAAAGGCAGAAATTCTCCTTATTTTGGGGCAAAACTCAGAAATTCCACTTATTTTGTGGCAAAATTCCAGAAATTTCACTTATTTTGGGGCAAAATTGCAGAAATTACACTTATTTTGTGGCAAAATTGCAGAAATTTCACTTATTTCAGGGAAAAAAATGTAGAAATTTTCCTTATTTTGGGGCAAAAAGGCAGAAATTCTCTTTATTTTGGGGCAAAACTCAGAAATTCCACTTATTTTGGGGCAAAATTCTAGAAATTTTCTTTATTTTGGGGAAAAATTCCACAAATTTTACTTATTTTGGGGCAAAATTGCAGAAATTTCACTTATTTCAGTAAAAAAAGGCAGAAATTTTCCTTATTTTGGGGCAAAAAGGCACAAATTCCTAATATTTTGTGCCAAAATTTAGAAATTCCCCTTATTTTGAGGTAAAAAGGCTGAAATTCCCCTTATTTGGGGGCAAAAGGCAGAATTTTCCCTTATAATGGGGCAAAATTTCAGAAATTTCACTTATTTCAGGGTAATAAGTCAGAAATTTTTCTTATTTTGGGGCAAAAATGACAGAAATTACCTTTGTTTTCGGGGAAAACACAGAAATTCCACTTATTTAAAGGCAAAAAAGCTGAAATTCCTCTTATATTAGGGCAAAATTCCAGAAATTTCCATTATTTGGGGGCAAAAAAACAGAAATTCCCCTTATTTTGGGGCAAAATTCCAGAAATTTCCCTTATTATGGGGAAAAATTGCAGAAATTTCCCTTATTTTAGGGCAAAATTGCAGAAATTTCAATTATTTCAGAGAAAAAAAGCAAAAATTTTTCTTATTTTGGGGTAAAAAGGCAGGAATTCCCATTATTTTGGGGCAAAAAGGCAGAAATTCACCTTATTTTGGGCTAAAATTGCAGAAATTTCACATATTTCAGGGCAAAAAGGCAGAAATTTCCCTTAATTTGGGGCAAAAATGAATAAATTTCCCTTTTTTATGGCAAAAAAGTATGCATTCCTATTATTTTCGGGCAAAAAGGCAGAAATTCCCTGTATTTTGGAGCAAAATTGCAGAAATTTCCCTAATTGTGGGGCAAAAAGTCAGAAATTCTCCTTATTTTGGGGCAAAACTCAGAAATTCCACTTATTTTGGGGCCAAATTCCAGAAATTTCCCTTATTTTGGGGCAAAATTGCAGAAATTACACTTATTTTGTGGCAAAATTGCAGAAATTTCACTTATTTCAGGGAAAAAAAGGTAGAAATTTTCCTTATTTTGGGGCAAAAAGGCAGAAATTCCTAATATTTTGTGGCAAAAATGCAGAAATTCCTAATATTTTGTTGCAAAAATGAAGAAATTTCCCTTATTTTGAGGTAAAAAGGCTGAAATTCCCCTTATTTGGGGGCAAAAAGGCAGAAATTTCCTTTATTTTGGGGCAAATTTGCAAAAATTTCACTTATTTCAGGGTAATAAGTCAGAAATTTTCTATATTTTGGGGCAAAAAAGACAGAAATTCTTTTTGTTTTGGGGGAAAAATACAGAAAATCCACTTATTCAAAGGAAAAAAGTAAAAGTTCCGCTTATTTTGGAGCAAAAATGAAGAAATTTCCCTTTTTTATGGCATAAATTTATGCATTCTTCTTATTTTCAGACAAAAAGGCAGAAATTTCCCATATTTTGGGGCAAAAGCCAGAAATTTCCCTTATTTTACAGCAAAATTGCAGAAATTTCACTAATTGTGGCGCAAAAAGGCAGAAATTCTTTTTATTTTGGGGCAAAACTCAGAAATTCCACTTATTTTGGGGCAAAATTCCAGAAAGTTCCCTTATATTGGGGCAAAATTGCAGAAATTTTACTTATTTTGGGGCAAAATTGCAGACATTTCACTTATTTCAGGGAAAAAAGGCAGAAATTTTCCTTATTTTGGGGCAAAAATGCAAAATTTTCCATATTTTGGTGCAAAAATCAGAAATTTCCCTTATTTTGAGGTAAAAAGGCAGAAATTCCCCTTATTTTGGAGCAAAAGGCAGAACTTTCTCTATTTTTGGGGCAAATTTGCAGAAATTTCACTTATTTCAGGGTAATAAGTCAGAATTTTTTTTTATTTTGGGGCAAAAATGACAGAAATTCCCTTTGTATTGGGGGAAAAATACAGAAATTCCACTTATTTAGAGGCAAAAAAGCAGAAATTCCCCTTATATTAGGGCAAAATTGCAGAAATTTCCCTTATTTGGTGGCAAATAAGAGAAATTCCCCTTATTTTGGGGCAAAATTCCAGAAATTTCCCTTATTATGGGTAAAAATTGCAGAAATTTCCTTTATTTTAAGGCAAAATTGCAGAAATTTCACTTATTTCAGAGAAAAAAGGCAAAAATTTTTCTTCTTTTGGGGCAAAAAGGCAGAAATTCCCATTATTTTGGGGCAAAAAGGCAGAAATTCACCTTATTTGGGCTAAAATTTCAGAAATTTCATATATTTCAGGGCAAAAAGGCAGAAATTTCCCTTAATTTGGGGCAAAAATGAAGAAATTTCTCTTTTTTATGGCAAAAAGTTATGCATTCCCCTTATTTTCGGGCAAAAAGGCAGAAATTCCCTGTATTTTGGAGCAAAATTGCAGAAATTCCCCTAATTGTGGGGTAAAAAGGCAGAAATTCTCCTTATTTTGGGGCAAAACTCAGAAATTCCACCTATTTTGGGGCAAAATACCCGAAATTTTCCTTATTTTGGGGAAAAATTGCAGAAATTTAACTTATTTTGGGGCAAAATTGCAAAGATTTCACTTATTTCAGGGAAAAAAATGCAGAAATTTTCCTTATTTGGGGGCAAAAAGGCAGAAATTCCTAATATTTTGTGGCAATAATGCAGAAATTCCTAATATTTTGTTGCAAAAATGCAGAAATTTTCATTATTTTGAGGTAAAAAGGCTGAAATTCCTTTTATTTGGGGGCAAAAAGCAGAAATTTCCCTTATTTTGGGGCAAAATTGCAGAAATTACACTTATTTTGTGGCAAAATTGCAGAAATTTCACTTATTTCAGGGAAAAAAAGGTAGAAATTTTCCTTATTTTTGGGCAAAAAGGCAGAAATTTTCTTTATTTTGGGGCAAAACTCAGAAATTCCACTTATTTTGGGGCAAAATTCCAGAAATTTCCTTTATTTTGGGGAAAAATTCCAGAAATTTTACTTATTTTGGGGCAAAATTTCAGAAATTTCACTTATTTCAGGACAAAAAGGCAGAAATTTTCCTTATTTTGGGGCAAAAAGGCACAAATTCCTAATATTTTGTGCCAAAATTTAGAAATCCCACTTATTTTGAGGTAAAAAGGCTGAAATTCCCCTTATTTGGGGGCAAAAGGCAGAATTTTCCCTTATAATGGGGCAAAATTTCAGAAATTTCACTTATTTCAGGGTAATAAGTCAGAAATTTTTCTTATTTTGGGGCAAAAATGACAGAAATTACCTTTGTTTTCGGGGAAAACACAGAAATTCCACTTATTTAAAGGCAAAAAACTGAAATTCCTCTTATTTTAGGGCAAAATTCCAGAAATTTCCATTATTTGGGTGCAAAAAAACAGAAATTCCCCTTATTTTGGGGCAAAATTCCAGAAATTTCCCTTATTATGGGGAAAAATTGCAGAAATTTCCCTTATTTTAGGGCAAAATTGCAGAAATTTCACTTATTTCAGAGAAAAAAAGCAAAAATTTTTCTTATTTTGGGGTAAAAAGGCAGAAATTCCCATTATTTTGGGGCAAAAAGGCAGAAATTCACCTTATTTTGGGCTAAAATTGCAGAAATTTCACATATTTCAGGGCAAAAAGGCAGAAATTTCCCTTAATTTGGGGCAAAAATGAAGAAATTTCCCTTTTTTATGGCAAAAAAGTATGCATTCCTATTATTTTCGGGCAAAAAGGCAGAAATTCCCTGTATTTTGGAGCAAAATTGCAGAAATTTCCCTAATTGTGGGGCAAAAAGGCAGAAATTCTCCTTATTTTGGGGCAAAACTCAGAAATTCCACTTATTTTGGGGCCAAATTTCAGAAATTTCCCTTATTTTGGGGCAAAATTGCAGAAATTACACTTATTTTGTGGCAAAATTGCAGAAATTTCACTTATTTCAGGGAAAAAAAGGTAGAAATTTTCCTTATTTTGGGGCAAAAAGGCAGAAATTCCTAATATTTTGTGGCAAATATGCAGAAATTCCTAATATTTTGTTGCAAAAATGAAGAAATTTCCCTTATTTTGAGGTAAAAAGGCTGAAATTCCCCTTATTTGGGGGCAAAAAGGCAGAAATTTCCTTTATTTTGGGGCAAATTTGCAAAAATTTCACTTATTTCAGGGTAATAAGTCAGAAATTTTCTATATTTTGGGGCAAAAAAGACAGAAATTCTTTTTGTTTTGGGGGAAAAATACAGAAAATCCACTTATTCAAAGGAAAAAAGTAAAAGTTCCGCTTATTTTGGAGCAAAAATGAAGAAATTTCCCTTTTTTATGGCATAAAGTTATGCATTCTTCTTATTTTCAGACAAAAAGGCAGAAATTTCCCATATTTTGGGGCAAAAGCCAGAAATTTCCCTTATTTTACAGCAAAATTGCAGAAATTTCACTAATTGTGGTGCAAAAAGGCAGAAATTCTTTTTATTTTGGGGCAAAACTCAGAAATTCCACTTATTTTGGGGCAAAATTCCAGAAAGTTCCCTTATATTGGGGCAAAATTGCAGAAATTTTACTTATTTTGGGGCAAAATTGCAGACATTTCACTTATTTCAGGGAAAAAAGGCAGAAATTTTCCTTATTTTGGGGCAAAAATGCAAAATTTTCCATATTTTGGTGCAAAAATCAGAAATTTCCCTTATTTTGAGGTAAAAAGGCAGAAATTCCCCTTATTTTGGAGCAAAAGGCAGAACTTTCTCTATTTTTGGGGCAAATTTGCAGAAATTTCACTTATTTCAGGGTAATAAGTCAGAAATTTTTTTTATTTTGGGGCAAAAATGACAGAAATTCCCTTTGTATTGGGGGAAAAATACAGAAATTCCACTTATTTAGAGGCAAAAAAGCAGAAATTCCCCTTATATTAGGGCAAAATTGCAGAAATTTCCCTTATTTGGTGGCAAATAAGAGAAATTCCCCTAATTTTGGGGCAAAATTCCAGAAATTTCCCTTATTATGGGTAAAAATTGCAGAAATTTCCTTTATTTTAAGGCAAAATTGCAGAAATTTCACTTATTTCAGAGAAAAAAGGCAAAAATTTTTCTTCTTTTGGGGCAAAAAGGCAGAAATTCCCATTATTTTGGGGCAAAAAGGCAGAAATTCACCTTATTTGGGCTAAAATTTCAGAAATTTCATATATTTCAGGGCAAAAAGGCAGAAATTTCCCTTAATTTGGGGCAAAAATGAAGAAATTTCTCTTTTTTATGGCAAAAAGTTATGCATTCCCCTTATTTTCGGGCAAAAAGGCAGAAATTCCCCGTATTTTGGAGCAAAATTGCAGAAATTCCCCTAATTGTGGGGCAAAAAGGCAGAAATTCTCCTTATTTTGGGGCAAAACTCAGAAATTCCACCTATTTTGGGACAAAATACCCGAAATTTTCCTTATTTTGGGGAAAAATTGCAGAAATTTAACTTATTTTGGGGCAAAATTGCAAAGATTTCACTTATTTCAGGGAAAAAAATGCAGAAATTTTCCTTATTTGGGGGCAAAAAGGCAGAAATTCCTAATATTTTGTGGCAATAATGCAGAAATTCCTAATATTTTGTTGCAAAAATGCAGAAATTTTCATTATTTTGAGGTAAAAAGGCTGAAATTCCTTTTATTTGGGGGCAAAAAGCAGAAATTTCCCTTATTTTGGGGCAAAATTGCAGAAATTACACTTATTTTGTGGCAAAATTGCAGAAATTTCACTTATTTCAGGGAAAAAAAGGTAGAAATTTTCCTTATTTTTGGGCAAAAAGGCAGAAATTTTCTTTATTTTGGGGCAAAACTCAGAAATTCCACTTATTTTGGGGCAAAATTCCAGAAATTTCCTTTATTTTGGGGAAAAATTCCAGAAATTTTACTTATTTTGGGGCAAAATTTCAGAAATTTCACTTATTTCAGGACAAAAAGGCAGAAATTTTCCTTATTTTGGGGCAAAAAGGCACAAATTCCTAATATTTTGTGCCAAAATTTAGAAATCCCACTTATTTTGAGGTAAAAAGGCTGAAATTCCCCTTATTTGGGGGCAAAAGGCAGAATTTTCCCTTATAATGGGGCAAAATTTCAGAAATTTCACTTATTTCAGGGTAATAAGTCAGAAATTTTTCCTATTTTGGGGCAAAAATGACAGAAATTACCTTTGTTTTCGGGGAAAACACAGAAATTCCACTTATTTAAAGGCAAAAAACTGAAATTCCTCTTATTTTAGGGCAAAATTCCAGAAATTTCCATTATTTGGGTGCAAAAAAACAGAAATTCCCCTTATTTTGGGGCAAAATTCCAGAAATTTCCCATATTATGGGGAAAAATTGCAGAAATTTCTCTTATTTTAGGGCAAAATTGCAGAAATTTCACTTATTTCAGAGAAAAAAAGCAAAAATTTTTCTTATTTTGGGGTAAAAAGGCAGAAATTCCCATTATTTTGGGGCAAAAAGGCAGAAATTCACCTTATTTTGGGCTAAAATTGCAGAAATTTCACATATTTCAGGGCAAAAAGGCAGAAATTTCCCTTAATTTGGGGCAAAAATGAAGAAATTTCCCTTTTTTATGGCAAAAAAGTATGCATTCCTATTATTTTCGGGCAAAAAGGCAGAAATTCCCTGTATTTTGGAGCAAAATTGCAGAAATTTCCCTAATTGTGGGGCAAAAAGTCAGAAATTCTCCTTATTTTGGGGCAAAACTCAGAAATTCCACTTATTTTGGGGCCAAATTCCAGAAATTTCCCTTATTTTGGGGCAAAATTGCAGAAATTACACTTATTTTGTGGCAAAATTGCAGAAATTTCACTTATTTCAGGGAAAAAAAGGTAGAAATTTTCCTTATTTTGGGGCAAAAAGGCAGAAATTCCTAATATTTTGTGGCAAAAATGCAGAAATTCCTAATATTTTGTTGCAAAAATGAAGAAATTTCCCTTATTTTGAGGTAAAAAGGCTGAAATTCCCCTTATTTGGGGGCAAAAAGGCAGAAATTTCCTTTATTTTGGGGCAAATTTGCAAAAATTTCACTTATTTCAGGGTAATAAGTCAGAAATTTTCTATATTTTGGGGCAAAAAAGACAGAAATTCTTTTTGTTTTGGGGGAAAAGTACAGAAAATCCACTTATTCAAAGGAAAAAAGTAAAAGTTCCGCTTATTTTGGAGCAAAAATGAAGAAATTTCCCTTTTTTATGGCATAAAGTTATGCATTCTTCTTATTTTCAGACAAAAAGGCAGAAATTTCCCATATTTTGGGGCAAAAGCCAGAAATTTCCCTTATTTTACAGCAAAATTGCAGAAATTTCACTAATTGTGGCGCAAAAAGGCAGAAATTCTTTTTATTTTGGGGCAAAACTCAGAAATTCCACTTATTTTGGGGCAAAATTCCAGAAAGTTCCCTTATATTGGGGCAAAATTGCAGAAATTTTACTTATTTTGGGGCAAAATTGCAGACAATTCACTTATTTCAGGGAAAAAAGGCAGAAATTTTCCTTATTTTGGGGCAAAAATGCAAAATTTTCCATATTTTGGTGCAAAAATCAGAAATTTCCCTTATTTTGAGGTAAAAAGGCAGAAATTCCCCTTATTTTGGAGCAAAAGGCAGAACTTTCTCTATTTTTGGGGCAAATTTGCAGAAATTTCACTTATTTCAGTGTAATAAGTCAGAAATTTTTTTTATTTTGGGGCAAAAATGACAGAAATTCCCTTTGTATTGGGGGAAAAATACAGAAATTCCACTTATTTAGAGGCAAAAAAGCAGAAATTCCCCTTATATTAGGGCAAAATTGCAGAAATTTCCCTTATTTGGTGGCAAATAAGAGAAATTCCCCTTATTTTGGGGCAAAATTCCAGAAATTTCCCTTATTATGGGTAAAAATTGCAGAAATTTCCTTTATTTTAAGGCAAAATTGCAGAAATTTCACTTATTTCAGAGAAAAAAGGCAAAAATTTTTCTTCTTTTGGGGCAAAAAGGCAGAAATTCCCATTATTTTGGGGCAAAAAGGCAGAAATTCACATTATTTGGGCTAAAATTTCAGAAATTTCATATATTTCAGGGCAAAAAGGCAGAAATTTCCCTTAATTTGGGGCAAAAATGAAGAAATTTCTCTTTTTTATGGCAAAAAGTTATGCATTCCCCTTATTTTCAGGCAAAAAGGCAGAAATTCCCCGTATTTTGGAGCAAAATTGCAGAAATTCCCCTAATTGTGGGGCAAAAAGGCAGAAATTCTCCTTATTTTGGGGCAAAACTCAGAAATTCCACCTATTTTGGGGCAAAATACCCGAAATTTTCCTTATTTTGGGGAAAAATTGCAGAAATTTAACTTATTTTGGGGCAAAATTGCAAAGATTTCACTTATTTCAGGGAAAAAAATGCAGAAATTTTCCTTATTTGGGGGCAAAAAGGCAGAAATTCCTAATATTTTGTGGCAATAATGCAGAAATTCCTAATATTTTGTTGCAAAAATGCAGAAATTTTCATTATTTTGAGGTAAAAAGGCTGAAATTCCTTTTATTTGGGGGCAAAAAGCAGAAATTTCCCTTATTTTGGGGCAAAATTGCAGAAATTACACTTATTTTGTGGCAAAATTGCAGAAATTTCACTTATTTCAGGGAAAAAAAGGTAGAAATTTTCCTTATTTTTTGGCAAAAAGGCAGAAATTCTCTTTATTTTGGGGCAAAACTCAGAAATTCCACTTATTTTGGGGCAAAATTCCAGAAATTTCCTTTATTTTGGGGAAAAATTCCAGAAATTTTACTTATTTTGGGGCAAAATTTCAGAAATTTCACTTATTTCAGGACAAAAAGGCAGAAATTTTCCTTATTTTGGGGCAAAAAGGCACAAATTCCTAATATTTTGTGCCAAAATTTAGAAATCCCACTTATTTTGAGGTAAAAAGGCTGAAATTCCCCTTATTTGGGGGCAAAAGGCAGAATTTTCCCTTATAATGGGGCAAAATTTCAGAAATTTCACTTATTTCAGGGTAATAAGTCAGAAATTTTTCTTATTTTGGGGCAAAAATGACAGAAATTACCTTTGTTTTCGGGGAAAACACAGAAATTCCACTTATTTAAAGGCAAAAAACTGAAATTCCTCTTATTTTAGGGCAAAATTCCAGAAATTTCCATTATTTGGGTGCAAAAAAACAGAAATTCCCCTTATTTTGGGGCAAAATTCCAGAAATTTCCCTTATTATGGGGAAAAATTGCAGAAATTTCCCTTATTTTAGGGCAAAATTGCAGAAATTTCACTTATTTCAGAGAAAAAAAGCAAAAATTTTTCTTATTTTGGGGTAAAAAGGCAGAAATTCCCATTATTTTGGGGCAAAAAGGCAGAAATTCACCTTATTTTGGGCTAAAATTGCAGAAATTTCACATATTTCAGGGCAAAAAGGCAGAAATTTCCCTTAATTTGGGGCAAAAATGAAGAAATTTCCCTTTTTTATGGCAAAAAAGTATGCATTCCTATTATTTTCGGGCAAAAAGGCAGAAATTCCCTGTATTTTGGAGCAAAATTGCAAAAATTTCCCTAATTGTGGGGCAAAAAGTCAGAAATTCTCCTTATTTTGGGGCAAAACTCAGAAATTCCACTTATTTTGGGGCCAAATTCCAGAAATTTCCCTTATTTTGGGGCAAAATTGCAGAAATTACACTTATTTTGTGGCAAAATTGCAGAAATTTCACTTATTTCAGGAAAAAAAAGGTAGAAATTTTCCTTATTTTGGGGCAAAAAGGCAGAAATTCCTAATATTTTGTGGCAAAAATGCAGAAATTCCTAATATTTTGTTGCAAAAATGAAGAAATTTCCCTTATTTTGAGGTAAAAAGGCTGAAATTCCCCTTATTTGGGGGCAAAAAGGCAGAAATTTCCTTTATTTTGGGGCAAATTTGCAAAAATTTCACTTATTTCAGGGTAATAAGTCAGAAATTTTCTATATTTTGGGGCAAAAAAGACAGAAATTCTTTTTGTTTTGGGGGGAAAATACAGAAAATCCACTTATTCATAAGAAAAAAGTAAAAGTTCCGCTTATTTTGGAGCAAAAATGAAGAAATTTCCCTTTTTTATGGCATAAAGTTATGCATTCTTCTTATTTTCAGACAAAAAGGCAGAAATTTCCCATATTTTGGGGCAAAAGCCAGAAATTTCCCTTATTTTACAGCAAAATTGCAGAAATTTCACTAATTGTGGCGCAAAAAGGCAGAAATTCTTTTTATTTTGGGGCAAAACTCAGAAATTCCACTTATTTTGGGGCAAAATTCCAGAAAGTTCCCTTATATTGGGGCAAAATTGCAGAAATTTTACTTATTTTGGGGCAAAATTGCAGACATTTCACTTATTTCAGGGAAAAAAGGCAGAAATTTTCCTTATTTTGGGGCAAAAATGCAAAATTTTCCATATTTTGGTGCAAAAAATCAGAAATTTCCCTTATTTTGAGGTAAAAAGGCAGAAATTCCCCTTATTTTGGAGCAAAAGGCAGAACTTTCCCTATTTTTGGGGCAAATTTGCAGAAATTTCACTTATTTCAGGGTAATAAGTCAGAAATTTTTTTTTATTTTGGGGCAAAAATGACAGAAATTCCCTTTGTATTGGGGGAAAAATACAGAAATTCCACTTATTTAGAGGCAAAAAAGCAGAAATTCCCCTTATTTTAGGGCAAAATTGCAGAAATTTCCCTTATTTGGTGGCAAATAAGAGAAATTCCCCTTATTTTGGGGCAAAATTCCAGAAATTTCCCTTATTATGGGTAAAAATTGCAGAAATTTCCTTTATTTTAAGGCAAAATTGCAGAAATTTCACTTATTTCAGAGAAAAGAGGCAAAAATTTTTCTTCTTTTGGGGCAAAAATGCAGAAATTCCCATTATTTTGGGGCAAAAAGGCAGAAATTCACCTTATTTGGGCTAAAATTTCAGAAATTTCATATATTTCAGGGCAAAAAGGCAGAAATTTCCCTTAATTTGGAGCAAAAATGAAGAAATTTCTCTTTTTTATGGCAAAAAGTTATGCATTCCCCTTATTTTCGGGCAAAAAGGCAGAAATTCCCCGTATTTTGGAGCAAAATTGCAGAAATTCCCCTAATTGTGGGGCAAAAAGGCAGAAATTCTCCTTATTTTGGGGCAAAACTCAGAAATTCCACCTATTTTGGGGCAATATACCCGAAATTTTCCTTATTTTGGGGAAAAATTGCAGAAATTTAACTTATTTTGGGGCAAAATTGCAAAGATTTCACTTATTTCAGGGAAAAAATGCCGAAATTTTCCTTATTTGGGGGCAAAAAGGCAGAAATTCCTAATATTTTGTGGCAATAATGCAGAAATTCCTAATATTTTGTTGCAAAAATGCAGAAATTTTCATAATTTTGAGGTAAAAAGGCTGAAATTCCTTTTATTTGGGGGCAAAAATCAGAAATTTCCCTTATTTTGGGGCAATTTTGCAGAAATTTCACTTATTTCAGGGTAATAAGTCAGAAATTTTCCTTATTTTGGGGCAAAAATGACAGAAATTCCCTTTGTTTTGGGGGAAAAAGACAGAAATTCCACTTATTTAGAGGCAAAAAAGCAGAAATTCCCCTTATTTTAGGGCAAAATTGCAGAAATTTCTTTTACTTGGAGGCAAAAAACAGAAATTCCCCTTATTTTGGGGCAAAATTCCAGAAATTTCCTTTATTATGGGGAAAAATTGCAGAAATTTCCGTTATTTTAGGGCAAAATTGCAGAAATTTCACTTATTTCAGAGAAAAAAAGCAAAAATTTTTCTCATTTTTGGGTAAAAAGGCAGAAATTCCCATTATTTTGGGGCAAAAAGGCAGAAATTCACCTTATTTTGGGCTAAAATTGCAGAAATTTCACGTATTTCAGGGCAAAAAGGCAGAAATTTCCCTTAATTTGAGGCAAAAATGAAGAAATTCCCTTTTTTATGGCAAAAAAGTATGCATTCCTATTATTTTCGGGCAAAAAGGCAGAAATTCCCTGTATTTTGGAGCAAAATTGCAGAAATTTCCCTAATTGTGGGGCAAAAGGCAGAAATTCTTCTTATTTTGGGGCAAAACTCAGAAATTCCACTTATTTTGGGGCAAAATTCCAAAAATTTCCTTTATTTTGGGGAAAAATTGCAGAAATTTTACTTATTTTGGGGCAAAATTTCAGAAATTTCACTTATTTCAGGGCAAAAAGGCAGAAATTATCCTTATTTTGGGGCAAAAAGGCACAAATTACTAATATTTTGTGCCAAAATTTAGAAATTCCCCTTATTTTGACGTAAAAAGGCTGAAATTCCCCTTATTTGGGGGCAAAAGGCAGAATTTTCCCTTATAATGGGGCAAAATTTCAGAAATTTCACTTATTTCAGGGTAATAAGTCAGAAATTTTTCTTATTTTGGGGCAAAAATGACAGAAATTACCTTTGTTTTCGGGGAAAAGACAGAAATTCCACTTATTTAAAGGCAAAAAAGCTGATTCCCCTTATTTTAGGGCAAAATTCCAGAAATTTCCATTATTTGGGGGCAAAAAAAACAGAAATTCCCCTTATTTTGGGGCAAAATTCCAGAAATTTCCCTTATTATGGGGAAAAATTGCAGAAATTTCCCTTATTTTTGGGCAAAATTGCAGAAATTTCACTTATTTCAGAGAAAAAAAGCAAAAATTTTTCTTATTTTGGGGTAAAAAGGCAGAAATTCCCATTATTTTGGGGCAAAAAGGAAGAAATTCACCTTATTTTGGGCTAAAATTGCAGAAATTTCACATATTTTAGGGCAAAAAGGCAGAAATTTCCCTTAATTTGGGGAAAAAATGAAGAAATTTCCCTTTTTATGGCAAAAAAGTATGCATTCCTATTATTTTCGGGCGAAAAGGCAGAAATTCCCTGTATTTTGGAGCAAAATTGCAGAAATTTCCATAATTGTGGTGCAAAAAGGCAGAAATTTTCCTTATTTTGGGGCAAAACTCAGAAATTCCAATTTTTTTTGGGACAAAATTCCAGAAATTTTGCTTATTTTGGGGCAAAATTAAAGAAATTTTACTTATTTTGGGGCAAAATTGCAGAAATTTTACTTATTTCAAGGAAAAAAGGCAGAAATATTCCTTATTTTGGGGCAAAAAGGCACAAATTCCTAATATTTTGTTCCAAAATGCAGAAATTCCCCTCATTTTGAGGTAAAAAGTCTGAAATTCCCCTTATTTGGGTCAAAAGGGCAGAAATTTCCCTTATATTGGGGCAAAATTGCAGAAATTTCACTTATTTCGGGTAATAAGTCAGAAATTTTCCTTATTTTGGGGCAAAAATGACAGAAATTCCCTTTTTTTGGGGGATAAAAACACAAATTACACTTATTTAGAGGCAAAAAAGCAGAAACTCCCCCTATTTTAGGGCAAATTTGCAGAAATTTCCATTATTTGGGGGCAAAAAAACAGAAATTCCCCTTATTTTTGGGCAAAATTCCAGAAATTTCCTTTATTATGGGAAAAAATTGCAAAAATTTCTTTTATTTTAGGGCAAAATTGCAGAAATTTTACTTATTTCAGAGAAAAAAAGCAAAAATATTTTTTTTTTTGGGGCAAAGAGGCAGAAATTCCCATTATTTTTGGACAAAAAAGCAGAAATTCACTTTATTTTGGGCTAAAATTGCAGAAATTTCACATATTTCAGGGCAAAAAGGCAGAAATTTCCCTTAATTTGGGGCAAAAATAAAGAAATTTCCCTTTTTTATGGGAAAAAGGTATGCATTCCCCTTATTTTCGGGCAAAAAGGCAGAAATTCTCCGTATTTTGGAGCAAAATTGCAGAAATTCCTCTAATTGTCGGACAAAAAGGCAGAAATTCTCCTTATTTTGGGGCAAAACTCAGAAATTCCACTTGTTTTGGGGCAAAATTCCAGAAATTTCCATTATTTTGGGGCAAAATTGCAGAAATTTCCCTAATTGTGGGGCAAAAAACAGAAATTCCCCTAATTTTGAAGCAAAATTGCAGAAATTTCCCTTATTATGGGGAAAAATTGCAGAAATTTCTCTTATTTTATGGCAAAATTTCAGAAATTTCACTTATTTTGGGGCAAAATTTCAGAAATTTCACTTATTTTAGAGAAAAAAGGCAGAAATTTTTTTTATTTTGGGGCAAAAAGGCAGAAATTCTCCATATTTTCTTGCAAAAATCAGAAATTTCCCTTATTTTGAGGTAAAATGCTGAAATTCTTCTTATTTGGGGGCAAAAGGCAGAAATTTCCGTATTTTTGGGGCAAATTTGCAGAAATTTCACTTATTTCAGGGTAATAAGTCAGAAATTTTCCTTATTTGGGGGCAAAATACAGAAAATCCCTTTGTTTTGGGGGAAAAAGACAGAAATTCCACTTATTTAGAGGTAAAAAGGCAAAATTTCCCCTTATTTTGGAGCAAAATGTAGAAATTTCCCTTTTTTATGGCAAAAAGGTATGCATTCTTTTTATTTTCAGACAGAAAAACAGAAATTCCCCACATTTTAGGGCAAAAGGCAGAAATTCCCCTTATTTTGGGGCAAAATTGCAGAAATTTCCCTAATTGTGGGACAAAAAACAGAAATTCCCCTTATTTTGGGGCAAAATTCCAGAAATTTTCCTTATTTTGGGGCAAAATTGCAGAAATTTTACTTATTTTGGGGAAAAATTGCAGAAATTTCACTTATTTCAGGAAAAAAATCCGGAAATTTTTTTTATTTTGGGGCCAAAAGGCAGAAATTTCTAATATATTGAGCCAAAATTCAGAAATTCCCCTTATTTTGAGGTAAAAAGGCTGAAATTCTCCTTATTTGGGGACAAAATGCAGAAATTTCCCTTATATTGGGGCAAAATTGCAGAAATTTCACTTATTTCAGGGTAATAAGTCAGAAATTTTCCTTATTTTGGGGCAAAAATGACAGAAATTCCCTTTGTTTGGGGGAAAAATACAGAAATTGCACTTAATTAGAGGCAAAAAAGCAGAAATTCCCTTTATTTTAGGGCAAAATTGCAGAAATTTCCCTAATTGTGGGACAAAAAACAGAAATTCCCCTTATTTTGAAGCAAATTGCAGAAATTTCTCTTATTATGGGGAAAAATGCAGAAATTTCCCTTATTTTAGGGCAAAATAGCAGAAATTTCACTAATTGTAAGGCAATAAGGCCGAAATTCTCCTTATTTTGGGGCAAAACTCAGAAATTCCACTTATTTTGGGGCAAAATTCCAGAAATTTCCTTTATTTTGGGGCAATATTACAGAAATTTTACTTATTTTGTTGCAAAATTACAGAAATTTCACTTATTTCAGGAAAAAAAGGCAGAAATATTCTTTATTTTGGGGCAAAAAGGCAGAAATTCCTAATATTTTGTGCCAAAATTCAGAAATTCCCCTCATTTTGAGGTAAAAAGTCTGAAATTCCCCTTATTTGGGGCAAAAAGGCAGAAATTTCCTTATATTGGGGCAAAATTGCACAAATTTCCCTTATTTCAGGGTAATAAGTCAGAAATTTTTCCTTATTTTGGGGCAAAAATGACAGAAATTCCCTTTGTTTTAGGGGAAAAAAACAGAAATTACACTTATTTAGAGGCAAAAAAGCAGAAACTCCCCTTATTTTAGGGTAAATTTGCAGAAATTTCCATTATTTGGGGACAAAAAAACAGAAATTCCCCTTATTTTGGGGCAAAATTCCAGAAATTTCCTTTATTATGGGGAAAAATTGCAAAAATTTCTTTTATTTTAGGGCAAAATTGCAGAAATTTTACTTATTTCAGAGAAAAAAAGCAAAAATTTTTCTTATTTTGGGGCAAAAAGGCAGAAATTCCCATTATTTTGGGGCAAAAAGGCAGAAATTCACTTTATTTTGGGCTAAAATTGCAGAAATTTCATATATTTCAGGGCAAAAAGGCAGAAATTTCCCTTAATTTGGGGCAAAAATAAAGAAATTTCCCTTTTTTATGGCAAAAAGTTATGCATTCCCCTTATTTTCGGGCAAAAAGGGAGAAATTCCCCTATTTTGGAGCAAAATTGCAGAAATTTCTCTAATTGTGGGGCAAAAAGGCAGAAATTTTCCTTATTTTGGGGCAAAATTCAGAAATTCCACTTGTTTTGGGGCAAAATTCCAGAAATTTTCCTTATTTTCGGGCAAAATTGCAGAAATTTCCCTAATTGTGGGGCAAAAAACAGAAATTCCCCTTATTTTGAAGCATAATTGCAGAAATTTCCCTTATTATGGGGAAAAATTGCAGAAATTTCTCTTATTTTAAAGCAAAATTGCAGATATTTCACTAATTGTGGGGCAAAAAGGCAGAAATTCTCCTTATTTTGGGGCAAAACTCAGAATTTCCACTTCTTTTGGGGCAAAATTCCAGAATTTTTCCTTATTTTGGTGCAAAATTGCAGAAATTTTACTTATTTTTGGGAAAAATTGCAGAAATTTCACTTATTTCAGGAAAAAAAGCCGGAAATTTTTTTTATTTTGGGGCAAAAAGGCAGAAATTCCTAATATTTTAGGCCAAAATTCAGAAATTCCCCTTATTTTGAGGTAAAAAGGCTGAAATTCTCCTTATTTGGGGGCAAAAAGGCAGAAATTTTCCTTATAGTGGGGCAAAATTGCAGAAATTTCACTTATTTCAGGGTAATAAGTCAGAAATTTTCCTTATTTTGGAGCAAAAATGACAGAAATTCCCTTTGTTTTGGGGGAAAAAGACAGAAATTCCACTTAATTAGAGGCAAAAAGGCAGAAATTCCACTTATTTTAGGGCAAAATTGCAGAAATTTCCCTTATTTGGGGGCAAAAAAACAGAAATTCCTTTTATTTTAGGGCAAAATTCCAGAAATTTCCTTTATTATGGGGAAAAATATCAGAAATTTCCTTTATTTTAGGGCAAAATTGCAGAAATTTCACTTATTTCGGGTAATAAGTCAGAAATTTTCCTTATTTTGGGGCAAAAATGACAGAAATTCCCTTTTTTGGGGGGATAAAAACACAAATTACACTTATTTAGAGGCAAAAAAGCAGAAACTCCCCTTATTTTAGGGCAAATTTGCAGAAATTTCCATTATTTGGGGGCAAAAAAACAGATATTCCCCTTATTTTTGGGCAAAATTCCAGAAATTTCCTTTATTATGGGAAAAAATTGCAAAAATTTCTTTTATTTTAGGGCAAAATTGCAGAAATTTTACTTATTTCAGAGAAAAAAAGCAAAAATATTTTTTATTTTGGGGCAAAGAGGCAGAAATTCCCATTATTTTTGGACAAAAAAGCAGAAATTCACTTTATTTTGGGCTAAAATTGCAGAAATTTCACATATTTCAGGGCAAACAGGCAGAAATTTCCCTTAATTTGGGGCAAAAATAAAGAAATTTCCCTTTTTTATGGGAAAAAGGTATGCATTCCCCTTATTTTCGGGCAAAAAGGCAGAAATTCTCCGTATTTTGGAGCAAAATTGCAGAAATTCCTCTAATTGTCGGACAAAAAGGCAGAAATTCTCCTTATTTTGGGGCAAAACTCAGAATTTCCACTTATTTTGGGGCAAAATTCCAGAAATTTTCCTTATTTTGGGGCAAAATTGCAGAAATTTTACTTATTTTGGGGAAAAATTGCAGAAATTTCACTTATTTCAGGAAAAAAAGCCGGAAATTTTTTTTATTTTGGGGCCAAAAGACAGAAATTCCTAATATATTGGGCCAAAATTCAGAAATTCCCCTTATTTTGAGGTAAAAAGGCTGAAATTCTCCTTATTTGGGGACAAAATGCAGAAATTTCCCTTATATTGGGGCAAAATTGCAGAAATTTCACTTATTTCAGGGTAATAAGTCAGAAATTTTCCTTATTTTGGGGCAAAAATGACAGAAATTCCCTTTGTTTTGGGGGAAAAATACAGAAATTGCACTTAATTAGAGGCAAAAAAGCAGAAATTCCCTTTATTTTAGGGCAAAATTGCAGAAATTTCCCTAATTGTGGGACAAAAAACAGAAATTCCCCTTATTTTGAAGCAAATTGCAGAAATTTCTCTTATTATGGGGAAAAATGCAGAAATTTCCCTTATTTTAGGGCAAAATAGCAGAAATTTCACTAATTGTAAGGCAATAAGGCAGAAATTCTCCTTATTTTGGGGCAAAACTCAGAAATTCCACTTATTTTGGGGCAAAATTCCAGAAATTTCCTTTATTTTGGGGCAAAATTACAGAAATTTTACTTATTTTGGTGCAAAATTGCAGAAATTTCACTTATTTCAGGAAAAAAAGGCAGAAATATTCTTTATTTTGGGGCAAAAAGGCAGAAATTCCTAATATTTTGTGCCAAAATTCAGAAATTCCCCTCATTTTGAGGTAAAAAGTCTGAAATTCCCCTTATTTGGGGCAAAAAGGCAGAAATTTCCTTATATTGGGGCAAAATTGCACAAATTTCACTTATTTCAGGGTAATAAGTCAGAAATTTTCCTTATTTTGGGGCAAAAATGACAGAAATTCCCTTTGTTTTGGGGAAAAAAAACAGAAATTACACTTATTTAGAGGCAAAAAAGCAGAAACTCCCCTTATTTTAGGTCAAATTTGCAGAAATTTCCATTATTTGGGGGCAAAAAAACAGAAATTCCCCTTATTTTGGGGCAAAATTCCAGAAATTTCCTTTATTATGGGGAAAAATTGCAAAAATTTCTTTTATTTTAGGGCAAAATTGCAGAAATTTTACTTATTTCAGAGAAAAAAAGCAAAAATTTTTCTTATTTTGGGGCAAAGAGGCAGAAATTCCCATTATTTTGGTGCAAAAAGGCAGAAATTCACATTATTTTGGGCTAAAATTGCAGAAATTTCATATATTTCAGGGCAAAAAGGCAGAAATTTCCCTTAATTTGGGGCAAAAATGAAGAAATTTCCCTTTTTTATGGCAAAATGGCATGCATTCCCCTTATTTTCGGCAAAAAGGCAGAAATTCCCCGTATTTTGGAGCAAAATTGCAGAAATTCCCCTAATTGTGGGGCAAAAAGGCAGAAATTCTCTTTATTTTGGGGCAAAACTCAGAAATTCCACTTATTTTGGGGCAAAATTCCAGAAATTTCCCTTATTTTGGGTCAAAATTGCAGAAATTCCACTTATTTTGGGGCAAAATTCCAGAAATTTCCCTTATTTTGGGTCAAAATTGCAGAAATTTCCTTTATTTTAGGGCAAAATTGCAGAAATTTCACTTATTTCAGAGAAAAAAGGCAAAAATTTTTCTTATTTTAGGGCAAAAAGTCAGAAATTCCCATTATTTTGATGGCAAAAATGCAGAAATTCACCTTATTTTGGGCTAAAATTGCAGAAATTTCACATATTTCAAGGCAAAAAAGCAGAAATTTCCCTTCATTTGGGGCAAAAATGAAGAAATTTCCCTTTTTTATGGCAAAAAGGTATGCATTCCCCTTATTTTCAGCAAAAAGGCAGAAATTCCCCGTATTTTGGAGCAAAATTCCAGAAATTTCCCTTATTTTGGGTCAAAATTGCAGAAATTTCACTTATTTTGGGGCAAAATTGCAGAAATTTCACTTATTTCAGGGAAAAAAGGCAGAAATTTCCCTTAATTTGGGGCAAAAATAAAGAAATTTCTCTTTTTTATGGCAAAAAGGTATGCATTCCCCTTATTTTCGGGCAAAAAGGCAGAAATTCTCCGTATTTTGGAGCAAAATTTCAGAAATTCCTCTAATTGTCAGACAAAAAGGCAGAAATTCTCCTTATTTTGGGGCAGAACTCAGAAATTCCACTTGTTTTGGGGCAAAATTCCAGAAATTTCCCTTATTTTGGGGCAAAATTGCAGAAATTTCCCTAATTGTGGGGCAAAAAACAGAAATTCCCCTTATTTTGAAGCAAAATTGCAGAAATTTCCCTTATTATGGGGAAAAATTGCAGAAATTTCTCTTATTTTATGGCAAAATTTCAGAAATTTCACTTATATTGGGGCAAAATTGCAGAAATTTCACTTATTTCAGAGAAAAAAGGCAGAAATTTTCTTTATTTTGGGGCAAAAAGGCAGAAATTCTCCATATTTTGGTGCAAAAATCAGAAATTTCCCTTATTTTGAGGTAAATTGCTGAAATTCTTCTTATTTGGGGGCAAAAGGCAGAAATTTCCGTACTTTTGGGGCAAATTTGCAGAAATTTCACTTATTTCAGGGTAATAAGTCAGAAATTTTCCTTATTTTGGGGCAAAATACAGAAATTCCCTTTGTTTTGGGGGAAAAAGACAGAAATTCCACTTATTTAGAGGTAAAAAGACAAAATTTCTCCTTATTTTGGAGCAAAATGTAGAAATTTCCCTTTTTTATGGCAAAAAGGTATGCATTCTTTCTATTTTCAGACAGAAAGGCAGAAATTCCCCATATTTTAGGGCAAAAGGCAGAAATTCCCCTTATTCTTGGGCAAAATTGCAGAAATTTCCCTAATTGTGGGACAAAAAACAGAAATTCCCCTTATTTTGAAGCAAAATTGCAGAAATTTTCCTTATTATGGGGAAAAATTGCAGAAATTTCCCTTATTTTAGAGCAAAATTGCAGAAATTTCACTAATTGTGCAGCAAAAAGGCAGAAATTCTCCTTATTTTGGGGCAAAACTCAGAATTTCCACTTATTTTGGGGCAAAATTCCAGAAATTTTCCTTATTTTGGGGCAAAATTGCAGAAATTTTACTTATTTTGGGGAAAAATTTCAGAAATTTCACTTATTTCAGGAAAAAAAGCCGGAAATTTTTTTTATTTTGGGGCCAAATGACAGAAATTCCTAATATATTGGGCCAAAATTCAGAAATTCCCCTTATTTTGAGGTAAAAAGGCTGAAATTCTCCTTATTTGGGGACAAAATGCAGAAATTTCCCTTATATTGGGGCAAAATTGCAGAAATTTCACTTATTTCAGGGTAATAAGTCAGAAATTTTCCTTATTTTGGGGCAAAAATGACAGAAATTCCCTTTGTTTTGGGGGAAAAATACAGAAATTGCACTTAATTAGAGGCAAAAAAGCAGAAATTCCCTTTATTTTAGGGCAAAATTGCAGAAATTTCCCTAATTGTGGGACAAAAAACAGAAATTCCCCTTATTTTGAAGCAAATTGCAGAAATTTCTCTTATTATGGGGAAAAATGCAGAAATTTCCCTTATTTTAGGGCAAAATAGCAGAAATTTCACTAATTGTAAGGCAATAAGGCAGAAATTCTCCTTATTTTGGGGCAAAACTCAGAAATTCCACTTATTTTGGGGCAAAATTCCAGAAATTTCCTTTATTTTGGGGCAAAATTACAGAAATTTTACTTATTTTGGTGCAAAATTGCAGAAATTTCACTTATTTCAGGAAAAAAAGGCAGAAATATTCTTTATTTTGGGGCAAAAATGCAGAAATTCCTAATATTTTGTGCCAAAATTCAGAAATTCCCCTCATTTTGAGGTAAAAAGTCTGAAATTCCCCTTATTTGGGGCAAAAAGGCAGAAATTTCCTTATATTGGGGCAAAATTGCACAAATTTCACTTATTTCAGGGTAATAAGGCAGAAATTTTCCTTATTTTGGGGCAAAAATGACAGAAATTCCCTTTGTTTTGGGGAAAAAAAACAGAAATTACACTTATTTAGAGGCAAAAAAGCAGAAACTCCCCTTATTTTAGGTCAAATTTGCAGAAATTTCCATTATTTGGGGGCAAAAAAACAGAAATTCCCCTTATTTTGGGGCAAAATTCCAGAAATTTCCTTTATTATGGGGAAAAATTGCAAAAATTTCTTTTATTTTAGGGCAAAATTGCAGAAATTTTACTTATTTCAGAGAAAAAAAGCAAAAATTTTTCTTATTTTGGGGCAAAGAGGCAGAAATTCCCATTATTTTGGGGCAAAAAGGCAGAAATTCACTTTATTTTGGGCTAAAATTGCAGAAATTTCACATATTTCAGGGCAAAAAGGCAGAAATTTCCCTTAATTTGGGGCAAAAATGAAGAAATTTCCCTTTTTTATGGTAAAAAGGTATGCATTCCCATTATTTTCGGGCAAAAAGGGAGAAATTCCCCGTATTTTGGAGCAAAATTGCAGAAATTTCTCTAATTGTGGGACAAAAAGGCAGAAATTCTCCTTATTTTGGGGCAAAATTCAGAAATTCCACTTGTTTTGGGGCAAAATTCCAGAAATTTTCCTTATTTTCGGGCAAAATTGCAGAAATTTCACTAATTGTGGGGCAAAATACAGAAATTCTTCTAATTTTGAAGCATAATTGCAGATATTTCCCTTATTATGGGGAAAAATTGCAAAAATTTCTCTTATTTTAGGGCAAAATTGCAGAAATTTCACTAATTGTGGGGCAAAAAGGCAGAAATTCTCCTTATTTTGGGGCAAAACTCAGAATTTCCACTTCTTTTGGGGCAAAATTCCAGAATTTTTCCTTATTTTGGGGCAAAATTGCAGAAATTTTACTTATTTTGGGGAAAAATTGCAGAAATTTCTCTTATTTCAGGAAAAAAAGCCGGAAATTTTTTTTTTATTTTGAAGCAAAAAGGCAGAAATTCCTAATATTTTAGGCCAAAATTCAGAAATTCCCCTTATTTTGAGGTAAAAAGGCTGAAATTCTCCTTATTTGGGAGCAAAAAGGCAGACATATCCTTTATATTGGGGCAAAATTGCAGAAATTTCACTTATTTCAGGGTAATAAGTCAGAAATTTTCCTTATTTTGGGGCAAAAATGAAAGAAATTCCCTTTGTTTTGGGGGAAAAAGACAGAAATTCCACTTAATTAGAGGCAAAAAAGCAGAAATTCCCCTTATTTTGGGCAAAATTGCAGAAATTTCCCTTATTTGGGGGCAAAAAAACAGAAATTCCCTTTATTTTGGGGCAAAATTCCAGAAATTTCCTTTATTATAGGGAAAAATATCAGAAATTTCCTTTATTTTAGGGCAAAATTGCAGAAATTTCACTTATTTCAGAGAAAAAAGGCAAAAATTTTTCTTATTTTAGGGCAAAAAGTCAGAAATTCCCATTATTTTGATGGCAAAAATGCAGAAATTCACCTTATTTTGGGCTAAAATTGCAGAAATTTCACATATTTCAGGGCAAAAAAGCAGAAATTTCCCTTCATTTGGGGCAAAAATGAAGAAATTTCCCTTTTTTATGGCAAAAAGGTATGCATTCCCCTTATTTTCAGCAAAAAGGCAGAAATTCCCCGTATTTTGGAGCAAAATTGCAGAAATTCCCCTAATTGTGGGGCAAAAAGGCAGAAATTCTCTTTAATTTGTGGCAAAACTCAGAAATTCCACTTATTTTGGGGCAAAATTCCAGAAATTTCCCTTATTTTGGGGCAAAATTGCAGAAATTTCACTTATTTTGGGGCAAAATTGCAGAAATTTCACTTATTTCAGGGAAAAAAGGCAGAAATTTTCCTTATTTTGGGGCAAAAAGGCAGAAATTCTCCATATTTTGTTGCAAAAATCAGAAATTTCCCTTATTTTGAGGTAAAATTCTGAAATTCCCCTTATTTTTGGGCAAAAGGCAGAAATTTCCCTTTTTTTGGGTAAAATTTGCAGAAATTTGACTTATTTCAGAGTAATAAGTCAGAAATTTTCCATATTTTGGGGCAAAAAAAACAGAAATTCCCTTTGTTTTGGGGGAAAAAAACAGAAATTCCACTTATTTAGACGTAAAAAGGCAAAATTTCCCCTTATTTTGGAGCAAAATGAAGAAATTTCCCTTTTTTATGTCAAAAAGTTATGCATTCTTATTTTCACACAAAAAGGCAGAAATTCCCCAAATTTTGGGCAAAAGGCAGAAATTCCCCTTATTTTGGGGCAAAATTGCAGAAATTTCCCTAATTGTGGGACATAAAACAAAAATTCCCCTTATTTTGAAGCAAAATTGCAGAAATTTCCCGTATTATGGGGAAAAGTTGCAGAAATTGCCCTTATTTTAGGGCAAAATTGCAGAAATTTCACTAATTGTAAGGGGAAAAGGCAGAAATTCTCCTTATTTTGGGGCAAAACTCAGAAATTCCACTTATTTTGGGGCAAAATTCCAGAAATTTCCCTTATTTTGGGGCAAAATTGCAGAAATTTTACTTATTTTGGGGCAAAATTGCAGAAATTTCACTTATTTCAGTAAAAAAAGGCAGAAATTTTTTTTATTTTTGGGCAAAAAGGCAGAAATTCCTAATATTTTGTGTCAAAATTCAGAAATTCCCCTCATTTTGATGTAAAAAGGCTGAAATTCCCCTTATTTAGGGGCAAAAAGGCAGAAATTGCCTTTATATTGAGACAAAATTGCAGAAATTTCACTTATTTCAGGGTAATAAGTCAGAAATTTTCCTTATTTTGGGGCAAAAATTACAGAAATTCCCTTTGTTTTGGGAAAAAAAGACAGAAATTACACTTATTTAGAGGCAAAAAAGCAGAAACTCCCCTTATTTTAGGGCAAATTTGCAGAAATATCCATTATTTGGGGGCAAAAAAACAGAAATTCTTCTTATTTTGAAGCAAAATTCGAGAAATTTTCCTTATTATGGGGAAAAATTGCAGAAATTTCCCTTATTTTAGGGCAAAATTGCATAAATTTCACTTATTTCATAGAAAAAAAGCAAAAATTTTTCTTATTTTAGGGCAAAATGGCAGAAATTCCCATTATTTTGGGGCATAAAGGCAGAAATTCGCCTTATTTTGGGCTAAAATTGCAGAAATTTCACATATTTCAGGGCAAAAAAGCAGAAATTTCCCTTAATTTGGGGCAAAAATGAAGAAATTTCCCTTTTTTATGGCAAAAAGGTATGCATTCCCCTTATTTTCAGCAAAAAGGCAGAAATTCCCCGTATTTTGGAGCAAAATTGCAGAAATTCCCCTAATTGTGGGGCAAAAAGGCAGAAATTCTCTTTAACTTGTGGCAAAACTCAGAAATTCCACTTATTTTGAGGCAAAATTCCAGAAATTTACCTTATTTTGGGGCAAAATTGCAGAAATTTCACTTATTTTGGGGCAAAATTGCAGAAATTTCACTTATTTCAGGGAAAAAAGGCAGAAATTTTCCTTATTTTGGGGCAAAAGGCAGAAATTCTCCATATTTTGGTGCAAAAATCAGAAATTTCCCTTATTTTGAGGTAAAATTCTGAAATTCCCCTTATTTTTGGGCAAAAGGCAGAAATTTCCCTTTTTCTGGGGAAAATTTGCAGAAATTTGACTTATTTCAGAGTAATAAGTCAGAAATTTTCCATATTTTGGGGCAAAAAAAACCAGAAATTCCCTTTGTTTTGGGGGAAAAAGACAGAAATTCCACTTATTTAGACGTAAAAAGGCAAAATTTCCCCTTATTTTGGAGCAAAATGAAGAAATTTCCCTTTATTATGTCAAAAAGTTATGCATTCTTATTTTCACACAAAAAGGCAGAAATTCCCCAAATTTTGGGCAAAAGGCAGAAATTCCCCTTATTTTGGGGCAAAATTGCAGAAATTTCCCTAATTGTGGGACATAAAACAAAAATTCCCCTTATTTTGAACTAAAATTGCAGAAATTTCCCGTATTATGGGGAAAAGTTGCAGAAATTGCCCTTATTTTAGGGCAAAATTGCAGAAATTTCACTAATTGTAAGGGAAAAAGGCAGAAATTCTCCTTATTTTGGGGCAAAGCTCAGAAATTCCACTTATTTTGGGGCAAAATTCCAGAAATTTCCCTTATTTTGGGGCAAAATTGCAGAAATTTTACTTATTTTGGGGCAAAATTGCAGAAATTTCACTTATTTCAGTAAAAAAAGGCAGAAATTTTCCTTATTTTTGGGCAAAAAGGCAGAAATTCCTAATATTTTGTGTCAAAATTCAGAAATTCCCCTCATTTTGATGTAAAAAGGCTGAAATTCCCCTTATTTTGGGGCAAAAAGGCAGAAATTGCCTTTATATTGAGACAAAATTGCAGAAATTTCACTTTTTTCAGGGTAATAAGTCAGAAATTTTCCTTATTTTGGGGCAAAAATTACAGAAATTCCCTTTGTTTTGGGGGAAAAAGACAGAAATTACACTTATTTAGAGGCAAAAAAGCAGAAACTCCCCTTATTTTAGGGCAAATTTGCAGAAATATCCATTATTTGGGGGCAAAAAAACAGAAATTCTTCTTATTTTGAAGCAAAATTCGAGAAATTTTCCTTATTATGGGGAAAAATTGCAGAAATTTCCCTTATTTTAGGGCAAAATTGCATAAATTTCACTTATTTCATAGAAAAAAAGCAAAAATTTTTCTTATTTTAGGGCAAAATGGCAGAAATTCCCATTATTTTGGGGCATAAAGGCAGAAATTCGCCTTATTTTGGGCTAAAATTGCAGAAATTTCATATATTTCAGGGCAAAAAAGCAGAAATTTCCCTTCATTTGGGGCAAAAATGAAGAAATTTCCCTTTTTTTATGGCAAAAAGGTATGCATTCCTCTTATTTTTGGGCAAAAAGGCAGAAATTCCGCGTATTTTGGAGCAAAATTGCAGAAATTCCCCTAATTGTGGGGCAAAAAGGCAGAAATTTTCCTTATTTTGGGGCAAAACTCAGAAATTCCACTTGTTTTGGGGCAAAATTCCAGAAATTTCTCTTATTTTGGGGCAAAATTGCAGAAAATTTACTTATTTTGGGGTGAAATTGCAGATATTTCACTTATTTCAGCGAAAAAAGGCAGAAATTTTCCTTATTTTGGGGCAAAAAGGCAAAAATTCCTAATATTTTGTGCCAAAATTCAGAAATTCCCTTTATTTTTAGGTAAAAAGGCTGAAATTCCCCTTATTTGGGGGCAAAAAGGCCGAAATTTCCCTTATATTGGGGCAAAATTGCAGAAATTTCGCTTATTTCAGGGTAATAAGTCAGAAATTTTCCTTATTTTGGGGCAAAAATGACAGAAATCCCTTTTGTTTTTGGGGAAAAAGACAGAAATTCCACTTATTTAGAGGCAAAAAAGCAGAAATTCCCCTTATTTTGGAGCAAAAATGAAGAAATTTCCTTTTTTTATGGCAAAAAGGTATGCATTCTCTTTATTTTCGGGCAAAAAGGCAGAAATTCCCCATATTTTGGGGCCAAAGGCAGAAATTCCCCTTATTTTGGAGCAAAAATGAAGAAATTTCCCTTTTTTATGGCAAAAAAGTATGCATTCTTCTTATTTTGGTGCAAAAAGGCTGAAATTCCCCTTATTTTAAGGTAAAATGCTGAAATTCCTCATATTTTGGGGCAAAAGGCAGAAATTTCCCTTATTTTGGGGCAAAAAAACACAAATTTCCCTTATTATCGGGCAAAATTGCAGAAATTTCATTTATTTCAGGGCAAAAAGTAAGAAATTCCCCATATTTTGGGGCAAAAAGCAGAAATTTCTTTTATTATGGCACAAAATTGAAAAATTTTCCTTATTTTTGAACAAAAAGGCAGAAATTCCCCATATTTTGTGGCAAAAGGCAGAAATTCTTCTTATTTTGAGGTAAAATGCAGAAATTCCCCTTATTTAGAGGTAAAATGCAGAAATTCCTTAATTATTGGGGGACAATGCAGAAATTCCCTTTATTTTGTAGCTAAAAGGCAGAAATTAACAGTATTTTGAAGCAAAATTGCAGAAATTCTCATAATTTTCGGGCAAAAAGGAATAAATTCTCTTTATTTTGGGGCAAAAAGACAGAAAATCTCCTTTTTTCGGGAGCATAAAGTCAGTAATTCCCCTTTTTTGGGACAAAAAGACAGAAATTTCGTTTATATTTGGGGAAAAGTCAGAAATTGCACTTATTTTGAGTCAAAAAGGCGGAAAATCCCCTTATTTTGGGGCAAAAATGAAGAAATTTCTATTTTTTTATAACAAAAAAATAAACATTCCCTTTATTTTCGGGCAAAAAGGCAGAAATTCCCCATATTTTGGAGCAAAATTGCAGAAATTCCTCTAATTTTGGGGCAAAAAGGCAGAAATTCCACTTATTTTGGGGTAAAACTGCAAAATTTCACTTATTTCGCCGTAAAATGGCAGAAATTCCCCTTATTTTCGCCGAAAAAGGCAGAAAATCCCTGTATTTTGAAGCAAAATTGCAGAAATTCACCTAATTTTGGAGTAAAAAATACAGTAATATTTTTTATTTTGGGGCAAAAAGGCAGAAATTGCCTTTATTTTCGGGCAAAATTGCAGAAATTTCCCTTATTTGGGGGCAAAAAAACAGAAATTCCCCTTTTTTTGGGGCAAAATTGCAGAAATTTCCCTTATTATGGGGAAAATTGCAGAAATTTCCCTTATATTAGGGCAAAATTGCAGAAATTTCACTTATTTCAGAGAAAAAAATCAAAAATTTTTCTTATTTTGGGGCAAAAAGGCAGAAATTCCCATTATTTTGGCGCAAAAAGGAAGAAATTCACCTTATTTTGGGCTAAAATTGCAGAATTTCACTAATTTTTCACTAAAATTTCACTTATTTCAGGGTAATAAGTCAGAAATTTTCCTTATTTTGGGGCAAAAAAGAAAGAAATTCCCTTTGTTTTGGGGGAAAAAGACAGAAATTCCACTTATTTAGAGGCAAAAAAGCAGAAATTCCCCTTCTTTTGGAGCAAAAATGAAGAAATTTGTCTTTTTTATGGCAAAAAGGTATGCATTCTTCTTATTTTCAAACAAAAGGCAGAAATTCCCCATATTTTGGGGCAAAACGCAGAAATTCCCCTTATTTTGGGGCAAAATTGCAGAAATTTCACTAATTGTGGGGCAAAAAACAGAATTTCCCCTTATTTTGAAGCAAAATTGCAGGAATTTCCTTTATTATGGGGAAAAATTGCAGAAATTTTCTTTATTTTAGGGCAAAATTGCAGAAATTTCACTAATTGTGGGGCAAAAAGGCAGAAATTCTCTTTATTTTGGGGCAAAACTCAGTAATTCCACTTATTTTGGGGCAAAATTCCAGAAATATCACTTATTTTGGGGCAAAATTGCAGAAATTTTACTTATTTCAGGGAAAAAAGGCAGAAATTTTTCTTATTTTGGGGCAAAAAAACAGAAATTCCTAATATTTTGTGCCAAAATTCAGAAATTCCCCTTATTTTGAGGTAAAAAGGCTGAAATTCCCCTTATTTGGTGGCAAAAAGGCAGAAATTTCCCTTATATTGGGCAAAATTGGAGAAATTTCACTTATTTTGGGGGCAAAAAGCAGAAATTTCTTTTATTATGGCACAAAATTGAAGAAATATTCCTTATTTTGGAACAAAAAGGCAGAAATTCCCCATATTTTGGGGCAAAAGGCAGAAATTCTTCTTATTTTGCAGTAAAATGCAGAAATTCCCCTTATTTAGAGGTAAAATGCAGAAATTCCCCAAATATTGAGGGAAAATGCAGAAATTCCCTTTATTTTGGGGCTAAAAAGCAGAAATTAACCGTATTTTGAAGAAAAATTGCAGAAATTCTCATAATTTTGGGGCAAAATAACAGAAAATCTCCTTTTTTCGGGAGCAAAAAGTCAGAAATCCCCCTTATTTTGGGGCAAAATTGCAGAAATTTCCATTACATTGGGGCAAAATTGCAGAAATTGGCCTTATTTTGGGGCAAAAAGGAAGAAATTTCTTTTATTTTGGTATAAACTTGCAGAAATTTTTCTTATTTTGGGTCAAAAAAAGAGAAATTCCCCATATTTTGGGGCTAAAAGGCAGAAATTCCCCTTATTTTGAGGTAAAAGGCAGAAATTCCCCTTATTTTGGGGAAAAACTGCAGAAATTTTACTTATTTCACGGCAAAATGGCAGAAATTCCCCTTATTTTCGGCGAAAAAGGCAGAAAATCCCCGTATTTTGAAGCAAAATTGTAGAAATTCACCTAATTTTGGGGTAAAAAATATAGTAATTTACTTTATTTTGGGGCAAAAAGGCAGAAATTCTCCTTATTTAGGGGCAAAAGGCAGAAATTCTCTTTATTATAGGGCAAAATTGCAGAAATTTCCCTTATTTGGGGGCAAAAAACAGAAATTCCCCTTATTTTGGGGCAAAATTGCAGAAATTTCCCTTATTATGGGGAAAAATTGAAGAAATTTCCCTTATTTTAGGGCAAAATTGCAGAAATTTCACTTATTTAGGAGAAAAAAGGCAAAAAATTTCATTATTTTTGGGCAAAAAGGCAGAAATTCCCATTATTTTGGGGCAAAAATGCAGAAATTCAAATTATTTTGGGGTAAAATTGCAGAAATTTCACAAATTTCAGGGCAAAAATGCAGAAATTTCCCTTATTTTGGGGCAAAATTGCAGAAATTTCACTTATTTCAGATTAATAAGTCAGTACTTTTCCTTATTTTGGAGCAAAAAAGACAGAAATAACCTTTGTTTTGTGGGTAAAGACAGAAATTCCACTTATTTAGAGGTAAAAAGGCAGAAATTCCTTTTATTTTGGAGCAAAAATGAAGAAATTATTCTTTTTTATGGCAAAAACGTATGCATTCATCTTATTTTTGGGCAAAAATACAGAAATTCCCAGTATTTTGGAGAAAATTGCAGAAATTCCCCTAATTGTGGGGCAAAAAGGTAGAAATTTCCTATATGTTGGGGCAAAAAGACAGAAATTCTCCTTATTTTGGGGCAAAATTCAGAAATTCCACTTATTTTGGAGCAAAATTCCAGAAATTTCCCTTATTTTGGGGTAAAATTGCAGAAATTTATATATTTTAGGGCAAAATGGCAGAAATTTCCCTTATATTGGGAAAAAACGATGAAATCCATAATTTTTGGCTAAAATTGCAGAAATTTTACTTATTTCGGACAAAAAGGCAGAAAGTCCACTGAATTTGGGGCAAAAAGGCAGAAATGACCCCTATTTTGGAGCAAAATTGCAGAAATTCCCCTAATATTGGTGCAAAAATGCAGAAATTCCCTTTATTTTGGGGGCAAAAAGGCAGAAATTCCCCTTATTTTTAGGTAAAAAGGCTGAAATTCCCCTTATTTTGGGGCAAAAAGTCAGAAATTCCCCTTATTTTTGGGCAAAAAGACAGAAATTTCGTTTATTTTTGGGGAAAAGACAGAAATTGCACTTATTTTGAGTCAAAAAGGTGAAAAATCCCCTTATTTTGGGGTAAAAATGAAGAAATTTCCTTTTTTTATGGCAAAAAGGTATACATTCCATTTATTTTCGGGCCAAATTTTCCGTATTTTAGAGCAAAATTGCAAAAATTCCCCTAATATTTGGGCAAAAAGGCAGAAATTTTTCTTATTTTGGGGTAAAACTGCAGAAATTTCACTTATTTCGCGGCAAAATGGCAGAAATTCCCTTTATTTTCGGCGAAAAAGAAAAAAAATCCCCGTATTTTGGAGCAACATTGTAGAAATTCACCTAATTTTGGGGTAAAAACTGCAGTAATTTTCTTATTTTGGAGCAAAAAGGCTGAAATTCTCCTTATTTTAGGGCAAAATTGAAGAAATTTCCATTATTTGGCGGCAAAAAACAGAAATTCCTTTTATTTTGGGGCAAAATTGCAGGAATTTCCCTTATTATGGAAAAAATTGCAGAAATTTCCCTTATTTTAGGGAAAAATTGCAGAAATTTCACTTATTTCAGAGAAAAAAAGCAATAATTTTTCTTCTTTTGGGGCAAAACGGCAGAAATTCCTATTATTTTATGGGCAAAAAGGCAGAAATTCACCTTATTTTGGGGTAAAATTGCAGAAATTTTACATATTTCAGCGCAAAATCGCAGAAATTCCCCTTATTTTGGGGCAAAAGGCAGAAATTTTCTTTATTTTGGGATAAAATTGGAGAAATTTCCTTTATTTGGGAGCAAAAAGGCAGAAAATCCTTTTAATTTTGAGTAAAAAGGCAGAATTTCTCCATATTTTAGAGCAAAGTTGCAGAAATTCCTCTAATATTGGGGCAAAAATGCAGAATTCCCTTTATTTGGGGCAAAAAGGCAGAAGTTCCCCTTATTTTCGAGAAAAGAGGAAGAAATTTCCTGTATTTTTAAGCAAAATTGCAGAAACTCCCCTAATTTTAGGGCAAAGAGGCAGGAATTCCTTTTATTTTGGGGCAAAAATATAGAAATTCTCCTTATTTTGGGGCAAAAATCAGAAATTCCTCTTATTTTGGGACAAAATTTTAGAAATTTCTTCTATCATGTTACAGACTTGCAGAAATATTTCTTATTTTGTGGCAAAAAGGCAGAAATTCCCCTTATTTTGGGATAAAATTGCAGAAATTTCCCTTATTTAGGGGCAAAATTGCAAAAATTTCCCTTATTATGGAAAAAAATTGGAGAAATTTCCCTTATTTTGGCGCAAAATTGCAGAAATTTCACTTATTTCAGAGAAAAATCTCAGAAATTTCTTTTATTTTTGGGCAAAAAGGCAGAAATTTCTTTTATTTTGGTACAAAATTGTAGAAATTTTCTTTATTTTGGGGTAAAAATGCAGAAATTCACTATATTTTGGGGCAAAAATGCAGAGATTCCCCTTATTATGATGTAAAATGCTGAAATTCCCCTTATTTTGGGGCAAAAAGACAGAAAATCCCTTTATTTTCTGGCAAAAGGCAGAAATTTCCCTTGTTTTGGGGCAAAATTGCAGAAATTTCACTTATTTCAGGGCAAAATTCAAAAATTCCATTTATTTTGGAGCAAAAAGACAGAAATTTTGTTTATTTTTGGGTAAAAAGGCAGAAATTTCACTTATTTTCAGGTAAGAAGGAAGAAATTCCTCTTATTTTGGGGCAAAAATGAAGAAATTTCTCTTTTTTGTTGCAAAAGGTATACATTCTTCTTATTTTTGGGCAAAAGAGCAGAAATTCCTCGTATTTTGGAGCACAATTGCAGAAAATCCCCTAATTGTGGGGCAAAGAGGCAGAAAATCCCTATATGTTCAGGCAAAAACACAGAAATTCTCCTTATTTTGGGGCAAAACTCAAAAATTTCACTTCTTTTGGGGCAAAATTGAAGAAATTTCACTTATTTCAGGGAAAAAAGGCAGAAACTTTCCTTATTTTGGGGTAAAAAGGCAGAAATTCCTAATATTTTGTGGCAAAATGCAGGAATTCCCCTTATTTTGAGGTAAAAAGGCTGAAATTCCCTTTATTTGGGGGCAAAAAGGCAGAAATTTCCCTTATTTTGGGGCAAAATTGCAGAAATTTCACTTATTTCATGGTAATAAGTCAGAAATTCCCCTTATTTTGGGGCAAAAAAGACAGAAATTTCCTTTGTTTTGGGGGAAAAAGACAGAAATTCCACTTATTTAGAGGCATAAAGGCAGAAATTTCCCTTATTTTGGAGCAAAAATGAAGAAATTTCCCTTTTTTATGGCAAAAAGGTATGCATTCCCCTTATTTTCGGATAAAAAGGCAGAAATTCAACGTATTTTGGAGCAAAATTGCAGAAATTCCCATAATTGTGGGGCAAAAAGGCAAAAATTCTCCTTATTTTGGGGCAAAATTGCAGAAATTTCCCTTATTTGGGGCAAAATTGCAGGAAATTCACTTATTTTCAGGTAAAAAGGCTGAAATTCCCTTTATTTAGGGGTAAAAAGGAAGAAATTCCCCTTATTTTGGGGCAAAATTGCAGAAATTTTCCTTATTTTGGGGCAAAAATGCCGAAATTCCTTATATTTGGGGGCAAAAAGGCAGAAATTCCCCTTATTTTGGGGTAAAATTGCAGAAATTTCAAATATTTCAGTGCAAAATGGCAAAAATTTCCCTTATTTTGGGGCAAAAATGGAATCCCTAATTTTTGGCTAAAATTGCAAAAATTTCACTTATTTCCGGACAAAAAGGCAGAAATTCCACTTAATTTCGGGCAAAAAGGCAGACATGACGGGTATTTTGGAGCAATATTGCATTAATTCCCCTAATTTTTGAACAAAAAGGCAGAAATTCCCCTTATTTTGGGGTAAAACTGCAGAAATTTCAATTATTTTACGGCAAAATGAAAGAAATTCCCCTGATTTTCGGCGAAAAAGGCAGAAAATCCTCGTATTTTGGAGCAAAATTGCAGAAATTCACCTAATTTTGGGGTAAAACATGCAGTAATTTTCTTTATTTTGTGACAAAAAGGCAGAAGTTCCCCTTATTTTAGGGCAAATGTCAGAAATTCCCCTTATTTTAGGGCAAAATTGCAGAAATTTCCCTTATTTGGAGGCAAAAAACAGAAAATCCTCTTATTTTGGGGCAAAATTGCAGAAATTTGCTTTATTATGGGGAAAAATTGCAGATATTTCCCTTATTTTAGGGCAAAATTGCAGACATTTTACTTATTTCAGAAAAAAAAAGCAAAAATTTTTCTTATTTTGGGGAAAAAGGCAGAAATTCCCATTATTTTGGGGCAAAAAGGCAGAAATTCACCTTATTTTGGGGTAAAATTGCAGAAATTTCAATTATTTCGTGGCAAAATGGAAGAAATTCCCCTTGTTTTTGGCGAAAAAGGCAGAAAATCCTCGTATTTTGGAGCAAAATTTCAGAAATTCACCTAATTTTGCGATAAAACATGCAGTAATTTTCTTTATTTTGTGGCAAAAAGGCAGAAATTCCCCTTATTTTGGGGCAAATGTCAGAAATTCCCCTTATTTTAGGGCAAAATTGCAGAAATTTCCCTTATTTGGGGGAAAAAAAAGAAAATCCCTTTATTTTGGGGCAAAATTGCAGAAATTTGCTTTATTATAGGGAAAAACTGCAGATATTTCCCTTATTTTAGGGAAAAATTGCAGAAATTTCACTTATTTCAGAAAAAAAAAGCAAAAATTTTTCTTATTTTGGGGCAAAAAGGCAGAAATTCCCATTATTTTGGGGTAAAAAGGCAGAAATTCACCTTATTTTGGGGTAAAATTGCAGAAATTTCACATATTTCATGGCAAAAAGACAGAAATTCCCCTTATTTTGAGGTAAAATGCTGAAATTCCCCATATTTTGGGGCAAAAGGCAGAATTTCCCCTTATTTTGGGGCATAAAGGCACAAATTTCTCTTATTTTCAGGCAAAATTGCAGAAATTTTATTTATTTCAGGGTAAAAAGTCAGAAATTCCCCTTATTTTGGGGCAAAAAGGAGAAATTTCTTTTATTATGGTACAAAATTGAAGAAATTTTCTTTATTTTGGAACAAAAAGGCAGAAATTCCCCATATTTTTGGGTAAAAGTCAGAAATTTTTCTTATTTTGAGGTAAAATGCAGAAATTTCTTTTATTTAGAGGTAAAATACAGAAATTCCCCTAATATTGTGGGAAAATGCAGAAATTCCCTTTATTTTTGTGCTAAAAGGAAGAAATTTTCTGTATTTTGAAGAAAAATTGCAGAAATTCTCATAATTTTCGGGTAAATGGCTGAAATTCTCCTTATTTTGGGGCAAAAAGACAGAAAATCTCCTTTTTTCGGGTGCAAAAAGGCAGAAATTCCCCATATTTTGGGTCAAAAGTCAGAAATTCCCCTTATTTTAAAGAAAAAATGCTGAAATTTCCCTTATTTTGGGGCAAAATTGCAGAAATTTCCCTTATTTTTGGGCAAAATTGCAGAAATTTCACTTATTTCAGGGAAAAAAGGCAGCAATTTCTCTTATTTTGGGGCAAAAAGGCAGAAATTTCTTTTATTTTGGTACAAAACTTCACAAATTTTTCTTATTTTAGGGCAAAAAGACACAAATTCCCCATATTTTGGGGCAAAAGGCAGAAATTCTCCTTCTTTTGAGGAAAAAAGGCTGAAATTCCCCTTATTTGGGGGCAAAAAGGCAGAAATTCCCCTTATTTTGGGGCAAAAAACAGACATTTCCCTTATTGTGGGGAAAAATTTTAGAAATTTCATTTATTTCAGGGGAAAAAGTCAGAAATTCCCCTTATTTTGGGGCAAAAAGACAGAAATTCCTTTTATTTTTGGGGAAAAGTCAGAAATTGCACTTATTTTGAGTCAAAAAGGCGGATAATCCCCTTATTTCGGGGCAAAAGTGAAGAAATTTCTCTTTTTCATGGCAAAAATGTATACATTCCCTTTATTTTCGGGCAAAAAGGCAAAAATTCCCTGTATTTTGGAGCAAAATTGCAAAAATTCCCTTAATTTTGGGGCAAAAAAGCAGAAATTCCCCTTATTTTGATGTAAAACTGCAGAAATTTCACTTATTTCGCGGCAAGATGGCAGAAATTCCCCTTATTTTCGGCGAAAAAGGTAGAAAATCCTCGTATTTTGGAGCAAAATTGCAGAAATTCACCTAATTTTGGCGTAAAACAAGCAGTAATTTTCTTTATTTTGTGGCAAAAAGGCAGAAATTCCCCTTATTTTGGGGCAAACGGCAGAAATTCTCCTTATTTTAGGGCAAAATTGCAAAAATTTCCCTTATTTGGGGGCAAAAAACAGAAATTTCCCTTATTTTGGGGCAAAATTGCAGAAATTTGCTTTATTTGGGGGCAAAAAACAGAAATTCCCCTTATTTTGCGGCAAAATTGCAGAAATTTTCTTTATTATGGGGAAAAATTGCAGTAATTTCCCTTATTTTAGGGCAAAATTGCAGAAATTTCACTTATTTCAGAAAAAAAAAGCAAAATTTTTTCTTATTTTGAGGCAAAAAGCAGAAATTCCTCTTATTTTGGGGCAAAAAGCAGAAATTCACCTTATTTTGGGGTAAAATTGCAGAAATTTCATATATTTCAGGGAAAAAAGGCAGAAATTCTCCTTATTTTGAGGTAAAATGCTGAAATTTCCCATTTTTTGGGGCTAAAGGCAGAAATTCCCATTAGTTTGGGGCAAAAAGGCACAAATTTCCTTTATTTTCAGGCAAAATTACACAAATTTCATTTATTTCAGGGTAAAAAGTCAGAAATTCCCCTTATTTTGGGGCAAAAAGGAGAAATTTCTTTTATTATGGCACAAAATTGAAGAAATTTTCTTTATTTTGGAACAAAAAGGCAGAAATTCCCAATAATTTGAGGTAAAAGGCAGAAATTCTTCTTATTTTGAGGTAAAATGCAGAAATTCCCATTATTTAGAGGTAAAATGCAGAAATTTCCCTAATATTTGGAAAAAATGCAGAAATTCCCTTTATTTTGGGGCTAAAAGGCAGAAATTTTCCGTATTTTGTAGAAAAATTGCAGAAATTCTCATAATTTTCGGGCAAAAAGGCTGAAATTCTCCTTATTTTGGGGCAAAAAGACAGAAAATCTCCTTCTTTCAGGTGCAAAAAGTCAGAAATTCCCCTTATTTGGGGGCAAAAAGGCAGAAATTTCTCTTATTTAAGGGCAAATTTGCAGAAATTTCACTTATTTCAGAGTAATATGTCAGAAATTTTTCTTATTTTGGGCCAAAAATGACAGAAATTCCCTTTGTTTTGGGGGAAAAAGACTGAAATTCCACTTATTTAGAGGCAAAAGTCAGAAATTCCCCTTATTTTGGAGCAAAAATGAAAAAATTTCCCTTTTTTATGGCAAAAAGTTATGCATTCTTCTCATTTTTGGGCAAAAAAGCAGAAATTCCCCATATTTTGGTCAAAAATGAAAAAATTTCCCTTTTTTATAGCAAAAATGTATGCATTCTTCTTATTTTAGTGCAAAAAGGCTGAAATTCCTCTTATTTTGAGGTAAAATGCTGAAATTCCCCATATTTGGGGGCAAAAGGCAGAAATTCCCGTTATTTTGGGGCAAAAAGGCACAAATTTCCCTTATTTTCGGGCAAAATTGCAGAAATTTCATTTATTTCAGGGCAAAAAGTCAGAAATTCCCCTTATTTTGGGGCAAAAAGCAGAAATTTCTTTTATTATGGTACAAAATTGAAGAAATTTTCCTTATTTTGGAATAAAAAAGCAGAAATTCCCCATATTTTGGGGCAAAAGGCAGAAATTCATCTTATTTTGAGGTAAAATGCAGAAATTTTCTTTATTTAGAGGTAAAATGCAGAAATTCCCTAAATATTGGGGGAAAATGCAGAAATTCCCTTTATTTTGTAGCTAAAAGGCAGAAATTAACCATATTTTGAAGCAAAATTGCAGAAATTCTCATAATTTTCGGGCAAAAAGGAAGGAATTCTCCTTAAATTGGGGCAAAAAGACAGAAAATCTCCTTTTTTCGAAACCATAAAGTCAGTAATTCCCCTTATTTTGGGGCAAAAAGACAGAAATTTCGTTTATATTTGGGGAAAAGGCAGAAATTGCACTTATTTTGAATCAAAAAGGCAGAAAATCCCCTTATTTTGGGGCAAAAATGAAGAAATTTCTATTTTTCATAACAAAAAGGTAAACATTCCCTTTATTTTCGGGCAAAAAAGCAGAAATTCCCCATATTTTGTAGCAAAATTGCAGAAATTCCCCTAATTTTGGAGCAAAAAGGCAGAAATTCCCCTTATTTTGGGGTACAACTCCAGAAATTTAACTAATTTCGCAGCAAAGTGGCAGAAATTCTCCTTATTTTCGGCAAAAAAGGCAGAAAATCCCCGTATTTTAGAGGAAAATTGCAGAAATTCACCTAATTTTGGGGTAAAAAATACAGTAATATTCTTTATTTTGGGGCAAAAAGGAAGAAATTCTCCTTATTTTGGGGCAAAAGGCAGAAATTCCCTTTATTTTAGGGCAAAATTGCAGAAATTTCTTTTATTTGGGGGCAAAAAACCAGAAATTCCCCTTATTTTGGGGCAAAATTGCAGAAATTTCCCTTATTATAGGGAAAATTGCAGAAATTTCCCTTATTTTAGGGCAAAATTGCAGAAATTTCACTTATTTCAGAGAAAAAAAGCAAAAATTTTTCTTATTTTGGGTCAAAAAGGCAGAAATTCCCATTATTTTGGGGCAAATACGCAGAAATTCACATTATTTTGGGCTAAAATTGCAGAAATTTCACATATTTCAGGGCAAAAAGGCAGAAATTTCCCTTAATTTGGGGCAAAAATGAAGAAATTTCCCTTTTTATGGCAATAAAGGTATGCATTCCCCTTATTTTCGGGCAAAAATGCAGAAATTCCCTGTATTTTGGAGCAAAATTGCAGAAATTCCCCGAATTGTGGGGCAAAAAGGCAGAAATTCCCTATATGTTGGGGCAAAAAGACAGAAATTCTCCTTATTTTGGGGCAAAACTCAGAAATTCCACTTATTTTGGAGCAAAATTCCAGAAATTTTTTTATTTTGGGGCAAAATTGCAGAAATTTCATTTATTTTGGGGCAAAATTGCAGAAATTCCCCTTATTTTGGGGCAAAAACATGAAATCCCTAATTTTTGCCTAAAATTAAAGAAATTTCACTTATTTTGGGACAAAAAGGCAAAAATTCCACTTAATTTTGCGCAAAAAGGCAGAAATTCCCATTATTTTGGGGCAAAAAGGCAGAAATTCCCCTTATTTTGGGATAAAATTGCAGAAATTCCCCTAATAGTGGGACAAAAATGCAGAAATTCCCTTTATTTGGGGCAAAAGGCAGAAGTTCCCCTTATTTTCGGAAAAAGAGGAAGAAATTCCCTGTATTTTGAAGCAAATTTGCAGAAACTCCCCTAATTTTGGGGCAAAAAGGCAGAAATTCCCTTTATTTTGGGGCAAAAATACAGAAATTCTCCTTATTTTTGGGCAAAAATCAGAAATTTCTTTTATTTGGGGCAAAATTGCAGAAATTTCACTTATTTTCAGGTAAAAAGGCTGAAATTTCCTTTATTTTGGGGCAAAAAGGGAGAAATTCTCCTCTTCAGGGCAAAAATGCAGAATTTTCCTTTTTTGGGGCAAAAAAGCAGAAATTCCTTATATTTTGAGGAAAAAAGGCAGAAATTCCCCTTATTTTGAGATAATAAGGCTGAAATTCCCCTTATTTGGGGCAAAATGGCATAAATTCCCCCTTATTTTGGGGTAAAATTGCAGAAATTTCAAATATTTCAGGGCAAAATGGCAGAAATTTCCCTTATTTTAGGGCAAAAAGATGAAATCCCTAATTTTTGGCTAAAATTGCGGAAATTTCACTTATTTCGGACAAAAAGGCAGAAATTCCACTTATTTTGGGCAAAAAGGAAGAAATGACCCATATTTTGGAGCAAAATTGCAGAAATTTCATTAATATTGGTGCAAAAATGCAGAAATTCCCTTCATTTTGGGGGCAAAAAGGCAGAAATTCCCCTTATTTTTAGGTAAAAATGCTGAAATTCCCCTTATTTTGGGGCAAAAATTCAGAAATTCCCCTTATTTTTGAACAAAAATACAGAAATTTCGTTTATTTTGAGGGAAAAGGCAGAAATTGCACTTATTTTGAGTCAAAAAGTTGAAAAATCCCCTTATTTTGGGGTAGAAATGAAGAAATTTCTTTTTTTTATGGCAAAAAGGTATGCATTCCCTTTATTTTCGGGCCAAAAGGCAGAAATTCCCTGTATTTTGGAGCAAAATTGCAAAAATTCCCCTAATTTTTGGGCAAAAAGGCAGAAATTCCCCTTATTTTGGGGTAAAACTGCAGAAATTTCACTTATTTCGCCGCAAAATGGCAAAAATTCCCTTTATTTTCAGTGAAAAATAAGAAAATCCCCGTATTTTGGAGCAAAATTGCAGAAATTCACCGAATTTTGGGATAAAAAATACAGTAATTTTCTTATTTTGGGGCAAAAAGGCAGAAATTCCCCTTATTTTGGGGCAAAAAGAGAGAAATTCCGTTTATTTTTAAGGAAAAGGCAGAAATTGCACTTATTTTGAGTCAAAAAGGCAGAAAATCCCCTTATTTTGGGGCGAAAGTGAAGAAATATCCCTTTTTCATGGCAAAAATGTATACATTCCTTTTATTTTCGGGCAAAAAGGCAGAAATTGCCCATATTTTGGAGCAAAATTGCAGAAATTCCCTTAATTTTGGGGCAAAAAGGCAGAAATTCCCCTTATTTTGATTTAAAACTGCAGAAATTTCACTTATTTCACGGCAAGATGGCAGAAATTCCCCTTATTTTCGGCGAAAAAGGTAGAAAATCCTCGTATTTTGGAGCAAAATTGCAGAAATTCACCTAATTTTGGCATAAAACATGCAGTAATTTTCTTTACTTTGTGGCAAAAAGGCAGAAATTCCTCTTATTTTGGGGTAAAACTCCAGAAATTTAACTAATTTTGCAGCAAAATGGCAGAAATTTCCCTTATTTTCGGCAAAAAGGCTGAAAATCCCCTTATTTTGGAGCAAAATTGAAGAAATTCACCTAATTTTGGGGTAAAAAATACAGTAATATTTTTTATTTTGGGGCAAAAAGGCAGAAATTCTCTTTATTTTGGGGCAAAAGGCAGAAATTCCCATTATTTTGGGGCAAATACGCAGAAATTCACATTATTTTGGGCTGAAATTGCAGAAATTTCACATATTTCAGGGCAAAAAGGCAGAAATTTCCCTTAATTTGGGGCAAAAATTAAGAAATTTCCCTTTTTATGGCAATAAAGGTATGCATTCCCCTTATTTTCGGGCAAAAATGCAGAAATTCCCTGTATTTTGGAGCAAAATTGCAGAAATTCCCCTAATTGTGGGGCAAAAAGGCAGAAATTCCCTTTATGTTGGGGCAAAAAGACAGAAATTCTCCTTATTTTGGGGCAAAACTCAGAAATTCCACTTATTTTAGAGCAAAATTCTAGAAATTTCCTTTATTTTGGGGCAAAATTGCAGAAATTTCATTTATTTTGGGGCAAAATTGCAGAAATTCCCCTTATTTTGGGGCAAAAAGATAAAATCCCTAATTTTTGGCTAAAATTAAAGAAATTTCACTTATTTCGGGACAAAAAGGCAAAAATTCCACTTAATTTTGGGCAAAAAGGCAGAAATTCCCATTATTTTGGGGCAAAAAAGCAGAAATTCCCATTATTTTGGGATAAAATTGCAAAAATTTCCCTTATTTGGGAGCAAAAAGGCAGATAATCCCCTTAATTTCGGTTAAAAAGGCAGAAATTCCCCATATTTTGGAGCAAAATTGCAGAAATTCCCCTATTATTGGGGCAAAAATGCAGAAATTCCCTTTAGTTGGGGCAAAAAGCAGAAGTTCCCCTTATTTTCGGGAAAAGAGGAAGAAATTCCCTGTATTTTGAAGCACATTTGCAGAAATTCCTCTAATTTTGGGGCAAAAAGGCAGAAATTCCCTTTATTTTGGGGCAAAAATACAGATATTCTCCTTATTTTTGGGCAAAAATCAGAAATTTCTTTTATTTGGGGCAAAATTGCAGAAATTTCACTTATTTTCAGGTAAAAAGGCTGAAATTTCCTTTATTTTGGGGCAAAAAGGGAGAAATTCTCCTTTTCAGGGCAAAATTGCAAAATTTTCCTTTTTTGGGGCAAAAAGGCAGAAATTCCTTATATTTTGGGGCAAAAAGGCAGAAATTCCCCTTATTTTGAGGTAATAAGGCTGAAATTCCCCTTATTTGGGGCAAAAAGGCAGAAATTCCCCTTATTTTGGGATAAATTGCAGAAATTTCAAATATTTCAGGGCAAAATGGCAGAAATTTCCCTTATTTTAGGGCAAAAAGATGAAATCCCTAATTTTTGGCTAAAATTGCAGAAATTTCACTTATTTCGGACAAAAAGACAGAAATTCCACTTAATTTTGGGCAAAAAGGCAGAAATGACCCATATTTTGGAGCAAAATTGCAGAAATTCTCCTAATATTGGTGCAATAATGCAGAAATTCCCTTTATTTTGGGGGCAAAAAGGCCAAAATTCCTCTTATTTTTAGGTAAAAATGCTGAAATTCCCCTTATTTTCGGGCAAAAAGTCAGAAATTCCCCTTATTTTTGAAGAAAAATACAGAAATTTTGTTTATTTTTGGGGAAAAGGCAGAAATTGCACTTATTTTGAGTCAAAAAGGTGAAAAATCCCCTTATTTTGGGGTAAAAATGAAGAAATTTCCTTTTTTTATGGCAAAAAGGTATACATTCCCTTTATTTTCGGGCCAAAAGGCAGAAATTCCCTGTATTTTGGAGCAAAATTGCAAAAATTCCCCTAAATTTTGGGCAAAAAGGCAGAAATTCCCATTATTTTGGGGTAAAACTGTAGAAATTTCACTTATTTCGCGGCAAAATGGCAGAAATTCCCTTTATTTTTGGTGAAAAATAAGAAAATCCCCGTATTTTGGAGCAAAATTGCAGAAATTCACCTAATTTTGGGATAAAAAATACAGTAATTTTCTTATTTTGGGGCAAAAAGGCAGAATTTCTCCTCATTTTGGGACAAAAGGCAAAAATTCCCCTTATCTTAGGGCAAAATTGAAGAAATTTTCCTTATTTGGGGGCAAAAAACAGGAATTCCCCTTATTTTGGTGCAAAATTGCAGGAATTTCCCTTATTATGGAAAAAATTACAGAAATTTCCCTTATTTTAGGGCAAAATTGCAGAAATTTCACTTATTTCAAAGAAAAAAGCAATAATTTTTCTTATTCTGGGGCAAAAAGTCAGGAATTTCTATTATTTTATGGGCAAAAAGGCAGAAATTCACCTTATTTTGGGGTAAAATTGCAGAAATTTCACATATTTCAAGGCAATAAGGCAGAAATTCCCCTTATTTTGGGGCAAAAAGGCAGAAATTCCTCTTATTTTGGGATAAAGTTGCAGAAATTTCCCTTATTTGGGAGCAAAAAGGCAGAAAATCCTTTTAATTTTGGGTAAAAAGGCAGAATTTCCTTGTATTTTGGAGCAAAATTGCAGAAATTCCCCTAATATTGGGGTAAAAATGCAGAAATTCCCTTTATTTGGGGCAAAAAGGCAGAAGTTCCCCTTATTTTCGGAAAAGAGGAAGAAATTCCCTGTATTTTGAAGCAAAATTGCAGAAACTCCCCTAATTTTGGGGCAAAAATGCAGAAATTCCCTTTATTTTGGGGCAAAAATACAGAAATTCTCCTTATTTTGGGGCAAAAATCAGAAATTTCCATTATTTTGGGGCAAAATTTTAGAAATTTCTTCTATTTTGTTACAGACTTGCAGAAATTTTTCTTATTTTGTGGCAAAAAGGCAGAAATTCCCCTTAATTTGGGATAAAATTGCAGAAATTTCCCTTATTTGGGGGCAAAAAACAGAACTTCCCCTTATTTTGGGGCAAAATTGCAGAAATTTCCCTTACTTCAGAGAAAAAAACTCAGAAATTTCTCTTATTTTGGGGCAAAAAGGCAGAAATTTCTTTTATTTTGCTACTAAATTGTAGAAATTTTCTTTATTTTGGGGCAAAAATGCAGAAATTCCCCATATTTTGGGGCAAAAATGCAGAGATTCCCCTTATTATGAGGTAAAATGCTGAAATTCCCCTTATTTTGGGGCAAAAAGACAGAAATTCCCTTTATTTTTTGGCAAAAAGGCAGAAATTTTCCTTATTTTGGGGCAAAATTGCAGAAATTTCTCTAATTGTGGGGCAAAAAAAAGAAATTCCCCTTATTTTGAAGCAAAAATGCAGAAATTTCCCTTATTATGGGGAAAATTGCAGAAATTTCACTTATTTTAGGGTAAATATGCAGAAATTTCACTAATTGTGGGGCAAAAAGGCATAAATTCTTCTTATTTTGGGGCAAAACTCAGAAATTCCACTTATTTTGGGGCAAAATTCCAGAAATTTTCCTTATTTTGGGGCAAAATTGCAGAAATTTTACTTATTTTGGGGCAAAATTGCAGAAATTTCACTTATTTCAGGGAAAAAAGGCAGAAATTTTTCTTACTTTGGGGCAAAAAGGCAAAAATTCCTAATTTTGTGGCAAAAATGCAGAAATTCCTAATATTTTGTTGCAAAAATGCAGAAATTTCCCTTATTTTGAGGTAAAAAGGCTGAAATTCCCCTTATTTCAGGGCAAAAAGGCAGAAATTTCCCTTATTTTGGGGCAAATTTGCAGAAATTTCACTTATTTCGGGATAATAATTCAGAAATTTTCCTTATTTTGGGGCAAAAAAGACAGAAATTCTCTTTGTTTTGGGGGAAAAAAACAGAAATTTCACTTATTTAGAGGCAAAAAGGCAAAAGTTCCCCTTATTTTTAGCAAAAATGAAGAAATTTCCCTTTTTTTATGGCAAAAAGGTATGCATACTTCTTATTTTCAGACAAAAAGGCAGAAAATCCCCATATTTTGGGTCAAAATTGCAGAAATTTCCCTAATTGTGGGGCAAAAAACAGAAATTCCCCTTAATTTGGGGCAAAATTGCAGAAATTTCCCTTATTATGGGGAAAAATTGCAGAAATTTCCCTTCTATTATGGCAAAATTGCAGAAATTTCACTAATTGTGGCGCAAAATGCAGAAATTCTCCTTATTTTGGGGCAAAACTCAGAAATTCCACTTGTTTTGTGGCAAAATTCCAGAAATTTCCCTTATTTTGGAGCAAAAGTGACAGAAATTCCCTTTGTTTTGGGGGAAAAAGACAGAAATTCCACTTATTTAGAGGCAAAAAAGCAGAAATTTCCTTTATTTTGGAGCAAAAATGAAGAAATTTCCTTTTTTTATTGCAAAAAGCTATGCATTCTTATTTTCGGGCAAAAAGGCAGAAATTCACCATATTTTGGGGCAAAAGGCAGAAATTCCCCTTATTTTGGAGCAAAAATGAAGAAATTTTCCTTTTTTATGGCAAAAAGGTATGCATTCTTCTTATTTTGGTGCGAAAAGGCTGAAATTCCCCTTATTTTGAGGTAAAATGCTGAAATTCCCCATATTTTGGGGCAAAAGGCAGAAATTCCCCTTATTTTCGGGCAAAAAGGCAGAAATTCCCCATATTTTGGAGCAAAATTGCAGAAATTCCCCTAATTTTGGGGCAAAAAGGCAGAAATTTCCCTTATTTTGGGGTAAAACTCCAGAAATTTCACTTATTTCACAGCAAAATGGCAGAAATTCCCCTTATTTTCGGCGAAAAAGGCAGAAAATCCCCGTATTTTGGAGCAAAATTGCAGAAATTCACCTAATTTTGGGGTAAAAAATACAGTAATATTCTTTATTTTGTTCAAAAATGCAGAAATTACCCTTATTTTAGGGCAAAATTGCAGAAATTTCCCTTATTTGGGGGCAAAAAAAAAAGAAATTGCTCTTATTTTGGGGAAAAATTGCAGAAATCTCCATATTATGGGGAAAAATTGCAGAAATTTCCCTTATATTAGGGCAAAATTGCAGAAATTTCACTTATTTCAGAGAAAAAAAGCAAAAATTTTTCTTATTTTGCGGCAAAAAGTCAGAAATTCTCCTTATTTTGGGGCAAAAGGCAGAAATTCACTTTTATTTTAGGGCAAAATTACAGAAATTTCTCTTATTTGGGGGCAAAAAAACAGAAATTGCCCTTATTTTGAGGCAAAATTGCAGAAATTTCCCTTATTATGAGGAAAAATTGCAGAAATTTCCCTTATATTAGGGCAAAATTGCAGAAATTTCACTTATTTCATAGAAAAAAAGCAAAAATTTTTCTTATTTTGGGGCAAAAAGGCAGAAATTCCCATTATTTCTGGGCAAAAATGCAGAAATTCACCTTATTTGGGGGCAAAAATGAGGAAATTTCCCTATTTATGGCAATAAAGTTATGCATTCCCCTTATTTTCGGGGAAAAAGGCAAAAATTCCTTGTATTTTGGAGCAAAATTGCAGAAATTCCTCTAATTGTAGGGCAAAAAGGCAGAAATTCTCCTTATTGGGGCAAAACTCAGAAATTCCACCTATTTCGGGGCAAAATTCCAGAAATTTCCCTTATTTGGGGGCAAAAAAAAAGAAATTGCTCTTATTTTGGGGAAAAATTGCAGAAATCACCATATTATGGGGAAAAATTGCAGAAATTTCCCTTATATTAGGGCAAAATTGCAGAAATTTCACTTATTTCAGAGAAAAAAAGCAAAAATTTTTCTTATTTTGCGGCAAAAAGTCAGAAATTCTCCTTATTTTGGGGCAAAAGGCAGAAATTCACTTTTATTTTAGGGCAAAATTGCAGAAATTTTTCTTATTTGGGGGCAAAAAAACAGAAATTGCCCTTATTTTGAGGGAAAATTGCAGAAATTTTTCTTATTATGAGGAAAAATTGCAGAAATTTCCCTTATATTAGGGCAAAATTGCAGAAATTTCACTTATTTCATAGAAAAAAAGCAAAAATTTTTCTTATTTTGGGGCAAAAAGGCAGAAATTCCCATTATTTCTGGGCAAAAATGCAGAAATTCACCTTATTTTGGGGCAAAAATGAGGAAATTTCCCTATTTATGGCAATAAAGTTATGCATTCCCCTTATTTTCGGGGAAAAAGGCAAAAATTCCTTGTATTTTGGAGCAAAATTGCAGAAATTCCTCTAATTGTAGGGCAAAAAGGCAGAAATTCTCCTTATTGGGGCAAAACTCAGAAATTCCACCTATTTCGGGGCAAAATTCCAGAAATTTCCATTATTTTGGGGCAAAATTGCAGAAATTTCACTTATTTTCGGGCAAAATTGAAGGAATTTCACTTATTTCAGGGAAAAAAGGCAGAAATTTTCCTTATTTTGGGGCAAAAAGGCAGAAATTCTCCATATTTTGGTGCAAAAATCAGAAATTTCTCTTATTTTGAGGTAAAATGCTGAAATTCTTCATATTTTGGGGCAAAAGGCAGAAATTTCTCTTTTTTTGGGGCAAATTTGCAGAAATTTCACTTATTTCAGGGTAATAAGTCAGAAATTTTCCTTATTTTGGGGCAAAAAAGATAGAAATTCTCTATGTTTTGGGAGAAAAAGACAGAAATTCCACTTATTTAGAGGCAAAAAGGCAAAAGTTTCCCTTCTTTTGGAGCAAAAATGAAGAAATTTTCCTTTTTTATGGCAAAAAGGTATGCATTCTTCTTATTTTCCGACAAAAAGGCAGAAATTCCCCATATTTTGGGGCAAAAGGAAGAAATTCCCCTTATTTTGGGGCAAAATTGCGGAAATTTCACTAACTGTGAGGCAAAAAACCGAAATTCCCCTTATTTTGAAGCAAAATTGCAGAAATTTCCCTTATTATGGGAAAAAATTGCAGAAATTTCACAAATTGTGGGGCAAAAACGCAGAAATTCTCCTTATTTTGGGGCAAAACTCAGAAATTCCACTTATTTTGGGGCAAAATTCCAGAAATTTTTCTTATTTGGGGCAAAGTTGCAGAAATTTCACTTATTTCAGGGAAAAAAGGCAGAAATTTTCCTTATTTTGGGGCAAAAATGCAGAAATTCCTAATATTTTTGCCAAAATTCAAAAATTCCTTTTATTTTGAGGTTAAAAAGGCTGAAATTCCCCTTATTTAAGGGCAAAAAGGCAGAAACTTCTCTTATATTGGGGCAAAATTGCAGAAATTTCACTTATTTTGGGGCAAAAAGCAGAAATTTCTTTTATTATGGTACAATATTGAAGAAATTTTCTTTATTTTGGAACAAAAAGGCAGAAATTCCCCATATTTTGGGGCAAAATGCAGAAATTCTTATTTTGCGGTCAAATGCAGAAATTTCCTTTATTTAGAGGTAAAATGCAGAAATTCCCCAAATATTGGGGAAAAATGCAGAAATTCCCTTTATTTTGGGGCTAAAAGGCAGAAATTAACCATATTTTGAAGCAAAATTGCAGAAATTCTCATAATTTTGGGGCAAAAATACAGAAAATCCCCTTTTTTCGGGAGCAAAAATTCAGAAATTTCTCTTATTTTTGGGCAAAATTGCAGAAATTTCCTTTACATTGGGGCAAAATTTCAGAAATTTCCCTTATTTTGGGGCAAAATTGCAGAAATTTTACTTATTTCAGAAAAAGGCAGAAATTTTCTTATTTTGGAGCAAAAATGCAGAAATTTCTTTTATTTTGGTACAAAATTGCAGAAATTTTTCTTATTTTGGGGCAAAAAGGCAGAAATTCCTCATATTTTGGGTCAAAAAGGCAGAAATTCCATCTATTTTGAGGTAAAAAGGCTGAAATTCCCCTTATTTTTGGACAAAAAGTCAATAATTCCCCTTATTTTGGTGCAAAAAGGCAGAAATTCCCCTTATTTTGAGGTAAAACTGCAGAAATTTCAATTATTTCGTGGCAAAATGGCAGAAATTACCCTTATTTTCGGCGAAAGAGGCAGAAAATCCCAGTATTTTGGAGCAAAATTGCAGAAATTCACCTAATTTTGCGGTAATAAATACAGTAATTTACTTTATTTTGGGGCAAAAAGGCAGAAATTCTTCTTATTTTGGGGCAAAAGGCAGAAATTCTTTTTATTATAGGGCAAAATTGCAGAAATTTCCCTTATTTGGGAGCAAAAAACAGAAATTCTCTTTATTTTGGAGCAAAATTACAGAAATTTCCCTTATTATGGGGGAAAATTGCAGAAATTTCCCTTATTTTAGTGCAAAACTGCAGAAATTTCACTTATTTAAGAAAAAAAAAGCAAAAATTTTTTTTATTTTGGGGCAAAAAGGCAGAAATTCCCATTATTTTGGGGCAAAAATGCAGAAATTCAAATTATTTTAGGGTAAAATTGCAGAAATTTCACAAATTTCAGGGTAAAAAGCCAGAAATTTCCATTATTTTGGGACAAAATTGCAGAAATTTCACTTATTTCAGGGTAATAAGTCAGAAATTTTCCTTATTTAGGAGCAAAAAAGACAGAAATTCCCTTTGTTTTGGGGGTAAAGACAGAAATTCCACTTATTTAGAGGCAAAAATGCAGAACTTCCTTTTATTTTGGAGCAAAAATGAAGAAATTATCCTTTTTTATGGCAAAAAGGTATGCATTCCCCTCATTTTTGGGCAAAAATGATGAAATTTTCTGTATTTTGAAGCAAAATTGCAGAAATTCCCCTAATTGTGGGGCAAAAAGGCAGAAATTCCCTATATGTTGGGGCATAAAGACAGAAATTCTCCTTATTTTGGGGCAAAACTCAGAAATTCCACTTATTTTGGAGCAAAATTCTAGAAATTTCTCTTATTTTGGGGCAAAAATGCAGAAAATTCATTTATTTTGGGGCGAAATTGCAGAAATTCATTTTATTTTGGGGCAAAAACGATGAAATCCCTAATTTTTGGCAAAAATTGAAGAAATTTCACTTATTTCGGAACAAAAAGGCAGAAATTCCAATTAATTTCGGGCAAAAAGGCAGAAATTCCCCTTATTTTGGGGCAAAAAGGCAGAAATTCCCCTTATTTTGGGATAAAATTGCAGAAATTTCCTTTATTTGGGAGCAAAAAGGCAGAAAATCCCCCTTAATTTTGGGTAAAAAGGCAGAAATTCCCCATATTTTGGAGCAATATTGCAGAAATTCCCCTAATAGTGGGGCAAAAATGCAGAAATTCCCTTTATTTGGGGCAAAAAGACAGAAGTTCCCCTTATTTTCAGGAAAGAAGAAGAAATTCCCTGTATTTTGAAGCAAAACTGCAGAAACTCCCCTAATTTTGGGGCAAAAAGGCAGAAATTCCCTTTATTTTGGTGTAAAAATACAGATATTCTCTTATTTTGGGGCAAAAATCAAAAATTTCTTTTATTTGGGGAAAAATTGCAGAAATCTCACTTATTTTCAGGTAAAAAGGCTGAAATTTCTTTTATTTTTGGGCAAAAAGGGAGAAATTCTCCTTTTCAGGGCAAAATTGCAGAATTTTCCTTTTTTTGGGGCAAAAAGGCAGAAATTCTTTATATTTTGGGGCAAAAAGGCAGAAATTCCCCTTATTTTGAGGTAATAAGGCTAAAATTCCCCTTATTTGGGGCAAAAGTCAGAAATTCCCCTTATTTTGGGGTAAAATTGCAGAAATTTCAAATATTTCAGGGCAAAATTGCAGAAATTTTCCTTATTTTGGGGCAAAACGATGAAATCCCTAATTTTTGGCTAAAATTGCAGAAATTTCACTTATTTCGGACAAAAAGGCAGAAATTCCACATAATTTTGGGCAAAAAGGCAGAAATGACCCATATTTTGGAGCAAAATTGCAGAAATTCCCCTAATATTGGTGCAAAAATGCAAAAATTCCCTTTATTTTGTGGGCAAAAAGGCAGAAATTCCCATTATTTTTAGGTAAAAAGGCTGAAATTCCCCTTATTTTGGGGCAAAAATCAGAAATTCCCCTTATTTTTAGGCAAAAAGACAGAAATTTCGTTTATTTTGGGGAAAAAGGCAGAAATTGCACTTATTTTGAGTCAAAAAGGTGAAAAATCCCCTTATTTTGGGGTAAAAATAAAGAAATTTCTTTTTTTATGGCAAAAAGGTTTACATTCCCTTTATTTTCGGGCCAAAAGGCAGAAATTCCCTGTATTTTGGAGCAAAATTGCAAAAATTCCCCTAATTTTTGTGCAAAAAGGCAGAAATTCCCCTTATTTTGGGGTAAAACTGCAGAAATTTCACTTATTTCGCGGCAAAATGGCAGAAATTCCCTTTATTTTCGGCGAAAAAAGAAGAAAATCCCTGTATTTTGGAGCAAAATTGCAGAAATTCACGTAATTTTGGAATAAAAAATAAAGTAATTTTCTTATTTTGGGGCAAAAATGCTGAAATTCTCCTTATTTTGGGGCAAAAGGCAGAAATTCCCTTTATTTTGGGGCAAAAATACAGAAATTCTCCTTATTTTGGGGCAAAAATCAGAAATTTCCCTTATTTTGGGGCAAAATTTTAGAAATTTCTTCTATTTTGTTACAGACTTGCAGAAATTTTTCTTATTTTGTGTCAAAAAGGCAGAAATTCCCTTTATTTTGGGATAAAATTGCAGAAATTTCTCTTATTTGGGGGCAAAAAACAGAAATTCTTCTTATTTTGTTGCAAAATTGCAGAAATTTCCTTTATTATGGAAAAAAATTGCAGAAATTTCCCTTATTTTGGGGCAAAATTGCAGAAATTTCACTTATTTCAGAGAAATAAACTCAGAAATTTCTCTTATTTTGGGGCAAAAAGGCAGAAATTTCTTTTATTTTGGTACAAAATTGTAGAAATTTTCTTTATTTTGGGGCAAAAATGCAGAAATTCCCTATATTTTGGGGCAAAAATGCAGAGATTCCCCTAATTATGAGGTAAAATGCTGAAATTCCCCCTATTTTGGGGCAAAAAGACAGAAATTCCCTTTATTTTGTGGCAAAAAGGCAGAAATTTCCTTTATTTTGGGGCAAAATTGCAGAAATTTCACATATTTCAGGGCAAAAATCAAAAATTCCTTTTATTTTGGGGCAAAAAGACAGGAATTCCGTTTATTTTTGGGTAAAAAGGCAGAAATTTCACTAATTTTGAGGTAAGAAGGAATAAATTACTCTTATTTTGGGGAAAAAATGAAGAAATTTCTCTTTTTGTGGCAAAAGGTATACTTTCTTCTTATTTTAGGGCAAAAAAGCAGAAATTCCTCGTATTTTGGAGCACAATTGCACAAAATCCACTAATTGTGGAGCAAAAAAGCAGAAAATCCCTATATGTTCAGGCAAAAACACAGAAATTCTTCTTATTTTGGGGCAAAAATCAGAAATTTCACTTATTTTGGGGCAAAATTGAAGAAATTTCACTTATTTCAGGGAAAGAAGGCAGAAACTTTCTTTATTTTGGGGCAAAAAGGCAGAAATTCCTAATATTTTGTGGCAAAATGCAGAAATTCCCCTTATTTTGAGGTAAAAAGGCTAAAATTCCCTTTATTTGGGGGCAAAAAGGCAGAAATTTCCATTATTTTGGGGCAAAATTGCAGAAATTTCACTTATTTCAGGGTAATAAGTCAGAAATTCCCCTTATTATGAGGAAAAAGACAGAAATTCCACTTATTTAGAGGCATAAAGGCAGAAATTCCCCTTATTTTGGAGCAAAAATCAAGAAATTTCCCTTTTTTATGGCAAAAAGGTATGCATTCCCCTTATTTTAGGGTAAAAAGGCAGAAATTCCTCGTATTTTGGAGCAAAATTGCAGAAATTCCCCTAATTATGAGGCAAAAAGGCAAAAATTCTCCTTATTTTGGGGCAAAACTCAGAAATTCCACTTATTTTGGGGCAAAATTGCAGGAATTTACCTTATTTTGGGGCAAAATTGCAGAAATTTCTTTTATTTGGGGCAAAATTGCATAAAATTCACTTATTTTCAGGTAAAAAGGCTGAAATTTCCTTTATTTTGGGGTTAAAAGGTAGAAATTCCCCTTGTTTTGGGGCAAAATTGCAGAAATTTTCCTTATTTTAGGGCAAAAAGGCAGAAATTCCTTATATTTTGAGGCAAAAAGGCAGAAATTCCCCTTATTTTGGGGTAAAATTGCAGAAATTTCAAATATTTCAGTGCAAAATGGCAGAAATTTCTCTTATTTTGGGGCAAAAATGGAATCCCTAATTTTTGGCTAAAATTGCAGAAATTTCACTTATTTCCAGACAAAAAGGCAGAAATTCCACTTAATTTCAGGCAAAAAGGCAGCAATGACCCGTATTTTGGAACAAAATTGCATAAATTCCCCTAATTTTGGATCAAAAAGGCAGAAATTTTCCTTATTTTGGCATAAAATTGCAGAAATTTCAATTATTTCATGGCAAAATGGAAGAAATTCCCCTTATTTTCAGTGAAAGAGGCAGAAAATCCTTGTATTTTGGAGCAAAATTGGAGAAATACACCTAATTTTGGGGTAAAACATGCAGTAATTTTCTTTTTTGTGGCAAAAAGGTAGAAATTTCCCTTATTTTGGGGCAAATGTCAGAAATTCCCCTTATTTTGGGGCAAAATTGCAGAAATTTGCTTTATTATGGAAAAAAATTTCAGATATTTCCCTTATTCTAAGGCAAAATTGCAGAAATTTTACTTATTTCAGAAAAAAAAAGCAAAAATTTTTCTTATTTTGGGGCAAAAAGTCAGAAATTTCTATTATTTTATGGGCAAAAAGGCAAAAATTCACCTTATTTTGGGGTAAAATTGCACAAATTTAACATATTTCAGAGCAAAAGAGCAGAAATTCCCCTTATTTTGGGACAAAAAGGCAGAAATTCCCTTTATTTTGGGATACAATTGCAGAAAATTCCCTTATTTGGAAGCAAAAAGGAAGAAAATCCTTTTAATTTTGGGAAAAAGGCAGAATTTCCCTGGATTTTGGAGCAAAATTGCAGAAATTCCTCTAATATTGGGGCAAAAATGCAGAAATTCCCTTTATTTGGGGCAAAAAGGCAGAAGTTCCCCTTATTTTAGGGAAAAGAGGAAGAAATTCCCTGTATTTTGAAGCAAAATTGCAGAAACTCCCCTAATTTTGGGGCAAAAAGGCAGAAATTTCCTTTATTTTGGGGAAAAAAATACAGAAATTCTCCTTATTTTGGGGCAAAAATCAGAAATTTCCCTTATTTTGGGGCAAAATTTTAGAAATTTCTTCTATTTTGTTACAGACTTGCAGAAATTTTTCTTATTTTCTGGAAAAAAGGAAGAAATTCCCCTTATTTTGGGATAAAATTTCAGAAATTTCCCTTATTTGGGGGCAAAAAACAGAAATTCTTCTTATTTTGTTGCAAAATTGCAGAAATTTCCCTTATTATGGAAAAAATTTGCAGAAATTTCCCTTATTTTGGGGCAAAATTGCAGCAATTTCACTTATTTCAGAGAAAAAAACTCAGAAATTTCTCTTATTTTGGGGTAAAAAGGCAGAAATTTCTTTTATTTTGGTACAAAATTGTAGAAATTTTCTTTATTTTGGGGCAAAAATGCAGAAATTCCCCATATTTTGGGGCAAAAATGCAGAGATTCCCCTTATTATGAGGTAAAATGCTGAAATTCCCCTTATTTTGGGGCAAAAAGACAGAAATTCCCTTTATTTTGTGGCAAAAGGCAGAAATTTCCCTTATTTTGTGGCAAAATTGCAGAAATTTCACATATTTCAGGGCAAAAATCAAAAATTCCTTTTATTTTGGGGCAAAAAGACAGAAATTGGGTTTATTTTTGGGTAAAAACGCAGAAATTTCACTTATTTTGAGGTAAGAAGGAAGAAATTCCTCTTATTTTGGGGCAAAAATGAAGTAATTTCTCTTTTTGTTGCAAAAGGTATACATTCTTCTTATTTTCGGGCAAAAAGCAGAAATTCCTCGTATTTTGGAGCACAATTGCAGAAAATCCACTAATTGTGGAGCAAAAAGGCAGAAAGTCCCTATATGTTCAGGCAAAAACACAGAAATTCTCTTTATTTTGGGGCAAAACTCAGAAATTTCACTTATTTTGGGGCAAAATTGAAGAAATTTCACTTATTTCAGAGAAAAAAGGCAGAAACTTTCTTTATTTTGGGGCAAAAAGGCAGAAATTCCTAATATTTTGTGGCAAAATCCAGAAATTCCCCTTATTTTGAGGTAAAAAGGCTGAAATTCCCTTTATTTGGGGGCAAAAAGGCAGAAATTTCCATTATTTTGGGGCAAAATTGCAGAAATTTCACTTATTTCAGGGTAATAAGTCAGAAATTCCCCTTATTATGAGGGAAAAATACAAAAATTCCACTTATTTAGAGGCATAAAGGCAGAAATTCCCCTTATTTTGGAGCAAAAATGAAGAAATTTCCCTTTTTTATGGCAAAAAGGTATGCATTCCCCTTATTTTAGGGTAAAAAGGCAGAAATTCCCCGTATTTTGGAGCAAAATTGCAGAAATTCTCCTAATTGTGGGGCAAAAAGGCAAAAATTCTCCTTATTCTGGGGCAAAACTCAGAAATTCCACTTATTTTGGGGCAAAATTGCAGGAATTTACTTTATTTTGGGGCAAAATTGCAGAAATTTCCCTTATTTGGGGCAAAATTGCAGAAAATTCACTTATTTTCAGGTAAAAAGGCTGAAATTCCCTTTATTTTGAGGTAAAAAGGGAGAAATTCCCCTTATTTTGGGGCAAAATTGCAGAAATTTTCCATATTTTAGGGCAAAAAGGCAGAAATGCCTTATATTTTGGGGCAAAAAAGCAGAAATTCCCCTTATTTTGGGGTAAAATTGCAGAAATTTCAAATATTTCAGTGCAAAATGGCAGAAATTTCCCTTATTTTGGGGCAAAAATGGAATCCCTAATTTTTGGCTAAAATTGTAAAAATTTCACTTATTTCCAGACAAAAAGGCAGAAATTCCACTTAATTTCAGGCAAAAAGGCAGCAATGACCCGTATTTTGGAGCAAAATTGCATAAATTACCCTAATTTTGGATCAAAAAGGCAGAAATTCCCCTTATTTTGGCGTAAAACTGCAGAAATTTTAATTATTTCGCGGCAAAATGGAAGAAATGCCCCTTATTTTCGGTGAAAGAGGCAGAAAATCCTCGTATTTTGGAGCAAAGTTGCAGAAATACACCTAATTTTGGGGTAAAACATGCAGGAATTTTCTTTTTTGTGGCAAAAAGGCAGAAATTCCCCTTATTTTGGGGCAAATGTCAGAAATTCCCCTTATTTTGGGGCAAAATTGCAGAAATTTGCTTTATTATGGAGAAAAATTTCAGATATTTCACTTATTCTAGGGCAAAATTGCAGAAATTTCACTTATTTCAGAAAAAAAAAAGCAAAAATTTTTCTTATTTTGGGGCAAAAAGACAGAAGTTCCCATTATTTTGGGGCAAAAAGGCAGAAATTCACCTTATGTTGGGGTAAAATTGCAGAAATTTCACATATTTCAGGGCAAAAAGGCAGAAATTCCCCGTATTTTGAGGTAAAATGCTGAAATTCCCCATATTTAGGCGCAAAAGGCAGAAATTCACCTTATTTTGGGGCAAAAAGGCACAAATTTCCCTTATTTTCAGGCAAAATTGCAAAAATTTCATTTATTTCAGGGTAAAAAGTCAGTAATTACCCTTATTTTGGGGCAAAAAAAAGAAATTTCTTTTATTATGGTACAAAATTGAAGAAATTTTCTTTATTTTGGAACAAAAAGGCAGAAATTCCCAATATTTTGGGGTAAAAGTCAGAAATTCTTTTTATTTTGAGGTAAAATGCAGAAATTTCTTTTATTTAGAGGTAAAATACAGAAATTCCATTAATATTGGTGGAAAATGCAGAAATTCCCTTTATTTTGGGGCTAAAAGGCAGAAATTTTCCGTATTTTGAAGAAAAATTGCAGAAATTCTCATAATTTTCAGGCAAAAAGGCTTAAATTCTTTTTATTTTGGGGCAAAAATACAAAAAATCTTCTTTTTTCGGGTGCAAAAAGTCAGAAATTCCCCTTATTTGGGGCAAAATTTCAGAAATTTCCTTTACTTTGGGGAAAAATTGCAGAAATTTCTCTTATTTTGGGGCAAAATTGCAGAAATTTCAATTATTTCAGGGAAAGAAGGCAGAAATTTCTTTTATTTTGGAACAAAAAGGCAGAAATTTCTTTTAATTTGGTACAAAATTGCAGAAATTTTTCTTATTTTGGTGCAAAAAGGCAGAAATTTCCCATATTTTGGGGCAAAATGCAGAAATTCCTTTTATTTTGAGGAAAAGAGGCTGAAATAGCCCTTATTTTGGGGCAAAAGGCAGAAATTCTCCTTATTTTGGGGCAAAAAGCAGACATTTCCCTTATTTTGGGGAAAAATTTTAGAAATTTCACTTATTTCAGGGCAGAAAGTCAGAAATACCCCTTATTTTGGGGCAAAAAGACAGAAATTCTGTTTATTTTTGTGGAAAAGTCAGAAATTGCACTTATTTTGAGTCAAAAAGGCGAAAAATCGCCTTATTATGGGGCAAAAGTGAAGAAATTTCCCTTTTTTATAGCAAAAAGGTATACATTGCCTTTATTTTCAGGCAAAAAGGCAGAAATTCCCCGTATTTTGAGCAAAATTGCAGAAATTCCCCTAATTTTGGGGCAAAAAGGCAGAAATTCCCCTTATTTTGAGGTAAAACTGCAAAAATTTCACTTATTTCGCGGCAAAATGGCAGAAATTCCCCTTATTTTCGGCGAAAAAGGCAGAAAATCTTCGTATTTTGGAGCAAAATTGCAGAAATTCACCTAATTTTTGGGTAAAACATGCAGTAATTTTCATTATTTTGTGACAAAAAGGCAGAAATTCCCCTTATTTTGGGGCAAATGGCAGAAATTCCCCTTATTTTAGGGCAAAATTGCAGAAATTTCCTTTATTTGGGGGCAAAAAACAGAAATTCTCTTTATTTTGGGGCAAAATTGCAGAAATTTTCTTTATTTGGGGGCAAAAAACAGAAATTCCCCTTATTTTGCAGCAAAATTGCAGAAATTTGCTTTATTATGGGGAAAAATTGGAGAAATTTCCCTTATTTTAGGGCAAAATTGCAGAAATTTCACTTATTTCAGAAGAAAAAACAAAAATTTTTCTTATTTTGGGGCAAAAAGGCAGAAATTCCCATTATTTTGGGGAAAAAAGGAAGAAATTCACCTTATTTTGGGGTAAAATTGCAGAAATTTCACATATTTCAGGGCAAAAAGGCAGAAATTCCCCTTATTTTGAGGTAAAATGCTGAAATTTCCCAAATTTTGGGGCAAAAGGCAGAAATTCCCCTAATATCGGGGAAAAAATGCAGAAATTCCCATTATTTTGGGGCTAAAAAACAGGAATTTTCCATATTTTGAAGAAAAATTCCAGAAATTCTCATAATTTTCAGGCAAAAAGGCTGAAATTCTCCTTATTTTGGGGCAAAAATACAGAAAATCTCCTTTTTTCGGGTGCAAAAAGTCAGAAATTCCCCTTATTTGGGGCAAAATTGCAGAAATTTCCTCTTCTTTGGGGCAAAATTGCAGAAATTTTCCTTATTTTGGGGCAAAATTGCAGAAATTTCACTTATTTCAGGGAAAAAAAGGCAGAAATGTCTCTTATTTTGGAATAAAAAGGCAGAAATTTCTTCTTTTTTGGTACAAAATTGCAGAAATTTTTCTTATTTTGGGGCAAAAAAGCAGAAATTTCCCATATTTTGGGGCAAAAGGCAGATATTCCCCTTATTTTGAGGAAAAAAGGCTGAAATTCCCCTTATTTTGGGGCAAAAGGCAGAAATTCTCCTTATTTTGGGGCAAAAAGCAGACATTTCCCTTATTTTGGGGAAAAATTTTAGAAATTTCACTTATTTCAGGGCAGAAAGTCAGAAATACCCCTTATTTTGGGGCAAAAAGACAGAAATTCTGTTTATTTTTGTGGAAAAGTCAGAAATTGCACTTATTTTGAGTCAAAAAGGCGGAAAATCGCCTTATTATGGGGCAAAAGTAAAGAAATTTCCCTTTTTTATAGCAAAAAGGTATACATTGCCTTTATTTTCAGGCAAAAAGGCAGAAATTCCCCGTATTTTGAGCAAAATTGCAGAAATTCCCCTAATTTTGGGGCAAAAAGGCAGAAATTCCCCTTATTTTGAGGTAAAACTGCAAAAATTTCACTTATTTCGCGGCAAAATGGCAGAAATTCCCCTTATTTTCGGCGAAAAAGGCAGAAAATCTTCGTAATTTGGAGCAAAATTGCAGAAATTCACCTAATTTTTGGGTAAAACATGCAGTAATTTTCATTATTTTGTGGCAAAAAGGCAGAAATTCCCCTTATTTTGGGGCAAATGGCAGAAATTCCCCTTATTTTAGGGCAAAATTGCAGAAATTTCCTTTATTTGGGGGCAAAAAACAGAAATTCTCTTTATTTTGGGGCAAAATTGCAGAAATTTGCTTTATTTGGGGGCAAAAAACAGAAATTCCCCTTATTTTGCAGCAAAATTGCAGAAATTTGCATTATTATGGGGAAAAATTGGAGAAATTTCCCTTATTTTAGGGCAAAATTGCAGAAATTTCACTTATTTCAGAAGAAAAAACAAAAATTTTTCTTATTTTGGGGCAAAAAGGCAGAAATTTCCATTATTTTGGGGAAAAAAGGCAGAAATTCACCTTATTTTGGGGTAAAATTGCAGAAATTTCACATATTTCAGGGCAAAAAGGCAGAAATTCCCCTTATTTTGAGGTAAAATGCTGAAATTCCCCATATTTTGGGGCAAAAGGCAGAAATTCCCCTAATATCGGGGAAAAAATGCAGAAATTCCCATTATTTTGGGGCTAAAAAACAGGAATTTTCCATATTTTGAAGAAAAATTGCAGAAATTCTCATAATTTTCAGGCAAAAAGGCTGAAATTCTCCTTATTTTGGGGCAAAAATACAGAAAATCTTCTTTTTTCGGGTGCAAAAAGTCAGAAATTCCCCTTATTTGGGGCAAAATTGCAGAAATTTCCTCTATTTTGGGGCAAAATTGCAGAAATTTTCCTTATTTTGGGGCAAAATTGCAGAAATTTCACTTATTTCAGGGAAAAAAAGGCAGAAATTTCTCTTATTTTGGAATAAAAAGACAGAAATTTCTTTTATTTTGGTACAAAATTGCAGAAATTTTTCTTATTTTGGGGCAAAAAGGCAGAAATTTCCCATATTTTGGGGCAAAAGGCAGATATTCCCCTTATTTTGAGAAAAAAAGGCTGAAATTCCCCTTATTTTGGGGCAAAAGGCAGAAATTCTCCTTATTTTGGGGCAAAAAGCAGACATTTCCCTTATTTTGGGAAAAAAGTTTAGAAATTTCACTTATTTCAGGGCAAAAAGTCAGAAATTTCCCTTATTTTGGGGCAAAAAGACAGAAATTCCATTTATTTTTGGGGAAAAGTCAGAAATTGCACTTATTTTGAGTCAAAAAGGCGGAAAATCGCCTTATTATGGGGCAAAAGTGAAGAAATTTCCCTTTTTTATAGCAAAAAGGTATACATTGCCTTTATTTTCGGGCAAAAAGGAAGAAATTCCCCGTATTTTGGAGGAAAATTGCAGAAATTCCCCTAATTTTGGGGCAAAAAGGCAGAAATTCCCCTTATTTTGGGGTAAAACTGCAGAAATTTTACTTATTTCGCGGCAAAATGGCAGAAATTCCCCTTATTTTCGGCGAAAAAAACAGAAAATCCTCGTATTTTGGAGCAAAATTGCAGAAATTCACCTAATTTTGGGGTAAAACATGCAGTAATTTTCATTATTTTGTGGCAAAAAGGCAGAAATTCCCCTTATTTTGGGGCAAATGGCAGAAATTCCCCTTATTTTAGGGCAATATTGCAGAAATTTCCTTTATTTGGGGGCAAAAAACAGAAATTCTCTTTATTTTGGGGCAAAATTGCAGAAATTTGCTTTATTAGGAGGCAAAAAACAGAAATTCCCCTTCTTTTGCAGCAAAATTGCAGAAATTTGCTTTATTATGGGGAAAAATTGGAGAAATTTCTCTTATTTTAGGGCAAAATTGCAGAAATTTCACTTATTTCAGAAGAAAAAACAAAATTTTTTCTTATTTTGGGGCAAAAAGGCAGAAATTCCCATTATTTTGGGGCAAAAAGGCAGAAATTCAACTTATTTTGGGGTAAAATTGCAGAAATTTCACATATTTCAGGGCAAAAAGGCAGAAATTCCCCTTATTTTGAGGTAAAATGCTGAAATTCCCCATATTTTGGGGCAAAAGGCAGAAATTCCCCTAAAATCGGGGAAAAAATGCAGAAATTCCCATTATTTTGGGGCTAAAAAACAGGAATTTTCCATATTTTGAAGAAAAATTGCAGAAATTCTCATAATTTTCAGGCAAAAAGGCTGAAATTCTCCTTTTTTTGGGGCAAAAATACAGAAAATCTCCTTTTTTCGGGTGCAAAAAGTCAGAAATTCCCCTTATTTGGGGCAAAATTGCAGAAATTTCCTCTTCTTTGGGGCAAAATTGCAGAAATTTCACTTATTTCAGGGAAAAAAGGCAGAAATTTCTCTTATTTTGGAATAAAAAGGCAAAAATTTCTTCTTTTTTGGTACAAAATTGCAGAAATTTTTCTTATTTTGGGGCAAAAAGGCAGAAATTTCCCATATTTTGGGGCAAAAGGCAGATATTCCCCTTATTTTGAGGAAAAGAGGCTGAAATTCCCCTTATTTTGGGGCAAAAGGCAGAAATTCTCCTTATTTTGGGGCAAAAAGCAGACATTTCCCTTATTTTGGGGAAAAATTTTAGAAATTTCACTTATTTCAGGGCAGAAAGTCAGAAATACCCCTTATTTTGGGGCAAAAAGACAGAAATTCTGTTTATTTTTGTGGAAAAGTCAGAAATTGCACTTATTTTGAGTCAAAAAGGCGGAAAATTGCCTTATTATGGGCAAAAGTAAAGAAATTTCCCTTTTATATAGCAAAAAGGTATACATTGCCTTTATTTTCAGGCAAAAAGGCAGAAATTCCCCGTATTTTGAGCAAAATTGCAGAAATTCCCCTAATTTTGGGGCAAAAAGGCAGAAATTCCCCTTATTTTGAGGTAAAACTGCAAAAATTTCACTTATTTCGCGGCAAAATGGCAGAAATTCCCCTTCTTTTCGGCGAAAAAGGCAGAAAATCTTCGTATTTTGGAGCAAAATTGCAGAAATTCACCTAATTTTTGGGTAAAACATGCAGTAATTTTCATTATTTTGTGGCAAAAAGGCAGAAATTCCCCTTATTTTGGGGCAAATGGCAGAAATTCCCCTTATTTTAGGGCAAAATTGCAGAAATTTCCTTTATTTGGGGGCAAAAAACAGAAATTCTCTTTATTTTGGGGCAAAATTGCAGAAATTTGCTTTATTTGGGGGCAAAAAACAGAAATTCCCCTTATTTTGCAGCAAAATTGCAGAAATTTGCTTTATTATGGGGAAAAATTGGAGAAATTTCCCTTATTTTAGGGCAAAATTGCAGAAATTTCACTTATTTCAGAAGAAAAAACAAAAATTTTTCTTATTTTGGGGCAAAAAGGCAGAAATTCCCATTATTTTGGGGAAAAAAGGCAGAAATTCACCTTATTTTGGGGTAAAATTGCAGAAATTTCACATATTTCAGGGCAAAAAGGCAGAAATTCCCCTTATTTTGAGGTAAAATGCTGAAATTCCCCATATTTTGGGGCAAAAGGCAGAAATTCCCCTAATATCGGGGAAAAAATGCAGAAATTCCCATTATTTTGGGGCTAAAAAACAGGAATTTTCCATATTTTGAAGAAAAATTGCAGAAATTCTCATAATTTTCAGGCAAAAAGGCTGAAATTCTCCTTTTTTTTGGGGCAAAAATACAGAAAATCTCCTTTTTTCGGGTGCAAAATGTCAGAAATTCCCCTTATTTGGGGCAAAATTGCAGAAATTTCCTCTACTTTGGGGCAAAATTGCAGAAATTTTCCTTATTTTGGGGCAAAATTGCAGAAATTTCACTTATTTCAGGGAAAAAAAGGCAGAAATTTCTCTTATTTTGGAATAAAAAGGCAAAAATTTCTTCTTTTTTGGTACAAAATTGCAGAAATTTTTCTTATTTTGGGGCAAAAAGGCAGAAATTTCCCATATTTTGGGGCAAAAGGCAGATATTCCCCTTATTTTGAGGAAAAGAGGCTGAAATTCCCCTTATTTTGGGGCAAAAGGCAGAAATTCTCCTTATTTTGGGGCAAAAAGCAGACATTTCCCTTATTTTGGGGAAAAATTTTAGAAATTTCACTTATTTCAGGGCAGAAAGTCAGAAATACCCCTTATTTTGGGGCAAAAAGACAGAAATTCTGTTTATTTTTGTGGAAAAGTCAGAAATTGCACTTATTTTGAGTCAAAAAGGCGGAAAATTGCCTTATTATGGGCAAAAGTAAAGAAATTTCCCTTTTATATAGCAAAAAGGTATACATTGCCTTTATTTTCAGGCAAAAAGGCAGAAATTCCCCGTATTTTGAGCAAAATTGCAGAAATTCCCCTAATTTTGGGGCAAAAAGGCAGAAATTCCCCTTATTTTGAGGTAAAACTGCAAAAATTTCACTTATTTCGCGGCAAAATGGCAGAAATTCCCCTTATTTTCGGCGAAAAAGGCAGAAAATCTTCGTATTTTGGAGCAAAATTGCAGAAATTCACCTAATTTTGGGGTAAAACATGCAGTAATTTTCATTATTTTGTGGCAAAAAGGCAGAAATTCCCCTTATTTTGGGGCAAATGGCAGAAATTCCCCTTATTTTAGGGCAAAATTGCAGAAATTTCCTTTATTTGGGGGCAAAAAACAGAAATTCTCTTTATTTTGGGGCAAAATTGCAGAAATTTGCTTTATTTGGGGGCAAAAAACAGAAATTCCCCTTATTTTGCAGCAAAATTGCAGAAATTTGCTTTATTATGGGGAAAAATTGGAGAAATTTCCCTTATTTTAGGGCAAAATTGCAGAAATTTCACTTATTTCAGAAGAAAAAAAAAATTTTTCTTATTTTGGGGCAAAAAGGCAGAAATTCCCATTATTTTGGGGAAAAAAGGAAGAAATTCACCTTATTTTGGGGTAAAATTGCAGAAATTTCACATATTTCAGGGCAAAAAGGCAGAAATTCCCCTTATTTTGAGGTAAAATGCTGAAATTTCCCAAATTTTGGGGCAAAAGGCAGAAATTCCCCTAATATCGGGGAAAAAATGCAGAAATTCCCATTATTTTGGGGCTAAAAAACAGGAATTTTCCATATTTTGAAGAAAAATTCCAGAAATTCTCATAATTTTCAGGCAAAAAGGCTGAAATTCTCCTTATTTTAGGGCAAAAATACAGAAAATCTCCTTTTTTCGGGTGCAAAAAGTCAGAAATTCCCCTTATTTGGGGCAAAATTGCAGAAATTTCCTCTTCTTTGGGGCAAAATTGCAGAAATTTTCCTTATTTTGGGGCAAAATTGCAGAAATTTCACTTATTTCAGGGAAAAAAAGGCAGAAATTTCTCTTATTTTGGAATAAAAAGGCAGAAATTTCTTCTTTTTTGGTACAAAATTGCAGAAATTTTTCTTATTTTGGGGCAAAAAAGCAGAAATTTCCCATATTTTGGGGCAAAAGGCAGATATTCCCCTTATTTTGAGGAAAAAAGGCTGAAATTCCCCTTATTTTGGGGCAAAAGGCAGAAATTCTCCTTATTTTGGGGCAAAAAGCAGACATTTCCCCTATTTTGGGGAAAAATTTTAGAAATTTCACTTATTTCAGGGCAGAAAGTCAGAAATACCCCTTATTTTGGGGCAAAAAGACAGAAATTCTGTTTATTTTTGTGGAAAAGTCAGAAATTGCACTTATTTTGAGTCAAAAAGGCGGAAAATCGCCTTATTATGGGGCAAAAGTAAAGAAATTTCCCTTTTTTATAGCAAAAAGGTATACATTGCCTTTATTTTCAGGCAAAAAGGCAGAAATTCCCCGTATTTTGAGCAAAATTGCAGAAATTCCCCTAATTTTGGGGCAAAAAGGCAGAAATTCCCCTTATTTTGAGGTAAAACTGCAAAAATTTCACTTATTTCGCGGCAAAATGGCAGAAATTCCCCTTCTTTTCGGCGAAAAAGGCAGAAAATCTTCGTATTTTGGAGCAAAATTGCAGAAATTCACCTAATTTTTGGGTAAAACATGCAGTAATTTTCATTATTTTGTGGCAAAAAGGCAGAAATTCCCCTTATTTTGGGGCAAATGGCAGAAATTCCCCTTATTTTAGGGCAAAATTGCAGAAATTTCCTTTATTTGGGGGCAAAAAACAGAAATTCTCTTTATTTTGGGGCAAAATTGCAGAAATTTGCTTTATTTGGGGGCAAAAAACAGAAATTCCCCTTATTTTGCAGCAAAATTGCAGAAATTTGCATTATTATGGGGAAAAATTGGAGAAATTTCCCTTATTTTAGGGCAAAATTGCAGAAATTTCACTTATTTCAGAAGAAAAAACAAAAATTTTTCTTATTTTGGGGCAAAAAGGCAGAAATTTCCATTATTTTGGGGAAAAAAGGCAGAAATTCACCTTATTTTGGGGTAAAATTGCAGAAATTTCACATATTTCAGGGCAAAAGGCAGAAATTCCCCTTATTTTGAGGTAAAATGCTGAAATTCCCCATATTTTGGGGCAAAAGGCAGAAATTCCCCTAATATCGGGGAAAAAATGCAGAAATTCCCATTATTTTGGGGCTAAAAAACAGGAATTTTCCATATTTTGAAGAAAAATTGCAGAAATTCTCATAATTTTCAGGCAAAAAGGCTGAAATTCTCCTTATTTTGGGGCAAAAATACAGAAAATCTTCTTTTTTCGGGTGCAAAAAGTCAGAAATTCCCCTTATTTGGGGCAAAATTGCAGAAATTTCCTCTATTTTGGGGCAAAATTGCAGAAATTTTCCTTATTTTGGGGCAAAATTGCAGAAATTTCACTTATTTCAGGGAAAAAAAGGCAGAAATTTCTCTTATTTTGGAATAAAAAGACAGAAATTTCTTTTATTTTGGTACAAAATTGCAGAAATTTTTCTTATTTTGGGGCAAAAAGGCAGAAATTTCCCATATTTTGGGGCAAAAGGCAGATATTCCCCTTATTTTGAGAAAAAAAGGCTGAAATTCCCCTTATTTTGGGGCAAAAGGCAGAAATTCTCCTTATTTTGGGGCAAAAAGCAGACATTTCCCTTATTTTGGGAAAAAAGTTTAGAAATTTCATTTATTTCAGGGCAAAAAGTCAGAAATTTCCCTTATTTTGGGGCAAAAAGACAGAAATTCCATTTATTTTTGGGGAAAAGTCAGAAATTGCACTTATTTTGAGTCAAAAAGGCGGAAAATCGCCTTATTATGGGGCAAAAGTGAAGAAATTTCCCTTTTTTATAGCAAAAAGGTATACATTGCCTTTATTTTCGGGCAAAAAGGAAGAAATTCCCCGTATTTTGGAGGAAAATTGCAGAAATTCCCCTAATTTTGGGGCAAAAAGGCAGAAATTCCCCTTATTTTGGGGTAAAACTGCAGAAATTTTACTTATTTCGCGGCAAAATGGCAGAAATTCCCCTTATTTTCGGCGAAAAAAACGGAAAATCCTCGTATTTTGGAGCAAAATTGCAGAAATTCACCTAATTTTGGGGTAAAACATGCAGTAATTTTCATTATTTTGTGGCAAAAAGGCAGAAATTCCCCTTATTTTGGGGCAAATGGCAGAAATTCCCCTTATTTTAGGGCAATATTGCAGAAATTTCCTTTATTTGGGGGCAAAAAACAGAAATTCTCTTTATTTTGGGGCAAAATTGCAGAAATTTGCTTTATTAGGAGGCAAAAAACAGAAATTCCCCTTCTTTTGCAGCAAAATTGCAGAAATTTGCTTTATTATGGGGAAAAATTGGAGAAATTTCTCTTATTTTAGGGCAAAATTGCAGAAATTTCACTTATTTCAGAAGAAAAAACAAAATTTTTTCTTATTTTGGGGCAAAAAGGCAGAAATTCCCATTATTTTGGGGCAAAAAGGCAGAAATTCAACTTATTTTGGGGTAAAATTGCAGAAATTTCACATATTTCAGGGCAAAAAGGCAGAAATTCCCCTTATTTTGAGGTAAAATGCTGAAATTCCCCATATTTTGGGGCAAAAGGCAGAAATTCCCCTAATATCGGGGAAAAAATGCAGAAATTCCCATTATTTTGGGGCTAAAAAACAGGAATTTTCCATATTTTGAAGAAAAATTGCAGAAATTCTCATAATTTTCAGGCAAAAAGGCTGAAATTCTCCTTTTTTTGGGGCAAAAATACAGAAAATCTCCTTTTTTCGGGTGCAAAAAGTCAGAAATTCCCCTTATTTGGGGCAAAATTGCAGAAATTTCCTCTTCTTTGGGGCAAAATTGCAGAAATTTCACTTATTTCAGGGAAAAAAGGCAGAAATTTCTCTTATTTTGGAATAAAAAGGCAAAAATTTCTTCTTTTTTGGTACAAAATTGCAGAAATTTTTCTTATTTTGGGGCAAAAAGGCAGAAATTTCCCATATTTTGGGGCAAAAGGCAGATATTCCCCTTATTTTGAGGAAAAGAGGCTGATATTCCCCTTATTTTGGGGCAAAAGGCAGAAATTCTCCTTATTTTGGGGCAAAAAGCAGACATTTCCCTTATTTTGGGGAAAAATTTTAGAAATTTCACTTATTTCAGGGCAGAAAGTCAGAAATACCCCTTATTTTGGGGCAAAAATACAGAAATTCTGTTTATTTTTGTGGAAAAGTCAGAAATTGCACTTATTTTGAGTCAAAAAGGCGGAAAATCGCCTTATTATGGGCAAAACTAAAGAAATTTCCCTTTTTTATAGCAAAAAGGTATACATTGCCTTTATTTTCAGGCAAAAAGGCAGAAATTCCCCGTATTTTGAGCAAAATTGCAGAAATTCCCCTAATTTTGGGGCAAAAAGGCAGAAATTCCCCTTATTTTGAGGTAAAACTGCAAAAATTTCACTTATTTCGCGGCAAAATGGCAGAAATTCCCCTTATTTTCGGCGAAAAAGGCAGAAAATCTTCGTATTTTGGAGCAAAATTGCAGAAATTCACCTAATTTTTGGGTAAAACATGCAGTAATTTTCATTATTTTGTGGCAAAAAGGCAGAAATTCCCCTTATTTTGGGGCAAATGGCAGAAATTCCCCTTATTTTAGGGCAAAATTGCAGAAATTTCCTTTATTTGGGGGCAAAAAACAGAAATTCTCTTTATTTTGGGGCAAAATTGCAGAAATTTGCTTTATTTGGGGGCAAAAAACAGAAATTCCCCTTATTTTGCAGCAAAATTGCAGAAATTTGCTTTATTATGGGGAAAAATTGGAGAAATTTCCCTTATTTTAGGGCAAAATTGCAGAAATTTCACTTATTTCAGAAGAAAAAACAAAAATTTTTCTTATTTTGGGGCAAAAAGGCAGAAATTCCCATTATTTTGGGGAAAAAAGGCAGAAATTCACCTTATTTTGGGGTAAAATTGCAGAAATTTCACATATTTCAGGGCAAAAAGGCAGAAATTCCCCTTATTTTGAGGTAAAATGCTGAAATTCCCCATATTTTGGGGCAAAAGGCAGAAATTCCCCTAATATCGGGGAAAAAATGCAGAAATTCCCATTATTTTGGGGCTAAAAAACAGGAATTTTCCATATTTTGAAGAAAAATTGCAGAAATTCTCATAATTTTCAGGCAAAAAGGCTGAAATTCTCCTTTTTTTTGGGGCAAAAATACAGAAAATCTCCTTTTTTCGGGTGCAAAATGTCAGAAATTCCCCTTATTTGGGGCAAAATTGCAGAAATTTCCTCTACTTTGGGGCAAAATTGCAGAAATTTTCCTTATTTTGGGGCAAAATTGCAGAAATTTCACTTATTTCAGGGAAAAAAAGGCAGAAATTTCTCTTATTTTGGAATAAAAAGGCAAAAATTTCTTCTTTTTTGGTACAAAATTGCAGAAATTTTTCTTATTTTGGGGCAAAAAGGCAGAAATTTCCCATATTTTGGGGCAAAAGGCAGATATTCCCCTTATTTTGAGGAAAAGAGGCTGAAATTCCCCTTATTTTGGGGCAAAAGGCAGAAATTCTCCTTATTTTGGGGCAAAAAGCAGACATTTCCCTTATTTTGGGGAAAAATTTTAGAAATTTCACTTATTTCAGGGCAGAAAGTCAGAAATACCCCTTATTTTGGGGCAAAAAGACAGAAATTCTGTTTATTTTTGTGGAAAAGTCAGAAATTGCACTTATTTTGAGTCAAAAAGGCGGAAAATCGCCTTATTATGGGGCAAAAGTAAAGAAATTTCCCTTTTTTATAGCAAAAAGGTATACATTGCCTTTATTTTCAGGCAAAAAGGCAGAAATTCCCCGTATTTTGAGCAAAATTGCAGAAATTCCCCTAATTTTGGGGCAAAAAGGCAGAAATTCCCCTTATTTTGAGGTAAAACTGCAAAAATTTCACTTATTTCGCGGCAAAATGGCAGAAATTCCCCTTATTTTCGGCGAAAAAGGCAGAAAATCATCGTATTTTGGAGCAAAATTGCAGAAATTCACCTAATTTTTGGGTAAAACATGCAGTAATTTTCATTATTTTGTGGCAAAAAGGCAGAAATTCCCCTTATTTTGGGGCAAATGGCAGAAATTCCCCTTATTTTAGGGCAAAATTGCAGAAATTTCCTTTATTTGGGGGCAAAAAACAGAAATTCTCTTTATTTTGGGGCAAAATTGCAGAAATTTGCTTTATTTGGGGGCAAAAAACAGAAATTCCCCTTATTTTGCAGCAAAATTGCAGAAATTTGCTTTATTATGGGGAAAAATTGGAGAAATTTCCCTTATTTTAGGGCAAAATTGCAGAAATTTCACTTATTTCAGAAGAAAAAACAAAAATTTTTCTTATTTTGGGGCAAAAAGGCAGAAATTTCCATTATTTTGGGGAAAAAAGGCAGAAATTCACCTTATTTTGGGGTAAAATTGCAGAAATTTCACATATTTCAGGGCAAAAGGCAGAAATTCCCCTTATTTTGAGGTAAAATGCTGAAATTCCCCATATTTTGGGGCAAAAGGCAGAAATTCCCCTAATATCGGGGAAAAAATGCAGAAATTCCCATTATTTTGGGGCTAAAAAACAGGAATTTTCCATATTTTGAAGAAAAATTGCAGAAATTCTCATAATTTTCAGGCAAAAAGGCTGAAATTCTCCTTATTTTGGGGCAAAAATACAGAAAATCTTCTTTTTTCGGGTGCAAAAAGTCAGAAATTCCCCTTATTTGGGGCAAAATTGCAGAAATTTCCTCTATTTTGGGGCAAAATTGCAGAAATTTTCCTTATTTTGGGGCAAAATTGCAGAAATTTCACTTATTTCAGGGAAAAAAAGGCAGAAATTTCTCTTATTTTGGAATAAAAAGACAGAAATTTCTTTTATTTTGGTACAAAATTGCAGAAATTTTTCTTATTTTGGGGCAAAAAGGCAGAAATTTCCCATATTTTGGGGCAAAAGGCAGATATTCCCCTTATTTTGAGAAAAAAAGGCTGAAATTCCCCTTATTTTGGGGCAAAAGGCAGAAATTCTCCTTATTTTGGGGCAAAAAGCAGACATTTCCCTTATTTTGGGAAAAAAGTTTAGAAATTTCACTTATTTCAGGGCAAAAAGTCAGAAATTTCCCTTATTTTGGGGCAAAAAGACAGAAATTCCATTTATTTTTGGGGAAAAGTCAGAAATTGCACTTATTTTGAGTCAAAAAGGCGGAAAATCGCCTTATTATGGGGCAAAAGTGAAGAAATTTCCCTTTTTTATAGCAAAAAGGTATACATTGCCTTTATTTTCGGGCAAAAAGGAAGAAATTCCCCGTATTTTGGAGGAAAATTGCAGAAATTCCCCTAATTTTGGGGCAAAAAGGCAGAAATTCCCCTTATTTTGGGGTAAAACTGCAGAAATTTTACTTATTTCGCGGCAAAATGGCAGAAATTCCCCTTATTTTCGGCGAAAAAAACAGAAAATCCTCGTATTTTGGAGCAAAATTGCAGAAATTCACCTAATTTTGGGGTAAAACATGCAGTAATTTTCATTATTTTGTGGCAAAAAGGCAGAAATTCCCCTTATTTTGGGGCAAATGGCAGAAATTCCCCTTATTTTAGGGCAATATTGCAGAAATTTCCTTTATTTGGGGGCAAAAAACAGAAATTCTCTTTATTTTGGGGCAAAATTGCAGAAATTTGCTTTATTAGGAGGCAAAAAACAGAAATTCCCCTTCTTTTGCAGCAAAATTGCAGAAATTTGCTTTATTATGGGGAAAAATTGGAGAAATTTCTCTTATTTTAGGGCAAAATTGCAGAAATTTCACTTATTTCAGAAGAAAAAACAAAATTTTTTCTTATTTTGGGGCAAAAAGGCAGAAATTCCCATTATTTTGGGGCAAAAAGGCAGAAATTCAACTTATTTTGGGGTAAAATTGCAGAAATTTCACATATTTCAGGGCAAAAAGGCAGAAATTCCCCTTATTTTGAGGTAAAATGCTGAAATTCCCCATATTTTGGGGCAAAAGGCAGAAATTCCCCTAATATCGGGGAAAAAATGCAGAAATTCCCATTATTTTGGGGCTAAAAAACAGGAATTTTCCATATTTTGAAGAAAAATTGCAGAAATTCTCATAATTTTCAGGCAAAAAGGCTGAAATTCTCCTTTTTTTGGGGCAAAAATACAGAAAATCTCCTTTTTTCGGGTGCAAAAAGTCAGAAATTCCCCTTATTTGGGGCAAAATTGCAGAAATTTCCTCTTCTTTGGGGCAAAATTGCAGAAATTTCACTTATTTCAGGGAAAAAAGGCAGAAATTTCTCTTATTTTGGAATAAAAAGGCAAAAATTTCTTCTTTTTTGGTACAAAATTGCAGAAATTTTTCTTATTTTGGGGCAAAAAGGCAGAAATTTCCCATATTTTGGGGCAAAAGGCAGATATTCCCCTTATTTTGAGGAAAAGAGGCTGAAATTCCCCTTATTTTGGGGCAAAAGGCAGAAATTCTCCTTATTTTGGGGCAAAAAGCAGACATTTCCCTTATTTTGGGGAAAAATTTTAGAAATTTCACTTATTTCAGGGCAGAAAGTCAGAAATACCCCTTATTTTGGGTCAAAAAGACAGAAATTCTGTTTATTTTTGTGGAAAAGTCAGAAATTGCACTTATTTTGAGTCAAAAAGGCGGAAAATCGCCTTATTATGGGCAAAACTAAAGAAATTTCCCTTTTTTATAGCAAAAAGGTATACATTGCCTTTATTTTCAGGCAAAAAGGCAGAAATTCCCCGTATTTTGAGCAAAATTGCAGAAATTCCCCTAATTTTGGGGCAAAAAGGCAGAAATTCCCCTTATTTTGAGGTAAAACTGCAAAAATTTCACTTATTTCGCGGCAAAATGGCAGAAATTCCCCTTATTTTCGGCGAAAAAGGCAGAAAATCTTCGTATTTTGGAGCAAAATTGCAGAAATTCACCTAATTTTTGGGTAAAACATGCAGTAATTTTCATTATTTTGTGGCAAAAAGGCAGAAATTCCCCTTATTTTGGGGCAAATGGCAGAAATTCCCCTTATTTTAGGGCAAAATTGCAGAAATTTCCTTTATTTGGGGGCAAAAAACAGAAATTCTCTTTATTTTGGGGCAAAATTGCAGAAATTTGCTTTATTTGGGGGCAAAAAACAGAAATTCCCCTTATTTTGCAGCAAAATTGCAGAAATTTGCTTTATTATGGGGAAAAATTGGAGAAATTTCCCTTATTTTAGGGCAAAATTGCAGAAATTTCACTTATTTCAGAAGAAAAAACAAAAATTTTTCTTATTTTGGGGCAAAAAGGCAGAAATTTCCATTATTTTGGGGAAAAAAGGCAGAAATTCACCTTATTTTGGGGTAAAATTGCAGAAATTTCACATATTTCAGGGCAAAAGGCAGAAATTCCCCTTATTTTGAGGTAAAATGCTGAAATTCCCCATATTTTGGGGCAAAAGGCAGAAATTCCCCTAATATCGGGGAAAAAATGCAGAAATTCCCATTATTTTGGGGCTAAAAAACAGGAATTTTCCATATTTTGAAGAAAAATTGCAGAAATTCTCATAATTTTCAGGCAAAAAGGCTGAAATTCTCCTTTTTTTTGGGGCAAAAATACAGAAAATCTCCTTTTTTCGGGTGCAAAATGTCAGAAATTCCCCTTATTTGGGGCAAAATTGCAGAAATTTCCTCTACTTTGGGGCAAAATTGCAGAAATTTTCCTTATTTTGGGGCAAAATTGCAGAAATTTCACTTATTTCAGGGAAAAAAAGGCAGAAATTTCTCTTATTTTGGAATAAAAAGGCAAAAATTTCTTCTTTTTTGGTACAAAATTGCAGAAATTTTTCTTATTTTGGGGCAAAAAGGCAGAAATTTCCCATATTTTGGGGCAAAAGGCAGATATTCCCCTTATTTTGAGGAAAAGAGGCTGAAATTCCCCTTATTTTGGGGCAAAAGGCAGAAATTCTCCTTATTTTGGGGCAAAAAGCAGACATTTCCCTTATTTTGGGGAAAAATTTTAGAAATTTCACTTATTTCAGGGCAGAAAGTCAGAAATACCCCTTATTTTGGGGCAAAAAGACAGAAATTCTGTTTATTTTTGTGGAAAAGTCAGAAATTGCACTTATTTTGAGTCAAAAAGGCGGAAAATTGCCTTATTATGGGCAAAAGTAAAGAAATTTCCCTTTTATATAGCAAAAAGGTATACATTGCCTTTATTTTCAGGCAAAAAGGCAGAAATTCCCCGTATTTTGAGAAAAATTGCAGAAATTCCCCTAATTTTGGGGCAAAAAGGCAGAAATTCCCCTTATTTTGAGGTAAAACTGCAAAAATTTCACTTATTTCGCGGCAAAATGGCAGAAATTCCCCTTATTTTCGGCGAAAAAGGCAGAAAATCTTCGTATTTTGGAGCAAAATTGCAGAAATTCACCTAATTTTTGGGTAAAACATGCAGTAATTTTCATTATTTTGTGGCAAAAAGGCAGAAATTCCCCTTATTTTGGGGCAAATGGCAGAAATTCCCCTTATTTTAGGGCAAAATTGCAGAAATTTCCTTTATTTGGGGGCAAAAAACAGAAATTCTCTTTATTTTGGGGCAAAATTGCAGAAATTTGCTTTATTTGGGGGCAAAAAACAGAAATTCCCCTTATTTTGCAGCAAAATTGCAGAAATTTGCTTTATTATGGGGAAAAATTGGAGAAATTTCCCTTATTTTAGGGCAAAATTGCAGAAATTTCACTTATTTCAGAAGAAAAAACAAAAATTTTTCTTATTTTGGGGCAAAAAGGCAGAAATTCCCATTATTTTGGGGAAAAAGGCAGAAATTCACCTTATTTTGGGGTAAAATTGCAGAAATTTCACATATTTCAGGGCAAAAAGGCAGAAATTCCCCTTATTTTGAGGTAAAATGCTGAAATTCCCCATATTTTGGGGCAAAAGGCAGAAATTCCCCTAATATCGGGGAAAAAATGCAGAAATTCCCATTATTTTGGGGCTAAAAAACAGGAATTTTCCATATTTTGAAGAAAAATTGCAGAAATTCTCATAATTTTCAGGCAAAAAGGCTGAAATTCTCCTTTTTTTTGGGCAAAAATACAGAAAATCTCCTTTTTTCGGGTGCAAAAAGTCAGAAATTCCCCTTATTTGGGGCAAAATTGCAGAAATTTCCTCTACTTTGGGGCAAAATTGCAGAAATTTTCCTTATTTTGGGGCAAAATTGCAGAAATTTCACTTATTTCAGGGAAAAAAAGGCAGAAATTTCTCTTATTTTGGAATAAAAAGGCAGAAATTTCTTTTATTTTGGTACAAAATTGCAGAAATTTTTCTTATTTTGGGGCAAAAAGGCAGAAATTTCCCATATTTTGGGGCAAAAGGCAGATATTCCCCTTATCTTGAGAAAAAAAGGCTGAAATTCCCCTTATTTTGGGGCAAAAGGCAGAAATTCTTATTTTGGGGCAAAAAGCAGACATTTCCCTTATTTTGGGAAAAAAGTTTAGAAATTTCACTTATTTCAGGGCAAAAAGTCAGAAATTTCCCTTATTTTGGGGCAAAAAGACAGAAATTCCGTTTATTTTTGGGGAAAAGTCAGAAATTGCACTTATTTTGAGTCAAAAAGGCGGAAAATCGCCTTATTATGGGGCAAAAGTGAAGAAATTTCCCTTTTTTATAGCAAAAAGGTATACATTGCCTTTATTTTCGGGCAAAAAGGAAGAAATTCCCCGTATTTTGGAGGAAAATTGCAGAAATTCCCCTAATTTTGGGGCAAAAAGGCAGAAATTCCCCTTATTTTGGGGTAAAACTGCAGAAATTTCACTTATTTCGCTGCAAAATGGCAGAAATTCCCCTTATTTTCGGCGAAAAAAACAGAAAATCCTCGTATTTTGGAGCAAAATTGCAGAAATTCACCTAATTTTGGGGTAAAACATGCAGTAATTTTCATTATTTTGAGGCAAAAAGGCAGAAATTCCCCTTATTTTGGGGCAAATGGCAGAAATTCCCCTTATTTTAGGGCAATATTGCAGAAATTTCCTTTATTTGGGGGCGAAAAACAGAAATTCTCTTTATTTTGGGGCAAAATTGCAGAAATTTGCTTTATTAGGAGGCAAAAAACAGAAATTCCCCTTCTTTTGCAGCAAAATTGCAGAAATTTGATTTATTATGGGGAAAAATTGGAGAAATTTCCCTTATTTTAGGGCAAAATTGCAGAAATTTCACTTATTTCAGAAGAAAAAACAAAATATTTTTTTATTTTGGGGCAAAAAGGCAGAAATTCCCATTATTTTGGGGCAAAAAGGCAGAAATTCAACATATTTTGGGGTAAAATTGCAGAAATTTCACATATTTCAGGGCAAAAAGGCAGAAATTCCCATTATTTTGAGGTAAAATGCTGAAATTCCGCATATTTTGGGGCAAAAGACAGAAATTCCCCTAATATCGGGGGAAAAATGCAGAAATTCCCTTTATTTTGGGGCTAAAACGCAGAAATTTTCCGTATTTTGAAGAAAAATTGCAGAAATTCTCATAATTTTCAGGCAAAAAGACTGAAATTCTCTTTATTTTGGGGCAAAAAGACAGAAAATCTCCTCTTTACGGGTGCAAAAAGTTAGAAAATCCCCTTATTTGGGGCAAAATTGCAGAAATTTCCTCTACTTTGGGGCAAAATTGCAGAAATTTTCCTTATTTTGGGGCAAAATTGCAGAAATTTCACTTATTTCAGGAAAAAAAGGCAGAAATTTCTCTTATTTTGGAACAAAAAGGCAGAAATTTCTTTTATTTTGGTACCAAATTGCAGAAACTTTTCTTATTTTGGGGCAAAAGGCAGAAATTTCTCATATTTTGGGGCAAAGGGCAGAAATTCCACTTATTTTGAGGAAAAAAGGCTGAAATTCTTTTTTTTTTTGAGGCAAAAGGCAGAAATTCTCCTTATTTTGGGGCAAAAAGCTAACATTTCCCTTATTTTGCGGAAAAATTTTAGAAATTTCACATATTTCAGGGCAAAAAGTCAGAAATACCCCTTATTTTGAGGCAAAAAGACAGAAATTCTGTTTATTTTTGTGGAAAAGTCAGAAATTGCACTTATTTTAAGTCAAAAAGGTGGAAAATTGCCTTATTATGGGGCAAAAGTGAAGAAATTTCCCTTTTTTATAGCAAAAAGGTATACATTGCCTTTATTTTCGGGCAAAAAGGCAGAAATTCCCCGTATTTTGGAGCAAAATTGCAGAAATTCCCCTAATTTTGGGGCAAAAAGGCAGACATTCCCCTTATTTTTGGGTAAAACTGCAGAAATTTCACTTATTTCGCGGCAAAATGGTAGAAATTCCCCTTATTTCCGGCGAAAAAGGTAGAAAATCCTCGTATTTTGGAGCAAAATTGCAGAAATTCACCTAATTTTTGGGTAAAACATGCAGTAATTTTCATTATTTTGTGGCAAAAAGGCAGAAATTCCCCTTATTTTTGGGCAAATGGCAGAAATTCTTCTTATTTTAGGGCAAAATTGCAGAAATTTCCTTTATTTGGGGGCAAAAAACAGAAATTCTCTTTATTTTGGGGCAAAATTGCAGAAATTTGCTTTATTTGGGGGCAAAAAACAGAAATTCTTCTTATTTTCAGCAAAATTGCAGAAATTTGCTTTATTATGGGGAAAAATTGGAGAAATTTCCCTTATTTTAGGGCAAAATTGCAGAAATTTCACTTATTTCAGAAGAAAAAACAAAAATTTTTCTTATTTTGGGGCAAAAAGGCTGAAATTCCCATTATTTTGGGGCAAAAAGTTAGAAATTCACCTTATTTTGGGGTAAAATTGCAGAAATTTCACATATTTCAGGGCAAAAAGCAGAAATTCCCCTTATTTTGAGGTAAAATGCTGAAATTCCCCATATTTTGGGGCCAAAGGCAGAAATTCCCCTTATTTTGGGCCAAAAAAGGCACAAATTTTCCTTATTTTCGGACAAAATTGCAGAAATTTCATTTATTTCAGGGTAAAAAGTCAGAAATTCCCCTTCTTTTTGGGGCAAAAAGAAGAAATTTCTTTTATTATGGTACAAAATTGAAGAAATTTTTTTTATTTTGGAACAAAAAGGCAGAAATTCCCCATATTTTGGGGTAAAAGTCAGAAATTCTTCTTATTTTGTGGTAAAATGCAGAAATTTCTTTTATTTAGAGGTAAAATACAGAAATTCCCCTAATATTAAGGGAAAATGCAGAAATTCCCTTTATTTTGGGGCTAAATAGAAGAAATTTCCCGTATTTTGAAGAAAAATTGCAGAAATTCTCATAATTTTCGGGCAAAAATGCTGAAATTCTCTTTATTTTGGGGCAAAAAGACAGAAAATCTTCTTTTTTCGGGTGCAAAAAGTCAGAAATTCCTTTTATTTGGGGCAAAATTGCAGAAAATTCCCTTAATTTGGGGCAAAATTGCAGAAATTTCACTTATTTCAGGGAAAAAAGGCAGAAATTTCTCTTATTTTGGAACAAAAAGGCAGGAATTTCTTTTATTTTGGTACAAAATTGGAGAAAATTTTCTTATTTTGGAACAAAAAGGCAGAAATTCCCCTTATATTGGGGCAAAAAGGTAAAAATTGTCCTTATTTTGGGGCAAAAAGCAGACATTTCCCTTATTTTGGGGAAAAATTTTAGAAATTTCACTTATTTAAGGGCAAAAAGTCAGAAATTCCCCTTATTTGGGGGCAAAAAGACAGAAATTTCGTTTATTTTTGGGGAAAAGGCAGAAATTGCACTTATTTTGAGTCAAAAAAGCGGAAAATCGCTTTATTTTGGGGCAAAAGTGAAAAAATTTCCCCTTTTTATAGCAAAAAGGTATACATTGCCTTTATTTTCGGGCAAAAAGGCAGAAATTCCTCGTATTTTGGAGCAAAATTGCAGAAATTCCCCTAATTTTGGGGGAAAAAGGCAGAAATTCCCCTTATTTTGGGGTAAAACTGCAAAAATTTCACTTATTTCGCAGCAAAATTGCAGAAATTCCCCATATTTTCGGCCAAAAAGGCAGAAAATACTCGTATTTTGGAGCAAAATTGCAGAAATTCACCTAATTTTGTGGTAAAACATGCAGTAATTTTCTTTATTTTGTGGCAATAAGACAGAAATTCCTCTTATTTTGGGGCAAATGGCAGAAATTCCTTTTATTTTAGAGCAAAATAGCAGAAATTTCCCTTATTTGGGGGCAAAAAACAGAAATTCCCCTTATTTTAAGGCAAAATTGCAGAAATTTGGTTTATTTGGGGGCAAAAAACAGAAATTCCTCTTATTTTGCGGAAAAATTTCCGAAATTGCTTTATTATGGGGAAAAATTGCAGAAATTTCCCTTATTTTAGGGCAAAATTGCAAAAGTTTCACTTATTTCAGAAGAAAAAACAAAAATTTTTCTTATTTTGGGGCAAAAAGGCAGAAATTCCCATTATTTTGGGGCAAAAAGGCAGAAATTCACCTTATGTTGGGGTAAAATTGCAGAAATTTCACATATTTCAGGGCAAAAAGGCAGAAATTCCCCTTCTTTTGAGGTAAAATGCTGAAATTCCCCATATTTTGGGGCAAAAGGCAGAAATTCCCCTTATTTTGGGGCAAAAAAGGAACAAATTTTCCTTATTTTCGTGCAAAATTGCAGAAATTTTATTTATTTCAGGGTAAAAAGTCAGAAATTCCCCTTATTTTGGGGCAAAAAGGAGAAATTTCTTTTATTACGGTACAAAATTGAAGAAATTTTCTTTATTTTGGAACAAAAAGGCAGAAATTCTCCATATTTTGGGGTAAAAGGCAGAAATTCTTCTTATTTTGAGGTAACATGCAGAAATTCCTTTTATTTTGAGGTAAAATGCAGAAATTCCCCTAATATCGGGGAAAAAAATACAGAAATTCCCTATATTTTGGGGCTAAAAGGCAGGAATTTTCCGTGTTTTGAAGAAAAATTACAGAAATTCTCATAATTTTCAGGCAAAAAGGCTGAAATTCTCCTTATTTTGGGGCAAAATTGCAGAAATTTCCTCTCCTTTGGGGCAAAATTGCAAAAATTTCCCTTATTTTGGGGCAAAATTGCAGAAATTTCACTTATTTCAGGGAAAAAAGGCAGAAATTTCTCTTATTTTGAAACAAAAAGGCAGAAATTTCTTTTATTTTGGTACAAAATTGCAAAAATTCTTTTTTTTGGGGGGCAAAAAGGCAGAAATTTCCCATATTTTGGGGAAAAAGGCAGAAATTCCCCTTATTTTGAGGAAAAAGGCTGAAATTCTCCTTATTTTGGGGCAAAAGGCAGAAATTCTCCTTATTTTGGGGCAAAAAGCAGACATTTCCCTTATTTTGGGGAAAAATTTTAGAAATTTCACTTATTTCAGGGCAAAAAGTCAGAAATTCCCATTATTTTGGGGCAAAAAGACAGAAATTCCGTTTATTTTTGTGGAAAAGTCAGAAATTGCACTTATTTTGAGTCAAAAAGGCAGAAAATCGCCTTATTATGGGGCAAAAGTGAAGAAATTTCCCTTTTTTATAGCAAAAAGTTATACATTGCCTTTAATTTCGGGCAAAAAGGCAGAAATTCCCTATATTTTGGATCAAAATTGCAGAAATTCCCCTAATTTTGGGGCAAAAAGGCAGAAATTCCCCTTATTTTGGGGTAAAACTGCAGAAATTTCACTTATTTCGCGGCAAAATGGCACAAATTCCCCTTATTTTCGGCGAAAAAGGCAGAAAATCCTCGTATTTTGGAGCAAAATTGCAGATATTCACCTAATTTTGGGGTAAAACATGCAGTAATTTTCATTATTTTGTTGCAAAAAGGCAGAAATTCCCCTTATTTTGGGGCAAATGGCAGAAATTCCTTTTATTTTAGGGCAAAATTGCAGAAATTTCCCTTATTTGGGGGCAAAAACCAGAAATTCTCCTTATTTTGGTGCAAAATTGCAGAAATTTGCTTTATTTGGGGGCAAAAAACAGAAATTCCCCTTATTTTGCAGCAAAATTGCAGAAATTTGCTTTATTATGGGAAAAAATTGCAGAAATTTGCCTCATTTTAGGGCAAAATTGCAGAAATTTCACTTATTTCAGAAGCAAAAACAAAAATTTTTCTTATTTTGGGGCAAAAAGGCAGAAATTCCCATTATTTTGGGGCAAAAAGGCAGAAATTCCCATTATTTTGGGGTAAGATTGCAGAAATTTCACATATTTTAGGGCAAAAAGGCAGAAATTCCCCTTCTTTTGAGGTAAAATGCTGTAATTCCCCATATTTTGGGGCAAAAGGCAGAAATTCCCCCTATTTTGGGGCAAAAAAAACCACAAATTTTCCTTATTTTCGGGCAAAATTGCAGAAATTTCATTTATTTCAGGGTATAAAGTCAGAAATTCCCCTTATTTTGGGGCAAAAATGAGAAATTTATTTTATTATGGTACAAAAATAAAGAAATTTTCTTTATTTTGGAACAAAAAGGCAGAAATAACCCATATTTTGGGGTAAAAGGCAGAAATTCTTCTAATTTGAAGTAACATGCAGAAATTCCTTTTATTTAGAGGTAAAATGCAGAAATTCCCCTAATATTGGGGACAAAGGCAGAAATTCCCTTTATTTTGGGGCTAAAATGCAGAAATTTTCTGTATTTTGAAGAAAAATTGCAGGAATTCTCATAATTTTTGGGCAAAAAGTCTGAAATTCTCCTTATTTTTGGTCAAAAAGACAGAAAATCTCCTTTTTTCGGGTGCAAAAAGTCAGAAATTCCCATTATTTTGGGCAAAATTGCAGAAATGTCCTCTACTTTGGGGCAAAATTGCAGAAATTTCCCTTATTTTGGGGCAAAATTGCAGAAATTTCACTTATTTCAGGGCAAATAGGCAGAAATTTCTCTTATTTTGGAACAAAAAGGCAGAAATTTCTTTTATTTTTGTACAATATTTCGGAAATTTTTCATATTTTAAGGAAAAAAGGCTGAAATTCCCCTTATTTTGGAGCAAAAAGCAGACATTTCCCTTATTTTGAGAAATAATTTTAGAAATTTCACTTATTTCAGGGCAAAAAGTCAGAAATTCCCCTTATTTTGGGGCAAAAAGACAGAAATTCCGTTTATTTTTGGGGAAAAGGCAGAAATTGCACTTATTTTGAGTCAAAAAGATGAAAGATCCCCTTATTTTGGGGCAAAAGTGAAGAAATTTCCCTTTTTTATAGCAAAAAGGTATACATTGCCTTTATTTTCGGGCAAAAAGGCAGAAATTCCTCGTATTTTGGAGCAAAATTGCAGAAATTCGCCGAATTTTGGGGCAAAAAGGCAGAAATTCACATTATTTGGGGGTAAAACTGCAGAAATTTCACTTATTTCGCGGCCAAATCGCAGAAATTCCTTTTATTTTTGGCAAAAAAGGCAGAAAATCATCGTATTTTGGAGCAAAATTGCAGAAATTCACCTAATTTTGGGGTAAAACATGCAGTAATTTTCTTTATTTTGTAGCAAAAAGGCAGAAATTCCCCTTATTTTGGGGCAAATGGCAGAAATTCCCGTTATTTAAGGGCAAAATTGCAGAAATTTCCCTTATTTGGGGGCAAAAAACAGAAATTCCCCTTATTTTGGGGCAAAATTGCTGAAATTTGCTTTATTTGGGGGCAAAAAACAGAAATTCCCCTTATTTTGCAGCAAAATTGCAGAAATTTGCTTTATTATGGGGTAAAATTGCAGAAATTTCCCTTATTTTAGGGCAAAATTGCAGAAATTTTACTTGTTTCAGGAAAAAAACAAAATTTTTTCTTATTTTGGGGCAAAAAGGCAGAAATTCCCATTATTTTGGGGCAAAAAGGCAGAAATTTACCTTATTTTGGGGTAAAATTGCAGAAATTTCACATATTTCAGGGCAAAAAGACAGAAATTTGCCTTATTTTGGGGCAAAAAGGAGAAATTTCTTTTATTATGGTACAAAGTTGAAGAAATTTTCTTTATTTTGGAACAAAAAGGCAGAAATTCCCCATATTTTAGGGCAAAAGTCAGAAATTCTTCTTATTTTGAGGTAACATGCAGAAATTTCTTTTATTTAGAGGTAAAATGCTGAAATTCCCCTAATATTTGGGAAAAATGCAGAAATTCCCTTTATTTTGGGGCTAAAAGGCAGAAATTTTCTGTATTTTGAAGAAAAATTGCAGAAATTCTCATAATTTCCGGGCAAAAAAGCTGAAATTCTTTTTATTTTGGGACAAAATACAGAAAATCTTGTTTTTTCGGGTGCAAAAAGTAAGAAATTCCCCTTATTTGGGGCAAAATTGCAGAAATTTCCTTTACTTTGGGGCAAAATTGCAGAAATTTCCCTTATTTTGGGGCAAAATTGCAGAAATTTTACTTATTTCAGGGAAAAAAGGCAGAAATTTCTCTTATTTTGGAACAAAAAGGCAGAAATTTTTTTTATTTTGGTAAAAAATTGCAGAATTTTTTCTTATTTTGGCGCAAAAAGGCAGAAAATTCCTATATTTTTGGGTAAAAGGCAGAAATTCTCCTTATTTGAGGAAAAAAGGCTGAAATTCCCCTTATTTTGGGGCAAAAAAGCAGAAATTCTCCTTATTTTGGGGCAAAAAGCAGACATTTTTCTTATTTTGGAGAAAAATTTTAGAAATTTCACTTATTTCAGGGCAAAAAGTCAGAAATTCCCTTATTTTGGGGCAAAAAGACAGAAATTCCTTTTATTTTTGGGGAAAAGGCAGAAATTGCACTTATTTTGAGGCAAAAAGGCAGAAAATCGCCTTATTTTGGGGCAAAAGTGAAGAAATTTCCCTTTTTCATAGCAAAAAGTTATACATTGCTTTTATTTTCGGGCAAAAAGGCAGAAATTCCCTGTATTTTGGAGCAAAATTGCAGAAATTCCCCTAATTTTGGGGGAAAAAGGCAGAAATTCCCCTTATTTTGGGGTAAAACTGCAAAAATTTCACTTATTTCGCAGCAAAATTGCAGAAATGCCCATATTTTCGGCCAAAAAGGCAGAAAATCCTCGTATTTTGGAGCAAAATTGCAGAAATTCACCTAATTTTGTGGTAAAACATGCAGTAATTTTCTTTATTTTGTGGCCAAAAGACAGAAATTCCCCTTATTTTGGGGCAAATGGCAGAAATTCCTTTTATTTTAGAGCAAAATAGCAGAAATTTCCCTTATTTGGGGGCAAAAAACAGAAATTCCCCTTATTTTAAGGCAAAATTGCAGAAATTTGGTTTATTTGGGGGCAAAAACAGAAATTCCTCTTATTTTGCGGAAAAATTTCCGAAATTGCTTTATTATGGGGAAAAATTGCAGAAATTTCCCTTATTTTAGGGCAAAATTGCAAAAGTTTCACTTATTTCAGAAGAAAAAACAAAAATTTTTCTTATTTTGGGGCAAAAAGGCAGAAATTCCCATTATTTTGGGGCAAAAAGGCAGAAATTCACCTTATGTTGGGGTAAAATTGCAGAAATTTCACATATTTCAGGGCAAAAAGGCAGAAATTCCCCTTCTTTTGAGGTAAAATGCTGAAATTCCCCATATTTTGGGGCAAAAGGCAGAAATTCCCCTTATTTTGGGGCAAAAAAGGAACAAATTTTCCTTATTTTCGTGCAAAATTGCAGAAATTTTATTTATTTCAGGGTAAAAAGTCAGAAATTCCCCTTATTTTGGGGCAAAAAGGAGAAATTTCTTTTATTACGGTACATAATTGAAGAAATTTTCTTTATTTTGGAACAAAAAGGCAGAAATTCTCCATATTTTGGGGTAAAAGGCAGAAATTCTTCTTATTTTGAGGTAACATGCAGAAATTCCTTTTATTTTGAGGTAAAATGCAGAAATTCCCCTAATATCGGGGAAAAAAATACAGAAATTCCCTATATTTTGGGGCTAAAAGGCAGGAATTTTCCGTGTTTTGAAGAAAAATTACAGAAATTCTCATAATTTTCAGGCAAAAAGGCTGAAATTCTCCTTATTTTGGGGCAAAATTGCAGAAATTTCCTCTCCTTTGGGGCAAAATTGCAAAAATTTCCCTTATTTTGGGGCAAAATTGCAGAAATTTCACTTATTTCAGGGAAAAAAGGCAGAAATTTCTCTTATTTTGAAACAAAAAGGCAGAAATTTCTTTTATTTTGGTACAAAATTGCAAAAATTCTTTTTTTTGGGGGGCAAAAAGGCAGAAATTTCCCATATTTTGGGGAAAAAGGCAGAAATTCCCCTTATTTTGAGGAAAAAAGGCTGAAATTCTCCTTATTTTGGGGTAAAAGGCAGAAATTCTCCTTATTTTGGGGCAAAAAGCAGACATTTCCCTTATTTTGGGGAAAAATTTTAGAAATTTCACTTATTTCAAGGCAAAAAGTCAGAAATTCCCATTATTTTGGGGCAAAAAGACAGAAATTCCGTTTATTTTTGTGGAAAAGTCAGAAATTGCACTTATTTTGAGTCAAAAAGGCAGAAAATCGCCTTATTATGGGGCAAAAGTGAAGAAATTTCCCTTTTTTATAGCAAAAAGTTATACATTGCCTTTAATTTCGGGCAAAAAGGCAGAAATTCCCTGTATTTTGGAGCAAAATTGCAGAAATTCCCCTAATTTTGGGGCAAAAAGGCAGAAATTCCCCTTATTTTGGGGTAAAACTGCAGAAATTTCACTTATTTCGCGGCAAAATGGCACAAATTCCCCTTATTTTCGGCGAAAAAGGCAGAAAATCCTCGTATTTTGGAGCAAAATTGCAGATATTCACCTAATTTTGGGGTAAAACATGCAGTAATTTTCATTATTTTGTTGCAAAAAGGCAGAAATTCCCCTTATTTTGGGGCAAATGGCAGAAATTCCTTTTATTTTAGGGCAAAATTGCAGAAATTTCCCTTATTTGGGGGCAAAAACCAGAAATTCTCCTTATTTTGGGGCAAAATTGCAGAAATTTGCTTTATTTGGGGGCAAAAAACAGAAATTCCCCTTATTTTGCAGCAAAATTGCAGAAATTTGCTTTATTATGGGAAAAAAATGCAGAAATTTGCCTCATTTTAGGGCAAAATTGCAGAAATTTCACTTATTTCAGAAGCAAAAACAAAAATTTTTCTTATTTTGGGGCAAAAAGGCAGAAATTCCCATTATTTTGGGGCAAAAAGGCAGAAATTCCCATTATTTTGGGGTAAAATTGCAGAAATTTCACATATTTTAGGGCAAAAAGGCAGAAATTCCCCTTCTTTTGAGGTAAAATGCTGTAATTCCCCATATTTTGGGGCAAAAGGCAGAAATTCCCCCTATTTTGGGGCAAAAAAAAACACAAATTTTCCTTATTTTCGGGCAAAATTGCAGAAATTTCATTTATTTCAGGGTATAAAGTCAGAAATTCCCCTTATTTTGGGGCAAAAATGAGAAATTTATTTTATTATGGTACAAAATTGAAGAAATTTTCTTTATTTTGGAACAAAAAGGCAGAAATAACCCATATTTTGGGGTAAAAGGCAGAAATTCTTCTAATTTGAAGTAACATGCAGAAATTCCTTTTATTTAGAGGTAAAATGCAGAAATTCCCCTAATATTGGGGACAAAGGCAGAAATTCCCTTTATTTTGGGGCTAAAATGCATAAATTTTCTGTATTTTGAAGAAAAATTGCAGAAATTCTCATAATTTTTGGGCAAAAAGTCTGAAATTCTCCTTATTTTTGGTCAAAAAGACAGAAAATCTCCTTTTTTCAGGGGCAAAAAGTCAGAAATTCCCATTATTTTTGGCAAAATTGCAGAAATGTCCTCTACTTTGGGGCAAAATTGCAGAAATTTCCCTTATTTTGGGGCAAAATTGCAGAAATTTCACTTATTTCAGGGCAAATAGGCAGAAATTTCTCTTATTTTGGAACAAAAGGCAGAAATTTCTTTTATTTTTGTACAATATTTCGGAAATTTTTCATATTTTAAGGAAAAAAGGCTGAAATTCCCCTTATTTTGGGGCAAAAAGGCAGAAATTCCCCTTATTTTGGAGCAAAAAGCAGACATTTCCCTTATTTTGAGAAATAATTTTAGAAATTTCACTTATTTCAGGGCAAAAAGTCAGAAATTCCCCTTATTTTGGGGCAAAAAGACAGAAATTCCGTTTATTTTTGGGGAAAAGGCAGAAATTGCACTTATTTTGAGTCAAAAAGATGAAAGATCCCCTTATTTTGGGGCAAAAGTGAAGAAATTTCCCTTTTTTATAGCAAAAAGGTATACATTGCCTTTATTTTCGGGCAAAAAGGCAGAAATTCCTCGTATTTTGGAGCAAAATTGCAGAAATTCGCCGAATTTTGGGGCAAAAAGGCAGAAATTCACATTATTTGGGGGTAAAACTGCAGAAATTTCACTTATTTCGCGGCCAAATCGCAGAAATTCCTTTTATTTTTGGCAAAAAAGGCAGAAAATCATCGTATTTTGGAGCAAAATTGCAGAAATTCACCTAATTTTGGGGTAAAACATGCAGTAATTTTCTTTATTTTGTAGCAAAAAGGCAGAAATTCCCCTTATTTTGGGGCAAATGGCAGAAATTCCCCTTATTTAAGGGCAAAATTGCAGAAATTTCCCTTATTTGGGGGCAAAAAACAGAAATTCCCCTTATTTTGGGGCAAAATTGCTGAAATTTGCTTTATTTGGGGGCAAAAAACAGAAATTCCCCTTATTTTGGAGCAAAATTGCGGAAATTTGCTTTATTATGGGGTAAAATTGCAGAAATTTCCCTTATTTTAGGGCAAAATTGCAGAAATTTCACTTGTTTCAGGAAAAAAACAAAATTTTTTCTTATTTTGGGGCAAAAAGGCAGAAATTCCCATTATTTTGGGGCAAAAAGGCAGAAATTTACCTTATTTTGGGGTAAAATTGCAGAAATTTCACATATTTCAGGGCAAAAAGACAGAAATTTCTCTTATTTTGGGGCAAAAAGGAGAAATTTCTTTTATTATGGTACAAAGTTGAAGAAATTTTCTTTATTTTGGAACAAAAAGGCAGAAATTCCCCATATTTTGGGGCAAAAGTCAGAAATTCTTCTTATTTTGAGGTAACATGCAGAAATTTCTTTTATTTAGAGGTAAAATGCTGAAATTCCCCTAATATTTGGGAAAAATGCAGAAATTCCCTTTATTTTGGGGCTAAAAGGCAGAAATTTTCTGTATTTTGAAGAAAAATTACAGAAATTCTCATAATTTCCGGGCAAAAAACTGAAATTCTTTTTATTTTGGGACAAAATACAGAAAATCTTGTTTTTTCGGGTGCAAAAAGTAAGAAATTCCCCTTATTTGGGGCAAAATTGCAGAAATTTCCTTTATTTTGGGCCAAAATTGCAGAAATTTTACTTATTTCAGGGAAAAAAGGCAGAAATTTCTCTTATTTTGGAACAAAAAGGCAGAATTTTTTTTATTTTGGTAAATAATTGCAGAAATTTTTCTTATTTTGGCGCAAAAAGGCAGAAATTTCCTATATTTTTGGGTAAAAGGCAGAAATTCCCCTTATTTGAGGAAAAAAGGCTGAAATTCCCCTTATTTTGGGGCAAAAAAGCAGAAATTCTCCTTATTTTGGGGCAAAAAGCAGACATTTTTCTTATTTTGGAGAAAAATTTTAGAAATTTCACTTATTTCAGGGCAAAAAGTCAGAAATTCCCTTATTTTGGGGCAAAAAGACAGAAATTCCTTTTATTTTTGGGGAAAAGGCAGAAATTGCACTTATTTTGAGGCAAAAAGGCGGAAAATCGCCTTATTTTGGGGCAAAAGTGAAGAAATTTCCCTTTTTCATAGCAAAAAGTTATACATTGCCTTTATTTTCGGGCAAAAAGACAGAAATTCCCTGTATTTTGGAGCAAAATTGCAGAAATTCCCTTAATTTTGGGGCAAAAAGGCAGAAATTCCCCTTATTTTGGGGTAAAACTGCAGAAATTTCACTTATTTCGCGGTAAAATGGCAGAAATTCCCCTTATTTTCGGCGAAAAAGGCAGAAAATCCTCGTATTTTGGAGCAAAATTGCAGAAATTCACCTAATTTTGGGGTAAAACATGCAGTAATTTTCTTTATTTTGTGGCCAAAAGGCAGAATTTCCCCTTATTTTGGGGCAAATGGCAGAAATTCCTTTTATTTTAGGGCAAAATTGCAGAAATTTCCCTTATTTGGGACAAAAAACAGAAATTCCCCTTATTTTGAGGCAAAATTGCAGAAAGTTGCTTTATTTGGGGGCAAAAAACAGAAATTCTCCTTTATTTTGCAGCAAAATTGCAGAAATTTGCTTTATTATGGGGTAAAATTGCAGAAATTTCTCATATTTTAGGGCAAAAACGCAGAAATTCCCCTTATTTTGAGGTAAAATGCTGAAATTCCCCATATTTTGGGGCAAAAGGCAGAAATTCCCCTTATTTTCGGGCAAAAAGGAGAAATTTCTTTTATTATGGTACAAAATTGAAGAAATTTTCTTTATTTTGGAACAAAAAATCAGAAATTCCCCATATTTTGAGTTAAAAGGCAGTAATTCTTCTTATTTTGAGGTAAAATGCAGAATTTCCCATTATTTAGAAGTAAAATGCAGAAATTTCCCAAACATTGGAGAAAAATGCAGAAATTCCCTTTATTTTGTGGCAAACTGAAGAAATTTCTCTTTTTTATGGCAAAAAGGTATACATTCCCTTTATTTACGGGCAAAAAAGCAGAAATTCCTTGTATTTTGAAGCATAATTGCAGAAATTCTCATAATTTTGGGGCAAAAATGCAGAAATTCTCCTTATTTGGGGCAAAATTGCAGAAATTTCCTTTCTTTGAGGCAAAATTGCAGAAATTTCCCTTATTTGGGGACAAAAAACAGAAATTCCCCTTATTTTGGGCCAAAATTGCAGAAATTGCTTTATTTGGGGGAAAAAAACAGAAATTCCTCTTATTTTGCAGCAAAATTGCAGAAATTTGCTTTATTATGGGGCAAAATTGCAGAAATTTCACTTATTTCAGGGCAAAAAGGCAGAAATTTCTCTTATTTTGGAACAAAAGGCAGAAATTTCTTTTATTTTTGTACAATATTGCAGAAATTTTTCTTATTTTAAGGAAAAAAGGCTGAAATTCCCCTTATTTTGGGGCAAAAAGGCAGAAATTATCCTTATTTTGGAGCAAAAAGCAGACATTTCCCTTATTTTGAGGAAACATTTTAGAAATTTCACTTATTTCAGGGCAAAAAGTCAGAAATTCCCCTTATTTTGGGGCAAAAAGACAGAAATTCCGTTTATTTTTGGGGAAAAGGCAGAAATTGCACTTATTTTGAGTCAAAAAGGCGGAAAATCGCCTTTTTCTGGGGCAAAAGTGAAGAAATTTCCCTTTTTTATAGCAAAAAGGTATACATTGCCTTTATTTTTGGGCAAAAAGGCAGAAATTCCCTGTATTTTGGAGCAAAATTGCAGAAATTCCCCTAATTTTGGGGCAAAAAGGCAGAAATTCCCCTTATTTTGGGGTAAAACTGCAGAAATTTCACTTATTTCACGGCCAAATCGCAGAAATTCCCCTTATTTTTGGCGAAAAAGGCAGAAAATCATCGTATTTTGGAGCAAAATTGCAGAAATTCACCTAATTTTGGGGTAAAACATGCAGTAATTTTTTTTATTTTGTAGCAAAAAGGCAGAAATTCCCCTTATTTTTGGGCAAATGGCAGAAATTCCCCTTATTTAAGGGCAAAATTGCAGAAATTTCCCTTATTTGGGGGCAAAAAACAGAAATTTCCCTTATTTTGGGGCAAAATTGCTGAAATTTGCTTTATTTGGGGGCAAAAAACAGAAATTCCCCTTATTTTGCAGCAAAATTGCAGAAATTTGCTTTATTATGGGGTAAAATTGCAGAAATTTCCCTTATTTTAGGGCAAAATGGCAGAAATTTCACTTGTTTCAGGAAAAAAACAAAATTTTTTCTTATTTTGGGGCAAAAAGGCAGAAATTCCCATTATTTTGGGGCAAAAAGGCAGAAATTTACCTTATTTTGGGGTAAAATTGCAGAAATTTCACATATTTCAGGGCAAAAAGACAGAAATTTCCCTTATTTTGGGGCAAAAAGGAGAAATTTCTTTTATTATGGTACAAAGTTGAAGAAATTTTCTTTATTTTGGAACAAAAAGGCAGAAATTCCCCATATTTTGGGGCAAAAGTCAGAAATTCTTCTTATTTTGAGGTAACATGCAGAAATTTTTTTTATTTAGAGGTAAAATGCAGAAATTCCCCTAATATTTGGAAAAAATGCAGAAATTCCCTTTATTTTGGGGCTAAAAGGCAGAAATTTTCCGTATTTTGAAGAAAAATTGCAGAAATTCTCATAATTTCCGGGCAAAAAATCTGAAATTCTTTTTATTTTGGGACAAAATACAGAAAATCTTTTTTTTTCGGGTGCAAAATGTCAGAAATTCCCCTTATTTGTGGCAAAATTGCAGAAATTTCCTTTACTTTGGGGCAAAATTGCAGAAATTTCCCTTATTTTGGGGCAAAATTGCAGAAATTTTACTTATTTCAGGGAAAAAAGGCAGAAATTTCTCTTATTTTGGAACAAAAAGGCAGAATTTTTTTTTATTTTTGTAAAAAATTGCAGAAATTTTTCTTATTTTGGGGCAAAAAGGCAGAAATTTCCTATATTTTTGGGTAAAGGCAGACATTCCCCTTATTTTGAGGAAAAAAGGCTGAAATTCCCCTTATTTTGGGGCAAAAAAGCAGAAATTCTCCTTATTTTGGGGCAAAAAGCAGACATTTCTGTTAGTTTTGGGAAAAATTTTAGAAATTTCACTTTTTTCAGGGCAAAAAGTTAGAAATTTTTCTTATTTGGAGGCAAAAAGACAGAAATTCCTTTTATTTTTGGGGAAAAGGCAGAAATTGCACTTATTTTGAGGCAAAAAGGCGGAAAATCGCCTTATTTTGGGGCAAAAGTGAAGAAATTTCCCTTTTTTATAGCAAAAAGTTATACATTGCCTTTATTTTCGGGCAAAAAGGCAGAAATTCCCTGTATTTTGGAGCAAAATTGCAGAAATTCCCCTAATTTTGGGGCAAAAAGGCAGAAATTCCCCTTATTTTGGGGTAAAACTGCAGAAATTTCACTTATTTCGCGGTAAAATGGCAGAAATTCCCCTTATTTTCGGCCAAAAAGGCAGAAAATCCTCGTATTTTGGAGCAAAATTGCAGAAATTCACGTAATTTTGGGGTAAAACATGCAGTAATTTTCTTTATTTTGTAGCAAAAAGGCAGAAATTCCCCTTATTTTGGGGCAAATGGAAGAAATTCCCCTTATTTAAGGGCAAAATTGCAGAAATTTCCCTTATTTGGGGGCAAAAAACAGAAATTCCCCTTATTTTGAGGCAAAATTGCAGAAAGTTGCTTTATTTGGGGGCAAAAAACAGAAATTCTCCTTTATTTTGCAGCAAAATTGCAGAAATTTGCTTTATTATGGGGTAAAATTGCAGAAATTTCACATATTTTAGGGCAAAAACGCAAAAATTCCCCTTATTTTGAGGTAAAATGCTGAAATTCCCCATATTTTGGGGCAAAAGGCAGAAATTCCCCTTATTTTGGGGCAAAAAAGGCACAAATTTCCCTTATTTTCGGGCAAAATTGCAGAAATTTCATTTAATTCAGGGTAAAAAGTCAGAAATTCCCCTTATTTTTGGGCAAAAAGGAGAAATTTCTTTTATTATGGTACAAAATTGAAGAAATTTTCTTTATTTTGGAACCAAAAAGCAGAAATTGCCCATATTTTGGGTTAAAAGGCATTAATTCTTCTTATTTTGAGGTAAAATGCAGAATTTCCCCTTATTTAGAGGTAAAATGCAGAAATTCCCCAAACATTGGAGAAAAATGCAGAAATTCCCTTTATTTTGCGGCAAACTGAAGAAATTTCTCTTTTTTATGGCAAAAAGGTATACATTCCCTTTATTTACGGGCAAAAAAGCAGAAATTCCTTGTATTTTGAAGCAAAATTGCAGAAATTCCCCTAATTTTGGGGCAAAAATGCAGAAATTCTCCTTATTTGGGGCAAAATTGCAGAAATTTCCTTTCTTTGGGGCAAAATTGCAGAAATTTCCCTTATTTTAGGGCAAAATTGCAGAAATTTCCCTTATTTGGGGACAAAAAACAGAAATTCCCCTTATTTTGGGCCAAAATTGCAGAAATTTGCTTTATTTGGGTGAAAAAAACAGAAATTCCTCTTATTTTGCAGCAAAATTGCAGAAATTTGCTTTATTATGGGGAAAAATTGCAGAAATTTCCCTTATTTGAGGGCAAAATTGCAGAAATTTCACTTATTTCAGAAGAAAAAACAATAATTTTTCTTATTTTGGGGCAAAAAGGCAGAAATTCCCATTATTTTGGGGCAAAAATGCAGAAATTCACCTTATTTTGGGGTAAAATTGAAGAAATTTCACATATTTCAGGGCAAAAAGACAGAAATTCCCTTTATTTTGAGGTAAAATGCTGAAATTCACCATATTTTGGGGCAAAAGGCAGAAATTCCCCTTATTTTGGGGCAAAAAAGGCACAAATTTCTCTTATTTTTGGGCAAAATTGCAGAAATTTCATTTATTTCACGGTAAAAAGTCAGAAATTCCCCTTATTTTGGGGCCAAAATAAGAAATTTCTTTTATTATGGTACAAAATTGAAGAAATTTTCTTTATTTTTGAACAAAAAGGAAGAAATTCACCATATTTTAGGGTAAAATGCAGAAATTCTTCTTATTTTGAGGTAAAATGCAGAAATTCCCCTTATTAAGAGGTAAAATACAGAAATTCCCCTAATATTGGGGAAAAATGCAGAATTCCCCTTTATTTTGGGGCTAAAAGGCAGAAATTTTCTGTATTTTGAAGAAAAATTGAAGTAATTCTCAAAATTTTCGGGCAAAAAGGCTGAAATTTTCCTTATTTTTGGGCAAAAAGTCAGAAAATCTCTTTTTTTCGGGTGCAAAAAGTCAAAATTCCCCTTATCTAAAGCAAAATTGCAGAAATTTCCTCTACTTTGGGGCAAAATTGCAGAAATTTCCCTTATTTTGGGGCAAAATTGCAGAAATTTCAATTATTTCAGGGAAAAAAGGCAGAAATATCTTTTATTTTGGAACAAAAAGGCAGAAATTTCTTTTATTTTGGTACAAAATTGGAGAAATTTTTCTTATTTTGGGGCCAAAAGGCAGAAATTTCCCATATTTTTGGGCAAAAGGCAGAAATTCCCCTTATTTTGGGGCAAAAAGCAGACATTTCCATTATTTTGGGGAAAAATTTTAGAAATTTCACTTATTTCAGGGCAAAAAGTCAGAAATTTCCCTTATTTTGGGGCAAAAAGACAGAAATTCTGTTTATTTTTGGGGAAAAGGCAGAAATTGCACTTATTTTGAGTCAAAAAGGCGGAAAATCGCCTTATTTTGGGGCAAAAGTGAAGAAATTTCCCTTTTTTATAGCAAAAAGTTATACATTGCCTTTATTTTCGGGCAAAATGGCAGAAATTCCCTGTATTTTGGAGCAAAATTGGAGAAATTCCCCTAATTTTCGGGCAAAAAGGCAGAAATTCCCCTTATTTTGGGGTAAAACTGCAGAAATTTCAGTTATTTCGCGGCAAAATGGCAGAAATTCCCCATATTTTCGGCGGAAAAGGCAGAAAATCCTCGTATTTTGGAGCAAAATTGCAGAAATTCACCTAATTTTGGGGTAAAACATGCAGTAATTTTCTTTATTTTGTGGCAAAAAGGCAGAAATTCCCCTTATTTTGGGGCAAATGGCAGAAATTCTCCTTATTTAAGGGCAAAATAGCAGAAATTCCCCTTATTTTGGGGCAAAATTGCAGAAATTTGCTTTATTTGGGGGCAAAAAGCAGAAATTCCTCTTATTTTGTGGCAAAATTGCAGAAATTTGCTTTATTATGGGGAAAAATTGCAGAAATTTCCCTTATTTTAGAGCAAAAGTGCAGAAATTACGCTTATTTCAGAAGAAAAAACAAAAATTTTACTTATTTTGGGGCAAAAAGGCAGAAATTACCATTATTTTGGGGCAAAAAGGCAGAAATTTACCTTATTTTGTGGTAAAATTGCAGAAATTTCACATATTTCAGGGCAAAAAGACAGAAATTTCCCTTATTTTGGGGCAAAAAGAAGAAATTTCTTTTATTATGGTACACAGTTGAAGAAATTTTCTTTATTTTGTAACAAAAAGGCAGAAATTCCCCATATTTTGGGGCAAAAGTCAGAAATTCTTCTTATTTTGAGGTAACATGCAGAAATTTCTTTTATTTAGAGGTAAAATGCAGAAATTCCCCTAATATTTGAGAAAAATGCAGAAATTCCCTTTATTTTGGGGCTAAAAGGCAGAAATTTTCCGTATTTTGAAGAAAAATTGCAGAAATTCTCATAATTTCCGGGCAAAAAAGCAGAAATTCTTTTTATTTTGGGACAAAATACAGAAAATCTTTTTTTTTCGGGTGCAAAATGTCAGAAATTCCCCTTATTTGGGTCAAAATTGCAGAAATTTCCTTTACTTTGGGGCAAAATTGCAGAAATTTCCCTTATTTTGGGGCAAAATTGCAGAAATTTTACTTATTTCAGGGAAAAAAGGCAGAAATTTCTCTTATTTTGGAACAAAAAGGCAGAAATTTTTTTTATTTTGGTAAAAAATTGCAGAAACTTTTCTTATTTTGGGGTAAAAAGGCAGAAATTTCCTATATTTTTGGGTAAAAGGCAGACATTCCCCTTATTTTGAGGAAAAAAGGCTGAAATTCTCCTTATTTTGGGGCAAAAAGCAGACATTTCTCTTAGTTTTGGGAAAAATTTTAGAAATTTCACTTTTTTCAGGGCAAAAAGTTAGAAATTTCCCTTATTTTGGGGCAAAAAGACAGAAATTCCGTTTATTTAAGGGGAAAAGGCAGAAATTGCACTTATTTTGAGGCAAAAAGGCGGAAAATCGCCTTATTTTGGGGCAAAAGTGAAGAAATTTCCCTTTTTTATAGCAAAAAGTTATACATTGCCTTTATTTTCGGGCAAAATGGCAGAAATTCCCTGTATTTTGGAGCAAAATTGCAGAAATTCCCCTAATTTTGGGGCAAAAAGGCAGAAATTCCCCTTATTTTGGGGTAAAACTGCAGAAATTTCACTTATTTCGCGGTAAAATGGCAGAAATTCCCCTTATTTTCGGCCAAAAAGGCAGAATATCCTCGTATTTTGGAGCAAAATTGCAGAAATTCACCTAATTTTGGGGTAAAACATGCAGTAATTTTCTTTATTTTGTAGCAAAAAGGCAGAAATTCCCCTTATTTTGGGGCAAATGGCAGAAATTCCCCTTATTTAAGGGCAAAATTGCAGAAATTTCCCTTATTTGGGGGCAAAAACCAGAAATTCCCCTTATTTTGAGGCAAAATTGCAGAAAGTTGCTTTATTTGGGGGCAAAAAACAGAAATTCTCCTTTATTTTGCAGCAAAATTGCAGAAATTTGCTTTATTATGGGGTAAAATTGCAGAAATTTCACATATTTTAGGGCAAAAATGCAGAAATTCCCCTTATTTTGAGGTAAAATGCTGAAATTCCCCATATTTTGGGGCAAAAGGCAGAAATTCCCCTTATTTTGGGGCAAAAAAGGCACAAATTTCCCTTATTTTCGGGCAAAATTGCAGAAATTTCATTTAATTCAGGGTAAAAAGTCAGAAATTCCCCTTATTTTGGGGCAAAAAGGAGAAATTTCTTTTATTATGGTACAAAATTGAAGAAATTTTCTTTATTTTGGAACAAAAAAGCAGAAATTCCCCATATTTTGGGTTAAAAGGCAGTAATTCTTCTTATTTTGAGGTAAAATGCAGAATTTCCCCTTATTTAGAGGTAAAATGCAGAAATTCCCCAAACATTGGAGAAAAATGCAGAAATTCCCTTTATTTTGCGGCAAAGTGAAGAAATTTCTCTTTTTTATGGCAAAAAGGTATACATTCCCTTTATTTACGGGCAAAAAAGCAGAAATTCCTTGTACTTTGAAGCAAAATTGCAGAAATTCCCCTAATTTTGGGGCAAAAATGCAGAAATTCTCCTTATTTGGGGCAAAATTGCAGAAATTTCCTTTCTTTGGGGCAAAATTGCAGAAATTTCCCTTATTTTAGGGCAAAATTGCAGAAATTTCCCTTATTTGGGGACAAAAACAGAAATTCCCCTTTTTTTGGGCCAAAATTGCAGATATTTGCTTTATTTGGGGGAAAAAAACAGAAATTCCTCTTATTTTGCAGCAAAATTGCAGAAATTTGCTTTATTATGAGGAAAAATTGCAGAAATTTCCTTTATTTGAGGGCAAAATTGCAGAAATTTCACTTATTTCAGAAGAAAATACAAAAATTTTTCTTATTTTGGGGCAAAAAGGCAGAAATTCCCATTATTTTGGGGCAAAAAGGCATAAATTCAACTTATTTTGGGGTAAAATTGAAGAAATTTCACATATTTCAGGGCAAAAAGGCAGAAATTCCCCTTATTTTGTGGTAAAATGCTGAAATTCACCATATTTTGGGGCAAAAGGCAGAAATTCCCCTTATTTTGGGGCAAAAAAGGCACAAATTTCTCTTATTTTTGGGCAAAATTGCAGAAATTTCATTTATTTCAGTGTAAAAAGTCAGAAATTCCCCTTATTTTGGGGCCAAAAAGAGAAATTTCTTTTATTATGGTACAAAATTGAAGAAATTTTTTTTATTTTTGAACAAAAAGGCAGAAATTCACCATATTTTAGGGTAAAATGCAGAAATTCTTCTTATTTTGAGGTAAAATGCAGAAATTCCCCTTATTAAGAGGTAAAATGCAGAAATTCCCCTAATATTAGGGAAAAATGCAGAAATCCCCTTTATTTTGGTGCTAAAAGGCAGAAATTTTCTGTATTTTGAAGAAAAATTGAAGTAATTCTCAAAATTTTCGGGCAAAAAGGCTGAAATTTTCCTTATTTTTGGGCAAAAAGTCAGAAAATCTCTTTTTTTCGGGTGCAAAAAGTCAAAATTCCCCTTATTTGGGGCAAAATTGCAGAAATTTCCTCTACTTTGGGGCAAAATTGCAGAAATTTCCCTTATTTTGGGGCAAAATTGCAGAAATTTCACTTATTTCAGGGAAAAAAGGCAGAAATATCTCTTATTTTGGAACAAAAAGACAGAAATTTCTTTTATTTTGGTACAAAATTGGAGAAATTTTTCTTATTTTGGGGCCAAAAGGCAGAAATTTCCCATATTTTTGGGCAAAAGGCAGAAATTCCCTTTATTTTGGGGCAAAAAGCAGACATTTCCATTATTTTGGGGAAAAATTTTAGAAATTTCACGTATTTCAGGGCAAAAAGTCAGAAATTTCCCTTATTTTGGGGCAAAAAGACAGAAATTCTGTTTATTTTTGGGTAAAAGGCAGAAATTGCACTTATTTTGAGTCAAAAAGACGGAAAATCGCCTTATTTTGGGGCAAAAGTGAAGAAATTTCCCTTTTTTATAGCAAAAAGGTATACATTGCCTTTATTTTCGGGCAAAAAGGCAGAAATTCCCCGTATTTTGGAGCAAAATTGCAAAAATTCCCCTAATTTTCGGGCAAAAAGGCAGAAATTCCCCTTATTTTGGGGCAAAAAGGAGAAATTTCTTTTATTATGGTACAAAATTGAAGAAATTTTCTTTATTTTGGAACAAAAAAGCAGAAATTCCCCATATTTTGGGTTAAAAGGCAGTAATTCTTCTTATTTTGAGGTAAAATGCAGAATTTCCCCTTATTTAGAGGTAAAATGCAGAAATTCCCCAAACATTGGAGAAAAATGCAGAAATTCCCTTTATTTTGCGGCAAACTGAAGAAATTTCTCTTTTTTATGGCAAAAAGGTATACATTCCCTTTATTTACGGGCAAAAAAGCAGAAATTCCTTGTACTTTGAAGCAAAATTGCAGAAATTCCCCTAATTTTGGGGCAAAAATGCAGAAATTCTCCTTATTTGGGGCAAAATTGCAGAAATTTCCTTTCTTTGGGGCAAAATTGCAGAAATTTCCCTAATTTTAGGGCAAAATTGCAGAAATTTCCCTTATTTGGGGACAAAAAACAGAAATTCCCCTTATTTTGGGCCAAAATTGCAGAAATTTGCTTTATTTGGGGGAAAAAAACAGAAATTCCTCTTATTTTGCAGCAGAATTGCAGAAATTTGCTTTATTATGGGGAAAAATTGCAGAAATTTCCTTTATTTGAGGGCAAAATTGCAGAAATTTCACTTATTTCAGAAGAAAATACAAAAATTTTTCTTATTTTGGGGCAAAAAGGCAGAAATTCCCATTATTTTGGGGCAAAAAGGCATAAATTCACCTTATTTTGGGGTAAAATTGAAGAAATTTCACATATTTCAGGGCAAAAAGGCAGAAATTCCCCTTATTTTGAGGTAAAATGCTGAAATTCACCATATTTTGGGGCAAAAGGCAGAAATTCCCCTTATTTTGGGGCAAAAAATGCACAAATTTCTCTTATTTTTGGGCAAAATTGCAGAAATTTCATTTATTTCAGGGTAAAAAGTCAGAAATTCCCCTTATTTTGGGGCCAAAAGGAGAAATTTCTTTTATTATGGTACAAAATTGAAGAAATTTTTTTTATTTTTGAACAAAAAGGCAGAAATTCACCATATTTTAGGGTAAAATGCAGAAATTCTTCTTATTTTGAGGTAAAATGCAGAAATTCCCCTTATTAAGAGGTAAAATGCAGAAATTCCCCTAATATTGGGGAAAAATGCAGAAATCCCCTTTATTTTGGTGCTAAAAGGCAGAAATTTTCTGTATTTTGAAGAAAAATTGAAGTAATTCTCAAAATTTTCGGGCAAAAAGGCTGAAATTTTCCTTATTTTTGGGCAAAAAGTCAGAAAATCTCTTTTTTTCGGGTGCAAAAAGTCAAAATTCCCCTTATTTGGGGCAAAATTGCAGAAATTTCCTCTACTTTGGGGCAAAATTGCAGAAATTTCCTCTACTTTGGGGCAAAATTGCAGAAATTTCCCTTATTTTGGGGCAAAATTGCAGAAAATTCACTTATTTCAGGGAAAAAAGGCAGAAATATCTCTTATTTTGGAACAAAAAGGCAGAAATTTCTTTTATTTTGGTACAAAATTGGAGAAATTTTTCTTATTTTGGGGCCAAAAGGCAGAAATTTCCCATATTTTTGGGCAAAAGGCAGAAATTCCCTTTATTTTGGGGCAAAAAGCAGACATTTCCATTATTTTGGGGAAAAATTTTAGAAATTTCACGTATTTCAGGGCAAAAAGTCAGAAATTTCCCTTATTTTGGGGCAAAAAGACAGAAATTCTGTTTATTTTTGGGTAAAAGGCAGAAATTGCACTTATTTTGAGTCAAAAAGATGGAAAATCGCCTTATTTTGGGGCAAAAGTGAAGAAATTTCCCTTTTTTATAGCAAAAAGGTATACATTGCCTTTATTTTCGGGCAAAAAGGCAGAAATTACCCGTATTTTGGAGCAAAATTGCAAAAATTCCCCTAATTTTCGGGCAAAAAGGCAGAAATTCCCCTTATTTTGGGGTAAAACTGCAGAAATTTCACTTATTTCGCGGCAAAATGGCAGAAATTCCCCATATTTTCGGCGAAAAAGGCAGAAAATCCTCGTATTTTGGAGCAAAATTGCAGAAATTCACCTAATTTTGGGGTAAAACATGAAGTAATTTTCTTTATTTTGTAGCAAAAAGGCAGAAATTCCCCTTATTTTGGGGCAAATGGCAGAAATTCCCCTTATTTAAGGGCAAAATTGCAGAAATTTCCCTTATTTGGGGGCAAAATTGCAGAAATTTGCTTTATTTGGGGGCAAAAAACAGAAATTCCTCTTATTTTGTGGCAAAATTGTAGAAATTTGCTTTATTATGGGGAAAAATTGCAGAAATTTCCCTTATTTTAGAGCAAAAGTGCAGAAATTACGCTTATTTCAGAAGAAAAAACAAAAATTTTACTTATTTTGGGGCAAAAAGGCAGAAATTCCCATTATTTTGGGCAAAAAGGCAGAAATTTACCTTATTTTGGGGTAAAATTGCAGAAATTTCACATATTTCAGGGCAAAAAGACAGAAATTTCCCCTATTTTGGGGCAAAAAGAAGAAATTTCTTTTATTATGGTACAAAGTTGAAGAAATTTTCTTTATTTTGGAACAAAAAGGCAGAAATTCCCCATATTTTGGGGCAAAATCAGAAATTCTTCTTATTTTGAGGTAACATGCAGAAATTTCTTTTATTTAGAGGTAAAATGCAGAAATTCCCCTAATATTTGGGAAAAATGCAGAAATTCCCTTTATTTTGGGGCCAAAAGGCAGAAATTTTCCGTATTTTAAAGAAAAATTGCAGAAATTCTCATAATTTCCGGGCAAAAAAGCTGAAATTCTTTTTATTTTGGGACAAAATACAGAAAATCTTTTTTTTTCGGGTGCAAAAAGTAAGAAATTTTCCTTATTTGGGGCAAAATTGCAGAAATATCCTTTACTTTGGGGCAAAATTGCAGAAATTTCCCTTATTTTGGGGCAAAATTGCAGAAATTTTACTTATTTCAGGGAAAAAAGGCAGAAATTTCTCTTATTTTGGAACAAAAAGGCAGAAATTTTTTTTATTTTGGTAAAAAATTGCAGAAATTTTTCTTATTTTGGGGCAAAAAGGAGAAATTTCCTATATTTTTGGGTAAAAGGCAGAAAATCCTCTTATTTTGAGGAAAAAAGGCTGAAATTCCCCTTATTTTGGGGCAAAAAAGCAGAAATTCTCCTTATTTTGGGGCAAAAAGCAGACATTTCTCTTAGTTTGGGGAAAAATTTTAGAAATTTCACTTTTTTCAGGGCAAAAAGTTAGAAATTTCCCTTATTTTGGGGCAAAAAGACAGAAATTCCGTTTATTTTTGGGGAAAAGGCAGAAATTGCACTTATTTTGAGGCAAAAAGGCGGAAAATCGCCTTATTTTGGGGCAAAAGTGAAGAAATTTCCCTTTTTTATAGCAAAAAGTTATACATTGCCTTTATTTTCGGGCAAAAAGGCAGAAATTCCCTGTATTTTGGAGCAAAATTGCAGAAATTCCCCTAATTTTGGGGCAAAAAGGCAGAAATTCCCCTTATTTTGGGGTAAAACTGCAGAAATTTCACTTATTTCGCGGCAAAATGGCAGAAATTCCCCTTATTTTCGGCCAAAAAGGCAGAATATCCTCGTATTTTGGAGGAAAATTGCAGAAATTCACCTAATTTTGGGGTAAAACATGCAGTAATTTTCTTTATTTTGTAGCAAAAAGGCAGAAATTCCCCTTATTTTGGGGCAAATGGCAGAAATTCCCCTTATTTAAGGGCAAAATTGCAGAAATTTCCCTTATTTGGGAGCAAAAAACAGAAATTCCCCTTATTTTGAGGCAAAATTGCAGAAAGTTGCTTTATTTGGGGGCAAAAAACAGAAATTCTCCTTTATTTTGCAGCAAAATTGCAGAAATTTGCTTTATTATGGGGTAAAATTGCAGAAATTTCACATATTTTAGGGCAAAAATGCAGAAATTCCCCTTATTTTGAGGTAAAATGCTGAAATTCCCCATATTTTGGGGCAAAAGGCAGAAATTCCCCTTATTTTGGGGCAAAAAAGGCACAAATTTCCCTTATTTTCGGGCAAAATTGCAGAAATTTCATTTAATTCAGGGTAAAAAGTCAGAAATTCCCCTTATTTTGGGGCAAAAAGGAGAAATTTCTTTTATTATGGTACAAAATTGAAGAAATTTTCTTTATTTTGGAACAAAAAAGCAGAAATTCCCCATATTTTGGGTTAAAAGGCAGTAATTCTTCTTATTTTGAGGTAAAATGCAGAATTTCCCCTTATTTAGAGGTAAAATGCAGAAATTCCCCAAACATTGGAGAAAAATGCAGAAATTCCCTTTATTTTGCGGCAAACTGAAGAAATTTCTCTTTTTTATGGCAAAAAGGTATACATTCCCTTTATTTACGGGCAAAAAAGCAGAAATTCCTTGTACTTTGAAGCAAAATTGCAGAAATTCCCCTAATTTTGGGGCAAAAATGCAGAAATTCTCCTTATTTGGGGCAAAATTGCAGAAATTTCCTTTCTTTGGGGCAAAATTGCAGAAATTTCCCTTATTTTAGGGCAAAATTGCAGAAATTTCCCTTATTTGGGGACAAAAAACAGAAATTCCCCTTATTTTGGGCCAATTTTGCAGAAATTTGCTTTATTTGGGGGAAAAAAACAGAAATTCCTCTTATTTTGCAGCAAAATTGCAGAAATTTGCTTTATTATGGGGAAAAATTGCAGAAATTTCACTTATTTCAGGGCAAAAAGGCAGAAATTTCTCTTATTTTGGAACAAAAGGCAGAAATTTCTTTTATTTTTGTACAATATTGCAGAAATTTTTCTTATTTTAAGGAAAAAAGGCTGAAATTCCCCTTATTTTGGGGCAAAAAGGCAGAAATTATCCTTATTTTGGAGCAAAAAGCAGACATTTCCCTTATTTTGAGGAAAAATTTTAGAAATTTCACTTATTTCAGGGCAAAATTCAGAAATTCCTCTTATTTTGGGGAAAAAGACAGATATTCCGTTTATTTTTGGGGAAAAGGCAGAAATTGCACTTATTTTGAGTCAAAAAGGCGGAAAATCGCCTTTTTCTGAGGCAAAAGTGAAGAAATTTCCCTTTTTTATAGCAAAAAGGTATACATTGCCTTTATTTTCGGGCAAAAAGGCAGAAATTCCTCGTATTTTGGAGCAAAATTGCAGAAATTCGCCGAATTTTGGGGCAAAAAGGCAGAAATTCCCATTATTTTGGGGGAAAACTGCAGAAATTTCACTTATTTCGCGGCCAAATCGCAGAAATTTCCCTTATTTTTGGCGAAAAAGGCAGAAAATCATCGTATTTTGGAGCAAAATTGCAGAAATTCACCTAATTTTGGGGTAAAACATGCAGTAATTTTCTTTATTTTGTAGCAAAAAGGCAGAAATTCCCCTTATTTTGGGGCAAATGGCAGAAATTCCCCTTATTTAAGGGCAAATTTGCAGAAATTTCCCTTATTTGGGGGCAAAAAACAGAAATTCCCCTTATTTTGAGGCAAAATTGCAGAAATTTCCTTTCTTTGGGTCAAAATTGCAGAAATTTCCCTTATTTTAGGGCAAAATTGCAGAAATTTGCTTTATTATGGGGTAAAATTGCAGAAATTTCCCTTATTTTAGGGCAAAATTGCAGAAATTTCACTTGTTTCAGGAAAAAAACAAAATTTTTTCTTATTTTGGGGCAAAAAGGCAGAAATTCCCATTATTTTGGGGCAAAAAGGCAGAAATTTACCTTTTTTTGGGGTAAAATTGCAGAAATTATACATATTTCAGGGCAAAAAGACAGAAATTTCCCTTATTTTGGGGCAAAAAGGAGAAATTTCTTTTATTATGGTACAAAGTTGAAGAAATTTTCTTTATTTTGGAACAAAAAGGCAGAAATTCCCCATATTTTGGGGCAAAAGTCAGAAATTCTTCTTATTTTGAGGTAACATGCAGAAATTTCTTTTATTTAGAGGTAAAATGCAGAAATTCCCCTAATATTTGGGAAAAATGCAGAAATTCCCTTTATTTTGGGGCTAAAAGGCAGAAATTTTCCGTATTTTGAAGAAAAATTGCAGAAATTCTCATAATTTCCGGGCAAAAAAGCAGAAATTCTTTTTATTTTGGGACAAAATACAGAAAATCTTTTTTTTTCGGGTGCAAAAAGTCAGAAATTCCCCTTATTTGGGGCAAAATTGCAGAAATTTCCTTTACTTTGGGGCAAAATTGCAGAAATTTCCCTTATTTTGGGGCAAAATTGCAGAAATTTTACTTATTTCAGGGAAAAAAGGCAGAAATTTCTCTTATTTTGGAACAAAAAGGCAGAATTTTTTTTTATTTTTGTAAAAAATTGCAGAAACTTTTCTTACTTTGGGGCAAAAAGGCAGAAATTTCCTATATTTTTGGGTAAAACGCAGACATTCCCCTTATTTTGAGGAAAAAAGGCTGAAATTCCCCTTATTTTGGGGCAAAAAAGCAGAAATTCTCCTTATTTTGGGGCAAAAAGCAGACATTTCTCTTAGTTTGGGGAAAAATTTTAGAAATTTCACTTTTTTCAGGGCAAAAAGTTAGAAATTTCCCTTATTTTGGGGCAAAAGACAGAAATTCCGTTTATTTTTGGGGAAAAGGCAGAAATTGCACTTATTTTGAGGCAAAAAGGCGGAAAATCGCCTTATTTTGGGGCAAAAGTGAAGAAATTTCCCTTTTTTATAGCAAAAAGTTATACATTGCCTTTATTTTCGGGCAAAAAGGCAGAGATTCCCTGTATTTTGGAGCAAAATTGCAGAAATTCCCCTAATTTTGGGGCAAAAAGGCAGAAATTCCCCTTATTTTGGGGTAAAACTGCAGAAATTTCACTTATTTCGCGGCAAAATGGCAGAAATTCCCCTTATTTTCGGCCAAAAAGGCAGAATATCCTCGTATTTTGGAGGAAAATTGCAGAAATTCACCTAATTTGGGGGTAAAACATGCAGTAATTTTCTTTATTTTGTGGCCAAAAGGCAAAATTTCCCCTTATTTTGGGGCAAATGGCAGAAATTCCCCTTATTTTAGGGCAAAATTGCAGAAATTTCCCTTATTTGGGGGCAAAAAACAGAAATTCCCTTTATTTTGAGGCAAAATTGCAGAAAGTTGCTTTATTTGGGGGCAAAAAACAGAAATTCCCCTTATTTTGCAGCAAAATTGCAGAAATTTGCTTTATTATAGGGTAAAATTGCAGAAATTTCACATATTTTAGGGCAAAAACACAGAAATTCCCCTTATTTTGAGGTAAAATGCTGAAATTCCCCATATTTTGGTGAAAAGGCAGAAATTCCCTTTATTTTCGGGCAAAAAAGGCACAAATTTCCCTTATTTTCGGGCAAAATTGCAGAAATTTCATTTAATTCAGGGTAAAAAGTCAGAAATTCCCCTTATTTTGGGGCAAAAAGGAGAAATTTCTTTTATTATGGTACAAAATTGAAGAAATTTTCTTTATTTTGGAACAAAAAAGCAGAAATTCCCCATATTTTGGGTTAAAAGGCAGTAATTCTTCTTATTTTGAGGTAAAATGCAGAATTTCCCCTTATTTAGAGGTAAAATGCAGAAATTCCCCAAACATTGGAGAAAAATGCAGAAATTCCCTTTATTTTGCGGCAAACTGAAGAAATTTCTCTTTTTTATGGCAAAAAGGTATACATTCCCTTTATTTACGGGCAAAAAAGCAGAAATTCCTTGTACTTTGAAGCAAAATTGCAGAAATTCCCCTAATTTTGGGGCAAAAATGCAGAAATTCTCCTTATTTGGGGCAAAATTGCAGAAATTTCCTTTCTTTGGGGCAAAATTGCAGAAATTTCCCTTATTTTAGGGCAAAATTGCAGAAATTTCCCTTATTTGGGGACAAAAAACAGAAATTCCCCTTATTTTGGGCCAATTTTGCAGAAATTTGCTTTATTTGGGGGAAAAAAACAGAAATTCCTCTTATTTTGCAGCAAAATTGCAGAAATTTGCTTTATTATGGGGAAAAATTGCAGAAATTTCACTTATTTCAGGGCAAAAAGGCAGAAATTTCTCTTATTTTGAAACAAAAGGCAGAAATTTCTTTTATTTTTGTACAATATTGCAGAAATTTTTCTTATTTTAAGGAAAAAAGGCTGAAATTCCCCTTATTTTGGGGCAAAAAGGCAGAAATTATCCTTATTTTGGAGCAAAAAGCAGACATTTCCCTTATTTTGAGGAAAAATTTTAGAAATTTCACTTATTTCAGGGCAAAATTCAGAAATTCCTCTTATTTTGGGGAAAAAGACAGATATTCCGTTTATTTTTGGGGAAAAGGCAGAAATTGCACTTATTTTGAGTCAAAAAGGCGGAAAATCGCCTTTTTCTGAGGCAAAAGTGAAGAAATTTCCCTTTTTTATAGCAAAAAGGTATACATTGCCTTTATTTTCGGGCAAAAAGGCAGAAATTCCTCGTATTTTGGAGCAAAATTGCAGAAATTCGCCGAATTTTGGGGCAAAAAGGCAGAAATTCCCATTATTTTGGGGTAAAACTGCAGAAATTTCACTTATTTCGCGGCCAAATCGCAGAAATTCCCCTTATTTTTGGCGAAAAAGGCAGAAAATCATCGTATTTTGGAGCAAAATTGCAGAAATTCACCTAATTTTGGGGTAAAACATGCAGTAATTTTCTTTATTTTGTAGCAAAAAGGCAGAAATTCCCCTTATTTTGGGGCAAATGGCAGAAATTCCCCTTATTTAAGGGCAAATTTGCAGAAATTTCCCTTATTTGGGGGCAAAAAACAGAAATTCCCCTTATTTTGAGGCAAAATTGCAGAAATTTCCTTTCTTTGGGGCAAAATTGCAGAATTTTCCCTTATTTTAGGGCAAAATTGCAGAAATTTGCTTTATTATGGGGTAAAATTGCAGAAATTTCCCTTATTTTAGGGCAAAATTGCAGAAATTTCACTTGTTTCAGGAAAAAAACAAAATTTTTTCTTATTTTGGGGCAAAAAGGCAGAAATTCCCATTATTTTGGGGCAAAAAGGCAGAAATTTACCTTATTTTGGGGCAAAATTGCAGAAATTTCACATATTTCAGGGCAAAAAGACAGAAATTTCCCTTATTTTGGGGCAAAAAGGAGAAATTTCTTTTATTATGGTACAAAGTTGAAGAAATTTTCTTTATTTTGGAACAAAAAGGCAGAAATTCCTCATATTTTGGGGCAAAAGTCAGAAATTCTTCTTATTTTGAGGTAACATGCAGAAATTTCTTTTATTTAGAGGTAAAATGCAGAAATTCCCTTATATTTGGGAAAAATGCAGAAATTCCCTTTATTTTGGGGCTAAAAGGCAGAAATTTTCCGTATTTTGAAGAAAAATTGCAGAAATTCTCATAATTTCCGGGCAAAAAAGCAGAAATTCTTTTTATTTTGGGACAAAATACAGAAAATCTTTTTTTTTTGGGTGCAAAATGTCAGAAATTCCCCTTATTTGGGGCAAAATTGCAGAAATTTCCTTTACTTTGGGGCAAAATTGCAGAAATTTCCCTTATTTTGGGGCAAAATTGCAGAAATTTTACTTATTTCCGAGAAAAAAGGCAGAAATTTCTCTTATTTTGGAACAAAAAGGCAGAATTTTTTTTTATTTTTGTAAAAAATTGCAGAAACTTTTCTTATTTTGGGGCAAAAAGGCAGAAATTTCCTATATTTTTGGGTAAAACGCAGATATTCCCCTTATTTTGAGGAAAAAGGCTGAAATTCCCCTTATTTTGGGGCAAAAAAGCAGAAATTCTCCTTATTTTGGGGCAAAAAGCAGACATTTCTCTTAGTTTTGGGAAAAATTTTAGAAATTTCACTTTTTTCAGGGCAAAAAGTTAGAAATTTCCCTTATTTTGGGGCAAAAGACAGAAATTCCGTTTATTTTTGGGGAAAAGGCAGAAATTGCACTTATTTTGAGGCAAAAAGGCGGAAAATCGCCTTATTTTGGGGCAAAAGTGAAGAAATTTCCCTTTTTTATAGCAAAAAGTTATACATTGCCTTTATTTTCGGGCAAAAAGGCAGAAATTCCCTGTGTTTTGGAGCAAAATTGCAGAAATTCCCCTAATTTTGGGGCAAAAAGGCAGAAATTCCCCTTATTTTGGGGTAAAACTGCAGAAATTTCACTTATTTCGCGGTAAAATGGCAGAAATTCCCCTTATTTTCGGCCAAAAAGGCAGAAAATCCTCGTATTTTGGAGCAAAATTGCAGAAATTCACCTAATTTTGGGGTAAAACATGCAGTAATTTTCTTTATTTTGTAGCAAAAAGGCAGAAATTCCCCTTATTTTGGGGCAAATGGCAGAAATTCCCCTTATTTAAGGGCAAAATTGCAGAAATTTCCCTTATTTGGGGGCAAAATTGCAGAAATTTGCTTTATTTGGGGGCAAAAAACAGAAATTCCTCTTATTTTGTGGCAAAATTGCAGAAATTTGCTTTATTATGGGGAAAAATTGCAGAAATTTCCCTTATTTTAGAGCAAAAGTGCAGAAATTACGCTTATTTCAGAAGAAAAAACAAAAATTTTACTTATTTTGGGGCAAAAAGGCAGAAATTCCCATTATTTTGGGCAAAAAGGCAGAAATTTACCTTATTTTGGGGTAAAATTGCAGAAATTTCACATATTTCAGGGCAAAAAGACAGAAATTTCCCCTATTTTGGGGCAAAAAGAAGAAATTTCTTTTATTATGGTACAAAGTTGAAGAAATTTTCTTTATTTTGGAACAAAAAGGCAGAAATTCCCCATATTTTGGGGCAAAATCAGAAATTCTTCTTATTTTGAGGTAACATGCAGAAATTTCTTTTATTTAGAGGTAAAATGCAGAAATTCCCCTAATATTTGGGAAAAATGCAGAAATTCCCTTTATTTTGGGGCTAAAAGGCAGAAATTTTCCGTATTTTAAAGAAAAATTGCAGAAATTCTCATAATTTCCGGGCAAAAAAGCTGAAATTCTTTTTATTTTGGGACAAAATACAGAAAATCTTTTTTTTTCGGGTGCAAAAAGTAAGAAATTCCCCTTATTTGGGGCAAAATTGCAGAAATATCCTTTACTTTGGGGCAAAATTGCAGAAATTTCCCTTATTTTGGGGCAAAATTGCAGAAATTTTACTTATTTCAGGGAAAAAAGGCAGAAATTTCTCTTATTTTGGAACAAAAAGGCAGAATTTTTTTTTATTTTGGTAAAAAATTGCAGAAATTTTTCTTATTTTGGGGCAAAAAGGCAGAAATTTCCTATATTTTTGGGTAAAAGGCAGAAAATCCTCTTATTTTGAGGAAAAAAGGCTGAAATTCCCCTTATTTTGGGGCAAAAAAGCAGAAATTCTCCTTATTTTGGGGCAAAAAGCAGACATTTCTCTTAGTTTGGGGAAAAATTTTAGAAATTTCACTTTTTTCAGGGCAAAAAGTTAGAAATTTCCCTTATTTTGGGGCAAAAAGACAGAAATTCTGTTTATTTTTGGCTAAATTGCAGAAATTTCACATATTTCAGGGTAAAAAGTCAGAAATTCCCCTTATTTTGGGGCCAAAAAGAGAAATTTCTTTTATTATGGTACAAAATTGAAGAAATTTTTTTTTATTTTTGAACAAAAAGGCAGAAATTCACCATATTTTAGGGTAAAATGCAGAAATTCTTCTTATTTTGAGGTAAAATGCAGAAATTCCCCTTATTAAGAGGTAAAATGCAGAAATTCCCCTAATATTGGGGAAAAATGCAGAAATCCCCTTTATTTTGGTGCTAAAAGGCAGAAATTTTCTGTATTTTGAAGAAAAATTGAAGTAATTCTCAAAATTTTCGGGCAAAAAGGCTGAAATTTTCCTTATTTTTGGGCAAAAAGTCAGAAAATCTCTTTTTTTCGGGTGCAAAAAGTCAAAATTCCCCTTATTTGGGGCAAAATTGCAGAAATTTCCTCTACTTTGGGGCAAAATTGCAGAAATTTCCCTTATTTTGGGGCAAAATTGCAGAAATTTCACTTATTTCAGGGAAAAAAGGCAGAAATATCTCTTATTTTGGAACAAAAAGACAGAAATTTCTTTTATTTTGGTACAAAATTGGAGAAATTTTTCTTATTTTGGGGCCAAAAGGCAGAAATTTCCCATATTTTTGGGCAAAAGGCAGAAATTCCCTTTATTTTGGGGCAAAAAGCAGACATTTCCATTATTTTGGGGAAAAATTTTAGAAATTTCACGTATTTCAGGGCAAAAAGTCAGAAATTTCCCTTATTTTGGGGCAAAAAGACAGAAATTCTGTTTATTTTTGGGTAAAAGGCAGAAATTGCACTTATTTTGAGTCAAAAAGACGGAAAATCGCCTTATTTTGGGGCAAAAGTGAAGAAATTTCCCTTTTTTATAGCAAAAAGGTATACATTGCCTTTATTTTCGGGCAAAAAGGCAGAAATTCCCCGTATTTTGGAGCAAAATTGCAAAAATTCCCCTAATTTTCGGGCAAAAAGGCAGAAATTCCCCTTATTTTGGGGCAAAAAGGAGAAATTTCTTTTATTATGGTACAAAATTGAAGAAATTTTCTTTATTTTGGAACAAAAAAGCAGAAATTCCCCATATTTTGGGTTAAAAGGCAGTAATTCTTCTTATTTTGAGGTAAAATGCAGAATTTCCCCTTATTTAGAGGTAAAATGCAGAAATTCCCCAAACATTGGAGAAAAATGCAGAAATTCCCTTTATTTTGCGGCAAACTGAAGAAATTTCTCTTTTTTATGGCAAAAAGGTATACATTTCCTTTATTTACGGGCAAAAAAGCAGAAATTCCTTGTACTTTGAAGCAAAATTGCAGAAATTCCCCTAATTTTGGGGCAAAAATGCAGAAATTCTCCTTATTTGGGGCAAAATTGCAGAAATTTCCTTTCTTTGGGGCAAAATTGCAGAAATTTCCCTTATTTTAGGGCAAAATTGCAGAAATTTCCCTTATTTGGGGACAAAAAACAGAAATTCCCCTTATTTTGGGCCAAAATTGCAGAAATTTGCTTTATTTGGGGGAAAAAAACAGAAATTCCTCTTATTTTGCAGCAAAATTGCAGAAATTTGCTTTATTATGGGGCAAAATTGCAGAAATTTCACTTATTTCAGGGCAAAAAGGCAGAAATTTCTCTTATTTTGGAACAAAAGGCAGAAATTTCTTTTATTTTTGTACAATATTGCAGAAATTTTTCTTATTTTAAGGAAAAAAGGCTGAAATTCCTTTTATTTTGGGGCAAAAAGGCAGAAATTATCCTTATTTTGGAGCAAAAAGCAGACATTTCCCTTATTTTGAGGAAAAATTTTAGAAATTTCACTTATTTCAGGGCAAAATTCAGAAATTCCTCTTATTTTGGGGAAAAAGACAGATATTCCGTTTATTTTTGGGGAAAAGGCAGAAATTGCACTTATTTTGAGTCAAAAAGGCGGAAAATCGCCTTTTTCTGGGGCAAAAGTGAAAAAATTTCCCTTTTTTATAGCAAAAAGGTATACATTGCCTTTATTTTCGGGCAAAAAGGCAGAAATTCCTCATATTTTGGAGCAAAATTGCAGAAATTCGCCGAATTTTGGGGCAAAAAGGCAGAAATTCCCATTATTTTGGGGTAAAACTGCAGAAATTTCACTTATTTCGCGGCCAAATCGCAGAAATTCCCCTTATTTTTGGCGAAACAGGCAGGAAATCATCGTATTTTGGAGCAAAATTGCAGAAATTCACCTAATTTTGGGGTAAAACCTGCAGTAATTTTCTTTATTTTGTAGCAAAAAGGCAGAAATTCCCCTTATTTTGGGGCAAATGGCAGAAATTCCCCTTATTTAAGGGCAAATTTGCAGAAATTTCCCTTATTTGGGGGCAAAAAACAGAAATTCCCCTTATTTTGAGGCAAAATTGCAGAAATTTTCTTTCTTTGGGGCAAAATTGCAGACATTTCTCTTATTTTAGGGCAAAATTGCAGAAATTTGCTTTATTATGGGGTAAAATTGCAGAAATTTCCCTTATTTTAGGGCAAAATTGCAGAAATTTCACTTGTTTCAGGAAAAAAACAAAATTTTTTCTTATTTTGGGGCAAAAAGGCAGAAATTCCCATTATTTTGGGGCAAAAAGGCAGAAATTTACCTTATTTTGGGGCAAAATTGCAGAAATTTCACATATTTCAGGGCAAAAAGACAGAAATTTCCCTTATTTTGGGGCAAAAAGGAGAAATTTCTTTTATTATGGTACAAAGTTGAAGAAATTTTCTTTATTTTGGAACAAAAAGGCAGAAATTCCCCATATTTTGGGGCAAAAGTCAGAAATTCTTCTTATTTTGAGGTAACATGCAGAAATTTCTTTTATTTAGAGGTAAAATGCAGAAATTCCCTTATATTTGGGAAAAATGCAGAAATTCCCTTTATTTTGGGGCTAAAAGGCAGAAATTTTCCGTATTTTGAAGAAAAATTGCAGAAATTCTCATAATTTCCGGGCAAAAAAGCAGAAATTCTTTTTATTTTGGGACAAAATACAGAAAATCTTTTTTTTTTGGGGTGCAAAATGTCAGAAATTCCCCTTATTTGGGGCAAAATTGCAGAAATTTCCTATACTTTGGGGCAAAATTGCAGAAATTTCCCTTATTTTGGGGCAAAATTGCAGAAATTTTACTTATTTCAGGGAAAAAAGGCAGAAATTTCTCTTATTTTGAAACAAAAAGGCAGAATTTTTTTTTATTTTTGTAAAAAATTGCAGAAACTTTTCTTATTTTGGGGCAAAAAGGCAGAAATTTCCTATATTTTTGGGTAAAACGCAGATATTCCCCTTATTTTGAGGAAAAAAGGCTGAAATTCCCCTTATTTTGGGGCAAAAAAGCAGAAATTCTCCTTATTTTGGGGCAAAAAGCAGACATTTCTCTTAGTTTTGGGAAAAATTTTAGAAATTTCACTTTTTTCAGGGCAAAAAGTTAGAAATTTCCCTTATTTTGGGGCAAAAGACAGAAATTCCGTTTATTTTTGGGGAAAAGGCAGAAATTGCACTTATTTTGAGGCAAAAAGGCAAAAAATCGCCTTATTTTGGGGCAAAAGTGAAGAAATTTCCCTTTTTTATAGCAAAAAGTTATACATTGCCTTTATTTTCGGGCAAAAAGGCAGAAATTCCCTGTGTTTTGGAGCAAAATTGCAGAAATTCCCCTAATTTTGGGGCAAAAAGGCAGAAATTCCCCTTATTTTGGGGTAAAACTGCAGAAATTTCACTTATTTCGCGGTAAAATGGCAGAAATTCCCCTTATTTTCGGCCAAAAAGGCAGAAAATCCTCGTATTTTGGAGCAAAATTGCAGAAATTCACCTAATTTTGGGGTAAAACATGCAGTAATTTTCTTTATTTTGTAGCAAAAAGGCAGAAATTCCCCTTATTTTGGGGCAAATGGCAGAAATTCCCCTTATTTAAGGGCAAAATTGCAGAAATTTCCCTTATTTGGGGGCAAAATTGCAGAAATTTGCTTTATTTGGGGGCAAAAAACAGAAATTCCTCTTATTTTGTGGCAAAATTGCAGAAATTTGCTTTATTATGGGGAAAAATTGCAGAAATTTCCCTTATTTTAGAGCAAAAGTGCAGAAATTACGCTTATTTCAGAAGAAAAAACAAAAATTTTACTTATTTTGGGGCAAAAAGGCAGAAATTCCCATTATTTTGGGCAAAAAGGCAGAAATTTACCTTATTTTGGGGTAAAATTGCAGAAATTTCACATATTTCAGGGCAAAAAGACAGAAATTTCCCCTATTTTGGGGCAAAAAGAAGAAATTTCTTTTATTATGGTACAAAGTTGAAGAAATTTTCTTTATTTTGGAACAAAAAGGCAGAAATTCCCCATATTTTGGGGCAAAATCAGAAATTCTTCTTATTTTGAGGTAACATGCAGAAATTTCTTTTATTTAGAGGTAAAATGCAGAAATTCCCCTAATATTTGGGAAAAATGCAGAAATTCCCTTTATTTTGGGGCTAAAAGGCAGAAATTTTCCGTATTTTAAAGAAAAATTGCAGAAATTCTCATAATTTCCGGGCAAAAAAGCTGAAATTCTTTTTATTTTGGGACAAAATACAGAAAATCTTTTTTTTTCGGGTGCAAAAAGTAAGAAATTCCCCTTATTTGGGGCAAAATTGCAGAAATATCCTTTACTTTGGGGCAAAATTGCAGAAATTTCCCTTATTTTGGGGCAAAATTGCAGAAATTTTACTTATTTCAGGGAAAAAAGGCAGAAATTTCTCTTATTTTGGAACAAAAAGGCAGAATTTTTTTTTATTTTGGTAAAAAATTGCAGAAATTTTTCTTATTTTGGGGCAAAAAGGCAGAAATTTCCTATATTTTTGGGTAAAAGGCAGAAAATCCTCTTATTTTGAGGAAAAAAGGCTGAAATTCCCCTTATTTTGGGGCAAAAAAGCAGAAATTCTCCTTATTTTGGGGCAAAAAGCAGACATTTCTCTTAGTTTGGGGAAAAATTTTAGAAATTTCACTTTTTTCAGGGCAAAAAGTTAGAAATTTCCCTTATTTTGGGGCAAAAAGACAGAAATTCTGTTTATTTTTGGCTAAATTGCAGAAATTTCACATATTTCAGGGTAAAAAGTCAGAAATTCCCCTTATTTTGGGGCCAAAAAGAGAAATTTCTTTTATTATGGTACAAAATTGAAGAAATTTTTTTTTTATTTTTGAACAAAAAGGCAGAAATTCACCATATTTTAGGGTAAAATGCAGAAATTCTTCTTATTTTGAGGTAAAATGCAGAAATTCCCCTTATTAAGAGGTAAAATGCAGAAATTCCCCTAATATTGGGGAAAAATGCAGAAATCCCCTTTATTTTGGTGCTAAAAGGCAGAAATTTTCTGTATTTTGAAGAAAAATTGAAGTAATTCTCAAAATTTTCGGGCAAAAAGGCTGAAATTTTCCTTATTTTTGGGCAAAAAGTCAGAAAATCTCTTTTTTTCGGGTGCAAAAAGTCAAAATTCCCCTTATTTGGGGCAAAATTGCAGAAATTTCCTCTACTTTGGGGCAAAATTGCAGAAATTTCCCTTATTTTGGGGCAAAATTGCAGAAATTTCACTTATTTCAGGGAAAAAAGGCAGAAATATCTCTTATTTTGGAACAAAAAGACAGAAATTTCTTTTATTTTGGTACAAAATTGGAGAAATTTTTCTTATTTTGGGGCCAAAAGGCAGAAATTTCCCATATTTTTGGGCAAAAGGCAGAAATTCCCTTTATTTTGGGGCAAAAAGCAGACATTTCCATTATTTTGGGGAAAAATTTTAGAAATTTCACGTATTTCAGGGCAAAAAGTCAGAAATTTCCCTTATTTTGGGGCAAAAAGACAGAAATTCTGTTTATTTTTGGGTAAAAGGCAGAAATTGCACTTATTTTGAGTCAAAAAGACGGAAAATCGCCTTATTTTGGGGCAAAAGTGAAGAAATTTCCCTTTTTTATAGCAAAAAGGTATACATTGCCTTTATTTTCGGGCAAAAAGGCAGAAATTCCCCGTATTTTGGAGCAAAATTGCAAAAATTCCCCTAATTTTCGGGCAAAAAGGCAGAAATTCCCCTTATTTTGGGGCAAAAAGGAGAAATTTCTTTTATTATGGTACAAAATTGAAGAAATTTTCTTTATTTTGGAACAAAAAAGCAGAAATTCCCCATATTTTGGGTTAAAAGGCAGTAATTCTTCTTATTTTGAGGTAAAATGCAGAATTTCCCCTTATTTAGAGGTAAAATGCAGAAATTCCCCAAACATTGGAGAAAAATGCAGAAATTCCCTTTATTTTGCGGCAAACTGAAGAAATTTCTCTTTTTTATGGCAAAAAGGTATACATTTCCTTTATTTACGGGCAAAAAAGCAGAAATTCCTTGTACTTTGAAGCAAAATTGCAGAAATTCCCCTAATTTTGGGGCAAAAATGCAGAAATTCTCCTTATTTGGGGCAAAATTGCAGAAATTTCCTTTCTTTGGGGCAAAATTGCAGAAATTTCCCTTATTTTAGGGCAAAATTGCAGAAATTTCCCTTATTTGGGGACAAAAAACAGAAATTCCCCTTATTTTGGGCCAAAATTGCAGAAATTTGCTTTATTTGGGGGAAAAAAACAGAAATTCCTCTTATTTTGCAGCAAAATTGCAGAAATTTGCTTTATTATGGGGCAAAATTGCAGAAATTTCACTTATTTCAGGGCAAAAAGGCAGAAATTTCTCTTATTTTGGAACAAAAGGCAGAAATTTCTTTTATTTTTGTACAATATTGCAGAAATTTTTCTTATTTTAAGGAAAAAAGGCTGAAATTCCTTTTATTTTGGGGCAAAAAGGCAGAAATTATCCTTATTTTGGAGCGAAAAGCAGACATTTCCCTTATTTTGAGGAAAAATTTTAGAAATTTCACTTATTTCAGGGCAAAATTCAGAAATTCCTCTTATTTTGGGGAAAAAGACAGATATTCCGTTTATTTTTGGGGAAAAGGCAGAAATTGCACTTATTTTGAGTCAAAAAGGCGGAAAATCGCCTTTTTCTGGGGCAAAAGTGAAAAAATTTCCCTTTTTTATAGCAAAAAGGTATACATTGCCTTTATTTTCGGGCAAAAAGGCAGAAATTCCTCATATTTTGGAGCAAAATTGCAGAAATTCGCCGAATTTTGGGGCAAAAAGGCAGAAATTCCCATTATTTTGGGGTAAAACTGCAGAAATTTCACTTATTTCGCGGCCAAATCGCAGAAATTCCCCTTATTTTTGGCGAAACAGGCAGGAAATCATCGTATTTTGGAGCAAAATTGCAGAAATTCACCTAATTTTGGGGTAAAACCTGCAGTAATTTTCTTTATTTTGTAGCAAAAAGGCAGAAATTCCCCTTATTTTGGGGCAAATGGCAGAAATTCCCCTTATTTAAGGGCAAATTTGCAGAAATTTCCCTTATTTGGGGGCAAAAAACAGAAATTCCCCTTATTTTGAGGCAAAATTGCAGAAATTTTCTTTCTTTGGGGCAAAATTGCAGACATTTCTCTTATTTTAGGGCAAAATTGCAGAAATTTGCTTTATTATGGGGTAAAATTGCAGAAATTTCCCTTATTTTAGGGCAAAATTGCAGAAATTTCACTTGTTTCAGGAAAAAAACAAAATTTTTTCTTATTTTGGGGCAAAAAGGCAGAAATTCCCATTATTTTGGGGCAAAAAGGCAGAAATTTACCTTTTTTTGGGGTAAAATTGCAGAAATTTCACATATTTCAGGGCAAAAAGACAGAAATTTCCCTTATTTTGGGGCAAAAAGGAGAAATTTCTTTTATTATGGTACAAAGTTGAAGAAATTTTCTTTATTTTGGAACAAAAAGGCAGAAATTCCCCATATTTTGGGGCAAAAGTCAGAAATTCTTCTTATTTTGAGGTAACATGCAGAAATTTCTTTTATTTAGAGGTAAAATGCAGAAATTCCCCTAATATTTGAGAAAAATGCAGAAATTCCCTTTATTTTGGGACTAAAAGGCAGAAATTTTCCGTATTTTGAAGAAAAATTGCAGAAATTCTCATAATTTCCGGGCAAAAAACCTGAAATTCTTTTTATTTTGGGACAAAATACAGAAAATATTTTTTTTCGGGTGCAAAAAGTCAGAAATTCCCCTTATTTGGGGCAAAATTGCAGAAATTTCCTTTACTTTGGGGCAAAATTGCAGAAATTTCCCTTATTTTGGGGCAAAATTGCAGAAATTTTACTTATTTCAGGGAAAAAAGGCAGAAATTTCTCTTATTTTGGAACAAAAAGGCAGAAATTTTTTTTATTTTGGTAAAAAATTGCAGAAATTTTTCTTATTTTGGGGCAAAAAGGCAGAAATTTCCTATATTTTTGGGTAAAAGGCAGAAATTCCCCTTATTTTGAGGAAAAAAGGCTGAAATTCCCCTTATTTTGGGGCAAAAAAGCAGAAATTCTCCTTATTTTGGGGCAAAAAGCAGACATTTCTCTTAGTTTGGGGAAAAATTTTAGAAATTTCACTTTTTTCAGGGCAAAAAGTTAGAAATTTCCCTTATTTTGGGGCAAAAAGACAGAAATTCCGTTTATTTTTGGGGAAAAGGCAGAAATTGCACTTATTTTGAGGCAAAAAGGCGGAAAATCGCCTTATTTTGGGGCAAAAGTGAAGAAATTTCCCTTTTTTATAGCAAAAAGTTATACATTGCCTTTATTTTCGGGCAAAAAGGCAGAGATTCCCTGTATTTTGGAACAAAATTGCAGAAATTCCCCTAATTTTGGGGCAAAAAGGCAGAAATTCCCCTTATTTTGGGGTAAAACTGCAGAAATTTCACATATTTCGCGGCAAAATGGCAGAAATTCCCCTTATTTTCGGCCAAAAAGGCAGAATATCCTCGTATTTTGGAGGAAAATTGCAGAAATTCACCTAATTTGGGGGTAAAACATGCAGTAATTTTCTTTATTTTGTGGCCAAAAGGCAAAATTTCCCCTTATTTTGGGGCAAATGGCAGAAATTCCCCTTATTTTAGGGCAAAATTGCAGAAATTTCCCTTATTTGGGGGCAAAAAACAGAAATTCCTCTTATTTTGCAGCAAAATTGCAGAAATTTGCTTTATTATAGGGTAAAATTGCAGAAATTTCACATATTTTAGGGCAAAAACACAGAAATTCCCCTTATTTTGAGGTAAAATGCTGAAATTCCCCATATTTTGGTGAAAAGGCAGAAATTCCCTTTATTTTCGGGCAAAAAAGGCACAAATTTCCCTTATTTTCGGGCAAAATTGCAGAAATTTCATTTAATTCAGGGTAAAAAGTCAGAAATTCCCCTTATTTTGGGGCAAAAAGGAGAAATTTCTTTTATTATGGTACAAAATTGAAGAAATTTTCTTTATTTTGCAAAAAAAAGCAGAAATTATCCATATTTTGGGTTAAAAGGCAGTAATTCTTCTTATTTTGAAGTAAAATGCAGAATTTCCCATTATTTAGAGGTAAAATGCAGAAATTCCCCAAACATTGGAGAAAATTGCAGAAATTCCCTTTATTTTGCGGCAAACTGAAGAAATTTCTCTTTTTTATGGCAAAAAGGTATACATTCCCTTTATTTACGGGCAAAAAAGCAGAAATTCCTTGTACTTTGAAGCAAAATTGCAGAAATTCCCCTAATTTTGGGGCAAAAATGCAGAAATTCTCCTTATTTGGGGCAAAATTGCAGAAATTTCCTTTCTTTGGGGCAAAATTGCAGAAATTTCCTTTATTTGAGGGCAAAATTGCAGAAATTTCCCTTATTTGGGGACAAAAAACAGAAATTCCCCTTATTTTGGGCCAAAATTGCAGAAATTTGCTTTGTTTGGGGGAAAAAAACAGAAATTCCTCTTATTTTGCAGGAAAATTGCAGAAATTTGCTTTATTATGGGGCAAAATTGCAGAAATTTCACTTATTTCAGGGCAAAAAGGCAGAAATTTCTCTCATTTTGGAACAAAAGGCAGAAATTTCTTTTATTTTTGTACAATATTGCAGAAATTTTTCTTATTTTAAGGAAAAAAGGCTGAAATTCCCCTTATTTTGGGGCAAAAAGGCAGAAATTATCCTTATTTTGGAGCAAAAAGCAGACATTTCCCTTATTTTGAGGAAAAATTTTAGAAATTTCACTTATTTCAGGGCAAAATTCAGAAATTCCTCTTATTTTGGGGAAAAAGACAGATATTCCGTTTATTTTTGGGGAAAAGGCAGAAATTGCACTTATTTTGAGTCAAAAAGGCAGAAAGTCGCCTTTTTCTGGGGCAAAAGTGAAGAAATTTCCCTTTTTTATAGCAAAAAGGTATACATTGCCTTTATTTTCGGGCAAAAAGGCAGAAATTCCTCGTACTTTGGAGCAAAATTGCAGAAATTCGCCGAATTTTGGGGCAAAAAGGCAAAAATTCCCATTATTTTGGGGTAAAACTGCAGAAATTTCACTTATTTCGCGGCCAAATCGCAGAAATTCCCCTTATTTTTGGCGAAAAAGGCAGAAAATCATCGTATTTTGGAGCAAAATTGCAGAAAGTCACCTAATTTTGGGGTAAAACATGCAGTAATTTATTTTGTAGCAAAAAGGCAGAAATTCCCCTTATTTTGGGGCAAATGGCAGAAATTCCCCTTATTTAAGGGCAAAATTGCAGAAATTTCTTTTATTTGGGGGCAAAAAACAGAAATTCCCCTTATTTTGGGGCAAAATTGCTGAAATTTGCTTTATTTGGGGGCAAAAAACAGAAATTCCCCTTATTTTGCAGCAAAATTGCAGAAATTTGCTTTATTATGGGGTACAATTGCAGAGATTTCCCTTATTTTAGGGCAAAATTGCAGAAATTTCACTTGTTTCAGGAAAAAAACAAAATTTTTTCTTATTTTGGGGCAAAAAGGCAGAAATTCCCATTATTTTGGGGCAAAAAGGCAGAAATTTACCTTATTTTGGTGTAAAATTGCAGAAATTTCACATATTTCAGGGCAAAAAGACAGAAATTTCCCCTATTTTGGGGCAAATGGCAGAAATTCCCCTTATTTAAGGGCAAATTTGCAGAAATTTCCCTTATTTGGGGGCAAAAAACAGAAATTCCCCTTATTTTGAGGCAAAATTGCAGAAATTTTCTTTCTTTGGGGCAAAATTGCAGACATTTCTCTTATTTTAGGGCAAAATTGCAGAAATTTGCTTTATTATGGGGTAAAATTGCAGAAATTTCCCTTATTTTAGGGCAAAATTGCAGAAATTTCACTTGTTTCAGGAAAAAAACAAAATTTTTTCTTATTTTGGGGCAAAAAGGCAGAAATTCCCATTATTTTGGGGCAAAAAGGCAGAAATTTACCTTTTTTTGGGGTAAAATTGCAGAAATTTCACATATTTCAGGGCAAAAAGACAGAAATTTCCCTTATTTTGGGGCAAAAAGGAGAAATTTCTTTTATTATGGTACAAAGTTGAAGAAATTTTCTTTATTTTGGAACAAAAAGGCAGAAATTCCCCATATTTTGGGGCAAAAGTCAGAAATTCTTCTTATTTTGAGGTAACATGCAGAAATTTCTTTTATTTAGAGGTAAAATGCAGAAATTCCCCTAATATTTGAGAAAAATGCAGAAATTCCCTTTATTTTGGGACTAAAAGGCAGAAATTTTCCGTATTTTGAAGAAAAATTGCAGAAATTCTCATAATTTCCGGGCAAAAAACCTGAAATTCTTTTTATTTTGGGACAAAATACAGAAAATATTTTTTTTCGGGTGCAAAAAGTCAGAAATTCCCCTTATTTGGGGCAAAATTGCAGAAATTTCCTTTACTTTGGGGCAAAATTGCAGAAATTTCCCTTATTTTGGGGCAAAATTGCAGAAATTTTACTTATTTCAGGGAAAAAAGGCAGAAATTTCTCTTATTTTGGAACAAAAAGGCAGAAATTTTTTTTATTTTGGTAAAAAATTGCAGAAATTTTTCTTATTTTGGGGCAAAAAGGCAGAAATTTCCTATATTTTTGGGTAAAAGGCAGAAATTCCCCTTATTTTGAGGAAAAAAGGCTGAAATTCCCCTTATTTTGGGGCAAAAAAGCAGAAATTCTCCTTATTTTGGGGCAAAAAGCAGACATTTCTCTTAGTTTGGGGAAAAATTTTAGAAATTTCACTTTTTTCAGGGCAAAAAGTTAGAAATTTCCCTTATTTTTGGGCAAAAAGACAGAAATTCCGTTTATTTTTGGGGAAAAGGCAGAAATTGCACTTATTTTGAGGCAAAAAGGCGGAAAATCGCCTTATTTTGGGGCAAAAGTGAAGAAATTTCCCTTTTTTATAGCAAAAAGTTATACATTGCCTTTATTTTCGGGCAAAAAGGCAGAGATTCCCTGTATTTTGGAGCAAAATTGCAGAAATTCCCCTAATTTTGGGGCAAAAAGGCAGAAATTCCCCTTATTTTGGGGTAAAACTGCAGAAATTTCACTTATTTCGCGGCAAAATGGCAGAAATTCCCCTTATTTTCGGCCAAAAAGGCAGAATATCCTCGTATTTTGGAGGAAAATTGCAGAAATTCACCTAATTTGGGGGTAAAACATGCAGTAATTTTCTTTATTTTGTGGCCAAAAGGCAAAATTTCCCCTTATTTTGGGGCAAATGGCAGAAATTCCCCTTATTTTAGGGCAAAATTGCAGAAATTTCCCTTATTTGGGGGCAAAAAACAGAAATTCCCTTTATTTTGAGGCAAAATTGCAGAAAGTTGCTTTATTTGGGGGCAAAAAACAGAAATTCCCCTTATTTTGCAGCAAAATTGCAGAAATTTGCTTTATTATAGGGTAAAATTGCAGAAATTTCACATATTTTAGGGCAAAAACACAGAAATTCCCCTTATTTTGAGGTAAAATGCTGAAATTCCCCATATTTTGGTGAAAAGGCAGAAATTCCCTTTATTTTCGGGCAAAAAAGGCACAAATTTCCCTTATTTTCGGGCAAAATTGCAGAAATTTCATTTAATTCAGGGTAAAAAGTCAGAAATTCCCCTTATTTTGGGGCAAAAAGGAGAAATTTCTTTTATTATGGTACAAAATTGAAGAAATTTTCTTTATTTTGCAACAAAAAAGCAGAAATTATCCATATTTTGGGTTAAAAGGCAGTAATTCTTCTTATTTTGAAGTAAAATGCAGAATTTCCCATTATTTAGAGGTAAAATGCAGAAATTCCCCCAAACATTGGAGAAAATTGCAGAAATTCCCTTTATTTTGCGGCAAACTGAAGAAATTTCTCTTTTTTATGGCAAAAAGGTATACATTCCCTTTATTTACGGGCAAAAAAGCAGAAATTCCTTGTACTTTGAAGCAAAATTGCAGAAATTCCCCTAATTTTGGGGCAAAAATGCAGAAATTCTCCTTATTTGGGGCAAAATTGCAGAAATTTCCTTTCTTTGGGGCAAAATTGCAGAAATTTCCTTTATTTGAGGGCAAAATTGCAGAAATTTCCCTTATTTGGGGACAAAAAACAGAAATTCCCCTTATTTTGGGCCAAAATTGCAGAAATTTGCTTTGTTTGGGGGAAAAAAAACAGAAATTCCTCTTATTTTGCAGGAAAATTGCAGAAATTTGCTTTATTATGGGGCAAAATTGCAGAAATTTCACTTATTTCAGGGCAAAAAGGCAGAAATTTCTCTCATTTTGGAACAAAAGGCAGAAATTTCTTTTATTTTTGTACAATATTGCAGAAATTTTTCTTATTTTAAGGAAAAAAGGCTGAAATTCCCCTTATTTTGGGGCAAAAAGGCAGAAATTATCCTTATTTTGGAGCAAAAAGCAGACATTTCCCTTATTTTGAGGAAAAATTTTAGAAATTTCACTTATTTCAGGGCAAAATTCAGAAATTCCTCTTATTTTGGGGAAAAAGACAGATATTCCGTTTATTTTTGGGGAAAAGGCAGAAATTGCACTTATTTTGAGTCAAAAAGGCAGAAAGTCGCCTTTTTCTGGGGCAAAAGTGAAGAAATTTCCCTTTTTTATAGCAAAAAGGTATACATTGCCTTTATTTTCGGGCAAAAAGGCAGAAATTCCTCGTACTTTGGAGCAAAATTGCAGAAATTCGCCGAATTTTGGGGCAAAAAGGCAAAAATTCCCATTATTTTGGGGTAAAACTGCAGAAATTTCACTTATTTCGCGGCCAAATCGCAGAAATTCCCCTTATTTTTGGCGAAAAAGGCAGAAAATCATCGTATTTTGGAGCAAAATTGCAGAAAGTCACCTAATTTTGGGGTAAAACATGCAGTAATTTATTTTGTAGCAAAAAGGCAGAAATTCCCCTTATTTTGGGGCAAATGGCAGAAATTCCCCTTATTTAAGGGCAAAATTGCAGAAATTTCTTTTATTTGGGGGCAAAAAACAGAAATTCCCCTTATTTTGGGGCAAAATTGCTGAAATTTGCTTTATTTGGGGGCAAAAAACAGAAATTCCCCTTATTTTGCAGCAAAATTGCAGAAATTTGCTTTATTATGGGGTACAATTGCAGAGATTTCCCTTATTTTAGGGCAAAATTGCAGAAATTTCACTTGTTTCAGGAAAAAAACAAAATTTTTTCTTATTTTGGGGCAAAAAGGCAGAAATTCCCATTATTTTGGGGCAAAACGGCAGAAATTTACCTTATTTTGGGGTAAAATTGCAGAAATTTCACATATTTCAGGGCAAAAAGACAGAAATTTCCCCTATTTTGGGGCAAATGGCAGAAATTCCCCTTATTTAAGGGCAAATTTGCAGAAATTTCCCTTATTTGGGGGCAAAAAACAGAAATTCCCCTTATTTTGAGGCAAAATTGCAGAAATTTTCTTTCTTTGGGGCAAAATTGCAGACATTTCTCTTATTTTAGGGCAAAATTGCAGAAATTTGCTTTATTATGGGGTAAAATTGCAGAAATTTCCCTTATTTTAGGGCAAAATTGCAGAAATTTCACTTGTTTCAGGAAAAAAACAAAATTTTTTCTTATTTTGGGGCAAAAAGGCAGAAATTCCCATTATTTTGGGGCAAAAAGGCAGAAATTTACCTTTTTTTGGGGTAAAATTGCAGAAATTTCACATATTTCAGGGCAAAAAGACAGAAATTTCCCTTATTTTGGGGCAAAAAGGAGAAATTTCTTTTATTATGGTACAAAGTTGAAGAAATTTTCTTTATTTTGGAACAAAAAGGCAGAAATTCCCCATATTTTGGGGCAAAAGTCAGAAATTCTTCTTATTTTGAGGTAACATGCAGAAATTTCTTTTATTTAGAGGTAAAATGCAGAAATTCCCCTAATATTTGAGAAAAATGCAGAAATTCCCTTTATTTTGGGACTAAAAGGCAGAAATTTTCCGTATTTTGAAGAAAAATTGCAGAAATTCTCATAATTTCCGGGCAAAAAACCTGAAATTCTTTTTATTTTGGGACAAAATACAGAAAATATTTTTTTTCGGGTGCAAAAAGTCAGAAATTCCCCTTATTTGGGGCAAAATTGCAGAAATTTCCTTTACTTTGGGGCAAAATTGCAGAAATTTCCCTTATTTTGGGGCAAAATTGCAGAAATTTTACTTATTTCAGGGAAAAAAGGCAGAAATTTCTCTTATTTTGGAACAAAAAGGCAGAATTTTTTTTTATTTTGGTAAAAAATTGCAGAAATTTTTCTTATTTTGGGGCAAAAAGGCAGAAATTTCCTATATTTTTGGGTAAAAGGCAGAAATTCCCCTTATTTTGAGGAAAAAAGGCTGAAATTCCCCTTATTTTGGGGCAAAAAAGCAGAAATTCTCCTTATTTTGGGGCAAAAAGCAGACATTTCTCTTAGTTTGGGGAAAAATTTTAGAAATTTCACTTTTTTCAGGGCAAAAAGTTAGAAATTTCCCTTATTTTTGGGCAAAAAGACAGAAATTCCGTTTATTTTTGGGGAAAAGGCAGAAATTGCACTTATTTTGAGGCAAAAAGGCGGAAAATCACCTTATTTTGGGGCAAAAGTGAAGAAATTTCCCTTTTTTATAGCAAAAAGTTATACATTGCCTTTATTTTCGGGCAAAAAGGCAGAGATTCCCTGTATTTTGGAGCAAAATTGCAGAAATTCCCCTAATTTTGGGGCAAAAAGGCAGAAATTCCCCTTATTTTGGGGTAAAACTGCAGAAATTTCACTTATTTCGCGGCAAAATGGCAGAAATTCCCCTTATTTTCGGCCAAAAAGGCAGAATATCCTCGTATTTTGGAGGAAAATTGCAGAAATTCACCTAATTTGGGGGTAAAACATGCAGTAATTTTCTTTATTTTGTGGCCAAAAGGCAAAATTTCCCCTTATTTTGGGGCAAATGGCAGAAATTCCCCTTATTTTAGGGCAAAATTGCAGAAATTTCCCTTATTTGGGGGCAAAAAACAGAAATTCCCTTTATTTTGAGGCAAAATTGCAGAAAGTTGCTTTATTTGGGGGCAAAAAACAGAAATTCCCCTTATTTTGCAGCAAAATTGCAGAAATTTGCTTTATTATAGGGTAAAATTGCAGAAATTTCACATATTTTAGGGCAAAAACACAGAAATTCCCCTTATTTTGAGGTAAAATGCTGAAATTCCCCATATTTTGGTGAAAAGGCAGAAATTCCCTTTATTTTCGGGCAAAAAAGGCACAAATTTCCCTTATTTTCGGGCAAAATTGCAGAAATTTCATTTAATTCAGGGTAAAAAGTCAGAAATTCCCCTTATTTTGGGGCAAAAAGGAGAAATTTCTTTTATTATGGTACAAAATTGAAGAAATTTTCTTTATTTTGCAAAAAAAAAGCAGAAATTATCCATATTTTGGGTTAAAAGGCAGTAATTCTTCTTATTTTGAAGTAAAATGCAGAATTTCCCATTATTTAGAGGTAAAATGCAGAAATTCCCCAAACATTGGAGAAAATTGCAGAAATTCCCTTTATTTTGCGGCAAACTGAAGAAATTTCTCTTTTTTATGGCAAAAAGGTATACATTCCCTTTATTTACGGGCAAAAAAGCAGAAATTCCTTGTACTTTGAAGCAAAATTGCAGAAATTCCCCTAATTTTGGGGCAAAAATGCAGAAATTCTCCTTATTTGGGGCAAAATTGCAGAAATTTCCTTTCTTTGGGGCAAAATTGCAGAAATTTCCTTTATTTGAGGGCAAAATTGCAGAAATTTCCCTTATTTGGGGACAAAAAACAGAAATTCCCCTTATTTTGGGCCAAAATTGCAGAAATTTGCTTTGTTTGGGGGAAAAAAACAGAAATTCCTCTTATTTTGCAGGAAAATTGCAGAAATTTGCTTTATTATGGGGCAAAATTGCAGAAATTTCACTTATTTCAGGGCAAAAAGGCAGAAATTTCTCTCATTTTGGAACAAAAGGCAGAAATTTCTTTTATTTTTGTACAATATTGCAGAAATTTTTCTTATTTTAAGGAAAAAAGGCTGAAATTCCCCTTATTTTGGGGCAAAAAGGCAGAAATTATCCTTATTTTGGAGCAAAAAGCAGACATTGCCCTTATTTTGAGGAAAAATTTTAGAAATTTCACTTATTTCAGGGCAAAATTCAGAAATTCCTCTTATTTTGGGGAAAAAGACAGATATTCCGTTTATTTTTGGGGAAAAGGCAGAAATTGCACTTATTTTGAGTCAAAAAGGCAGAAAGTCGCCTTTTTCTGGGGCAAAAGTGAAGAAATTTCCCTTTTTTATAGCAAAAAGGTATACATTGCCTTTATTTTCGGGCAAAAAGGCAGAAATTCCTCGTACTTTGGAGCAAAATTGCAGAAATTCGCCGAATTTTGGGGCAAAAAGGCAAAAATTCCCATTATTTTGGGGTAAAACTGCAGAAATTTCACTTATTTCGCGGCCAAATCGCAGAAATTCCCCTTATTTTTGGCGAAAAGGCAGAAAATCATCGTATTTTGGAGCAAAATTGCAGAAAGTCACCTAATTTTGGGGTAAAACATGCAGTAATTTATTTTGTAGCAAAAAGGCAGAAATTCCCCTTATTTTGGGGCAAATGGCAGAAATTCCCCTTATTTAAGGGCAAAATTGCAGAAATTTCTTTTATTTGGGGGCAAAAAACAGAAATTCCCCTTATTTTGGGGCAAAATTGCTGAAATTTGCTTTATTTGGGGGCAAAAAACAGAAATTCCCCTTATTTTGCAGCAAAATTGCAGAAATTTGCTTTATTATGGGGTAAAATTGCAGAGATTTCCCTTATTTTAGGGCAAAATTGCAGAAATTTCACTTGTTTCAGGAAAAAAACAAAATTTTTTCTTATTTTGGGGCAAAAAGGCAGAAATTCCCATTATTTTGGGGCAAAAAGGCAGAAATTTACCTTATTTTGGGGTAAAATTGCAGAAATTTCACATATTTCAGGGCAAAAAGACAGAAATTTCCCTTATTTTGGTGCAAAAAGGAGAAATTTCTTTTATTATGGTACAAAGTTGAAGAAATTTTCTTTATTTTGGAACAAAAAGGCAGAAATTCCCCATATTTTGGGGCAAAAGTCAGAAATTCTTCTTATTTTGAGGTAACATGCAGAAATTTCTTTTATTTAGAGGTAAAATGCAGAAATTCCCCTAATATTTGAGAAAAATGCAGAAATTCCCTTTATTTTGTGACTAAAAGGCAGAAATTTTCCGTATTTTGAAGAAAAATTGCAGAAATTCTCATAATTTCCGGGCAAAAAAGCAGAAATTCTTTTTATTTTGGGACAAAATACAGAAAATATTTTTTTTTCGGGTGCAAAAATTCAGAAATTCCCCTTATTTGGGGCAAAATTGCAGAAATTTCCTTTACTTTGGGGCAAAATTGCAGAAATTTCCCTTATTTTGGGGCAAAATTGCAGAAATTTTACTTATTTCAGGGAAGAAAGGCAGAAATTTCTCTTATTTTAGAACAAAAAGGCAGAAATTTTTTTTTATTTTGGTAAAAAATTGCAGAAATTTTTCTTATTTTGGGGCAATAAAGCAGAAATTTCCTATATTTTTTGGTAAAAGGCAGAAATTCCCCTTATTTTGAGGAAAAAAGGCTGAAATTCCCCTTATTTTGGGGCAAAAAAGCAGAAATTCTCCTTATTTTGGGGCAAAAAGCAGACATTTTTCTTAGTTTGGGGAAAAATTTTAGAAATTTCACTTTTTTCAGGGCAAAAAGTTAGAAATTTCCCTTATTTTGGGGCAAAAAGACAGAAATTCCGTTTATTTTTTGGGAAAAGGCAGAAATTGCACTTATTTTGAGGCAAAAAGGCGGAAAATCGCCTTATTTTGGGGCAAAAGTGAAGAAATTTCCCTTTTTTATAGCAAAAAGTTATACATTGCCTTTATTTTCGGGCAAAAAGGCAGAAATTCCCTGTATTTTGGAGCAAAATTGCAGAAATTCCCCTAATTTTGGGGCAAAAAGGCAGAAATTCCCCTTATTTTGGGGTAAAACTGCAGAAATTTCACTTATTTCGCGGTAAAATGGCCGAAATTCCCCTTATTTTCAGCCAAAAAGGCAGATAATCCTCGTATTTTGGAGCAAAATTGCAGAAATTCACCTAATTTTGGGGTAAAACATGCAGTAATTTTCTTTATTTTGTGGCCAAAAGGCAGAATTTCCCTTTATTTTGGGGCAAATGGCAGAAATTCCCCTTATTTTAGGGCAAAATTGCAGAAATTTCCCTTATTTGGGGGCAAAAAACAGAAATTCCCCTTATTTTGAGGCAAAATTGCAGAAAGTTGCTTTATTTGGGGGCATAAAACAGAAATTCCCCTTTATTTTGCAGCAAAATTGCAGAAATTTGCTTTATTATGGGGTAAAATTGCAGAAATTTCACATATTTTAGGGCAAAAACGCAGAAACTCCCCTTATTTTGAGGTAAAATGCTGAAATTCCCCATATTTTGGGGCAAAAGGCAGAAATTCCCCTTATTTTGGGGCAAAAAAGGCACAAATTTCCCTTATTTACGGGCAAAATTGCAGAAATTTCATTTAATTCAGGGTAAAAAGTCAGAAATTCCCCTTATTTTGGGGCAAAAAGGAGAAATTTCTTTTATTATGGTACAAAATTGAAGAAATTTTCTTTATTTTGGAACAAAAAAGCAGAAATTCCCCATATTTTGGGTTATAAGGCAGTAATTCTTCTTATTTTGAGGTAAAATGCAGAATTTCCCCTTATTTAGAGGTAAAATGCAGAAATTCCCCAAACATTGGAGAAAAATGCAGAAATTCCCTTTATTTTGCGGCAAACTGAAGAAATTTCTCTTTTTTATGGCAAAAAGGTATACATTCCCTTTATTTACGGGCAAAAAAGCAGAAATTCCTTGTATTTTGAAGCAAAATTGCAGAAATTCCCTAATTTTGGGGCAAAAATGCAGAAATTCTCCTTATTTGGGGCAAAATTGCAAAAATTTCCTTTCTTTGGGGCAAAATTGCAGAAATTTCCCTTATTTTATGGCAAAATTGCAGAAATTTCCCTTATTTGGGGACAAAAAACAGAAATTCCCCTTATTTTAGGCCAAAATTGCAGAAATTTGCTTTATTTGGGGGAAAAAATCAGAAATTCCTCTTATTTTGCAGCAAAATTGCAGAAATTTGCTTTATTATGGGGAAAAATTGCAGAAATTTCCCTTATTTTAGGGCAAAATTGCAGAAATTTCAATTATTTCAGAAGAAAAAACAAAAATTTTTCTTATTTTGGGGCAAAAAGGCAGAAATTCCCTTTATTTTGGGGCAAAAAGGCAGAAATTCACCTTATTTTGGGGTAAAATTAAAGAAATTTCACATATTTCAGGGCAAAAAGGCAGAAATTCCCTTTATTTTGAGGTAAAATGCTGAAATTCACCATATTTTGGGGCAAAAGGCAGAAATTCCCCTTATTTTGGGGCAAAAAAGGCACAAATTTCTCTTATTTTTGGGCAAAATTGCAGAAATTTAATTTATTTCAGGGTAAAAAGTCAGAAATTCCCCTTATTTTGGGGCCGAAAGGAGAAATTTCTTTTATTATGGTACAAAATTGAAGAAATTATCTTTATTTTTGAACAAAAAGGCAGAAATTCACCATATTTTAGGGTAAAATGCAGAAATTCTTCTTATTTTGAGTTAAAATGCAGAAATTCCCCTTATTTAGAGGTAAAATGAAGAAATTCCCCTAATATTGGGGAAAAATGCAGAAATCCCCTTTATTTTGGGGCTAAAAGGCAGAAATTTTCTGTATTTTGAAGAAAAATTGAAGTAATTCTCAAAATTTTCAGGCAAAAAGGCTGAAATTTTTTTTATTTTTGGGCAAAAAGTCAGAAAATCTTTTTTTTTCGGGTGCAAAAAGTCAAAATTCCCCTTATTTGGGGCAAAATTGCAGAAATTTCCTCTACTTTGGGGCAAAATTGCAGAAATTTCCCTTATTTTGGGGCAAAATTGCAGAAATTTCACTTATTTCAGGGAAAAAAGGCAGAAATATCTCTTATTTTGGAACAAAAAGGAAGAAATTTCTTTTATTTTGGTACAAAATTGGAGAAATTTTTCTTATTTTGGGGCCAAAAGGCAGAAATTTCCCATATTTTTGGGCAAAAGGCAGAAATTCCCTTTATTTTGGGGCAAAAAGCAGACATTTCCATTATTTTGGGGAAAAATTTTAGAAATTTCACGTATTTCAGGGCAAAAAGTCAGAAATTTCCCTTATTTTGGGGCAAAAAGACAGAAATTCTGTTTATTTTTGGGTAAAAGGCAGAAATTGCACTTATTTTGAGTCAAAAAGATGGAAAATCGCCTTATTTTGGGGCAAAAGTGAAGAAATTTCCCTTTTTTATAGCAAAAAGGTATACATTGCCTTTATTTTCGGGCAAAAAGGCAGAAATTACCCGTATTTTGGAGCAAAATTGCAAAAATTCCCCTAATTTTCGGGCAAAAAGGCAGAAATTCCCCTTATTTTGGGGTAAAACTGCAGAAATTTCACTTATTTCGCGGCAAAATGGCAGAAATTCCCCATATTTTCGGCGAAAAAGGCAGAAAATCCTCGTATTTTGGAGCAAAATTGCAGAAATTCACCTAATTTTGGGGTAAAACATGAAGTAATTTTCTTTATTTTGTAGCAAAAAGGCAGAAATTCCCCTTATTTTGGGGCAAATGGCAGAAATTCCCCTTATTTAAGGGCAAAATTGCAGAAATTTCCCTTATTTGGGGGCAAAATTGCAGAAATTTGCTTTATTTGGGGGCAAAAAACAGAAATTCCTCTTATTTTGTGGCAAAATTGCAGAAATTTGCTTTATTATGGGGAAAAATTGCAGAAATTTCCCTTATTTTAGAGCAAAAGTGCAGAAATTACGCTTATTTCAGAAGAAAAAACAAAAATTTTACTTATTTTGGGGCAAAAAGGCAGAAATTCCCATTATTTTGGGGCAAAAAGCAGACATTTCCATTATTTTGGGGAAAAATTTTAGAAATTTCACTTATTTCAGGGCAAAAAGTCAGAAATTTCCCTTATTTTGGGGCAAAAAGACAGAAATTCCGTATATTTTTGGGGAAAAGGCAGAAATTGCACTTATTTTGAGTCAAAAAGGCGGAAAATCGCCTTATTTTGGGGCAAAAGTGAAGAAATTTCCCTTTTTTATAGCAAAAAGGTATACATTGCCTTTATTTTCGGGCAAAAAGGCAGAAATTCCCCGTATTTTGGAGCAAAATTGCAGAAATTCCCCTAATTTTGGGGCAAAAAGGCAGAAATTCCCCTTATTTTGGGGTAAAACTGCAGAAATTTCACTTATTTCGCGGCAAAATGGCAGAAATTCCCCATATTTTCGGCGAAAAGGGCAGAAAATCCTCGTATTTTGGAGCAAAATTGCAGAAATTCACCTAATTTTGGGGTAAAACATGCAGTAATTTTCTTTATTTTGTGGCAAAAAGGCAGAATTTCCCCTTATTTTGGGGCAAATGGCAGAAATTCCCCTTATTTTAGGGCAAAATTGCAGAAATTTCCCTTATTTGGGGGCAAAAAACAGAAATTCCCCTTATTTTGAGGCAAAATTGCAGAAAGTTGCTTTATTTGGGGGCAAAAAACAGAAATTCCCCTTAATTTTGCAGCAAAATTGCAGAAATTTGCTTTATTATGGGGTAAAATTGCAGAAATTTCACATATTTTAGGGCAAAAACGTAGAAATTCCCCTTATTTTGGGGCAAAAAGACAGAAATTCTTTTTATTTCTGGGGAAAAGGCAGAAATTGCACTTATTTTGAGTCAAAAAGGCGGAAAATCGCTTTATTTTGGGGCAAAAGTGAAGAAATTTTCCTTTTTTATAGCAAAAAGGTATACATTGCCTTTATTTTCGGGCAAAAAGGCAGATATTCCCTGTATTTTGGAGCAAAATAGCAGAAATTCCCCTTATTTTGGGGTAAAACTGCAGAAATTTCACTTATTTCGCGGCAAAATGGCAGAAATTCCCCTTATTTTCGGCGAAAAATGCAGAAAATCCTCGTATTTTGGAGCAAAATTGTAAAAATTCACCTAATTTTGGGGTAAAACATGCAGTAATTTTCTTTATTTTGTGGCAAAAAGGCAGAAATTCCCCTTATCTTGGGGCAAATTGCAGAAATTCCCCTTCTTTTAGGGCAAAATTGTAGAAATTTCCCTTATTTGGGGGCAAAAAACAAAAATTCCCCTTATTTTGGGGCAAAATTGCAGAAATTTGCTTTATTTGGGGGCAAAAAACAGAAATTCCCCTTATTTTGCAGCAAAATTGCAGAAATTTGCTTTATTATTGGGTAAAATTGCAGAAAATATTCTTATTTTAGGGCAAAATTGCAGAATTTTCACTTATTTCAGAAGAAAAAAGCAAAATTTTTTTCTCATTTTGGGGCAAAAATGAAGAAATTCCCATTATTTTGGGGCAAAAATGCAGAAATTCACCTTATTTTGGGGTAAAATTGCAGAAATTTCACATATTTCAGGGCAAAAAAGCAGAAATTCCCCTTATTTTGAGGTAAAATGCTGAAATTCCCCATATTTTGGGGCAAAAGGAAGAAATTCCCATTATTTTGGAGCAAAAAGGCAAAAATTTCCCTTATTTTCGGGCAAGATTGCAGAAATTTCATCTATTTAAGGGTAAAAAGTCAGAAATTTCCCTTATTTTGTGGCAAAAATTAGAAATTTCTTTTATTATGGTACAAAATTGAAGAAATTTTCTTTATTTTGGAACAAAAAGGCAGAAATTCCTCATATTTTGGTGTAAAAGGCAGAAATTCTTCTTATTTTGAGGTAAAATGCAGAATTTCCTCTTATTTAGAGGTAAATTGCAGAAATTCCCCTAATATTGGGGAAAAATGCAGAAATTCCCTTTATTTTGGGGCTAAAAGGCAGAAATTTTCCATATTTTGAAGAAAAATTGCAGAAATTTTCATAATTTTCGCGCAAAAAGGCTGAAATTCGCTTTATTTTGGGGCAAAAAGACAGAAAGTTTCCTTTTTTTGGGTGCAAAAAGTCAGAAATTCCCCTTATTTGGGGCAAAATTGCAGAAATTTCCTTTACTTTGGGGCAAAATTGCAGAAATTTCCCTTATTTTGGGGCAAAATTGCAGAAATTTCACTTATTTCAGGGAAAAAAGGAAGAAATTTCTCTTATTTTGGGGCAAAAAGGCAGAAATTTCTATTATTTTGGAACAAAATTGCACAAATTTTTCTTATTTTTGGGCAAAAAGACAGAAATTTCCCATATTTTGGGGCATAAGGCAGAAATTCCCCTTATTTTGAAGAAAAAATGCTGAAATTCCCATTATTTTGGGACAAAAAGGCAGAAATTCCCCTTATTTTGGGGCAAAAAGCAGACATTTCCATTATTTTGGGGAAAAATTATAGAAATTTCACTTATTTCAGGCCAAAAAGTAAGAAATTCCTCTTATTTTGGGGCAAAAAGGCAGAATTTCCGTTTATTTTTGGGGAAAAGGCAGAAATTGCACTTATTTTGAGTCAAAAAGGCGAAAGATCCCCTTATTTTGGGGCAAAAGTGAAGAAATTTCCCTTTTTTATGTCAAAAAGGTATACATTCTCTTAATTTTCGTGCAAAAAGGCAGAAATTCCCAGTATTTTGGAGCAAAATTGCAGAAATTCCCCTAATTATAGGACAAAAAGGCAGAAATTCCCCTTATTTGGGGCAAAATTGCAGAAATTTCATTTACTTTGGGGCAAAATTGCAGAAATTTTCCTTATTTTGGGGCAAAATTGCAGAAATTTCACTTATTTCAGGGAAAAAAGGCAGAAATTTCTCTTATTTTGGGGCAAAAAGGCAGAAATTCCCCGTATTTTGGGGCAAAAAACAGAAATTCCCCTTAATTTGAGGAAAAATGCTGAAATTCCCCTTATTTTGGGGCAAAAAGGCAGAAATTCCCCTTATTTTGGGGCAAAATGGTAGAAATTCACCTTATTTTGGGGTAAAATTGCAGAAATTTCATATATTTGAAGGCAAAAAGGCAGAAATTTTCCTTATTTTGATGTAAAATGCTGAAATTACCTATATATTGGAAAAAAGGCAGAAATTCCTCTTATTTGGGGGCAAAAAAGGCACAAATTTCCCTTATTATCGGGCAAAATTGCAGAAATTTCATTTTTTTCAGCATAAAAAGTCAGAAATTCCCCTTATTTAGGGGCAAAAAGTAGAAATTTCTTTTATTATGGTACAAAATTTAAGAAATTTTCTTTATTTCGGAACAAAAAGGAAGAAAGTCCCCATATTTTGGGGTAAAAGGCAGAAATTCTTCTTATTTTGAGGTAACATGCAGAAATTCCTTTTATTTAGAGGTAAAATGCAGAAATTCCCCTAATATTGGGGAAAAATGCAGAAATTCCCTTTATTTTGGGGCTAAAAGGCAGAAATTTTCAGTATTTTGAAGAAAAATTGCAGAAATTCTCATAATTTTCAGGCAAAAAGCTGAAATTCTCCTTATTTTGGGGCAAAAAGACAGAAAATCTCCTTTTTTCGGGTGCAAAAAGTCAGAAATTCCCCTTATTTGGAACAAAATTGCAGAAATTTCCTCTACTTTGGGGCAAAATTGCAGAAATTTCCCTTATTTTGGGGCAAAATTGCAGAAATTTCACATATTTCAGGGAAAAAAGGAAGATATTTCTCTTATTTTGGAACAAAAAGGCAGAAATTTCTTTTATTTTGGTACAAAATTGCAGAAATTTTTCTTATTTTGGGGCAAAAAGGCAGAAATTTCCCATATTTTGGAGCAAAAGGAAGAAATTCCCCTTATTTTGAGGAAAAAAGGCTGAAATTCCTCTTATTTTGGGGCAAAAAGGCAGAAATTCCCCTTATTTTGGGGCTAAAAGCAGACATTTCCTTTATTTTGGGGAAAAATTTTAGAAATTTAAATTATTTCAGGGCAAAAATTCAGAAATTACCCTTATTTTGCGGCAAAAAGACAGAAATTCCGTTTATTTTTGGGGAAAAGGCAGAAATTGCACATATTTTGAGTCAAAAAGGCGGAAAATCGCCTTTTTCTGGGGCATAAGTGAAGAAATTTCCCTTTTTTATGGCAAAAAAATATACATTCTCTTTTTTTTCGGGCAAAAAGGCAGAAATTCCCCGTATTTTGGAGCAAAATTGCAGAAATTCCCCTAATTTTGGGGCAAAAAGGAAGAATTTCCCCTTATTTTAAGGTAAAACTGCAGAAATTTCACTTATTTCGCGGGAAGATGGCAGAAAGTCCTTTTATTTCCGGCGAAAAACTCAGAAAATCCTCTTCTTTTGTAGCAAAATTGCAGAAATTCACCTAATTTTGGGGTAAAACATGCAGTAATTTTCTTTATTTTGTGGCAAATAGGCAGAAATTCCCCTTATTTTGGGGCAAATGGCAGAAATTCCCCTTATTTTAGGGCAAAATTGCAGAAATTTCCCTTATTTGGGGGCAAAAAACAGAAATTCCCCTTATTTTGGGGGAAATTGCAGAAATTTGCTTTATTTGGGGGCAAAAAACAGAAATTCCCCTTATTTTGTGGCAAAATTGCAGAAATTTGCTTTATTATTTATGGAAAATTGCTGAAAATTCCCTTATTTTAGAGCAAAAGTGCAGAAATTACACTTATTTCACAAGAAAAAACAAAATTTTTTCTTATTTTGGGGCAAAAAGGCAGAAATTCTCATTTTTGGGGGGCAAAAGGGCAGAAATTCACCTTATTTTGTGGTAAAATTTCAGAAATTTCACATATTTCATTACAAAAAAGCAGAAATTCCCCTTATTTTGAGGTAAAATGCTGAAATTTTCCATATTTTGGGGCAAAAGAAAAAAAATTCCCCTTATTTTGGGCCAAAAAAAGGCACAAATTTCCCTTATTTTCGGGCAAAATTGCAGAAATTTCATTTATTTCAAGGTTAAAATTCAGAAATTCCCCTTATTTTGGGGCAAAAAGAAGAAATTTCTTTTATTATGGTCCAAAATTGAAGAAATTTTCTTTATTTTGGAACAAAAAGGCAGAAATTCACCATATTTTAGGGTAAAAGGCAGAAATTCTTCTTATTTTGAGGTAAAATCAGAAATTCCCCTTATTTAGAGGTAAAATGCAGAAATTCCCCTAATATTGGGGAAAAATGCAGAAATTCCCTTTATTTTGGGGCTAAAAGGCAGAAATTTTCTGTATTTTGAAGAAAAATTGCAGAAATTCTCATAATTTTCGGGCAAAAAGGCTGAAGTTCTCCTTATTTTCGGGCAAAATTGCAAAAATTTCCTTTACTTTGGGGCAAAATTGCAGAAATTTCCCTTATTTTAAGGCAAAATTGCAGAATATTCCTTTATTTTGGGGCAAAATTGCAGAAATTTCACTTATTTCAGAGAAAAAAGGCAGAAATTTCTCTTATTTTGGGGCAAAAAGGCAGAAATTTCTTTTATTTTGGTACAAAATTGCAGAAATTTTTTTATTTTGGGGCAAAAAAATAGAAATTCCCCATATTTTGGGGCAAAAGGCAGAAATTTCCCTTATTTTTAGGAAAAAATATTGAAATTCCCTTTATTTTGGGGCAAAAAGGCAGAAATTCCCCTAATTTTGGGGCAAAACCAGACATTTCCCTTATTTTGAGGAAAAATTTTAGAAATTTCAATTATTTCAGGGCAAAAAGTCAGAAATTCCCCTTATTTTGGGGCAAAAAGAGAGAAATTCTTTTTATTTTTGGGAAATAGGCAGAAATTGCACTTATTTTGAGTCAAAAAGGAGGAAAATCTTTATATTTTGGGGCAAAAGTGAAGAAATTTCCCTTTTTTATGGCAAAAAGGTATACATTCCCTTTATTTTCGGGCAAAAAGGCAGAAATTCCCCGTATTTTGGAGCAAAATTACAGAAATTCCCCTAATTTTGGGGCAAAAAGGCAAAAATTCCTCTTATTTGGGGCAAAATTGCAGAAATTTCCTTTACTTTGGGGCAAAATTGCAGAAATTTCGCTTATTTGGGGCAAAATTGCAGAAATTTCACTTATTTCAGTGAAAAAAAGGCAGACATTTTTCTTATTTTGGGGTAAAAAGGCAGAAATTCCCCATATTTTGGGGAAAAAGGCAGAAATTCCCTTTATTTTGAGGAAAAAAATGCTGAAATTCCCCTTATTTTGGGGCAAAAAGGCAGAAATTTCCTTTATTTTGGGGCACAAAGGCAGAAATTCACTTTATTTTGTGGTAAAATTGCAGAAATTTCATATATTTCAGGGCAAAAATGCAGAAATTTTCCTTATTTTGAGGTAAAATGCTGAAATTACCCATATTTTGGGACAAAAGGCAGAAATTCCCCTTATTTTGGGGCAAAAAAGGCACAAATTTCCATAATTTTCAGGAAAAATTGCAGAAATTTCATTTATTTCAGGGTAAAAAGTCAGAAATTCCCCTTGTTTTGGGGCAAAAAGGAGAAATTTCTTTTATTATGGTACAAAATTGAAGATATTTTCTTTATTTTGGAACAAAAAGGCAGAAATTCCCCATATTTTTAGGTAAAAGGCAGAAATTCTTCTTATTTTGAGGTAACATGCAGAAATTCCTTTTATTTAGAGGTAAAATGCAGAAATTCCCCTAATATTGGGGAAAAATGCAGAAATTCCTTTTATTTTGGGGCTAAAAGGCAGAAATTTTCCGTATTTTGAAGAAAAATTGCAGAAATTCTCATAATTTTCGGGCAAAAAGGCTGAAATTCTCTTTATTTTGGGGTAAAAATACAGAAAATCTCCTTTTTTCGGGTGCAAAATGTCAGAAATTCCCCTTATTTGAGGCAAAATTGCAGAAATTTCCTCTACTTTGGGGCCAAATTGCAGAAATTTCCCTTATTTTTGGGCAAAATTGCAGATATTTCACTTATTTCAGGGAAAAAGGCAGAAATTTCTTTTATTTTGGAACAAAAAGGCAGAAATTTCTTTTATTTTGGTACAAAATTGCAGAAATTTTTCTTATTTTCTGGCAAAAAGGCAGAAATTTCCCATATTTTGGGGCAAAAGGCAGAAATTCCCCTTATTTTGAGGAAAAAAGGCTGAAATTCCCCTTATTTTAGGGCAAAATTGCAGAAATTTCTTTTATTTGGGGGCAAAAAACAGAAATTCCCCTTATTTTGGCTCAAAATTGCAGAAATTTGCTTTATTTGGGGGCAAAAAACAGAAATTCCTCTTATTTTGCATCAAAATTGCAGAAATTTGCTTTATTATGGGGTAAAATTGCAGAAATTTCACTTCTTTCAGAAGAAAAAACAAAAATTTTTCTTATTTCGGGGCAAAAAGGCAGAAATTCCCATTATTTTGGGGCAAAAAGGCAGAAATTCCCCATATTTTGAGGCAAAAGGCAGAAATTCCTTTTATTTTGAGGAAAAAATGCTGAAATTCCTTTTATTTTGGGGCAAAAAGGCAGAAATTCACCTTATTTTGGGGTAATATTGCAGAAATTTCATATATTTCAGGGCAAAAAGGCAGAAATTTTCCTTATTTTAAGGTAAAATGCTGAAATTACCCATATTTTGGGACAAAAGGAATAAATTCCCCTTATTTTGGAGCAAAAAAGGCACAAATTTCCCTTATTTTCAGGCAAAATTGCAGAAATTTCACTTATTTCAGAAGAAAAAACAAAAATTTTTCTTATTTCGGGGCAAAAAGTCAGAAATTCCCATTATTTTGGGGCAAAAAGGCAGAAATTTACCTTATTTTGGGGTAAAATAGCAGAAATTTCACATATTTAGAGCAAAAAGGCAGGAATTCCCCCATTTTGGGGCAAAGAGGAGAAATTTCTTTTATTATGGTACAAAATTGAACAAATTTTCTTTATTTTGGAACAAAAAGGCAGAAATTCCCCATATTTTGGGGTAAAAGGCAGAAATTCTTCTTATTTTGAGGTAACATGCAGAAATTCCTTTTATTTAGAGGTAAAATGCAGAAATTCCCCTAATATCGGGGAAAAATGCAGAAATTCCCTTTATTTTGGGGCTAAAAGGCAGAAATTTTCAGTATTTTGAAGAAAAATTGCAGAAATTCTCATAATTTTTGAGCAAAAAGGCTGAAATTCTCCTTATTTTGGGGCAAAAAGACAGAAAATCTCCTTTTTTCGGGTGCAAAAATTAAGAAATTCCCCTTATTTGGGGCAAAATTGCAGAAATTTCCTCTACTTTGGGGCAAAATTGAAAAAATTTCCCTTATTCTGTGGCAAAATTGCAGAAATTTCACTTATTTCAGGGAAAAAAGGCAGAAATTTCTCTTATTTTGGAACAAAAAGGCAGAAATTTCTTTTATTTTGGTACAAAATTGCAGAAATTTTTCTTATTTTGGGACAAAAAGGCTAAAATTTCCGATATTATGTGGCAAAAGGCAGAAATTCCCCCTATTTTGAAAAAAAAAGGCTGAAATTCCACTTATTTTGGGGCAAAAGGCAGAAATTCTTCTAATTTTGGGGCAAAAAGCAGACATTTCTCTTAGTTTGGGGAAAAATTTTAGAAATTTCACTTATTTCAGGGCAAACAGTCAGAAATTCCCCTTATTTTTGCGCAAATAGAGAGAAATTCCGTTTATTTTTGGGGAAAATGCAGAAATTGCACTTATTTTGAGTCAAAAAGGCGGAAAATCGCCTTATTTTGGGGCAAAAGTGAAGAAATTTCCCTTTTTTATAGCAAAAAGGTATACATTGCCTTTATTTTCTGGCAAAGAGGCAGAAATTCCCAGTATTTTGGAGCAAAATTGCAGAAATTCCCCTAATTTTGGGGCAAAAAGGCATAAATTCCCTCTATTTTCGGGGAAAAACGCAGAAAATCCTCGTATTTTGGAGCAAAATTGCAGAAATTCACCTAATTTTGTTGTAAAACATGCAGTAATTTTCTTTATTTAGTGGCAAAAATGCAGAAATCCCCCTTATTTTGGGGCAAATGGCAGAAATTCCTCTTATTTTAGGGCAAAATTGCAGAAATTTCCCTTATTTGGGGGCAAAAAACAGAAATTCCCCTTATTTTGGGGCAAAATTGCAGAAATTTGCTTTATTTGGGGGCAAAAAACAGAAATTCCCCTTATTTTGCAGCAAAATTGCAGAAAATGCTTTATTATGGGGAAACATTGCAGAAATTTCCCTTATTTTAGTGCAAAATTTCACAAATTTCACTTATTTCAGAAGAAAAAACAAAAATTTTTCTTTTTTGGGGGTAAAAAGGCAGAAATTCCCATTATTTTGGGGCAAAAAGGCAGAAATTCACTTTATTTTGGGGTAAAATTGCAGAAATTTCACATATTTCAAGGCAAAAAGGCAGAAATTCCTTTTCTTTTGAGGTAAAATGCTGTAATTCCCCATATTTTGGAGCAAAAGTCAGAAATTCCTTATATTTTGGGGCAAAAAAGGCACAAATTTCCATTATTTTCGGGCAAAATTGCAGAAATTTCATTTATTTCAGGGTAAAAAGTCAGAAATTCCTCTTATTGTGGGGCAAAAAGGAGAAATTTCTTTTATTAGGGTACAAAATTGAAGAAATTTTCTTTATTTTGGAACAAAAAAGCAGAAATAACCCATATTTTAGGGTAAAAGGCAGAAATTCTTTTTATTTTGAGGTAACATGCAGAAATTCGTTTTATTTAGAGGTAAAATGCAGAAATTCCCCTAATATTGGGGAAAAATGCAGAAATTCCCATTATTATGGGGCTAAAAGGAAGAAATTTTCCGTATTTTGAAGAAAAATTGAAGAAATTCTCATAATTTTTGGGCAAAAAGTCTGAAATTCTCCTTATTTTTGGTCAAAAAAACAGAAAATCTTTTTTTTCGGTTGTAAAAATTCAGAAATTCCCCTTATTTGGGGCAAAATTGCAGAAATTTCCTCTACTTTGGGGCAAAATTGCAGAAATTTCCCTTATTTTGGGGCAAAATTGCAGAAGTTTCACTTATTTCAGGGAAAAAAGGCAGAGATTTCTCTTATTTTGGAACAAAAGGCAGAAATTTCTTTTATTTTGGTACAAAATTGCAGAAATTTTTCTTATTTTGGCGCAAAAAGCAGAAATTTCCAATATTTTGTGACAAAAGGCAGAAATTCCTCTTATGTAAGGAAAAAAGGCTGAAATTCCCCTTATTTTGGGGCAAAAAGGCAGAAATTCTTCTTATTTTGGGGCAAAAAGCAGACATTTCTCTTATTTTGGGGAAAAATTTTAGAAATTTCACTTATTTCAGGGCAAAAAGTCAGAAATTCTCATTATTTTGGGGTAAAAAGACAGAAATTCCGTTTATTTTGGGGGACAAGGCATAAATTGCACTTATTTTGAGTCAAAAATGTGGAAAATCGCATTTTCCTGGGGCAAAAGTGAAGAAATTTCCCTTATTTTGGGGTAAAACTGCAGAAATTTCACATATTTCGTTGCCAAATCTCAGAAATTCCCCTTATTTTTGGCGAAAAAGGCAGAAAATCCTCGTATTTTGAAGCAAAAATGCAGAAATTCACCAATTTTGGGGTAAAACATGCAGTAATTTTTTTTATTTTGTAGCAAAAAGGTAGAAATTACCCTTATTTTGTGGCAAATGGCAGAAATTCCCCTTATTGTAGGTCAAAATTGCAGAAATTTCTCTTATTTGGGGGCAAAAAACAGAAAATCCCCTTATTTTGGGGCAAAATTGCAGAAATTTGCTTTATTTGGGGGCAAAAAACAGAAATTCCCCCTATTTTGCAGCAAAATTGCAGAAATTTGCTTTATTATGGGGTAAAATTGCAGAAATTTCCCTTATTTTAGGGCAAAATTGTAGAAATTTCACTTATTTCAGAAGAAAAAACAAAAATTTTTCTTATTTTGGGGCAAAAAGGCAGAAATTCCCATTATTTTGGGGCGAAAAGGCAGAAATTTACTTTATTTTGTGGTAAAATTGCAGAAATTTCACATATTTCAGGGCAAAAAGGCAGAAATTCCCCTTATTTTGGGGCAAAAAGGAGAAATTTCTTTTATTATGGTACAAAATTGAAAAAATTTTCTTTATTTTGGAACAAAAAGGCAGAAATTCCCCATATTTTGGGTCAAAAGTCAGAAATTCTTCTTATTTTGAGGTAACATGCAGAAATTCCTTTTATTTAGAAGTAAAATGCAGAAATTCCCCTAATATTGGGGAAAAATGCAGAAATTCCCTTTATTTTGGGGCTAAAATGCAGAAATTTTCCGTATTTTGAAGAAAAATTGCAGAAATTCTCATAATTTTCGGGCAAAAAGGCTGAAATTCTCTTTATTTTGGGGCAAAAAGACAGAAAATCTCATTTTTTCGGGTGCAAAAAGTCAGAAATTCCCCTTATTTGGGGCAAAATTGCAGAAATTTCCTCTACTTTGGGGCAAAATTGCAGAAATTTCCCTTATTTTGGGGCAAAATTGCAGAAATTTCACTTATTTCAGGAAAAAAATGTAGAAATTTCTCTTATTTTGAAACAAAAAGGCAGAATTTTTTTTTTATTTTGGTAAACAATTGCAGAAATTTTTTTTATTTTGGGGCAAAATGGAAGAAATTTCCCATATTTTGGGGCAAAAGGCAGAAATTCCTTTTATTTTGAGAAAAAAATGCTGAAATTCCCCTTATTTTGGGCGAAAAGGCAGAAATTCTCCTTATTTTGGGGCAAAAAGCAGACATTTCCCTTATTTTGGGGAAAAATTTTAGAAATTTCACTTATTTCAGGGCACAAAGTCAGAAATTCCCCTTATTTTGGGGCAAAAAGACAGAAATTCCATTTACTTTTGGGGAAAAGGCAGAAATTGCACTTATTTTGAGTCAAAAAGGCGGAAAATCGCCTTATTTTGGGGCAAAAGTGAAGAAATTTCCCTTTTTTATAGCAAACAGGTATACATTGCCTTTATTTTCGGGCAAAAAGGCAAAAATTTCCTGTATTTTGGAGCAAAATTCAAGAAATTCCCCTAATTTTGGGGCAAAAGGCAGAAATTCCCTTTATTTTGGGGTAAAACTGCAGAAATTTCACTTATTTCGCGGCAAAAAGGCAGAAATTCCCCATATTTTGGGGCAAATGGCAGAAATTCCCCTTATTTTAGGGCAAAATTGCAGAAATTTCACTTATTGCAGAAGAAAAAAGCAAAATTTTTTCTTATTTTGGGGCAAAATTGCAGAAATTTCACTTATTTCAGGAAAAAATTGTAGAAATTTCTCTTATTTTGAAACAAAAAGGCAGAATTTTTTTTATTTTGGTAAAAAATTGCAGAAATTTTTCTTATTTTGGGGCAAAATGGCAGAAATTTCCCATATTTTGGGTCAAAAGGCAGAATTTCCTTTTATTTTGAGGAAAAAATGCTGAAATTCCCCTTATTTTGGGGCGAAAAGGCAGAAATTCTCCTTATTTTTGGGGCAAAAAGCAGACATTTCCCTTATTTTGGGGAAAAATTTTAGAAATTTCACTTATTTCACGGCACAAAGTCAGAAATTCCCCTTATTTTGCGGCAAAAAGACAGAAATTCCATTTACTTTTGGGGAAAAGGCAGAAATTGCACTTATTTTGAGTCAAAAAGGCGGAAAAACGCCTTATTTTGGGGCAAAAGTGAAGAAATTTCCCTTTTTTATAGCAAAAAAATATACATTGCCTTTATTTTCGGGCAAAAAGGCAAAAATTCCCTGTATTTTGGAGCAAAATTCAAGAAATTCCCCTAATTTTGGGGCAAAAGGCAGAAATTCCCTTTATTTTGGTGTAAAACTGCAGAAATTTCACTTATTTCGCGGCAAAAAGGCAGAAATTCCCCTTATTTTGGGGCAAATGGCAGAAATTCCCCTTATTTTAGGGCAAAATTGCAGAAATTTCACTTATTGGAGAAGAAAAAAGCAAAATTTTTTCTTATTTTGGGGCAAAAATGCAGAAATTCCCATTATTTTGGGGCAAAAAGGCAGAAATTCACCTTATTTTGGGGTAAAATTGCAGAAATATCACATATTTCTTTGCAAAAAAGCAGAAATTCCCCTTATTTTGAGGTAAAATGCTGAAATTCCCCATATTTTGGGGCAAAAGGCAGACATTCCCCTTATTTTGGGCCAAAAAAGGCACAAATTTCCCTTATTTTCGGGCAAAATTGCAGAAATTTTATTTATTTCAGGGTAAAAAGTCAGAAATTCCCCTTATTTTGGAGCAAAAAGGAGAAATTTCTTTTATTATGGTACAAAATTGAAGAAATTTTTTTTATTTTGGAACAAAAAGGCAGAAATTCCCCATATTTTGGGGTAAAAGGCAGAAATTCTTATTTTGAGGTAAAATGCAGAATTTCCCCTTATTTAGAGGTAAAATGCAGAAATTCCCCAAATATTGGAGAAAAATTCAGAAATTCCCTTTTTTTGGGGGGCTAAAAGGAAGAAATTTTCCATATTTTGAAGAAAAATTGCAGAAATTTTCATAATTTTCAAGCAATAATGCTGAAATTCCCTTATTTTGGTTCAAAAAAACAGAAAATCTCCTTTTTTCGGGTGCAAAAATTTAGAAATTCCTTTTATTTGGGGCAAAATTGCAGAAATTTCCTTTACTTTGGGGCAAAATTTTAGAAATTTTCCTTATTTTGGGGCAAAATTGCAGAAAATTCACTTATTTCAGAGATAAAAGGCAGAAATTTCTCTTATTTTGGGGCAAAAATGCAGAAATTTCTTTTATTTTGGTACAAAATTGCAGAAATTTTTCTTATTTTGGGGCAAAAAGACAGAAATTCCCCATATTTTAGGGCAAAAGGCAGAAATGCCCCTTATTTTGAAGAAAAAATGCTGAAATTCCACTTATTTTGGGGCAAAAAGGCAGAAATTCCCTTTATTTTGGGGCAAAAAGCAGACATTTCCCTTATTTTGGGGAAAAATTAGAGAAATTTCACTTATTTCAGTGCAAAAAGTCAGAAATTCCCCGTATTTTGGGGCAAAAAGGCAGAAATTCCATTTATTTTTGGGGAAAAGGCAGAAATTGCACTTATTTTGAGTCAAAAAGTCCGAAAAACCCCTTATTTTGGGGCAAAAGTGAAGAAATTTCCCTTTTTTATGGCAAAAAGGTATACATTCCCTTTATTTTCGGGCAAAAAGGCAGAAATTCACCATATTTTGGAGCAAAATTGCAGAAATTCCCCTAATTTTGGGGCAAAAAGTCAGAAATTCCCCTTATTTGGCGCAAAACTACAGAAATTTCCTTTACTTTGGGGCAAAATTGTAGAAATTTCACTTATTTCAGGGAAAAACGCAAAATTTCTCTTATTTTGGGGCAAAAAGGCAGAAAATCCCCATATTTTGGGGCAAAAGGCAGAAATTCCCCTTATTTTGAGGAAAAAATGCTGAAATTCCCCTTATTTTGGGGCAAAAAGGCAGAAATTACCCTTATTTTGGGGCAAAAAGGCAGAAATTCACCTTATTTTGGGGAAAAATTGAAGAAATTTCATATATTTCAGGGCAAAAAGGAAGAAATTTTCTTTATTTTGAGGTAAAATGCTGAAATTACCCATATTTTGGAACAAAAGGCAGAAATTCCCAATTTTTGGGGGCAAAAAAGGCAAAATTTCCCTTATTTTTGGGCAAAATTACAGAAATTTCATTTATTTCAGGGTAAAAAGTCAGAAATTCCCCTTATTTTGGGGCAAAAATTAGAAATTTCTTTTATTATGGTACAAAATTGAAGAAATTTTTTTTATTTTGGAACAAAAAGGCAGAAATTCCCCATATTTTGGGGTAAAAGGCAGAAATTCTTCTTATTTTGAGGTAACATGCAGAAATTCCTTTTATTTAGAGGTAAAATGCAGAAATTCCCCTAATATTGGGGCAAAATGCAGAAATTCCCTTTAATTTGGGGTTAAAAGGAAGAAAATTTCCGTATTTTGAAGAAAAATTGCAGAAATTCTCATAATTTTCGGGCAAAAAGGCTGAAATTCTCCTTATTTTGTGGCAAAAAGACAGAAAATCTCCTTTTTCGGGTGCAAAATTCAGAAATTCCCCTTATTTGGGGCAAAATTGCAGAAATTTCCTCTACTTTGGGGCAAAATTGCAGAAATTTCCCTTATTTTGGAGCAAAATTGCAGAAATTTCACTTATTTAAGGGAAAAAAGGCCGAAATTTCTCTTATTTTGGAACAAAAAAACAGAAATTTCTTTTATTTTGGTACAAAATTGGAGAAATTTTTATTATTTTGGGGCAAAAAGGCAGAAATTTCCCATATTTTGGGGCAAAAGGCAGAAATTCCCCTTATTTTGAGGAAAAAAGGCTGAAATTCCCATTATTTTGGGGCAAAAGGCAGAAATATCCCTTATTTTGGTGAATAATTTTATAAATTTCACTTATTTCAGGGCAAAAAGTCAGAAATTCTCCTTATTTTGGGGCAAAAAGACAAAAAATCTGTTTATTTTAGAGGAAAAGGCAGAAATTGCACTTATTTTGAGTCAAAAAGGCAGAAAATCGCCTTATTTTGGGGCAAAAGTGAAGAAATTTCCCTTTTTTATAGCAAAAAGTTATACATTGCCTTTATTTTCGGGCAAAAAGGCAGAAATTCTTTGTATTTTGGAGCAAAATTGCAGAAATTCCCCTAATTTTGGGACAAAAACAGAAATTCCCCTTATTTTGGGGTTAAACTGCAGAAATTTCACTTATTTCGCGGCAAAATGGCAGAAATTCCCCTTATTTTCGGCGAAAAATGCAGAAAATCCTCATATTTTGGAGCAAAATTGCAGAAATTCACCTAATTTTTGGGTAAAACATGCTGTAATTTTTATTATTTTGTGGCAAAAAGGCAGAAATTCTACTTATTTTGGGGCAAATTGCAGAAATTCCCCTTATTTTAGGGCAAAATTGCAGTAATTTCCCTTATTTGTGTGCAAAACACAGAAATTCCTTTTATTTTGTAGCAAAATTGCAGAAATTTGCTTTATTTGGGGGCAAAAAACAGAAATTCACCTTATTTTGCAGCAAAATTGCAGAAATTTGCTTTATTATGGGGTAAAATTGCAGAAATTTCTGTTATTTTAGGGCAAAATTGCAGAAATTTCATTTATTGCAGAAGAAAAAAGCAAAATTTTTTCTTATTTTGGGGCAAAAATGCAGAAATTCCCATTATTTTGGGGCAAAAAGTCAGAAATTCACATTATTTTGGGGTAAAATTGCAGAAATTTCACATATTTCAGGGCAAAAACGCAGAAATTCCCCTTACTTTGAGGTAAAATGCTAAAATTCCCAATATTTTGGGGCAAAAGGCAGAAATTCTCTTTATTTTGGTGCAAAAAAGGCACAAATTTCCATTTTTTTCGGGCAAAATTGCAGAAATTTTATTTATTTCAGGGTAAAAAGTCAGAAATTCCCCTTATTTTGGGGCAAAAAGGAGAAATTTCTTTTATTATGGTACAAAATTGAAGAAATTTTCTTTATTTTGGAACAAAAAGGCAGAAATTCCCCATATTTTGGGGTAAAAGGCAGAAATTCTTATTTTGAAGTAAAATGCAGAATTTCCCCTTATTTAGAGGTAAAATGCAGAAATTCCCCAAATGTTGGAGAAAAATTCAGATATTCCCTTTATTTTGGGGCTAAAAGGCAGAAATCTTCCATATTTTGGAGAAAAATTGCAGAAATTTTCATAATTTTCAAGCAAAAAGGCTGAAAATCCCTTATTTTGGCTAAAAAGACAGAAAATCTCCTTTTTCAGGCGAAAGAAGTCAGAAATTCCGTTTATTTGGAACAAAATTGCAGAAATTTCCTTTACTTTGGGGCAAAATTGCAGAAATTTCCCTTATTTTGGGGCAAAATTGCAGAAAATTCACTTATTTCAGAGCTAAAAGGAAGAAAGTTCTCTTATTTTGAGGCAAGAATGCAGAAATTTCTTTTATTTTGGTACAAAATTTCAGAAATTTTTTTTATTTTGGAGCAAAAAGACAGAAATTCCCCATATTTTGGGGCAAAAGGCAGAAATTCCCCTTATTTTGAAGAAAAAATGCTGATATTCCCCTTATTTTGGGGCAAAAAGGCAGAAATTCCCTTTATTTTGGGGCAAAAAGCAGACATTTCCCTTATTTTAAGGAAAAATTAGAGAAATTTCACTTATTTCAGGGAAAAAAGTCAGAAATTCCCCTTATTTTGGGGCAAAAACGCAGAAATTCCATTTATTTTTGGGGAAAAGGCAGAAATTGCACTTATTTTGAGTCAAAAAGTCAGAAAATCCCCTTATTTTGGGGCAAAAGTGAAGAAATTTCCCTTTTTTATGGCAAAAAGTTATACATTCCCTTTATTTTCGGGCAAAAAGGCAGAAATTCCCCGTATTTTGGAGCAAAATTGCAGAAATTCCCCTAATTGTAGGCAAAAAGTCAGAAATTCCCCTTATTTGGGGCAAAACTGCAGAAATTTCCTTTACTTTGGGGCAAAATTCAGAAATTTCCCTTATTTTGGGGCAAAATTGCAGAAATTTCACTTATTTCAGGGAAAAAAGGCAAAATTTCTCTTATTTTGGGGCAAAAAGGCAGAAATTCCCCATATTTTGGGGCAAAAGGCAGAAATTCCCCTTATTTTGAGGAAAAAATGCTGAAATTCCCCTTATTTTGGGGCAAAAAGGCAGAAATTACCCTTATTTTGGGGCATAAAGGCAGAAATTCACCTTATTTTGGGGAAAAATTGAAAAAATTTCATATATTTCAGGGCAAAAAGGGAGAAATTTTATTTATTTTGAGGTAAAATGCTGAAATTAGCTATATTTTGGGACAAAAGGCAGAAATTCCCCTTTTTTTGGGGGCAAAAAAGGCAAAATTTCCCTTATTTTCAGGCAAAATTGCAGAAATTTCATTTATTTCAGGGTAAAAAGTCAGAAATTCCCCTTATATTGGGGCAAAAAGGAGAAATTTCTTTTATTATGGTACAAAATTGAAGAAATTTTCTTTATTTTGGAACAAAAAGGCAGAAATTCCCCATATTTTGGGGTAAAAGGCAGAAATTCTTCTTGTTTTGAGGTAACATGCAGAAATTCCTTTTATTTAAAGGTAAAATGCAGAAATTCCCCTAATATTGGGGAAAAATGCAGAAATTCCCTTTATTTTGGGGCTAAAAGGCAGAAATTTTCTGTATTTTGAAGAAAAATTTCAGAAATTCTCATAATTTTCGGGCAAAAAGGCTGAAATTCTCCTTATTTGGGGGCAAAAAGACAGAAAATCTCCTTTTTCGGGTGCAAAATTCAAAAATTCCCCTTATTTGGGGCAAAATTGCAGAAATTTCATCTACTTTGGGGCAAAATTGCAGAAATTTCCCTTATTTTTGGGCAAAATTGCAGAAATTTCACTTATTTAAGGGAAAAAAGGCAGAAATTTCTCTTATTTTGGAACAAAAAGGCAGAAATTTCTTTTATTTTGGTACAAAATTGCAGAAATTTTTATTATTTTGGGGCAAAAAGGCATAAATTTCCCATATTTTGGGGCAAATGGCAGAAATTCCACTTATTTTGAGGAAAAAAGGCTGAAATTCCCCTTATTTTGGGGCAAAAAGGCAGAAATTCTTCTTATTTTGGGGCAAAAAGCAAACATTTCCCTTATTTTGGGGAAAAATTTTAGAAATTTCACTTATTTCAGGGCAAAAAGTCAGAATTTCCTCTTATTTTGGGGCAAAAAGACAGAAATTCCGTTTATTTTTGGGGAAAAGGCAGAAATTGCACTTATTTTGAGTCAAAAAGTCAGAAAATCGCTATATTTTGGGGCAAAAGTGAAGAAATTTCCCTTTTTTTGGCAAAAAGTTATACATTCCCTTTATTTTCGGGCAAAAAGGCAGAAATTCCCCGTATTTTGGAGCAAAATTGCAGAAATTCCCCTAATTTTGGGGCAAAAACGCAGAAATTCCCTTTATTTTGGGGTAAAACTGCAGAAATTTCACTTATTTCGCGGCAAGATGGCAGAAATTCCCCTTATTTTCGGCGAAAAACGCAGAAAATCCTCGTATTTTGGAGCAAAATTGGAGAAATTCACCTAATTTTGGGGTAAAACATGCAGTAATTTTCTTTATTTTGTGGCAAATTGGCAAAAATTCCCCTTATTTTGGGGCAAATGGCAGAAATTCCCTTTATTTTAGGGCAAAATTGCAGAAATTTCCATTATTTGGGGGCAAAAAACAGAAATTCCCCTTATTTTGGGGCAAAATTGCAGAAATTTGCTTTATTTGGGGGCAAAAAAAAATTTCCCTTATTTTGCGGCAAAATTGCAGAAATTTGCTTTATTTGGGGGCAAAAAACATAAATTCCCCTTATTTTGCGGCAAAATTGCAGAAATTTGCTTTATTATTTGTGAAATATTGCAGAAAATTCCCTTATTTTAGGGCAAAATTGCAGAAATTTAACTTATTTCAGAAGAAAAAACAAAAATTTTTCTTATTTTAGGGCAAAAAGGCAAAAATTCCCATTGTTTTTGGGCAAAAAGCCAGAAATTCACCTTATTTTGGCATTAAATTGCAGAAATTTCACATATTTCATTGCAAAAAAGCAAAAATTCCCCTTATTTTGAGGTAAAATGCTGAAATTCCTTATATTTTGGGGCAAAAGGCAGAAATTCCCCTTATTTTGGGCCAAAAAAGGCACAAATTTCCCTTATTTTGGGGCAAAATTGCAGAAATTTCATTTATTTCAAGGTATAAAGTCAGAAATTCCCCTTATTTTGGGGCAAAAAGGAGAAATTTCTTTTATTATGGTACAAAATTAAAGAAATTTTCTTTATTTTGGAACAAAAAGGCAGAAATTCACCATATTTTGGGGTAAAAGGCAGAAATTCTTCTTATTTTGAGGTAAAATGCAGAAATTCTCTTTATTTAGAGGTAAAATGCAGAAATTCCCCTAATATTGGGAAAAATGCAGAAATCCCCTTTATTTTGGGGATAAAAGGCAAAAATTTTCCGTATTTTGAAGAAAAATTGCAGAAATTTTCATAATTTTCGGGCAAAAAGGCTGAAATTCTCCTTATTTTGGGGCAAAATTGCAGAAATTTCCTTTACTGTGGGGCAAAATTGCAGAAATTACCCTTATTTTGGGGCAAAATTGCAGAAATTTCCCTTGTTTTGGGGCAAAATTGCAGAAATTTCACTTATTTCAGGGAAATAAGGCAGAAATTTCTCTTATTTTGGGGCAAAAAGGCAGAAATTTTTTTTATCTTGGTACAAAATTGCAGAAATTTTTCTTATTTTGGAGCAAAAAGACAGAAATTCCCCATATTTTGGGGCAAAAGGCAGAAATTCCCCTTATTTTGAAGAAAAAATGCTGAAATTCCCCCTATTTTGGGGCAAAAAGGCAGAAATTCCCTTTATTTTGGGGCAAAAAGCAGACATTTCCCTTATTTTGGGGAAAAATTAGAGAAATTTCACTTATTTCAGGGAAAAAAGTCAGAAATTCCCCTTATTTTGGGGCAAAAACGCAGAAATTCCATTTATTTTTGGGGAAAAGGCAGAAATTGCACTTATTTTGAGTCAAAAAGTCCGAAAATCCCCTTATTTTGGGGCAAAAGTGAAGAAATTTCCCTTTTTATGGCAAAAAGGTATACATTCCCTTTATTTTCTGGCAAAAAGGCAGAAATTCCCCGTATTTTGGAGCAAAATTGCAAAAATTCCCCTAATTTTGGGGCAAAAAGTCAGAAATTCCCCTTATTTGGGGCAAATCTGCAGAAATTTCCTTTACTTTGGGGCAAAATTGCAGAAATTTCCCTTATTTTGGGGCAAAATTGCAGAAATTTCACTTATTTCAGATAAAAAAGGCAAAATTTCTCTTATTTTGGGGCAAAAAGGAAGAAATTCCCCATATTTTGGGGCAAAAGGCAGAAATTCCCCTTATTTTGAGGAAAAAATGCTGAAATTCCCCTTATTTTGGGGCAAAAAGGCAGAAATTACCCTTATTTTGGGGCATAAAGGCAGAAATTCACCTTATTTTGGGGAAAAATTGAAAAAATTTCATATATTTCAGGGCAAAAAGGGAGAAATTTTCCTTATTTTGAGGTAAAATGCTGAAATTAGCTATATTTTGGGACAAAAGGCAGAAATTCCCCTTTTTTGGGGGGCAAAAAAGGCAAAATTTCCCTTATTTTCAGGCAAAATTGCAGAAATTTCATTTATTTCAGGGTAAAAAGTCAGAAATTCCCCTTATTTTGGGGCAAAAAGGAGAAATTTCTTTTATTATGGTACAAAATTGAAGAAATTTTCTTTATTTTGGAACAAAAAGGCAGAAATTCCCCATATTTTGGGGTAAAAGGCAGAAATTCTTCTTGTTTTGAGGTAACATGCAGAAATTCCTTTTATTTAGAGGTACAATGCAGAAATTCCCCTAATATTGGGGAAAAATGCAGAAATTCCCTTTATTTTGGGGCTAAAAGGCAGAAATTTTCCGTATTTTTAAGAAAAATTGCAGAAATTCTCATAATTTTCGGGCAAAAAGGCTGAAATTCTCCTTATTTGGGGGCAAAAAGACAGAAAATCTCCTTTTTCGGGTGCAAAATTCAAAAATTCCCCTTATTTGGGGCAAAATTGCAGAAATTTCCTCTACTTTGGGGCAAAATTGCAGAAATTTCCCTTATTTTTGGGCAAAATTGCAGAAATTTCACTTCTTTAAGGGAACAAGGCAGAAATTTCTCTTATTTTGGAACAAAAAGGCAGAAATTTCTTTTATTTTGGTACAAAATTGCAGAAATTTTTCTTAATTTGGGGCAAAAAGGCATAAATTTCCCATATTTTGGGGCAAAAGGCAGAAATTCCACTTATTTTGAGAAAAAAAGGCTGAAATTCCCCTTATTTTGGGGCAAAAAGGCAGAAATTCTTCTTATTTTGGGGCAAAAAGCAGACATTTCCCTTATTTTGGGGAAAAATTTTAGAAATTTCACTTATTTCAGGGCAAAAAGTCAGAATTTCCCCTTATTTTGGGGCAAAAAGACAGAAATTCCGTTTATTTTTGGGGAAAAGGCAGAAATTGCACTTATTTTGAGTCAAAAAGGCAGAAAATCGCTTTATTTTGGGGCAAAAGTGAAGAAATTTCCCTTTTTTTTGGCAAAAAGGTATACATTCCCTTTATTTTCGGGCAAAAAGGCAGAAATTCCCCGTATTTTGGAGCAAAATTGCAGAAATTCCCCTAATTTTGGGGCAAAAACGCAGAAATTCCCTTTATTTTGGGGTAAAACTGCAGAAATTTCACTTATTTCGCGTCAAGATGGCAGAAATTCCCCTTATTTTCGGCGAAAAACGCAGAAAATCCTCGTATTTTGGAGCAAAATTGGAGAAATTCACCTAATTTTGGGGTAAAACATGCAGTAATTTTCTTTATTTTGTGGCAAATCGGCAAAAATTCCCCTTATTTTGGGGCAAATGGCAGAAATTCCCTTTATTTTAGGGCAAAATTGCAGAAATTTCCATTATTTGGGGGCAAAAAACAGAAATTCCCCTTATTTTGGGGCAAAATTGCAGAAATTTGCTTTATTTGGGGGCAAAAAACAAAAATTCCCCTTATTTTGCGGCAAAATTGCAGAAATTTGCTTTATTTGGGGGCAAAAAACAAAAATTCCCCTTATTTTGCGGCAAAATTGCAGAAATTTGCTTTATTATTTGTGAAATATTGCAGAAAATTCCCTTATTTTAGGGCAAAATTGCAGAAATTTAACTTATTTCAGAAGAAAAAACAAAAATTTTTCTTATTTTAGGGCAAAAAGGCAAAAATTCCCATTGTTTTTGGGCAAAAAGCCAGAAATTCACCTTATTTTGGCATTAAATTGCAGAAATTTCACATATTTCATTGCAAAAAAGCAAAAATTCCCCTTATTTTGAGGTAAAATGCTGAAATTCCTTATATTTTGGGGCAAAAGGCAGAAATTCCCCTTATTTTGGGCCAAAAAAGGCACAAATTTCCCTTATTTTGGGGCAAAATTGCAGAAATTTCATTTATTTCAAGGTATAAAGTCAGAAATTCCCCTTATTTTGGGGCAAAAAGGAGAAATTTCTTTTATTATGGTACAAAATTAAAGAAATTTTCTTTATTTTGGAACAAAAAGGCAGAAATTCACCATATTTTGGGGTAAAAGGCAGAAATTCTTCTTATTTTGAGGTAAAATGCAGAAATTCTCTTTATTTAGAGGTAAAATGCAGAAATTCCCCTAATATTGGGAAAAATGCAGAAATCCCCTTTATTTTGGGGATAAAAGGCAAAAATTTTCCGTATTTTGAAGAAAAATTGCAGAAATTTTCATAATTTTCGGGCAAAAAGGCTGAAATTCTCCTTATTTTGGGGCAAAATTGCAGAAATTTCCTTTACTGTGGGGCAAAATTGCAGAAATTACCCTTATTTTGGGGCAAAATTGCAGAAATTTCCCTTGTTTTGGGGCAAAATTGCAGAAATTTCACTTATTTCAGGGAAATAAGGCAGAAATTTCTCTTATTTTGGGGCAAAAAGGCAGAAATTTTTTTTATCTTGGTACAAAATTGCAGAAATTTTTTTTATTTTGGAGCAAAAAGACAGAAATTCCCCATATTTTGGGGCAAAAGGCAGAAATTCCCCTTATTTTGAAGAAAAAATGCTGAAATTCCCCCTATTTTGGGGCAAAAAGGCAGAAATTCCCTTTATTTTGGGGCAAAAAGCAGACATTTCCCTTATTTTGGGGAAAAATTAGAGAAATTTCACTTATTTCAGGGAAAAAAGTCAGAAATTCCCCTTATTTTGGGGCAAAAACGCAGAAATTCCATTTATTTTTGGGGAAAAGGCAGAAATTGAACTTATTTTGAGTCAAAAAGTCCGAAAATCCCCTTATTTTGGGGCAAAAGTGAAGAAATTTCCCTTTTTTATGGCAAAAAGGTATACATTCCCTTTATTTTCGGGCAAAAAGGCAGAAATTCCCCGTATTTTGGAGCAAAATTGCAAAAATTCCCCTAATTTTGGGGCAAAAAGTCAGAAATTCCCCTTATTTGGGGCAAATCTGCAGAAATTTCCTTTACTTTGGGGCAAAATTGCAGAAATTTCCCTTATTTTGGGGCAAAATTGCAGAAATTTCACTTATTTCAGAAAAAAAGGCAAAATTTCTCTTATTTTGGGGCAAAAAGGCAGAAATTCCCCATATTTTGGGGCAAAAGGCAGAAATTCCCCTTATTTTGAGGAAAAAATGCTGAAATTCCCCTTATTTTGGGGCAAAAAGGCAGAAATTACCCTTATTTTGGTGCATAAAGGCAGAAATTCACCTTATTTTGGGGAAAAATTGAAAAAATTTCATATATTTCAGGGCAAAAAGGGAGAAATTTTCCTTATTTTGAGGTAAAATGCTGAAATTAGCTATATTTTGGGATAAAAGGCAGAAATTCCCCTTTTTTGGGAGGCAAAAAAGGCAAAATTTCCCATATTTTCAGGCAAAATTGCAGAAATTTCATTTATTTCAGGGTAAAAAGTCAGAAATTCCCCTTATTTTGGGGCAAAAAGGAGAAATTTCTTTTATTATGGTACAAAATTGAAGAAATTTTCTTTATTTTGGAACAAAAAGGCAGAAATTCCCCATATTTTGGGGTAAAAGGCAGAAATTCTTCTTGTTTTGAGGTAACATGCAGAAATTCCTTTAATTTAGAGGTAAAATGCAGAAATTCCCCTAATATTGGGGAAAAATGCAGAAATTCCCTTTATTTTGGGGCTAAAAGGCAGAAATTTTCCGTATTTTTAAGAAAAATTGCAGAAATTCTCATAATTTTCGGGCAAAAATGCTGAAATTCTCCTTATTTGGGGGCAAAAAGACAGAAAATCTCCTTTTTCGGGTGCAAAATTCAAAAATTCCCCTTATTTGGGGCAAAATTGCAGAAATTTCCTCTACTTTGGGGCAAAATTGCAGAAATTTCCCTTATTTTTGGGCAAAATTGCAGAAATTTCACTTTTTTAAGGGAAAAAGGCAGAAATTTCTCTTATTTTGGAACAAAAAGGCAGAAATTTCTTTTATTTTGGTACAAAATTGCAGAAATTTTTCTTAATTTGGGGCAAAAAGGCATAAATTTCCCATATTTTGGGGCAAAAGGCAGAAATTCCACTTATTTTGAGGAAGAAAGGCTGAAATTCCCCTTATTTTGGGGCAAAAAGGCAGAAATTCTTCTTATTTTGGGGCAAAAAGCAGACATTTCCCTTATTTTGGGGAAAAATTTTAGAAATTTCACTTATTTCAGGGCAAAAAGTCAGAATTTCCCCTTATTTTGGGGCAAAAAGACAGAAATTCCGTTTATTTTTGGGGAAAAGGCAGAAATTGCACTTATTTTGAGTCAAAAAGGCAGAAAATCGCTTTATTTTGGGGCAAAAGTGAAGAAATTTCCCTTTTTTTTGGCAAAAAGGTATACATTCCCTTTATTTTCGGGCAAAAATGCAGAAATTCCCTGTATTTTGGAGCAAAATTGCAGAAATTCCCCTAATTTTGGGGCAAAAATGCAGAAATTCCCTTTATTTTGGGGTAAACCTGCAAAAATTTCACTTATTTCACGGCAAGATGGCAGAAATTCCCCTTATTTTCGGCGAAAAACGCAGAAAATCCTCGTATTTTGGAGCATAATTGGAAAAATTCACCTAATTTTGGGGTAAAACGTGCAGTAATTTTCTTTATTTTGTGGCAAATAGGCAAAAATTCCCCTTATTTTGGGGCAAATGGCAGAAATTCCCTTTATTTTAGGGCAAAATTGCAGAAATTTCCATTATTTGGGGGCAAAAAACAGAAATTCCCATTATTTTGGGGCAAAATTGCAGAAATTTGCTTTATTTGGGGGCAAAAGACAAAAATTCCCCTTATTTTGTGGCAAAATTGCAGAAATTTGCTTTATTATTTGTGAAATATTGCAGAAAATTCCCTTATTTTAGGGCAAAAGTGCAGAAATTTAACTTATTTAGGAAGAAAAAACAAAAATTTTTCTTATTTTAGGGCAAAAAGGCAAAAATTCCCATTGTTTTTGGGCAAAAAGCCAGAAATTCACCTTATTTTGGCATTAAATTGCAGAAATTTCACATATTTCATTGCAAAAAAGCAAAAATTCCCCTTATTTTGAGGTAAAATGCTGAAATTCCTTATATTTTGGGGCAAAAGGCAGAAATTCCCCTTATTTTGGGCCAAAAAAGGCACAAATTTCCCTTATTTTGGGGCAAAATTGCAGAAATTTCATTTATTTCAAGGTATAAAGTCAGAAATTCCCCTTATTTTGGGGCAAAAAGAAGAAATTTCTTTTATTATGGTACAAAATTAAAGAAATTTTCTTTATTTTGGAACAAAAAGGCAGAAATTCACCATATTTTGGGGTAAAAGGCAGAAACTCTTCTTATTTTGAGGAAAAATGCAGAAATTCTCCTTATTTAGAGGTAAAATGCAGAAATTCCCCTAATATTGGGAAAAAATGCAGAAATTCCCTCTATTGTGGGGCTAAAAAGCAGAAATTTTCCGTATTTTGAAGAAAAATTGCAGAAATTTTCATAATTTTCGGGCAAAAAGGCTGAAATTCTCCTTATTTTGGGGCAAAATTGCAGAAATTTCCTTTACTGTGGGGCAAAATTGCAGAAATTACCCTTATTTTGGGGCAAAATTGCAGAAATTTCCCTTGTTTTGGGGCAAAATTGCAGAAATTTCACTTATTTCAAGGAAATAAGGCAGAAATTTCTATTATTTTGGGGCAAAAAGGCAGAAATTTCTTTTATTTTGGTACAAAATTGCAGAAATTTTTCTTATTTTGGAGCAAAAAGACAGAAATTCCCCATATTTTGGGGCAAAAGGCAGAAATTCCCCTTATTTTGAGGAAAAAAGGCTGAAATTCCCCCTATTTTGGGGCAAAAAGCAGACATTTCCCTTATTTTGGGGAAAAATTTAGAAATTTCACTTATTTCAGGGCAAAAAGTCAGAAATTCTCCTTATTTTGGGGCACAAAGACAGAAATTCCGTTTATTCTTGGGGAAAAGGCAGAAATTGCACTTATTTTGAGTCAAAAAGGCGGAAAATGCCCTTATTTTGAAGCAAAAGTGAAGAAATTTCCCTTTTTTTGGCGAAAAGGTATACATTCCATTTATTTTCGGGCAAAATGCAGAAATTCCACGTATTTTGGAGCAAAATTGCAGAAATTCCTCTAATTTTGGGGCAAAAAGACAGGAATTCCCCTTATTGGGGGAAAATTGCAGAAATTTCCTCTACTTTGCGGCAAAATTGCAGAAATTTTCTTTATTATGGTGAAAAATTGCAGAAATTTCTTTTATTTTAGGGCAAAATTACAGAAATTTCACTTATTTCAGAAAAAAAAATTTTTTCTTATTTTGGGGCAAAAAGGCAGAAATTCCAATTATTTTGGGGCAAAAAGGCAGAAATTCACCTTATTTTGGGGTAAAATTGCAGAAATTTCACATATTTTGTGGCAAAAGGCAGAAATTCCCCTTTATTGGAGGAAAAAAATACCTGAAATTCCCTTTATTTTGGGGCAAAAAGGCAGAAATTTCCCTTATTTTGGGGCAAAAAGCAGACATTTCCCTTATTTTGGTGAAAAATTTTTGAAATTTCACTTATTTCTAGGCAAAAATTCAGAAATTCCCTTTATTTTGAGGCAAAAAGACAGAAATTCCGTTTATTTTTGAGGAAAAGGCAGAAATTGTACTTATTTTGAGTCAAAAAGGCTGAAAATCGCCTTATTTTGGGGCAAAAGTGAAGAAATTTTCCTTTTTTATGGCAAAAAGTTATACATTCCCTTTATATTCGGGCAAAAAGGCAGAAATTCCCCGTATTTTGGAGCAAAATTGCAGAAATTCCCCTTATTTTAGGGTAAAACTGCAGAAATTTCACTTATTTCGCGGCAAGATGGCAGAAATTCCCCTTATTTTCGGCGAAAAACGCAGAAAATCCTCGTATTTTGGAGCAAAATTGCAGAAATTCCCCTAATTTTGAGGCAAAAACGCAGAAATTCCCCTTATTTTGGGGTAATACTGTAGAAATTTCACTTATTTCACGGCAAGATGGCAGAAATTCCTTTTATTTTCGGCCAAAAACGCAGAAAATCCTCGTATTTTGGAGCAAAATTGCAGAAATTCACCTAATTTTGGGGTAAAACATGCAGTAATTTTCTTTATTTTGTGGCAAATAGGCAGAAATTCCTCTTATTTTGGGGCAAATGGCAGAAATTCCCTTTATTTTAGGGCAAAATTGCAGAAATTTCCCTTATTTGAGGACAAAAAACAGAAATTCCCCTTATTTCGGGGCAAAATTGCAGAAATTTGCTTTATTTGGGGGCAAAAAACAGAAATTCCCCTTATTTTGCGGCAAAATTGCAGAAATTTGCTTTATTATTTGGGAAATATTGCAGAAAATTCCCTTATTTTAGGGCAAAAGTGCAGAAATTTAACTTATTTCAGAAGAAAAAACAAAAATTTTCTTATTTTGGGGCAAAAAAGCAGAAATTCCCATTACTTTGGGGCAAAAAGGCAGAAATTCACCTTATTTTGGGGTAAAATTGCAGAAATTTCACATATTTCTTTGCAAAAAAGCAGAAATTCCCCTTATTTTGAGGTAAAATGCTGAAATTCCCCATATTTTGGGGCAAAAGGCAGACATTCCTCTTATTTTGGGCCAAAAAAGGCACAAATTTCCCCTATTTTCGGGCAAAATTGCAGAAATTTCATTTATTTCAAGGTATAATGTAAGAAATTCCCCTTATTTTGAAGCAAAAAAAGGAAATTTCTATTATTATGGTACAAAATTGAAGAAATTTTCTTTATTTTGGAACAAAAAGGCAGAAATTCACCATATTTTGGGGTAAAAGGCAGAAATTCTTCTTATTTTGAGGAAAAATGCAGAAATTCCCCTTATTTAGAGGTAAAATGCAGAAATTTCCCTAATATTGGGGAAAAATGCAGAAATACCCTTTATTTTGCGGCTAAAAGGCAGAAATTTTCCGTATTTTGAAGAAAAATTGAAGAAATTTTCATAATTTTCGGGCAAAAAGGCTGAAATTCTCCTTATTTTGGGGCAAAATTGCAGAAATTTCCTTTACTGTGGGGCAAAATTGCAGAAATTTCCCTTGTTTTGGGGCAAAATTGCAGAAATTTCCCTTATTTTGGGGCAAAATTGCAGAAATTTCACTTATTTTAGGGAAATAAGGCAGAAATTTCTTTTATTTTGGGGCAAAAATGCAGAAATTTCTTTTATTTTGGTACAAAATTGCAGAAATTTTTCTTATTTTGGGGTAAAAAGACAGAAATTCCCCATATTTGGGGGCAAAAGGCAGAAATTCTCCTTATTTTGAGGAAAAAAGGCTGAAATTCCCCCTATTTTGGGGCAAAAAGGTAGAAATTCCCCTTATTTTGGGGCAAAAAGCAGACATTTCCCTTATTTTGGGGAAAAATTTAGAAATTTCACTTTTTTCAGGGAAAAAAGTCAGAAATTCCCCTTAATTTTGGGCAAAAAGACAGAAATTCCGTTTATTTTTGGGGAAAAGGCAGAAATTGCACATATTTTTAGTCAGAAATGCGGAAAATGCCCTTATTTTGAAGCAAAAGTGAAGAAATTTCCCTTTTTTTATGGCGAAAAGGTATACATTCCCTTTATGTTCGGGCAAAATGAAGAAATTCCACGTATTTTGGAGCAAAATTGCAGAAATTCCCCTAATTTTAGGGCAAAAAGGCAGAAATTCCCTTTATTGGGGGAAAATTGCAAAAATTTCCTTTACTTTGCGGCAAAATTTCAGAAATTTTCTTTATTATGGGGAAAAATTGCAGAACTTTCTTTTATTTTAGGGCAAAATTACAGAAATTTCAATTATTTCAGAAAAAAAAGCAAAAATTTTTCTTATATTGGGGCAAAAAGGCAGAAATTCCAATTATTTTAGGGCAAAAAAGCAGAAATTCACTTTATTTTGAGGTAAAATTGCAGAAATTTCATATATTTCAGCGCAAAAAGGCAGAAATTCCCCTTATTATGAGGTAAAATGCTGAAATTCCCCATATTTGGGGCAAAAGGCAGAAATTCCCATAATTTTGGGGCAAAAAGGAACAAATTTCTTTTATTTTCGGGCAAAATTGCACAAATTTCATTTATTTCAGTGTAAAAAGTCAGAAATTCCCCTTATTTCGGGGCAAAAAGTAGAAATTTCTTTTATTTTGGTACAAAATTGAAGAAATTTTCTTTATTTTGGAACAAAAAGGCAGAAATTCCCCATAATTTGCGGTAAAAGGCAGAAATTCTTCTTATTTTGAAGTAAAATGCAGAAATTCCCCTTATTTAGAGGTAAAATGCAGAAATTTCCCTAATATTGGGAAAAATGCAGAAATTCCCTTTATTTTGCGGCTAAAAGGCAGAAATTTTCCGTATTTTGAAGAAAATTGCAGAAATTTTCATAATTTTCAGGCAAAAAGTCTGAAATTCTCCTTATTTTGGGGCAAAATTGCAGAAATTTCCTTTACTGTGGGGCAAAATTGCAGAAATTTCCCTTGTTTTGGGGCAAAATTGCAGAAATTTCCATTATTTTGGGGCAAAATTGCAGAAATTTCACTTATTTCAGGGAAATAAGGCAGAAATTTCTCTTATTTTGGGGCAAAAATGCAGAAATTTCTTTTATTTTGGTACAAAATTGCAGAAATTTTTCTTATTTGGGGGTTAAAAAGACAGAAATTCCCCATATTTTGGGGCAAAAGGCAGAAATTCCCCTTATTTTGAGGAAAAAAAGCTGAAATTCCCCCTATTTTGGGGCAAAAAGGCAGAAATTCTCTTTATTTTGGGGCAAAAAGCAGACATTTCCCTTATTTTGGGGAAAAATTTAGAAATTTCACTTTTTTCAGGGAAAAAGTCAGAAATTCCCCTTATTTTTGGGCAAAAAGACAGAAATTCCATTTATTTTTGGGGAAAAGGCAGAAATTGCACGTATTTTTAGTCAGAAAGGCGGAAAATGCCCTTATTTTGAAGCAAAAGTGAAGAAATTTTCCTTTTTTATGGCGAAAAGGTATACATTCCCTTTATTTTCGGCCAAAATGAAGAAATTCCACGTATTTTGGAGCAAAATTGCAGAAATTCCCCCAATTTTAGGGCAAAAAGACAGAAATTCCCCTTATTGGGGGAAAATTGCTAAAATTTTCTTTACTTTGCGGCAAAATTTCAGAAATTTTCTTTATTATGGGGAAAAATTGCAGAACTTTCTTTTATTTTAGGGCAAAATTACAGAAATTTCATTATTTCAGAAAAAAAGCAAAAATTTTTCTTATATTGGGGCAAAAAGTCAGAAATTCCAATTATATTGGGGCAAAAAAGCAGAAATTCACTTTATTTTGAGGTAAAATTGCAGAAATTTCATATATTTCAGGGCAAAAAGGCAGAAATTCCCCTTATTATGAGGTAAAATGCTGAAATTCCCCATATTTGGGGCAAAAGGCAGAAATTCCCATAATTTTGGGGCAAAAAGGCACAAATTTCCCTTATTTTTGGGCAAAATTGCACAAATTTCATTTATTTCATTGTAAAAAGTCAGAAATTCCTCTTATTTCGGGGCAAAAAGTAGAAATTTCTTTTATTATGGTACAAAATTGAAGAAATTTTCTTTATTTTGGAACAAAAAGTCAGAAATTCCCCATAATTTGCGGTAAAAGGCAGAAATTCTTCTTATTTTGAAGTAAAATGCAGAAATTCCCCTTATTTAGAGGTAAAATGCAGAAATTCCCCTAATATTAGGGAAAATGCAGAAATTCTCTTTATTTGGGGGTAAAGGGCAGGAATTTTCCATATTTTGAAGAAAAATTGCAGAAATTCTCATAATTTTCGGGCAAAAAGGCTGAAATTCTCCTTATTTTGGGGCAAAATTGCAGAAATTTCCTTTACTGTGGGGCAAAATTGCAGAAATTTCCCTTGTTTTGGGGCAAAATTGCAGAAATTTCCATTATTTTGGGGCAAAATTGCAGAAATTTCACTTATTTCAGGGAAATAAGGCAGAAATTTCTCTTATTTTGGGGCAAAAATGCAGAAATTTCTTTTATTTTGGTACAAAATTGCAGAAATTTTTCTTATTTGGGGGTTAAAAAGACAGAAATTCCCCATATTTTGGGGCAAAAGGCAGAAATTCCCCTTATTTTGAGGAAAAAAAGCTGAAATTCCCCCTATTTTGGGGCAAAAAGGCAGAAATTCTCTTTATTTTGGGGCAAAAAGCAGACATTTCCCTTATTTTGGGGAAAAATTTAGAAATTTCACTTTTTTCAGGGAAAAAGTCAGAAATTCCCCTTATTTTTGGGCAAAAAGACAGAAATTCCATTTATTTTTGGGGAAAAGGCAGAAATTGCACGTATTTTTAGTCAGAAAGGCGGAAAATGCCCTTATTTTGAAGCAAAAGTGAAGAAATTTTCCTTTTTTATGGCGAAAAGGTATACATTCCCTTTATTTTCGGCCAAAATGAAGAAATTCCACGTATTTTGGAGCAAAATTGCAGAAATTCCCCCAATTTTAGGGCAAAAAGACAGAAATTCCCCTTATTGGGGGAAAATTGCTAAAATTTTCTTTACTTTGCGGCAAAATTTCAGAAATTTTCTTTATTATGGGGAAAAATTGCAGAACTTTCTTTTATTTTAGGGCAAAATTACAGAAATTTCATTATTTCAGAAAAAAAGCAAAAATTTTTCTTATATTGGGGCAAAAAGTCAGAAATTCCAATTATATTGGGGCAAAAAAGCAGAAATTCACTTTATTTTGAGGTAAAATTGCAGAAATTTCATATATTTCAGGGCAAAAAGGCAGAAATTCCCCTTATTATGAGGTAAAATGCTGAAATTCCCCATATTTGGGGCAAAAGGCAGAAATTCCCATAATTTTGGGGCAAAAAGGCACAAATTTCCCTTATTTTTGGGCAAAATTGCACAAATTTCATTTATTTCATTGTAAAAAGTCAGAAATTCCTCTTATTTCGGGGCAAAAAGTAGAAATTTCTTTTATTATGGTACAAAATTGAAGAAATTTTCTTTATTTTGGAACAAAAAGTCAGAAATTCCCCATAATTTGCGGTAAAAGGCAGAAATTCTTCTTATTTTGAAGTAAAATGCAGAAATTCCCCTTATTTAGAGGTAAAATGCAGAAATTCCCCTAATATTAGGGAAAATGCAGAAATTCTCTTTATTTGGGGGTAAAGGGCAGGAATTTTCCATATTTTGAAGAAAAATTGCAGAAATTCTCATAATTTTCGGGCAAAAAGGCTGAAATTCTCCTTATTTTGGGGCAAAAAGACAGAAAATCTCCTTTTTTCGGGTGCAAAAAGTCAGAAATTCCCCTTATTTGGGGCAAAATTGCAGAAATTTCCTTTATTTTGAAGCAAAATTGCAGAAATTTCCCTTATTTTGGGCCAAAATTACGAAAATTTCACTTATTTCAAAGAAAAAAGGCAGAAATTTCTTTTATTTTGGGGCAAAAAGCAGAAATTACTTTTATTTTCATACAAAATTACAGAAATTTTTCTTATTTTGGGGCAAAAAGGCAGAAATTCCCCTTATTTTGAAGTAAAAAGGCTGAAATTCCCCTTATTTGGGGGCAAAAAGGCAGAAATTCTCCTTATTTTGAGGCAAAAAGCAAACATTTCCCTTATTTTGGGGTAAAATTTTAGAAATTAAACTTATTTCAGGGCAAAAAGTCAGAAATTCCCCTTATTATGGGGCAAAATGACAGAAAATCCGTGTATTTTTGGGGAAAAGGCAGAAATTGCACTTATTATGAGTCAAAAAAATGGAAAATCCCCTTTTTTTGGGGCAAAAATTGAGAAATTTCTTTTTTTTATGGCAAAAAGGTATACATTTCCTTTATTTTCGGGCAAAAAGGCAGAAATTCCCCGTATTTTGGAGCAAAATTGCAGAAATTCCCCTAATTTTAGGGCATAAAGGCAGAAATTCCTTTTATTTTGGAGAAAAACAGCAGAAATTTCACTTATTTCACGGCAAAATGGCAGAAATTCCTCTTATTTTCGGCGAAAAAGGCAGAAAATCCTCGTATTTTGGAGCAAAATTGTAGAAATTCACCTAATTTTGGGGTAAAACATGCAGTAATTTTCTTTATTTTGTGGCAAAATCCAGAAATTCCCATTATTTTGGGGCAAATGGCAGAAATTTCCCTTATTTTAGGGTAAAATTGCAGAAATTTCCCTTATTTGGGGGCAAAAAACAGAAATTACCGTTATTTTGGGGCAAAATTGCAGAAATTTCACATATTTCAGGGCAATAAGGAAGAAATTCCCCTTATTTTGAGGTAAAATGCTGAAATTCCCCATATTTTGGGGCAAAATTTCAGAAATTTCCTTTATTATGGGGAAAAATTGCAGAAATTTCCCTTATTTTACAGCAAAATTGCAGATATTTGCTTTATTATGGAAAAAATTGCAGAAATTTCTCTTATTTTAGGGCAAAATTGCAGAAATTTTCCTTATTTGGGGGCAAAAAACAGAAATTTCCCTTATTTTGGGGCAAATGGCAGAAAATCCTCTTATTTTAGGGCAAAATTTCAGAAATTTCCCTTATTTGGGGGCAAAAAACAGAAATTCCCCTTATTTTGGGGCAAAATTGCAGAAATTTGCTTTATTTGAAGGCAAAAAACAGAAATTCCCCTTATTTTGCTGCAAAATTGCAGAAATTTGCTTTATTATGGGGAAAAATTGCAGAAATTTCACTTATTTTAGGGCAAAATTGCAGAAATTTCACTTATTTCAAAAAAAAGCAAAAATTTTTCTTATTTTGGGGCAAAAAAGCAGAAATTCCCATTATTTTGGGGCAAAAAGGCATAAATTCACCTTATTTTGGGGTAAAATTGCAGAAATTTCACATATTTCAAAACAAAGAGGCAGAAATTCCCCTTATTTTGAGGTAAAATTCTGAAATTCCCCATATTTTGGGGCAAAAGGCAGAAATTCCCGTTATTTTGTGGCAAAAAGGCACAAATTTCCCTTATTTTCGGGAAAAATTGCAGAAATTTCATTTATTTCAGGGTAAAAAGTCGAAATTCCTCTTAATTTGATGAAAAAAGGCTGAAATTCCCCTTATTTTGTGGCAAAAAGGCAGAAATTCCTTTTATTTTGGGGCAAAAAGCAGACATTTACCTTATTTTGAAGAAAAATTTAAGAAATTTCACTTATTTCAGGGCAAAAAGTCAGAAATTTCCCTTATTTTGGGGCAAAAAGACAGAAATTCCGTTTATTTTTGGGGAAAAGGCAGAAATTGCACTTATTTTGAGTCAAAAAGTCGGAAAATCCTCTTATTTTGGGGCAAAAGTGAAGAAATTTTCCTTTTTTATGGCAAAAAGATATACTTTCCCTTTATTTTCGTGCAAAAAGGCAGAAATTCCCCATATTTTGGAGCAAAATTGCAAAAATTCCCCTAATTTTGGGGCAAAAAGGCACAAATTCCCCTTATTTTGGAGTAAAACTGCAGAAATTTCACTTATTTCGCGGCAAAATGGCAGAAATTCCTCTTATTTTCGGCGAAAAAGGCAGAAAATCCTCGTATTTTGGAGCAAAATTGCAGATATTCACCTAATTTTGGGGTAAAACATGCAGTAATTTTCTTTAATTTGTGGCAAAATGGCAGAAATTCTCCTTATTTTGAAAGCAAATGGCAGAAATTCCCCTTATTTTAGTTCAAAATGGCAGAAATTTCCCTTATTTGTAGGCAAAAAATAGAAATTCTCTTTATTTTGGTGCAAAATTGCAGAAATTTCACATATTCCAGGGCAATAAGGCAGAAATTCCCCTTATTTTGAGGTAAAATGCTGAAATTCCCCATATTTTGGGGCAAAAGGCAGAAATTCCTTTTATTTTGGGGCAAAAAAGCACAAATTTCCCTTATTTTCGGGCAAAATTGCAGAAATTTCATTTATTTCAGGGTGAAAAGTCAGAAATTATCATAATATTGGGGCAAAAAGGAGAAATTTCTTTTATTATGGTACAAAATTGAAGAAATTTTCTTTATTTTGGAACAAAAAGGCAGAAATTCCCCATATTTTGGGGTAAAAGGCAGAAATTCTTCTTATTTTGAGGTAAAATGCAGAAATTCCCCTTATTTAGAGGTAAAATGCAGAAATTTCCCTAATATTGGGGGAAAATGCAGAAATTCCCTTTTTTTGAGGCTAAAAGGCAGAAATTTTTCGTATTTTGAAGAAAAATTGCAGAAATTCTCATAATTTTCGGGCAAAAAGGCTGAAATTCTCCTTATTTTGGGGCAAAAACAGAGAAAATCTTTTTTTTTGGGTGCAAAAAGTCAGAAATCCCCCTTATTTGGGGCAAAATTGCAAAAAATTCCTTTACTTTGGAGCAAAATTGCAGAAATTTCCTTTATTTTGGGGCAAAATTGCAGAAATTTCACTTATTTCAGGAAAAAAAGTTAGAATTTTTTTTTTATTTTGGGGCAATAAGGCAGAAATTTCTTTTATTTTGGTACAAAATTGCAGAAATTTTTTTTATTTTGGGGCAAAAAGGCAGAAATTCCCCGTATTTTGGAGCAAAATTGCAGAAATTCCCTAATTTTAGGGCAAAAAGGCAGAAAATCCCCTTATTTTGGGGTAAAACTGCAAAAATTTCACTTATTTCGCGGCAAAATGGCAGAAATTCCCCTTATTTTCGGCGAAAAAGGCAGAAATTCCTCAATTTTGGAGATAAAATTGCAGAAATTCCCCTAATTTTGGGGTAAAACATGCAGTAATTTTCTTTATTTTGGGGCAAAAATGCAGAAATTCCCCTTATTTTGGGGCAAAAAATATAAATTCCCCTTATTTTAGAAGAAAATTGCTGAAATTTCCCTTATATGGGGACAAAAAACAGAAATTCCTTTTATTTTGGGGCAAAAATGCAGAAAATTCCTTTATTATGTGTAAAAATTGCAGAAATTTCTTTTATTTTAAGGCAAAATTGCAGAAATTTCACTTATTTCAGAGAAAAAAAGCAAAAATTTTTATTTTGGGGTAAAAAGGCAGAAATTCCCATTTTTTTGGGACAAAAAGGCAGAAATTCACCTTATTTTGGGGTAAAATTGCAGACATTTCACATATTTCAGGGCAAAAAGGCAGAAATTTCCATTATTTGGGAGCAAAAAGCAGAAATTCCCTTTATTTGGGGATAAAATTGCAGAAATTTCTATTGTTTGGGGGAAAAAAGGCAGAAAATCCCCTTAATTTCGGGCAAAAAGGCAGAAATTCCTTGTATTTTGAAGAAAAATTCCAGAAATTCCCCTAATATTGGGGCAAAAATGCAGAAATTCCCTTTATTTGGGGTAAATCGGCATAAGTTCCCATTATTTTCGGGAAAAGAGGCAGAAATTTTATGTATTTAGAAGCAAAATGCAGAATCTCCCCTAATTTTGTGGCAAAAAGGAAGAAATTCCCTTTATTTTGAGGCAAAAATACAGAAACTCTTCTTATTTCGGGGAAAATATCAGAAATTTCCCTTATTTTGGGGCAAAATTTTAGAAATTTCTTTTATTTTGGTACAGACTTGCAGAAATTTTTCTTATTTTGTGGCAAAAAGGCAGAAATTCCCCATATTTTGGTGCAAAAAGGCTGAAATTCCTCTTATTTTGAGGTAAAATCCTGAAATTCCCCATATTTTGGGGCAAAAGTGCAGAAATTCCCCTCATTTGGGGCAAAAAAACACAAATATCCCTTATTTTCGGGCAAAATTGCAGGAATTTCATTTATTTCAGGGCAAAAAGTCAGAAATTACTTTTATTTTGGGGCAAAAAGCAGAAATTTCTCTTATTTTGATACAAAATTGTAGAAATTTTTCTTATTTTGGAACTAAAAGGCAGAAATTACCCATATTTTGGGGCAAAAGGCAGAAATTCCCCTTACTTTGAGGTAAAAAGGCTGAAATTCCCATTATTTTGGGGCAAAAAGGCAGAAATTCGTTTTACATTGTGGCAAAAAGGTAGAAATTCCCGTTAATTGGGGCAGAAAAGCAGAAATTGTCCTTATTTAAGGGCAATAGGGCAGAAATTCCCCATATTTTGTGGCAAAAAGGCAGAAATTCCCCTTATTTGGAGGTAAAATGCTGAAATTCTTATTATTTTCGGCAAAAAGGCAGAAATTCCTGTTATGTTGGGGCAAAATTGCAGAAATTTCAATTATTTCAGGGCAAAAAGTGAGAAATTTGCCTTATTTTGGGGCTAAAAGCAGAAATTCCCCTATTTTTGGGGCCAAAAACAGAAATTCCCCTTATTTTGGGGTAAAATGGCAGAAATTTCAAATATTTCAGGGCAAAAAGGCAGAAATATCACTTTATTTCGGGCAATAACGCAGAAATTCCCCGTATTTTAAAGCTAAATTTCAGAAATTCCCCTTATATTGGTGCAAAAATGCAGAAATTCCCTTTTTTTTGTGCAATAAGGCAGATTTCCCCGTATTTTGAAGCAAAATTGCACCTATTCCCCTAATTTTGAGGGAAAATGCAGAAATTCACATTATTTTGGGGCAAAAAGACAGAAATTCTCCTTATTTCAGGGCAAAAAGTCAGAAATTCCCCTTATTTTGTGGCAAAGTTGCAGTAATTTCCTTTATTTTGGGGCAAAATTGCAGAAATTTCCTTTATTTTGGGGCAAAATTGCAGAAATTTCACTTATTTCAGAGAAAAAACACAGAAATTCCTCTTATTTTGGGGCTAAAGGGCAGAAATTTCTTTTATTTTGGTACAAAATTGAGGCAAAAATGTAGAAATTCCCCATATTTTGGGGCAAAAAGCCAGAGATTCCCCTTATTATGAGGTAAAATGCTGAAATTCCCCTTATTTTGGGGAAAAAAAGACAGAAATTCCCTTTATTTTGTGGCAAAAAGGCAGAAATTTTTCTTATTTTGGGGCAAAATTGCAGAAATTTCACTTATTTCAGGGCAAAATTTTAAAAATTACTTTTATTTTGGGGCAAAAAGACAGAAATTCCGTTTATTTTTGGGTAAAAAGGCAGAAATTTCACTTATTTTGAGGTAAGAAGGCAGAAATTCCTCTTATTTGGGGGTAAAAATGAAGAAATTTCCCTTTTTTGTGGCAAAAGGTATACATTCCCGTTATTTTCGGGCAAAAAAGCAGAAATTCCTCGTATTTTGGAGCACAATTGCAGAAAATCCCCTAATTGTGGAACAAAAAGTCAGAAAATCCTTATATGTTCGGTCAAAAAGTCAGAAATTCTCCTTATTTTGGGGCAAAACTCAGAAATTCCACTTATTTTGGGGCAAAATTCCAGAATTTTTCCTTATTTGGGGGCAAAAAGGCAGAAATTTCCCTTATTTTGGGGCAAAATTGCAGAAATTTCACTTATTTCAGGGTAATAAGTCAGAAATTCCCCTTATTTTGGGGCAAAAAAGACAGAAATTCCCTTTGTTTTGGAGGAAAAAGACAGAAATTCCACTTATTTAGAGGTAAAAATGCAGAAATTCCTCTTATTTTGAAGCAAAAATGAAGAAATTTCCATTTTTTATGGCAAAAAGGTATGCTTTTCCCTTATTTTCAGGCAGAAAGGCAGAAATTCCCCGTATTTTGGAGCAAAATTGCAGAAATTCCCCTAATTGTGAGGCAAAAAGGCAGAAATTCCTTATATGTTGGGGCAAAAAGACAGAAATTCTCTTTATTTTGGGGCAAAACTCAGAAATTCCACTTATTTTGGGGAGAAATTGCAGGAATTTACCTTATTTTATGGCAAAGTTGCAGATATTTTCCTTAGTTGGGGCAAAATTGCAGAAATTTCACTTATTTTCAGGTAAAAGGCTGACATTTCCTTTATTTTGGGGCAAAAAGGTAGAAATTCCCCTTATTTTGGGGCAAAATTGCAGAAATTTTCCTTATTTTGGGGCAAAAAGGCAGAAATTCCTTATATTTTGGGACAAAAAGGCAGAAATTCCTCTTATTTGAGGTAATAAGGCTGAAATTCCCCTTATTTTGGGGCAAAAAGGCAGAAATTCCCTTTATTTTGGGGTAAAATTGCAGAAATTTCAAATATTTCAGGTCAAAATGGCAGAAATTTTTCTTATTTTGGGTCAAAAAGATGAAATCTCTAATTATTGGCTAAAATTGCAGAAATTTCACCTATTTCTGGACAATAAGTCAGAAATTCCACTCAAATTCGGGCAAAAAGGCAGAAATGACCCATATTTTAGAGCAAAACTAGAGAAATTCTCCTAATATTGGTGCAAAAATGTAGAAATTCCCTTTATTTAGGAGGGAAAAAAGGCAGAAATTCCCCATATTTTGGTGCAAAACGGCTGAAATTCTTCTTATTTTTAGGTAAAATGTTGAAATTCCCCATATTTTGGGAGAAAAGGCAGAAATTCTTCTTATTTTGGGGCAAAAAGGCAAAAATCCCCTTTATTTTCAAGCAACATTGCAGAAATTTCATTTATTTTACGGCAAAAAGTCAGAAATTCCCCTTATTTTGGGGCAAAAAACAGAAATTTCTTTTATTATGGTACAAAATTAAAAAAAATTTCCTTATTTTGGAACATAAAGGCAGAAATTTTCCATATATTGGGGCAAAATGCAGAAATTATTCTTATTTTGAGGTAAAATGCAGAAATTCCCTTTATTTTAGGGCTAAAAGGCAGAAATTCCCCGTATTTTGAAGCAAAATTGCAGAAATTCTCATAATTTTCGGGCAAAAAGGCAGAAATTCTCCTTATTTTGTGGCCAAAAGGCAGAAAATCCCCTTTATTCAGGAGGAAAAAGTCAGAAAATACCCTTATTTTGGGGCAAAATTGCAGAAATTTCTTTTACATTGGGGCAAAATTGCAGAAATTTTCCTTATTTTGGGGCAAAATTGCAGAAATTTCACTTATTTCAGGGAAAAAAGGCAAAAATTTCTCTTATTTTGGGGCAAAAAGGCAGAATTTTTTTTATTTTGGTACAAAATTGCAGAAATTTTTCTTATTTTGGGGCAAAAAGACGGAAATTGCACTTATTTTGAGTCAAAAATGCAGAAAATCCTTTTATTTTGGGGCAAAAGTGAAAAATTTCCCTTTTTTATTAGAAAAAGTTATACATTCCCTTTATTTTCAAGCAAAAAGGCAGAAATTCCCCATATTTTGGAGCAAAATTGCATAAATTCTCCGAATTTTGGGGCAAAAAGGCAGAAATTCCCCTTATTTTGGTGTAAAACTGCAGAAATTTCACTTATTTCGCGGCAAAATGGCAGAAATTCTTCTTATTTTCGGCGAAAAAGGAAGAAAATCCTTGTATTTTGGAGCAAAATTGCAGAAATTCACCTAATTTTGGGTAAAACATGCAGTAGTTTTCTTTATTTTGTGGCAAAAAGGCAGAAATTTTTCTTATTTTGGGGCAAATGGCAGAAATTCCCCTTATTTTAGGGCAAAATTGCAGAAATTTCCCTTATTTGGGAGCAAAAAACAGAAATTCCCCTTATTTTGCGGCATAATTGCAGAAATTTGCTTTATTATGGGGAAAAATTGCAGAAATTTCCCTTATTTTAGGGCAAAATTGCAGAAATTTCACTTATTTCAGAAAAAAAAGCAAAAATTTTTATTATTTTAGGGCAAAAAGGCAGAAATTCTCATTATTTTGGGGCAAAAAGGCAGAAATTCACCTTATTTTGGGGTAAAATCGCAGAAATTTCACATATTTCAGGGCAAAAATGCAGAAATTCTGCTTATTTTGAGGTAAAATGCTGAAATTCCCCAATTTTGGGGCAAAAGGCAGAAATTCCCCTTATTTTGGGGCAAAAAGGCACAAATTTTCCTTATTTTCGGGCAAAATTGCAAAAATTTCATTTATTTCAAGGTAAAAAGTCAGAAATTCCCCTTATTTTGGGGCAAAAAAAGGAATTTTTTTTATTATGATACAAAATTGAAGAAATTTTCTTTATTTTGGAACAAAAAAGCAGAAATTCCCCATATTTTGGAATAAAAGGCAGAAATTCTTCTTATTTTGAGGGAAAATGCAGAAATTCCCCTTATTTAGAGGTAAAATGTAGAAATTCCCCTAATATTGGGGAAAAATGCAGAAATTCCCTTTATTTTGGGGCTAAAAGGCAGAAATTCCCCATATTTTGAAGCAAAATTGCAGAAATTCTCATAATTTTCGGGCTAAAAGCCTAAAATTCTCTTTATTTTGGGGCAACAAGACAGAAAATCTCCTTTTTTCGAGTGCAAAAATTCAAAAATTCTTCTTATTTGGGGCAAAATTGCAGAAATTTCCTCTACTTTGGGTAAAAATTGCAGAAATTTCCCTAATTTTGGGGCAAAATTGCAAAAATTTCACTTATTTCAGGGAAAAAAGGCAGAAATTTCTCTTATTTTGGGGCAAAAAGGCAGAAATTTTCTTTATTTTGGTACAAAATTGCAGAAATTTTTCTTATTTTGGGGCAAAAAGGCAGAAATTCCCCTTATTTTGAGGTAAAAAGGCTGAAATTCCCCTTATTTGGTGGCAAAAAGGCAGAAATTCTCCTTATTTTGAGGCATAAAGCAAACATTTCCCTTATTTTGGGGAAAAATTTTAGAAATTTCACTTATTTCAGGGCAAAAAGTCATAAATTCCCCTTATTTTGGGGCAAAAAGCAGAAATTTCTTTTATTATAGTACAAAATTGACGAAATTTTTCTTATTTTGGAACAAAAAGGCAGAAATTCCTTATATTTTGGGGTAAAAGGCAGAAATTCTTCTTATTTTGAGGTAACATGCAGAAATTCCCTTTATTTTGGGGCTAAAAGGCAGATATTCTCCGTATTTTGAAGCAAAATTGCAGAAATTCTCATAATTTTCAGGCAAAAAGGCAGATATTCTCCTTATTTTGGGGCAAAAAGACAGAATATCCCCTTTTTTCAGGAGAAAAAAGTCAGAAAATCCCTTTATTTTGGGGCAAAATTGCAGAAATTTCCTTTACATTGGGGCAAAATTGCCGAAATTTTTTTATTTTGGGGCAAAATTGCAAAAATTTCACTTATTTCATAAAAAAAGGCAAAAATTTCTCGTATTTTGGGGTAAAATGGCAAAAATTTCTTTTATTTTGGTACAAAATTGCAGAAATTTTTCTTATTTTGGGGCAAAAAAGGAGAAATTCCCCTTATTTTGGGGCAAAAAGCCATAAATTCCCCATATTTTGGGGCAAAAGCAGACATTTCTCTTATTTTGGGGAAAAATTTTAGAAATTTCACTTATTTCAGGGCATAAAGTCAGAAATTCTCCTTATTTTGCGGCAAAAAGACAGAAATTCCGATTATTTTTGGGGAAAAGGCAGAAATTGCACTTATTTTGAGTCAAAAAGGCGGAAAATCACCTTATTTTGGGGCAAAAGTGAAGAAATTTCCCTTTTATATTGCAAAAAGGTATACATTCCCTTTATTTTTGGGCAAAAAGGCAGAAATTCCCCGTATTTTGGAGCAAAATTGCAGAAATTCCCCTAATTTTTGGGCAAAAAAGCAGAAATTCCCCTTATTTTGGGGTAAAACTGCAAAAATTTCACTTATTTCGCGGCAAGATGGCATAAATTCCTCTTATTTTCGGCGAAAAACGCAGAAAATCCTCGTATTTTGGAGCAAAATTGCAGAAATTCACCTAATTTTGGAGTAAAACATGCAGTAATTTTCTATATTTTCTGGCAAAAAAGCAGAAATTCCCCTTATTTTGGGCAAATGGCAGAAATTCCCCTTATTTTAGGTCAAAATTGCAGAAATTTCCCTTATTTGTGGGAAAAAACCAGAAATTCCCCTTTATTTTCGGGCATAATTGCAGAAATTTGCTTTATTATGGAGAAAAATTGCAGAAATTTTCCTTTTTTAGGGCAAAATTGAAAAAATTTCACTTATTTCAGAAAAAAAAAGCAAAAATTTTTCTTATTTTCTGGCAAAAAGGCAGAAATTCCCATTATTTTGGGGCAAAAAGGCAGAAATTCACCTTATTTTGGAATGAAATTGCAGAAATTTCACATATTTTAGGGCAAAAAGGCAGAAATTCCCCTTATTTTGAGGTAAAATGCTGAAATTCCCCATATTTAAGGCCAAAGGCAGAAATTCCCCTTATTTTAGGGCAAAAAGCCACAAATTTCCCTTATTTTTGGGCAAAATTGCAAAAATTTCATTTATTTCAGGGTAAAAAGTCAGAAATTCCCCTTATTTTAAGGCAAAAAGGATAATTTTTTTTTATTATGGTACAAAATTGAAGAAATTTTCTTTATTTTGAAACAAAAAGGCAGAAATTCCCCATATTTTGTGGTAAAAGGCAGAAATTCTTCTTATTTTGAGGTAAAATGCAGAAATTCCCCTTATTTAGAGGTAAAATGTAGAAATTCCCCGAATATTGGGGAAAAATGCAGAAATTCCCTTTATTTTGGGGCTAAAAGGCAGAAATTTTCCGTATTTTGAAGAAAATTGCAGAAATTCTCATAATTTTCGGGCTAAAAGGCTGAAATTCTCCTTATTTTGAGGCAAAAAGACAGAAAATCTCCTTTTTTCTAGTGCAAAAATTCAGAAATTCCCCTTTTTTGAGGAAAAATTGCAGAAATTTCCTTTACTTTGGGTCAAAATTGCAGAAATTTCCCATATTTTGGGGCAAAATTGCAGAAATTTCACTTATTTAAGGGAAAAAAGGCAGAAATTTCTTTTATTTTGGGCCAAAAGGCAAAAATTTCTTTTATTTTGGTACAAAATTGCAGAAATTTTTCCTATTTTGGGGCAAAAAGGCAGAAATTCCCCTTATTTTGAGGTAAAAAGGCTGAAATTCCCCTTGTTTGGGGGCAAAAAGGCAGAAATTCTCCTTATTTTGAGGCAAAAAGAAAACATTTCCCTTATTTTGGGGAAAAATTTTAGAAATTTCACTTATTTCAGCGCAAAAAGTCATAAATTCCCCTTATTTTGGGGCAAAAAGCAGAAATTTCTTTTATTATGGTACAAAATTGACGAATTTTTTCTTATTTTGGAACAAAAAGGCAGAAATTCTCCATATTTTGGAGCAAAATGCAGAAATTATTCTTATTTTGAGGTAAAATGATGAAATTCCCTTTATTTTGGGGCTAAAAGGCAGAAATTCCCCGTATTTAGGGGCAAAAAGCAGACATATCTCTTATTTTGGGGAAAAATTTTAGAAATTTCACTTATTTCAGGGCATAAAGTCAGAAATTTTCCTTATTTTGCGGCAAAAAGACAGAAATTCCGTTTATATTTGGGGAAAAGGCAGAAATTGCACTTATTTTGAGTAAAAAAGGCGGAAAATCACCTTATTTTGGGGCAAAAGTGAAGAAATTTCTTTTTTTTATGGCAAAAAGTGTACATTGCCTTTATTTTCGGGCAAAAAGGCAGAAATTCCCCGTATTATGGAGCAAAATTGCAGAAATTCCCCTAATTTTGGGGCAAAAAGGCAGAAATTCTCCTTATTTTGGGGTAAAACTTCAGAAATTTCACTTATTTCGCGGCAAGATGGCAGAAATTCCCCTTATTTTCGGCGAAAAACGCAGAAAATCCTCGTATTTTGGAGCAAAATTGAAGAAATTCACCTAATTTTGGGGTAAAACATGCAGTAATTTTCTATATTTTGTGGCAAAAAGGCAGAAATTCCACTTATTTTGGGTCAAATGGCAGGAATTCCCCTTATTTTAGGGCAAAATTGCAGAAATTTCTCATATTTGTTGGCAAAAAACAGAAATTCCCCTTATTTTGGGGCAAAATTGCAGAAATTTGCTTTATTATGGGGAATAATTGCAGAAATTTCCCTTATTTTAGGCCAAAATTGCAGAAATTTCACTTATTTTTAAAAAAGAGCAAAAATTTTTCTTATTTTGGGGCAAAAAGGCAGAAATTCCTATTATTTTGGGGCAAAAGGCAGAAATTCACCTTATTTTGGGGTAAAATTGCAGAAATTTCACATATTTCAGGGCAAAAAGGCAGAAATTCCCCTTATTTTGAGGTAAAATGCTGAAATTCCCCATATTTTGGGGCAAAAGGCAGAAATTCCTCTTATTTTGTGGCAAAAAGCCACAAATTTCTCTTATTTTCGGGCATAATTTCAGAAATTTCATTTATTTCAGGGTAAAAAGTCAGAAATTCCCCTTATTTTGGGGCAAAAAGGAGAAATTTCTTTTATTATGGTACAAAATTAAAGAAATTTTTTTTTATTTTGGAATAAAAAGGCAGAAATTCCCCATATTTTGGGGTAAAAGGCAGAAATGGTTCTTATTTTGAGGTAAAATGCAGAAATTCCCCTTATTTAGAGGTAAAATGTAGAAATTCCCTTAATATTGGGGAAAAATACAGAAATTCCCTTTATTTTAAAGCTAAAAGGCAGAAATTTTCCGTATTTTGAAAAAAAATTGCAGAAATTCTCATGATTTTCGGGCAAAAAGGCTGAAATTCTTCTTATTTTGGGGCAAAAAAAAGAAAATCTCCTCTTTTCGGGTGCAAAAAGTCAGAAATTCCCTTTATTTGGGGCAAAATTGCAGAAATTTCCTTTACTTTGTGGCAAAATTGTAGAAATTTCACTTATTTTGGGGCAAAATTGCAGAAATTACACTTATTTCAGGGAAAAAAGGCAGAAATTTCTCTTATTTTGGGGCATAATGCAGAAATTCTCCTTATTTTGGGGCAAAAAGCCATAAATTCCCCATATTTTGGGGCAAAAGCAAACATTTCTCTTATTTTGGGGAAAAATTCTAGAAATTTCACTTATTTCAGGGCATAAAGTCAGAAATTCCCCTTATTTTGCAACAAAAAGATAGAAATTCCGTTTATTTTGGGGGAAAAGTCAGAAATTGCACTTATTTTGAGTCAAAAAGTCGGAAAATCACCTTATTTTGGGGCAAAAGTGAAGAAATTTCCCTTTTTTATGGCAAAAAGGTATACATTCCCTTTATTTTCGGGCAAAAAGGCAGAAATTCCCCGTATTTTGGAGCAAAATTGCAGAAATTCCCCTAATTTTGGGGCAAAAAACCAGAAATTCCACTTATTTTGGGGTAAAACTGCAAAAATTTCACTTATTTCGCGGCAAGATGTCAGATTCCCCTTATTTTCGGCGAAAAACGCAGAAAATCCTCATATTTTGGAGCAAAATTGCAGAAATTCACCTAATTTTTGGGTAAAACATGCAGTAATTTTCTATATTTTGTGGCAAAAAAGCAGAAATTCCCCTTATTTTGGGCAAATGGCAGAAATTCCCCTTATTTTAGGGCAAAATTGCAGAAATTTCCCTTATTTGTGGGCAAAAACCAGAAATTCCCCTTATTTTGGGGCATAATTGCAGAAATTTGCTTTATTATGGAGAAAAATTGCAGAAATCTCCCTTTTTTAGGGCAAAATTACAGAAATTTCACTTATTTCAGAAAAAAAAGCAAAAATTTTTCTTATTTTTTGGCAAAAAGGCAAAAATTCCCATTATTGTGGGGCAAAAAGGCAGAAATTCACCTTATTTTGGAATAAAATTGCAGAATTTTCACATATTTCAGGGCAAAATGCAGAAATTCCCCTTATTTTGAGGTAAAATGCTGAAATTCCTCATATTTATGGCCAAAGGCAGAAATTCCCCTTATTTTGGGGCAAAAAGCCACAAATTTCCCTTATTTTTGGGCAAAATTGCAAAAATTTCATTTATTTCAGGGTAAAAAGTCAGAAATTCCCCTTATTTTGGGGCAAAAAGGATAAATTTTTTTATTATGGTACAGAATTGAAGAAATTTTCTTTATTTTGGAACAAAAAGGCAGAAATTCCTCATATTTTGTGGTAAAAGGCAGAAATTCTTCTTATTTTGAGGTAAAATGCAGAAATTCTCCTTATTTGGAGGTAAAATGTATAAATTCCCCTAATATTGGGGAAAAATGCAGAAATTCCCTTTATTTTGGGGCTAAAAGGCAGAAATTTTCCGTATTTTGAAGAAAATTGCAGAAATTCTCATAATTTTCGGGCTAAAAGGCTGAAATTCTCCTTATTTTGAGGCAAAAAGACAGAAAATCTCCTTTTTTCTAGTGCAAAAATTCAGAAATTCCCCTTTTTTGAGGCAAAATTGCAGAAATTTCCTTTACTTTGGGTCAAAATTGCAGAAATTTCCCATATTTTGGGGCAAAATTGCAGAAATTTCACTTATTTAAGGGAAAAAAGGCAGAAATTTCTTTTATTTTGGGCCAAAAGGCAAAAATTTCTTTTATTTTGGTACAAAATTGCAGAAATTTTTCCTATTTTGGGGCAAAAAGGCAGAAATTCCCCTTATTTTGAGGTAAAAAGGCTGAAATTCCCCTTGTTTGGGGGCAAAAAGGCAGAAATTCTCCTTATTTTGAGGCAAAAAGAAAACATTTCCCTTATTTTGGGGAAAAATTTTAGAAATTTCACTTATTTCAGCGCAAAAAGTCATAAATTCCCCTTATTTTGGGGCAAAAAGCAGAAATTTCTTTTATTATGGTACAAAATTGACGAATTTTTTCTTATTTTGGAACAAAAAGGCAGAAATTCTCCATATTTTGGAGCAAAATGCAGAAATTATTCTTATTTTGAGGTAAAATGATGAAATTCCCTTTATTTTGGGGCTAAAAGGCAGAAATTCCCCGTATTTAGGGGCAAAAAGCAGACATATCTCTTATTTTGGGGAAAAATTTTAGAAATTTCACTTATTTCAGGGCATAAAGTCAGAAATTTTCCTTATTTTGCGGCAAAAAGACAGAAATTCCGTTTATATTTGGGGAAAAGGCAGAAATTGCACTTATTTTGAGTAAAAAAGGCGGAAAATCACCTTATTTTGGGGCAAAAGTGAAGAAATTTCTTTTTTTTATGGCAAAAAGTGTACATTGCCTTTATTTTCGGGCAAAAAGGCAGAAATTCCCCGTATTATGGAGCAAAATTGCAGAAATTCCCCTAATTTTGGGGCAAAAAGGCAGAAATTCTCCTTATTTTGGGGTAAAACTTCAGAAATTTCACTTATTTCGCGGCAAGATGGCAGAAATTCCCCTTATTTTCGGCGAAAAACGCAGAAAATCCTCGTATTTTGGAGCAAAATTGAAGAAATTCACCTAATTTTGGGGTAAAACATGCAGTAATTTTCTATATTTTGTGGCAAAAAGGCAGAAATTCCACTTATTTTGGGTCAAATGGCAGGAATTCCCCTTATTTTAGGGCAAAATTGCAGAAATTTCTCATATTTGTTGGCAAAAAACAGAAATTCCCCTTATTTTGGGGCAAAATTGCAGAAATTTGCTTTATTATGGGGAATAATTGCAGAAATTTCCCTTATTTTAGGCCAAAATTGCAGAAATTTCACTTATTTTTAAAAAAGAGCAAAAATTTTTCTTATTTTGGGGCAAAAAGGCAGAAATTCCTATTATTTTGGGGCAAAAGGCAGAAATTCACCTTATTTTGGGGTAAAATTGCAGAAATTTCACATATTTCAGGGCAAAAAGGCAGAAATTCCCCTTATTTTGAGGTAAAATGCTGAAATTCCCCATATTTTGGGGCAAAAGGCAGAAATTCCTCTTATTTTGTGGCAAAAAGCCACAAATTTCTCTTATTTTCGGGCATAATTTCAGAAATTTCATTTATTTCAGGGTAAAAAGTCAGAAATTCCCCTTATTTTGGGGCAAAAAGGAGAAATTTCTTTTATTATGGTACAAAATTAAAGAAATTTTTTTTTTATTTTGGAATAAAAAGGCAGAAATTCCCCATATTTTGGGGTAAAAGGCAGAAATGGTTCTTATTTTGAGGTAAAATGCAGAAATTCCCCTTATTTAGAGGTAAAATGTAGAAATTCCCTTAATATTGAGGAAAAATACAGAAATTCCCTTTATTTTAAAGCTAAAAGGCAGAAATTTTCCGTATTTTGAAAAAAAATTGCAGAAATTCTCATGATTTTCGGGCAAAAAGGCTGAAATTCTTCTTATTTTGGGGCAAAAAAAAGAAAATCTCCTCTTTTCGGGTGCAAAAAGTCAGAAATTCCCTTTATTTGGGGCAAAATTGCAGAAATTTCCTTTACTTTGTGGCAAAATTGTAGAAATTTCACTTATTTTGGGGCAAAATTGCAGAAATTACACTTATTTCAGGGAAAAAAGGCAGAAATTTCTCTTATTTTGGGGCATAATGCAGAAATTCTCCTTATTTTGGGGCAAAAAGCCATAAATTCCCCATATTTTGGGGCAAAAGCAAACATTTCTCTTATTTTGGGGAAAAATTCTAGAAATTTCACTTATTTCAGGGCATAAAGTCAGAAATTCCCCTTATTTTGCAACAAAAAGATAGAAATTCCGTTTATTTTGGGGGAAAAGTCAGAAATTGCACTTATTTTGAGTCAAAAAGTCGGAAAATCACCTTATTTTGGGGCAAAAGTGAAGAAATTTCCCTTTTTTATGGCAAAAAGGTATACATTCCCTTTATTTTCGGGCAAAAAGGCAGAAATTCCCCGTATTTTGGAGCAAAATTGCAGAAATTCCCCTAATTTTGGGGCAAAAAACCAGAAATTCCACTTATTTTGGGGTAAAACTGCAAAAATTTCACTTATTTCGCGGCAAGATGTCAGATTCCCCTTATTTTCGGCGAAAAACGCAGAAAATCCTCATATTTTGGAGCAAAATTGCAGAAATTCACCTAATTTTTGGGTAAAACATGCAGTAATTTTCTATATTTTGTGGCAAAAAAGCAGAAATTCCCCTTATTTTGGGCAAATGGCAGAAATTCCCCTTATTTTAGGGCAAAATTGCAGAAATTTCCCTTATTTGTGGGCAAAAACCAGAAATTCCCCTTATTTTGGGGCATAATTGCAGAAATTTGCTTTATTATGGAGAAAAATTGCAGAAATCTCCCTTTTTTAGGGCAAAATTACAGAAATTTCACTTATTTCAGAAAAAAAAGCAAAAATTTTTCTTATTTTTTGGCAAAAAGGCAAAAATTCCCATTATTTTGGGGCAAAAAGGCAGAAATTCACCTTATTTTGGAATAAAATTGCAGAATTTTCACATATTTCAGGGCAAAATGCAGAAATTCCCCTTATTTTGAGGTAAAATGCTGAAATTCCTCATATTTATGGCCAAAGGCAGAAATTCCCCTTATTTTGGGGCAAAAAGCCACAAATTTCCCTTATTTTTGGGCAAAATTGCAAAAATTTCATTTATTTCAGGGTAAAAAGTCAGAAATTCCCCTTATTTTGGGGCAAAAAGGATAAATTTTTTTATTATGGTACAGAATTGAAGAAATTTTCTTTATTTTGGAACAAAAAGGCAGAAATTCCTCATATTTTGTGGTAAAAGGCAGAAATTCTTCTTATTTTGAGGTAAAATGCAGAAATTCTCCTTATTTGGAGGTAAAATGTATAAATTCCCCTAATATTGGGGAAAAATGCAGAAATTCCCTTTATTTTGGGGCTAAAAGGCAGAAATTTTCCGTATTTTGAAGAAAAATTGCAGAAATTCTCATAATTTTCGGGCTAAAAAGCTGAAATTCTCTTTATTTTGGGGCAAAAACACAGAAAATCCTCTTTTTTTGAGTGCAAAAATTCAGAAATTCTTCTTTTTTGAGGCAAAATTGCAGAAATTTCCTTTACTTTGGGTCAAAATTGCAGAAATTTCTATTATTTTGGGGCAAAAATGCAGAAATTTCACTTATTTCAGGGAAAAAAGGCAGAAATTTCTCTTATTTTGGGGCAAAAGCAAAATTTCTTTTATTTTGGTACAAAATTGCAGAAATTTTTCCTATTTTGGGGCAAAAAAGCAGAAATTCCCCTTATTTTGAGGTAAAAAGGCTGAAATTCCCCTTATTTGGGGGCAAAAAGGCAGAAATTCTCCTAATTTTGAGGCAAAAAGAAAACATTTCACTTATTTTGAGGAAAAATTTTAGTAATTTCACTTATTTTAGGGCAAAAAGTCAGAAATTCCCCTTATTTTGGGGCTATAAGCAGAAATTTCTTTTATTATGGTACAAAATTGATGAAATTTTCCTTATTTTGGAACAAAAAGGCAGAAATTCTCCATATTTTGGAGCAAAATGCAGAAATTATTCTTATTTTGAGGTAAAATGCAGAAATTCCCTTTATTTTTGGGCTAAAAGGCAGAAATTCCCCATATTTAGGGGCAAAAAGCAGACATTTCTCTTATTTTGGGGAAAAATTTTAAAAATTTCACTTATTTCAGGGCATAAAGTCAGAAAATTTTCCTTATTTTGCGGCAAAAAGACAGAAATTCCGTTTATTTTAGGGGAAAAGGCAGAAATTGCATTTATTTTGAGTCAAAAAGGCGGAAAATCACCTTATTTTGTGGCAAAAGTGAAGAAATTTCTTTTTTTTATGGCAAAAAGTATACATTCCCTTTATTTTCGGGCAAAAAGGCAGAAATTCTTCGTATTTTGGAGCAAAATTGCAGAAATTTCCCTAATTTTGGGGCAAAAAGGCAGAAATTCCCCTTATTTTGGGGTAAAACTGCAGAAATTTCACTTATTTCGCGGCAAGATGGCAGAAATTCCCCTTATTTTCGGCGAAAAACGCAGAAAATTCTCGTATTTTGGAGCAAAATTGGAGAAATTCACCTAAATTTGGGGTAAAACATGCAGTAATTTTCTATATTTTGTGGCAAAAAGGCAGAAATTCCACTTATTTTGGGTCAAATGTCAGGAATTCTCCTTATTTTAGGGCAAAATTGCAGAAATTTCTCATATTAGTTGGCAAAAACCAGAAATTCCCCTTATTTTGGGGCAAAAATGCAGAAATTTCACTTATTTCAGGGAAAAAGGCTGAAATTTCTTTTATTTTGGGGCAAAAGGCAAAAATTTCTTTTATTTTGGTACAAAATTGCAGAAATTTTTCCTATTTTGGGGCAAAAAAAGCAGAAATTCCTTTTATTTTGAGGTAAAAAGGCTGAAATTCCCCTTATTTGGGGGCAAAAAGGCAGAAATTCTCCTAATTTTGAGGCAAAAAGAAAACATTTCCCTTATTTTGGGGAAAAATTTTAGAAATTTCACTTATTTCAGGGCAAAAAGTCAGAAATTCCCCTTATTTTGGGGCAAAAAGCAGAAATTTCTTTTATTATGGTACAAAATTGATGAAATTTTCCTTAATTTGGAACAAAAAGGCAGAAATTCTCCATATTTTGGAGCAAAATGCAGAAATTATTCTTATTTTGAGGTAAATGCAGAAATTCCCTTTATTTTCGAGCTAAAAGGCAGAAATTCCCCGTATTTAGGGGCAAAAAGCAAACATTTCTCTTATTTTGGGGAAAAATTTTATAAATTTCACTTATTTCAGGGCATAAAGTCAGAAATTTTCCTTATTTTGCGGCAAAAAGACAGAAATTCCGTTTATTTTTGGGTAAAAGGCAGAAATTGCACTTATTTTGAGTCAAAAAGGCGGAAAATCACCTTATTTTGGGGCAAAAGTGAAGAAATTTCTCTTTTTTATGGCAAAAAGTATACATTCCCTTTATTTTCGGGCAAAAAGGCAGAAATTCCCCGTATTTTGGAGTAAAATTGCAGAAATTTTTCCTAATTTAGGGGCAAAAAGGCAGAAATTCCTCTTATTTTGTGGTAAAACTGTAGAAATTTCACTTATTTCGCGGCAAGATGGCAGAAATTCCCCTTATTTTCGGCGAATAACGCAGAAAATCCTCGTATTTTGGAGCAAAATTGCAGAAATTCACCTAATTTTGGGGTTAAACATGCATTAATTTTCTACATTTTGTGGCAAAAAGGCAGAAATTCCACTTATTTTGGGTCAAATGGCAGAAATTCCCCTTATTTTAGGGCAAAAGTGCAGAAATTTCGCTTATTTGTGGGCAAAAACCAGAAATGCCCCTTTTTTTATGGGCAAAATTTCACAAATTTGCTTTATTATGGGGAAAAATTGCAGAAATTTCCCTTATTTTTATTCCAAAATTGCAGAAATTTCACTTATTACAGAAAAAAAAGGAAAAATTTTTCTTATTTTGGGGCAAAAAGGCAGAAATTCCTATTATTTTTGGGAAAAAGGCAGAAATTCACCTTATTTTGGGGTAAAATTGCAGAAATTTCAAATATTTCAGGGCTAAAAGTCAGAAATTCCCTTTATTTTGAGGTAAAAAGCTGAAATTCCCCATATTTTTTGGCAAATAGCCACAAATTTTCCTCATTTTTGGGCAAAATTTCAGAAATTTCATTTATTTCAGGGTAAAAAGTCAGAAATTCCCCTTATATTGGGGCAAAAAAGAGAAATTTCTTTTATTATGGTACAAAATTGAAGAAATTTTTTTTTATTTTGGAATAAAAAGGCAGAAATTCTCCATATTTTGGGGTAAAAGGCAGAAATGGTTCTTATTTTGAGGTAAAATGCAGAAATTCCCCTTATTTAGAGGTAAAATGTAGAAATTCCCTTAATATTAGGAAAAAATGCAGAAATTCCCTTTATTTTAGAGCTAAAAGGCAGAAATTTTCCGTATTTTGAAAAAAAATTGCAGAAATTCTCATGATTTTCGGGCAAAAATGCTGAAATTCTCCTTATTTTGGGGCAAAAAGAAAGAAAATCTCCTTTTTTCAGGTGCAAAAAGTCAGAAATTCCCTTTATTTGGGGCAAAATTGCAGAAATTTCCTTTACTTTGTGGCAAAATTGCAGAAATTTCACTTATTTTGGGGCAAAATTGCAGAAATTTCACTTATTTCAGGGAAAAAAGGCAGAAATTTCTTTTATTTTGGGGCAAAATGCAGAAAGTCCCCTTATTTTGTGGGAAAAAGCCATAAATTTCCCATATTTTGGGGCAAAAGCAGACATTTCTCTTATTTTGGAATAAAATTTTAGAAATTTCACTTATTTCAGGGCATAAAGTCAGAAATTCACCTTATTTTGCAAAAAAAGATAGAAATTCCGTTTATTTTTGGGGAAAAGGCAGAAATTGCACTTATTTTGAGTCAAAAAGGCGGAAAATCACATTATTTTGGGGCAAAAGTGAAGAAATTTCCCTTTTTTATGGCAAAAAGGTATACATTCCCTTCATTTTCGGGCAAAAAGGCAGAAATTCCCCGTATTTTGGAGCAAAATTGCAGAAATTCTCCTAATTTTGGGGCAAAAAAGCAGAAATTCCCCTTATTTTGGAGTAAAACTGCAAAAATTTCACTTATTTCGCGGCAAGATGGCAGAAATTCCCCTTATTTTCCGCCAAAAACGCAGAAAATCCTCGTATTTTGGAGCAAAATTGCAGAAATTTACCTAATTTTGGGGTAAAACATGCAGTAATTTTCTATATTTTGTGGCAAAAATCAGAAATTCCCATTATTTTGGGCAAATGGCAGGAATTCCCTTTATTTTAGGGCAAAATTGCAGAAATTTCCCTTATTTGGGGGCAAAAACCAGAAATTCCCCTTATTTTGGGGCATAATTGCAGAAATTTGCTTTATTATGGAGAAAAATTGCAGATATTTCCCTTTTTTAGGGCAAAATTGCAGAAATTTCACTTATTTCAGAAAAAAAAAGCAAAAATTTTTCTTATTTTTGGCAAAAAGGCAGAAATTCCCATTATTTTGGGGCAAAAAGGCAGAAATTCACCTTATTTTGGAATAAAATTGAAGAAATTTTACATATTTCAGGGCAAAAATGCAGAAATTCCCCTTATTTTGAGGTAAAATGCTGAAATTCCCCATATTTATGGCAAAAGGCAGAAATTCCCCTTATTTTGGGGCAAAAAGCCTAAAATTTTCCTTATTTTTGGGCAAAATTGCAAAAATTTCATTTATTTCAGGGTAAAAAGTCAGAAATTCCCCTTATTTTTGGGCAAAAAGAATAAATTTTTTTTATTCTGGTACAAAATTGAAGAAATTTTCTTTATTTTGGAACAAAAAGGCAGAAATTCCCCATATTTTGTAGTAAAAGGCAGAAATTCTTCTTATTTTGAGGTAAAATGCAGAAATTCCCCTTATTTAGAGGTTAAATGTAGAAATTCCCCTAATATTGGGGAAAAATGCAGAAATTCCCTTTATTTTGGGGCTAAAAGGCAGAAATTTTCCGTATTTTGAAGAAAAATTGCAGAAATTCTCATTATTTTTGGGCTAAAACGCTAAAATTCTCCTTATTTTGGGGCAAAAAGACAGAAAATCTCCATTTTTCGAGTGCAAAAATTCAGAAATTCTTCTTTTTTGAGGCAAAATTGCAGAAATTTCCTTTACTTTGGGTCAAAATTGCAGAAATTTCTTTTAGTTTGTGACAAAATTGCAGAAATTTCACTTATTTCAGGGAAAAAAGGCAGAAATTTCTCTTATTTTGGGGCAAAAGGCAAAAATTTCTTTTATGTTTGTAAAAAAATTGCAGAAATTTTTTCTATTTTGGGGCAAAAAGGCAGAAATTCCCCTTATTTTGAGGTAAAAAGGCTGAAATTCCCCTTATTTGGGGGCAAAAAGGCAGAAATTCTCCTTATTTTGAGGCAAAAAGAAAACATTTCCTTTATTTTGGTGAAAAATTTTAGAAATTTCACTTATTTCAGGGCAAAAAGTCAGTAATTTCCCTTATTTTGGGGCAAAAAGCAGAAATTTCTTTTATTATGGTACAAAATTGACGAAATTTTCCTTATTTTGGAACAAAAAGGCAGAAATTCTCCATATTTTGGAGCAAAATGCAGAAATTATTCTTATTTTGAGGTAATATGCAGAAATTCCCTTTATTTTGGGGCTAAAAGGCAGAAATTCCCCATATTTTGAAGCAAAATTGCAGAAATTCTCATAATTTTCGGGCAAAAAGGCAGAAATTCTCCTTATTTTGGGGCAAAAAGACAGAATATCCCTTTTTTTCAGGAGCAAAAAGTCAGAAAATCCCCTTTTTTTGGTGCAAAATTGCAGAAATTTCCTTTACATTGGTGCAAAATTGCAGAAATTTTCTATATTTTGGGGCAAAATTGCAAAAATTTCACTTATTTCAGGAAAAAAAGGCAAAAATTTCTCTTATTTTTGGGCAAAAAGGCAGAAATTTTTTTTATTTTGGTACAAAATTGCAGAAATTTTTCTTATTTTGGGGCAAAAAAGCAGAAATTCCCCTTATTTTGGGGCAAAAAGGCATAAATTCCCCATATTTAGGAGCAAAAAGCAGACATTTCTCTTATTTTGGGGAAAAATTTTAGAAATTTCACTTATTTCAGGGCATAAAGTCAGAAATTCCCCTTATTTTGCGGCAAAAAGACAGAAATTCCGTTTATTTTTGGGGAAAAGGCAGAAATTGCACTTATTTTGAGTCAAAACGGCGGAAAATCACCTTATTTTAGGGCAAGAGTGAAGAAATTTCCCTTTTTTATGGCAAAAAGGTATACATTCCCTTTATTTTCGGGCAAAAAGGCAGAAATTCCCTTTATTTTGGAGCAAAATTGCAGAAATTTCCCTAATTTTGGGGCAAAAATGCCGAAATTCACCTTATTTTGGGGTAAAACTGCAGAAATTTCACTTATTTCGCTGCAAGATGGAAAAATTCCTCTTATTTTCGGCAAAAAACGCAGAAAATCCTTGTATTTTGTAGCAAAATTGCAGAAATTCACCTAATTTTGGGGTAGAACATGCAGTAATTTTCTATATTTTGTGGCATAAAAGCAGAAATTCCACTTATTTTGGGTCAAATGGCAGAAATTCCCATTATTTTAGGGCAAAATTGCAGTAATTTCCCTTATTTGTGGGCAAAAACCAGAAATTCCCCTTATTTTGGGGCAAAATTGCAGAAATTTGCTTTATTATGGGGAAAAATGGCAGAAATTTCCCATATTTTAGGCCAAAATTGCAGAAATTTCACTTATTTCAGAATAAAAAAAGCAAAATTTTTTCTTATTTTGGGGCAAAAAGGCAGAAATTCCTATTATTTTGGGGCAAAAGGCAGAAATTCACCTTATTTATGGTAAAATTGCAGAAATTTCACATATTTCAGGGCAAAAAGGCAGAAATTCCCCTTATTTTGAGGTAAAATGCTGATATTCCCCATATTTTGGGGCAAAAGGCAGAAATTCCTCTTATTTTGGGGCAAAAAGCCACAAATTTCCCTTATTTTCGGGCATAATTTCAGAAATTTCATTTATTTCAGGGTAAAAAGTCAGAAATTTTCTTTATTTTGGGGCAAAAAGGAGAAATTTCTTTTATTATGGTACAAAATTGAAGAATTTTTTTTTTATTTTGGAATAAAAAGGCAGAAATTCCCCATAATTTGGGGTAAAAGGCAGAAATGGTTCTTATTTTGAGGTAAAATGCAGAAATTCCCCTTATTTAGAGGTAAAATGTAGAAATTCCCTTAATATTGGGGAAAAATGCAGAAATTCCCTTTATTTTAGAGCTAAAAGGCAGAAATTTTCCGTATTTTGAAAAAAAATTGCAGAAATTCTCATAATTTTCGGGCAAAAATGCTGAAATTCTCCTTATTTTAGGGCAAAAAGAAAGAAAATCTCCTTTTTTCGGGTGCAAAAAGTCAGAAATTCCCTTTATTTGGGGCAAAATTGCAGAAATTTCCTTTACTTTGTGGCAAAATTGCAAAAATTTCACTTATTTTGAGGCAAAATTGCAGAAATTTCAGTTATTTCAGGGAAAAAGGCAGAAATTTTTCTTATTTTGGGGCAAAAAGGCAGAAATTTCTTTTATTTTGGTACAAATTTGCAGAAATTTTTCCTATTTTGGGGCAAAAAGGCAGAAATTCCCCTTATTTTGAGGTAAAGAGGCTGAAATTCCCCTTATTTGGGGGCAAAAAGGCAGAAATTCCTCTTATTTGGGGCAAAAAGCAGACATTTCCCTTATTTTGGGGAAATATTTTTGAAATTTCACTTATTTCGGGGCAAAAAGTCAGAAATTTCCCTTATTTTGGGGCAAAAACCAGAAATTTCTTTTATTATGGTACAAAATTGAAGAAATTTTTCTTATTTTGGAACAAAAAGGCAGAAATTCCCCATATTTTGGAGCAAAATGCAGAAATAATTTGTATTTTGAGGTAAAATGCAGAAATTCCCTTTATTTTGGGGCTAAAAGGCAGAAATTCCCCGTATTTTGAATCAAAATTGCAGAAATTCTCATAATTTTCGGGCAAAAACGCAGAAATTCTACTTATTTGGGGCAAAAAGACAGAATATCCCCTTTTTTCAGGAGCAAAAATTCAGAAAATCCCCTTATTTTGGGGCAAAATTGCAGAAATTTCTTTTACATTGGGGCAAAATTGCAGAAATTTTCTTTATTTTGGGGCAAAATTGCAGAAATTTCACTTATTTCAGAAAAAAAGGCAAAAATTTCTCTTATTTTTGGGCAAAAAGGCAGAAATTTCTTTTTTTTGGTACAAATTGCAGAAATTTTTCTTATTTTGGGGCAAAAAAGCAGAAATTCCCCTTATTTTGGGGCAAAAAGGCATAAATTCCCCATATTTTGGGGCAAAAAGCAGACATTTCTCCTATTTTGGGGAAAAATTTAAGAAATTTCACTTATTTCAGGGCATAAAGTCAGAAATTCCCCTTATTTTGCGGCAAAAAGACAGAAATTCCGTTTATTTTTGGGGAAAAGGCAGAAATTGCACTTATTTTGAGTCAAAAAGGCGGAAAATCACCTTATTTTGGGGCAAAAGTGAAGAAATTTTCCTTTTTTATGGCAAAAAGTTATACATTCCCTTTATTTTCGGGCAAAAAGTCAGAAATTCCTCGTATTTTGGGGCAAAATTGCAGAAACTCCCCTAATTTTGGGGCAAAAAAGCAGAAATTCCCCTTATTTTGGGGTAAAACTGCAAAAATTTCACTTATTTCGCAGCAAGATGGCAGAAATTCCCCTTATTTTCGGCGAAAAACGCAGAAAATCCTCGTATTTTGGAGCAAAATTGCAGAAATTCACCTAATTTTGGGGTAAAACATGCAGTAATTTTCTATATTTTGTGGTAAAAAGGCAGAAATTCCCCTTATTTTGGGCAAATGGCAGGAATTCCTTTTATTTTAGGGCAATATTGCAGAAATTTTCCTTATTTGTGGGCAAAAACCAGAAATTCCCCTTATTTTGAGGCATAATTGCAGAAATTTGCTTTATTATGGAAAAAAATTGCAGAAATTTTCCTTATTTTAGGGCAAAATTTCAGAAATTTCACTTATTTCAGAAAAAAAAGCAAAAATTTTTCTTATTTTGGAAAAAAAAGGCAGAAATTCCTATTATTTTGGGGCAAAAAGGCAGAAATTCACCCTATTTTGGGGTAAAATTTCAGAAATTTCACATATTTCAGGGCAAAAAGGCAGAAATTCCCCTTATTTTGAGGTAAAATGCTGAAATTCTCCATATTTTGGGGCAAAAGGCAGAAATTCCCCTTATTTTGGGGCAAAAAGCCCCAAATTTCCCTTATTTTTGGGCAAAATTTCAGAAATTTCATTTATTTCAAGGTAAAAAGTCAGAAATTACCCTTATTTTGGGGCAAAAAAAAGAAATTTCTTTTATTATGGTACAAAATTGAAGAAATTATTTTTTTATTTTGGAATAAAAACGCAGAAATTTCCCATATTTTGAGGTAAAAGGCAGAAATGATTCTTATTTTGAGGTAAAATCTAGAAATTCCACTTATTTATACGTAAAATGTAGAAATTCCCTTAATATTGAGGAAAAATGCAGAAATTCCCTTTATTTTAGAGCTAAAAGGAAGAAATTTTCCGTATTTTGAAAAAAAATTGCAGAAATTCTCATGATTTTCGGGCAAAAAGGCTGAAATCCTCCTTATTTTTGGGCAAAAAGAAAGAAAATCTCCATTTTTCGGGTGCAAAAAGTCAGAAATTCCCTTTATTTGGGGCAAAATTGCAGAAATTTCACTTATTTGAGAAAAAAAAAGCAAAAATTTTTTTTTTATTTTGGGGCAAAAAGGCAGAAATTCCCATTATTTTGGGGCAAAAAGGCAGAAATTCACCTTATTTTGGGGTAAAATTGCAGAAATTTCACATATTTCAGGGCAAAAAGGCATAAATTTTCCTTATTTTGAGGTAAAATGCTGAAATTCCCCATATTTTGGGGCAAAAGGCAGAAATTCCCCTTATTTTGGGGCAAAAAGCCACAAATTTCCTTTATTTTTGGGCAAAATTGCAAAAATTTCATTTATTTCAGAATAAAAAGTCAGAAATTCCCCTTATTTTGGGGCAAAAAGGAGAAATTTTTTTTATTATGGTACAAAATTGAAGAAATTTTCTTTATTTTGGAACAAAAAGGCATAAATTCCCCATATTTTGGGGTAAAAGGCAGAAATTTTTATTTTGAGGTAAAATGCAGAAATTCCCCTTATTTAGAGGTAAAATGTAGAAATTCCCCTAATATTGGCGAAAAATGCAGAAATTCCCTTTATTTTGGGGCTAAAAGGCAGAAATTTTCCGTATTTTGAAGAAAAATTGCAGAAATTCTCATAATTTTTGGGCTAAAAGGTTGAAATTCTCCTTATTTTGGGGCAAAAAGACAGAAAATCTCCTTTTTTGTAGTGCAAAAATTCAGAAATTCCCATTTTTTGAGGCAAAATTGCAGAAATTTCCTTTACTTTGGGTCAAAATTGCAGAAATTTCCCTTATTTTGTGGTAAAATTGCAGAAATTTCACTTATTTCAGGAAAAAAGGCAGAAATTTCTCTTATTTTGGGGCAAAAAGGCAGAAATTTCTTTTATTTTGGTAAAAAATTGCAGAAAAATTTTCTATTTTGGGGCAAAAAGGCAGAAATTCCCCTTATTTTGATGTAAAAAGGCTGAAATTCCTTTTATTTGGGGGCAAAAAGGCAGAAATTCTCCTCATTTTGAGGCAAAAACATTTCCCTTATTTTGGGGAAAAATTTTAGAAATTTCACTTATTTCAGGGCAAAATTCAGAAATTCCCCTTATTTTGGGGCAAAAAGCAGAAATTTCTATTATTATGGTACAAAATTGAAGAAATTTTCCTTACTTTGGAACAAAAAGGCAGAAATTCCCCATATTTTGGAGCAAAATGCGGAAATTATTCTTATTTTGAGGTAAAATGCAGAAATTCCCTTTATTTTGGGGCTAAAAGGCAGAAATTCCCTGTATTTTGAAGCAAAATTGCAGAAATTCTCATAATTTTCGGGCAAAAAGGCAGAAATTCTCCTTATTTTGGGGCAAAAAAGCAGAAATTTACTTTATATTGGGGCAAAATTGCAGAAATTTTCTTTATTTTGGGGCAAAATTGCAGAAATTTCACTTATTTCAGGAAAAAAAGGCAAAAATTTCTCTTATTTTGGGGCAAAAAGGCAGAGATTTCTTTTATTTTGGTACAAAATTGCAGAAATTTTTCTTATTTTGGGGCAAAAGAGCAGAAATTCCCCTTATTTTGGGGCAAAAAGTCATAAATTCCCCATATTTTGGGGCAAAAAGCAGACATTTCTCTTATTTTGGGGAAAAATTTTAGAAATTTCACTTATTTCAGGGAATAAAGTCAGAAATTCCCCTTATTTTGCGGCAAAAAGACAGAAATTCCGTTTATTTTTGGGGAAAAGGCGAAAATTGCACTTATTTTGAGTCAAAAAGGCGGAAAATCACCTTATTTTGGGGCAAAAGTGAAGAAATTTCCCTTTTTTATGGCAAAAAGTATACATTCCCTTTATTTTCGGGCAAAAAGGCAGAAATTTCCCATATTTTGGAGCAAAATTGCAGAAATTCCCCTAATTTTGGGGCAAAAAGGCAGAAATTTCCCTTATTTTGGGGCAAAAAGTCATAAATTCCCCATATTTTGGGGCAAAAAGCAGACATTTCTCTTATTTTGGGGAAAAATTTTAGAAATTTCACTTATTTCAGGGAATAAAGTCAGAAATTCCCCTTATTTTGCGGCAAAAAGACAGAAATTCCGTTTATTTTTGGGGAAAAGGAGAAAATTGCACTTATTTTGAGTGAAAAAGGTGGAAAATCACCTTATTTTGGGGCAAAAGTGAAGAAATTTCCCTTTTTTATGGCAAAAAGTATACATTCCCTTTATTTTCGGGCAAAAAGACAGAAATTTCCCGTATTTTGGAGCAAAATTGCAGAAATTCCCCTAATTTTGGGGCAAAAAGGCAGAAATTCCCCTTATTTTGGGGCAAAAAGCAGACATTTCTCTTATTTTGGGGAAAAATTTTAGAAATTTCACTTATTTCAGGGAATAAAGTCAGGAATTCCCCTTATTTTGCGGCAAAAAGACAGAAATTCTGTTTATTTTTTGGGAAAAGGCAGAAATTGCACTCATTTTGAGTCAAAAAGGCGGAAAATCACCCTATTTTGGGGCAAAAGTGAAGAAATTTCCCTTTTTTATGGCAAAAAGTATACATTCCCTTTATTTTCGGGCAAAAAGGCAGAAATTCCCCATATTTTGGAGCAAAATTGCAGAAATTCCCCTAATTTTGGGGCAAAAATGCAGAAATTCTCCTTATTTTGGTGTAAAACTGCAGAAATTTCACTTATTTCGCGGCAAGATGGCAGAAATTCCCCTTATTTTCAGCGAAAAAAGCAGAAAATCCTCGTATTTTGGAGCAAAATTGCAGAAATTCACCTAATTTTGGGGTAAGACATGCAGTAATTTTCTATATTTTGTTGCAAAAAGGCAGAAATTGCCCTTATATTTTGTCAAATGGCAGGAATTCCCCTTATTTTAGGGCAAAATTGCAGAAATTTCTCTTATTTGTGGGCAAAGACCAGAAATTCCCCTTATTTTGGGGCAAAATTGCAAAAATTTGCTTTATTATTGGGAAAAATTGCAGAAATTTTTTTTATTTTAGGCCAAAATTGCAGAAATTTCACTTGTTTCAAAAAAAAAAGCAAAAATTTTTCTTATTTTGGAGCAAAAAGGCAGAAATTCCTATTATTTTGGGGCAAAAGGCAGAAATTCACATTATTTTGGGGTAAAATTGTAGAAATTTCACATATTTCAGGGCAGAAAGGCAGAAATTCCCCTTATTTTGAGGTAAAATGCTGAAATTCCCCATATTTTGGGGCAAAAGGCAGAAATTCCCCTTATTTTGGGGCAAAAAGGCACAAATTTTCCTTATTTTCGGGCAAAATTTCAGAAATTTCATTTATTTCAGGGTAAAAAGTCAGAAATTCCCCTTATTTTGGGGCAAAAAGGAGAAATTTTTTTTATTATGGTACAAAATTGAAGAAATTTTTTTTTATTTTGGAAGAAAAAGGCAGAAATTTCCCATATTTTTGGGTAAAAGGCAGAAATGGTTCGTATTTTGAGGTAAAATGCAGAAATTCCCCTTATTTAGAGGTAAAATGTAGAAATTCCCTTAATATTGGGGAAAAATGCAGAAATTCCCTTTATTTTAGAGCTGAAAGGCAGAAATTTTCCTTATTTTGAAAAAAAAAATTGCAGAAATTCTCATGATTTTCCGGCAAAAGGCTGAAATTATCCTTATTTTGGGGCAAAAAGAAAGAAAATCTCCATTTTTCGGGTGCAAAAAGTCAGAAATTCCCTTTATTTGGGGCAAAATTGCAGAAATTTCCTATACTTTGTGGCAAAATTGCAGAAATTTCACTTATTTTGGGGCAAAATTGCAGAAATTTCATTTATTTCAGGGAAAAAAGGCAGAAATTTCCCTTATTTTGTGGCAAAAAGGCAGAAATTTCTTTTATTTTGGTACAAAATTGCAGAAATTTTTCTTATTTTGGGGCAAAAAGGCAGAAATTCCCCATATTTTGGGGCAAAAGGCAGAAATTCGCCTTATTTTGAGAAAAAAGACTGAAATTCCCCTTATTTTGGGGCAAAAAGGAAGAAATTCCCCTTATTTTTGTGCAAAAAGACAGAAATTCCTTTTATTTTTGAGGAAAAGGCAGAAATTGCACTTATTTTGAGATAAAAGGCGGAAAATCCCCTTATTTTGGGGCAAAAGTGAAGAAAATTCCCTTTTTATGGCAAAAAGGTATACATTCCCTTTATTTTCGGGCAAAAAGGCTGAAATTCCTCATATTTTGGAGCAAAATTGCAGAAATTTCCCTAATTTTGGGGCAAAAAGGCAGAAATTTTTCTTATTTTGGGGTAAAACTGCAGAAATTTCACTTATTTCACGGCAAGATGGCAGAAATTCCCCTTATTTTCAGCAAAAAACGCAGAAAATCCTCGTATTTTGCAGCAAAATTGCAGAAATTCACCTAATTTTGGGGTAACACATGCAGTACTTTTCTATATTTTGTGGCAAAAAGGCAGAAATTTCACGTATTTTGGGTCAAATGGAAGAAATTCCCCTTATTTTAGGGCAAAATTTCAGAAATTTCCCTTATTTGTGGGCAAAGACCAGAAATTCCCCTTATTTTGGGGCAAAATTGCGGAAATTAGCTTTATTATGGGGAAAAATTGCAGAAATTTCCCTTATTTTAGGCCAAAATTGCAGAAATTTCACTTATTTCAGAAAAAAAAAAGCAAAAAATTTTTATATTTTGGGACAAAAAGCAGAAATTCCTATTATTTTGGGGCAAAAGGCAGAAATTCACCTTATCTTGGGGTAAAATTTAAGAAATTTCACATATTTCAGGGCAAAAAGGCAGAAATTCCCCTTATTTTGAGGTAAAATGCTGAAATTCCCCATATTTTGGGGCAAAAGGCAGAAATTCCCCTTATTTTGAGGCAAAAATTTACAAATTTATTTTATTTTCGGGCAAAATTTCAGAAATTTCATTTATTTCAGGGTAAAAAGTCAGAAATTCTCCTTATTTTGCGGCAAAAATTAGAAATTTCTTTTATTATGGTACAAAATTGAAGAAATATTTTTTTATTTTGGAAGAAAAAGGCAGATTCCCCATATTTTGGGGTAAAAGGCAGAAATGGTTCTTATTTTGAGGTAAAATGCAGAAATTCCCCTTATTTAGAGGTAAAATATAGAAATTCCCTTAATATTGGGGAAAAATGCAGAAATTCCCTTTATTTTAGAGCTAAAAGGCAGAAATTTTCCGTATTTTGAAAAAAAATTGCAGAAATTCTCATTATTTTCCGGCAAAAAGGCTGAAATTCAACTTATTTTGGGGCAAAAAGAAAGAAAATCTCCATTTTTCTGGTGCAAAAAGTCAGAAATTCCCTTTATTTGGGGCAAAATTCCAGAAATTTTCTTTACTTTGTGGCAAAATTGCAGAAATTTCACTTATTTTGGGGCAAAATTGCAGAAATTTCACTTATTTCAGGGAAAAAAGGCAGAAATTTCTCTTATTTTGGGGCAATAAGGCAGAAATTTCTTTTATTTTGTTACAAATTTGCAGAAATTTTTCCTATTTTGGGGCAAAAAGGCAGAAATTCCCCTTATTTTGAGGTAAAAAGGCTGAAATTCCCCTTGTTTGGGGGCAAAAGGCAGAAATTCCTATTATTTTGGGGCAAAAAGCAGACATTTTCCTTATTTTGGGGAAAAATTTTAGAAATTTCACTTATTTCAGGGCAAAAAGTCAGAAATTCCCCTTATTTTGGGGCAAAAATCAGAAATTTCTTTTCTTATGGTACAAAATTGAAGAAATTTTTCTTATTTTGGAACAAAAAGGCAGAAATTCCCAATATTTTGGAGCAAAATGCAGAAATTATTCTTATTTTGGGGTAAAATGCAGAAATTCCCTTTATTTTGGGGCTAAAAGGCAGAAATTCCCCTTATTTTTGGGCAAAAAGCAGACATTTCCCTTATTTTGGGGAAAAATTTTAGAAATTTCACTTATTTCGGGGCAAAAAGTCAAAAATTCCCCTTATTTTGGGGCAAAAAGACAGAAATTCCGTTTATTTTTGGGGAAAAGGCAGAAATTGCACTTATTTTGAGTCAAAAAGGCGGAAAATCCCCTTATTTTGGGGCAAAAGTGAAGAAATTTCCCTTTTTTATAGCAAAAAGGTGTACATTCCCTTTATTTTCGGGCAAAAAGGCAGAAATTCCTCGTATTTTGAAGCAAAATTGCAGAAATTTTCCTAATTTTGGGGCAAAAAGGCAGAAATTTCCCTTAATTTAGGGTAAAACTGAAGAAATTTCACTTATTTCGCGACAAAATGGCAGAAACTCCCCTTACTTTTGGCGAAAAATGCAGAAAATCCTCGTATTTTTGAGCAAAATTGCAGATATTCACCTAATTTTGGGGTAAAACATGCAGTAATTTTCTTTATTTTGTGGCAAAAAGGCAGAATTTCCCCTTATTTTGGGGCAAATGGCAGAAATTCCCCTTATTTTAGGGCAAAATTTGCAAAAAATTTCCTTATTCGGGGGCAAAAAACAGAAATTCCCCTTATTTTGGGGCAAAATGGCAGAAATTTGCTTTATTTGGGTGCAAAAAACAGAAATTCCCCTTATTTTGGGCAAAATTGCAGAAATTTGCTTTATTATGGGGACAAATTGCAGAAATTTCCCTTATTTTAGGGCAAAATTGCAGAAATTTCACTTATTTCAGAAAAAAAAGCAAAATTTTTTCTTATTTTGGGGTAAAAAGGCAGAAATTCCCATTATTTTGTGGCAAAAAGGCAGAAATTCACCTTATTTTGGGGTAAAAGGCACAAATTCTTCTTATTTTGAGGTAAAATGCAGAAATTCCCCTTATTTAGAGGTAAAATGCAAAAATTCCCCTAATATTGGAAAAAAATGCAGAAATTCACTTTATTTTGGAGCTAAAATGCAAAAATTTTTCGTATTTTGAAGAAAAATTGCAGAAATTCTCATTATTTTCGGGCAAAAAGGCTGAAATTCTCCTTATTTTGGGGCAAAAAGTCAGAAAAATCTCCTTTTTTCGGTTGCAAAAATTCAGAAATTCCCCTTATTTGGGGCAAAATTGCAGAAATTTCCTTTACTTTGAGGCAAAATTGCAGAAATTTCCCTTATTTTGGGGTAAAATTGCAGAAATTTCACTTATTTCAGGGAAAAAAGGCAGAAATTTCTCTTATTTTGAGGCAAAAAGGCAGAAATTTCTTTTATTTTGGTACAAAATTGCAGAAATTTTTCTTATTTTGGGGCAAAAAGGCAGAAATTCTTCTTATTTTGAGAAAAAAGGCTGAAATTTCCCTTATTTTGGGGCAAAAAGGCAGAAATTCCCCTTATATTTGGGAAAAAAGACAGAAATTCTTTTTATTTTTGGGGAAAAGGCAGAAATTGCACTTATTTTGAGTCAAAAAGGCGGAAAATCCCCTTATTTTCGGGCAAATTGAAGAAATTTCTCTTTTTTAAGGCAAAAAGGTGTACATTCCCTTTATTTTCGGGCAAAAAGGCAGAAATTCCCCGTATTTTGCAGCAAAATTGCAGAAATTTTCCTAATTTTGGGGCAAAAAGGCAGAAATTCGCTTATTTAGGGTAAAACTGCAGAAATTTCACTTATTTCGCTGCAAAATGGCAGAAATTCCCCTTATTTTCAGCGAAAAAGGTAGAAAATCCTCGTATTTTGGAGCAAAATTGCAGATATTCACCTAAATTTGGGGTAAAACATGCAGTAATTTTCTTTATTTTGTGGCAAAAACGCAGAATTTCCCCTTATTTTGAGGCAAAAGGCAGAAATTCTCCTTATTTTAGGGCAAAATTTGCAAAAATTTCCCTTATTCGTGGGCAAAAAACAGAAATTCCCCTTATTTTGGGGCAAAATTGCAGAAATTTGCTTTATTTGGGGGCAAAAAACAAAATTCCCCTTATTTTGGGGAAAAATTGCAAAAATTTCCCTTATTTTAGGGCAAAATTGCAGAAATTTCACTTATTTCAGAAAAAAAAGCAAAATTTTTTCTGATTTTGGCGCAAAAAGGCAGAAATTCCCATTATTTTGTGGCAAAAAGGCAGAAATTCACTTTATTTTGGGGTAAAAGGCACAAATTCTTCTTATTTTGAGGTAAAATGCAGAAATTCCCTTTATTTAGAGGTAAAATGCAGAAATACCCCTAATATTGGGAAAAAATGCAGAAATTCACTATATTTTGGAGCTAAAAGGCAGAAATTTTTCGTATTTTGAAGAAAAATTGCAGAAATTCTCATTATTTTCGGGCAAAAAGGCTGATTTTCTCCTTATTTTGGGGCAAAAAGTCAGAAAATCTCCTTTTTTCGGTTGCAAAAATTCAGAAATTCCCCTTATTTGGGGCAAAATTGCAGAAATTTCCTTTACTTTGGGGCAAAATTGCAGAAATTTTCCTTATTCTGGGGTAAAATTGCAGAAATTTCACTTATTTCAGGGAACAAGGCAAAAATTTTTCTTATTTTGGGGCAAAAAGGCAGAAATTTCTATTATTTTGGGGCAAAAGGCAGAAATTCACCTTATTTTGGGGTAAAATTGCAGAAATTCCCCATATTTTAGGGCAAAAGGCAGAAATTCCCCTGATTTTGAGGCAAAAAGCCACAAATTTCCCTTATTTTCAGGCAAAATTTCAGAAATTTCATTTATTTCAGGGTAAAAAGTCGAAATTCCCCTTATTTTGGGTCAAAAAGGAGAAATTTCTTTTATTATGGTACAAAAATGAAAATTTTTTTTTTATTTTGGAAGAAAAACTCAGAAATTCCCCATATTTTGGTGTAAAAGGCAGAAATGGTTCTTATTTTGAAGTAAAATGCAGAAATTCTCCTTATTTAGAGGTAAAATATAGAAATTCCCTTAATATTAGGGAAAAATGCAGAAATTCCCTTTATTTTAGAGCTAAAAGGCAGAAATTTTCCGTATTCTGAAAAAAAATTGCAGAAATTCTCATGATTTTCCGGCAAAAAGGCTGAAATTCTCCTTATTTTGTGGCAAAAATAAAGAAAATCTCCATTTTTCGGGTGCATAAAGTCAGAAATTCCCTTTATTTGGGGCAAAATTCCAGAAATTTCCTTTACTTTGTGGCAAAATTGCAGAAATTTTACTTATTTTGGGGCAAAATTGCAGAAATTTCACTTATTTCAGGGAAAAAAGGCAGAAATTTCTCTTATTTTGGGGCAAAAAGGCAGAAATTTCTTTTATTTTGGTACAAATTTGCAGAAATTTTTCCTATTTTGGGGCAAAAAGGCAGAAATTCCCCTTATTTTGAGGTAAAAAGGCTGAAATTACCCTTATTTGGGGACAAAAGGCAGAAATTCCTATTATTTTGGGGCAAAAAGCAGACATTTTTCTTATTTTGGGGAAAAATTTTAGAAATTTCACTTATTTCAGGGCAAAAAGTCAGAAATTCCCCTTATATTGGGGCAAAAAGACAGAAATTCCGTTTATTTTGGGGGAAAAGTCAGAAATTGCACTTATTTTGAGTCAAAAAGGCGGAAAATCCCCTTATTTTGGGGCAAAAGTGAAGAAATTTCCCTTTTTTATTGCAAAAAGGTGTACATCCCCTTTATTTCCGGGCAAAAAGGCAGAAATTCCCCGTATTTTGAAGCAAAATTAAAGAAATTATCCTAATTTTGGGGCAAAAAGGCAGAATTTCCCCTTAATTTAGGGTAAAACTACAGAAATTTCACTTATTTCGCGGCAAAATGGCAGAAATTCCTCTTATTTTTTGGCGAAAAAGGCAGAAAATCTTCGTATTTTGGAGCAAAATTGCAGATATTCACCTAAATTTAGGGTAAAACATGCAGTAATTTTCTTTATTTTGTGGCAAAAAGGCAGAATTTCCCCTTATTTTGAGGCAAAAGGCAGAAATTCCCCTTATTTTAGGGCAAAATTAGCAAAAATTTCCCTTATTCGTGGGCAAAAAACAGAAATTCCCCTTATTTTGGGGCAAAATTGCAGAAATTTGCTTTATTTGGGGGCAAAAAACAGAAATTCCCCTTATTTTGTGGAAAAATTGCAAAAATTTCCCTTATTTTAGGGCAAAATTGCAGAAATTTCACTTATTTCAGAAAAAAAAGCAAAATTTTTTCTTATTTTGGGGCAAAAAGGCAGAAATTCCCATTATTTTGTGGCAAAAAGGCAGAAATTCACCTTATTTTGGGGTAAAAGGCAGAAATTCTTCTTAGTTTGAGTTAAAATGCAGAAATTCCCCGTATTTAGAGGTAAAATGCAGAAATTCCCCTAATATTGGAAAAAAATGCAGAAATTCACTTTATTTTGGAGCTAAAAGGCAAAAATTTTTCGTATTTTGAAGAAAAATTGCAGAAATTCTCATTATTTTCGGGCAAAAATGCTGAAATTCTCCTTATTTTGGGGCAAAAAGTCAGAAAATCTCCTTTTTTCGGTTGCAAAAATTCAGAAATTCCCCTTATTTGGGGCAAATTTGCAGAAATTTCCTTTACTTTGGGGCAAAATTGCAGAAATTTCTTTTATTTTGGTACAAAATTGCAGAAATTTTTCTTATTTTGGAACAAAAAGGCAGAAATTCCCCATATTTTGGAGCAAAATACAGAAATTATTCTTATTTTGAGGTAAAATGCAGAAATTCCCTTTATTTTGGGGCTAAAAGGCAGAAATTCCCCGTATTTTGAAGCAAAATTGCAGAAATTCTCATAATTTTAGGGGAAAAAGGCTGAAATTCTCCTTATTTTGGTGCAAAAAGAAAGAATATCTCTGTTTTTCAAGGGCAAAAAGTCAGAAATTCCCCTTATTTGAGGCAAAATTGCAGAAATTTCCCTTACTTTGGGGCAAAATTGCAGAAATTTCCCTTATTATGGGGCAAAATTGAAGAAATTTCAATTATTTCAGGAAAAAAAGGCAGAATTTTTTCATATTTTGGGGCAAAAACGCAGAAATTTCTTTTATTTTTGTACAAAATTGCAGAAATTTTTCTTATTTTGGGGCAAAAAGGCAGAAATTCCCCTTATTTTGGAGCAAAAAGCAGAAATTTCTTTTATTATGGTACAAAATTGAAGAAATTTTCCTTATTTTGGAACAAAAAGGCAGAAATTCCCCATATTTTGGAGCAAAATGCAGAAATTATTCTTATTTTGAGGCAAAATGCAGAAATTCCCTTTATTTTGGGGCTAAAAGGCAGACATTCCCCTTATTTTGGGGCAAAAAGCAGACATTTCCCTTATTTTGGGGAAAAATTTTAGAAATTTCACTTATTTCAGGGCAAAAAGTCAGAAATTCCCCTTATTTTGGGGCAAAAAGACAGAAATTCCGTTTATTTTTGGAGAAAAGGCAGAAATTGCACTTATTTTGAGTCAAAAAGGTGGAAAATCCCCTTATTTTGGGGCAAAAGTGAAGAAATTTCCCTTTTTTATGGCAAAAAGGTGTACATTCCCTTTATTTTCGGGCAAAAAGGCAGAAATTCCCCGTATTTTGAAGCAAAATTGCAGAAATTTTACTAATTTTGGGACATAAAGGCAGAAATTTGCTTTAATTTAGGGTAAAACTGCAGAAATTTCACTTATTTCGCGGCAAAATGGCAGAAATTCCCCTTATTTTCGGCGAAAAAGGCAGAAAATCCTCGTATTTTGGAGCAAAATTGCAGATATTCACCTAATTTTGGGGTAAAACATGCAGTAATTTTCTTTATTTTGTGGCAAAAAGGCAGAATTTCCCATTATTTTGGGGCAAATTGCCGAAATTCCCCTTATTTTAGGGCAAAATTTGCAAAACTTTCCCTTATTCGGGGGCAAAAAACAGAAATTCCCTTTATTTGGGGGCAAAATTTCAGGAATTTGCTTTATTTGGGGGCAAAAACAGAAATTCCCCTTATTTTGGGGCAAAATTGCAGAAATTTGCTTTATTATGGGGAAAAAGTGCAGAAATTTCCCTCATTTTAGGGCAAAATTGCAGAAATTTCACTTATTTCAGAAAAAAAAGCAAAATTTTTTCTTATTTTGGGGCAAAAAGGCAGAAATTCCCATTATTTTGTGGCAAAAAGGCAGAAATTCACCTTATTTTGGGGTAAAAGGCAGAAATTCTTCTTATTTTGAGGTAAAATGCAGAAATTCCCCTTATTTAGAGGTAAAATACAGAAATTCCCCTAATATTGGGAAAAAATGCAGAAATTCACTTTATTTTGGAGCTAAAAGGCAGAAATTTTTCGTATTTTGAAGAAAAATTGCAGAAATTCTCATTATTTTCCGGCAAAAAGGCTGAAATTCTCCTTATTTTGGGGCAAAAAGTCAGAAAATCTCCTTTTTTTGGTTGCAAAAATTCAGAAATTCCTTTTATTTTGGGCAAAATTGCAGAAATTTCCTATACTTTAGGGCAAAATTGCAGAAATTTCTCTTATTTTGGGGTAAAATTGCAGAAATTTCACTTATTTCAGGTAAAAAAAGGCAGAAATTTCTCTTATTTTGGGGCAAAAAGGCAGAAATTTTTTTTATTTTGGTACAAAATTGCAGAAATTTTTCTTATTTTGGGGCAAAAATGCAGAAATTCCCCATATTTTGGGGCAAAAGGCAGAAATTCCCCTTATTTTGAGAAAAAAGGCTGAAATTCCCCTTAGTTTGGGGCAAAAAGGCAGAAATTCCCCTTATTTTTGTGCAAAATAACAGAAATTCCTTTTATTTTTGGGGAAAAGGCAGAAATTGCACTTATTTTTAGATAAAAGGCAAAAAATCCCCTTATTTTAGGGCAAAAGTGAAAAAAATTCCCTTTTTTATGGCAAAAAGGTATGCATTCCCATTATTTTCGGGCAAATAGGCAGAAATTCCCTGTATTTTGGAGCAAAATTGCAGAAATTCCCCTAATTTTGTGGCAAAAAGGCAGAAATTCTTCTTATTTTGGGGTAAAACTGCAGAAATTTCACTTATTTCGCTGCAAGATGGCAGAAATTCCCCTTATTTTCAGCGAAAAATGCAGAAAATCCTCATATTTTGGAGCAAAATTGAAAATTCACCTAATTTTGGGGTAAAACATGCAGTAATTTTCTATATTCTGTGGCAAAAATGCAGAAATTCCCCTTATTTTGGGTCAAATGGCAGAAAGTCCCCTTATTTTAGGGCAAAATTGCAGAAATTTCCCTTATTTGTGGGAAAAGACCAGAAATTCCCCTTATTTTGGGGCAAAATTGCAGAAATTTGCTTTATTATGGGGAAAAATTGCAGAAATTTCCCTTATTTTAGGCCAAAATTGAAGAAATTTCACTTATTTCAGAAAAAAAAGCAAAAATTTTTCTTATTTTGGGGCAAAAAGGCAGAAATTCCTATTATTTTGGGGCAAAAGGCAAAAATTCACCTTATTTTGGGGTAAAATTGCAGAAATTTCACATATTTCAGGGCAAAAAGGAAGTAATTCCTTTTATTTTGAGGTAAAATGCTGAAATTCCCCATATTTTGGGGCAAAAGGCAGAAATTCCCCTTATTTTGGGGCAAAAAGCCACAAATTTTCCTTATTTTCGGGCAAAATTTCAGAAATTTCATTTATTTCAGGGTAAAAAGTCAGAAATTTCCCTTATTTTGAGTCAAAAAGGAGAAATTTCTTTTATTATGGTACATAAATGAATTTTTTTTTTTATTTTGGAAGAAAAAGTCAGAAATTCGCCATATTTTGAGGTAAAAGGCAGAAATGGTTCTTATTTTGAGGTAAAATGAAGAAATTCCCCTTATTTAGAGGTAAAATATAGAAATTCCCTTAATATTAGGGAGAAATGCAGAAATTCCATTTATTTTAGAGCTAAAAGGCAGAAATTTTCCGTATTCTGAAAAAAAATTGCAGAAATTCTCATGATTTTCAGGTAAAAAGGCTGAAATTCTCCTTATTTTGGGGCAAAAAGAAAGAAAATCTCCATTTTTCGGGTGCATAAAGTCAGAAATTCCCTTTATTTGGGGCAAAATTTTAGAAATTTCCTTTACTTTGTGGCAAAATTGCAGAAATTTTACTTATTTTGGGGCAAAATTGCAGAAATTTCACTTATTTCAGGTTAAAAAGGCAGAAATTTCTCTTATTTTGGGGCAATAAGGCAGAAATTTCTTTTATTTTGGTACAAATTTGCAGAAATTTTTCCTATTTTGGGGCAAAAAGGCAGAAATTTCCCTTATTTTGAGGTAAAAAAGCTGAATTTCCCCTTGTTTGGGGGCAAAAAGGCAGAAATTCCTATTATTTTGGGGCAAAAAGCAGACATTTCCCTTATTTTGGGGAAAAATTTTAGAAATTTCACTTATTTCAGGGCAAAAAGTCAGAAATTCCCCTTATTTTGGGGCAAAAAGCAGAAATTTCTTTTATTATGGTACAAAATTAAAGAAATTTTTCTTATTTTGGAACAAAAAGGCAGAAATTCCCCATAATTTGGAGCAAAATGCAGAAATTATTCTTATTTTGAGGTAAAATGCAGAAATTCCCTTTATTTTGGGGCTAAAAGGCAGAAATTCCCCTTATTTTGGGGCAAAAAGCAGACATTTCCCTTATTTTGGGGAAAAATTTTAGAAATTTCGCTTATTTCAGGGCAAAAAGTCAAAAATTCCCCTTATTTTGTGGCAAAAATACAGAAATTCCGTTTATTTTGGAGAAAAGGCAGAAATTGCACTTATTTTGAGTCAAAAAGGCGGAAAATCCCCTTATTTTGGGGCAAAAGTGAAGAAATTTCCCTTTTTTATTGCTAAAAAGGTGTACATTCCCTTTATTTTCGGGCAAAAAGGCAGAAATTCCCCGTATTTTGAAGCAAAATTGCAGAAATTTTCCTAATTTTGGGGCATAAAGGCAGAAATTTGCTTTAATTTACGGTAAAACTGCAGAAATTTCACTTATTTCGCGGCAAAATGTCAGAAATTCCTCTTATTTTCGGCGAAAAAAGCCGAAAATCCTCGTTTTTTGGAGCAAAATTGCAGATATTCACCTAATTTTCGGGTAAAACATGCAGTAATTTTCTTTATTTTGTGGCAAAAAGGCAGAATTTCCCTTATTTTGGGGCAAATTGCCGAAATTCCCCTTATTTTAGGGCAAAATTTGCAAAACTTTCCCTTATTCGGGGACAAAAAACAGAAATTCCCCTTATTTTGAGGCAAAATTGCAGAAATTTGCTTTATTTGGGGGCAAAAAACAGACATTCCCCTTATTTTGGGGCAAAATTGCAGAAATTTGGTTTATTATGGGGAAAAAGTGCAGAAATTTCCCTTATTTTAGGGCAAAATTGCAGAAATTTCACTTATTTCAGAAAAAAATCAAATATTTTTCTTATTTTGGGGCAAAAAGGCAGAAATTCCCCTTATTTTGGGACAAAAAACAGAAATTTTCCTTATTTTGGGGCAAAATTGCAGAAATTTGCTATATTATGGAGAAAAATTGCAGAAATTTCCCCTATTATAGTGCAAAATTGCAGAAATTTCACTTATTTCAGAAAAAAAAGCAAAAATTTTTCTTATTTTGGGGCAATAAGGAAGAAATTCCCATTATTTTGGGGCAAAAGGCAGAAATTCACCTTATTTTGTGGTAAAATTGCAGAAATTTCACATATTTCAGGGCAAAAAGGCAGAAATTCCCCTTATTTTGAGGTAAAATGCTGAAATTCCCCATATTTTGGGGCAAAAGCAGAAATTCCCCTTATTTTGGGGCAAAAAGGCACAAATTTCCCTTATTTTCGCGCAAAATTGCAGAAATTTCATTTATTTCAGGGTAAAACGTCAGAAATTTCCCTTATTTTTGGGCAAAAATGAGAAATTTCTTTTATTATGGTACAAAATTGAAGAAATTTTCTTTATTTTAGAACAAAAAGGCAGAAATTCCCCATATTTTGGGGTAAAAGGCAGAAATTCTTCTTATTTTTAGGTAAAATGCAGAAATTCCCCTGATTTAGAGGTAAAATGCAGAAATTCCCATAATATTAAGGAAAAATGCAGAAATTCCCTTTATTTTGGGGCTAAAAGTCAGAAATTTTCCGTATTTTGAAGAAAAATTGCAGAAATTCTCATAATTTTCGGGCAAAAATGCAGAAATTCTCTGTATTTTGGGGTAAAAAGACAGAAAATCCCCTTTTTTCAAGAGCAAAAAGTCAGAAAATCCCCTTATTTTGGGGCAAAATTGCAGAAATTTCCTTTACATTGGGGCAAATTGCAGAAATTTTCCTTATTTTGGGGCAAAATTGCAGAAAATTCACTTATTTCAGGTAAAAAGGCAAAAATTTCTCTTATTTTGGGGCAAAAAGGAAGAAATTTCTTTTATTTTAGTAAAAAATTGCTAAAATTTTTCTTTTTTTGGGGCAAAAAGGCAGAAATTCCCCATATTTTGGGGCAAAAAGCAGAAATTCCCCTTATTTTGAGGTAAAAAGGCTGAAATTCTTCTTATTTGGGGGCAAAAAGGCAGAAATTCCCCTTATTTTGGGGCAAAAAGCAGACATTTCCGTTATCTTGGGGAAAAATTTTAGAAATTTCACTTATTTTAGGGCAAAAATTCAGAAATGCCCCTTATTTTGGGGCAAAAAGAGAGAAATTCTGTTTATTTTTGGGGAAAAGGCAGAAATTGCACTTATTTTGAGTCAAAAAGTCGGAAAATTTCCTTATTTTGGGGCAAAAGTGAAGAAATTTCCCTTTTTTATGGCAAAAAGGTATACATTCCCTTTATTTTCGGGCAAAAATGCAGAAATTCCTCGTATTTTGAAGCAAAATTGCAGAAATTCTTCTAATTGTTGGGCAAAAAGACCGAAATTCCTCTTATTTTGGGGAAAAACTGCAGAAATTTCACTTATTTCGCGGCAAAATGGCAGAAATTCCCCTTATTTTCGGCGAAAAAGGTAGAAAATCTTCGTATTTTGGAGCAATATTGCAGAAATTCACCTAATTATGAAGTAAAACATGCAGTAATTTTCTTTATTTTGTGGCAAAAAGGCAGAAATTCCCCTTATTTTGGGGCAAAAGGCAGAAATTCCCCTATTTTAGGGCAAAATTGCAGAAATTTCCATTATTTGAGGGCAAAAAACAGAAATTTCCCTTATTTTGGGGAAAAATTGCAGAAATTTGCTTTATTATGTGAAAAAATTGCAGAAATTTCCCTTATTTTAAGGCAAAATTGCAGAAATTTCACTAATTTCAGGGAAAAAAAGCAAAAATTTTTCTTATTTTGGGGCAAAAATGCAGAAATTCCCCTTATTTTTGAATAAAATTGCAGAAATTTCCCTTATTTGAGGGCAAAAATTCAGAAAATCTTCTTAATTTCAGGCAAAATTGCAGAAATGACCTGTATTTTGGAGCAAAATTGCAGAAATTCCACTAATATTGGTGCAAAAATGCAGAAATTCCCTTTATTTTGGAGGCCAAAAAGAAGAAATTTCCCATATTTTGGTGCAAAAAGGCTGAAATTTTTCTTATTTTGAGGTAAAATGCTGAAATTCCCCATATTTTGGGGCAAAAGGCAGAAATTCTTATTTTGGGGCAAAAAGGCAGAAATTTCCTTTATTTTCGTGCAAAATTGCAGAAATTTCATTTATTTCAGGGCAAAAAGTCAGAAATTCCCCTTATTTTGGGGAAAATGCAGAAATTTCTTTTATTATGGTACAAAATTGAAGAATTTTTTTTTATATTTTGGAACAAAAAGGCAGAAATTCCCCATATTTTGGGGCAAAATGCAGAAATTATTCTTATTTTGAGGTTAAATGCAGAAATTCCCTTTATTTTGAGGCTAAAAGGCAGAAATTTCCCGTATTTTGAAGCAAAATTCCAGAAATTCTCATAATTTTCGGGCAAAAAGGCAGAAATTCTCCTTATTTTTGGGCAAAAAATCAGAAAATCCCCTTTTTTCGGGAGCTAAAATTCAGAAAATCCCCTTATATGGGGGCAAAAAAAATTCCTTTACATTGGAGCAAAATTGCAGAAATTTTCCTTATTTTGGTGCAAAAAGGCAGAAATTTCTTTTATTTTGGTAAAAAATTGCAAAAATTTCTTCTTATTTTGTGGCAAAAAGGCAGAAATTCCCCATATTTTAAGGCAAAAAGGCAGAAATTCCCATTATTTTGAGGTAAAAGGGCTGAAATTCCCATTATTTTGGGGCAAAAAGGCAGAAATTCCCCTTATTTTGGGGCAAAAAGCAGATATTTCCGTTATTTTGGGAAAAAATTTTAGAAATTTCACTTATTTCAGGGCAAAAAGTCAGAAATTTTTTTTATTTTGGGGCAAAAAGACAGAAATTCCGTTTATTTTTGGGGAAAAGGTAAAAATTGCACTTATTTTGAGTCAAAAAGGAGGAAAATCCCATTATTTTGGGGCAAAAGTTAAGAAATTTCTTTTTTTTTGGCAAAAAGGTATACATTCCATTTATTTTCGGGCAAAAAGGCAGAAATTCTCCAGAATTTGGAGCAAAATTGCAGAAATTCCCCTAATTTTGAGGCAAAATGCAGAAATTCCCCTTATTTTGGGGCAAAAATTGCAGAAATTTTACTTATTTCGCGGCAAAATTGCAGAAATTCCCCTTATTTTCGGCGAAAAAGGCAGAAAATCCTCATATTTTGGAGCAAAATTGCAGAAATTCACGTAATTTTGGGGAAAAACATGAAGTAATTTTCTTATTTTGTGGCAAAAAGGCCGAAATTCCCCTTATTTTAAGGCAAATTGCAGAAATTCCCCTTATTTTAGGGCAAAATTCCAGAAATTTTCTTTATTTTGGGCCAAAATTGCAGAAATTTCACTTATTTCAGGAAAAAAAGGCAGAAATTTTTCTTATTTTGGGGCAAAAAGCAGAAATTCCTTATATTTTGTGGCAAAAATGCAGAAATTCCCCTTATTTTGTGGTAAAAAGGCAGAAATTTCCCTTATTTTGGGGCAAAAATACAGAAATTTCCCTTATTTTGGGGCAAAATTGCAGAAATTTCAATTATTTTGGGGAAAAATTTTTGAAATTTAACTTATTTCAGGGCAAAAAGTCAGAAATTCCCCTTATTTTGGGGAAAAATACAGAAATTCCATTTATTTTTGGAATAAAGTCAGAAATTTCACTTATTTTGAGTCAAAAAGGCGGAAAATCCCCTTATTTTGGGGTAAAAATGAAGAAATTTCCCTTTTTATGGCAAAAAGGTATACATTCTTTTTATTTTCGGGCAAAAAGGCAGAAATTCCCCGTATTTTGAAGCAAAATTGCAAAAATTCCCCTAATTTTGGGGAAAAAAAAGGAAGAAATTCCCCTTATTTCGAAGTAAAACTGCAGAAATTTCACTTATTTCGCGGCAATATGGCAGAAATTCCCCCTATTTTCGGCGAAAAAGGAAGAAAATCCCCGTAATTTGAAGCAAAATTGCAGAAATTCACCTAATTTTCGGGTAAAACATGCAGTAATTTTTTTTGTTTTGGGGCGAAAAGGCAGAAATTCCCCTTATCTTGGGGCAAAAGTCAGATATTCCCCTTATTTTAAGGCAAAATTGCAGAAATTTCCTTTATTTGGGGACAAAAAACAGAAATTCCCTTTATTTTGAAGCAAAATTGCAGAAAATTCCTTTATTATGGGGAAAAATTGCAGAAATTTCTTTTATTTTAAGGCAAAATTGCAGAAATTTCACTTCTTTCAGAGAATAAATGCAAAAATTTTTCTTATTTTGGGACAAAAAGGCAGAAATTCCCATTATTTTGGGGCAAAAAGGCAGAAATTCACCTTATTTTGGGGTAAAATTGCAGACATTTCACATATTTCAGGGCAAAAAGGCAGAAATTCCCGTTATTTGGGGGCAAACAGGCAGAAATTCCCCTTATTTTGTGATAAAATTGAAGAAATTTCCCTTGATTGGAGGCAAAAAGGCAGAAAATCTCCTTAATTTCGGGCAAAAAAGGAGAAATTCCCCGTATTTTGGAGCAAAATTGCAGAAATTCCCCTAATATTGGGGCAAAAATGCAGAAATTCCCTTTATTTGAAGCAAATCGGCAGAAGTTCCCCTTATTTTCGGGAAAAGAGGCAGAAATTCCCTGTATTTTGAAGCAAAATTGCAGAAACTCCCCTAATTTTGGGGCAAAAATGCAGAAATTCCCTATATTTTGGGGCAAAAATACAGAAATTCTCCTTATTTCGGGGCAAAAATCAGAAATTTCCTTTATTTTGGGGCAAAATTTTAGAAATTTCTTTTATTTTGTTACAGAATTGCAGAAATTTTTCTTATTTTGTGGCAAAAAGGCAGAAATTCCCCATATTTTGGTGCAAAAAGGCTGAAATTCTCCTTATTTTGAGGTAAAATGCTGAAATACCCCATATTTTGGAATTAAAAGGCAGAAATTCCCCTCATTTTGGGGCAAAAAAGCACAAATTTCTCTTATTTTCGGGCAAAATTGCAGAAATTTCATTTATCTCAGGGCAAAAAGTCAGAAATTACTTTTACGTTGGGGCAAAAAGCAGAAATTTCTTTTATTTTGGTACAAAATTGAAGAAATTTTACTTATTTTGGAACAAAAAGTCAAAAATTCCCCATATTTTGGCAAAAGGCAGAAATTCCCTTTATTTTGAGGTAAAAAGGCTGAAATTCCCGTTATTTAGGGGCAAACAGACAGAAATCCCTTTACTTTGTGGCAAAAAGGCAGAAATTTCCGTTAATTGGGGCAGAAAAGCAAAATTTTCCTTATTTGGGGGCAATAAGGCAGAAATTCCCCATATTTTGTGGCAAAAAGGCAGAAATTCCCATTTGGAGGTAAAATGCTGAAATTCCCCTTATTTTGGCAAAAAGGCAGTAATTCCCCTTATTTTGGGGCAAAATTGCAGAAATTTCACTTATTTCAGGGAAAAAAGTCAGAAATTTGCCTTATTTTAGGGCAAAAAGCAGAAATTCTCCTAATTTTGGGGCCAAATAGAAATTGCCCTTATTGTGAGGTAAAATTGCGGAAATTTCATATATTTCAGGGCAAAAAGGCAGAAATTCCACTTTATTTCCGGCAATAAGGCAGAAATTCCCCGTATTTTGGAGCAAAATTTCAGAAATTCCCCTTTTATTGGTGCAAAAAGGCAGAAATTCCCTTTATTTGGTGCAATAAGACAGAAATTCCCCGTATTTTGAAGCAAAATTGCACATATTCCCCTAATTTTGAGGGAAAATGCAGAAATTCACATTATTTGGGGGCAAAAAGACAGAAATTCTCCTTATTTCAAGGCAAAATTCAGAAATTCCCCTTATTTTGGTGCAAAATTCCAGAAATGTCCATTATTTTGGGGCAAAATTGCAGAAATCTCCCTTATTTTGGGGCAAAATTACAGAAATTTCTGTTATTTCAGGGAAAAAAACGCAGAAATTTCTCTTATTTTAGGGCAAAAAGGCAGAAATTACTTTTATTTTGCTAAAAAATTGCAGATAATTTCTTTATTTTGGGGCAAAAATACAGAAATTCCCCATATTTTAGGGCAAAAAGGCAGAGATTCCCTTTATTATTAGGTAAAAAGGCTGAAATTCCCCTTCTTTTGGAAAAAAAAGACAGAAATTCCACTTATTTTGTGGCAAAAAGGCAGAAATTTCCCTTATTTTGGGGCAAAATTGCAGAAATTGCACTTATTTCAGGGCAAAATTCAAAAATTCCTTTTATTTTGGGGCAAAAATACAGAAATTCCGTATATTTTTGGGTAAAAAGGCAGAAATTTCACTTATTTTGAGGTAAAAAGGCAGAAATTCCTCTTATTTTGGGACAAAAATAAAAAAATTTCTTTTTTTTCTGGCAAAAGGTAAACGTTCCCCTTATTTTCGGGCAAAAAAGCAGAAATTCCTCGTATTTTGGGGCAAAAATGAAGAAATTTCGCTTTTTTGTGGCAAAAGGTATGCATTCCCCTTACTTTCAGGAAATAATGCAGAAATTGCCCGTATTTTGGAGCAAAATTCTAGAAAATTTCCTAGTTGTGGGGCAAAAAGGCAGTAATTCCTTATCTGGTGGGGCAAAAAGACAGAAATTCTCCTTATTTTGGGGCAAAACTCAGAAATTCCACTTATTTTGGGTCAAAATTCCAGAAATTTCCCGGATTTTGGGGCACAATTGCAGAAATTTCACTTATTTTGGGGCAAAATTGCAGAAATTTCACTTATTTCAGGGAAGAAAGGCAGAAATTTTCCTTATTTTGGAGCAAAAATGCAGAAATTCCTAATATTTAGTGGCAAAAATGCAGAAATTCCCATTATTTTGAGGTAAAGAGGCTGAAAATCCCATTATTTAGGGGTAAAAAGGCAGAAATTTCCCTTATTTTGGGGCAAAAAAACAGAAATTCCCCTTATTTTGAGGCAAAATTGCAGAAATTTTAATTATTTTGAGGAAAAATTTTAGAAATTTAACTCATTTCAGGGCAAAAATTCAGAAAATCCCCTTATTTTGGGGCAAAAAGACAGAAATTCTGTTTATTTTTGGAAAAAAGTCAGAAATTGAACTTATTTTGAGTCAAAAAGGCGAAAAATCCCCTTATTTTGGGGTAAAAATGAAGAAATTTCCCTTTTTATGGCAAAAAGGTATACATTCCCTTTATTTTCGGGCAAAAAGGCAGAAATTCCTTGTATTTTGGAGCAAAATTTCAGAAATTCCTTTTATATTTGTGCAAAAAGGCAGAAATTCCCTTTATTTTGGTGCAATAAGGCAGAAATTCCCCGTATTTTGAAGCAAAATTGCACATATTTCTCTAATTTTGAGGGAAAAGTCAGAAATTCCCATTATTTTCGGCGAAAAAGGCAGAAAATCCCTGTATTTTGGAGCAAAATTGCCGAAATTCACCTAATTTTGGCATAAAACAGGCAGTAATTTTCTTTGTTTTGGGGCAAAAAGGCAGAAATTTCCCTTATTTTGGGGCAAAAGGCAGAAATTCCCCTTATTTTAAGGCAAAATTGCAGAAATTTCCCTTATTTAAGGACAAAAAACAGAAATTCCCTTTATTTTGGGGCAAAATTGCAGAAAATTCCTTTATTATGAAGAAAAATTGCAGAAATTTCTTTTATTTTAAGGCAAAATTGCAGAAATTTTACTTATTTCAGAGAAAAAAAGCAAAAATTTTTCTTATTTTTGGGCAAAAATGCAGAAATTCCCATAATTTTGGGGCAAAAAAGAAAGAAATTCACCTTATTTTGGGGTAAAATTGCAGACATTTCACATATTTCGGGGCAAAAAGGCAGAAATTCCTGTTATTTGGAGGCAACAAGGCAGAAATTCCTATTATTTTAGGATAAAATTGCAGAAATTTCCCTTTTTTGGAGGCAAAAAGGCAGAAAAACCCCTTAATTTCGGGCAAAAAGGCAGAAATTCTTTGTATTTTAAAGCAAAATTGCAGAAATTCCCCAAATATTGGGGCAAAAATGCAGAAATTCCCTTTATTTGGGGCAAATCGGCAGAAGTTCCCCAATTTTCGAGAAAAGAGGCAGAAATTCTCTGTATTTTGAAGCAAAATTGCAGAAACTCCCCTAATTTTGGGGCAAAAAGGCAGAAATTTCCCTTTTTTGGGGCAAAAATACAAAAATTCTCCTTATTTCGGGGAAAAATCAGGTATTTCCCTTATTTTGGGGCAAAATTTTAGAAATTTTTTTTATTTTGGAACAGAATTGCTGAAATTTTTCTTATTTTGTGGCAAAAAGGCAGAAATGCCCCACATTTTGGTGCAAAAAGGCTGAAATTTCCCTTATTTTGTGGTAAAATGCTGAAATTCCCCATATTTTGTGGTTAAAAGGCAGAAATTCCCCTCATTTTGGGGCAAAAAGGCACAAATTTCCCTTATTTTCGGGCAAAATTGCAGAAATTTCATTTATTTCAGGGCAAAAAGTCAGAAATTACTTTTATTTTGGGGCAAAAAGCAGAAATTTCTTTTATTTTGGTACAAAATTGAAGAAATTTTCCTTATTTTGGAACAAAAAGTCAGAAATTCCCCATATTTTGGGCAAAAGGAAGAAATTCCCCTTATTTTGAGGTAAAAAGGCTGAAATTCCCGTTATTTTGGGGCAAAAAGGCAGAAATTCCCTTTACTTTGTAGCAAAAAGGCAGAAATTCCCATTAATTGGGGCAGAAAAGCAAAAATTTTTCTTATTTGTGGGCAATAAGGCAGAAATGACCCATATTTTGTGGCAAAAAGGCAGAAATTCCCTTTATTTGGAGGTAAAATGCTGAAATTCCCCTTATTTTGGCAAAAAGGCATAAATTCCCCTTATTTTCGGGCAAAATTGTAGAAATTTCACTTATTTCAGGGTAAAAAGTCAGGAATTTGCCTTAATTTGGGGTAAAAAGCTGAAATTTTCCTAATTTTGGGGCCAAAAACAGAAATTCCCCTTATTTTGGGGTAAAATTGCAGAAATTTCAAATATTTCAGGGCAAAAAGGCAGAAATTACAATTTATTTCGGGCAATAAGGCAGAAATTCCCCGTATTTTGGAGCAAAATTTCAGAAATTCCCCTTATATTGGTGCAAAAAGGCAGAAATTCCCTTTATTTTGGTGCAATAAGGCAGAAATTCTCCATATTTTGAAGCAAAATTGCACATATTCCCCTAATTTTGAGGGAAAAGTCAGAAATTCCTATTATTTTCGGCGAAAAAGGCAGAAAATCCCTGTATTTTGGAGCAAAATTGCAGAAATTCACCTAATTTTGGCGTAAAACAGGCAGTAATTTTCTTTGTTTTGAGGCAAAAAGGCAGAAATTCCCCTTATTTTGGGGCAAAAGGCAGAAATTCCCCTTATTTTAAGGCAAAATTGCAGAAATTTCCCTTATTTGGAGACAAAAAAACCAGAAATTCCCTTTATTTTGGGGCAAAATTGCAGAAAATTCCTTTATTATGAAGAAAAATTGCAGAAATTTCTTTTATTTTAAGGCAAAATTGCAGAAATTTCACTTATTTCAGAGAAAAAAAGCAAAAATTTTTCTTATTTTGGGGCAAAAATGCAGAAATTCCCATAATTTTGTGGCAAAAAGGCAGAAATTCACCTTATTTTGGGGTAAAGTTGCAGTCATTTCACATATTTCGGGGCAAAAAGGCAGAAATTCCTGTCATTTGGGGGCAAAAAGGAAGAAATTCCCCTTATTTTGGGATAAAATTGCAGAAATTTCCCTTTTTTGGGGGCAAAAAGGCAGAAAATCCCCTTAATTTTGGGCAAAAAGGCAGAAATTCTTTGTATTTTAAAGCAAAATTTCAGAAATTCCCCTTATATTGGTGCAAAAAGGCAGAAATTCCCTTTATTTTGGTGCAATAAGGCAGAAATTCCCCGTATTTTGCAGCAAAAATTGCACATATTCCCCTAATTTTGAGGGAAAAATCAGAAATTCACATTATTTTGGGGCAAAAAGACAGAAATTCTCCTTATTTCAGGGCAAAAATTCAGAAATTCCCCTTATTTTGTGGCAAAATTTAAGAAATGTTCATTATTTTGGAGCAAAAAGGCACAAATTTCCCTTATTTTCGCGCAAAATTGCAGAAATTTTATTTATTTTAGGGCAAAAAGTCAGAAATTTCTCTATTTTGGGGCAAAAAGGCAGAAATTACTATTATTTTGGTACAAAATTGCAGAAAATTTCTTTATTTTGGGGCAAAAATACAGAAATTCTCCATATTTTAGGGCAAAAAGGCAGAGATTCCTCTTATTATTAGGTAAAAAGGCTGAAATTCCCCTAATTTTGGGGCAAAAAGACAGAAATTCCCCTTATTTTGTGGCAAAAAGGCAGAAATTTCCCTTATTTTGGAGCAAAATTGCAGAAATTTCACTTATTTCAGGGCATAATTCAAAAATTCCTTTTATTTTGGGGCAAAAATACAGAAATTCCATATATTTTTAGGTAAAAAGGCAGAAATTTCACTTATTTTGAGGTAAAAAGGCAGAAATTCCTCTTATTTTGGGGCAAAAATGAAGAAATTTCCCTTTTTTTTGGCAAAAGGTAAACATTCCCCTTATTTTCGTGCAAAAAGGCAGAAATTCCCCATATTTTGGAGCAAAATTGCAGAAATTACCCTAATTATGGGGCAAAAAGGCAGAAATTCCCTATATGTTGTTGAAAAAAGACAGAAATTAACCTTATTTTGGGGCTAAACTCAGAAATTCCACATATTTTTGGGGCAAAATTCCAGAGATTTCCCTTATTTTGGGACAAAATTGCAGAAATTTCACTTATTTCATGAAAAAAAGCAGAAATTTTCCTTATTTTGGGGCAAAAAGGCAGAAATTCCTAATATTTTGTGGCAAAAATGCAGAAATTCCCCTTATTTTGTGGCAAAAAGGCAGAAATTTCCCTTATTTTGGGGCAAAATTGTAGAAATTTCTCTTATTTCAGGGCATAATTCAAAAATTCCTTTTATTTTGGAGCAAAAAGACAGAAATTCCATTTATTATTGGGTAAAAAGGCAGAAATTTCACTTATTTTGAGGTAAAAATGCAGAAATTCCTCTTATTTTGGAGCAAAAATTAAGAAATTTCCCTTTTTTGTGGCAAAAGGTATACATTTCCCATATTTTCGGGAAAAAAAGCAGAAATTCCCCATATTTTGGAGCAATATTGCAGAAATTCCCCTAGTTGTAAGGCAAAAAGGCAGAAATTCCCTATTTGTTTGGGCAAAAAGACAGAAATTCTCCTTATTTTGGGGTAAAACTAAGAAATTCCACTTATTTTGGGGCAAAATTCCAGAAATTTTTCTTATTTTGGGGCAAAATTGCAGAAATTTCACTTATTTTGGGGCAAAATTGCAGAAATTTCACTTATTTTGTTGTAAAAAGGCTGAAATTCCTCTTATTTAGGGGCAAAAAGGCAGAAATTTTCCTTATTTTGAGGCAAAAAGACAGAAATTCCCCCTATTTTGTGGCACAAAGGAAGAAATTTCTTTTATTTTAGGGCAAAATTGCAGAAATTTCACTTATTTTGTGGTAAAAAGGCTGAAATTCCCCTCATTTAGGGGCAAAAAGGTAGAAATTTCCCCTATTTTGGGGCAAAAAGACAGAAATTCCCCTTATTTTGTCGCACAAAGGCAGAAATTTCTTTTATTTTAGGGCAAAATTGCAGAAATTTCACTAATTTCATGGCATAATTCAAAAATTCCTTTTATTTTGGGGCAGAAAGACAGAAATTATGTTTATTTTTTGGTAAAAAGGCAGAAATTTCACTTATTTTGAGGTAAAAAGGCAGAAATTCCTCTTATTTTGGGTCAAAAATGAAGAAATTTCCTTTTTTTATGGCAAAATGTATACATTCCCTTAATTTTTGGGAAAAATGCAGAAATTCCCTGTATTTTGGAGCAAAATTGCAGAAATTCCCCTAGTTGTGGGGCAAAAGCAGAAATTCCCTATTTGTTGAGGCAAAAAGACAGAAATATTCCTTATTTTGGGACAAAACTCAGAAATTCCACTTATTTTGGGGCAAAATTCCAGAAATTTCCCTTATTTTGGGGCAAAATTGCAGAAATTTCACTTATTTTGGGGCAAAATTGCAGAAATTTCCCTTATTTCAGCCAAGAAAGGCAGAAATTTTCCTCATTTTGGAGCAAAAATGCAGATATTCCTAATATTTTGTGGCAAAAATGCAGAAATCACAATTTATTTTTTGTTAAAAAGGCTGAAATTCACATTATTTGGGGGCAAAAAGGCAGAAATTTCCCTTATTTTTTGGCAAAAATACAGAAATTCCCCTTATTTTGGGGCAAAATTGCAGAAATTTCAATTATTTTGGGGAAAAATTGCAAAAATTTCTTTTATTTTAAGGCAAAATTGCAGAAATTTCACTTATTTCAGAGAAAAAAAGTAACATTTTTTCTTATTTTAGGGCAAAAATGCAGAAATTCCCATTATTTTGGGGCAAAAGGCATAAATTCACCTTATTTTGGGGTAAAATTGCAGACATTTCACATATTTCAGGGCAAAAAGGCAGTAATTCTGTTATTTGGGGGCAAAAAGCCAGAAATTCCCCTTATTTTGTTTAAAAAGGCTGAAATTCCCGATTTTTGGGGCAAAAAGGCAGAAATTCCCTTTACTTTGTGGCAAAAAAGGCAGAAATTCCCGTTAATTGGGGCAGAAAAGCAAAAATTTTCCTTATTTGGGGGCAATAAGGCAGAAATTCCCCATATTTTGTGGCAAAAAGGCAAAAATTCCCCATATTTGGAGGTAAAATGCTGAAATTCCCCTTATTTTGGCAAATAGGCAGAAATTCTCCTTATTTAGGGGCAAAATTGCAGAAATTTCACTTATTTCAGGGCAAAAAGTAAGAAATTTGCCTTATTTTGGGGCAAAAAGCAGAAATTCTCCTAATTTTGGGGCCAAAAACAGAAATTCCCCTTATTTTGGGGTAAAATTGCAGAAATTTCAAATATTTCAGAGCAAAAAGGCAGAAATTCCACATTATTTCTGGCAATAAGGCAGAAATTCCCCATATTTTGGAGCAAAATTTCAGAAATTCCACGTATAATGGTGCAAAAATGCAGAAATTTTCGTTATTTTGGTGCAATAAAGCAGAAATTCCACTTATTTTGAAGCAAAATTGCACATATTCCCCTAATTTTGAGGGAAAATGCTGAAATTCACATTATTTTGGGGCAAAAAGACAGAAATTCTCCTTATTTCAGGGCAAAAATCAGAAATTCTTCTTATTTTGGGGCAAAATTCCAGAAATGTCCATTATTTTGGGGCAAAATTGCAGAATTCTTCCTTATTTTGGGGCAAAATTACAGAAATTTCACTTATTTCAGGGAAAAAACACAGAAATTTCTGTTATTTTGGGGCATAAAGGCAGAAATTACTTTTATTTTGGTACAAAATTGCAGAAAATTTCTTTATTTTGGGGCAAAAATACAGAAATTCCCCATATTTTGAGGCAAAAATGCAGAGATTCCCCTTATTATTAGGCAAAAAGACAGAAATTCCCCTTATTTAGGGGCAAAATAACAGATATTTCACTTATTTCAGGGAAAAAGGCAGAAATTTTTTTAGTTTGGAGCAAAATAGCAGAAATTCCTAATATTTTGTGGCGAAAATGCAGATATTCACTTTATTTTGAGGTAAAAAGGCTGAAATTCTCCTTATTTGGAGGCAAAAAGGCAGAAATTTCCCCTATTTTGGGGCAAAAAGTCAGAAATTCCCCTTATTTTGTGGCACAAAGGCAGAAATTTCCCTTATTTTGAGGCAAAATTTGAGAAATTTCACTTATTTCAGGGCAAAATTCAAAAATTGCATTTATTTTGGGGCAAAAATACAGAAATTCCGTATATTTTTGAGTAAAAAGGCAGAAATTTCACTTATTTTGACGTAAAAAGGCAGAAATTCCTCTTATTTTGGGGCAAAAATGAAAAAATTTCTCTTTTTTTGTGGCAAAAGGTAAACATTCCCCTAATTTTCGGGCAAAAAAACAGAAATTCCCCGTATTTAGGAGCAAAATTGCAGAAATTCCCCTAATTGTGGGACAAAAAGGCAGAAATTCCCTATATGTTGGGGCAAAAAGACAGAAATTCTCTTTATTTTGGGGCAAAACTCAGAAATTCCACTTATTTTGGCGCAAAATTCAAGAAATTTCTCTTATTTTGGGACAAAATTGCAGAAATTTCAATTTTTTGGGCCAAAATTGCAGAAATTTCACTTATTTCAGGGAAAAAAGGCAGAAATTTTTCTTATTGTGAGGCAAATAGGCAGAAATTCCTTATATTTTGTGGCAAAAAATGCAGAAATTCCCCTTATTTTGAGGTTAAAATGCAGAAATTTCCCTTATTTTGGGGCAAAAATACAGAAATTCCCTTTATTTTGGGGCAAAACTGCAGAAATTTCAATTATTTTGGGGAAAATTTTTTGAAATTTAACTTATTTAAGGTCAAAAAGTCAGAAATTCCCCTTATTTGGGGCAAAAAGACAGAAATTCCATTTATTTTTGGAAAAAAGTCAGAAATTGCACTTATTTTGAGTCAAAAAGGCGGAAAATCCTTTTATTTTGGGGTAAAAATGAAGAAATTTCCCTTTTTATGGCAAAAAGGTATACATTCCCTTTATTTTCGGGCAAAAAGGCAGAAATTCCCCGTATTTTAGAGCAAAATTGCAAAAATTCCCCTTATTTTGGGGCAAAAAGGCAGAAATTCCCCTTATTTTGGGGTAAAACTGCAGAAATTTCACTTATTTCGCGGCAAAATGGCAGAAAATCCTCTTATTTTCTGTGAAAAAGGCAGAAAATCCCCGTATTTTGGAGCAAAATTGCAGAAATTCACCTAGTTTTGGCGTAAAACATGCAGTAATCTTTTTTGTTTTGGGGCAAAAAAGGCAGAAATTCTCCTTATTTTGGGGCAAAAGGCAGAAATTCCCCTTAATTTAGGGCAAATTTGCAGAAATTTCCCTTATTTGGGGACAAAAAACAGAAATTCCCTTTATTTTGGGGCAAAATTGCAAAAAAATCCTTTATTATGGGGAAAAATTGCAGGCAATTTCTTTTATTATAAGGCAAAATTTCAGAAATTTCACATATTTCAGAGAAAAAAAGCAAAAATTTTTCATATTTTGGGGCAAAAAGGCAGAAATTCCCATTATTTTTGGGCAAAAAGGTAGAAATTCACCTCATTTTGGGGTAAAATTGCAGACGTTTCACATATTTCAGGGCAAAAAGGCAGAAATTCCCGTTATTTGAGGGCATAAAGGCAGAAATTCCTTTTATTTTGGGATAAAATTGCAGAAATTTCCCTTGTTTGGGGGCAAAAAGGAAGAAAATCCCCTTAATTTTGGGCAAAAAGGCAGAAATTCCCCGTATTTTAAAGCAAAATTGCAGAAATTCCCTAAATATTGGGGCAAAAATGCAGAAATTCCCTTTATTTGGGGCAAATCGGCAGAAGTTCCCCTTATTTTCGGGAAAAGAGGCAGAAATTCCCTGTATTTTGAAGCAAAATTGCAGAAACTCCCCTAATTTTGAGGCAAAAAGGCAGAAATTCCCTTTTTTGGGGGGCAAAAAAACAGAAATTCTCCTTATTTCGGGGCAAAAATCAGAAATTTCCCTTATTTTGGGGCAAAATTTTAGAAATTTCTTTTATTTTGGTACAGAATTGCAGCAATTTTTCTTATTTTGTGTCAAAAAGGCAGAAATTCTTCATATTTTGGTGCAAAAAGGCTGAAATTCCCCTTATTTTGAGGTAAAATGCTGAAATTCCCCATATTTTGGGGTTAAAAGGCAGAAATTCCCCTCATTTTGGGGCAAAGAGGCACAAATTTCCATTATTTTCGGGCAAAATTGCAGAAATTTCATTTATTTCAGGGCAAATAGTCAGAAATTATTGTTATTTTGGGGCAAAAAGCAGAAATTTCTTTTATTTTGGTACAAAATTGAAGAAATTTTCTTTATTTTGGAACAAAAAGTCAGAAATTCCCCATATTTTGGGCAAAAGGCAGAAATTCCCCTTATTTTGGGGTAAAAAGGCTGAAATTCCCATTAATTTGGGGCAAAAAGGCAGAAATTCCCTTTACTTTGTGGCAAAAAGGCAGAAATTCCAATTATTGGGGCAGAAAAGCAAAAATTTTCCTTATTTGGGGGCAATAAGGCATAAATTCCCCATATTTTGTGGCAAAAAGGCAGAAATTCCCCTTATTTGAAGGGAAAATGATGAAATTCCCCTTATTTTGGGGCAAAATTGCAGAAATTTCACTTATTTCAGGGCAAAAAGTCAGAAATTTGCCTTAATATGGGGCAAAAAGCAGAAATTCTCCTAATTTTGGGGCCCAAAACAGAGATTCCCCTTATTTTGTGGTAAAATTGCGGAAATTTAAAATATTTCAGGGCAAAAAGGCAGAAATTCCACTTTATTTCCGGCAATAAGGCAAAAATTCCCCGTATTTTGGAGCAAAATTTCAGAAATTCCCCTTATATTGGTGCAAAAATGCAGAAATTCCTTTTATTTTGGTGCAATAAAAAAAAAAATTCCCCGTATTTTGAAGCAAAATTGCACTTATTCCCCTAATTTTGAGGGAAAATGCAGAAATTCACATTATTTTGGGGCAAAAAGACAGAAATTCTCCTTATTTCAGGGCAAAAAGTCAGAAATTCTTCTTATTTTGGGGCAAAATTCCAGAAATGTCCATTATTATGGGGCAAAATTGCAGAAATCTCCCTTATTTTGGGGCAAAATTACAGAAATTTCACTTATTTCAGGGAAAAAACGCAGAAATTTCTCTTATTTTGGGGCAAAAAGGCAGAAATTACTTTTATTTTGGTACAAAATTGCAGAAAATTTCTTTATTTTGGGGCAAAAATACAGAAATTCCCCATATTTTAGGGCAAAAATGCAGAGATTCCCCTTATTATTAGGCAAAAAGACAGAAATTCCCCTTATTTAGGGGCAAAATAACAGATATTTCACTTATTCCAGGGAAAAAAGGCAGAAATATTTTTAGTTTGGAGCAAAATAGCAGAAATTCCTAATATTTTGTGGCGAAAATGCAGAAATTCACCTTATTTTGAGGTAAAAAGGCTGAAATTCTCCTTATTTGGAGGCAAAAAGGCAGAAATTTCCCCTATTTTGGGGCAAAAAGTCAGAAATTCCCCTTATTTTGTGGCACAAAGGCAGAAATTTCCCTTATTTTGAGGCATAATTGAAGAAATTTCACTTATTTCAGGGCAAAATTCAAAAATTGCATTTATTTTGGGGCAAAAATACAGAAATTCGGTATATTTTTGAGTAAAAAGGCAGAAATTTCACTTATTTTGACGTAAAAAGGCAGAAAATCCTCTTATTTTGGGGCAAAAATGAAGAAATTTTCCTTTTTTGTGGCAAAAGGTAAACATTCCCCTTATTTTCGGGCAAAAAAACAGAAATTCCCCGTATTTTGGAGCAAAATTGCAGAATTTCTCCTAATTGTGGGGCAAAAAGGCAGAAATTCCCTATATGTTGGGGCAAAAAGACAGAAATTCTCTTTATTTTGGGGCAAAACTCAGAAATTCCACTTATTTTGGGGCAAAATTTAAGAAATTTCTCTTATTTTGAGACAAAATTGCAGAAATTTCAATTTTTTGGGCCAAAATTGCAGAAATTTCACTTATTTTAGGGAAAAAAGGCAGAAATTTTTCTTATTGTGGGGCAAAAAGGCAGAAATTCCTTATATTTTGTGGCAAAAAATGCAGAAATTCCCCTTATTTTGAGGTTAAAATGCAGAAATTTCCCTTATTTTGGGGCAAAAATACAGAAATTCCCCTTATTTTGGGGCAAAACTGCAGAAATTTCAATTATTTTGGGGAGAATTTTTTGAAATTTAACTTATTTCAGGGCATAAAGTCAGAAATTCCCCTTATTTTGGGGCAAAAAGACAGAAATTCCATTTATTTTTGGAAAAAAGTCAGAAATTGCACTTATTTTGAGTCAAAAAGGCGGAAAATCCTTTTATTTTGGGGTAAAAATGAAGAAATTTCCCTTTTTATGGCAAAAAGGTATACATTCCCTTTATTTTCGGGCAAAAAGGCAGAAATTCCCCGTATTTTAGAGCAAAATTGCAAAAATTCCCCTAATTTTGGGGCAAAAAGGCAGAAATTCCCCTTATTTTGGGGTAAAACTGCAGAAATATCACTTATTTCGCGGCAAAATGGCAGAAAATCCCCTTATTTTCTGTGAAAAATGCAGAAAATCCCTGTATTTTGGAGCAAAATTGCAGAAATTCACCTAGTTTTGGCGTAAAACATGCAGTAATCTTCTTTGTTTTGGGGCAAAAAAGGCAGAAATTCTCCTTATTTTGGGGCAAAAGGCAAAAATTCCCCTTAATTTAGGGCAAAATTGCAGAAATTTCCCTTATTTGGGGACAAAAAACAGAAATTCCCTTTATTTTGGGGCAAAATTGCAAAAAAATCCTTTATTATGGGGAAATATTGCAGCAATTTCTTTTATTATAAGGCAAAATTTCAGAAATTTCACATATTTCAGAGAAAAAAAGCAAAAATTTTTCTTATTTTGGGGCAAAAATGCAGAAATTCCCATAATTTTGTGGCAAAAAGGCAGAAATTCACCTTATTTTGGGGTAAAGTTGCAGTCATTTCACATATTTCGGGGCAAAAAGGCAGAAATTCCTGTCATTTGGGGGCAAAAAGGAAGAAATTCCCCTTATTTTGGGATAAAATTGCAGAAATTTCCCTTTTTTGGGGGCAAAAAGGCAGAAAATCCCCTTAATTTTGGGCAAAAAGGCAGAAATTCTTTGTATTTTAAAGCAAAATTTCAGAAATTCCCCTTATATTGGTGCAAAAAGGCAGAAATTCCCTTTATTTTGGTGCAATAAGGCAGAAATTCCCCGTATTTTGCAGCAAAAATTGCACATATTCCCCTAATTTTGAGGGAAAAATCAGAAATTCACATTATTTTGGGGCAAAAAGACAGAAATTCTCCTTATTTCAGGGCAAAAATTCAGAAATTCCCCTTATTTTGTGGCAAAATTTAAGAAATGTTCATTATTTTGGAGCAAAAAGGCACAAATTTCCCTTATTTTCGCGCAAAATTGCAGAAATTTTATTTATTTTAGGGCAAAAAGTCAGAAATTTCTCTATTTTGGGGCAAAAAGGCAGAAATTACTATTATTTTGGTACAAAATTGCAGAAAATTTCTTTATTTTGGGGCAAAAATACAGAAATTCTCCATATTTTAGGGCAAAAAGGCAGAGATTCCTCTTATTATTAGGTAAAAAGGCTGAAATTCCCCTAATTTTGGGGCAAAAAGACAGAAATTCCCCTTATTTTGTGGCAAAAAGGCAGAAATTTCCCTTATTTTGGAGCAAAATTGCAGAAATTTCACTTATTTCAGGGCATAATTCAAAAATTCCTTTTATTTTGGGGCAAAAATACAGAAATTCCATATATTTTTAGGTAAAAAGGCAGAAATTTCACTTATTTTGAGGTAAAAAGGCAGAAATTCCTCTTATTTTGGGGCAAAAATGAAGAAATTTCCCTTTTTTTTGGCAAAAGGTAAACATTCCCCTTATTTTCGTGCAAAAAGGCAGAAATTCCCCATATTTTGGAGCAAAATTGCAGAAATTACCCTAATTATGGGGCAAAAAGGCAGAAATTCCCTATATGTTGTTGAAAAAAGACAGAAATTAACCTTATTTTGGGGCTAAACTCAGAAATTCCACATATTTTTGGGGCAAAATTCCAGAGATTTCCCTTATTTTGGGACAAAATTGCAGAAATTTCACTTATTTCATGAAAAAAAGCAGAAATTTTCCTTATTTTGGGGCAAAAAGGCAGAAATTCCTAATATTTTGTGGCAAAAATGCAGAAATTCCCCTTATTTTGTGGCAAAAAGGCAGAAATTTCCCTTATTTTGGGGCAAAATTGTAGAAATTTCTCTTATTTCAGGGCATAATTCAAAAATTCCTTTTATTTTGGAGCAAAAAGACAGAAATTCCATTTATTATTGGGTAAAAAGGCAGAAATTTCACTTATTTTGAGGTAAAAATGCAGAAATTCCTCTTATTTTGGAGCAAAAATTAAGAAATTTCCCTTTTTTGTGGCAAAAGGTATACATTTCCCATATTTTCGGGAAAAAAAGCAGAAATTCCCCATATTTTGGAGCAATATTGCAGAAATTCCCCTAGTTGTAAGGCAAAAAGGCAGAAATTCCCTATTTGTTTGGGCAAAAAGACAGAAATTCTCCTTATTTTGGGGTAAAACTAAGAAATTCCACTTATTTTGGGGCAAAATTCCAGAAATTTTTCTTATTTTGGGGCAAAATTGCAGAAATTTCACTTATTTTGGGGCAAAATTGCAGAAATTTCACTTATTTTGTTGTAAAAAGGCTGAAATTCCTCTTATTTAGGGGCAAAAAGGCAGAAATTTTCCTTATTTTGAGGCAAAAAGACAGAAATTCCCCCTATTTTGTGGCACAAAGGAAGAAATTTCTTTTATTTTAGGGCAAAATTGCAGAAATTTCACTTATTTTGTGGTAAAAAGGCTGAAATTCCCCTCATTTAGGGGCAAAAAGGTAGAAATTTCCCCTATTTTGGGGCAAAAAGACAGAAATTCCCCTTATTTTGTCGCACAAAGGCAGAAATTTCTTTTATTTTAGGGCAAAATTGCAGAAATTTCACTAATTTCATGGCATAATTCAAAAATTCCTTTTATTTTGGGGCAGAAAGACAGAAATTATGTTTATTTTTTGGTAAAAAGGCAGAAATTTCACTTATTTTGAGGTAAAAAGGCAGAAATTCCTCTTATTTTGGGTCAAAAATGAAGAAATTTCCTTTTTTTATGGCAAAATGTATACATTCCCTTAATTTTTGGGAAAAATGCAGAAATTCCCTGTATTTTGGAGCAAAATTGCAGAAATTCCCCTAGTTGTGGGGCAAAAGCAGAAATTCCCTATTTGTTGAGGCAAAAAGACAGAAATTCTCCTTATTTTGGGACAAAACTCAGAAATTCCACTTATTTTGGGGCAAAATTCCAGAAATTTCCCTTATTTTGGGGCAAAATTGCAGAAATTTCACTTATTTTGGGGCAAAATTGCAGAAATTTCCCTTATTTCAGCCAAGAAAGGCAGAAATTTTCCTCATTTTGGAGCAAAAATGCAGATATTCCTAATATTTTGTGGCAAAAATGCAGAAATCACAATTTATTTTTTGTTAAAAAGGCTGAAATTCACATTATTTGGGGGCAAAAAGGCAGAAATTTCCCTTATTTTTTGGCAAAAATACAGAAATTCCCCTTATTTTGGGGCAAAATTGCAGAAATTTCAATTATTTTGGGGAAAAATTGCAAAAATTTCTTTTATTTTAAGGCAAAATTGCAGAAATTTCACTTATTTCAGAGAAAAAAAGTAACATTTTTTCTCATTTTGGGGCAAAAATGCAGAAATTCCCATTATTTTGGGGCAAAAAGGCATAAATTCACCTTATTTTGGGGTAAAATTGCAGACATTTCACATATTTCAGGGCAAAAAGGCAGTAATTCCTGTTATTTGGGGGCAAAAATCCAGAAATTCCCCTTATTTTGTTTAAAAAGGCTGAAATTCCCGATTTTTGGGGCAAAAAGGCAGAAATTCCCTTTACTTTGTGGCAAAAAAGGCAGAAATTCCCGTTAATTGGGGCAGAAAAGCAAAAATTTTCCTTATTTGGGGGCAATAAGGCAGAAATTCCCCATATTTTGTGGCAAAAAGGCAAAAATTCCCCATATTTGGAGGTAAAATGCTGAAATTCCCCTTATTTTGGCAAATAGGCAGAAATTCTCCTTATTTAGGGGCAAAATTGCAGAAATTTCACTTATTTCAGGGCAAAAAGTAAGAAATTTGCCTTATTTTGGGGCAAAAAGCAGAAATTCTCCTAATTTTGGGGCCAAAAACAGAAATTCCCCTTATTTTGGGGTAAAATTGCAGAAATTTCAAATATTTCAGAGCAAAAAGGCAGAAATTCCACATTATTTCTGGCAATAAGGCAGAAATTCCCCATATTTTGGAGCAAAATTTCAGAAATTCCACGTATAATGGTGCAAAAATGCAGAAATTTTCGTTATTTTGGTGCAATAAGGCAGAAATTCCACTTATTTTGAAGCAAAATTGCACATATTCCCCTAATTTTGAGGGAAAATGCTGAAATTCACATTATTTTGGGGCAAAAAGACAGAAATTCTCCTTATTTCAGGGCAAAAAGTCAGAAATTCTTCTTATTTTGGGGCAAAATTCCAGAAATGTCCATTATTTTGGGGCAAAATTGCAGAATTCTTCCTTATTTTGGGGCAAAATTACAGAAATTTCACTTATTTCAGGGAAAAAACACAGAAATTTCTGTTATTTTGGGGCATAAAGGCAGAAATTACTTTTATTTTGGTACAAAATTGCAGAAAATTTCTTTATTTTGGGGCAAAAATACAGAAATTCCCCATATTTTGAGGCAAAAATGCAGAGATTCCCCTTATTATTAGGCAAAAAGACAGAAATTCCCCTTATTTAGGGGCAAAATAACAGATATTTCACTTATTTCAGGGAAAAAGGCAGAAATTTTTTTAGTTTGGAGCAAAATAGCAGAAATTCCTAATATTTTGTGGCTAAAATGCAGATATTCACTTTATTTTGAGGTAAAAAGGCTGAAATTCTCCTTATTTGGAGGCAAAAAGGCAGAAATTTCCCCTATTTTGGGGCAAAAAGTCAGAAATTCCCCTTATTTTGTGGCACAAAGGCAGAAATTTCCCTTATTTTGAGGCAAAATTTGAGAAATTTCACTTATTTCAGGGCAAAATTCAAAAATTGCATTTATTTTGGGGCAAAAATACAGAAATTCCGTATATTTTTGAGTAAAAAGGCAGAAATTTCACTTATTTTGACGTAAAAAGGCAGAAATTCCTCTTATTTTGGGGCAAAAATGAAGAAATTTCTCTTTTTTTGTGGCAAAAGGTAAATATTCCCCTAATTTTCGGGCAAAAAAACAGAAATTCCCCGTATTTAGGAGCAAAATTGCAGAAATTCCCCTAATTGTGGGACAAAAAGGCAGAAATTCCCTATATGTTGGGGCAAAAAGACAGAAATTCTCTTTATTTTGGGGCAAAACTCAGAAATTCCACTTATTTTGGGGCAAAATTCAAGAAATTTCTCTTATTTTGGGACAAAATTGCAGAAATTTCAATTTTTTGGGCCAAAATTGCAGAAATTTCACTTATTTCAGGGAAAAAAGGCAGAAATTTTTCTTATTGTGAGGCAAATAGGCAGAAATTCCTTATATTTTGTGGCAAAAAATGCAGAAATTCCCCTTATTTTGAGGTTAAAAGGCAGAAATTTCCCTTATTTTGGGGCAAAAATACAGAAATTCCCTTTATTTTGGGGCAAAACTGCAGAAATTTCAATTATTTTGGGGAAAATTTTTTGAAATTTAACTTATTTAAGGTCAAAAAGTCAGAAATTCCCCTTATTTGGGGCAAAAAGACAGAAATTCCATTTATTTTTGGAAAAAAGTCAGAAATTGCACTTATTTTGAGTCAAAAAGGCGGAAAATCCTTTTATTTTGGGGTAAAAATGAAGAAATTTCCCTTTTTATGGCAAAAAGGTATACATTCCCTTTATTTTCGGGCAAAAAGGCAGAAATTCCCCGTATTTTAGAGCAAAATTGCAAAAATTCCCCTTATTTTGGGGCAAAAAGGCAGAAATTCCCCTTATTTTGGGGTAAAACTGCAGAAATTTCACTTATTTCGCGGCAAAATGGCAGAAAATCCTCTTATTTTCTGTGAAAAAGGCAGAAAATCCCCGTATTTTGGAGCAAAATTGCAGAAATTCACCTAGTTTTGGCGTAAAACATGCAGTAATCTTTTTTGTTTTGGGGCAAAAAAGGCAGAAATTCTCCTTATTTTGGGGCAAAAGGCAGAAATTCCCCTTAATTTAGGGCAAATTTGCAGAAATTTCCCTTATTTGGGGACAAAAAACAGAAATTCCCTTTATTTTGGGGCAAAATTGCAAAAAAATCCTTTATTATGGGGAAAAATTGCAGGCAATTTCTTTTATTATAAGGCAAAATTTCAGAAATTTCACATATTTCAGAGAAAAAAAGCAAAAATTTTTCATATTTTGGGGCAAAAAGGCAGAAATTCCCATTATTTTTGGGCAAAAAGGTAGAAATTCACCTCATTTTGGGGTAAAATTGCAGACGTTTCACATATTTCAGGGCAAAAAGGCAGAAATTCCCGTTATTTGAGGGCATAAAGGCAGAAATTCCTTTTATTTTGGGATAAAATTGCAGAAATTTCCCTTGTTGGGGGGCAAAAAGGAAGAAAATCCCCTTAATTTTGGGCAAAAAGGCAGAAATTCCCCGTATTTTAAAGCAAAATTGCAGAAATTCCCTAAATATTGGGGCAAAAATGCAGAAATTCCCTTTATTTGGGGCAAATCGGCAGAAGTTCCCCTTATTTTCGGGAAAAGAGGCAGAAATTCCCTGTATTTTGAAGCAAAATTGCAGAAACTCCCCTAATTTTGGGGCAAAAAGGCAGAAATTCCCTTTTTTGGGGGGCAAAAAAACAGAAATTCTCCTTATTTCGGGGCAAAAATCAGAAATTTCCCTTATTTTGGGGCAAAATTTTAGAAATTTCTTTTATTTTGGTACAGAATTGCAGCAATTTTTCTTATTTTGTGTCAAAAAGGCAGAAATTCTTCATATTTTGGTGCAAAAAGGCTGAAATTCCCCTTATTTTGAGGTAAAATGCTGAAATTCCCCATATTTTGGGGTTAAAAGGCAGAAATTCCCCTCATTTTGGGGCAAAGAGGCACAAATTTCCATTATTTTCGGGCAAAATTGCAGAAATTTCATTTATTTCAGGGCAAATAGTCAGAAATTATTGTTATTTTGGGGCAAAAAGCAGAAATTTCTTTTATTTTGGTACAAAATTGAAGAAATTTTCTTTATTTTGGAACAAAAAGTCAGAAATTCCCCATATTTTGGGCAAAAGGCAGAAATTCCCCTTATTTTGGGGTAAAAAGGCTGAAATTCCCATTAATTTGGGGCAAAAAGGCAGAAATTCCCTTTACTTTGTGGCAAAAAGGCAGAAATTCCAATTATTGGGGCAGAAAAGCAAAAATTTTCCTTATTTGGGGGCAATAAGGCATAAATTCCCCATATTTTGTGGCAAAAAGGCAGAAATTCCCCTTATTTGAAGGGAAAATGATGAAATTCCCCTTATTTTGGGGCAAAATTGCAGAAATTTCACTTATTTCAGGGCAAAAAGTCAGAAATTTGCCTTAATATGGGGCAAAAAGCAGAAATTCTCCTAATTTTTGGGGCCCAAAACAGAGATTCCTCTAATTTGGGGTAAAATTGCAGAAATTTAAAATATTTCAGGGCAAAAAGGCAGAAATTCCACTTTATTTCCGGCAATAAGGCAAAAATTCCCCGTATTTTGGAGCAAAATTTCAGAAATTCCCCTTATATTGGTGCAAAAATGCAGAAATTCCTTTTATTTTGGTGCAATAAAAAAAAAAATTCCCCGTATTTTGAAGCAAAATTGCACTTATTCCCCTAATTTTGAGGGAAAATGCAGAAATTCACATTATTTTGGGGCAAAAAGACAGAAATTCTCCTTATTTCAGGGCAAAAAGTCAGAAATTCTTCTTATTTTGGGGCAAAATTCCAGAAATGTCCATTATTATGGGGCAAAATTGCAGAAATCTCCCTTATTTTGGGGCAAAATTACAGAAATTTCACTTATTTCATGAAAAAAAAGCAGAAATTTTCCTTATTTTGGGGCAAAAAGGCAGAAATTCCTAATATTTTGTGGCAAAAATGCAGAAATTCCCCTTATTTTGTGGCAAAAAGGCAGAAATTTCCCTTATTTTGGGGCAAAATTGTAGAAATTTCTCTTATTTCAGGGCATAATTCAAAAATTCCTTTTATTTTGGAGCAAAAAGACAGAAATTCCATTTATTATTGGGTAAAAAGGCAGAAATTTCACTTATTTTGAGGTAAAAATGCAGAAATTCCTCTTATTTTGGAGCAAAAATTAAGAAATTTCCCTTTTTTGTGGCAAAAGGTATACATTTCCCATATTTTCGAGAAAAAAAGCAGAAATTCCCCATATTTTGGAGCAAAATTGCAGAAATTCCCCTAGTTGTAAGGCAAAAAGGCAGAAATTCCCTATTTGTTTGGGCAAAAAGACAGAAATTCTCCTTATTTTGGGGTAAAACTAAGAAATTCCACTTATTTTGGGGCAAAATTCCAGAAATTTGTCTTATTTTGGGGCAAAATTGCAGAAATTTCACTTATTTTGGGGCAAAATTGCAGAAATTTCACTTATTTTGTTGTAAAAAGGCTGAAATTCCTCTTATTTAGGGGCAAAAAGGCAGAAATTTTCCTTATTTTGAGGCAAAAAGACAGAAATTCCCCCTATTTTGTGGCACAAAGGAAGAAATTTCTTTTATTTTAGGGCAAAATTGCAGAAATTTCACTTATTTTGTGGTAAAAAGGCTGAAATTCCCCTCATTTAGGGGCAAAAAGGTAGAAATTTCCCCTATTTTGGGGCAAAAAGACAGAAATTCCCCTTATTTTGTCGCACAAAGGCAGAAATTTCTTTTATTTTAGGGCAAAATTGCAGAAATTTCACTAATTTCATGGCATAATTCAAAAATTCCTTTTATTTTGGGGCAGAAAGACAGAAATTATGTTTATTTTTTGGTAAAAAGGCAGAAATTTCACTTATTTTGAGGTAAAAAGGCAGAAATTCCTCTTATTTTGGGTCAAAAATGAAGAAATTTCCCTTTTTTATGGCAAAATGTATACATTCCCTTAATTTTTGGGAAAAATGCAGAAATTCCCTGTATTTTGGAGCAAAATTGCAGAAATTCCCCTAGTTGTGGGGCAAAAGCAGAAATTCCCTATTTGTTGAGGCAAAAAGACAGAAATTCTCCTTATTTTGGGACAAAACTCAGAAATTCCACTTATTTTGGGGCAAAATTCCAGAAATTTCCCTTATTTTGGGGCAAAATTGCAGAAATTTCACTTATTTTGGGGCAAAATTGCAGAAATTTCCCTTATTTCAGCCAAGAAAGGCAGAAATTTTCCTCATTTTGGAGCAAAAATGCAGATATTCCTAATATTTTGTGGCAAAAATGCAGAAATCACAATTTATTTTTTGTTAAAAAGGCTGAAATTCACATTATTTGGGGGCAAAAAGGCAGAAATTTCCCTTATTTTTTGGCAAAAATACAGAAATTCCCCTTATTTTGGGGCAAAATTGCAGAAATTTCAATTATTTTGGGGAAAAATTGCAAAAATTTCTTTTATTTTAAGGCAAAATTGCAGAAATTTCACTTATTTCAGAGAAAAAAAGTAACATTTTTTCTCATTTTGGGGCAAAAATGCAGAAATTCCCATTATTTTGGGGCAAAAAGGCATAAATTCACCTTATTTTGGGGTAAAATTGCAGACATTTCACATATTTCAGGGCAAAAAGGCAGTAATTCCTGTTATTTGGGGGCAAAAATCCAGAAATTCCCCTTATTTTGTTTAAAAAGGCTGAAATTCCCGATTTTTGGGGCAAAAAGGCAGAAATTCCCTTTACTTTGTGGCAAAAAAGGCAGAAATTCCCGTTAATTGGGGCAGAAAAGCAAAAATTTTCCTTATTTGGGGGCAATAAGGCAGAAATTCCCCATATTTTGTGGCAAAAAGGCAAAAATTCCCCATATTTGGAGGTAAAATGCTGAAATTCCCCTTATTTTGGCAAATAGGCAGAAATTCTCCTTATTTAGGGGCAAAATTGCAGAAATTTCACTTATTTCAGGGCAAAAAGTAAGAAATTTGCCTTATTTTGGGGCAAAAAGCAGAAATTCTCCTAATTTTGGGGCCAAAAACAGAAATTCCCCTTATTTTGGGGTAAAATTGCAGAAATTTCAAATATTTCAGAGCAAAAAGGCAGAAATTCCACATTATTTCTGGCAATAAGGCAGAAATTCCCCATATTTTGGAGCAAAATTTCAGAAATTCCACGTATAATGGTGCAAAAATGCAGAAATTTTCGTTATTTTGGTGCAATAAGGCAGAAATTCCACTTATTTTGAAGCAAAATTGCACATATTCCCCTAATTTTGAGGGAAAATGCTGAAATTCACATTATTTTGGGGCAAAAAGACAGAAATTCTCCTTATTTCAGGGCAAAAAGTCAGAAATTCTTCTTATTTTGGGGCAAAATTCCAGAAATGTCCATTATTTTGGGGCAAAATTGCAGAATTCTTCCTTATTTTGGGGCAAAATTACAGAAATTTCACTTATTTCAGGGAAAAAACACAGAAATTTCTGTTATTTTGGGGCATAAAGGCAGAAATTACTTTTATTTTGGTACAAAATTGCAGAAAATTTCTTTATTTTGGGGCAAAAATACAGAAATTCCCCATATTTTGAGGCAAAAATGCAGAGATTCCCCTTATTATTAGGCAAAAAGACAGAAATTCACCTTATTTAGGGGCAAAATAACAGATATTTCACTTATTTCAGGGAAAAAGGCAGAAATTTTTTTAGTTTGGAGCAAAATAGCAGAAATTCCTAATATTTTGTGGCGAAAATGCAGATATTCACTTTATTTTGAGGTAAAAAGGCTGAAATTCTCCTTATTTGGAGGCAAAAAGGCAGAAATTTCCCCTATTTTGGGGCAAAAAGTCAGAAATTCCCCTTATTTTGTGGCACAAAGGCAGAAATTTCCCTTATTTTGAGGCAAAATTTGAGAAATTTCACTTATTTCAGGGCAAAATTCAAAAATTGCATTTATTTTGGGGCAAAAATACAGAAATTCCGTATATTTTTGAGTAAAAAGGCAGAAATTTCACTTATTTTGACGTAAAAAGGCAGAAATTCCTCTTATTTTGGGGCAAAAATGAAGAAATTTCTCTTTTTTTGTGGCAAAAGGTAAACATTCCCCTAATTTTCGGGCAAAAAAACAGAAATTCCCCGTATTTAGGAGCAAAATTGCAGAAATTCCCCTAATTGTGGGACAAAAAGGCAGAAATTCCCTATATGTTGGGGCAAAAAGACAGAAATTCTCTTTATTTTGGGGCAAAACTCAGAAATTCCACTTATTTTGGGGCAAAATTCAAGAAATTTCTCTTATTTTGGGACAAAATTGCAGAAATTTCAATTTTTTGGGCCAAAATTGCAGAAATTTCACTTATTTCAGGGAAAAAAGGCAGAAATTTTTCTTATTGTGAGGCAAATAGGCAGAAATTCCTTATATTTTGTGGCAAAAAATGCAGAAATTCCCCTTATTTTGAGGTTAAAAGGCAGAAATTTCCCTTATTTTGGGGCAAAAATACAGAAATTCCCTTTATTTTGGGGCAAAACTGCAGAAATTTCAATTATTTTGGGGAAAATTTTTTGAAATTTAACTTATTTAAGGTCAAAAAGTCAGAAATTCCCCTTATTTGGGGCAAAAAGACAGAAATTCCATTTATTTTTGGAAAAAAGTCAGAAATTGCACTTATTTTGAGTCAAAAAGGCGGAAAATCCTTTTATTTTGGGGTAAAAATGAAGAAATTTCCCTTTTTATGGCAAAAAGGTATACATTCCCTTTATTTTCGGGCAAAAAGGCAGAAATTCCCCGTATTTTAGAGCAAAATTGCAAAAATTCCCCTTATTTTGGGGCAAAAAGGCAGAAATTCCCCTTATTTTGGGGTAAAACTGCAGAAATTTCACTTATTTCGCGGCAAAATGGCAGAAAATCCTCTTATTTTCTGTGAAAAAGGCAGAAAATCCCCGTATTTTGGAGCAAAATTGCAGAAATTCACCTAGTTTTGGCGTAAAACATGCAGTAATCTTTTTTGTTTTGGGGCAAAAAAGGCAGAAATTCTCCTTATTTTGGGGCAAAAGGCAGAAATTCCCCTTAATTTAGGGCAAATTTGCAGAAATTTCCCTTATTTGGGGACAAAAAACAGAAATTCCCTTTATTTTGGGGCAAAATTGCAAAAAAATCCTTTATTATGGGGAAAAATTGCAGGCAATTTCTTTTATTATAAGGCAAAATTTCAGAAATTTCACATATTTCAGAGAAAAAAAGCAAAAATTTTTCATATTTTGGGGCAAAAAGGCAGAAATTCCCATTATTTTTGGGCAAAAAGGTAGAAATTCACCTCATTTTGGGGTAAAATTGCAGACGTTTCACATATTTCAGGGCAAAAAGGCAGAAATTCCCGTTATTTGAGGGCATAAAGGCAGAAATTCCTTTTATTTTGGGATAAAATTGCAGAAATTTCCCTTGTTTGGGGGCAAAAAGGAAGAAAATCCCCTTAATTTTGGGCAAAAAGGCAGAAATTCCCCGTATTTTAAAGCAAAATTGCAGAAATTCCCTAAATATTGGGGCAAAAATGCAGAAATTCCCTTTATTTGGGGCAAATCGGCAGAAGTTCCCCTTATTTTCGGGAAAAGAGGCAGAAATTCCCTGTATTTTGAAGCAAAATTGCAGAAACTCCCCTAATTTTGGGGCAAAAAGGCAGAAATTCCCTTTTTTGGAGGGCAAAAAAACAGAAATTCTCCTTATTTCGGGGCAAAAATCAGAAATTTCCCTTATTTTGGGGCAAAATTTTAGAAATTTTTTTTATTTTGGTACAGAATTGCAGCAATTTTTCTTATTTTGTGTCAAAAAGGCAGAAATTCTTAATATTTTGGTGCAAAAAGGCTGAAATTCCCCTTATTTTGAGGTAAAATGCTGAAATTCCCCATATTTTGGGGTTAAAAGGCAGAAATTCCCCTCATTTTGGGGCAAAGAGGCACAAATTTCCATTATTTTCGGGCAAAATTGCAGAAATTTCATTTATTTCAGGGCAAATAGTCAGAAATTATTGTTATTTTGGGGCAAAAAGCAGAAATTTCTTTTATTTTGGTACAAAATTGAAGAAATTTTCTTTATTTTGGAACAAAAAGTCAGAAATTCCCCATATTTTGGGCAAAAGGCAGAAATTCCCCTTATTTTGGGGTAAAAAGGCTGAAATTCCCATTAATTTGGGGCAAAAAGGCAGAAATTCCCTTTACTTTGTGGCAAAAAGGCAGAAATTCCAATTATTGGGGCAGAAAAGCAAAAATTTTCCTTATTTGGGGGCAATAAGGCATAAATTCCCCATATTTTGTGGCAAAAAGGCAGAAATTCCCCTTATTTGAAGGGAAAATGATGAAATTCCCCTTATTTTGGGGCAAAATTGCAGAAATTTCACTTATTTCAGGGCAAAAAGTCAGAAATTTGCCTTAATATGGGGCAAAAAGCAGAAATTCTCCTAATTTTGGGGCCCAAAACAGAGATTCCCCTTATTTTGTGGTAAAATTGCGGAAATTTAAAATATTTCAGGGCAAAAAGGCAGAAATTCCACTTTATTTCCGGCAATAAGGCAAAAATTCCCCGTATTTTGGAGCAAAATTTCAGAAATTCCCCTTATATTGGTGCAAAAATGCAGAAATTCCTTTTATTTTGGTGCAATAAAAAAAAAATTCCCCGTATTTTGAAGCAAAATTGCACTTATTCCCCTAATTTTGAGGGAAAATGCAGAAATTCACATTATTTTGGTGCAAAAAGACAGAAATTCTCCTTATTTCAGGGCAAAAAGTCAGAAATTCTTCTTATTTTGGGGCAAAATTCCAGAAATGTCCATTATTATGGGGCAAAATTGCAGAAATCTCCCTTATTTTGGGGCAAAATTACAGAAATTTCACTTATTTCAGGGAAAAAACGCAGAAATTTCTCTTATTTTGGGGCAAAAAGGCAGAAATTACTTTTATTTTGGTACAAAATTGCAGAAAATTTCTTTATTTTGGGGCAAAAATACAGAAATTCCCCATATTTTAGGGCAAAAATGCAGAGATTCCCCTTATTATTAGGCAAAAAGACAGAAATTCCCCTTATTTAGGGGCAAAATAACAGATATTTCACTTATTCCAGGGAAAAAAGGCAGAAATATTTTTAGTTTGGAGCAAAATAGCAGAAATTCCTAATATTTTGTGGCAAAAATGCAGAAATTCACCTTATTTTGAGGTAAAAAGGCTGAAATTCTCCTTATTTGGAGGCAAAAATGCAGAAATTTCCCCTATTTTGGGGCAAAAAGTCAGAAATTCCCCTTATTTTGTGGCACAAAGGCAGAAATTTCCCTTATTTTGAGGCATAATTGAAGAAATTTCACTTATTTCAGGGCAAAATTCAAAAATTGCATTTATTTTGGGGCAAAAATACAGAAATTCCGTATATTTTTGAGTAAAAAGGCAGAAATTTCACTTATTTTGACGTAAAAAGGCAGAAAATCCTCTTATTTTGGGGCAAAAATGAAGAAATTTTCCTTTTTTGTGGCAAAAGGTAAACATTCCCCTTATTTTCGGGCAAAAAAACAGAAATTCCCCGTATTTTGGAGCAAAATTGCAGAATTTCTCCTAATTGTGGGGCAAAAAGGCAGAAATTCCCTATATGTTGGGGCAAAAAGACAGAAATTCTCTTTATTTTGGGGCAAAACTCAGAAATTCCACTTATTTTGGGGCAAAATTTAAGAAATTTCTCTTATTTTGAGACAAAATTGCAGAAATTTCAATTTTTTGGGCCAAAATTGCAGAAATTTCACTTATTTTAGGGAAAAAAGGCAGAAATTTTTCTTATTGTGGGGCAAAAAGGCAGAAATTCCTTATATTTTGTGGCAAAAAATGCAGAAATTCCCCTTATTTTGAGGTTAAAAGGCAGAAATTTCCCTTATTTTGGGGCAAAAATACAGAAATTCCCCTTATTTTGGGGCAAAACTGCAGAAATTTCAATTATTTTGGGGAGAATTTTTTGAAATTTAACTTATTTCAGGGCAAAAAGTCAGAAATTCCCCTTATTTTGGGGCAAAAAGACAGAAATTCCATTTATTTTTGGAAAAAAGTCAGAAATTGCACTTATTTTGAGTCAAAAAGGCGGAAAATCCTTTTATTTTGGGGTAAAAATGAAGAAATTTCCCTTTTTATGGCAAAAAGGTATACATTCCCTTTATTTTCGGGCAAAAAGGCAGAAATTCCCCGTATTTTAGAGCAAAATTGCAAAAATTCCCCTAATTTTGGGGCAAAAAGGCAGAAATTCCCCTTATTTTGGGGTAAAACTGCAGAAATTTCACTTATTTCGCGGCAAAATGGCAGAAAATCCCCTTATTTTCTGTGAAAAATGCAGAAAATCCCTGTATTTTGGAGCAAAATTGCAGAAATTCACCTAGTTTTGGCGTAAAACATGCAGTAATCTTCTTTGTTTTGGGGCAAAAAAGGCAGAAATTCTCCTTATTTTGGGGCAAAAGGCAAAAATTCCCCTTAATTTAGGGCAAAATTGCAGAAATTTCCCTTATTTGGGGACAAAAAACAGAAATTCCCTTTATTTTGGGGCAAAATTGCAAAAAAATCCTTTATTATGGGGAAATATTGCAGCAATTTCTTTTATTATAAGGCAAAATTTCAGAAATTTCACATATTTCAGAGAAAAAAAGCAAAAATTTTTCATATTTTGGGGCAAAAAGGCAGAAATTCCCATTATTTTTGGGCAAAAAGGTAGAAATTCACATCATTTTGGGGTAAAATTGCAGACGTTTCACATATTTCAGGGCAAAAAGGCAGAAATTCCCGTTATTTGAGGGCATAAAGGCAGAAATTCCTTTTATTTTGGGATAAAATTGCAGAAATTTCCCTTGTTTGGGGGCAAAAAGGAAGAAAATCCCCTTAATTTTGGGCAAAAAGGCAGAAATTCCCTGTATTTTAAAGCAAAATTGCAGAAATTCCCTAAATATTGGGGCAAAAATGCAGAAATTCCCTTTATTTGGGGCAAATCGGCAGAAGTTCTCCTTATTTTCGGGAAAAGAGTCAGAAATTCCCATATGAAGCAAAATTGCAGAAACTCCCCTAATTTTGGGGCAAAAAGGCAGAAATTCCCTTTTTTGGCGGGCAAAAAAACAGAAATTCTCCTTATTTCGGGGCAAAAATCAGAAATTTCCCTTATTTTGAGGCAAAATTTTAAAAATTTCTTTTATTTTGGTACAGAATTGCAGAAATTTTTCTTATTTTGTGTCAAAAAGGCAGAAATTCTTCATATTTTGGGCAAAAGGCAGAAATTCCCCTTATTTTGGGGTAAAAAGGCTGAAATTCCCGTTAATTTGGGGCAAAAAGGCAGAAATTCCCTTTACTTTGTGGCAAAAAGGCAGAAATTCCAATTATTGGGGCAGAAAAGCAAAAATTTTCCTTATTTGGGGGCAATAAGGCATAAATTCCCCATATTTTGTGGCAAAAAGGCAGAAATTCCCCTTATTTGAAGGGAAAATGATGAAATTCCCCTTATTTTGGGGCAAAATTGAAGAAATTTCACTTATTTCAGGGCAAAAAGTCAGAAATTTGCCTTAATTTGGGGCAAAAAGCAGAAATTCTCCTAATTTTAGGGCCCAAAACAGAGATTCCCCTTATTTTGGGGTAAAATTGCGGAAATTTAAAATATTTCAGGGCAAAAAGGCAGAAATTCCACTTTATTTCCGGCAATAAGGCAAAAATTCCCCGTATTTTGGAGCAAAATTTCAGAAATTCTCCTTATATTGGTGCAAAAATGCAGAAATTCCTTTTATTTTGGTGCAATAAAAAAAAAAATTCCCCGTATTTTGAAGCAAAATTGCACATATTCCCCTAATTTTGAGGGAAAATGCAGAAATTCACATTATTTTGGGGCAAAAAGACAGAAATTCTCCTTATTTCAGGGCAAAAAGTCAGAAATTCTTCTTATTTTGGGGCAAAATTCCAGAAATGTCCATTATTTTGGGGCAAAATTGCAGAAATCTCCCTTATTTTGGGGCAAAATTTCAGAAATTTCACTTATTTCAGGGAAAAAACGCAAAATTTCTCTTATTTTGGGGCAAAAAGGCAGAAATTACTTTTATTTTGGTACAAAATTGCAGAAAATTTCTTTATTTTGGGGCAAAAATACAGAAATTCCCCATATTTTAGGGCAAAAATGCAGAGATTTCCCTTATTATTAGGCAAAAAGACAGAAATTCCCCTTATTTAGGGGCAAAATAACAGATATTTCACTTATTTCAGGGAAAAAAGGCAGAAATTTTTTTTAGTTTGGAGCAAAATAGCAGAAATTCCTAATATTTTGTCGCGAAAATGCAGAAATTCACCTTATTTTGAGGTAAAAAGGCTGAAATTCTCCTTATTTGGAGGCAAAAAGGCAGAAATTTCCCCTATTTTGGGGCAAAAAGTCAGAAATTCCCCTTATTTTGTGGCACAAAGGCAGAAATTTCCCTTATTTTGAGGCATAATTGGAGAAATTTCACTTATTTCAGGGCAAAATTCAAAAATTGCATTTATTTTGGGGCAAAAATACAGAAATTCCTTATATTTTTGAGTAAAAAGGCAGAAATTTCACTTATTTTGAGGTAAAAAGGCAGAAATTCCTCTTATTTTGGGGCAAAAATGAAGAAATTTTCCTTTTTTGTGGCAAAAGGTAAACATTCCCCTTATTTTCGGGCAAAAAAACAGAAATTCCCCGTATTTTGGAGCAAAATTGCAGAAATTCCCCTAATTGTGGGGCAAAAAGGCAGAAATTCCCTATATGTTGGGGCAAAAAGACAGAAATTCTCTTTATTTTGGGGCAAAACTCAGAAATTCCACTTATTTTGGGGCAAAATTTAAGAAATTTCTCTTATTTTGGGACAAAATTGCAGAAATTTCAATTTTTTGGGCCAAAATTGCAGAAATTTCACTTATTTTAGGGAAAAAAGGCAGAAATTTTTCTTATTGTGGGGCAAAAAGGCAGAAATTCCTTATATTTTGTGGCAAAAAATGCAGAAATTCCCCTTATTTTGAGGTTAAAAGGCAGAAATTTCCCTTATTTGGGGGCAAAAATACAGAAATTCCCCTTATTTTGGGGCAAAACTGCAGAAATTTCAATTATTTTGGGGAGAATTTTTTGAAATTTAACTTATTTCAGGGCAAAAAGTCAGAAATTCCCCTTATTTTGGGGCAAAAAGACAGAAATTCCATTTATTTTTGGAAAAAAGTCAGAAATTGCACTTATTTTGAGTCAAAAAGGCGGAAAATCCTTTTATTTTGGGGTAAAAATGAAGAAATTTCCCTTTTTATGGCAAAAAGGTATACATTCCCTTTATTTTCGGGCAAAAAGGCAGAAATTCCCCGTATTTTAGAGCAAAATTGCAAAATTTCCCCTAATTTTGGGGCAAAAAGGCAGAAATTCCTCTTATTTTGGGGTAAAACTGCAGAAATTTCACTTATTTCGCGGCAAAATGGCAGAAAATCCCCTTATTTTCTGTGAAAAATGCAGAAAATCCCCGTATTTTGGAGCAAAATTGCAGAAATTCACCTAGTTTTGGCGTAAAACATGCAGTAATCTCCTTTGTTTTTGGGCAAAAAAGGCAGAAATTCTCCTTATTTTGGGGCAAAAGTCGGAAATTCCCCTTAATTTAGGGCAAATTTGCAGAAATTTCTTTTATTTGGGGACAAATAACAGAAATTCCGTTTATTTTGGGGCAAAATTGCAAAAAAATCCTTTATTATGGGGAAAAATTGCAGCAATTTCTTTTATTATAAGGCAAAATTTCATAAATTTCACATATTTCAGAGAAAAAAAGCAAAAATTTTTCATATTTTGGGGCAAAAAGGCAGAAATTCCCATTATTTTTGGGGAAAAAGGTAGAAATTCACCTCATTTTGGGGTAAAATTGCAGAAGTTTCACATATTTCAGGGCAAAAAGGCAGAAATTCCCGTTATTTAAGGGCATAAAGGCAGAAATTCCTTTTATTTTGAGATAAAATTGCAGAAATTTCCCTTGTTTGGGGGCAAAAAAGAAGAAAATCCCCTTAATTTTGGGCAAAAAGGCAGAAATTCCCCGTATTTTAAAGCAAAATTGCAGAAATTCCCTAAATATTGGGGCAAAAATGCAGAAATTCCCTTTATTTGGGGCAAATCGGCAGAAGTTCCCCTTATTTTCGGGAAAAGAGGCAGAAATTCCCTGTATTTTGAAGCAAAATTGCAGAAACTCCCCTAATTTTGGGGCAAAAAGGCAGAAATTCCCTTTTTTGGGGGGCAAAAAAACAGAAATTCTCCTTATTTCGGGGCAAAAATCAGAAATTTCCCTTATTTTGTGGCAAAATTTTAGAAATTTCTTTTATTTTGGTACAGAATTGCAGAAATTTTTCTTATTTTGTGTCAAAAAGGCAGAAATTCTTCATATTTTTGTGCAAAAAGGCTGAAATTCCCCTTATTTTGAGGTAAAATGCTGAAATTCCCCATATTTTGGGGTTAAAAGGCAGAAATTCCCCTCATTGTGGGGCAAAAAGGCACAAATTTCCATTATTTTCGGGCAAAATTGCAGAAATTTCATTTATTTCAGGGCAAATAGTCAGAAATTACTGTTATTTTGGGGCAAAAAGCAGAAATTTCTTTTATTTTGGTACAAAATTGAAGAAATTTTCCTTATTTTGGAACAAAAAGTCAGAAATTCCCCATATTTTGGGCAAAAAGGAGAAATTCCCCTTATTTTGGGGTAAAAAGGCTGAAATTCCCGTTAATTTGGGGCAAAAAGGCAGAAATTCCCTTTACTTTGTGGCAAAAAGGCAGAAATTCCAATTATTGGGGCAGAAAAGCAAAAATTTTCCTTATTTGGGGGCAATAAGGCAGAAATTCCCCATATTTTGTGGCAAAAAGGCAGAAATTCCCCTTATTTGAAGGGAAAATGATGAAATTCCCCTTATTTTGGGGCAAAATTGCAGAAATTTCAATTATTTCAGGGCAAAAAGTCAGAAATTTGCCTTAATTTGGGGCAAAAAGCAGAAATTCTCCTAATTTTGGGGCCCAAAACAGAGATTCCCCTTATTTTGGGGTAAAATTGCGGAAATTTAAAATATTTCAGGGCAAAAAGGCAGAAATTCCACTTTATTTCCGGCAATAAGGCAAAAATTCCCCGTATTTTGGAGCAAAATTTCAGAAATTCCCCTTATATTGGTGCAAAAATGCAGAAATTCTTTTTATTTTGGTGCAATAAAAAAAATATTCCCCGTATTTTGAAGCAAAATTGCACATATTCCCCTAATTTTGAGGGAAATGCAGAAATTCACATTATTTTGGGGCAAAAAGACAGAAATTCTACTTATTTCAGGGCAAAAAGTCAGAAATTCTTCTTATTTTGGGGCAAAATTCCAGAAATGTCCATTATTTTGGGGCATAATTGCAGAAATCTCCCTTATTTTGGGGCAAAATTACAGAAATTTCACTTATTTCAGGGAAAAAACGCAAAATTTCTCTTATTTTGGGGCAAAAAGGCAGAAATTACTTTTATTTTGGTACAAAATTGCAGAAAATTTCTTTATTTTGGGGCAAAAATACAGATATTCCCCATATTTTAGGGCAAAAATGCAGATATTCCCCTTATTATTAGGCAAAAAGACAGAAATTCCCCTTATTTAGGGGCAAAATAACAGATATTTCACTTATTTCAGGGAAAAAAGGCAGAAATTTTTTTAGTTTGGAGCAAAATAGCAGAAATTCCTAATATTTTGTGGCGAAAATGCAGAAATTCACCTTATTTTGAGGTAAAAAGGCTGAAATTCTCCTTATTTGGAGGCAAAAAGGCAGAAATTTCCCCTATTTTGGGGCAAAAAGTCAGAAATTCCCCTTATTTTGTGGCACAAAGGCAGAAATTTCCCTTATTTTGAGGCATAATTGGAGAAATTTCACTTATTTCAGGGCAAAATTCAAAAATTGCATTTATTTTGGGGCAAAAATACAGAAATTCCATATATTTTTTAGTAAAAAGGCAGAAATTTCACTTATTTTGACGTAAAAAGGCAGAAATTCCTCTTATTTTGAGGCAAAAATGAAGAAATTTTCCTTTTTTGTGGCAAAAGGTAAACATTCCCCTTATTTTCGGGCAAAAAGACAGAAATTCCCCGTATTTTAGAGCAAAATTGCAAAAATTCCCCTAATTTTGGGGCAAATAGGCAGAAATTCCCCGTATTTTAGAGCAAAATTGCAAAAATTTCCCTAATTTTGGGGCAAAAAGGCAGAAATTCTTCTTATTTTGGGGTAAAACTGCAGAAATTTCACTTATTTCGCGGCAAAATGGCAGAAAATCCCCTTATTTTCTGTAAAAAAGGCAGAAAATCCCCGTATTTTGGAGCAAAATTGCAGAAATTCACCTAATTTTGGCGTAAAACATGCAGTAATCTTCTTTGTTTGGGGCAAAAAAGGCAGAAATTCTCTTTATTTTGGGGCAAAAGGCAGAAATTCCCCTTAATTTAGGGCAAAACTGCAGAAATTTTAATTATTTTGGGAAAAAATTTTTGAAATTTAATTTATTTCAGGGCAAAAAGTCAGATATTCCTTTTATTTTGGGGCAAAAAGACAGAAATTCCATTTATTTTTGGAAAAAAAGTCAGAAATTGCACTTATTTTGAGTCAAAAAGGCGGAAAATCTCCTTATTTTGGGGTAAAAATGAAGAAATTTCCCTTTTTATGGCAAAAAGGTATACATTCTCTTTATTTTCGGGCAAAAAGGCAGAAATTCTCCGTATTTTGTAGCAAAATTGCAGAAATTCCCCTTATTTTGTGGGAAAAAGGCAGAAATTTCCCTTATTTTGGGGCAAAATTGCAGAAATTTCACTTATTTCAGGGCATAATTCAAAAATTCCTTTTATTTTGGGGCACAAAGAAAGAAATTCCGTTTCTTTTTGGGTAAAAAGGCAGAAATTTCACTTATTTTGAGGTAAAAAGGCAAAAATTCCTCTTATTTTGGGGCAAAAATTAAGAAATTTCCCTTTTTTGTGACAAAAGGTATACATTCCCCTTATTTTCGGGAAAAAAAGCAGAAATTCCCCGTATTTTGGAGCAAAATTGCAGAAATTCCCCTAGTTGTGGGGCAAAAAGGCAGAAATTCCCTATTTGTTGGGGCAAAAAGACAGAAATTCTCCTTATTTTGGGGCAAAACTCAGAAATTCCACTTATTTTGGGGCAAAATTCCAGAAATTTTTCTTATTTTGGGGCAAAATTGCAGAAATTTCACTTATTTTGGGGCAAAATTCCAGAAATTTTTTTCATTTTGGGGCAAAATTGCAGAAATTTCACTTATTTTGTGGTAAAAAGGCTGAAATTTCCCTTATTTAGGGGCAAAAAGGCAGAAATTTCCCCTATTTTGGGGCAAAAAGACAGAAATTCCCCTTATTTTGAGGCACAAAGGCAAAATTTCTTTTATTTTAGGGCAAAATTGCAGAAATTTCACTAATTTCATGGCATAATTAAACAATTCCTTTTATTTTTGGGCAAAAAGACAGAAATTCCGTTTATTTTTGGGTAAAAAGGCAGAAATTTCACTTATTTTGAGGTAAAAAGGCATAAATTCCTCTTATTTTGGGGCAAAAATGAAGAAATTTCCCTTTTTTTGGCAACAAGTTATTTATTCCCCTTATTTTCGGGCAAAAAGACAGAAATTTCCCGTATTTTGGAGCAAAATTGCAGATATTCCCCTAATTGTGGGGCAAAAAACAGAAATTCCCTATATGTTGGACCAAAAAGACAGAAATTCTCCTTATTTTGGGGCAAAACTCAGAAATTCCACTTATTTTGGGGCAACATTCCAGAAATTTTTCTTATTTTGGGGCAAAATTGCAGAAATTTCACTTATTTTGGGGCAAAATTCCAGAAATTTTTCTTATTTTGGGGCAAAATTGCAGAAATTTCACTTATTTTGTGGTAAAAAGGCTGAAATTTCCCTTACTTAGGGGCAAAAAGGCAGAAATTTCCTCTATTTGGAGGCAAAAAGACAGAAATTCCCGTTATTTTGTGGCACAAAGGCAGAAATTTCTTTTATTTTAGGGCAAAATTGCAAAAATTTCACTTATTTTGTGGTAAAAAGGCTGAAATTCCCCTCATTTACGGGCAAAAAGGCAGAAATTTTCCCTATTTTGGGGCAAAAAGACAGAAATTCCCTTTATTTTGTGGCACAAAGGCAGAAATTTCTTTTATTTTAGGGCAAAATTGCAGAAATTTCACTAATTTCATGGCATAATTAAAAAATTCCTTTTTTTTGGGGGGGCAAAAAGACAGAAATTCCGTTTATTTTTGGGTAAAATGGCAGAAATTTCACTTATTTTGAGGTAAAAAGGCATAAATTCCTCTTATTTTGGGGCAAAAATGAAGAAATTTCCCTTTTTTGTGGCAAAATGTATACATTCCCTTTATTTTTGGGAAAAATGCAGAAATTCTTTGTATTTTGGAGCAAAATTGCAGAAAATCCTCTAGTTGTGGGGCAAAAGCAGAAATTCCCTATTTGTTGAGGCAAAAAGACAGAAATTCTCCTTATTTTGGGGCAAAACTCAGAAATTCCACTTATTTTGAGGCAAAATTCTAGAAATTTCCCTTATTTTGGGGCAAAATTGCAGAAATATCACTTATTTTGGGGCAAAATTGCAGAAATTTCACTTATTTCAGCCAAGAAAGGCAGAAATTTTCCTCATTTTGGAGCAAAAATGCAGATATTACAACTTATTTTTAGTTAAAAAGGCTGAAATTCACCTTATTTGGGGATAAAAGGCAGAAATTTCCCTTATTTTTTGGCAAAAATACAGAAATTCCCCTTATTTTGGGGCAAAATTGCAGAAATTTCAATTATTTTGAAGAAAAATTGCAAAAATTTCTTTTATTTTAAGGCAAAATTGCAGAAATTTCACTTATTTCAGAGAAAAAAAGCAAAAATTTTTCTTATTTTGGGGCAAAAATGCAGAAATTCCCATTATTTTGGGGCAAAAAGGCATAAATTCACCTTATTTTGGGGTAAAATTGCAGACATTTCACATATTTCAGGGCAAAAAGGCAGAAATTCATGTTATTTGGGGGCAAAAAGGCAGAAATTCCCCTTATTTTGTTTTAAAAAGGCTGAAATTCCCGTTATTTTGGGGCAAAATGGCAGAAATTCCCTTTACTTTGTGGCAAAAAGGCAGAAATTCCCATTAATTGGGGCAGAAATGCAAAAATTTTCCTTATTTGGGGGCAATAAGGCAGAAATTCCCCATATTTTGTGGCAAAAAGGCAGAAATTCTCCATATTTGGAGGTAAAATGCTGAAATACCCCTTATTTTGGCAAAAAGGCAGAAATTCCCATTATTTAGGGGCAAAATTGCAGAAATTTCACTTATTTCAGGGCAAAAAGTAAGAAATTTGTCTTATTTTGGGGCAAAAAGCAAAAATTCTCCTAATTTTTGGGCCAAAAACAGAAATTCCCCTTATTTTGGGGTAAAATTGCAGAAATTTCAAATATTTCAGGGCAAAAAGGCAGAAATTCCACATTATTTCTGGCAATAAGGCAGAAAATTCCCCTATTTGGAGCAAAATTTCAGAAATTCCCCTTATATTGGTGCAAAAATGCACTAATTCCCGTTATTTTGGTGCAATAAGGCAGAAATTCCCCGTATTTTGAAGCAAAATTGCACATATTCCCCTAATTTTGAGGGAAAATGCAGAAATTCACATTATTTTGGGGCAAAAAGACAGAAATTCTCCTTATTTCAGGGCAAAAAGTCAGAAATTCTTCTTATTTTGGGGCAAAATTCCAGAAATGTCCATTATTTTGGGGCAAAATTGCAGAAATCTCCATTATTTTGGGGCAAAATTACAGAAATTTTACTTATTTCAGGGAAAAAACACAGAAATTTCTCTTATTTTGGGGCAAAAAGGCAGAAATTACTTTTATTTTGGTACAAAATTGCAGAAAATTTCTTTATTTTGGGCAAAAATACAGAAATTCCCCAAATTTTAGGGCAAAAAGGCAGAGATACCCTTATTATTAGGCAAAAAGACAGAAATTCCCCTAATTTAGGGGCAAAATTGCAGATATTTCACTTATTTCAGGGGAAAAAGGCAGAAATTTTTTTATTTTGGAGCAAAAAGGCAGAAATTCCTAATATTTTGTAGCGAAAATGCAGAAATTCACCTTATTTTGAGGTAAAAAGGCTGAAATTCCCCTTATTTGGGGGCAAAAGGCAGAAATTTCCCATATTTTGGGGCAAAAAGTCAGAAATTCCCATTATTTGGTGGCACAAAGGCAGAAATTTCTCTTATTTTGAGGCAAAATTGGAGAAATTTCACTTATTTCAGGGCAAAATTCAAAAATTGCATTTATTTTGGGGTAAAAATACAGAAATTCCGTATATTTTTGAGTAAAAGGGCAGAAATTTCACTTATTTTGACGTAAAAAGGCAGAAATTCCTCTTATTTTGGGTCAAAAATGAAGAAATTTCCCTTTTTTGTGGCAAAAGGTATACATTCCCCTTATTTTCGGGAAAAAAAGCAGAAATTCCCTGTATTTTGAAGAAAAATTGCAGATATTCCCAAAATTGTGGGGCAAAAAGGCAGAAATTCCTTATATGTTGGAGCAAAAAGACAGAAATTCTCCTTATTTTGGGGCAAAACTCAGAAATTCCACTTATTTTGGGGCAAAATTCCAGAAATTTCTCTTATTTTGGGACAAAATTGCCGAAATTTCAATTTTTTGGGCCAAAATTGCAGAAATTTCACTTATTTCAGGGAAAAAAGGCAGACATTTTTTATATTTTGGGGCAAAAAGGCAGAAATTCCTTATATTTTGTGGCAAAAAAGGCAGAAATCCCCCTTATTTTGAGGTAAAAAGGCAGAAATTTCCCTTATTTTGGGGCAAAAATACAGAAATTCCCCTTATTTTGGGGCAATACTGCAGAAATTTCAATTATTTTTGGGAAAAATTTTTGAAATTTAACTTATTTCAGGGCAAAAAGTCGGAAATTCCCCTGATTTTGGGGCAAAAAGACAGAAATTCCATTTATTTTTGAAAAAAAGTCAGAAATTGCAATTATTTTGAGTCAAAAAGGTGGAAAATCCCCTTATTTTGGGGTAAAAATGAAGAAATTTCCCTTTTTATGGCAAAAAGGTATACATTCCCTTTATTTTCGGGCAAAACTCCAGAAATTCCTCGTATTTTGGAGCAAAATTGCAGAAATTCCCTTAATTTTAGGGCAAAAAGGCAAAAATCCCCCTTATTTTGGGGTAAAACTGCAGAAATTTCACTTATTTCGCGGCAAAATGGAAGAAATTCGCCTTATTTTCTGCGAAAAAGGCAGAAAATCCCCGTATTTGGGAGCAAAATTGCAGAAATTCACCTAATTTTGGTGTAAAACATGCAGTAATTTTCTTTGTTTTGGGGCAAAAAGGCAGAAATTCTCGTTATTTTGGGGCAAAAGGCAGAAATTCCCCTTATTTTAGGGCAAATTTGCAGAAATTTCTTTTATTTGGGGAAAAAAACAGAAATTCCCTTTATTTTGGGGCAAAAAGACAGAAATTCCATTTATTTTTGGAAAAAAGTCAGAAATTTCACTTATTTTGAGTCAAAAAGGCGGAAAATCCCCTTATTTTGGGGTAAAAATGAAGAAATTTCCCTTTTTATGGCAAAAAGGTATACATTCCCTTTATTTTTGGGCAAAAGGGCAGAAATTCCTCCTATTTTGGAGCAAAATTGCAGAAATTCCCCGAATTTTGGGGCAAAAAGGCAGAAAATCCCCATATTTTGGAGCAAAATTGCAGAAATTCACCTAATTTTGGCGTAAAACATGCAGTAATTTTTATTGTTTTGGAGCAAAAAGGCAGAAATTCTCCTTATTTTGGGGCAAAAGGCAGAAATTCCCCTTATTTTAGGGCAAAATTGCAGAAATTTCCCTTATTTGCGGAAAAAAAAACAGAAATTCCCTTTGTTTTGGGGCAAAATTGCAAAAAATTCCTTTATTATTGGGAAAAATTGCAGAAATTTCTTTTATTTTAAGGCAAAATTGCAGAAATTTCACATATTTCAGAGAAAATAAGCAAAAATTTTTCATATTTTGGGACAAAAACGCAGAAATTCCCATTATTTTGGAACAAAAAGGCAGAAATTCACCTTATTTTGGGGTAAAATTGCAGACATTTCACATATTTCAGGGCAAAAAGGCAGAAATTCCAGTTAATTGAGGGCATAAAGGCAGAAATTCCTTTTATTTTGGGATAAAATTGCAGAAATTTCCCTTGTTTGGGGGCAAAAAGGCAGAAAATCCCCTTAATTTTGGGCAAAAAGGCAGAAATTCCTTGTATTTTAAAGCAAAGTTGCAGAAATTCCCTAAATATTGGGGCAAAAATGCAGAAATTCCCTTTATTTGGGGCAAATCGGCAGAAGTTCCCCTTATTTTCAGAAAAAAAAAGGCAGAAATTCCCTATATTTTGAAGCAAAATTGCAGAAACTCCCCTAATTTTGGGGCAAAAAGCAGAAATTCCCTTTTTTGGGGGGCAAAAAAACAGAAATTCTCCTTATTTCGGGGCAAAAATCAGAAATTTCCCTTATTTTGGGGCAAAATTTTAGAAATTTCTTTTATTTTGGTACAGAATTGCAGAAATTTTTCTTATTTTGTGGCAAAAAGGCTGAAATTCCCCTTATTTTGAGGTAAAATGCTGAAATTCCCCATATTTTGGGGTTAAAAGGCAGAAATTCCCCTCATTTTGGGGCAAAAAGGCACAAATTTCCCTTATTTTCGGGCAAAATTGCAGAAATTTTATTTATATCAGGGCAAAAAGTCAGAAATTACTTTTATTTTGGGGCAAAAAGCAGAAATTTCTTTTATTTTGGTACAAAATTGAAGAAATTTTCCTTATTTTGGAACAAAAAGTCAGAAATTCCCCCATATTTTGGTCAAAAGGCAGAAATTCCCCTTATTTTGGGGTAAAAATGCTGAAATTCCCGTTATTTTGGAGCAAAAAGGCAGAAATTCCTTTTACTTTGTGGCAAAAAGGCAGAAATTCCCATTAATTGTGGCAGAAAAGCAAAAATTTTCTTTATTTGGGGGCAATAAGGCAGAAATTCCACATATTTTGTGACAAAAAGGCAGAAATTTCCCTTATTTGAAGGTAAAATGCTGAAATTCCTCTTATTTTGGCAAAAAGGCAGAAATTCCCCTAATTTCGGGGCAAAATTGCAGAAATTTCACTTATTTCAGGGCAAAAAGTCAGAAATTTGCCTTAATTTGGGGCAAAAAGCAGAAATTCTCCTAATTTTGGGGCCAAAAACAGATTCCCCTTATTTTGGGTTAAAATTGCGGAAATTTCAAATATTTCAGGGCAAAAAGGCAGAAATTCCACTTTATTTCGGGCAATAAGGCAAAAATTCCCCGTATTTTGGAGCAAAATTTCAGAAATTCCCCTTATATTGGTGCAAAAATGCAGAAATTCCTTTTATTTTGGTGCAATAAGGAAAAAATTCCCCGTATTTTGAAGCAAAATTGCACATATTCCCCTAATTTTGAAGGAAAATGCAGAAATCACATTATTTTGGGGCAAAAAGACAGAAATTCTCCTTATTTCAGGGCAAAAAGTCAGAAATTCTTCTTATTTTGGGGCAAAATTTCAGAAATTTCCTTTATTTTGGGGCAAAATTGCAGAAATCTCCCTAATTTTGGGGCAAAATTACAGAAATTTCACTGATTTCAGGGAAAAAACGCAGAAATTTCTCTTATTTTGGGGCAAAAAGGCAGAAATTACTTTTATTTTTGTACAAAATTGCAGAAAATTTTTTTATTTTGGGGCAAAAATACAGAAATTCCCCATATTTTAGGACAAAAAGGAGAGATTCCCCTTATTATTAGGTAAAAAGGCTGAAATTCCTTTTATTTTGGGGCAAAAAGGCAGAAATTCCCCTTATTTTGTGGCAAAAAAGCAGAAATTTCCCTTATTTTGAGGCAAAATTTGAGAAATTTCACTTATTTCAGGGCAAAATTCAAAAATTGCATTCATTTTGGGGCGAAAATACAGAAATTTCGTATATTTTTGAGTAAAAAGGCAGAAATTTCACTTATTTTGACGTAAAAAGGCAGAAATTCCCTGTATTTTGGAGCAAAATTGCAGAAATTCCCCTAATTGTGGGGCAAAAAGGCAGAAATTCCCTATATGTTGGGGCAAAAAGACAGAAATTCTCCTTATTTTGGGGCAAAACTCAGAAATTCCACTTATTTTGGGGCACAATTCCAGAAATTTTTCTTATTTTGGGCCAAAATTGCAGAAATTTCACTTATTTCAGGGAAAAAAGGCAGAAATTTTTCTTATTTTGTGGCAAAAAGGCAGAAATTCCTTATATTTTGTGGCAAAAAATGCAGAAATTTCCCTTATTTTGAGGTAAAAAGGCAGAAATTTTCTTTATTTTGGGGCAAAAATACAGAAATTACGCTTATTTTGGGGCAAAACTGCAGAAATTTAAATTATTTTGGTGAAAAATTGTTGAAATTTAACTTATTTCAGGGCAAAAATTCGAAAATTCCCCTTATTTTTGGGCAAAAAGACAGAAATTCCATTTATTTTTGGAAAAAAGTCAGAAATAGCACTTATTTTGAGTCAAAAATGCGGAAAATCCCCTTATTTTGGGGTAAAAATGAAGAAATTTCCCTTTATATGGCAAAAAGGTATACATTCCCTTTATTTTCGGGCAAAAAGACAGAAATTCCTCGTATTTTGGAGCAAAATTGCAGAAATTCCCCTAATTTTAGGGCAAAAAGGCAAAAATCCCCCTTATTTTGGGGTAAAACTGCATAAATTTCACTTATTTCGCGGCAAAATGGCAATAATTCCCCTTGTTTTCTGCGAAAAAGGCAGAAAATCCCCGTATTTTGGAGCAAAATTGCAGAAATTCACCTAATTTTGGCGTAAAACATGCAGTAATATTCTTTGTTTTGGAGAAAAAGGCAGAAATTCTTCTTATTTTGGGGCAAAAGGCAGAAATTCCCCTTATTTTAGGGCAAAATTGCAGAAATTTCCCTTATTTGGGGAAAAAAAAAGAAATTCCCTTCATTTTGGGGCAAAATTGCAACAAATTCCTTTATTATGGGGAAAAATTGCAGAAATTTCTTTTATTTTAAGGCAAAATTTCAGAAATTTCACATATTTCAGAGAAAAAAAGCAAAAATTTTTCATATTTTGGGGCAAAAAGGCAGAAATTCCCATTATTTTGAGGCAAAAAGGCAGAAATTCACCTCATTCTGGGGTAAAATAGCAGACATTTCACATATTTCATTGCAAAAAGTCAGAAATTCCCATTATTTGAGGGCATAAAGGCAGAAATTCCTTATATTTTAAGATAAAATTGCAGAAATTTCCCTTGTTTTGGGGCAAAAAGGCAGAAAATCCCCTTAATTTTGGGCAAAAAGACAGAAATTCCCCGTATTTTAAAGGAAAATTGCAGAAATTTCCTAAATATTGGTGCAAAAATGCAGAAATTCGCTTTTTGGGGGCAAATCGGCAGAAGTTTCCCTTATTTTCGGGAAAAGAGGCAGAAATTCCCTGTATTTTGAAGCAAAATTGCAGAAACTCCCCTAATTTTGGGGCAAAAAGGCAGAAATTCCCTTTTTTTGGGACAAAAATACAGAAATTCTCCTTATTTCGGGGCAAAAATCAGAAATTTCCCTTATTTTGGGGCAAAATTTTAGAAATTTCTTTTATTTTGGTACAGAATTGCAGAAATTTTTCTTATTTTGTGGCAAAAAGGCAGAAATTTTTATATTTTGTTGCAAAAAGTCTGAAATTCCCTATATTTTGAGGTAAAATGCTGAAATTCCCCATATTTTGGGGTTAAAAGGCAGAAATTCCCCTTATTTTGGGGCAAAGAGGCACAAATTTCCCTTATTTACGGGCAAAATTGCAGAAATTTCATTTATTTCAGGGCAAAAAGTCAGAAATTATTTTATTTTGGGGCAGAAAGCAGAAATTTCTTTTATTTTGGTACAAAATTGAAGAAATTTTCCTTATTTTGGAACAAAAAGTCAGAAATTCCCCATATTTTGGGAAAAGGCAGAAATTCCCCTTATTTTGGGGTAAAAAGGCTGAAATTCCCATTATTTTGGGGCAAAAAGGCAGAAATTCCCTTTACTTTGTGGCAAAAAGGCAGAAATTCCCATTAATTAGGGCAGAAAAGCAAAAATTTTCATTATTTGGGGGCAATAAGGCAGAAATTTCCCATATTTTGTGGCAAAAAGGCAGAAATTCCCCTTATTTGAAGGTAAATACTGAAATTCCCCTTATTTTGGCAAAAAGGCAAAAATTCCCCTTATTTTGGGGCAAAATTGCAGAAATTTCACTTATTTCAGGGCAAAAATTCAGAAATTTGCCTTAATTTGGGGCAAAAAGCAGAAATTCTTCTAATTTTGGGACCAAAAACAGAAATTCCCCTTATTTTGGGGTAAAATTGCGGAAATTTCAAATATTTCAGTGCAAAAATGCAGAAATTCCACTTTATTTCGGGCAATAAGGCAAAAATTCCCCGTATTTTGGAGCAAAATTTCAGAAATTCCCCTTATATTGGTGCAAAAATGCAGAAATTCCTTTTATTTTGGTGCAATAAGGCAAAAATACCCCGTATTTTGAAGCAAAATTGCACATATTTTCCTAATTTTGAGGGAAAATGCAGAAATTCACATTATTTTGGGGCAAAAAGACAGAAATTCTCCTTATTTCAGGGCAAAAAGTCAGAAATTCCTCTTATTTTGGGGCAAAATTCCAAAAATTTCCTTTATTTTGGGACAAAATTGCAGAAATTTCACTTATTTCAGGGAAAAAAGGCAGAAATTTTTTTTATTTTGGGGCAAAAAGGCAGAAATTCCTTATAATTTGTGGCAAAAATGCAGAAATTCCCCTTATTTTGAGGTAAAAAGGCAGAAATTTCCCTTATTTTGGGGCAAAAATACAGAAATTCCCTTTATTTTGGGGCAAAATTGCAGAAATTTCAATTATTTTGGGGAAAAATTTTTGAAATTTAACATATTTCAGGGCAAAAATTCGGAAATTCCACTTATTTTGGGGCAAAAAACAGAAATTCCATTTAATTTTAAAAAAAAGTCAGAAATTGCACTTATTTTGAGTCAAAAAGGCGGAAAATCCCCTTTTTTGGGGTAAAAATGAAGAAATTTCCCTTTTTATGGCAAAATGGTATACATTCCCTTTATTTTCGGGCAAAAAGTCAGAAATTCTCTGTATTTTGGTGCAAAATTACAGAAATTCCCCTAATATTGGGACAAAAAGGTAGAAATTCCCCTTATTTGGGGGTAAAACTGCAGAAATTTCACTTATTTTGCGGCAAAATGGCAGAAATTCCCCTTATTTTCTGCGAAAAATGCAGAAAATCCCCGTATTTTGGAGCAAAATTGCAGAAATTCACCTAATTTTGGCGTAAAACATACAGTAATTTTCTTTGTTTTGGGGCAAAAAGGCAGAAATTCTGCTTATTTTGGGGCAAAAGGAAGAAATTCTCCTTATTTTAGGGCAAAATTGCAGAAATTTCCATTATTTGGGGACAAAAAACAGAAATTCCCTTTATTTTGCGGCAAAATTGCAAAAAATTTTTTTATTATGGGGAAAAATTGCAGAAATTTCTTTTATTTTAAGGCAAAATTGCAGAAATTTCACATATTTCAAAGAAAAAAAGCAAAAATTTTTCATATTTTGGGGCAAAAATGCAAAAATTCCCCTTATTTTGGGGTAAAAAGGCTGAAATTCCCATTATTTTGGGGCAAAAAGGCAGAAATTCCCCATATTTTGTGGCAAAAAGGCAGAAATTCCCCTTATTTGAAGGTAAAATGCTGAAATTCCACTTATTTTGGCAAAAAGGCAGAAATTCTCCTTATTTTGGTGCAAAATTGCAGAAATTTCACTTATTTAAGGGCAAAAAGTCAGAAATTTGCCTTAATTTGGGGCAAAATCAGAAATTCTCCTAATTTTGGGGCCAAAAACAGAAATTCCCCTTATTTTGGGGTAAAATTGCGGAAATTTCAAATATTTCAGGGCAAAAAAGCAGAAATTCCACTTTATTTTTGGCAATAAGGCAAAAATTCCCCGTATTTTGGAGCAAAATTTCAGAAATTCCCCTTATATTGGTGCAAAAATGCAGAAATTCCTTTATTTTGGTTCAATAAGGCAAAAATTCCCGGTATTTTGAAGCAAAATTGCACATATTCCCCTAATTTTGAGGGAAAATGCAGAAATTCACATTATTTTGGGGCAAAAAGACAGAAATTCTCTTTATTTCAGGGCAAAAAGTCAGAAATTCCCCTTATTTTGGGGCAAAATTCCAGAAATTTCCTTTATTTTGGGACAAAATTGCAGAAATTTTAATTTTTTGGGCCAAAATTGCAGAAATTTCACTTATTTCAGGGAAAAAAGGCAGAAATTTTTCTTATTTGGGGGCAAAAAGCAGAAATTCCTTATATTTTGTGGCAAAAATGCAGAAATTCCCCTTATTTTGAGGTAAAAATGCAGAAATTTCCCTTAATTTGGGGCAAAAATACAGAAATTCTCCTTACTTTTGGGCAAAATTGCAGAAATTTCAATTATTTTAAGGAAAAATTTTTGAAATTTAACTTATTTCAGGGCAAAAAGTCGGAAATTCCCCTTATTTTGGGGCAAAAAGACAGAAATTCCATTTATTTTTGGAAAAAAGTCAGAAATTGCACTTATTTTGAGTCAAAAAGGCGGAAAATCCCCTTATTTTAGGGTAAAAATGAAGAAATTTCCCTTTTTATGGCAAAAAGTTATACATTCCTTTTATTTTCTGGCAAAAAGGCAGAAATTCTCTGTATTTTGGAGCAAAATTGCAGAAATTCCCCTAACATTGGGGCAAAAAAGCAGAAATTCCCCTTATTTTGGGGTAAAACTGCAGAAATTTCACTTATTCTGCGGCAAAATGGCAGAAATTCCTTTTATTTTCTGCGAAAAAGGCAGAAAATCCCCGTATTTTGGAGCAAAATTGCAGAAATTCACCTAATTTTGGCGTAAAACATGCAGTAATTTTCTTTGTTTTGGAGCAAAAAGGCAGAAATTCTCCTTATTTTGGGGCAAAAGGAAGAAATTCCCCTTATTTTAGGGCAAAATTGCAGAAATTTCCATTATTTGGGGACAAAATACAGAAATCCCCTTTATTTTGGGGCAAAATTGCAAAAATTTTTTTTATTATGGGGAAAAATTGCAGAAATTTCTTTTATTTTAAGGCAAAATTGCAGAAATTTCAAATATTTCAGAGAAAAAAAGCAAAAATTTTTCATATTTTGGGGCAAAAATCAGAAATTCCCATTATTTTGGGGCAAAAAGCAGAAATTCACCTTATTTTGGGGTAAAATTGCACACATTTCACATATTACAGGGCAAAAAAGCAGAAATTCCCGTTATTTTAGAACATAAAGGCAAAAATTCCTTTTATTTTGGGATAAAATTGCAGAAATTTCCCTTGTTTGGGGGCAAAAAGGCAGAAAATCCCCTTAATTTTGGGAAAAAGTCAGAAATTCCCCGTATTTTAAAGCAAAATTGCAGAAATTCCCTAAATATTGGTGCAAAAATGCAGAAATTCCCTTTATTTGGGGCAAATAGCAAGAAGTACCCCTTATTTTCGGAAAAGAGGCAGAAATTCCCTGTACTTTGGAGCAAAATTGCAGAAACTCCCCTAATTTTTGGGCAAAAACGCAGAAATTTTTTTTTGGGGGGCAAAATACAGAAATTCTTCTTATTTCGGGGCAGAAATCAGAAATTTCCCTTATTTTGGGGCAAAATTTTAGAAATTTCTTTTATTTTGGTAAGGAATTGCAGAAATTTTTCTTATTTTGTGGCAATAAGGCAGAAATTCCCCATATTTTGGTGCAAAAAGGCTGAAATTCCTATTATTTTGAGGTAAAATGCTGAAATTCCTCATATTTTGGGGTTAAAAGGCAGAAATTCCCCTCTTTTGGGGGCAAAAAGGCACAAATTTCTCTTATTTTCGGGCAAAATTTCAGAAATTTCATTTATTTCAGGGCAAAAAGTCAGAAATTACTTTTATTTTGGGGCAGAAAGCAGAAATTTCTTTTATTTTGGTACAAAAATGAAGAAATTTTCCTTATTTTGGAACAAAATGTCAGAAATTCCCCATATTTTGGGCAAAAGGCAGAAATTCCCCTTATTTTGGGGTAAAAAGGCTGAAATTCCCATTATTTTGGGGCAGAAAGGCAGAAATTCCTCATATTTTGTGGCAAAAATGCGGAAATTACCCTTATTTGAAGGTAAAATGCTGAAATTCCCCTTATTTTGGCAAAAAGGCAGAAATTCTCCTTATTTTGGAGCAAAATTGCAGAATTTTTACTTATTTCAGGGCAAAAAGTCAAAAATTTGCCTTAATTTGGGGCAAAAAGCAGAAATTCTCCTAATTTTGGGGCCAAAAACAGAAATTCCCCTTATTCTGGGGTAAAATTGCGGAAATTTCAAATATTTCAGGGCAAAAAGGCAAAAATTCCACTTTATTTCTGGCAATAAGCAAAAATTCCCCGTATTTTGGAGCAAAATTTCAGAAATTCCCCTTATATTGGTGCAAAAATGCAGAAATTCCTTTATTTTGGTTCAATACGGCAAAAATTCCCCGTATTTTGAAGCAAAATTGCACATATTCCCCTAATTTTGAGGGAAAATGCAGAAATTCACATTATTTTGGGGCAAAAAGACAGAAATTCTCTTTATTTCAGGGCAAAAATCAGAAATTCCCCTTATTTTGGGGCAAAATTCCAGAAATTTTCTTTATTTTGGGACAAAATTGCAGAAATTTCAATTTTTTGGGCCAAAATTGCAGAAATTTCACTTATTTCAGGAAAAAAACGCAGAAATTTTTCTTATTTTGGGGCAAAAAGCAGAAATTCCTTATATTTTGTGGCAAAAATGCAGAAATTCCCCTTATTTTGTGGTAAAAAGGCAGAAATTTCCCTTATTTTGGGGCAATAATACAGAAATTTTCCTTATTTTGGGGCAAAATTGCAGAAATTTCAATTATTTTGGGGAAAAATTTTTGAAATTTAACTTATTTCAGGGCAAAAAGTCGGAAATTACCCTTATTTTGGGGAAAAAATACAGAAATTCCATTTATTTTTGGAAAAAAGTCAGAAATTGCACTTATTTTGAGTCAAAAAGGTGGAAAATCCCCTTATTTTGGGGTAAAAATGAAGAAATTTCCCTTTTTATGGCAAAAAGGTATATATTCCCTTTATTTTCATGCAAAAAGGCATAAATTCTCTGTATTTTGGAGCAAAATTGCAGAAATTCCCCTAATATTGGGGCAAAAGGCAGAAATTCCCCTTATTTTGGGGTAAAACTGCAGAAATTTCACTTATTTTGTGGCAAAATGGCAGAAATTCCCCTTATTTTCTTCGAAAAAGGCAGAAAATCCCCGTATTTTGGAGCAAAATTGCAGAAATTCACCTAATTTTGGCGTAAAACATGCAGTAATTTTCTTGTTTTGGGGCAAAAAGGCAGAAATTCTCCTTATTTTGGGGCAAAAGGAAGAAATTCTCCTTATTTTAGGGCAAAATTGCAGAAATTTCCCTTATTTGGGGACAAAAAACAGAAATTCCCTTTATTTTGCGGCAAAATTGCAAAAAATTTTTTTATTATGGGGAAAAATTGCAGAAATTTCTTTTATTTTAAGGCAAAATTGCAGAAATTTCACATATTTCAGAGAAAAAAAGCAAAAATTTTTCATATTTTGGGGAAAAATGCAGAAATTCCCCTTATTTTGGGGTAAAAAGGCTGAAATTCCCGTTATTTTGGGGCAAAAAGGCAGAAATTCCCCATATTTTTTGGCAAAAAGTCAGAAATTCCCCTTATTTGAAGGTAAAATGCTGAAATTCCCCTTATTTTGGCAAAAAGGCAGAAATTCTCCTTATTTTGGTGCAAAATTGCAGAAATTTCACTTATTTCAGGGCAAAAAGTCAGAAATTTGCCTTAATTTGGGGCAAAATCAGAAATTCTCCTAATTTTGGGGCCAAAAACAGAAATTCCCCTTATTTTGTAGTAAAATTGCAGAAATTTCAAATATTTCAGGGCAAAAAGGCAGAAATTCCACTTTATTTTTGGCAATAAGGCAAAAATTCCCCATATTTTGGAGCAAAATTTCAGAAATTCCCCTTATATTGGTGCAAAAATGCAGAAATTCCTTTATTTTGGTTCAATAAGGCAAAAATTCCCCGTATTTTGAAGCAAAATTGCACATATTCTCCTAATTTTGAGGGAAAATTCAGAAATTCACATTATTTTGGGGCAAAAAGACAGAAATTCTCCTTATTTCAGGGCAAAAAGTCAGAAATTCCCCTTATTTTGGGGCAAAATTCCAGAAATTTCCTTTATTTTGGGACAAAATTGCAGAAATTTTAATTTTTTGGGCCAAAATTGCAGAAATTTCACTTATTTCAGGGAAAAAAGGCAGAAATTTTTCTTATTTTGGGGCAAAAAGCAGAAATTCCTTATATTTTGTGGCAAAAATGCAGAAATTCCCCTTATTTTGTGGTAAAAAGGCAGAAATTTCCCTTATTTTGGGGCAATAATACAGAAATTTTCCTTATTTTGGGGCAAAATTGCAGAAATTTCAATTATTTTGGGGAAAAATTTTTGAAATTTAACTTATTTCAGGGCAAAAAGTCGGAAATTGCCCTTATTTTGGGGAAAAAATACAGAAATTCCATTTATTTTTGGAAAAAAGTCAGAAATTGCACTTATTTTGAGTCAAAAAGGTGGAAAATCCCCTTATTTTGGGGTAAAAATGAAGAAATTTCCCTTTTTATGGCAAAAAGGTATATATTCCCTTTATTTTCATGCAAAAAGGCATAAATTCTCTGTATTTTGGAGCAAAATTGCAGAAATTCCCCTAATATTGGGGCAAAAGGCAGAAATTCCCCTTATTTTGGGGTAAAACTGCAGAAATTTCACTTATTTTGTGGCAAAATGGCAGAAATTCCCCTTATTTTCTTCGAAAAAGGCAGAAAATCCCCGTATTTTGGAGCAAAATTGCAGAAATTCACCTAATTTTGGCGTAAAACATGCAGTAATTTTCTTGTTTTGGGGCAAAAAGGCAGAAATTCTCCTTATTTTGGGGCAAAAGGAAGAAATTCTCCTTATTTTAGGGCAAAATTGCAGAAATTTCCCTTATTTGGGGACAAAAAACATAAATTCCCTTTATTTTGCGGCAAAATTGCAAAAAATTTTTTTATTATGGGGAAAAATTGCAGAAATTTCTTTTATTTTAAGGCAAAATTGCAGAAATTTCACATATTTCAGAGAAAAAAAGCAAAAATTTTTCATATTTTGGGGAAAAATGCAGAAATTCCCCTTATTTTGGGGTAAAAAGGCTGAAATTCCCGTTATTTTGGGGCAAAAAGGCAGAAATTCCCCATATTTTTTGGCAAAAAGTCAGAAATTCCCCTTATTTGAAGGTAAAATGCTGAAATTCCCCTTATTTTGGCAAAAAGGCAGAAATTCTCCTTATTTTGGTGCAAAATTGCAGAAATTTCACTTATTTCAGGGCAAAAAGTCAGAAATTTGCCTTAATTTGGGGCAAAATCAGAAATTCTCCTAATTTTGGGGCCAAAAACAGAAATTCCCCTTATTTTGGGGTAAAATTGCAGAAATTTCAAATATTTCAGGGCAAAAAGGCAGAAATTCCACTTTATTTTTGGCAATAAGGCAAAAATTCCCCATATTTTGGAGCAAAATTTCAGAAATTCCCCTTATATTGGTGCAAAAATGCAGAAATTCCTTTATTTTGGTTCAATAAGGCAAAAATTCCCCGTATTTTGAAGCAAAATTGCACATATTCTCCTAATTTTGAGGGAAAATTCAGAAATTCACATTATTTTGGGGCAAAAAGACAGAAATTCTCCTTATTTCAGGGCAAAAAGTCAGAAATTCCCCTTATTTTGGGGCAAAATTCCAGAAATTTCCTTTATTTTGGGACAAAATTGCAGAAATTTTAATTTTTTGAGCCAAAATTGCAGAAATTTCACTTATTTCAGGGAAAAAAGGCAGAAATTTTTCTTATTTTGGGGCAAAAAGCAGAAATTCCTTATATTTTGTGGCAAAAATGCAGAAATTCCCCTTATTTTGAGGTAAAAAGGCAGAAATTTCCCTTATTTTGGGGCAAAAATACAGAAATTCCCCTTACTTTGGGGCAAAATTGCAGAAATTTCAATTATTTTAAGGAAAAATTTTTGAAATTTAACTTATTTCAGGGCAAAAAGTCGGAAATTCCCCTTATTTTGGGGCAAAAAGACAGAAATTCCATTTATTTTTGGAAAAAAGTCAGAAATTGCACTTATTTTGAGTCAAAGAGGCGGAAAATCCCCTTATTTTAGGGTAAAAATGAAGAAATTTCCCTTTTTATGGCAAAAAGTTATACATTCCTTTTATTTTCTGGCAAAAGGCAGAAATTCTCTGTATTTTGGAGCAAAATTGCAGAAATTCCCCTAACATTGGGGCAAAAAAGCAGAAATTCCCCTTATTTTGGGGTAAAACTGCAGAAATTTCACTTATTTTGCGGCAAAATGGCATAAATTCCTTTTATTTTCTGCGAAAAAGGCAGAAAATCCCCGTATTTTGCAGCAAAATTGCAGAAATTCACCTAATTTTGGCGTAAAACATGCAGTAATTTTCTTTGTTTTGGAGCAAAAAGGCAGAAATTCTCCTTATTTTGGGGCAAAAGGAAGAAATTCCCCTTATTTTAGGGCAAAATTGCAAAAATTTCCCTTATTTGGGGACAAAAAACAGAAATCCACTTTATTTTGGGGCAAAATTGCAAAAAAATTTTTTATTATGGGGAAAAATTGCAGAAATTTCATATATTTTAAGGCAAAATTGCAGAAATTTCAAATATTTCAGAGAAAAAAAGCAAAAATTTTTCATATTTTGGGGCAAAAATGCAGAAATTCCCATTATTTTGGGGCAAAAACAGAAATTCACCTTATTTTGGGGTAAAATTGCACACATTTCACATATTACAGGGCAAAAAAGCAGAAATTCCCGTTATTTTAGGGCATAAAGGCAGAAATTCCTTTTATTTTGGGATAAAATTGCAGAAATTTCCCATGTTTGGGGGCAAAAAGGCAGAAAATCCCCTTAATTTTGGGAAAAAGTCAGAAATTCCCCATATTTTAAAGCAAAATTGCAGAAATTCCCTAAATATTGGTGCAAAAATGCAGAAATTCGCTTTATTTGGGGCAAATAGCCAGAAGTACCCCTTAGTTTCGGGAAAAGAGGCAGAAATTCCCTGTACTTTGAAGCAAAATTGCAGAAACTCCCCTAATTTTTGGGCAAAAACGCAGAAATTCCTTTTTTGGGGGGGCAAAAATACAGAAATTCTCCTTATTTCGGGGCAAAAATCAGAAATTTCCCTTATTTTGGGGCAAAATTTTAGAAATTTCTTTTATTTTGGTAAGGAATTGCAGAAATTTTTCTTATTTTGTGGCAAAAAGGCAGAAATTCCTCATATTTTGGTGCAAAAAGACTTAAATTCCCCTTATTTTGAGGTAAAATGCTGAAATTCCCCATATTTTGGGGTTAAAAGGCAGAAATTCCCCTCATTTAGGGGCAAAAAGGCACAAATTTCCCTTATTTTCGGGCAAAATTGCAGAAATTTCATTTATTTCAGGGCAAAAAGTCAGAAATTACTTTTATTTTGGGGCAGAAAGCAGAAGTTTCTTTTATTTTGGTACAAAATTGAAGAAATTTTTCTTATTTTGGAACAAAAAGGCAGAAATTCCCCATATTTTGGGCAAAAGGCAGAAATTCCCCTTATTTTGGGGTAAAAAGGCTGAAATTCCCATTATTTTGGGGCAAAAAGGCAGAAATTCCCTTTACTTTGTGGCAAAAAGGCAGAAATTCCCATTATTTGGGGCAGAAAAGCAAAAATTTTCCTTATTTGGGGGCAATAAGGCAGAAATTCCACATATTTTGTGGCAAAAAGGCAGAAATTCTCCTTATTTGAAGGTAAAATGCTGAAATTCCCCTTATTTTGGCAAAAAAGCAGAAATTCCCCTTATTTTGGGGCAAAATTGCAGAAATTTCACTTATTTCAGGGCAAAAAGTCAGAAATTTGCCTTAATGTGGGGCAAAAAGCAGAAATTCTCCTAATTTTGGGGCCAAAAACAGAAATTCCTCTAATTTGGGGTAAAATTGCGGAAATTTCAAATATTTCAGGGCAAAAAGGCAGAAATTCCACTTTATTTCGTGCAATAAGGCAAAAATTCCCCGTATTTTGGAGCAAAATTTCAGAAATTCCCCTTATATTGGTGCAAAAATGCAGAAATTCCTTTTATTTTGGTGCAATAAGGCAAAAATTCCCCGTATTTTGAAGCAAAATTGCACATATTCCCCTAATTTTGAGGGAAAATGCAGAAATTCACATTATTTTGGGGCATAAAGACAGAAATTCTCCTTATTTCAGGGCAAAAAGTCAGAAATTCCCCATATTTTGGGGCAAAATTCCAGAAATTTCCTTTATTTTGGGACAAAATTGCAGAAATTTCAATTTTTTGGGCCAAAATTGCAGAAATTTCACTTATTTCATGGAAAAAAGGCAGAAATTTTTCTTATTTTGGGGCAAAAAGGCAGAAATTCCTTATATTTTGTGGCAAAAATGCAGAAATTCCCCTTATTTTGAGGTAAAAAGGCAGAAATTTCCCTTATTTTGGGGCAAAAATACAGAAATTTCCTGTATTTTGGGGCAAAATTGCAGAAATTTCAATTATTTTGGGGAAAAATTTTTGAAATTTAACTTATTTCAGGGCAAAAAGTCGGAAATTCCCCTTATTTTGGGGAAAAAATACAGAAATTCCATTTATTTTTGGAAAAAAGTCAGAAATTGCACTTATTTTGAGTCAAAAAGGCGGAAAATCCCCTTATTTTGGGGTAAAAATGAAAAAATTTCCCTTTTTATGGCAAAAAGGTATACATTCCCTTTATTTTCGGGCAAAAAGGCAGAAATTCTCTGTATTTTGGAGCAAAATTGCAGAAATTCCCCTAATATTGGGGCAAAAAGGCAGATATTCCCCTCATTTTGGGGTAAAACTGCAGAAATTTCACTTATTTTGCGGCAAAATGGCAGAAATTCCCCTTATTTTCTGCGAAAAAAGCAGAAAATCCCCGTATTTTAGAGCAAAATTGCAGAAACTCTCCTAATTTTGGGTCAAAAAGGCAGAAATTCCCTTTTTTGGGGTGCAAAAATACAGAAATTCTCCTTATTTAGGGGCAAAAATCAGAAGTTTCCTTTATTTGGGGGCAAAATTTTAGAAATTTCTTTTATTTTGGTACAGAATTGCAGAAATATTTTTTATTTTGTGGCAAAAAGGCAGAAATTCCCCATATTTTGGTGCAAAAAGGCTGAAATTCCTATTATTTTGAAGTAAAATGCTGAAATTCCTCATATTTTGGGGTTAAAAGGCAGAAATTCCCCTCTTTTTGGGGCAAAAAGGCACAAATTTCTCTTATTTTCGGGCAAAATTTCAGAAATTTCATTTATTTCAGGGCAAAAAGTCAGAAATTACTTTTATTTTGGGGCAGAAAGCAGAAATTTCTTTTATTTTGGTACAAAATTGAAGAAATTTTCCTTATTTTGGAACAAAATGTCAGAAATTCCCCATATTTTGGGCCAAAGGCAGAAATTCCCCTTATTTTGGGGTAAAAAGGCTGAAATTCCCGTTATTTTGGGGCAAAAAGGCAGAAATTCCTCATATTTTGTGGCAAAAATGCGGAAATTCCCCTTATTTGAAGGTAAAATGCTGAAATTCCCCTTATTTTGGCAAAAAGGCAGAAATTCTCCTTATTTTGGAGCAAAATTGCAGAATTTTTACTTATTTCAGGGCAAAAAGTCAAAAATTTGCCTTAATTTGGGGCAAAAAGCAGAAATTCTTCTAATTTTGGGGCCAAAAACAGAAATTCCCCTTATTCTGGGGTAAAATTGTGGAAATTTCAAATATTTCAGGGCAAAAAGGCAGAAATTCCACATTATTTCTGGCAATAAGGCAAAAATTCCCCGTATTTTGGAGCAAAATTTCAGAAATTCCCCTTATATTGGTGCAAAAATGCAGAAATTCCTTTATTTTGGTTCAATAAGGCAAAAATTCCCCGTATTTTGAAGCAAAATTGCACATATTCCCCTAATTTTGAGGGAAAATGCAGAAATTCACATTATTTTGGGGCAAAAAGTCAGAAATTCTTTTTATTTCAGGGCAAAAATCAGAAATTCCCCTTATTTTGGGGCAAAATTCCAGAAATTTTCTTTATTTTGGGACAAAATTGCAGAAATTTCAATTTTTTGGGCCAAAATTGCAGAAATTTCACTTATTTCAGGAAAAAAAGGCAGAAATTTTTCTTATTTTGGGGCAAAAAGCAGAAATTCCTTATATTTTGTGGCAAAAATGCAGAAATTCCCCTTATTTTTTGGTAAAAAGGCAGAAATTTTTCTTATTTTGGGGCAAAAAGCAGAAATTCCTTATATTTTGTGGCAAAAATGCAGAAATTCCCCTTATTTTTTGGTAAAAAGGCAGAAATTTCCCTTATTTTGGGGCAAAAATACAGAAATTCCCATTACTGTGGGGCAAAATTGCAGAAATTTACATTATTTTGGGGAAAAATTTTTGAAATTTAATTTATTTCAGGGCAAAAAGTCGGAAATTCTCCTTATTTTGGGGATAAAATACAGAAATTCCATTTATTTTTGGAAAAAAGTCAGAAATTGCACTTATTTTGAGTCAAAAAGGCAGAAAATCCCCTTATTTTGGGGTAAAAATGAAGAAATTTCCCTTTTTATGGCAAAAAGGTATATATTCCCTTTATTTTCAGGCAAAAAGGCATAAATTCTCTGTATTTAGGAGCAAAATTGCAGAAATTCCCCTAATATTGGGGCAAAAGGCAGAAATTCTCCTTATTTTGGGGTAAAACTGCAGAAATTTCACTTATTTTGTGGCAAAATGGCAGAAATTCCCCTTATTTTCTTCGAAAAAGGCAGAAAATCCCTGTATTTTGGAGCAAAATTGCAGAAATTCACCTAATTTTGGCGTAAAACATGCAGTAATTTTCTTGTTTTGGGGCAAAAAGGCAGAAATTCTCCTTATTTTGGGGCAAAAGGAAGAAATTCTCTTTATTTTAGGGCAAAATTGCAGAAATTTCCCTTATTTGGGGACAAAAAACAGAAATTCTCTTTATTTTGCGGCAAAATTGCAAAAAATTTTTTTATTATGGGGAAAAATTGCAGAAATTTCTTTTATTTTAAGGCAAAATTGCAGAAATTTCACATATTTCAGAGAAAAAAAGCAAAAATTTTTCATATTTTGGGGCAAAAATGCAGAAATTCCCCTTATTTTGGGGTAAAAAGGCTGAAATTCCCGTTATTTTGGGTCAAAAATGCAGAAATTCCCCATATTTTGTGGCAAAAATCAGAAATTCCCCTTATTTGAAGGTAAAATGCTGAAATTCCCCTTATTTTGGCAAAAAGGCAGAAATTCTCCTTATTTTGGTGCAAAATTGCAGAAATTTCACTTATTTCAGGGCAAAAAGTCAGAAATTTGCCTTAATTTGGGGCAAAATCAGAAATTCTCCTAATTTTGGGGCCAAAAACAGAAATTCCCCTTATTTTGGGGTAAAATTGCAGAAGTTTCAAATATTTCAGGGCAAAAAGGCAGAAATTCCACTTTATTTCTGGCAATAAGGCAAAAATTCCCCGTATTTTGGAGCAAAATTTCAGAAATTCCCCTTATATTGGTGCAAAAATGCAGAAATTCCTTTATTTTGGTTCAATAAGGCAAAAATTCCCCGTATTTTGAAGCAAAATTGCACATATTCCCCTAATTTTGAGGGAAAATGCAGAAATTCACATTATTTTGGGGCAAAAAGACAGAAATTCTCCTTATTTCAGGGCAAAAAATCAGAAATTCCCCTTATTTTGGGGCAAAATTCCAGAAATTTCCTTTATTTTGGGACAAAATTGCAGAAATTTCAATTTTTTTGGGCCAAAATTGCAGAAATTTCACTTATTTCATGGAAAAAGGCAGAAATTTTTCTTATTTTGGGGCAAAAAGCAGAAATTCCTTATATTTTGTGGCAAAAATGCAGAAATTCCCCTTATTTTGAGGTAAAAAGGCAGAAATTTCCCTTATTTTGGGGCAAAAATACAGAAATTTCCCTTATTTTGGGGCAAAATTGCAGAAATTTCAATTATTATGAGGAAAAATTTTTGAAATTTAACTTATTTCAGGGCAAAAAGTCGGAAATTCCCCTTATTTTGGGGAAAAAATACAGAAATTCCATTTATTTTTGGAAAAAAGTCAGAAATCGCACTTATTTTGAGTCAAAAAAACAGAAAATCCCCTTATTTTGGGGTAAAAATGAAGAAATTTCCCTTTTTATGGCAAAAAGGTATATATTCCCTTTATTTTCAGGCAAAAAGGCATAAATTCTCTGTATTTTGGAGCAAAATTGCAGAAATTCCCCTAATATTGGGGCAAAAGGCAGAATTTCCCCTTATTTTGGGGTAAAACTGCAGAAATTTCACTTATTTTGTGGCAAAATGGCAGAAATTCCCCTTATTTTCTTCGAAAAAGGCAGAAAATCCCCGTATTTTGGAGCAAAATTGCAGAAATTCACCTAATTTTGGCGTAAAACATGCAGTAATTTTCTTGTTTTGGGGCAAAAAGGCAGAAATTCTCCTTATTTTGGGGCAAAAGGAAGAAATTCTCTTTATTTTAGGGCAAAATTGCAGAAATTTCCCTTATTTGGGGACAAAAAACAGAAATTCCCTTTATTTTGCGGCAAAATTGCAAAAAATTTTTTTATTATGGGGAAAAATTGCAGAAATTTCTTTTATTTTAAGGCAAAATTGCAGAAATTTCACATATTTCAGAGATAAAAAGCAAAAATTTTTCATATTTTGGGGCAAAAATGCAGAAATTCCCATTATTTTGGGGTAAAAAGGCTGAAATTCCCGTTATTTTGGATCAAAAATGCAGAAATTCCCCATATTTTGTGGCAAAAAGTCAGAAATTCCCCTTATTTGAAGGTAAAATGCTGAAATTCCCCTTATTTTGGCAAAAAGGCAGAAATTCTCCTTATTTTGGTGCAAAATTGCAGAAATTTCACTTATTTCAGGGCAAAAAGTCAGAAATTTGCCTTAATTTGGGGCAAAATCAGAAATTCTCCTAATTTTGGGGCCAAAAACAGAAATTCCCCTTATTTTGGGGTAAAATTGCAGAAATTTCAAATATTTCAGGGCAAAAAGGCAGAAATTCCACTTTATTTCTGGCAATAAGGCAAAAATTCCCCGTATTTTGGAGCAAAATTTCAGAAATTCCCCTTATATTGGTGCAAAAATGCAGAAATTCCTTTATTTTGGTTCAATAAGGCAAAAATTCCCCGTATTTTGAAGCAAAATTGCACATATTCCCCTAATTTTGAGGGAAAATGCAGAAATTCACATTATTTTGGGACAAAAAGACAGAAATTCTCCTTATTTCAGGGCAAAAAATCAAAAATTCCCCTTATTTTGGGGCAAAATTCCAGAAATTTCCTTTATTTTGGGACAAAATTGCAGAAATTTCAATTTTTTTGGGCCAAAATTGCAGAAATTTCACTTATTTCATGGAAAAAGGCAGAAATTTTTCTTATTTTGGGGCAAAAAGGCAGAAATTCCTTATATTTTGTGGCAAAAATGCAGAAATTCTCCTAATTTTGAGGTAAAAAGTCAGAAATTTCCCTTATTTTGGGGCAAAAATACAGAAATTTCCCTTATTTTGGGGCAAAATTGCAGAAATTTCAATTATTATGGGGAAAAATTTTTGAAATTTAACTTATTTCAGGGCAAAAAGTCGGAAATTCCCCTTATTTTGGGGAAAAAATACAGAAATTCCATTTATTTTTGGAAAAAAGTCAGAAATTGCACTTATTTTGAGTCAAAAAGGTGGAAAATCCCCTTATTTTGGGGTAAAAATGAAAAAATTTCCCTTTTTATGGCAAAAAGTTATACATTCTCTTTATTTTAAGGCAAAAAGGCAGAAATTCTCTGTATTTTGGAGCAAAATTGCAGAAATTCCCCTAATATTGGTTTAAAAAGGCAGAAATTCCCCTCATTTTGGGGTAAAACTGCAGAAATTTCACTTATTTTGCGGCAAAATGGCAGAAATTCCCCTTATTTTCTGCGAAAAAGGCAGAAAATCCCCGTATTTTGGAGCAAAATTGCAGAAACTCCCCTAATTTTGGGTCAAAAAGGCAGAAATTCCCTTTTTTGGGGGGCAAAAATACAGAAATTCTCCTTATTTAGGGGCAAAAATCAGAAGTTTCCTTTATTTGGGGGCAAAATTTTAGAAATTTCTTTTATTTTGGTACAGAATTGCAGAAATTTTTCTTATTTTGTGGCAAAAAGGCAGAAATTCCCCATATTTTGGTGCAAAAAGGCTGAAATTCCTATTATTTTGAGGTAAAATGCTGAAATTCCTCATATTTTGGGGTTAAAAGGCAGAAATTCCCCTCTTTTTGGGGAAAAAAGGCACAAATTTCTCTTATTTTCGGGCAAAATTTCAGAAATTTCATTTATTTCAGGGCAAAAAGTCAGAAATTACTTTTATTTTGGGGCAGAAAGCAGAAATTAATTTTATTTTGGTACAAAATTGAAGAAATTTTTCTTATTTTGGAACAAAATGTCAGAAATTCCCCATATTTTGGGCAAAAGGCAGAAATTCCCCTTATTTTGGGGTAAAAAGGCTGAAATTCCCATTATTTTGGGGCAAAAAGGCAGAAATTCCCCATATTTTGTGGCAAAAAGGCAGAAATTCCCCTTATTTGAAGGTAAAATGCTGAAATTCCACTTATTTTGGCAAAAAGGCAGAAATTCTCCTTATTTTGGTGCAAAATTGCAGAAATTTCACTTATTTAAGGGCAAAAAGTCAGAAATTTGCCTTAATTTGGGGCAAAATCAGAAATTCTCCTAATTTTGGGGCCAAAAACAGAAATTCCCCTTATTTTGGGGTAAAATTGCGGAAATTTCAAATATTTCAGGGCAAAAAAGCAGAAATTCCACTTTATTTTTGGCAATAAGGCAAAAATTCCCCGTATTTTGGAGCAAAATTTCAGAAATTCCCCTTATATTGGTGCAAAAATGCAGAAATTCCTTTATTTTGGTTCAATAAGGCAAAAATTCCCCGTATTTTGAAGCAAAATTGCACATATTCCCCTAATTTTGAGGGAAAATGCAGAAATTCACATTATTTTGGGGCAAAAAGACAGAAATTCTCTTTATTTCAGGGCAAAAAGTCAGAAATTCCCCTTATTTTGGGGCAAAATTCCAGAAATTTCCTTTATTTTGGGACAAAATTGCAGAAATTTTAATTTTTTGGGCCAAAATTGCAGAAATTTCACTTATTTCAGGGAAAAAAGGCAGAAATTTTTCTTATTTGGGGGCAAAAAGCAGAAATTCCTTATATTTTGTGGCAAAAATGCAGAAATTCCCCTTATTTTGAGGTAAAAATGCAGAAATTTCCCTTAATTTGGGGCAAAAATACAGAAATTCTCCTTACTTTTGGGCAAAATTGCAGAAATTTCAATTATTTTAAGGAAAAATTTTTGAAATTTAACTTATTTCAGGGCAAAAAGTCGGAAATTCCCCTTATTTTGGGGCAAAAAGACAGAAATTCCATTTATTTTTGGAAAAAAGTCAGAAATTGCACTTATTTTGAGTCAAAAAGGCGGAAAATCCCCTTATTTTAGGGTAAAAATGAAGAAATTTCCCTTTTTATGGCAAAAAGTTATACATTCCTTTTATTTTCTGGCAAAAAGGCAGAAATTCTCTGTATTTTGGAGCAAAATTGCAGAAATTCCCCTAACATTGGGGCAAAAAAGCAGAAATTCCCCTTATTTTGGGGTAAAACTGCAGAAATTTCACTTATTCTGCGGCAAAATGGCAGAAATTCCTTTTATTTTCTGCGAAAAAGGCAGAAAATCCCCGTATTTTGGAGCAAAATTGCAGAAATTCACCTAATTTTGGCGTAAAACATGCAGTAATTTTCTTTGTTTTGGAGCAAAAAGGCAGAAATTCTCCTTATTTTGGGGCAAAAGGAAGAAATTCCCCTTATTTTAGGGCAAAATTGCAGAAATTTCCATTATTTGGGGACAAAAAACAGAAATCCCCTTTATTTTGGGGCAAAATTGCAAAAATTTTTTTTATTATGGGGAAAAATTGCAGAAATTTCTTTTATTTTAAGGCAAAATTGCAGAAATTTCAAATATTTCAGAGAAAAAAAGCAAAAATTTTTCATATTTTGGGGCAAAAATCAGAAATTCCCATTATTTTGGGGCAAAAAGCAGAAATTCACCTTATTTTGGGGTAAAATTGCACACATTTCACATATTACAGGGCAAAAAAGCAGAAATTCCCGTTATTTTAGAACATAAAGGCAAAAATTCCTTTTATTTTGGGATAAAATTGCAGAAATTTCCCTTGTTTGGGGGCAAAAAGGCAGAAAATCCCCTTAATTTTGGGAAAAAGTCAGAAATTCCCCGTATTTTAAAGCAAAATTGCAGAAATTCCCTAAATATTGGTGCAAAAATGCAGAAATTCGCTTTATATGGGGCAAATAGCAAGAAGTACCCCTTATTTTCGGAAAAGAGGCAGAAATTCCCTGTACTTTGAAGCAAAATTGCAGAAACTCCCCTAATTTTTGGGCAAAAACGCAGAAATTTTTTTTTGGGGGGGCAAAATACAGAAATTCTTCTTATTTCGGGGCAGAAATCAGAAATTTCCCTTATTTTGGGGCAAAATTTTAGAAATTTCTTTTATTTTGGTAAGGAATTGCAGAAATTTTTCTTATTTTGTGGCAAAAAGGCAGAAATTTTTCATATTTTGGTGCAAAAAGGCTGAAATTCCCCTTATTTTGAGGTAAAATCCTGAAATTCCCAATATTTTGGGGTTAAAAGGCAGAAATTCCCCTCATTTAGGGGCAAAAAGGCACAAATTTCTCTTATTTTCGGGCAAAATTGCAGAAATTTCATTTATTTCAGGGCAAAAAGTCAGAAATTACTTTTATTTTGGGGCAGAAAGCAGAAATTTCTTTTATTTTGGTACAAAATTGAAGAAATTTTTCTTATTTTGGAACAAAAAGGCAGAAATTCCCCATATTTTGGGCAAAAGGCAGAAATTCCCCTTATTTTGGGGTAAAAAGGCTGAAATTCCCATTATTTTGGGGCAAAAAGGCAGAAATTCCCTTTACTTTGTGGCAAAAAGGCAGAAATTCCCATTATTTGGGGCAGAAAAGCAAAAATTTTCCTTATTTGGGGGCAATAAGGCAGAAATTCCACATATTTTGTGGCAAAAAGGCAGAAATTCTCCTTATTTGAAGGTAAAATGCTGAAATTCCCCTTATTTTGGCAAAAAAGCAGAAATTCCCCTTATTTTGGGGCAAAATTGCAGAAATTTCACTTATTTCAGGGCAAAAAGTCAGAAATTTGCCTTAATTTGGGGCAAAAAGCAGAAATTCTCCTAATTTTGGGGCCAAAAACAGAAATTCCTCTAATTTAGGGTAAAATTGCGGAAATTTCAAATATTTCAGGGCAAAAAGGCAGAAATTCCACTTTATTTCTGGCAATAAGGCAAAAATTCCCCGTATTTTGGAGCAAAATTTCAGAAATTCCCCTTATATTGGTGCAAAAATGCAGAAATTCCTTTTATTTTGGTGCAATAAGGCAAAAATTCCCCGTATTTTGAAGCAAAATTGCACATATTCCCCTAATTTTAAGGGAAAATGCAGAAATTCACATTATTTTGGGGCAAAAAGACAGAAATTCTCCTTATTTCAGGGCAAAAAGTCAGAAATTCTTCTTATTTTGGGGCAAAATTTCAGAAATTTCCTTTATTTTGGGACAAAATTGCAGAAATTTCAATTTTTTGGGCCAAAATTGCAGAAATTTCACTTATTTCATGGAAAAAAGGCAGAAATTTTTCTTATTTTGGGGCAAAAAGGCAGAAATTCCTTACATTTTGTGGCAAAAATGCAGAATTTCCCCTTATTTTGAGGTAAAAAGGCAGAAATTTCCCTTATTTTGGGGCAAAAATACAGAAATTTCCCTTAATTTGGGGCAAAATTGCAGAAATTTCAATTATTTTGGGGAAAAATTTTTGAAATTTAACTTATTTCAGGGCAAAAAGTCGGAAATTCCCCTTATTTTGGGGCAAAAATACAGAAATTCCATTTATTTTTGGAAAAAAGTCAGAAATTGCACTTATTTTGAGTCAAAAATGCGGAAAATCCCCTTATTTTGGGGTAAAAATGAAAAAATTTCTCTTTTTAATGGCAAAAAAGTATACATTCCCTTTATTTTCGGGCAAAAAGGCAGAAATTCTCTGTATTTTGGAGCAAAATTGCAGAAATTCCCCTAATATTGGGGCAAAAAGGCAGATATTCCCCTAATTTTGGGGTAAAACTGCAGAAATTTCACTTATTTTGCGGCAAAATGGCAGAAATTCCCCTTATTTTCAGCGCAAAACGCAGAAAATCCCCGTATTTTAGAGCAAAATTGCAGAAACTCCCCTAATTTTGGGTCAAAAAGGCAGAAATTCCCTATTTTGGGGGGCAAAAATACAGAAATTCTCCTTATTTAGGGGCAAAAATCAGAAGTTTCCTTTATTTGGGGAAAAATTTTAGAAATTTCTTTTATTTTGGTACAGAATTGCAGAAATTTTTCTTATTTTGTGGCAAAAAGGCAGAAATTCCCCATATTTTGGTGCAAAAAGGCTGAAATTCCTATTATTTTGAGGTAAAATGCTGAAATTCCTCATATTTTGGGGTTAAAAGGCAGAAATTCCCCTCTTTTGGGGGCAAAAAGGCACAAATTTCTCTTATTTTCGGGCAAAATTTCAGAAATTTCATTTATTTCAGGGCAAAAAGTCAGAAATTACTTTTATTTTGCGGCAGAAAGCAGAAATTTCTTTTATTTTGGTACAAAAATGAAGAAATTTTCCTTATTTTGGAACAAAATGTCAGAAATTCCCCATATTTTGGGCAAAAGGCAGAAATTCCCCTTATTTTGGGGTAAAAAGGCTGAAATTCCCATTATTTTGGGGCAGAAAGGCAGAAATTCCTCATATTTTGTGGCAAAAATGCGGAAATTACCCTTATTTGAAGGTAAAATGCTGAAATTCCCCTTATTTTGGCAAAAAGGCAGAAATTCTCCTTATTTTGGAGCAAAATTGCAGAATTTTTACTTATTTCAGGGCAAAAAGTCAAAAATTTGCCTTAATTTGGGGCAAAAAGCAGAAATTCTCCTAATTTTGGGGCCAAAAACAGAAATTCCCCTTATTCTGGGGTAAAATTGCGGAAATTTCAAATATTTCAGGGCAAAAAGGCAAAAATTCCACTTTATTTCTGGCAATAAGCAAAAATTCCCCGTATTTTGGAGCAAAATTTCAGAAATTCCCCTTATATTGGTGCAAAAATGCAGAAATTCCTTTATTTTGGTTCAATACGGCAAAAATTCCCCGTATTTTGAAGCAAAATTGCACATATTCCCCTAATTTTGAGGGAAAATGCAGAAATTCACATTATTTTGGGGCAAAAAGACAGAAATTCTCTTTATTTCAGGGCAAAAATCAGAAATTCCCCTTATTTTGGGGCAAAATTCCAGAAATTTTCTTTATTTTGGGACAAAATTGCAGAAATTTCAATTTTTTGGGCCAAAATTGCAGAAATTTCACTTATTTCAGGAAAAAAACGCAGAAATTTTTCTTATTTTGGGGCAAAAAGCAGAAATTCCTTATATTTTGTGGCAAAAATGCAGAAATTCCCCTTATTTGTGGTAAAAAGGCAGAAATTTCCCTTATTTTGGGGCAATAATACAGAAATTTTCTTATTTTGGGGCAAAATTGCAGAAATTTCAATTATTTTGGGGAAAAATTTTTGAAATTTAACTTATTTCAGGGCAAAAAGTCGGAAATTGCCCTTATTTTGGGGAAAAAATAAAGAAATTCCATTTATTTTTGGAAAAAATTCAGAAATTGCACTTATTTTGAGTCAAAAAGGCGGAAAATCCCCTTATTTTGGGGTAAAAATGAAGAAATTTCCCTTTTTATGGCAAAAAGGTATATATTCCCTTTATTTTCATGCAAAAAGGCATAAATTCTCTGTATTTTGGAGCAAAATTGCAGAAATTCCCCTAATATTGGGGCAAAAGGCAGAAATTCCCCTTATTTTGGGGTAAAACTGCAGAAATTTCACTTATTTTGTGGCAAAATGGCAGAAATTCCCCTTATTTTCTTCGAAAAAGGCAGAAAATCCCCGTATTTTGGAGCAAAATTGCAGAAATTCACCTAATTTTGGCGTAAAACATGCAGTAATTTTCTTTGTTTTGGAGCAAAAAGGCAGAAATTCTCCTTATTTTGGGGCAAAAGGAAGAAATTCCCCTTATTTTAGGGCAAAATTGCAAAAATTTCCCTTATTTGGGGACAAAAAACAGAAATCCCCTTTATTTTGGGGCAAAATTGCAAAAAAATTTTTTATTATGGGGAAAAATTGCAGAAATTTCATATATTTTAAGGCAAAATTGCAGAAATTTCAAATATTTCAGAGAAAAAAAGCAAAAATTTTTCATATTTTGGGGCAAAAATGCAGAAATTCCCATTATTTTGGGGCAAAAACAGAAATTCACCTTATTTTGGGGTAAAATTGCACACATTTCACATATTACAGGGCAAAAAAGCAGAAATTCCCGTTATTTTAGGGCATAAAGGCAGAAATTCCTTTTATTTTGGGATAAAATTGCAGAAATTTCCCATGTTTGGGGGCAAAAAGGCAGAAAATCCCCTTAATTTTGGGAAAAAGTCAGAAATTCCCCATATTTTAAAGCAAAATTGCAGAAATTCCCTAAATATTGGTGCAAAAATGCAGAAATTCGCTTTATTTGGGGCAAATAGCCAGAAGTACCCCTTAGTTTCGGGAAAAGAGGCAGAAATTCCCTGTACTTTGAAGCAAAATTGCAGAAACTCCCCTAATTTTTGGGCAAAAACGCAGAAATTCCTTTTTTAGGGGGGCAAAAATACAGAAATTCTCCTTATTTCGGGGCAAAAATCAGAAATTTCCCTTATTTTGGGGCAAAATTTTAGAAATTTCTTTTATTTTGGTAAGGAATTGCAGAAATTTTTCTTATTTTGTGGCAAAAAGGCAGAAATTCCTCATATTTTGGTGCAAAAAGACTTAAATTCCCCTTATTTTGAGGTAAAATGCTGAAATTCCCCATATTTTGGGGTTAAAAGGCAGAAATTCCCCTCATTTAGGGGCAAAAAGGCACAAATTTCCCTTATTTTCGGGCAAAATTGCAGAAATTTCATTTATTTCAGGGCAAAAAGTCAGAAATTACTTTTATTTTGGGGCAGAAAGCAGAAGTTTCTTTTATTTTGGTACAAAATTGAAGAAATTTTTCTTATTTTGGAACAAAAAGGCAGAAATTCCCCATATTTTGGGCAAAAGGCAGAAATTCCCCTTATTTTGGGGTAAAAAGGCTGAAATTCCCATTATTTTGGGGCAAAAAGGCAGAAATTCCCTTTACTTTGTGGCAAAAAGGCAGAAATTCCCATTATTTGGGGCAGAAAAGCAAAAATTTTCCTTATTTGGGGGCAATAAGGCAGAAATTCCACATATTTTGTGGCAAAAAGGCAGAAATTCTCCTTATTTGAAGGTAAAATGCTGAAATTCCCCTTATTTTGGCAAAAAAGCAGAAATTCCCCTTATTTTGGGGCAAAATTGCAGAAATTTCACTTATTTCAGGGCAAAAAGTCAGAAATTTGCCTTAATGTGGGGCAAAAAGCAGAAATTCTCCTAATTTTGGGGCCAAAAACAGAAATTCCTCTAATTTGGGGTAAAATTGCGGAAATTTCAAATATTTCAGGGCAAAAAGGCAGAAATTCCACTTTATTTCGTGCAATAAGGCAAAAATTCCCCGTATTTTGGAGCAAAATTTCAGAAATTCCCCTTATATTGGTGCAAAAATGCAGAAATTCCTTTTATTTTGGTGCAATAAGGCAAAAATTCCCCGTATTTTGAAGCAAAATTGCACATATTCCCCTAATTTTGAGGGAAAATGCAGAAATTCACATTATTTTGGGGCATAAAGACAGAAATTCTCCTTATTTCAGGGCAAAAAGTCAGAAATTCCCCATATTTTGGGGCAAAATTCCAGAAATTTCCTTTATTTTGGGACAAAATTGCAGAAATTTCAATTTTTTGGGCCAAAATTGCAGAAATTTCACTTATTTCATGGAAAAAAGGCAGAAATTTTTCTTATTTTGGGGCAAAAAGGCAGAAATTCCTTATATTTTGTGGCAAAAATGCAGAAATTCCCCTTATTTTGAGGTAAAAAGGCAGAAATTTCCCTTATTTTGGGGCAAAAATACAGAAATTTCCTGTATTTTGGGGCAAAATTGCAGAAATTTCAATTATTTTGGGGAAAAATTTTTGAAATTTAACTTATTTCAGGGCAAAAAGTCGGAAATTCCCCTTATTTTGGGGAAAAAATACAGAAATTCCATTTATTTTTGGAAAAAAGTCAGAAATTGCACTTATTTTGAGTCAAAAAGGCGGAAAATCCCCTTATTTTGGGGTAAAAATGAAAAAATTTCCCTTTTTATGGCAAAAAGGTATACATTCCCTTTATTTTCGGGCAAAAAGGCAGAAATTCTCTGTATTTTGGAGCAAAATTGCAGAAATTCCCCTAATATTGGGGCAAAAAGGCAGATATTCCCCTCATTTTGGGGTAAAACTGCAGAAATTTCACTTATTTTGCGGCAAAATGGCAGAAATTCCCCTTATTTTCTGCGAAAAAAGCAGAAAATCCCCGTATTTTAGAGCAAAATTGCAGAAACTCTCCTAATTTTGGGTCAAAAAGGCAGAAATTCCCTTTTTTGGGGTGCAAAAATACAGAAATTCTCCTTATTTAGGGGCAAAAATCAGAAGTTTCCTTTATTTGGGGGCAAAATTTTAGAAATTTCTTTTATTTTGGTACAGAATTGCAGAAATATTTTTTATTTTGTGGCAAAAAGGCAGAAATTCCCCATATTTTGGTGCAAAAAGGCTGAAATTCCTATTATTTTGAAGTAAAATGCTGAAATTCCTCATATTTTGGGGTTAAAAGGCAGAAATTCCCCTCTTTTTGGGGCAAAAAGGCACAAATTTCTCTTATTTTCGGGCAAAATTTCAGAAATTTCATTTATTTCAGGGCAAAAAGTCAGAAATTACTTTTATTTTGGGGCAGAAAGCAGAAATTTCTTTTATTTTGGTACAAAATTGAAGAAATTTTCCTTATTTTGGAACAAAATGTCAGAAATTCCCCATATTTTGGGCCAAAGGCAGAAATTCCCCTTATTTTGGGGTAAAAAGGCTGAAATTCCCGTTATTTTGGGGCAAAAAGGCAGAAATTCCTCATATTTTGTGGCAAAAATGCGGAAATTCCCCTTATTTGAAGGTAAAATGCTGAAATTCCCCTTATTTTGGCAAAAAGGCAGAAATTCTCCTTATTTTGGAGCAAAATTGCAGAATTTTTACTTATTTCAGGGCAAAAAGTCAAAAATTTGCCTTAATTTGGGGCAAAAAGCAGAAATTCTTCTAATTTTGGGGCCAAAAACAGAAATTCCCCTTATTCTGGGGTAAAATTGTGGAAATTTCAAATATTTCAGGGCAAAAAGGCAGAAATTCCACATTATTTCTGGCAATAAGGCAAAAATTCCCCGTATTTTGGAGCAAAATTTCAGAAATTCCCCTTATATTGGTGCAAAAATGCAGAAATTCCTTTATTTTGGTTCAATAAGGCAAAAATTCCCCGTATTTTGAAGCAAAATTGCACATATTCCCCTAATTTTGAGGGAAAATGCAGAAATTCACATTATTTTGGGGCAAAAAGTCAGAAATTCTTTTTATTTCAGGGCAAAAATCAGAAATTCCCCTTATTTTGGGGCAAAATTCCAGAAATTTTCTTTATTTTGGGACAAAATTGCAGAAATTTCAATTTTTTGGGCCAAAATTGCAGAAATTTCACTTATTTCAGGAAAAAAAGGCAGAAATTTTTCTTATTTTGGGGCAAAAAGCAGAAATTCCTTATATTTTGTGGCAAAAATGCAGAAATTCCCCTTATTTTTTGGTAAAAAGGCAGAAATTTTTCTTATTTTGGGGCAAAAAGCAGAAATTCCTTATATTTTGTGGCAAAAATGCAGAAATTCCCCTTATTTTTTGGTAAAAAGGCAGAAATTTCCCTTATTTTGGGGCAAAAATACAGAAATTCCCATTACTGTGGGGCAAAATTGCAGAAATTTACATTATTTTGGGGAAAAATTTTTGAAATTTAATTTATTTCAGGGCAAAAAGTCGGAAATTCTCCTTATTTTGGGGATAAAATACAGAAATTCCATTTATTTTTGGAAAAAAGTCAGAAATTGCACTTATTTTGAGTCAAAAAGGCAGAAAATCCCCTTATTTTGGGGTAAAAATGAAGAAATTTCCCTTTTTATGGCAAAAAGGTATATATTCCCTTTATTTTCAGGCAAAAAGGCATAAATTCTCTGTATTTAGGAGCAAAATTGCAGAAATTCCCCTAATATTGGGGCAAAAGGCAGAAATTCTCCTTATTTTGGGGTAAAACTGCAGAAATTTCACTTATTTTGTGGCAAAATGGCAGAAATTCCCCTTATTTTCTTCGAAAAAGGCAGAAAATCCCTGTATTTTGGAGCAAAATTGCAGAAATTCACCTAATTTTGGCGTAAAACATGCAGTAATTTTCTTGTTTTGGGGCAAAAAGGCAGAAATTCTCCTTATTTTGGGGCAAAAGGAAGAAATTCTCTTTATTTTAGGGCAAAATTGCAGAAATTTCCCTTATTTGGGGACAAAAAACAGAAATTCTCTTTATTTTGCGGCAAAATTGCAAAAAATTTTTTTATTATGGGGAAAAATTGCAGAAATTTCTTTTATTTTAAGGCAAAATTGCAGAAATTTCACATATTTCAGAGAAAAAAAGCAAAAATTTTTCATATTTTGGGGCAAAAATGCAGAAATTCCCCTTATTTTGGGGTAAAAAGGCTGAAATTCCCGTTATTTTGGGTCAAAAATGCAGAAATTCCCCATATTTTGTGGCAAAAATCAGAAATTCCCCTTATTTGAAGGTAAAATGCTGAAATTCCCCTTATTTTGGCAAAAAGGCAGAAATTCTCCTTATTTTGGTGCAAAATTGCAGAAATTTCACTTATTTCAGGGCAAAAAGTCAGAAATTTGCCTTAATTTGGGGCAAAATCAGAAATTCTCCTAATTTTGGGGCCAAAAACAGAAATTCCCCTTATTTTGGGGTAAAATTGCAGAAGTTTCAAATATTTCAGGGCAAAAAGGCAGAAATTCCACTTTATTTCTGGCAATAAGGCAAAAATTCCCCGTATTTTGGAGCAAAATTTCAGAAATTCCCCTTATATTGGTGCAAAAATGCAGAAATTCCTTTATTTTGGTTCAATAAGGCAAAAATTCCCCGTATTTTGAAGCAAAATTGCACATATTCCCCTAATTTTGAGGGAAAATGCAGAAATTTACATTATTTTGGGGCAAAAAGACAGAAATTCTCCTTATTTCAGGGCAAAAAATCAGAAATTCCCCTTATTTTGGGGCAAAATTCCAGAAATTTCCTTTATTTTGGGACAAAATTGCAGAAATTTCAATTTTTTTGGGCCAAAATTGCAGAAATTTCACTTATTTCATGGAAAAAGGCAGAAATTTTTCTTATTTTGGGGCAAAAAGCAGAAATTCCTTATATTTTGTGGCAAAAATGCAGAAATTCCCCTTATTTTGAGGTAAAAAGGCAGAAATTTCCCTTATTTTGGGGCAAAAATACAGAAATTTCCCTTATTTTGGGGCAAAATTGCAGAAATTTCAATTATTATGGGGAAAAATTTTTGAAATTTAACTTATTTCAGGGCAAAAAGTCGGAAATTCCCCTTATTTTGGGGAAAAAATACAGAAATTCCATTTATTTTTGGAAAAAAGTCAGAAATTGCACTTATTTTGAGTCAAAAAAAACAGAAAATCCCCTTATTTTGGGGTAAAAATGAAGAAATTTCCTTTTTTATGGCAAAAAGGTATAAATTCCCTTTATTTTCAGGCAAAAAGGCATAAATTCTCTGTATTTTGGAGCAAAATTGCAGAAATTCCCCTAATATTGGGGCAAAAGGCAGAAATTCCCCTTATTTTGGGGTAAAACTGCAGAAATTTCACTTATTTTGTGGCAAAATGGCAGAAATTCCCCTTATTTTCTTCGAAAAAGGCAGAAAATCCCCGTATTTTGGAGCAAAATTGCAGAAATTCACCTAATTTTGGCATAAAACATGCAGTAATTTTCTTGTTTTGGGGCAAAAAGGCAGAAATTCTCCTTATTTTGGGGCAAAAGGAAGAAATTCTCTTTATTTTAGGGCAAAATTGCAGAAATTTCCCTTATTTGGGGACAAAAAACAGAAATTCCCTTTATTTTGCGGCAAAATTGCAAAAAATTTTTTTATTATGGGGAAAAATTGCAAAAATTTCTTTTATTTTAAGGCAAAATTGCAGAAATTTCACATATTTCAGAGAAAAAAAGCAAAAATTTTTCATATTTTGGGGCAAAAATGCAGAAATTCCCATTATTTTTGGGTAAAAAGGCTGAAATTCCCGTTATTTTGGGTCAAAAATGCAGAAATTCCCCATATTTTGTGGCAAAAAGTCAGAAATTCCCCTTATTTGAAGGTAAAATGCTGAAATTCCCCTTATTTTGGCAAAAAGGCAGAAATTCTCCTTATTTTGGTGCAAAATTGCAGAAATTTCACTTATTTCAGGGCAAAAAGTCAGAAATTTGCCTTAATTTGGGGCAAAATCAGAAATTCTCCTAATTTTGGGGCCAAAAACAGAAATTCCCCTTATTTTGGGGTAAAATTGCAGAAATTTCAAATATTTCAGGGCAAAAAGGCAGAAATTCCACTTTATTTCTGGCAATAAGGCAAAAATTCCCCGTATTTTGGAGCAAAATTTCAGAAATTCCCCTTATATTGGTGCAAAAATGCAGAAATTCCTTTATTTTGGTTCAATAAGGCAAAAATTCCCCGTATTTTGAAGCAAAATTGCACATATTCCCCTAATTTTGAGGGAAAATGCAGAAATTCACATTATTTTGGGACAAAAAGACAGAAATTCTCCTTATTTCAGGGCAAAAAATCAGAAATTCCCCTTATTTTGGGGCAAAATTCCAGAAATTTCCTTTATTTTGGGACAAAATTGCAGAAATTTCAATTTTTTTGGGCCAAAATTGCAGAAATTTCACTTATTTCATGGAAAAAGGCAGAAATTTTTCTTATTTTGGGGCAAAAAGGCAGAAATTCCTTATATTTTGTGGCAAAAATGCAGAAATTCCCCTAATTTTGAGGTAAAAAGTCAGAAATTTCCCTTATTTTGGGGCAAAAATACAGAAATTTCCCTTATTTTGGGGCAAAATTGCAGAAATTTCAATTATTATGGGGAAAAATTTTTGAAATTTAACTTATTTCAGGGCAAAAAGTCGGAAATTCCCCTTATTTTGGGGAAAAAATACAGAAATTCCATTTATTTTTGGAAAAAAGTCAGAAATTGCACTTATTTTGAGTCAAAAAGGCGGAAAATCCCCTTATTTTGGGGTAAAAATGAAAAAATTTCCCTTTTTATGGCAAAAAGTTATACATTCTCTTTATTTTCAGGCAAAAAGGCAGAAATTCTCTGTATTTTGGAGCAAAATTGCAGAAATTTCCCTAATATTGGTTTAAAAAGGCAGAAATTCCCCTCATTTTGGGGTAAAAGTGCAGAAATTTCACTTATTTTGCGGCAAAATGGCAGAAATTCCCCTTATTTTCTGCGAAAAAGGCAGAAAATCCCCGTATTTTGGAGCAAAATTGCAGAAACTCCCCTAATTTTGGGTCAAAAAAGCAGAAATTCCCTTTTTTGGGGGGCAAAAATACAGAAATTCTCCTTATTTAGGGGCAAAAATCAGAAGTTTCCTTTATTTGGGGGCAAAACTTTAGAAATTTCTTTTATTTTGGTACAGAATTGCAGAAATTTTTCTTATTCTGTGGCAAAAAGGCAGAAATTCCCCATATTTTGGTGCAAAAAGGCTGAAATTCCTATTATTTTGAGGTAAAATGCTGAAATTCCTCATATTTTGGGGTTAAAAGGCAGAAATTCCCCTCTTTTTGGGGAAAAAAGGCACAAATTTCTTTTATTTTCGGGCAAAATTTCAGAAATTTCATTTATTTCAGGGCAAAAAGTCAGAAATTACTTTTATTTTGGGGCAGAAAGCAGAAATTTCTTTTATTTTGGTACAAAATTGAAGAAATTTTCCTTATTTTGGAACAAAATGTCAGAAATTCCCCATATTTTGGGCAAAAGGCAGAAATTCCCCTTATTTTGGGGTAAAAAGGCTGAAATTCCCATTATTTTGGGGCAAAAAGGCAGAAATTCCTCATATTTTGTGGCAAAAATGCGGAAATTCCCCTTATTTGAAGGTAAAATGTTGAAATTCCCCTTATTTTGGCAAAAATGCAGAAAATCTCCTTATTTTGGAGCAAAATTGCAGAATTTTCACTTATTTCAGGGCAAAAAGTCAAAAATTTGCCTTAATTTGGGGCAAAATGCAGAAATTCCCCTTATTTTGTGGTAAAAAGGCAGAAATTTCCCTAATTTTGGGGCAAAAATACAGAAATTCCCATTACTGTGGGGCAAAATTGCACAAATTTCAATTATTTTAAGGAAAAATTTTTGAAATTTAACTTATTTCAGGGCAAAAAGTCGGAAATTCCCCTTATTTTGGGGCAAGAAGACAGAAATTCCATTTATTTTTGGAAAAAAGTCAGAAATTGCACTTATTTTGAGTCAAAAAGGCGGAAAATCCCCTTATTTTGGGGTAAAAATGAAGAAATTTCCCTTTTTATGGCAAAAAGGTATACATTCCCTTTATTTTCAGGCAAAAAGGCATAAATTCTCTGTATTTTGGAGCAAAATTGCAGAAATTCCCCTAATATTGGGGCAAAAGGCAGAAATTCCCCTTATTTTGGGGTAAAACTGCCGAAATTTCACTTATTTTGTGGCAAAATGGCAGAAATTCCCCTTATTTTCTGCGAAAAAGGCAGATAATCCCCGTATTTTGGAGCAAAATTGCAGAAATTCACCTAATTTTGGCGTAAAACATGCAGTAATTTTCTTTGTTTTTGGGTAAAAAGGCAGAAATTCTCCTTATTTTGGGGCAAAAGGAAGAAATTCTCCTTATTTTAGGGCAAAATTGCAGAAATTTCCCTTATTTGGGGACAAAAAACAGAAATTCCCTTTATTTTGCGGCAAAATTGCAAAAATTTTTTTTTAAATGGGGAAAAATTGCAGAAATGTCTTTTATTTTAAGGCAAAATTGCAGAAATTTCACATATTTCATGGAAAAAAAGCAAAAATTTTTCATATTTTGGGGCAAAAATGCAGAAATTCCCATTATTTTTGGGTAAAAAGGCTGAAATTCCCGTTATTTTGGGTCAAAAATGCAGAAATTCCCCATATTTTGTGGCAAAAAGTCAGAAATTCCCCTTATTTGAAGGTAAAATGCTGAAATTCCCCTTATTTTGGCAAAAAGGCAGAAATTCTCCTTATTTTGGTGCAAAATTGCAGAAATTTCACTTATTTCAGGGCAAAAAGTCAGAAATTTGCCTTAATTTGGGGCAAAATCAGAAATTCTCCTAATTTTGGGGCCAAAAACAGAAATTCCCCTTATTTTGGGGTAAAATTGCAGAAATTTCAAATATTTCAGGGCAAAAAGGCAGAAATTCCACTTTATTTCTGGCAATAAGGCAAAAATTCCCCGTATTTTGGAGCAAAATTTCAGAAATTCCCCTTATATTGGTGCAAAAATGCAGAAATTCCTTTATTTTGGTTCAATAAGGCAAAAATTCCCCGTATTTTGAAGCAAAATTGCACATATTCCCCTAATTTTGAGGGAAAATGCAGAAATTCACATTATTTTGGGACAAAAAGACAGAAATTCTCCTTATTTCAGGGCAAAAAATCAGAAATTCCCCTTATTTTGGGGCAAAATTCCAGAAATTTCCTTTATTTTGGGACAAAATTGCAGAAATTTCAATTTTTTTGGGCCAAAATTGCAGAAATTTCACTTATTTCATGGAAAAAGGCAGAAATTTTTCTTATTTTGGGGCAAAAAGGCAGAAATTCCTTATATTTTGTGGCAAAAATGCAGAAATTCCCCTAATTTTGAGGTAAAAAGTCAGAAATTTCCCTTATTTTGGGGCAAAAATACAGAAATTTCCCTTATTTTGGGGCAAAATTGCAGAAATTTCAATTATTATGGGGAAAAATTTTTGAAATTTAACTTATTTCAGGGCAAAAAGTCGGAAATTCCCCTTATTTTGGGGAAAAAATACAGAAATTCCATTTATTTTTGGAAAAAAGTCAGAAATTGCACTTATTTTGAGTCAAAAAGGCGGAAAATCCCCTTATTTTGGGGTAAAAATGAAAAAATTTCCCTTTTTATGGCAAAAAGTTATACATTCTCTTTATTTTCAGGCAAAAAGGCAGAAATTCTCTGTATTTTGGAGCAAAATTGCAGAAATTTCCCTAATATTGGTTTAAAAAGGCAGAAATTCCCCTCATTTTGGGGTAAAAGTGCAGAAATTTCACTTATTTTGCGGCAAAATGGCAGAAATTCCCCTTATTTTCTGCGAAAAAGGCAGAAAATCCCCGTATTTTGGAGCAAAATTGCAGAAACTCCCCTAATTTTGGGTCAAAAAGGCAGAAATTCCCTTTTTTGGGGGGCAAAAATACAGAAATTCTCCTTATTTAGGGGCAAAAATCAGAAGTTTCCTTTATTTGGGGGCAAAATTTTAGAAATTTCTTTTATTTTGGTACAGAATTGCAGAAATTTTTCTTATTTTGTGGCAAAAAGGCAGAAATTCCCCATATTTTGGTGCAAAAAGGCTGAAATTCCTATTATTTTGAGGTAAAATGCTGAAATTCCTCATATTTTGGGGTTAAAAGGCAGAAATTCCCCTCTTTTTGGGGAAAAAAGGCACAAGTTTCTCTTATTTTCGGGCAAAATTTCAGAAATTTCATTTATTTCAGGGCAAAAAGTCAGAAATTACTTTTATTTTGGGGCAGAAAGCAGAAATTTCTTTTATTTTGGTACAAAATTGAAGAAATTTTCCTTATTTTGGAACAAAATGTCAGAAATTCCCCATATTTTGGGCAAAAGGCAGAAATTCCCCTTATTTTGGTGTAAAAAGGCTGAAATTCCCATTATTTTGGGGCAAAAAGGCAGAAATTCCTCATATTTTGTGTCAAAAATGCGGAAATTCCCCTTATTTGAAGGTAAAATGTTGAAATTCCCCTTATTTTGGCAAAAATGCAGAAAATCTCCTTATTTTGGAGCAAAATTGCAGAATTTTCACTTATTTCAGGGCAAAAAGTCAAAAATTTGCCTTAATTTGGGGCAAAATGCAGAAATTCCCCTTATTTTGTGGTAAAAAGGCAGAAATTTCCCTAATTTTGGGGCAATAATACAGAAATTCCCATTACTGTGGGGCAAAATTGCACAAATTTCAATTATTTTAAGGAAAAATTTTTGAAATTTAACTTATTTCAGGGCAAAAAGTCGGAAATTCCCCTTATTTTGGGGCAAGAAGACAGAAATTCCATTTATTTTTGGAAAAAAGTCAGAAATTGCACTTATTTTGAGTCAAAAAGGCGGAAAATCCCCTTATTTTGGGGTAAAAATGAAGAAATTTCCCTTTTTATGGCAAAAAGGTATACATTCCCTTTATTTTCAGGCAAAAAGGCATAAATTCTCTGTATTTTGGAGCAAAATTGCAGAAATTCCCCTAATATTGGGGCAAAAGGCAGAAATTCCCCTTATTTTGGGGTAAAACTGCCGAAATTTCACTTATTTTGTGGCAAAATGTCAGAAATTCCCCTTATTTTCTGCGAAAAAGGCAGATAATCCCCGTATTTTGGAGCAAAATTGCAGAAATTCACCTAATTTTGGCGTAAAACATGCAGTAATTTTCTTTGTTTTGGGGTAAAAAGGCAGAAATTCTCCTTATTTTGGGGCAAAAGGAAGAAATTCTCCTTATTTTAGGGCAAAATTGCAGAAATTTCCCTTATTTGGGGACAAAAAACAGAAATTCCCTTTATTTTGCGGCAAAATTGCAAAAATTTTTTTTAAAATGGGGAAAAATTGCAGAAATTTCTTTTATTTTAAGGCAAAATTGCAGAAATTTCACATATTTCAGAAAAAAAGCAAAAATTTTTCATATTTTGGGGCAAAAATGCAGAAATTCCTCTTATTTTGGGGTAAAAAGGCTGAAATTCCCGTTATTTTGGGGCAAAAAGTCAGAAATTTGCCTTAATTTGGGGCAAAATCAGAAATTCTCCTAATTTTGGGGCCAAAAACAGAAATTCCCCTTATTTTGGGGTAAAATTGCAGAAATTTCAAATATTTCAGGGCAAAAAGGCAGAAATTCCACATTATTTCTGGCAATAAGGCAAAAATTCCCCGTATTTTGGAGCAAAATTTCAGAAATTCCCCTTATATTGGTGCAAAAATGCAGAAATTCCTTTATTTTGGTTCAATAAGGCAAAAATTCCCCGTATTTTGAAGCAAAATTGCACATATTCCCCTAATTTTGAGGGAAAATTCAGATATTAACATTATTTTGGGGCAAAAAGACAGAAATTCTCCTTATTTCAGGGCAAAAAGTCAGAAATTCCCCTTATTTTGGGGCAAAATTCCAGAAATTTTCTTTATTTTGGACAAAATTGCAGAAATTTCAATTTTTTGGGCCAAAATTGCAGAAATTTCACTTATTTCAGGAAAAAAAGGCAGAAATTTTTCTTATTTTCGGGCAAAAAGCAGAAATTCCTTATATTTTGTGGCAAAAATGCAGAAATTCCCCTTATTTTGTGGTAAAAAGGCAGAAATTTCCCTTATTTTGGGGCAAAAATACAGAAATTCCCATTACTGTGGGGCAAAATTGCAGAAATTTCTATTATTTTAAGGAAAATTTTTTGAAATTTAACTTATTTCAGGGCAAAAAGTCGGAAATTCCCCTTATTTTGGGGCAAGAAGACAGAAATTCCATTTATTTTTGGAAAAAAGTCAGAAATTGCACTTATTTTGAGTCAAAAAGGCGGAAAATCCCCTTATTTTGGGGTAAAAATGAAGAAATTTCCCTTTTTATGGCAAATAGGTATACATTCCCTTTATTTTCAGGCAAAAAAGCCATAAATTCTCTGTATTTTGGAGCAAAATTGCAGAAATTCCCCTAATATTGGGGCAAAAGGCAAAAATTCCCCTTATTTTGGGGTAAAACTGCCGAAATTTCACTTATTTTGTGGCAAAATGGCAGAAATTCCCCTTATTTTCTGCGAAAAAGGCAGATAATCCCCATATTTTGGAGCAAAATTGCAGAAATTCACCTAATTTTGGCGTAAAACATGCAGTAATTTTCTTTGTTTTGGGGTAAAAAGGCAGAAATTCTCCTTATTTTGGGGCAAAAAGAAGAAATTCTCCTTATTATAGGGCAAAATTGCACAAATTTCCCTTATTTGGGGACAAAAAACAGAAATTCCCTATATTTTGCGGCAAAATTGCAAAAATTTTTTTTATTATGGGCAAAAATTGCAGAAATTTCTTTTATTTTAAGGCAAAATTGCAGATTTCAAATATTTCAGAGAAAAAAAGCAAAAATTTTTCATATTTTGGGGCAAAAATGCAGAAATTCCCCTTATTTTGGGGTAAAAAGGCTGAAATTCCCGTTATTTTGGGGCAAAAAGTCAGAAATTTGCCTTAATTTGGGGCAAAATCAGAAATTCTCCTAATTTTGGGGCCAAAAACAGAAATTCCCCTTATTTTGGGGTAAAATTGCAGAAATTTCAAATATTTCACGGCAAAAAGACAGAAATTCTCCTTATTTTGGAGCAAAATTGCAGAATTTTTACTTATTTCAGGGCAAAAAATCAAAAATTTGCCTTAATTTGGGGCAAAAAGCAGAAATTCTCCTAATTTTGGGGCCAAAAACAGAAATTCCCCTTATTCTGGGGTAAAATTGCGGAAATTTCAAATATTTCAGGGCAAAAAGGCAGAAATTCCACTTTATTTCTGGCAATAAGGCAAAAATTCCCCGTATTTTGGAGCAAAATTTCAGAAATTCCCCTTATATTGGTGCAAAAATGCAGAAATTCCTTTATTTTGGTTCAATAAGGCAAAAATTCCCCGTATTTTGAAGCAAAATTGCACATATTCCCCTAATATTGAGGGAAAATGCAGAAATTCACATTATTTTGGGGCAAAAAGACAGAAATTCTCCTTATTTCAGGGCAAAAATCAGAAATTCCCCTTATTTTGGGGCAAAATTCCAGAAATTTTCTTTATTTTGGGACAAAATTGCAGAAATTTCAATTTTTTGGGCCAAAATTGCAGAAATTTCACTTATTTCAGGGAAAAAAGGCAGAAATTTTTCTTATTTTGGGGCAAAAAGCAGAAATTCCTTATATTTTGTGGCAAAAATGCAGAAATTTCCCTTATTTTGTGGTAAAAAGGCAGAAATTTCCCTTATTTTGGGGCAAAAATACAGAAATTCCCATTACTGTGGGGCAAAATTGCAGAAATTTCAATTATTTTAAGGAAAAATTTTTGAAATTTAACTTATTTCAGGGCAAAAAGTCCGAAATTCCCCTTATTTTGGGGAAAAAATACAGAAATTCCATTTATTTTTGGAAAAAAGTCAGAAATTGTACTTATTTTGAGTCAAAAAGGCGGAAAATCCCCTTATTTTGGGGTAAAAATGAAGAAATTTCCCTTTTTATGGCAAAAAGTTATATATTCCCTTTATTTTCAGGCAAAAAGGCATAAATTCTCTGTATTTTGGAGCAAAATTGCAGATATTCCCCTAATATTGGGGCAAAAGGCAGAAATTCCCTTTATTTTGGGGTAAAACTGCAGAAATTTCACTTATTTTGTGGCAAAATGGCAGAAATTCCCCTTATTTTCTTCGAAAAAGGCAGAAAATCCCCGTATTTTGGAGCAAAATTGCAGAAATTCACCTAATTTTGGCGTAAAACATGCAGTAATTTTCTTGTTTTGGGGCAAAAAGGCAGAAATTCTCCTTATTTTGGGGAAAAAGGAAGAAATTCTCCTTATTTTATGGCAAAATTGCAGAAATTTCTCTTATTTGGGGATAAAAAACAGAAATTCCCTTTATTTTGCAGCAAAATTGCAAAAAATTTTTTTATTATGGGGAAATATTGCAGAAATTTCTTTTATTTTAATGCAAAATTGCAGAAATTTCACATATTTCAGAGAAAAAAAGCAAAAATTTTTCATATTTTGGGGCAAAAATGCAGAAATTCCCCTTATTTTGGGGTAAAAAGGCTGAAATTCCCGTTATTTTGGGGCAAAAAGGCAGAAATTCCTCATATTTTGTGGCAAAAAGTCAGAAATTCCCCTTATTTGAAGGTAAAATGCTGAAATTCCCCTTATTTTGGCAAAAAGGCAGAAATTCTCCTTATTTTGGTGCAAAATTGCAGAAATTTCACTTATTTCAGGGCAAAAAGTCAAAAATTTGCCTTAATTTGGGGCAAAAAGCAGAAATTTTCCTAATTTTGGGGCCAAAAACAGAAATTCCCCTTATTCTGGGGTAAAATTGCGGAAATTTCAAATATTTCAGGGCAAAAAGGCAGAAATTCCACTTTATTTCTGGCAATAAGGCAAAAATTCCCCGTATTTTGGAGCAAAATTTCAGAAATTCCCCTTATATTGGTGCAAAAATGCAGAAATTCCTTTATTTTGGTTCAATAAGGCAAAAATTCCAGGTATTTTGAAGCAAAATTGCACATATTCCCCTAATTTTGAGGGAAAATGCAGAAATTCACATTATTTTGGGGCAAAAAGACAGAAATTCTCCTTATTTCAGGGCAAAAAGTCAGAAATTCCCATTATTTTGGGGCAAAATTACAGAAATTTCCTTTATTTTGGGACAAAATTGCAGAAATTTTAATTTTTTGGGCCAAAATTGCAGAAATTTCACTTATTTCAGGGAAAAAAGGCAGAAATTTTTCTTATTTTGGGGCAAAAAGCAGAAATTCCTTATATTTTGTGGCAAAAATGCAGAAATTCCCTTTATTTTGAGGTAAAATGGCAGAAATTTCCCTTATTTTGGGGCAAAAATACAGAAATTTCCCTTATTTTGGGGCAAAATTGCAGAAATTTCAATTATTTTGGGGAAAAATTTTTGAAATTTAACTTATTTCATGGCAAAAAGTCGTTAATTCCCCTTATTTTGGGGAAAAAATACAGAAATTCCATTTATTTTTGGAAAAAAATCAGAAATTGCACTTATTTTGAGTCAAAAAGGCGGAAAATCCCCTTATTTTGGGGTAAAAATGAAAAAATTTCCTTTTTTATGGCAAAAAGTTATACATTCCCTTTATTTTCGGGCAAAAAGGCAGAAATTCTCTGTATTTTGGAGCAAAATTGCAGAAATTCCCCTAATATTGGTTTAAAAAGGCAGAAATTCCCCTCATTTTGGGGTAAAACTGCAGAAATTTCACTTATTTTGCGGCAAAATGGCAGAAATTCCCCTTATTTTCTGCGAAAAAGGCAGAAAATCCCCGTATTTTGGAGCAAAATTGCAGAAACTCCCCTAATTTTGGGTCAAAAAGGCAGAAATTCCCTTTTTTGGGGGGCAAAAATACAGAAATTCTCCTTATTTACGGGCAAAAATCAGAAGTTTCCTTTATTTGGGGGCAAAACTTTAGAAATTTCTTTTATTTTGGTACAGAATTGCAGAAATTTTTCTTATTCTGTGGCAAAAAGGCAGAAATTCCCCATATTTTGGTGCAAAAAGGCTGAAATTCCTATTATTTTGAGGTAAAATGCTGATATTCCTCATATTTTGGGGTTAAAAGGCAGAAATTCCCCTCTTTTGGGGGCAAAAAGGCACAAATTTCTCTTATTTTTGGGCAAAATTTCAGAAATTTCATTTATTTCAGGGCAAAAAGTCAGAAATTACTTTTATTTTGGGGCAGAAAGCAGAAATTAATTTTATTTTGGTACAAAATTGAAGAAATTTTCCTTATTTTGGAACAAAATGTCAGAAATTCCCCATATTTTGGGCAAAAGGCAGAAATTCCCCTTATTTTGGGGTAAAAAGGCTGAAATTCCCATTATTTAGGGGCAAAAAGGCAGAAATTCCTCATATTTTGTGGCAAAAATGCGGAAATTCCCCTTATTTGAAGGTAAAATGTTGAAATTCCCCTTATTTTGGCAAAAATGCAGAAAATCTCCTTATTTTGGAGCAAAATTGCAGAATTTTCACTTATTTCAGGGCAAAAAGTCAAAAATTTGCCTTAATTTGGGGCAAAATGGAGAAATTCCCCTTATTTTGTGGTAAAAAGGCAGAAATTTCCCTAATTTTGGGGCAAAAATACAGAAATTCCCATTACTGTGGGGCAAAATTGCACAAATTTCAATTATTTTAAGGAAAAATTTTTGAAATTTAACTTATTTCAGGGCAAAAAGTCGGAAATTCCCCTTATTTTGGGGCAAGAAGACAGAAATTCCATTTATTTTTGGAAAAAAGTCAGAAATTGCACTTATTTTGAGTCAAAAAGGCGGAAAATCCCCTTATTTTGGGGTAAAAATGAAAAAATTTCCCTTTTTATGGCAAAAAGGTATACATTCCCTTTATTTTCAGGCAAAAAGGCATAAATTCTCTGTATTTTGGAGAAAAATTGCAGAAATTCCCCTAATATTGGGGCAAAAGGCAGAAATTCCCCTTATTTTGGGGTAAAACTGCCGAAATTTCACTTATTTTGTGGCAAAATGTCAGAAATTCCCCTTATTTTCTGCGAAAAAGGCAGATAATCCCCGTATTTTGGAGCAAAATTGCAGAAATTCACCTAATTTTGGCGTAAAACATGCAGTAATTTTCTTTGTTTTGGGGTAAAAAGGCAGAAATTCTCCTTATTTTGGGGCAAAAGGAAGAAATTCTCCTTATTTTAGGGCAAAATTGCAGAAATTTCCCTTATTTGGGGACAAAAAACAGAAATTCCCTTTATTTTGCGGCAAAATTGCAAAAATTTTTTTTATTATGGGGAAAAATTGCAGAAATTTCTTTTATTTTAAGGCAAAATTGCAGAAATTTCACATATTTCAGAGAAAAAAAGCAAAAATTTTTCATATTTTGGGGCAAAAATGCAGAAATTCCCCTTATTTTGGGGTAAAAAGGCTGAAATTCCCGTTATTTTGGGGCAAAAATTCAGAAATTTGCCTTAATTTGGGGCAAAATCAGAAATTCTCCTAATTTTGGGGCCAAAAACAGAAATTCCCCTTATTTTGGGGTAAAATTGCAGAAATTTCAAATATTTCACGGCAAAAAGGCAGAAATTCCACTTTATTTCTGGCAATAAGGCAAAAATTCCCCGTATTTTGGAGCAAAATTTCAGAAATTCCCCTTATATTGGTGCAAAAATGCAGAAATTCCTTTATTTTGGTTCAATAAGGCAAAAATTCCCCGTATTTTGAAGCAAAATTGCACATATTCCCCTAATTTTGAGGGAAAATGCAGAAATTCACATTATTTTGGGGCAAAAAGACAGAAATTCTCCTTATTTCAGGGCAAATAGTCAGAAATTCCCCTTATTTTGGGGCAAAATTCCAGGAATTTTCTTTATTTTGGGACAAAATTGCAGAAATTTCAATTTTTTGGGCAAAAATTGCAGAAATTTCACTTATTTCAGGAAAAAAAGGCAGAAATTTTTCTTATTTTGGGGCAAAAAGCAGAAATTCCTTATATTTTGTGGCAAAAATGCAGAAATTCCCCTTATTTTGTGGTAAAAAGGCAGAAATTTCCCTTATTTTGGGGCAAAAATACAGAAATTCCCATTACTGTGGGGCAAAATTGCAGAAATTTCAATTATTTTAAGGAAAAATTTTTGAAATTTAACTTATTTCAGGGCAAAAAGTCGAAAATTCCCCTTATTTTGGGGCAAGAAGACAGAAATTCCATTTATTTTTGGAAAAAAGTCAGAAATTGCACTTATTTTGAGTCAAAAAGGCGGAAAATCCCCTTATTTTGGGGTAAAAATGAAGAAATTTCCCTTTTTATGGCAAAAAGGTATACATTCCCTTTATTTTCAGGCAAAAAGGCATAAATTCTCTGTATTTTGGAGCAAAATTGCAGAAATTCCCCTAATATTGGGGCAAAAGGCAGAAATTCCCCTTATTTTGGGGTAAAACTGCCGAAATTTCACTTATTTTGTGGCAAAATGGCAGAAATTCCCCTTATTTTCTGCGAAAAAGGCAGATAATCCCCGTATTTTGGAGCAAAATTGCAGAAATTCACCTAATTTTGGCGTAAAACATGCAGTAATTTTCTTTGTTTTGGGGTAAAAAGGCAGAAATTCTCCTTATTTTGGGGCAAAAGGAAGAAATTCTCCTTATTTTAGGGCAAAATTGCAGAAATTTCCCTTATTTGGGGACAAAAAACAGAAATTCCCTTTATTTTGCGGCAAAATTGCAAAAATTTTTTTTATTATGGGGAAAAATTGCAGAAATTTCTTTAATTTTAAGGCAAAATTGCAGATATTTCACATATTTCAGAGAAAAAAAGCAAAAATTTTTCATATTTTGGGGCAAAAATGCAGAACTTCCCCTTATTTTGGGGTAAAAAGGCTGAAAATCCCGTTATTTTGGGGCAAAAAGTCAGAAATTTGCCTTAATTTGGGGCAAAATCAGAAATTCTCCTAATTTTGGGGCCAAAAACAGAAATTTCCCTTATTTTGGGGTAAAATTGCAGAAATTTCAAATATTTCAGGGCAAAAAGGCAGAAATTCCACTTTATTTCTGGCAATAAGGCAAAAATTCCCCGTATTTTGGAGCAAAATTTCAGAAATTACCCTTATATTGGTGCAAAAATGCAGAAATTCCTTTATTTTGGTTCAATAAGGCAAAAATTCCCCGTATTTTGAAGCAAAATTGCACATATTCCCCTAATTTTGAGGGAAAATTCAGAAATTCACATTATTTTGGGGCAAAAAGACAGAAATTCTCCTTATTTCAGGGCAAAAAGTCAGAAATTCCCCTTATTTTGGGGCAAAATTCCAGAAATTTCCTTTATTTTGGGACAAAATTGCAGAAATTTCAATTTTTTGGGCCAAAATTGCAGAAATTTCACTTATTTCAGGAAAAAAAGGCAGAAATTTTTCTTATTTTGGGGCAAAAAGCAGAAATTCCTTATATTTTCTGGCAAAAATGCAGAAATTCCCCTTATTTTGTGGTAAAAAGGCAGAAATTTCCCTTATTTTGGGGCAAAAATACAGAAATTCCCATTACTGTGGGGCAAAATTGCAGAAATTTCAATTATTTTAAGGAAAAATTTTTGAAATTTAACTTATTTCAGGGCAAAAAGTCGGAAATTCCCCTTATTTTGGGGCAAGAAGACAGAAATTTCATTTATTTTTAAAAAAAAGTCAGAAATTGCACTTATTTTGAGTCAAAGAGGCGGAAAATCCCCTTATTTTAGGGTAAAAATGAAGAAATTTCCCTTTTTATGGCAAAAAGGTATACATTCCCTTTATTTTCAGGCAAAAAGGCATAAATTCTCTGTATTTTGGAGCAAAATTGCAGAAATTCCCCTTATATTGGGGCAAAAGGCAGAAATTCCCCTTATTTTGGGGTAAAACTGCAGAAATTTCACTTATTTTGTGGCAAAATGGCAGAAATTCCCCTTATTTTCTGCGAAAAAGGCAGAAAATCCCCGTATTTTGGAGCAAAATTGCAGAAATTCACCTAATTTTGGCGTAAAACATGCAGTAATTTTCTTTGTTTTGGGGCAAAAAGGAAGAAATTCTCCTTATTTTGGGGCAAAAGGAAGAAATTCTCCTTATTTTAGGGCAAAATTGCAGAAAATTCCCTTATTTGTGGACAAAAAACAGAAATTCCCTTTATTTTGCGGCAAAATTGCAAAAAATTTTTTTATTATGGGGAAAAATTGGAGAAATTTCTTTTATTTTAAGGCAAAATTGCAGAAATTTCACATATTTCAGAGAAAAAAAGCAAAAATTTTTCATATTTTGGGGCAAAAATGCAGAAATTCCCCTTATTTTGGGGTAAAAAGGCTGAAATTCCCGTTATTTTTGGGCAAAAAGTCAGAAATTTGCCTTAATTTGGGGCAAAATCAGAAATTCTCCTAATTTTGGGGCCAAAAACAGAAATTCCCCTTATTTTGGGGTAAAATTGCAGAAATTTCAAATATTTCAGGGCAAAAAGGCAGAAATTCCACTTTATTTCTGGCAATAAGGCAAAAATTTCCCGTATTTTGGAGCAAAATTTCAGAAATTCCCCTTATATTAGTGCAAAAATGCAGAAATTCCTTTATTTTGTTTCAATAAGGCAAAAATTCCCCGTATTTTGAAGCAAAATTGCACATATTCCCCTAATTTTGAGGGAAAATTCAGAAATTCACATTATTTTGGGGCAAAAAGACAGAAATTCTCCTTATTTCAGGGCAAAAAGTCAGAAATTCCCCTTATTTTGGGGCAAAATTCCAGAAATATCCTTTATTTTGGGACAAAATTGCAGAAATTTCAATTTTTCGGGCCAAAATTGCAGAAATTTCACTTATTTCAGGAAAAAAAGGCAGAAATTTTTCTTATTTTGGGGCAAAAAGGCAGAAATTCCTTATATTTTGTGGCAAAAATGCAGAAATTCCCCTTATTTTGAGGTAAAAAGGCAGAAATTTCCCTTATTTTGGGGCAAAAGTACAGATATTTCCCTTATTTTGGGGCAAAATTGCAGAAATTTCAATTATTTTGGGGAAAAATTTATGAAATTTAACTTATTTCAGGGCAAAAAGTCGTTAATTCCCCTTATTTTGGGGAAGAAATACAGAAATTCCATTTATTTTTGGAAAAAAGTCAGAAATTGCACTTATTTTGAGTCAAAAAGGCGGAAAATCCCCTTATTTTGGGGTAAAAATGAAAAAATTTCCCTTTTTATGGCAAAAAGTTATACATTCCCTTTATTTTCGGGCAAAAAGGCAGAAATTCTCTGTATTTTGGAGCAAAATTGCAGAAATTCCCCTAATATTGGTTTAAAAAGGCAGAAATTCCCCTCATTTTGGGGTAAAACTGCAGAAATTTCACTTATTTTGTGGCAAAATGGCAGAAATTCCCCTTATTTTCTGCGAAAAAGGCAGAAAATCCCCGTATTTTGGAGCAAAATTGCAGAAACTCCCCTAAGTTTGGGTCAAAAAGGCAGAAATTCCCTTTATTGGGGGGCAAAAATACAGAAATTCTCCTTATTTAGGGGCAAAAATCAGAAGTTTCCTTTATTTGGGGGGCAAAATTTTAGAAATTTCTTTTATTTTGGTACAGAATTGCAGAAATTTTTCTTATTTTGTGGCAAAAAGGCAGAAATTCCCCATATTTTGGTGCAAAAAGGCTGAAATTCCTATTATTTTGAGGTAAAATGCTGAAATTCCTCATATTTTGGGGTTAAAAGGCAGAATTTCCCCTCTTTTTGGGGCAAAAAGGCACAAATTTCTCTTATTTTCGGGCAAAATTTCAGAAATTTCATTTATTTCAGGGCAAAAAGTCAGAAATTACTTTTATTTTGGGGCAGAAAGCAGAAATTTCTTTTATTTTGGTACAGAATTGAAGAAATTTTCCTTATTTTGGAACAAAATGTCAGAAATTCCCCATATTTTGGGCAAAAGGCAGAAATTCCCCTTATTTTGGGGTAAAAGGCTGAAATTCCCATTATTTTGGGGCAAAAAGGCAGAAATTCCTCATATTTTGTGGCAAAAATGCGGAAATTCCCCTTATTTGAAGGTAAAATGCTGAAATTCCCCTTATTTTGGAAAAAAGGCAGAAATTCTCCTTATTTTGGAGCAAAATTGCAGAATTTTCACTTATTTCAGGGCAAAAAGTCAAAAATTTGCCTTAATTTGGGGCAAAAAGCAGAAATTCTCCTAATTTTGGGGCCAAAAACAGAAATTCCCCTTATTCTGGGGTAAAATTGCGGAAATTTCAAATATTTCAGGGCAAAAAGGCAGAAATTCCACTTTATTTCTGGCAATAAGGCAAAAATTCCCCGTATTTTGGAGCAAAATTTCAGAAATTCCCCTTATATTGGTGCAAAAATGCAGAAATTCCTTTTATTTTGGTTCAATAAGGCAAAAATTCCCCGTATTTTGAAGCAAAATTGCACATATTCCCCTAATTTTGAGGGAAAATGCAGAAATTCACATTATTTTGGGGCAAAAAGACAGAAATTCTCTTTATTTCAGGGCAAAAAGTCAAAAATTCCCCTTATTTTGGGGCAAAATTCCAGAAATTTTCTTTATTTTGGGACAAAATTGCAGAAATTTCAATTTTTTGGGCCAAAATTGCAGAAATTTCACGTATTTCAGGAAAAAAAGGCAGAAATTTTTCTTATTTTGGGGCAAAAAGCAGAAATTCCTTATATTTTGTGGCAAAAATGCAGAAATTCCCTTTATTTTGTGGTAAAAAGGCAGAAATTTCCCTTATTTTGGGGCAAAAATACAGAAATTCCCATTACTGTGGGGCAAAATTGCAGAAATTTCAATTATTTTAAGGAAAAATTTTTGAAATTTAACTTATTTCAGGGCAAAAAGTCGGAAATTCCCCTTATTTTGGGGCAAGAAGACAGAAATTCCATTTATTTTTGGAAAAAAGTCAGAAATTGCACTTATTTTGAGTCAAAAAGGCGGAAAATCCCCTTATTTTGGGGTAAAAATGAAGAAATTTCCATTTTTATGGCAAAAAGGTATACATTCCCTTTATTTTCAGGCAAACAGGCATAAATTCTCTGTATTTTGTAGCAAAATTGCAAAAATTCCCCTAATATTGGGGCAAAAAGGCAGAAATTCCCCTTATTTTGGGGTAAAACTGCAGAAATTTCACTTATTTTGTGGCAAAATGGCAGAAATTCCCCTTATTTTCTGCGAAAAAGGCAGAAAATCCCCATATTTTGGAGCAAAATTGCAGAAATTCACCTAATTTTGGCGTAAAACATGCAGTAATTTTCTTTGTTTTGGGGCAAAAAGGCAGAAATTCTCCTTATTTTGGGGCAAAAGGAAGAAATTCTCCTTATTTTAGGGCAAAATTGCAGAAAATTCCCTTATTTGTGGACAAAAAACAGAAATTCCCTTTATTTTACGGCAAAATTGCAAAAAATTTTTTTATTATGGGGAAAAATTTCGGAAATTTCTTTTATTTTAAGGCAAAATTGCAGAAATTTCACATATTTCAGAGAAAAAAAGCAAAAATTTTTCATATTTTGGGGCAAACATGCAGAAATTCCCCTTATTTTGGGGTAAAAAGGCTGAAATTCCCGTTATTTTGGGGCAAAAAGTCAGAAATTTGTCTTAATTTAGGGCAAAATCAGAAATTCTCCTTATTTTGGGGCCCAAAACAGAAATTCCCCTTATTTTGGGGTAAAATTGCGGAAATTTCAAATATTTCAGGGCAAAAAGGCAGAAATTCCACTTTATTTCTGGCAATAAGGCAAAAATTCCCCGTATTTTGGAGCAAAATTTCAGAAATTCCCCTTATATTGGTGCAAAAATGCAGAAATTCCTTTATTTTGGTTCAATAAGGCAAAAATTCCCCATATTTTGAAGCAAAATTGCACATATTCCCCTAATTTTGAGGGAAAATGCAGAAATTCAAATTATTTTGGGGCAAAAAGACAGAAATTCTCTTTATTTCAGGGCAAAATGTCAGAAATTCCCCTTATTTTGGGGCAAAATTCCAGAAATTTTCTTTATTTTGGGACAAAATTGCAAAAATTTCAATTTTTTGGGCCAAAATTGCAGAAATTTCACTTATTTCAGGAAAAAAAGGCAGAAATTTTTCTTATTTTGGGGCAAAAAGCAGAAATTCCTTATATTTTGTGGCAAAAATGCAGAAATTCCCCTTTTTTTGTGGTAAAAAGGCAGAAATTTCCCTTATTTTGGGGCAAAAATACAGAAATTCCCATTACTTTGGGGCAAAATTGCAGAAATTTCAATTATTTTAAGGACAAATTTTTGAAATTTAACTTATTTCAGGGCAAAAAGTCGGAAATTCCCCTTATTTTGAGGCCAGAAGACAGAAATTCCATTTATTTTTGGAAAAAAGTCAGAAATTGCACTTATTTTGAGTCAAAAAGGCGGAAAATCCCCTTATTTTAGGGTAAAAATGAAGAAATTTCCCTTTTTATGGCAAAAAGGTATACATTCCTTTTATTTTCGGGCAAAAAGGCAGAAATTCTCTGTATTTTGGAGCAAAATTGCAGAAATTCCCCTAATATTGGGGCAAAAAAGCAGAAATTCCCCTTATTATGGGGTAAAACTGCAGAAATTTCACTTATTTTGCGGCAAAATGGCAGAAATTCCTTTTATTTTCTGCGAAAAAGGCAGAAAATCCCCGTATTTTGGAGCAAAATTGCAGAAATTTACCTAATTTTGGCGTAAAACATGCAGTAATTTTCTTTGTTTTGGAGCAAAAAGGCAGAAATTCTCCTTATTTTGGGGCAAAAGGAAGAAATTCCCCTTATTTTAGGGCAAAATTGCAGAAATTTCTCTTATTTGGGGACAAAAAACAGAAATCCCCTTTATTTTGGGGCAAAATTGCAGAAATTTCAAATATTTCAGAGAAAAAAAGCAAAAATTTTTCATATTTTGGGGCAAAAATGCAGAAATTCCCATTATTTTGGGCAAAAAGCAGAAATTCACCTTATTTTGGGGTAAAATTGCACACATTTCACATATTTCATGGCAAAAAGCAGAAATTCCCGTTATTTGAGGGCATAAACGCAGAAATTCCTTTTATTTTGGGATAAAATTGCAGAAATTTCACTTGTTTGGGGGCAAAAAGGCAGAAAATCCCCTTAATTTTGGGAAAAAGTCAGAAATTCCCTGTATTTTAAAGCAAAATTGCAGAAATTCCATAAATATTGGGGCAAAAATGCAGAAATTCGCTTTATTTGGGGCAAATCGCCAGAAGTTCCCCTTATTTTCGGAAAAAGAGGCAGAAATTCTCTGTACTTTGAAGCAAAATTGCAGAAACTCCCCTAATTTTTGGGCAAAAACGCAGAAATTCCTTTTTTGGGGGGCAAAAATACAGAAATTCTCCTTATTTTGGGGAAAAAAATCAAAAATTTCCCTTATTTTGGGGCAAAATTTTAGAAATTTCTTTTATTTTGGTAAGGAATTGCAGAAATTTTTCTTATTTTGTGGCAAAAAGGCAGAAATTCCTCATATTTTGGTGCAAAAAGGCTGAAATTCCCCTTATTTTGAGGTAAAATGCTGAAATTCCCCATATTTTGGGGTTAAAAGGCAGAAATTCCCCTCATTTAGGGGCAAAAAGGCACAAATTTCCCTTATTTTCGGGCAAAATTGTAGAAATTTCATTTATTTCAGAGCAAAAAGTCAGAAATTACTTTTATTTTGGGGCAGAAAGCAGAAATTTCTTTTATTTTGGTACAAAATTGAAGAAATTTTTCTTATTTTGGAACAAAAAGGCAGAAATTCCCCATATTTTGGGCAAAAGGCAGAAATTCCCCTTATTTTGGGGTAAAAAGGCTGAAATTCCCATTATTTTGGGGCAAAAAGGCAGAAATTCCGTTTACTTTGTGGCAAAAAGGCAGAAATTCCCATTATTTGGGGCAGAAAAGCAAAAATTTTCCTTATTTGGGGGCAATAAGGCAGAAATTCCCCATATTTTGTGGCAAAAAGTCAGAAATTCCCCTTATTTGAAGGTAAAATGCTGAAATTCCCCTTATTTTGGCAAAAAAGCAGAAATTCCCCTTATTTTGGGGCAAAATTGCAGAAATTTCACTTATTTCAGGGCAAAAAGTCAGAAATTTGCCTTAATTTGGGGCAAAAAGCAGAAATTCTCCTAATTTTGGGGCCAAAAACAGAAATTCCTCTTATTTTGGGGTAAAATTGCGGAAATTTCAAATATTTCAGGGCAAAAAGGCAGAAATTCCACTTTATTTCGGGCAATAAGGCAAAAATTCCCCGTATTTTGGAGCAAAATTTCAGAAATTCCCTTTATATTGGTGCAAAAATGCAGAAATTCCTTTTATTTTGGGGTAATAAGGCAAAAATTCCCCATATTTTGAAGCAAAATTGCACATATTCCCCTAATTTTTAGGGAAAATGCAGAAATTCACATTATTTTGGGGCAAAAAGACAGAAATTCTCCTCATTTCAGGGCAAAAAGTCAGAAATTCCCCTTATTTTGGGGCAAAATTCCAGAAATTTCCTTTATTTTGGGACAAAATTGCAGAAATTTCAATTTTTTGGGCCAAAATTGCAGAAATTTCACTTATTTCAGAGAAAAAAGGCAGAAATTTTTCTTATTTGGGGGCAAAAAGGCAGAAATTCCTTATATTTTGTGGCAAAAATGCAGAAATTCCCCTTATTTTGAGGTAAAAAGGCAGAAATTTCCCTTATTTTGGGACAAAAATACAGAAATTTCCATTATTTTGGGGCAAAATTGCAGAAATTTCAATTATTTTGGGGAAAAATTTTTGAAATTTAACTTATTTCAGGGCAAAAAGTCGGAAATTCCCCTTTTTTTGGGGCAAAAATACAGAAATTCCATTTAATTTTGGAAAAAAGTCAGAAATTGCACTTATTTTGAGTCAAAAAGGCAGAAAATCCCCTTATTTTGGGGTAAAAATGAAAAAATTTCCCTTTTTATGGCAAAAAGGTATAAATTCCCTTTATTTTCGGGCAAAAAGGCAGAAATTCTCTGTATTTTGGAGCTAAATTGCAGAAATTCCCCTAATATTGGGGCAAAAAGGCAGAAATTCCTTTCATTTTTGGGTAAAACTGCAGAAATTTCACTTATTTTGTGGCAAAATGGCAGAAATTCCCCTTATTTTCTGCGAAAAAGGCAGAAAATCTCCGTATTTTGGAGCAAAATTGCAGAAACTCCCCTAATTTTGGGTCAAAAAGGCAGAAATTCCCTTTTTTGGGTGGCAAAAATACAGAAATTCTCCTTATTTAGGGGCAAAAATCAGAAGTTTCCTTTATTTGGGGGCAAAATTTTAGAAATTTCTTTTATTTTGGTACAGAATTGCAGAAATTTTTCTTATTTTGTGGCAAAAAGGCAGAAATGCCCCATATTTTGGTGCAAAAAGGCTGAAATTCCCCTTATTTTGTGGTAAAATGCTGAAATTCCTCATATTTTGGGGTTAAAAGGCAGAAATTCCCCTCTTTTTGTGGCAAAAAGGCACAAATTTCTCTTATTTTCGGGCAAAATTTCAGAAATTTCATTTATTTTAGGGCAAAAAGTCAGAAATTACTTTTATTTTGGGGCAAAAAGCAGAAATTTCTTTTATTTTGGTACAAAATTGAAGAAATTTATCTTAAATTGGAACAAAAAGTCAGAAATTCCCCATATTTTGGGCAAAAGGCAGAAATTCCCATTATTTTGGGGTTAAAAGGCTGAAATTTCCGTTATTTTGGGGCAAAAAGGCAGAAATTCCCTTTACTTAGTGGCAAAAAGGCAGAAATTCCCATTAATTGTGGCAGAAAAGCAAAAATTTTCCTTATTTGGGGGCTATTAGGCAGAAATTCCCCATATTTTTTGGCAAAAAGGCAGAAATTTCCCTTATTTGAAGGTAAAATGCTGAAATTCCCCTTATTTTGGCAAAAAGGCAGAAATTCTCCTTATTTTGGGGCAAAATTGCAGAATTTTCACTTATTTCAGGGCAAAAAGTCAGAAATTTGCCTTAATTTGGGGCAAAAAGCAGAAATTCTCCTAATTTTGGGGCCAAAAACAGAAATTCCTCTTATTTTGGGGTAAAATTGCGGAAATTTCAAATATTTCAGGGCAAAAAGGCAGAAATTCCACTTTATTTCGGGCAATAAGGCAAAAATTCCCCGTATTTTGGAGCAAAATTTCAGAAATTCCCCTTATATTGGTGCAAAAATGCAGAAATTCCTTTATTTTGGTTCAATAAGGCAAAAATTCCCCGTATTTTGAAGCAAAATTGCACATATTCCCCTAATTTTGAGGGAAAATGCAGAAATTCACATTATTTGGGGCAAAAAGACAGAAATTCTCCTTATTTCAGGGCAAAAAGTCCGAAATTCCCCTTATTTTGGGTCAAAATTCCAGAAATTTTCTTTATTTTGGGACAAAATTGCAGAAATTTCAATTTTTTTGGGCCAAAATTGCAGAAATTTCACTTATTTCAGGAAAAAAAGGCAGAAATTTTTCTTATTTTGGGGCAAAAAGGAAGAAATTCCTTATATTTTGTGGCAAAAATGAAAAAATTCCCCTTATTTTGAGGTAAAAAGGCAGAAATTTCCGTTATTTTGGGGCAAAAATACAGAAATTACCCTTAATTTGGGGCAAAATTGCAGAAATTTCAATTAGTTTGGGGAAAAATTTTTGAAATTATCTTATTTCAGGGCAAAAAGTCGGAAATTCCCCTTATTTTGGGGCAAAAAGACAGAAATTCCATTTATTTTTGGAAAAAAGTCAGAAATTGCACATATTTTGAGTCAAAAAGGCGGAAAATCCCCTTATTTGGGGGTAAAAATGAAGAAATTTCCCTTTATATGGCAAAAAGGTATAAATTCCCTTTATTTTCGAGCAAAAAGGCAGAAATTCTCTGTATTTTGGAGCAAAATTGCAGAAATTCCCCTAATATTGGGGCAAAAAGGCAGAAATTCCCCTTAGTTTGGGGTAAAACTGCAGAAATTTCACTTATTTTGCGGCAAAATTGCAGAAATTCCCCTTATTTTCTGCGAAAAAGGCAGAAAATCCCCGTATTTTGGAGCAAAATTGCAGAAACTCCCCTAATTTTGAGACAAAAAGGCAGAAATTCCCTTTTTTGGGCGGTAAAAATACAGAAATTCTCCTTATTTCGGGGCAAAAATCAGAAATTTCCCTTATTTGGGGGCAAAATTTTAGAAATTTCTTTTATTTTGGTACAGAATTGCAGAAATTTTTCTTATTTTGTAGCAAAAAGGCAGAAATTCCCCATATTTTGGTGCAAAAATGCTGAAATTCCCCTTATTTTGAGGTAAAATGCTGAAATTCCCCATATTTTGGGGTTAAAAGGGAGAAATTCCCCTCATTTTAGGGCAAAAAGGCACAAATTTCCCTTATTTTCAGGCAAAATTGCAGAAATTTCATTTATTTCAGGGCAAAAAGTCAGAAATTACTTTTATTCTGGGGCAGAAAGCAGAAATTTCTTTTATTTTGGTACAAAATTGAAGAAATTTTCCTTATTTTGGAACAAAAAGTCAGAAATTCCCCATATTTTTGGCAAAAGGCAGAAATTCCCCTTATTTTGGGGTAAAAAGACTGAAATTCCCGTTATTTTGGAGCAAAAAGGCAGAAATTCCCTTTACTTTGTGGCAAAAAGGCAGAAATTCACATTAATTGTGGCAGAAAAGCAAAAATTTTCCTTATTTGGGGGCAATAAGGCAGAAATTCCCCATATTTTGTGGCAAAAAGGCAGAAATTCCCCTTATTTAAAAGTAAAATGCTGAAATTCCCCTTATTTTGGCAAAAAGGCAGAAATTCCCCTTATTTTGGGCAAAATTGCAAAAATTTCACTTATTTCAGGGCAAAAAGTCAGAAATTTGCCTTAATTTGGGGCAAAAAGCAGAAATTCTCCTAATTTGGGGGCCAAAAACAGAAATTCCCTTTATTTTGGGGTAAAATTGCGGAAATTTCAAATATTTCAGGGCAAAAAGGCAGAAATTCCACATTATTTCTGGCAATAAGGCAAAAATTCCCCGTATTTTGGAGCAAAATTTCAGAAATTCCCCTTATATTGGTGCAAAAATGCAGAAATTCCTTTATTTTGGTTCAATAAGGCAAAAATTCCCCGTATTTTGAAGCAAAATTGCACATATTCCCCTAATTTTGCGGGAAAATGCAGAAATTCACATTATTTTGGGGCAATAAGACAGAAATTCTCCTTATTTCAGGGCAAAAAGTCAGAAATTCTCCTTATTTTGGGGCAAAATTTCAGAAAATTCCTTTATTTTGGGTCAAAATTGCAGAAATCTCCCTAATTTTGGGGCAAAAGTACAGAAATTTCACTTATTTCAGAGATAAAACGCAGTAATTTCTCTTATTTTAGGGCAAAAAGGCAGAAATTACTTTTATTTTGGTACAAATTTGCAGAAAATTTTTTTATTTGGGGCAAAAATACAGAAATTCCCCATATTTTAGGGCAAAAAGGAAAGATTCCCCTTATTATTAGGTAAAAAGGCTGAAATTCCTTTTATTTTAGGGCAAAAAGACAGAAATTCCCCTTATTTTGTGGCAAAAAAGCAGATATTTCCCTTATTTTGAGGCAAAATTGGAGAAGTTTCACTTATTTCAGGGCATAATTCAAAAATTGCATTTATTTTGAGGCAAAAAAACAGAAATTCCGTTTATTTTTGGGTAAAAAGGCAGAAATTTCACTTACTTTGAGGTAAAAAGGCAGAAATTCCTCTTATTTTGGGGCAAAAATGAAGAAATTTCCCTTTTTTGTGGCAAAAGGTATACATTCCCCTTATTTTCGGGCAAAAAAGCAAAAATTCCCCGTATTTTGAAGCAAAATTGCATAAATACTCTCAATTTTTGGGCAAAAAGGCAGAAATTCTCCTTATTTTGGGGCAAAAAGACAGAAAATCTCCATTTTCAGGAGCAAACAGTCAGAAATTCCCCATATTGTGGGGCAAAATTGCAGAAATTTTTTTACATTGAAGAAAAATAGCAGAAATTTCCCTTATTTAAAGGCAAAATTGCAGAAATTTCACTTATTTCAGGTTAATAAGTCAGAAATTCCCCTTATTTTGGGGCAAATTTGCAAAAATTTCCTTTACATTGGGGCAAAATTGCAGAAATTTTTTTGATTTTGTGGCAAATTGCAGATATTTCACTTATTTCAGGGTAATTAGTCAGAAATTACCCTTATTTTGGAGCAAAAAAAACAGAAATTCCTTTTGTTTTGGGGGAAAAAGACAGAAATTCCACTTATTTAGAGGCAAAAAGGCAGAAATTCCCCTTATTTTGGAGGAAAAAAGAAGAAATTTTTATTTTTATGGCAAAAAGGTATGCATTCCCATTATTTTCAGGCAAAAAGGCAGAAATTCCCTGTATTTTGGAGCAAAATTGCAGAAATTCCCCCATTTTGGGGGCAAAAGGCAGAAATTCCCTTTATTTTGGGGCAAAAATCAGAAATTCCCCTTAATTTGGGGCAAAATTCCAGAAATTTCCTTTATTTTGGGCAAAATTGCAGGAATTTACCTTATTTTGGGGCAAAATTGCAGAAATTTCCCTTATTTGGTGCAAAATTGCAGAAATTTCACTTATTTTCAGGTAAAAAGGCTGAAATTTCCTTTATTTTGGGGCAAAAAGGGAGAAATTCCCCTTATTTTGGGGCAAAATTTCAGAAATTTCCCTTATTATGGGGAAAAATTGCAGAAATTTCCCTTATTTTAGGACAAAATTGCAGAAATCTCACTTATTTCTGAGAAAAAAATCAAAAATTTTTCTTTTTTTGGGGCAAAAAGGCAGAAATTCCCATTATTTTGGGTTAAAAAGGCAGAAATTCATCTTATTTTGGGGTAAAATTGTAGAAATTTCACATATTTTAGAGCAAAAATGTAGAAATTACCCTTATTTTGGGGCAAAATTGCAGAATTTTCACTTATTTCAGGGTAATAAATAAGAAATTCCCCTTATTTTGGGGCAAAAAGACAGAAATTCCCTTAGTTTTGAGGGAAAAAGACAGAAATTCCACTTATTTAGAGGTAAAAATGCAGAAATTCCCGTTATTTTGGAGCAAAAATGAAGAAATTTCCCTTTTTACGGCAAAAAGGTATGCATTCCCATTATTTTCGGGTGAAAAAGGCAGAAATTCCCCGTATTTTGGAGCAAAATTGCAGAAATTTCCCTAATTTTGGGGCAAAAGGCAGAAATTCCCTTTATTTTGGGGCAAAAATCAGAAAATCCCATTATTATGGGACAAAATTCCAGAAATTTTATTTTAGGGCAAAATTGCAGGAATTTACCTTATTTTGGGGCAAAATTGCAGAAATTTCCATTATTTGGGGTAAAATTGCAGAAATTTCACTAATTTTCAGGTAAAAAGGCTGAAATTTCTTTTATTTTGGGGCAAAAAGGGAGAAATTCCTCTTATTTTGGGGCAAAATTGCAGAAATTTCCCTTCATATGGGAAAAAATTGCAGAAATTGCCCTTTTTTTAGGGTAAAATTGCAGAAATTTCACTTATTTCAGAGAAAAAACGCAAAAATTTTTCTTATTTTGGGACAAAAAGGCAGAAATTCCCATTATTTTGGGGCAAAAAGGCAGAAATTCACCTTACTTTGGGGTAAAATTGCAGAAATTTCACATATTTCAGGGCAAAAAGGCAGAAATTTCCCTTATTTTGGGGCAAAATTGCAGAAATTTCACTTATTTCAGGGTAATAAGTCAGAAATTCCCTTTATTTTGGGGCAAAAAATACAGAAATTCCCTTTGTTTTGGGGGAAAAAAGACAGAAATTCAACTTACTTAGTGGCAAAAAAGCCAAAATTCTTCTTATTTTGGAGCAAAAATGAAGAAATTTTCCTCTTTTATGGCAAAAACTTATGCATTTCCTCTATTTTCAGGCAAAATGCAGAAATTCCCCGTAATTTGGAGCAAAATTGCAGAAATTCCCCTAATTCTGGGGCAAAAAGTCAGAAATTCCCTATATGTTGGGGCAAAAAGACAGAAATTCTCCTTATTTTGGAACAAAACTCAGAAATTTCCCTTATTTTGGGGCAAAATTCCAGAAATTTCTCTTATTTTGGGTAAAAATTGCAGAAATTTCACTTATTTTGGGGCAAAATTGCACAAATTTCACTTATTTCAAGAAAAAAAGCCAGAAATTTTATTTTGAGGCAAAAATGCAGAAATTCCCTTTATTTTGAGGTAAAGGCTGAAATACCCCTTATTTGGGCGAAAAAATGCAAAATTTCCCTTATTTTGGGGCAAAAAAACAGAAATTCTCCTTATTTTGTTGCAAAAATGCAGAAATTTCTTTTATTTTGGGGCAAAATTGCAGAAATTTAACCTGTTTCATGGCATAATTCAAAAATTCCTATTATTTTGGGGCAAAAAGTCAGAAATTCTGTTTATTTTTGGGTAAAAAGGCAGAAATTTCACTTATTTTGAGGTAAAAAGGCAGAAATTCCTCTTATTTTGGGGCAAAAATGAAGAAATTTCCTTTTTTTGTGGCAAAAGCTATACATTCTCCTTACTTTCGGGATAAAAAGCAGAAATTCCCCGTATTTTGAAGCAAAATTGCAGAAATTCTCTCAATTTTCGTGCAAAAAGGCAGAAATTCTCCTTATTTTGGGGCAAAAAGACAGAAAATCTCTTTTTTCAGGAGCAAACAGTCAGAAATTCCCCTTATTTTGGGGCAAAATTGCAGAAATTTTTTTTACATTGGGGCAAAATTGCAGAAATTTCCCTGATTTTTGGGCAAAGTTGCAGAAATTTCACTTATTTCAGGGTAATAAATCAGAAATTCCCCTTATTTTGGGGCAAAAAAGACAAAAATTCCCTTTGTTTTTGGGGAAAAAGACAGAAATTCCACTTATTTAGAGGCAAAAAGGCAGAAATTCCATTTATTTTGGAGCAAAAATGAAGAAATTTCCCTTTTTATAGCACAAAGGTATGCATTCCCATTATTTTCGGGCAAAAAGGCACAAATCCCCTGTATTTTGGAGCAAAATTGCAGAAATTCCCCTAATTTTGGGGCAAAAGGCAGAAATTCCCTTTATTTTGGGGCAAAAATCAGAAATTTCTCTTATTTTGGGGCAAAATTCCAGAAATTTCCTTTATTTTTGGGGCAAAATTGCAGGCATTTACCTTATTTTGGGGCAAAATTGCAGAAATTTCCCTTATTTGGGGCAAAATTGAAGAAATTTCACTTATTTTCAGATAAAAAGGCTGAAATTTCCTTTATTTTGGGGCAAAAAGAGAGAAATTTCCCTTATTTTGGGGCAAAATTGCAGAAATTTCCCTTATTATGGGGAAAAATTGCAGAAATTTCCCTTATTTTAGGGCAAAATTGCAGAAATTTCACTTATTTCAGAGAAAAAAATCAAAAATTTTTCTTTTTTGGGGCAAAAAGGCAGAAATTCCATTTATTTTGGGGCAAGAAGGCAGAAATTCACCTTATTTTGGGGTAAAATTGCAGAAATTTCACATATTTCAGGGCAAAAAGGCAGAAATTTCCCTTATTTTGGGGCCAAATTGCAGAAATTTCACTTATTTCAGGGTAATAAGTCAGAAATTCCCTTTATTTTGGGGCAAAAAGACAGAAATTCCCTTTGTTTTGGGGAAATAAGACAGAAATTCCACTTATTTAGAGGCAACAAAGCAGAAATTCCCCTTATTTTGGAGCAAAAATGAAGAAATTTCCTTTTTTATGGCAATAAAATATGCATTCCCATTATTTTCGTGCAAAAAGGCAGAAATTCCCCGTATTTTTGAGCAAAATTGCAGAAATTCCCCTAATTTTGGGGCAAAATGCAGAAATTCCCTTTATTTTGGGGCAAAAATCAGAAATTCCTCTTATTTTGGGGCAGAATTCCAGAAATTTTTTTTATTTTGAGGAAAAATTGCAGGAATTTATTTTTTTTTGTGGCAAAATTGTAGAAATTTCACTTATATTCAGGTAAAAAGGCTGAAATTTCCTTTATTTTGGGGCAAAAAGGGAGAAATTCCCCTTATTTTAAGGCAAAATTACAGAAATTTCCCTTATTATGAGAAAAAATTGCAGAAATTTCCTTTATTTTAGGGCAAAATTGCAGAAATTTCACTTATTTCAGAGAAAAAAAGCAAATATTTTTCTCATTTTGGGGCAAAAAAGGCAGAAATTTCCATTATTTTGGGGCAAAAAGTCAGAAATTCACCTTATTTTGGGGTAAAATTGCAGAAATTTCATATATTTCAGGGCAAAAAGGCAGAAATTTCCCTTATTTGGGGGAAAAATTGAAGAAATTTCACTTATACAGGTTAATAAGTCAGAAATTCCCCTTATTTGGGAGCAAAAAAGACAGAAATTCCCTCTGTTTTGGGAGAAAAAGACAGAAATTCCACTTATTTAGAGGCAAAAAAGCAGAAATTCTTCTTATTTTGGAGCAAAAATAAAGAAATTTTCCTCGTTTATTTCAAAAAGTTATGCATTCCCCTTATTTTCGGGCAAAAATGCAGAAATTCCCCGTATTTTGGAGAAAAATTGCAGAAATTCCCCTAATTGTGGGGCAAAAAGGCAGAAATTCCCTATATGTTGGGGCAAAAAGATAGAAATTCTCCTTATTTTGGGGCAAAACTCAGAAATTCCCCTTATTTTGGGGCAAAATTCCAGAAATTTCCCTTAATTTGGTGCAAAATTGCAGAAATTTCACTTATTTTGGGGCAAAATTGCAGAAATTTCATTTATTTTAGGGAAAAAAGGCAGAAATTTTCCTTATTTTGGGGCAAAAATGCAGAAATTCCCCTTATTTTGAGGTAAAAAGGCTGAAATTCCCCTTATTTGGAGGCAAAAAGGCAGAAATTTCCCTTATTTTGGGGCAAAAAGACAGAAATTCTCTTTATTTTGTGGCAAAAATGCAGAAATTTCTTTTATTGTGGGGCAAAAATGAAGAAATTCTTTTTTTTTTGTGGGAAAAGGTATACATTCCTCTTACTTTCGGGATTAAAAGCAGAATTTCCCCGTATTTTGAAGCAAAATTGCAGAAATTCTCATAATTTTCGGGCAAAAAAGCAGGAATTCTCCTTATTTGGGGGCAAAAATACAGAAAATCTCCTTTTTTCGGGAGCAAACAGTCAGAATTTCCCGTTATTTTGGGGCAAAATTGCAGAAATTTCCTTTACATTGGGGCAAAATTGCAGAAATTTCCCTTATTTTGGGGCAAAATTGCAGAAATTTCACTTATTTCAGGGTAATAAGTCAGTAATTCCACTTATTTTGGGGCAAAAAAGACAGAAATTCCCTTTGTTTTGGGGGAAAAAGACAGAAATTCCACTTATTTAAAGGCAAAAAGGAAGAAATTCCCCTTATTTTGAAGCAAAAATGAAGAAATTTCCCTTTTTATGTTAAAAAGGTTTGCATTCCCATTATTTTCGGGCAAAAAGGCAGAAATTCCCCGTATTTTGGAGCAAAATTGCAGAAATTCCCCTAATTTTGAGGCAAAAGGCAGAAATTCCCTTTATTTTGGGGCAAAAATCAGAAATTCCCCTTATTTTGAAGCAAAATTCCAGAAATTTCCTTTATTTTGGGGAAAAATTGCAGGAATTTGCCTTATTTTGGTGAAAAATTGCAGAAATTTCTCTTATTTGAGGCAAAATTGCAGAAATTTCACTTATTTTTAGGTAAAAAGTCTGAAATTTTCTTTATTTTGGGGAAAAAAGGGAGAAAACCCCCTTATTTTGGGGCAAAATTGAGAAATTTCCCTTATTATGGGGAAAAATTGCAGAAATTTCCCTTATTTTAGGGCAAAATTGCAGAAATTTCACTTACTTCAGAAAAAAATTTTTTTTTCTTATTTTGGGGCAAAAAGGCAGAAATTCACCTTATTTTGGGGTAAAATTGCAGAAATTTCAAATATTTCAGGCCAAAAAGGCAGAAATTTCTCTTATTTTGGGGCAAAATTGCAGAAACTTCACTTATATCAGGGAAAAAAGGCAGAAATTTTCCTTATTTTGGGGCAAAAATGCAGAAATTCCTCTTATTTTGAGGTAAAAAGGCTGAAATTCCTTTTATTTGGGGGCAAAAAGACAGAAATTCCCCTTATTTTGTGGCAAAAATGCAGAATTTTCCCTTATTTTAGGACAAAATTGCAGAAATTTCACTTATTTCAAAGAAAAAAATTAAAAATTTTTCTTTTTTTGGGGCAAAAATGCAGAAATTCCCATTATTTTGGGGCAAAAAGGCAGAAATTCACCTTATTTTGGGGTAAAATTGCAGAAATTTCACATTTTTCAGGGCAAAAAGGTAGATATTTCCCATATTTTGGTGCAAAATTGCAGAAATTTCACTTATTTCAGGGTAATAAGTCAGAAATTCCCCTTATTTTGGGGCAAAAAAACAGAAATTCCCTTTGTTTTGAGGGAAAAAGACAGAAATTCCACTTATTTAGAGGTAAAAATGCAGAAATTCCCGTTATTTTGGAGCAAAAATGAAGAAATTTCCCTTTTTATGGCAAAAAGGTATGCATTCCCATTATTTTCGGGCAAAAAGGCAGAAATTCCCCGTATTTTGGAGCAAAATTGCAGAAATTCTTCTAATTTTGGGGCAAAAGGCAGAAATTCCCTTTATTTTGGGTCAAAAATCAGATAATCCCCTTATTATGGGACAAAATTCCAGAAATTTCCTTTATTTTAGGGCAAAATTGCAGGAATTTACCTTATTTTGGGGCAAAATTGCAGAAATTTCCATTATTTGGGGTAAAATTGCAGAAATTTCACTAATTTTCAGGTAAAAAGGCTGAAATTTCCTTTATTTTGGTAAAAAAGGGAGAAATTCCTCTTATTTTGGGGCAAAATTGCAGAAATTTCCCTTATTATGGGAAAAAATTGCAGAAATTTCCCTTATTTTAGGGTAAACTTGCAGAAATTTCACTTATTTCAGAGAAAAAAAGCAAAAATTTTTCTCATTTTGGAACAAAAAGGCAGAAATTCCCATTATTTTGGGGCAAAAAGGCAGAAATTCACTTTACTTTGGGGTAAAATTGCAGAAATTTCACATATCTCAGGGCAAAACAGCAGAAATTTCCCTTATTTTGGGGCAAAATTACAGAAATTTCACTTATTTCAGGGTAATAAGTCAGAAATTCCCCTTATTTTGGGGCAAAAAATACAGAAATTCCCTTTGTTTTGGGGGAAAAAGACAGAAATTCAACTTATTTTGAGGCAAAAAAGCCGAAATTCTTCTTATTTTGGAGCAAAAATGAAGAAATTTTCCTCTTTTATGGCAAAAACTTATGCATTTCCTCTATTTTCAGGCAAAATGCAGAAATTCCCCCTATTTTGGAGCAAAATTGCAGAAATTCCCCTAATTCTGGGGCAAAAAGTCAGAAATTCCCTATATGTTGGGGCAAAAAGACAGAAATTCTCCTTATTTTGGAACAAAACTCAGAAATTTCCCTCATTTTGGGGCAAAGTTCCAGAAATTTCCCTTATGTTGGGTCAAAATTGCAGAAATTTCACTTATATTGAGGCAAAATTGCACAAATTTCAATTATTTCAAGAAAAAAAGCCAGAAATTTTCTTTATTTTGGGGAAAAAATGCAGAAATTCCCTTTATTTTGAGGTAAAGGCTGAAATACCCCTTATTTGGGCGAAAAAATGCAAAATTTCTCTTATTTTGGGGCAAAAAAACAGAAATTCTCCTTATTTTGTTGCAAAAATGCAGAAATTTCTTTTATTTTGGGGCAAAATTGCAGAAATTTCACCTGTTTTATGGCATAATTCAAAAATTCCTTTTATTTTGGGGCAAAAACTCAGAAATTCTGTTTATTTTTGGGTAAAAAGGCAGAAATTTCACTTATTTTGAGGTAAAAAGGCAGAAATTCCTCTTATTTTGGGGCAAAAATGAAGAAATTTTATTTTTTTGTGGCAAAAGCTATACATTCTCCTTACTTTCGGGGTAAAAAGCAGAAATTCCCCGTATTTTGAAGCAGAATTGCAGAAATTCTCTCAATTTTCGTGCAAAAAGGCAGAAATTCTACTTATTTTGGGGCCAAAAGGCAGAAAATCTTTTTTTTCGGGAGCAAACAGTCAGAAATTCCCCTTTTTTTGGGGCAAAATTGCAGAAATTTCTTTTACATTAGGGCAAAATTGCAGAAATTTCCCTGACTTTTGGGCAAAGTTGCAGAAATTTCACTTATTTCAGGGTAATAAGTCAGAAATTCCCCTTATTTTGGGGCAAAAAAGACAGAAATTCCCTTTGTTTTGGGGGAAAAAGACAGAAATTCCACTAATTTAGAGGCAAAAAAGCAGAAATTCTCCTTATTTTGGAGCAAAAATGAAGAAATTTCCCTTTTTATAGCACAAAGGTATGCATTCCCATTATTTTCGGGCAAAAAGGCAGAAATTCCCCGTATTTTGGAGCAAAATTGCAGAAATTCCCCTAATTGTGGGGCAAAAGGCAGAAATTCCCTTTATTTTTGAGCAAAAATGAAGAAATTTCCCTTTTTATGGCAAAAAGTTATGCATTCCCATTATTTTCGGACAAAAAGGCAGAAATTACCTGTATTTTGGAGCAAAATTGCAGAAATTCCCCTAGTTTTGGGGCAAAAGGCAGAAATTCCTCTTATTTTGGGGCAAAAATGAAGAAATTTTATTTTTTTGTGGCAAAAGCTATACATTCTCCTTACTTTCGGGGTAAAAAGCAGAAATTCCCCGTATTTTGAAGCAGAATTGCAGAAATTCTCTCAATTTTCGTGCAAAAAGGCAGAAATTCTACTTATTTTGGGGCCAAAAGGCAGAAAATCTTTTTTTTCGGGAGCAAACAGTCAGAAATTCCCCTTTTTTTGGGGCAAAATTGCAGAAATTTCTTTTACATTAGGGCAAAATTGCAGAAATTTCCCTGACTTTTGGGCAAAGTTGCAGAAATTTCACTTATTTCAGGGTAATAAGTCAGAAATTCCCCTTATTTTGGGGCAAAAAAGACAGAAATTCCCTTTGTTTTGGGGGAAAAAGACAGAAATTCCACTAATTTAGAGGCAAAAAAGCAGAAATTCTCCTTATTTTGGAGCAAAAATGAAGAAATTTCCCTTTTTATAGCACAAAGGTATGCATTCCCATTATTTTCGGGCAAAAAGGCAGAAATTCCCCGTATTTTGGAGCAAAATTGCAGAAATTCCCCTAATTGTGGGGCAAAAGGCAGAAATTCCCTTTATTTTTGAGCAAAAATGAAGAAATTTCCCTTTTTATGGCAAAAAGTTATGCATTCCCATTATTTTCGGACAAAAAGGCAGAAATTACCTGTATTTTGGAGCAAAATTGCAGAAATTCCCCTAGTTTTGGGGCAAAAGGCAGAAATTCCCTTTATTTTGGGGCAAAAATCAGATATTCCTCTTATTTTGGGGCAAAATTCCAGAAATTTCCTTTATTTTTGGGGCAAAATTGCAGGAATTTACCTTATTTTGGGGCAAAATTGCAGAAATTTTTCTTATTTGGGGCAAAATTGAAGAAATTTCACTTATTTTCAGATAAAAAGGCTGAAATTTCCTTTATTTTGGTGCAAAAAGAGAGAAATTCCCCTTATTTTGGGGCAAAATTGCAGAAATTTAACTTATTATGGGGAAAAATTGCAGAAATTTCCCTTATTTTAGGGCAAAATTGCAGAAATTTCACTTATTTCAGAGAAAAAAATCAAAAATTTTTCTTTTTTGGGGCAAAAAGGCAGAAATTCCAATTATTTTTGGGAAAAAAGGCAGAAATTCACCTTATTTTGGGGTAAAATTGCAGAAATTTCACATATTTCAGGGCAAAAAGGTAGATATTTCCCATATTTTGGGGCAAAATTGCAGAAATTTCACTTATTTCAGGGTAATAAGTCAGAAATTCCCCTTATTTTGGGGCAAAAAAACAGAAATTCCCTTTGTTTTGGGGGAAAAAGACAGAAATTCCACTTATTTAGAGGCAACAAAGCAGAAATTCCCCTTATTTTGGAGCAAAAATGAAGAAATTTCCTTTTTTATGGCAAAAAGGTATGAATTCCCATTATTTTCGTGCAAAAAGGCAGAAATTCCCCGTATTTTCGAGCAAAATTGCAGAAATTCCCCTAATTTTGGGGCAAAATGCAGAAATTCCCTTTATTTTGGGGCAAAAATCAGAAATTCCTCTTATTTTGGGGCAGAATTCCAGAAATTTTTTTTATTTTGAGGAAAAATTGCAGGAATTTATTTTTTTTGTGGCAAAATTGTAGAAATTTCACTTATATTCAGGTAAAAAGGCTGAAATTTCCTTTATTTTGGGGCAAAAAGGGAGAAATTCCCCTTATTTTAAGGCAAAATTACAGAAATTTCCCTTATTATGAGAAAAAATTGCAGAAATTTCCTTTATTTTAGGGCAAAATTGCAGAAATTTCACTTATTTCAGAGAAAAAAAGCAAATATTTTTCTCATTTTGGGGCAAAAAAGGCAGAAATTTCCATTATTTTGGGGCAAAAAGTCAGAAATTCACCTTATTTGGGGGTAAAATTGCAGAAATTTCATATATTTCAGGGCAAAAAGGCAGAAATTTCCCTTATTTGGGGGAAAAATTGAAGAAATTTCACTTATACAGGTTAATAAGTCAGAAATTCCCCTTATTTGGGAGCAAAAAAGACAGAAATTCCCTCTGTTTTGGGAGAAAAAGACAGAAATTCCACTTATTTAGAGGCAAAAAAGCAGAAATTCTTCTTATTTTGGAGCAAAAATAAAGAAATTTTCCTCGTTTATTTCAAAAAGTTATGCATTCCCCTTATTTTCGGGCAAAAATGCAGAAATTCCCCGTATTTTGGAGCAAAATTGCAGAAATTCCCCTAATTGTGGGGCAAAAAGGGAGAAATTCCCTATATGTTGGGGCAAAAAAATAGAAATTCTCCTTATTTTGGGGCAAAACTCAGAAATTCCCCTTATTTTGGGGCAAAATTCCAGAAATTTCCCTTATTTTGGTGCAAAATTGCAGAAATTTCACTTATTTTGGGGCAAAATTGCAGAAATTTCACTTATTTTAGGGAAAAAAGGCAGAAATTTTCCTTATTTTGGGGCAAAAATGCAGAAATTCCCCTTATTTTGAGGTAAAAAGGCTGAAATTCCCTTTATTTGGAGGCAAAAAGGCAGAAATTTCCCTTATTTTGGAACAAAAAGGCAGAAATTCCCTTTATTTTGGGGCAAAAATCAGAAATTCCCCTTATTTTGGGGCAAAATTCCAGAAATTTCCTTTATTTTGGGGCAAAATTGCAGGAATTTGCCTTATTTTGGTGAAAAATTGCAGAAATTTCTCTTATTTGAGGCAAAATTGCAGAAATTTCACTTATTTTCAGGTAAAAAGTCTGAATTTTCTTTATTTTGGGGCAAAAAGGGAGAAAAATCCCCTTATTTTGGGGCAAAATTGAGAAATTTCCCTTATGATGGGGAAAAATTGCAGGAATTTCCCTTATTTTAGGGCAAAATTGCAGAAATTTCACTTACTTCAGAAAAAAAATTTTTTTTCTTATTTTGGGGCAAAAAGGCAGAAATTCACCTTATTTTGGGGTAAAATTGCAGAAATTTCACATATTTCAGGCCAAAAAGGAAGAAATTTCCCTTATTTTGGGGCAAAATTGCAGAAATTTCACTTATATCAGGGAAAAAAGGCAGAGATTTTCCTTATTTTGGGGCAAAAATGCAGAAATTCCTCTTATTTTGAGGTAAAAAGGCTGAAATTCCTTTTATTTGGGGGCAAAAAGACAGAAATTCCCCTTATTTTGTGGCAAAAATGCAGAAATTTCCCTTATTTTAGGACAAAATTGCAGAAATTTCACTTATTTCAAAGAAAAAAATTAAAAATTTTTCTTTTTTTGGGGCAAAAATGCAGAAATTTCCATTATTTTGGGGCAAAAAGGCAGAAATTCACCTTATTTTGGGGTAAAATTGCAGAAATTTCACATATTTCAGGGCAAAAAGGTAGATATTTCCCATATTTTGGTGCAAAATTGCAGAAATTTCACTTATTTCAGGGTAATAAGTCAGAAATTCCCCTTATTTTGGGGCAAAAAAACAGAAATTCCCTTTGTTTTGAGGGAAAAAGACAGAAATTCCACTTATTTAGAGGTAAAAATGCAGAAATTCCCGTTATTTTGGAGCAAAAATGAAGAAATTTCCCTTTTTATGGCAAAAAGGTATGCATTCCCATTATTTTTGGGCAAAAAGGCAGAAATTCCCCGTATTTTGGAGCAAAATTGCAGAAATTCCCCTAATTTTGGGGCAAAAGGCAGAAATTCCCTTTATTTTGGGTCAAAAATCAGATAATCCCCTTATTATGGGACAAAATTCCAGAAATTTCCTTTATTTTAGGGCAAAATTGCAGGAATTTACCTTATTTTGGGGCAAAATTGCAGAAATTTCCATTATTTGGGGTAAAATTGCAGAAATTTCACTAATTTTCAGGTAAAAAGGCTGAAATTTCCTTTATTTTGGTAAAAAAGGGAGAAATTCCTCTTATTTTGGGGCAAAATTGCAGAAATTTCCCTTATTATGGGAAAAAATTGCAGAAATTTCCCTTATTTTAGGGTAAACTTGCAGAAATTTCACTTATTTCAGAGAAAAAAAGCAAAAATTTTTCTCATTTTGGGACAAAAAGGCAGAAATTCCCATTATTTTGGGGCAAAAAGGCAGAAATTCACTTTACTTTGGGGTAAAATTGCAGAAATTTCACATATCTCAGGGCAAAACAGCAGAAATTTCCCTTATTTTGGGGCAAAATTACAAAAATTTCACTTATTTCAGGGTAATAAGTCAGAAATTCCCCTTATTTTGGGGCAAAAAATACAGAAATTCCCTTTGTTTTGGGGGAAAAAGACAGAAATTCAACTTATTTAGAGGCAAAAAAGCCGAAATTCTTCTTATTTTGGAGCAAAAATGAAGAAATTTTCCTCTTTTATGGCAAAAACTTATGCATTTCCTCTATTTTCAGGCAAAATGCAGAAATTCCCCCTATTTTGGAGCAAAATTGCAGAAATTCCCCTAATTCTGGGGCAAAAAGTCAGAAATTCCCTATATGTTGGGGCAAAAAGACAGAAATTCTCCTTATTTTGGAACAAAACTCAGAAATTTCCCTCATTTTGGGGCAAAGTTCCAGAAATTTCCCTTATTTTGGGTCAAAATTGCAGAAATTTCACTTATATTGAGGCAAAATTGCACAAATTTCAATTATTTCAAGAAAAAAAGCCAGAAATTTTCTTTATTTTGGGGAAAAAATGCAGAAATTCCCTTTATTTTGAGGTAAAGGCTGAAATACCCCTTATTTGGGCGAAAAAATGCAAAATTTCCCTTATTTTGGGGCAAAAAAACAGAAATTCTCCTTATTTTGTTGCAAAAATGCAGAAATTTCTTTTATTTTGGGGCAAAATTGCAGAAATTTCACCTGTTTTATGGCATAATTCAAAAATTCCTTTTATTTTGGGGCAAAAACTCAGAAATTCTGTTTATTTTTGGGTAAAAAGGCAGAAATTTCACTTATTTTGAGGTAAAAAGGCAGAAATTCCTCTTATTTTGGGGCAAAAATGAAGAAATTTTCTTTTTTTGTGGCAAAAGCTATACATTCTCCTTACTTTCGGGGTAAAAAGCAGAAATTCCCCGTATTTTGAAGCAGAATTGCAGAAATTCTCTCAATTTTCGTGCAAAAAGGCAGAAATTCTACTTATTTTGGGGCCAAAAGGCAGAAAATCTTTTTTTTTGGGAGCAAACAGTCAGAAATTCCCCTTTTTTGGGGGCAAAATTGCAGAAATTTCTTTTACATTAGGGCAAAATTGCAGAAATTTCCCTGACTTTTGGGCAAAGTTGCAGAAATTTCACTTATTTCAGGGTAATAAGTCAGAAATTCCCCTTATTTTGGGGCAAAAAAGACAGAAATTCTCTTTGTTTTGGGGGAAAAAGACAGAAATTCCACTAATTTAGAGGCAAAAAAGCAGAAATTCTCCTTATTTTGGAGCAAAAATGAAGAAATTTCCCTTTTTATAGCACAAAGGTATGCATTCCCATTATTTTCGGGCAAAAAGGCAGAAATTCCCCGTATTTTGGAGCAAAATTGCAGAAATTCCCCTAATTGTGGGGCAAAAGGCAGAAATTCCCTTTATTTTTGAGCAAAAATGAAGAAATTTCCCTTTTTATGGCAAAAAGTTATGCATTCCCATTATTTTCGGACAAAAAGGCAGAAATTACCTGTATTTTGGAGCAAAATTGCAGAAATTCCCCTAGTTTTGGGGCAAAAGGCAGAAATTCCCTTTATTTTGGGGCAAAAATCAGATATTCCTCTTATTTTGGGGCAAAATTCCAGAAATTTCCTTTATTTTTGGGGCAAAATTGCAGGAATTTACCTTATTTTGGGGCAAAATTGCAGAAATTTTTCTTATTTGGGGCAAAATTGAAGAAATTTCACTTATTTTCAGATAAAAAGGCTGAAATTTCCTTTATTTTGGTGCAAAAAGAGAGAAATTCCCCTTATTTTGGGGCAAAATTGCAGAAATTTAACTTATTATGGGGAAAAATTGCAGAAATTTCCCTTATTTTAGGGCAAAATTGCAGAAATTTCACTTATTTCAGAGAAAAAAATCAAAAATTTTTCTTTTTTGGGGCAAAAAGGCAGAAATTCCAATTATTTTTGGGAAAAAAGGCAGAAATTCACCTTATTTTGGGGTAAAATTGCAGAAATTTCACATATTTCAGGGCAAAAAGGTAGATATTTCCCATATTTTGGGGCAAAATTGCAGAAATTTCACTTATTTCAGGGTAATAAGTCAGAAATTCCCCTTATTTTGGGGCAAAAAAACAGAAATTCCCTTTGTTTTGGGGGAAAAAGACAGAAATTCCACTTATTTAGAGGCAACAAAGCAGAAATTCCCCTTATTTTGGAGCAAAAATGAAGAAATTTCCTTTTTTATGGCAAAAAGGTATGAATTCCCATTATTTTCGTGCAAAAAGGCAGAAATTCCCCGTATTTTCGAGCAAAATTGCAGAAATTCCCCTAATTTTGGGGCAAAATGCAGAAATTCCCTTTATTTTGGGGCAAAAATCAGAAATTCCTCTTATTTTGGGGCAGAATTCCAGAAATTTTTTTTATTTTGGGGAAAAATTGCAGGAATTTATTTTTTTTTTGTGGCAAAATTGTAGAAATTTCACTTATATTCAGGTAAAAAGGCTGAAATTTCCTTTATTTTGGGGCAAAAAGGGAGAAATTCCCCTTATTTTAAGGCAAAATTACAGAAATTTCCCTTATTATGAGAAAAAATTGCAGAAATTTCCTTTATTTTAGGGCAAAATTGCAGAAATTTCACTTATTTCAGAGAAAAAAAGCAAATATTTTTCTCATTTTGGGGCAAAAAAGGCAGAAATTTCCATTATTTTGGGGCAAAAAGTCAGAAATTCACCTTATTTGGGGGTAAAATTGCAGAAATTTCATATATTTCAGGGCAAAAAGGCAGAAATTTCCCTTATTTGGGGGCAAAATTGAAGAAATTTCACTTATTTCAGGTTAATAAGTCAGAAATTCCCCTTATTTGGGAGCAAAAAAGACAGAAATTCCCTCTGTTTTGGGAGAAAAAGACAGAAATTCCACTTATTTAGAGGCAAAAAAGCAGAAATTCTTCTTATTTTGGAGCAAAAATAAAGAAATTTTCCTCGTTTATTTCAAAAAGTTATGCATTCCCCTTATTTTCGGGCAAAAATTCAGAAATTCCCCGTATTTTGGAGCAAAATTGCAGAAATTCCCCTAATTGTGGGGCAAAAAGGCAGAAATTCCCTATATGTTGGGGCAAAAAGATAGAAATTCTCCTTATTTTGGGGCAAAACTCAGAAATTCCCCTTATTTTGGGGCAAAATTCAAGAAATTTCCCTTATTTTGGTGCAAAATTGCAGAAATTTCACTTAATTTGGGGCAAAATTGCAGAAATTTCACTTATTTTAGGGAAAAAAGGCAGAAATTTTCCTTATTTTGGGGCAAAAATGCAGAAATTGCCCTTATTTTGAGGTAAAAAGGCTGAAATTCCCTTTATTTGGAGGCAAAAAGGCAGAAATTTCCCTTATTTTGGAACAAAAAGACAGAAATTCCCTTTATTTTGTGGAAAAACTGCAGAAATTTCTTTTATTGTGGGGCAAAAATGAAGAAATTCCTTTTTTTTGTGGGAAAAGGTATACATTCCTCTTACTTTCGGAATTAAAAGCAGAAATTCCCCATATTTTGAAGCAAAATTGCAGAAATTCTCATAATTTTCGGGCAAAAAGGCAGGAATTCTCCTTATTTTGGGGCAAAAATACAGAAAATCTCCTTTTTTCGGGAGCAAACAGTCAGAATTTCCCCTTATTTTGGGGCAAAATTGCAGAAATTTCCTTTACATTGGGGCAAAATTGCAGAAATTTCCCTTATTTTGGGGCAAAATTGCAGAAATTTCACTTATTTCAGGGTAATAGGTCAGTAATTCCACTTATTTTGGGGCAAAAAAGACAGAAATTCCCTTTGTTTTGGGGGAAAAAGACAGAAATTCCACTTATTTAAAGGCAAAAAGGAAGAAATTCCCCTTATTTTGGAGCAAAAATGAAGAAATTTCCCTTTTTATGTTAAAAAGGTATGCATTCCCATTTTTTCGGGCAAAAAGGCAGAAATTCCCTTTATTTTGGGGCAAAAATCAGAAATTCCCCTTATTTTGGGGCAAAATTCCAGAAATTTCCTTTATTTTGGGGCAAAATTCCAGGAATTTGCCTTATTTTGGTGAAAAATTGCAGAAATTTCTCTTATTTGAGGCAAAATTGCAGAAATTTCACTTATTTTCAGGTAAAAAGTCTGAATTTTCTTTATTTTGGGGCAAAAAGGGAGAAAATCCCCTTATTTTGGGGCAAAATTGAGAAATTTCCCTTATTATGGGGAAAAATTGCAGAAATTTCCCTTATTTTAGGGCAAAATTGCAGAAATTTCAATTACTTCAGAAAAAAAATTTTTTTTCTTATTTTGGGGCAAAAAGGCAGAAATTCACCTTATTTTGGGGTAAAATTGCAGAAATTTCACATATTTCAGGCCAAAAAGGCAGAAATTTCCCTTATTTTGGGGCAAAATTGCAGAAATTTCACTTATATCAGGGAAAAAAGGCAGAGATTTTCCTTATTTTGGGGCAAAAATGCAGATATTCCTCTTATTTTGAGGTAAAATGCTGAAATTCCTTTTATTTGGTTGCAAAAAGACAGAAATTCCCCTTATTTTGTGGCAAAAATGCAGAAATTTCCCTTATTTTAGGACAAAATTGCAGAAATTTCACTTATTTCAGAGAAAAAAATCAAAAATTTTTCTTTTTTTGCGGGAAAAATGCAGAAATTCCCATTATTTTGGGGCAAAAAACAGAAATTCACTTATTTTGGGGTAAAATTGCAGAAATTTCACATATTTCAGGGCAAAAGGTAGAAATTTCCCTTATTTTGGGGCAAAATTGCAGAAATTTCACTTATTTCAGGGTAATAAGTCAGAAATTCCCCTTATTTTGGGGCAAAAAAACAGAAATTCCCTTTTTTTTTGAGGGAAAAAGACAGAAATTACACTTATTTAGAGGAAAAATGCAGTAATTCCTGTTATTTTGGAGCAAAAATGAAGAAATTTCCCTTTTTATGGCAAAAAGGTATGCATTCCCATTATTTTCGGGCAAAAAGGCAGAAATTCCCCGTATTTTGGAGCAAAATTGCAGAAATTCCCCTAATTTTGGGGCAAAAGGCAGAAATTCCCTTTATTTTGGGGCAAAAATCAGAAAATCCCCTTATTTTGGGGCAAAATTCCAGAAATTTCCTCTATTTTGGGGTAAAATTGAGGGAATTTACCATATTTTGGGGCAAAATTGCAGAAATTTCCATTATTTGGTGTAAAATTGCAGAAATTTCACTTATTTTCAGGTAAAAAGGCTGAAATTTCCATTATTTTAGGGCAAAAGGTGAGTAATTCCTCTTATTTTGGGGCAAAATTGCAGAAATTTCCTTTATTATGGGGAAAAATTGCAGAAATTTCCATTATTTTAGGGCAATATTGCAGAAATTTCACTTACTTCAGAAAAAAATTTTTTTTCTTATTTTGGGGCAAAAAGGCAGAAATTCACCTTATTTTGGGGTAAAATTGCAGAAATTTCACATATTTCAGGCCAAAAAGGCAGAAATTTCCCTTATTTTGGGGCAAAATTGCAGAAATTTCACTTATATTAGGGAAAAAAACAGAGATTTTCCTTATTTTGGGGCAAAAATGCAGATATTCCTCTTATTTTGAGGTAAAAAGGCTGAAATTCCTTTTATTTGGTTGCAAAAAGACAGAAATTCCCCTTATTTTGTGGCAAAAATGCAGAAATTTCCCTTATTTTAGGACAAAATTGCAGAAATTTCACTTATTTCAGAGAAAAAAATCAAAAATTTTTCTTTTTTTGGGGCAAAAATGCAGAAATTCCCATTATTTTGGGGCAAAAAGGCAGAAATTCACCTTATTTTGGGGTAAAATTGCAGAAATTTCACATATTTCAGGGCAAATAGGCAGAAATTTCCCTTATTTTGGGGCAAAATTGCAGAAATTTCACTTATTTCAGGTAAATAAGTCAGAAATTCCACGTATTTTGGGGCAAAAAAACAGAAATTCTCTTTTTTGGGGGGAAAAAGACAGAAATTCAACTTATTTAGAGGTTAAAAAGCCGAAATTCTTCTTATTTTGTACCAAAAATGAAGAAATTTTTCTCTTTTATGGCAAAAACTTATGCATTTCCTCTATTTTCGGGCATAATGCAGAAATTCCCCGTATTTTGGAGCAAAATTGCAGAAATTCCCTTAATTCTGGGGCAAAATGGCAGAATTTTTCTATATGTTGGGGAAAAAAGACAGAAATTCTCTTTATTTTGGGGCCAAACTCAGAAATTCCTCTTATTTTGGGGCAAAATTCCAGAAATTTCTCTTATTTTGGGTCAAAATTGCAGAAATTTCACTTATTTTGGGGCAAAATTGCAGAAATTTCACTTATTTCAGGGAACAAAGGCAGAAATTTTCCTTATTTTGGGGCAAAAATGCAGAAATTCTCATTATTTTGAGGTAAAAAGGCTGAAATTCCAATTATTTGGGGGAAAAATGCAGAAATTTCCCTTATTTTGGGGCAAAAAAACAGAAATTCTCTTTATTTTGTGGCAAAAATGCAGAAATTTTTTTTATTTTGGGGCAAAATTGCAGAAATTTCACCTATTTCAGGGCATAATTCAAAAATTCCTTTTATTTTGGGACAAAAAGTCAGAAATTCCGTTTATTTTTGGGTAAAAAGGCATAAATTTCACTTATTTTGAGGTAAAGAGGCAGAAATTCCTCTTATTTTGGGGCAAAAATGAAGAAATTTCCTTTTTTTGTGGCAAAAGGTATACATTCCCCTTACTTTCGGGATAAAAAGCAGAAATTCCCCGTATTTTGAAGCAAAATTGCAGAAATTCTCTCAATTTTCGTGCAAAAAGGCAGAAATTCTCCTTATTTTGGGGCAAAAAGACAGAAAATCTCCTTTTTCAGGAGCAAACAGTCAGAAATTCCCCTTGTTTTGGGGCAAAATTGCAGAAATTTCCTTTACATTGGGGCAAAATTGCAGAAATTTCCCTTATTTTGGGGCAAAGTTGCAGAAATTTCACTTATTTCAGGGTAATAAGTCAGAAATTCCCCTTATTTTGGGGCAAAAAAGAGAGAAATTCCCTTTGTTTTGGGGGAAAAAGACAGAAATTCCACTTATTTAGAGGCAAAAAGGCAGAAATTCAATTTATTTTGGAGCAAAAATAAAGAAATTTCCCTTTTTATAGCAAAAAGGTATGCATTCCCATTATTTTCGGGCAAAAAGGCAGAAATTCCCCGTATTTTGGAGCAAAATTGCAGAAATTCCCCTAATTGTGGGGCAAAAGACAGAAATTCTCTTTATTTTGGAGCGAAAATGAAGAAATTTCTCTTTTTATGGCAAAAAGTTATGCATTCCCATTATTTTTGGGCAAAAAGTCAGAAATTCCTTGTATTTTGGAGCAAAATTGCAGAAATTGTCCTAATTTTGGGGCAAAATGCAGAAATTCTCTTTATTTTGGGGAAAAAAGACAGAAATTTTCTTTGTCTTGAGGGAAAAAGACAGAAATTCCACTTATTTAGAGGTAAAAATGCAGATATTCCCGTTATTTTGGAGCAAAAATGAAGAAATTTCCCTTTTTATGGCAAAAAGGTATGCATTCCCATTATTTTCGGGCAAAAAGGTAGAAATTCCCCGTATTTTGGAGCAAAATTTCAGAAATTCCCCTAATTTTGGGGCAAAAGGGAGAAATTCCCTTTATTATGGATCAAAAATTAGAAATTCCTCTTATTTTGGGGCAGAATTCCAGAATTTTTTTTTTTTATTTTGGGGCAAAATTGCAGGAATTTATTTTATTTTGGGGCAAAATTGCAGAAATTTCACTTATTTTTAAGTAAAAAGGCTGAAATTTCCTTTATTTTGGGGTAAAAAGGAAGAAATTCCTTTTATTTTAAGGCAAAATTACAGAAATTTCCTTTATTATGGGGAAAAATTGCAGAATTTTTCTTTATTTTAGGGCAAAATTGCAGAAATTTCACTTATTTCAGAGAAAAAAAGCAAAAATTTTTCTTTTTTTGGGGCAAAAAGCCGGAAATTCCCATTATTTTTGGGCTAAAAGTCAGAAATTCACCTTATTTTTGGGTAAAAATGCAGAAATTTCACATATTTCAGGGCAAAAAGTCAAAAATTTCCCTTATTTTTGGGCAAAATTGCAGAAATTTCACTTATTTCAGAGAAAAAAAACAAAAATTTTTCTTATTTTGGGGCAAAAACTCAGAAATTCACCTTATTTTGGGGTAAAATTGCAGAAATTTCACATATTTCAGGGCAAAAAGACAGAAATTTCCCTTATTTTGGGGCAAAATTGAAGAAACTTCACTTATATCAGGGAAAAAAGGCAGAAATTTTCCTTATTTTGAGGCAAAAATGCAGAAATTCCCCTTATTTTGAGGTAAAAAGGCTGAAATTCCCCTTATTTGGCGGCAAAAAGACAGAAATTCCCCTTATTTTATGGCAAAAATGCAGAAATTTCTTTTATTTTGGGGCAAATTTGCAGGAATTTCACTTATTTCAGGGCATAATTCAAAAATTCCTTTTATTTTGGGGCAAAAAGACAGAAATTCTGTTTATTTTGTGGTAAAAAGGCAGAAATTTCACTAATTTGGGGTAAAAAGGCAGAAATTCCTTTTTTGGGGGCAAAAATGAAAAAATTTCCTTTTTTTGTGGCAAAAGGTATACATTTCCCTTACTTTCGGGATAAATAGCAGAAATTCCCCGTATTTTGAAGCAAAATTGCAGAAATTCTCTCAATTTTTGGGCAAAAAGCAGAAATTCTTTTTATTTTGAGGCAAAAAGACAGAAAATCTCCTTTTTAAGGAGCAAACAGTCAGAAATTCCCCATATTGTGGGGCAAAATTGCAGAAATTTTTTTTACATTGGTGCAAAATTGCAGAAATTTCCCTTATTTTAAGGCAAAATTGCAGAAATTTCACTTATTTCAGGTTAATAAGTCAGAAATTCCCCTTATTTTGGGGCAAAATTGCCAAAATTTCCTTTATATTGTGGCAAAATTGCAGAAATTTCTCTTATTTTGTGGCAAAATTGCAGTAATTACACTTATTTCAGGGTAATAAGTCAGAAATTCCCCTTATTTTGGGGCCAACAAGACAGAAATTTCCTTTGTTTTGGGGGAAAAAGACAGAAATTCCACTTATTTAGAGGCAAAAAGGCAGAAATTCCCGTTATTTTGGAGCAAAAATGAAGAAATTTCCCTTTTTATGGCAAAAAGGTATGCATTCCCATTATTTTTAGACAAAAAGGCAGAAATTCCCTATATTTTGGAGCAAAATTGCAGAAATTCTTCTAATTTTGGGGCAAAATGCAGAAATTCCCCTTATTTTGGGGCACAATTCCAGAAATTTCCTTTATTTTGGGGCAAAATTGCAGGAATTTACCTTATTTTGGGGCAAAATTGCAGAAATTTTACTTATTTGGTTCAAAATTGCAGAAATTTTACTTATTTTCAGGTAAAAAGGCTGAAATTTCCTTTATTTTGGGGCAAAAAGGGAGAAATTCCCCTTATTTTGGGGCAAAATTGCAGAAATTTCCCTTATTATGGGGAAAAATTGCAGAAATTTCCCTTATTTTAGGGCAAAATTGCAGAAATTTCATTATTTCAGAGAAAAAAATCAAAAATTTTTCTTTTTTGGGGCAAAAAGTTAGTAATTCCCATTATTTTGGGGCAAAGAGGCAGAAATTCACCTTATTTTGGGGTAAAATTGCAGAAATTTTACATATTTCAGGGCAAAAAGGTAAAAATTTCCCTTATTTTGGGGCAAAATTGCAGAAATTTCACTTATTTCAGGGTAATAATCAGAAATTTCCCTTATTTTGGGACAGAAAAGACAGAAATTCCGTTTGTTTTGGGGGAAAAGACAGAAATTCCACTTATTTAGAGGCTAAAAAGCCGAAATTCTTCTTATTTTGGAGCAAAAATGAAGAAATTTTCCTTTTTTATGTCAAAAACTTATGCATTTCCTCTATTTTCGGGCAAAATGCAGAAATTCCTTGTATTTTGAAGCAAAATTGCAGAAATTCCCCGAATTCTGGGGCAAAAAGGCAGAAATTCCCTATATGTTGGGGCAAAAAGACAGAAATTCTCCTTATTTTGGGGCAAAACTCAGAAATTCCCCTTATTTTGGGGCAAAATTTCAGAAATTTCCCTTATTTTGGGGCAAAATTGCAGAAATTTCACTTATTTTGGGGCAAAATTGCAGAAATTTCACTTATTTCAGGAAAAAAAGGCAGAAAATTTCTATATTTTAGGGCAAAAATGCAGAAATTCCCCTTATTTTGAGGTAAAAAGGCTGAAATTCCCCTTATTTGGGGGCAAAAAGGCAGAAATTTCCCTTATTTTGGGGCAAAAAAACACAAATTCCCCTTATTTTGTGGCAAAAATGCAGAAATTTCTTTTATTTTGGGGCAAAATTGCAGAAATTTCACATATTTCAGGGCATAATTCAAAAATTCTTTTTATTTTGGGGCAAAAACAGAAATTCCGTTTATTTTTGGGTAAAAAGGCAGAAATTTCACTTATTTTTAGGTAAAAAGGCTGAAATTCCTCTTATTTTGGGACAAAAATGAAGACATTTCCCTTTTTTTTGAGGCAAAAGGTATACATTCTTCTCACTTTCGGGATAATAAGCAGAAATTCCCTGTATTTTGAAGCAAAATTGCAGAAATTATCTCAATTTTTGTCCAAAAAGGCAGAAATTCTCTTTATTTTGGGGCAAAAAGACAGAAAAATCTCCTTTTTCGAAAGCAAACAGTTAGAAATTCCCCTTATTTTGGGGCAAAATTGCAGAAATTTCCTTTACATTGGGGCAAAATTAAAAAAATTTCCCTTATTTTGGGGCAAAGTTGGAGAAATTTCACTTATTTCAGGGTAATAAGTCAGAAATTCCCCTTTTTTGGGGCAAAAAAGACAGAAATTCCCTTTGTTTTGGGGGAAAAAGACAGAAATTCCACTTATTTAAAGGCAAAAAGGAAGAAATTCCACTTATTTTGGAGCAAAAATGAAAAAATTTCCCTTTTTATGGCAAAAAGGTATGCATTCCCATTATTTTCGGGCAAAAAGGCAGAAATTCCCTGTATTTTGGAGCAAAATTGCAGAAATTCCCCTAATTTTGGGGCAAAAGGCAGAAATTCTCTTTATTTTGGGGCAAAAATCATAAATTCCCCTTATTTTGGGTCAAAATTCCAGAAATTTCCTTTATTTTGGGGCAAAATTGCAGGAATTTACCTTGTTTTGGGGCAAAATTGCAGAAATTTCACTTATTTCTGGTAAAAAGGCTGAAATTTCCTTTACTTTGGGGCAAAAAAGAAGAAATTCCTCTTATTTTGGGGCAAAATTTCAGAAATTTTACTTATTATGGGGAAAAATTGCAGAAATTTTCCTTATTTTAGGGCAAAATTGCAGAAATTTCACTTATTTCAGAGAAAAAAAGCAAATTTTTTTTTATTTTGAAACAAAAAGGCAGAAATTCCTATTATTTTGGGCAAAAAGGCAGAAATTCACCTTATTTTGGGGTAAAATTGCAGAAATTTCACATATTTCAGGGCAAAAAGGCAGAAATTTCCCTTATTTTGGGGCAAAATTGCAGAAATTTCACTTATTTTAGGGTAATAAGTCAGAAATTCCCCTTATTTTGGAGAAAAATACAGAAATTCCCTTTGTTTTGGGGGAAAAAGACAGAAATTCCACTTATTTAGAGGTTAAAAAGCCGAAATTCTTCTTATTTTGGAGCAAAAATGAAGAAATTTTCCTCGTTTATTTCAAAAAGTTATGCATTCCCCTTATTTTCGGGCAAAAGGGCAGAAATTCCCTGTATTTTGGAGCAAAATTGCAGAAATTCCCCTAATAGTGGGGCAAAAAGGCAGAAATTCCCTATATTTTGGGGCGAAAACACAGAAATTCTCCTTATTTTGGGGCAAAACTCAGAAATTCCCCATATTTTGGGGCAAAATTCCAGAAATTTCCCTTATTCTGGGGCCAAATTGCAGAAATTTCACTTATTTTGGGCAAAATTGCAGAAATTTCACTTATTTCAGGGTAAAAAAGGAATTTTGTTATTTTGGGGCAAAAAGGCAGAAATTCCCCTTATTTTGAGGTAAAAAGGCTGAAATTCCCCTTATTTGGGGTCAAAAAGGCAGAAATATCCTTTATTTTGGGGCAAAATTGCAGAAATTTCACTTATTACAGGGTAATAAGTCACAAATTCCCCTTAATTTGGGGCAAAAAAGACAGAACTTCCCTTTGTTTTGGGGGAAAAAGAAGAAATTCCACTTATTTAGAGGCAAGAAGGCAGAAATTCCCCTTATTTTGCAGCAAAAATGAAGAAATTTCCCTTTTTATGGCAAAAAGGTATGCATTCCCATTATTTTCGGGCAAAAAGGCCGAAATTCCTCATATTTTGGGGCAAAATTGCAGAAATTCCCCTAAATTTGGGGCAAAAGGCAGAAATTCCCTTTATTTTGGGGCAAAAATCATAAATTCCCCTTATTTTGGGACAAAATTCAAGAAATTTTTTTTTATTTTGGGGCAAAATTGCAGGAATTTACCTTATTTTGGGGCAAAATTGCAGAAATTTTTCTTATTTGGGGCAAAATTGCAGAAATTTCACTTATTTTCAGGTAAAAAGGCTGAAATTTCCTTTAGTTTGGGGCAAAAAGAAAGAAATTCCCCTTATTTTGGGGCAAAATTGCAGAAATTTCCCATATTATTGGGAAAAATTGCAGAAATTTTCCTTATTTTAGAGCAAAATAGCAGCAATTTACTTATTTCAGAGAAAAAAAGCAAAAATTTTTCTTATTTTGGGGCAAAAAGGCAGAAATTCCCATTATTTTGGGGCAAAAAATGAGAAATTCACCTTATTTTGAGGTAAAATTGCAGAAATTTCACAGATTTCAGGGCAAAAAAGCAGAAATTTCCTTTATTTTGGGGCAAAATTGCAGAAAATTCACTTATTTCAGGGTAATAAGTCAGAAATTCCCCTTATTTTGGGCCAAAAAAAAAAAAACAGAAATTTCCTTTGTTTTGGGGGAAAAAGACAGAAATTGCACTTATTGAGAAGCATAAAGGCAGAAATTCCTTTTATTTTGGAGCAAAAATGAAGAAATTTCCCTTCTTTATGGCAAAAAGTTATGCATTCCTTTATTTTCGTGCAAAAAGGCAGAAATTCCCCGTATTTTGGAGCAAAATTGCAGAAATTCCCCTAATTGTGGTGCAAAAAGTCAGAAATTTTCTATATGTTGGGGCAAAAAGACAGAAATTCTCCTTATTTTGGGGCAAAACTCAGAAAGTCCACTTATTTTGGGGCAATATTGCAGAAATTTCACTTACTTCAACGAAAAAAGGCAGAAATTTTCCTTATTTTGGGGCAAAAAGGCAGAAATTCCTAATATTTTGTGGCAAAAATGCAGAAATTCTTCTTATTTTGAGGTAAAAAAGATGAAATTCCTCTTATTTGAGGGCAAAAAGGCAAAAATTTCCCTTATTTTGGGGCAAAATTGCAGAAACCTCACTTATTTCAGAGTAATAAGTTAGAAATGTTTCTTATTTTGGGGCAAAAAAGACAGAATATGCCTTTGTTTTGGGGGAAAAAGACAGAAATTCCACTTATTTAGAGCCAAAAAAGCACAAATTCCCATTATTTTGAAGCAAAAAATGAAGAAATTTCCCTTTTTTTAGGCAAAAAGGTATGCATTCTTATTTTCGGGCAAAAAGGCAGAAATTCCTCGTATATTGGAGCAAAATTGCAAAAATTCCCCTAATTGTGGGGCAAAAATGCAGACATTCCCTATATGTTGGGGCAAAAGACAGAAATTCTCCTTATTTTGAGGCAAAACTCAGAAATTCCACTTATTTTGGGGCAAAATTCCAGAAATTTCCCTTATTCTGGGGCAAAATTGCAGAAATTTCACTTATTTTGGGCAAAATTGCAGAAATTTCACTTATTTCAGAGAGAAAAAGGAATTTTGTTATTTTGGGGCAAAAAGGCAGAAATTCCCCTTATTTTGAGGTAAAAAGGCTGAATTTCCCCTTATTTGGGGGCAAAAAGGCAGAAATATCTCTTATTTTGGGGATTTAACTTATAACAGGGTAATAAGTCAGAAATTCTTCTTAATTTGGGGCAAAAAAGACAGAAATTCCCTTTGTTTTAGAGGAAAAAGAAGAAATTCACTTATTTAGAGGCAAGAAGGCAGAAATTCCCCTTATTTTGGTGCAAAAATGAAGAAAAATCCCATTTTATGGCAAAAAGGTATGCATTCCCATTATTTTCGGGCAAAAAGGCAGAAATTCCCCGTATTTTGGGGCAAAAAGGCAGAAATTCACCTTATTTTGGGGTAAAATTGCAGAAATTTTACATATTTCAGGGCAAAAAGGTAAAAATTTCCCTTATTTTGGGGCAAAATTGCAGAAATTTCACTTATTTCAGGGTAATAATCAGAAATTTCCCTTATTTTGGGACAGAAAAGACAGAAATTCCTTTTGTTTTCGGGGAAAAAGACAGAAATTCCACTTATTTAGAGGCTAAAAAGCCGAAATTCTTCTTATTTTGGAGCAAAAATGAAGAAATTTTCCTTTTTTATGGCAAAAACTTATGCATTTCCTCTATTTTCGGGCAAAATGCAGAAATTCCTTGTATTTTGACGCAAAATTGCAGATATTCCCCTAATTCTGGGGCAAAAAGGCAGAAATTCCCTATATGTTGGGGCAAAAAGACAGAAATTCTCCTTATTTTGGGGCAAAACTAAGAAATTCCCCTTATTTTGGGGCAAAATTCCAGAAATTTCCCATATTTTGGGGCAAAATTGCAGAAATTTCACTTATTTTGGGGCAAAATTGCAGAAATTTCAGTTATTTCAGGAAAAAAAGGCAGAAAATTGCCTTATTTTAGGGCAAAAATGCAGAAATTCCCCTTATTTTGAGGTAAAAAGGCTGAAATTCCCCTTATTTGGGGGCAAAAAGGCAGAAATTTCCCTTATTTTGGGGCAAAAAACAGACATTCCCCTTATTTTGTGGCAAAAATGCAGAAATATCTTTTATTTTGGGGCAAAATTGCAGAAATTTCAATTATTTCAGGGCATAATTCAAAAATTCCTTTTATTTTGGGGCAAGAAGACAGAAATTCCGTTTATTTTTGGGTAAAAAGTAAGAAATTTCAATTATTTTTAGGTAAAAAGGCTGAAATTCCTCTTATTTTCGGACAAAAATGAAGACATTTCTCTTTTTTTGTGGCAAAAGTTATACATTTCCCTTACTTTCTGGATAATAAGCAGAAATTCCCCGTATTTTGAAGCAAAATTGCAGAAATTCTCTCAATTTTCGTGCAAAAAGGCAGAAATTCTCTTTATTTTGGGGCAAATAGACAGAAAATCTTCTTTTTCGGGAGCAAACAGTTAGAAATTCTTCTAATTTTGAAGCAAAATTGCAGAAATTTTATTTACATTGGGGCAAAATTGAAAAAATTCCCCTTATTTTGGGGCAAAGTTGCAGAAATTTCACTTATTTCAGGGTAATAAGTCAGAAATTCCCCTTTTTTGGGGACAAAAAAGACAGAAATTCCCTTTGTTTTGGGGGAAAAAGACAGAAATTCCACTTATTTACAGGCAAAAATGAAGAAATTCCACTTATTTTGGAGCAAAAATGAAGAAATTTCCCTTTTTATGGCAAAAAGGTATGCATTCCCATTATTTTCGGGCAAAAAGGCAGAAATTCCCTGTATTTTGGAGCAAAATAGCAGAAATTCCCCTAATTTTGGGGCAAAAGGCAGAAATTCCCTTTATTTTGGGGCAAAAATCAGAAATTCCTCTTATTTTGGGGCAAAATTCCAGAAATTTCCTTTATTTTGGGGCAAAATTGCAGGAATTTACCTTGTTTTGGGGCAAAATTGCAGAAATTTCCATTATTAGGGTCAAAATTGCAGAAATTTCACTTTTTTCTGGTAAAAAGGCTGAAATTTGCTTTACTTTGGGGCAAAAAGGAAGAAATTCCTCTTATTTTGTGGCAAAATTTCAGAAATTTTTCTTATTATGGGGAAAAATTGCAGAAATTTCCCTTATTTTAGGGCAAAATTGCAGAAATTTCACTTATTTCAGAGAAAAAAAAGCAAAATTTTTTCTTATTTTGAAACAAAAAGGCAGACATTCCCATTATTTTGGGGCAAAAAGGCAGAAATTCACCTTATTTTGGGGATAAATTGCAGAAATTTCACATATTTCAGGGCAAAAAGGCAGAAATTTCCCTTATTTTGGGGCAAAATTGCAGAAATTTCCTTTACATTGGGGCAAAATTGAAAAAATGTCCCATATTTTGGGGTAAAGTTGCAGAAATTTCACTTATTTCAGGGTAATAAGTCAGAAATTCCCCTTATTTTGGGGCAAAAAAGACAGAAATTCCCTTTGTTTTTGGGAAAAAAGACAGAAATTCCACTTATTTAAAGGCAAAAAGGAAGAAATTCCACTTATTTTGGAGCAAAAATGAAGAAATTTTCCTTTTTATGGCAAAAAGGTATGCATTCCCATTATTTTCGGGAAAAAAAGCAGAAATTCCCTGTATTTTGGAGCAAAATTGCAGAAATTCCCCTCCTTTTGGGGCAAAAGGCATAAATTCCCTTTATTTTGAGGCAAAAATCATAAATTCTCCTTATTTTGGGGCAAAATTCCAGAAATTTCCTTTATTTTGGCGCAAAATTGCAGGAATTTACCTTGTTTTGGGGCAAAATTGCAGAAATTTCCATTATTTGGGGCAAAATTGCAGAAATTTCACTTATTTCAGGTAAAAGGCTGAAATTTCCTTTACTTTGGGGCAAAAAGCGAGAAATTCCTCTTATTTTGGGGCAAAATTTCAGAAATTTCCCTTATTATGGGGAAAAATTGCAGAAATTTCCCTTATTTTAGGGCAAAATTGCAGAAATTTCACTTATTTCAAAGAAAAAATGCAAAATTTTTTCTTATTTTGAAACAAAAAGGCAGAAATTCCCATTATTTTGGGGCAAAAGGGCAGAAATTCACCTTATTTTGGGGTAAAATTGCAGAAATTTCACATATTTCAGGGCAAAAGGCAGAAATTTCCCTTATTTTGGGGCAAAATTGCAGAAATTTGTCTTATTTCAGGGTAATAAGTCAGAAATTCCCCTTATTTTGGTGAAAAATACAGAAATTCCCTTTGTTTTGGGGGAAAAAAACAGAAATTCCACTTATTTAGAGGCTAAAAAGCCGAAATTCTTCTTATTTTGGAGCAAAAATGAAGAAATTTTCCTCGTTTATTTCAAAAAGTTATGCATTCCCCTTTTTTTCGGGCAAAAAGGCAGAAATTCCCTGTATTTTGGAGCAAAATTGCAGAAATTCCCCTAATTGTGGGGCAAAAAGGCAGAAATTCCCTATATGTTGGGGCGAAAACACAGAAATTCTCCTTATTTTGTGGCAAAACTCAGAAATCCCCCTTATTTTGGGGCAAAATTCCAGAAATTTTTCTTATTCTGGGTCAAAATTGCAGAAATGTCACTTATTTTGAGCAAAATTGCAGAAATGTCACTTATTTCAGGGTAAAAAAGGAATTTTGTTATTTTGGGGCAAAAAGGCAGAAATTCCCCTTATTTTGAGGTAAAAAGGCTGAAATTCCCCTTATTTGGGGTCAAAAAGGCAGAAATATCCTTTATTTTGGGGCAAAATTGCAGAAATTTCACTTATTACAGGGTAATAAGTCACAAATTCCCCTTAATTTGGGGTAAAAAAGACAGAAATTCCCTTTGTTTTGGGGGAAAAAGAAGAAATTCCACTTATTTAGAGGCAAGAAGTCAGAAATTCCCCTTACTTTGGAGCAAAAATGAAGAAATTTCCCTTTTTATGGCAAAAAGGTATGCATTCCCATTATTTTCGGGCAAAAAGGCAGAAATTTCCCATATTTTGGGGCAAAATTGCAGAAATTCCCCTAAATTTGGGGCAAAAGGCAGAAATTCCCTCTATTTTGGGGCAAAAATCATAAATTCCCCTTATTTTGGGGCAAAATTCAAAAAATTTCCTTTATTTTGGGGCAAAATTGCAGGAATTTACCTTATTTTGGGGCAAAATTGCAGAAATTTTTCTTATTTGGGGCAAAATTGCAAAAATTTCACTTATTTTCAAGTAAAAAGGCTGAAATTTCCTTTAGTTTGGGGCAAAAAGGAAGAAATTCCCCTTATTTTGGGGCAAAATTGCAGAAATTTCCCTTATTATTGGGAAAAATTGCAGAAATTTTCCTTATTTTAGAGCAAAATTGCAAAATTTCACTTATTTCAGAGAAAAAAAGCAAAAATTTTTCTTATTTTGTGGCAAAAATGCAGAAATTTCTTTTATTTTGGGGCAAAAATGAAGAAAATCCTTTTTTTGTGGGAAAAGGTATACATTCCTCTTACTTTCGGGATTAAAAGCAGAAATTCCCCGTATTTTGAAGCAAAATTGCAGAAATTCTCATAATTTTCGGGCAAAAAGGCAGAAATTCTTCTTATTTTGCGGCAAAAAGACAGAAAATCTCCTTTTTTCGGGAGCAAACAGTCAGAATTTCCCCTTATATTGGGGCAAAATTGCAGAAATTTCGTTTACATTGGGGCAAAATTGCAGAAATTTTCCTTATTTTGGGGCAAAATTGGCGAAATTTCACTTATTTCAGGGTAATAAGTCAGTAATTCCCCTTATTTTGGGGCAAAAAGACAGAAATTCCCTTTGTTTTGGGGGAAAAAGACAGAAATTCCATTTATTTAGAGGCAAAAAGGCAGAAATTCCCATTATTTTGGAGCAAAAATGAAGAAATTTCCCTTTTTATGGCAAAAAGGTATGCATTCCCATTATTTTCGGGCAAAAAGGCAGATATTCCCCGTATTTTGGAGCAAAATTGCAGAAATTCCCCTAATTTTGGGGCAAAAGGCAGAAATTCCCTTTATTTTGGGGCAAAAATCAGAAATTCCTAATATTTTGGGGCAAAATTCCAGAAATTTCCTTTATTTTGGGGCAAAATTGCAGGAATTTACCTTATTTTGGTGCAAAATTGCAGAAATTTCTCTTATTTGAGGCAAAATTGCAGAAATTTCACTTATTTTCAGGTAAAAAGTCTGAAATTTTCTTTATTTTGGGGCAAAAAAAAAGAAAATCCCCTTATTTTGGGGCAAAATTGCAGAAATATCCCTTATTATGGGGAAAAATTGCAAAAATTTCCCTTATTTTAGGACAAAATTGCAGAAATTTAACTTATTTCAGAGAAAAAAACAAAAATTTTTCTTATTTTGGGGCAAAAACTCAGAAATTCACCTTATTTTGAGGTAAAATTGCAGAAATCTCACATATTTCAGGGCAAAAAGGCAGAAATTTCACTTATTTTGGGGCAAAATTGCAGAAACTTCACTTATATCAGGGAAAAAAGGCAGAAATTTTTCTTATTTTGGGGCAAAAATGCAGAAATTCCCCTTATTTTGAGGTAAAAAGGCTGAAATTCCCCTTATTTGGGGGCAAAAAGACAGAAATTACCCTTATTTTGTGGCAAAAATGCAGAAATTTCTTTTATTTTGGGGCAAATTTGCAGAAATTTCACTTATTTCAGGGCATAATTCAAAAATTCCTTTTATTTTGGGGCAAAAAGACAGAAATTCTGTTTATTTTGGGGTAAAAAGGCAGAAATTTCACTTATTTTGAGGTAAAAAGGCAGAAATTCCTTTTTTTGGGGGGCAAAAATGAAGAAATTTCCGTTTTTTGTGGCAAAAGGTATACATTTACTTTACTTTCGGGATAAAAAGAAGAAATTCCCCGTATTTTGAAGCAAAATTGCATAAATTCTCTCAATTTTTGGGCAAAAAGGCAGAAATTTTTTTTATTTTGAAGCAAAAATACAGAGAATCTCCTTTTTCAGGGCAAACAGTCAGAAATTCCCCATATTGTGGGGCAAAATATCAGAAATTTTTTTTACATTGGGGAAAAATTGCAGAAATTTCCCTTATTTTAAGGCAAAATTGCAGAAATTTCACTTATTTCAGGTTAATAAGTCAGAAATTCCCTATATTTTGGAGCAAAATTGCAGAAATTATTCTAATTTTGGGGCAAAAGGCAGAAATTCCCCTTATTTTGGGGCAAAATTCCAGAAATTTCCTTTATTCTGGGGCAAAATTGCAGGAATTGACCTTATTTTGGGGAAAATTGCAGAAATTTCACTTATTTGGTGCAAAATTGAAGAAATTTTATTTATTTTCAGGTAAAAAGGCTGAAATTTCCTTTATTTTGGGGCAAAAAGGGAGAAATTCCCCTTATTTTGGGGCAAAATTGCAGAAATTTCCCTTATTATGGGGAAAAATTGCACAACTTTCCCTTATTTTAGGGCAAAATTGCAGAAATTTCACATATTTCAGAGAAAAAAAATCAAAATTTTTTCTTATTTTGGGGCAAAAATGTAGAATTTCCCATTATTTTGGGGCAAAAATGCAGAAATTCACCTTATTTTGGGGTAAAATTGCAGAAATTTTACATATTTCAGGGCAAAAAGGTAAAAATTTCCCTTATTTTGGGGAAAAATTGCAGAAATTTCACTTATTTCAGGGTAATAATCAGAAATTTCCCTTATTTTGGAACAGAAAAGACAGGAATTCCCTTTGTTTTGAGGGAAAAAGACAGAAATTCCAATTATTTAGAGGCTAAAAGGCCGAAATTCTTCTTAATTTGGAGCAAAAATCAAGAAATTTTCCTTTTTTATGTCAAAAACTTATGCATTTCCTCTATTTTCGGGCAAAATGCAGAAATTCCTTGTATTTTGAAGCAAAATTGCAGAAATTCCCCTAATTCTGGGGCAAAAGAGGCAGAAATTCCTTATATGTTGGGGCAAAATTCCAGAAATTTCCCTTATTTTGGGGCAAAATTGCAGATATTTCACTTATTTTAGGGTAATAAGTCAGAAATTCTCCTTATTTTGGGGCAAATAGACAGAAAATCTTCTTTTTGGGGAGCAAACAGTTAGAAATTCCCCTAATTTTAAGGCAAAATTGCAGAAATTTCCTTTACATTGGGGCAAAATTGAAAAAATTTCCCTTATTTAGGGGCAAAGTTGCAGAAATTTGACTTATTTCAGGGTAATAAGTCAGAAATTCCCCTTTTTTGGGGGCAAAAAAGACAGAAATTCCCTTTGTTTTGGGGGAAAAAGAGAGAAATTCCACTTATTTAAAGGTAAAAAGGAAGAAATTCCACTTATTTTGGAGCAAAAATGAAGAAATTTCCCTTTTTATGGCAAAAAGGTATGCATTCCCATTATTTTCAGGCAAAAAGGCAGAAATTCCCTGTATTTTGGAGCAAAATTGCAGAAATTCCCCTAATTTTGGGGCAAAAGGCAGAAATTCCCTTTATTTTGGGGCAAAAATCATAAATTCCCCTTATTTTGGGGCAAAATTCCAGAAATTTCCTTTATTTTGAGGCAAAATTGCAGGAATTTACCTTGTTTTGGGGCAAAATTGCAGAAATTCCCATTATTTGGGGCAAAATTGCAGAAATTTCACTTATTTCTGGTAAAAAGGCTGAAATTTCCTTTACTTTGGGGCAAAAAGGAAGAAATTCCTCTTATTTTGGGGCAAAATTTCAGAAATTTCCCTTATTATGGGGAAAAATTGCAGAAATTTCCCTTATTTTAGGGCAAAATTGCAGAAATTTCACTTATTTCAGAGAAAAAAAGCAAAATTTTTTTAAATTTTGAAACAAAAAGGCAGAAAATCCCATTATTTTGGGGAAAAAAAGCAGAAATTCACCTTATTTTGGGGATAAATTGCAGAAATTTCACATATTTCAGGGCAAAAAGGCAGAAATTTCCCTTATTTTGGGGCAAAATTGCAGAAATTTCCTTTACATTCGGGCAAAATTGAAAAAATTTCCCTTATTTTGGGTTAAAGTTGAAGAAACTTCACTTATTTCAGGGTAATAAGTCAGAAATTCCCCTTATTTTGGGGCAAAAAAGAAAGAAATTCCCTTTGTTTTGGGGAAAAAAGACAGAAATTCCACTTATTTAAAGGCAAAAAGGAAGAAATTCCACTTATTTTGGAGCAAAAATGAAGAAATTTCCCTTTTTATGGCAAAAAGGTATGCATTCCCATTATTTTCAGGCAAAAAAGCAGAAATTCCCTGTATTTTGGAGCAAAATTGCAGAAATTCCCCTCCTTTTGGGGCAAAAGCAGAAATTCCTTTTATTTTGGGGCAAAAATCATAAATTCCCCTTATTTTGGGGCAAAATTCCAGAAATTTCCTTTATTTTGGGGCAAAATTGCAGGAATTTACCTTATTTTGGGGCAAAATTGCAGAAATTTCCATTATTTGGGTCAAAATTGCAGAAATTTCACTTATTTCAGGTAAAAAGTCTGAAATTTCCTTTACTTTGGGGCAAAAAGCGAGAAATTCCTCTTATTTTGGGGCAAAATTTCAGAAATTTCCCTTATTATGGGTAAAAATTGCAGAAGTTTCCCTTATTTTAGGGCAAAATTGCAGAAATTTCACTTATTTCAGAGAAAAAAAGCAAAATTTTTTCTTATTTTGAAACAAAAAGGCAGAAATTCCCATTATTTTGAGGCAAAAAGGCAGAAATTCACCTTATTTTGGGGTAAAATTGCAGAAATTTCACATATTTCAGGGCAAAAAGGCAGAAATTTCACTTATTTTAGGGTAAAAAGTCAGAAATTCCCCTTATTTTGGGGAAAAATACAGAAATTCCCTTTGTTTTGGGGGAAAAAGACAGAAATTCCACTTATTTAGAGGCTAAAAAGCCGAAATTCTTCTTATTTTGGAGCAAAAATGAAAAAATTTTCCTCGTTTATTTCAAAAAGTTATGCATTCCCCTTATTTTCGGGCAAAAGGGCAGAAATTCCCTGTATTTTGGAGCAAAATTGCAGAAATTCCCCTAATAGTTTGGCAAAAAGGCAGAAATTCCCTATATGTTGGGGCGAAAACACAGAAATTCTCCTTATTTTGGGGCAAAACTCAGAAATTCCCCTTATTTTGGGGCAAAATTCCAGAAATTTCCCTTATTCTGGGGCAAAATTACAGAAATTTCACTTATTTTGGGCAAAATTGCATAAATTTCACTTATTTCAGGGTAAAAAAGGAATTTTGTTATTTTGGGGCAAAAAGGCAGAAATTCCCCTTATTTTGAGGTAAAAAGGCTGAAATTCCCCTTATTTTGGGTCAAAAAGGCAGAAATATCCTTTATTTTGGGGCAAAATTGCAGAAATTTCACTTATTACAGGGTAATAAGTCACAAATTCCCCTTAATTTGGGGCAAAAAAGACAGAACTTCCCTTTGTTTTGGGGGAAAAAGAAGAAATTCCACTTATTTAGAGGCAAGAAGGCAGAAATTCCAATTATTTTGCAGCAAAAATGAAGAAATTTCCCTTTTTATGGCAAAAAGGTATGCATTCCCATTATTTTCGGGCAAAAAAGCAGAAATTCCCCATATTTTGGGGCAAAATTGCAGAAATTCCCCTAAATTTGGGGCAAAAGGCAGAAATTCCCATTAATTTGGGGCAAAAATCATAAATTCCCCTTATTTTGGGGAAAAATTCAAGAAATTTCCTTTATTTTGGGGCAAAATTGCAGGAATTTACCTTATTTTGGGGCAAAATTGCAGAAATTTTTCTTATTTGGGGCAAAATTGCAGAAATTTCACTTATTTTCAGGTAAAAAGGCTGAAATTTCCTTAAGTTTGGGGCAAAAAGGGAGAAATTCTTATTTTGGAGCAAAATTGCAGAAATTTCCCTTATTATTGGGAAAAATTGCAGAAATTTTTCCTATTTTAGAGCAAAATTGCAGCAATTTCACTTATATCAGAGAAAAAAAGCAAAAATTTTTCTTATTTTGGGGCAAAAAGGCAGAAATTCCCATTATTTTGGGGCAAAAATGGAGAAATTCACCTTATTTTGAGGTAAAATTGCAGAAATTTAACAGATTTCAGGGAGAAAAAGCAGAAATTTCCCTTATTTTGGGGCAAAATTGCAGAAATTTCACTTATTTCAGGGTAATAAGTCAGAAATTCCCATTATTTTGGGCCAAAAAAAACCCAGAAATTCCCTTTGTTTTGGGGGAAAAAGACAGAAATTCCACTTATTGAGAAGCAAAAAGGCAGAAATTCCTTTTATTTTGGACCAAAAATGAAGAAATTTCCCTTTTTTATGGCAAAAAGTTATGCATTCCTCTTATTTTCGTGCAAAAAGCAGAAATTCCTCGTATTTTCTGGCAAAATTGAAGAAATTCCCCTAATTGTGGTGCAAAAAGGAAGATATTCCCTATATGTTGGGACAAAAAGACAGAAATTCTCCTTATTTTGGGGCAAAATTCAGAAATTTCACTTATTTTGGGGCAATATTGCAGAAATTTCACTTACTTCAGGGAAAATAGGCAGAAATTTCCCTTATTTTGGGGCAAAAAGGAAGAAATTCCTAATATTTTGTGGCAAAAATTCAGAAAATCCCCTTAGTTTGAGTTAAAAACGGTGAAATTCCCCTTATTTGTGGGCAAAAAGGCAAAAATTTTCCTTATTTTGTGGCAAAATTGCAGAAACCTCACTTATTTCAGAGTAATAAGTCAGAAAATTTTCTTATTTTGGGGCAAAAAAGACAGAAAATCCCTTTGTTTTGGGGGAAAAAGACAGAAATTCCACTTATTTAGAGGCAAAAAAGCAGAAATTCCCCTTATTTTGAAGCAAAAATGAAGAAATTTCCCTTTTTTAAGGCAAAAAGGTATGCATTCTTCTTATTTTCGGGCAAAAAGGCAGAAATTCTACGTATATTGGAGCAAAATTGCAAAAATTCCCCTAATTGTGGGGCAAAAATGCAGAAATTCCCTATATGTTGGGGCAAAAGACGGAAATTCTCCTTATTTTGGGGCAACACTCAGAAATTCCACTTATTTTGGGGCAAAATTCCAGAAATTTCCCTTATTCTGGGGCAAAATTGCAGAAATTTCATTTATTTTGTGCAAAATTGCAGAAATTTCACTTATTTCAGGGAAAAAAGGAATTTTGTTATTTTGGGGAAAAAAGGCAGAAATTCCCCTTATTTTGAGGTAAAAAGGCTGAAATTCCCCTTATATGGGGGCAAAAAGGCAGAAATATCCCTTATTTTGTGGCAAAATTGCAGAAATTTTACTTATTACAGGGTAATAAGTCAGAAATTCCCCTTAATTTGGGGCAAAAAATACAGAAATTCCCTTTGTTTTGGGGGAAAAAGAAGAAATTCCACTTATTTAGAGGCAAGAAGGCAGAAATTCCCCTTATTTTGGAGCAAAAATGAAGAAGTTTCCCTTTTTATGGCAAAAAGGTATGCATTCCCATTATTTTCGGGCAAAAAGGCAGAAATTCCCCCATATTTTGGGGCAAAATTGCAGAAATTCCCCTAAATTTGGGGCAAAAGGCAGAAATTCCCTTTATTTTGGGGCAAAAATCATAAATTCCCTTTATATTGGGGCAAAATTCAAGAAATTTCCTTTATTTTGGGGCAAAATTGCAGGAATTTACTTTATTTTGGGGCAAAATTGCAAAAATTTTTCTTATTTGGGGCAAATTTGCAGAAATTTCACTTATTTTCAGGTAAAAAGGCTGAAATTTCCTTTAGTTTGGGGCAAAAAGGGAGAAATTCCCCTTATTTTGGGGCAAAATTGCAGAAATTTCCCTTATTATTGGGAAATATTGCAAAAATTTTCCTTATTTTAGAGCAAAATTGCAGCAATTTCACTTATTTCAGAGAAAAAAAAAATTTTTCTTATTTTGGGGCAAAAGGCAGAAATTCACCTTATTTTGGGGTAAAATTGCAGTAATTTCACATATTTCATGGCAAAAAGGCAAAAATTTCCCTTATTTTGGGGCAAAATTGCAGAAATTTCACTTATTTCGGGGTAATAAGTCAGAAATTCCCCTTATTTTGGGGCAAAATACAGAAATTCCCTTTGTTTTGGGGGAAAAAGACAGAAATTCCACTTATTTAGAGGCAAAAAACAAAATTCTTCTTATTTTGGAGCAAAAATAAAGAAATTTTTCTCGTTTATGGCAAAAGGTTATGCATTCCCCTTATTTTTGGGCAAAAAGGCAGAAATTCCCTGTATTTTGGAGCAAAATTGTAGAAATTCTCATAATTGTGGGGCAAAAAGGCAGAAATTCCCTCTATGTTGTGGCAAAAACACAGAAATTCTCCTTATTTTGGGGCAAAACTCAGAAATTCCCCTTATTTTGGGGCAAAATTCCAGAAATTTCCCTTACTTTGGGGCAAAATTGCAGAAATTTCACTTATTTTGAGGCAAAATTGCAGAAATTTCAATTATTTTTAAGGAAAAAAGCCAGAAATTTTTCTTATTTTGGGGCAAAAATGCAGAAATTTACTTTATTTTGAGGTAAAAATGCTGTAATTCCCCTTATTTGGGGGCAAAACGCAGAAATATCCTTTATTTTGGGGGAAAGAGACAGAAATTCCCCTTATTTTGTGGCAAAAATTTCTTTTATTTTAGGGCAAAATTGCAGAAATTTCACATATTTCAGGGCATAATTCAAAAATTCCTTTTATTTTTGGGCAAAATAACAGAAATTCTGTTTATTTTTGTGTAAAAAGGCAGAAATTTCACTTATTTTGAGGTAAAAAGGCAGAAATTGCTCTAATTTTGGGGCAAAAATGAAGAAATTTCCCTTTTTTTGTGGCAAAAGGTATACATTCCCCTTACTTTCGGGATAAAAAGCAGAAATTCCCCGTATTTTGAAGCAAAATTGCAGAAATTCTCTCAATTGTCGGGCAAAAAGGCAGAAATTCTCCTTATTTTGTGGTAAAAAGACAGAAAATCTCCTTTTTCGGGAGCAACCAGTCTGAAATTCCCCTAATTTTGGGGCAAAATTGCAGAAATTTCTTTTACATTGGGGCAAAATTGCAGAAATTTCCCTTATTTTGGGGCTAAATTGCAGAAATTTCACTTATTTAAGGGTAATAAGTCAAAAATTTCCTTTATTTTGAGGCAAAAAAGACAGAAAATCCCTTTGTTTTGGGGAAAAAGACAGAAATTCCACATATTTAGAGGCAAAAAGGCAGAAATTCCCCTTTTTTGGAGCAAAAATGAAGAAATTTCCCTTTTTATTGCAAAAAGGTATGCATACCCATTATTTTCGGGCAAAAAAGCAGAAATTCCCCGTATTTTGGAGCAAAAGTACAGAAATTCCCCTTATTTTTGGGCAAAAGGCAGAAATTCCCATTATTTTGGGGCAAAATTCCAGAAATTTCCTTTTTTGGGGGCAAAATTGCAGGAATTTACCTTATTTTGGGGCAAAATTGCAGAAATTTCCCTTATTTGGGGCAAAATTGCAGAAATTTCACTTATTTTCAGGTAAAAAGGCTGAAATTTCCTTTGTTTTAGGGCAAAAAGGATGAAATTCCCCTTATTTTGCGGCAAAATTGCAGATATTTTTCTTATTATGTGAAAAAATTGCAAAAATTTCCCTTATTTTAGGGCAAAATTGCAGAAATTTCACTTATTTCAGAGAAAAAAAGCAAAAATTTTTCTTATTTTGGGGCAAAAAGGCAGAAATTCCCTTTATTTTGAGGGAAAAAGGCTGAAATTCCCCTTATTTGGGGGCAAAAAGGCAGAAATATCCCTTATTTTGGGGCAAAATTGCAGCAATTTCACTTATTACAGGGTAATAAGTCAGGAATTCCCCTTAATTTGGGGCAAAAAAGACAGAAATTCCCTTTGTTTTGGGGGAAAAAGAAGAAATTCCACTTATTTAGAGGCAAGAAGGCAGAAATTCCCCTTATTTTGGAGCAAAAATGAAGAAGTTTCCCTTTTTATGGCAAAATGTATGCATTCCCATTATTTTCGGGCAAAAAGGCAGAAATTCCCCATATTTTGGGGCAAAATTGCAGAAATTCCCCTAAATTTGGGGCAAAAGGAAGAAATTCCCTTTATTTTGGGGCAAAAATCATAAATTCCCCTTATTTTGGGGCAAAATTCCAGAAATTTCCTTTATTTTGTGGCAAAATTGCAGGAATTTACCTTATCTTGGGGCAAAATTGCAGAAATTTTTCTTATTTGGGGCAAAATTGCAGAAATTTCACTTATTTTCAGGTAAAAATGCTGAAATTTCCTTTAGTTTGGGGCAAAAGGGAGAAATTCCCCTTATTTAGGGGCAAAATTGCAGAAATTTCTTTTATTATTAGGAAAAATTGCAGAAATTTACTTTATTTTAGAGCAAAATTGCAGCAATTTCACTTATTTTAGAGAAAAAAAGCAAAAATTTTTCTTATTTTGGGGCAAAATTCAGAAATTCCCATTATTTTGGGGCATAAAGGCATAAATTGACCTTATTCTGGGGTAAAATTGCAGAAATTTCACATATTTTAGGGCAAAAAGGTAGAAATTTCCCTTATTTTGGGGCAAAATTGCAGAAATTTCACTTATTTCAGGGTAATAAGTCAGAAATTCCCCTTATTTTGGGGCAAAATACAGAAATTCCTTTGTTTTGGGGGAAAAAGACAGAAATTCCACTTATTTAGAGGCAAAAAAGCAGAAATTCTTCTTATTTTGGAGCAAAAATGAAGAAATTTTTCTCGTTTATGGCAAAAGGTTATGCATTCCCCTTATTTTTGGTCAAAAAGGCAGAAATTCCCTGTATTTTGGAGCAAAATTGCAGAAATTCCCCTAATTGTTGAGCAAAAAGGCAGAAATTCCCTATATGTTGGTGCAAAAACACAGAAATTCTCCTTATTTTGGGGCAAAACTCAGAAATTCCCCTTATTTTGGGGCAAAATTCCAGAAATTTCCCTTATTTTGGGGTAAAATTGCAGAAATTTCACTTATTTTGGGGCAAAATTGCAGAAATTTCAATTATTTTAAGGAAAAAAGCCAGAAATTTTTCTTATTTTGGTGCAAAAATGCAGAAATTCCCCTTATTTTGAGGTAAAATGCTGTAATTTCCCTTATTTGGGGGCAAAACGCAGAAATTTCCTTTATTTTGGGCCAAAGAGAGAGAAATTCCCCTTATTTTGTGGCAAAAATGCAGAAATTTCTTTTATTTTGGGGCAAAATTGCAGAAATTTCACATATTTCAGGGAATAATTCAAAAATTCCTTTTATTTTGGGGCAAAATGACAGAAATTCCGTTTATTTTTGTGTAAAAAGGCAGAAATTTCAATTATTTTGAGGTAAAAAGGCAGAAATTGCTCTAATTTTGGGGCAAAAATGAAGAAATTTCCCTTTTTTGTAGCAAAAGGTATACATTCCCCTTACTTTCTGGATAAAAAGCAGAAATTCCCTGTATTTTGAAGCAAAATTGCAAAAATTCTCTCAATTTTCGGGCAAAAAGGCAGAAATTCTCCTTATTTTGGGGTAAAAAGACAGAAAATCTCCTTTTTCGGGAGCAAACAGTCAGAAATTCCCCTAATTTTGGGGCAAAATTGCAGAAATTTCCTTTATATTGGGGCAAAACTGCAGAAATTTCCCTTATTTTTGGGGCTAAATTGCAGAAATTTCACTTATTTAAGGGTAATAAGTCAGAAATTTCCCTTATTTTGAGGCAAAAAAGACAGAAAATCCCTTTGTTTTGGAGGAAAAAGACAGAAATTCCACATATTTAGAGGCAAAAAGGCAAAAATTCCCCTATTTTTGGAGCAAAAATGAAGAAATTTCCCTTTTTATGGCAAAAAGGTATGCATACCCATTATTTTCGGGCAAAAAAGGCAGAAATTAACCGTATTTTGGAGCAAAAGTGCAGAAATTCCCCTTATTTTTGGGCAAAAGGCAGAAATTCCCATTATTTTGGGGCAAAATTCCAGAAATTTCATTTTTCGGGGGCAAAATTGCAGGAATTTACCTTATTTTGGGGCAAATTGCAGAAATTTCCCTAATTTGGGGCAATATTGCAGAAATTTCACTTATTTTCAGGTAAAAAGGCTGAAATTTCCTTTGTTTTAGGGCAAAAAGGAAGAAATTTCCCTTATTTTGGGGCAAAATTGCAGAAATTTTTCTTATTATGTGAAAAAATTGCAAAAATTTCCTTTATTTTAAGACAAAATTGCAGAAATTTCACTTATTTCAGAGAAAAAAAGCAAAAATTTTTCTTATTTTTGGGCAAAAAGGCAGAAATTCCCCTTATTTTGAGGTAAAAAGGCTGAAATTCCGCTTATTTGGGGGCAAAAAGGCAGAAATATCCCTTTTTTTGGGGCAAAATTGCAGCAATTTCACTTATTACAGGGTAATAAGTCAGAAATTCCCCTTAATTTAGGGCAAAAAAGACAGAAATTCCCTTTGTTTTGGAGGAAAAAGAAGAAATTCCACTCATTTAGAGGCAAGAAGGCAGAAATTCCCCTTATTTTGGAGCAAAAATGAAGAAATTTCCCTTTTTATGGCAAAAAGGTATGCATTCCCATTATTTTTGGGCAAAAAGGCAGAAATTCCCATTATTTTGGGGCAAAATTCCAGAAATTTCCTTTTTTGGGGCAAAATTGCAGGAATTTACCTTATTTTGGGGCAAAATTGCAATAATTTCCCTTATTTGGGGCAAAATTGCAGAAATTTCAATTATTTTCAGGTAAAAAGGCTGAAATTTCCTTTGTTTTAGGGCAAAAAGGAAGAAATTCCCCTTATTTTGGGGCAAAATTGCAGAAATTTTTCTTATTATGTGAAAAAATTGCAAAAATTTCCCTTATTTTAGGGCAAAATTGCAGAAATTTCACTTATTTCAGAGAAAAAAAGCAAAAATTTTTCTCATTTTGGGGCAAAAAGGCAGAAATTCCCCTTATTTTGAGGGAAAAAGGCTGAAATTCCCCTGATTTGGGGGCAAAAATGCAGAAATATCCCTTATTTTGGGGCAATATTGCAGCAATTTCACTTATTACAGGGTAATAAGTCAGAAATTCCCCTTAATTTAGGGCAAAAAAGACAGAAATTCCCTTTGTTTTGGAGGAAAAAGAAGAAATTCCACTTATTTAGAGGCAATAAGGCAGAAATTCCCCTTATTTTAGAGCACAAATGAAGAAATTTCCCTTTTTATGGCAAAAAGTTATGCATTCCCATTATTTTTGGGCAAAAAGGCAGAAATTCCCCATATTTTGGGGCAAAATTGCAGAAATTCCCCTAAATTTGGGGCAAAAGGCAGAAATTCCCTTTATTTTGGGGCAAAAATCATAAATTCCCCTTATTTTGGGGCAAAATTCAAGAAATTTCCTTTATTTTGGGGCAAAATTGCAGGAATTTACCTTATTTTGGGGCAAAATTGCAGAAATTTTTCTTATTTGGGGCAAAATTGCAGAAATTTCACTTATTTTCAGGTAAAAAGGCTGAAATTTCCTTTAGTTTGGGGCAAAAAGGGAGAAATTCTCCTTATTTTGGGGCAAAATTGCAGAAATTTCCCTTATTATTGGGAAAAATTGCAGAAATTTTCATTATTTTAGGGCGAAACTGCAGTAATTTTACTTATTTCAGAAAAAAAAGCAAAAATTTTTCTTATTTTGAGACAAAAAGGCAGAAATTCCCATTATTTTGGGGCAAAAAGGCAGAAATTCACCTTATTTTGGGTTAAAATTGCAGAAATTTCACATATTTCAGGGCAAAAATGTAGAAATTTCCTTTATTTTGGGGCATAATTGCAGAAATTTCACTTATTTCAGGGTAATAAGTCAGAAATTCCCTTAATTTGGGGCAAAAAAGACAGAAATTCCCTTTGTTTGGGGAAAAAAGAAGAAATTCCACTTATTTAGAGGCAAGAAGGCAGAAATTCCCCTTATTTTGGAGCAAAAATGAAGAAATTTCCCTTTTTATGGCAAAAAGTTATGCATTCTCATTATTATCGGGCAAAAAGGCAGAAATTCCCCATATTTTGGGGCAAAATTGCAGAAATTCCCCTAAATTTGGGGCAAAAGGCAGAAATTCCCTATATGTTGGGGCAAAAAAGACAGAAATTCCCTTTGTTTTGGAGGAAAAAGGCAGAAATTCCACTTATTTAGAGGCATAAAGGCAGAAATTCCCCTTATTTTGGAGTAAAAATGAAGAAATTTCCCTTTTTATGGCAAAAAGGTATGCATTCCCATTATTTTCGGGCAAAAAGGCAGAAATTCCCCGTATTTTCGAGCAAAATTGCAGAAATTCCCCTAATTTTGGGGCAAAAGTCAGAAATTCCCTTTATTTTGGGGCAAAAATCAGAAATTCCTCTTATTTTGGGGCAGAATTCCAGAAATTTTTTTTATTTTGGGGCAAAATTGCAGGAATTTATTTTATTTTGGGGCAAAATTGCAGAAATTTCACTTATTTTTAGGTAAAAAGGCTGAAATTTCCTTTATTTTTGGGTAAAAAGGAAGATATTCCCTTTATTTTAAGGCATAATTACAGAAATTTCCCTTATTATGGGGAAAAATTGCAGAAATTTCCTTTATTTTAGGGCAAAATTGCAGAAATTTCACTTATTTCAGAGAAAAAAAGGAAAAAATTTTCTTATTTTGGGGCAAAAAGCCAGAAATTCCCATTATTTGGGGGCAAAAAGTCAGAAATTCACCTTATTTTGGGGTAAAATTGCAGAAATTTCACATATTTCAGGGCAAAAAGGCAGAAATTTCCCTTATGTTGGGGCAAAATTGCAGAAATTTCACTTATTTCAGGGTAATAAGTCAGAAATTCCCCTTATTTTGGGGCAAAAAAGACAGAAATTCCCTTTCTTTTGGGGGAAAAAGACAGAAATTCCACTTATTTAGAGGCAAAAAAGCAGAAATTCTTCTTATTTTGGAGCAAAAATGAAGAAATTTTTCTCGTTTATTTCAAAAATTATGCATTCCCCTTATTTTCGGGATAAAAGGCAGAAATTCCCTGTATTTTGGAGCAAAATTGCAGAAATTCCCCTAATTGTGGGGCAAAAAGGCAGAAATTCCCTATATGTTGGGGCAAAAAGAAAGAAATTCTCCTTATTTTGGGGCAAAACTCAGAAATTCCCCTTATTTTGGGGCAAAATTCCAGAAATTTACTTTATTTTGGGGCAAAATCGAAGAAATTTCACTTATTTTGGGGCAAAATTGCAGAAATTTCACTTATTTTAGGGAAAAAAGGAAGAAATTTTCCTTATTTTGGGGCAAAAATGCAGAAATTCCCCTTATTTTGAGGTAAAAAGTCTGAAATTCTTTTTATTTGGAGGCAAAAAGGCAGAAATTTCCCATATTTTGGGGCACAAAGACAGAAATTCCCCTTATTTTGTGGCAAAAATGCAGAAATTTCTTTTATTTTGGGGCAAAAATGAAGAAAATTCTTTTTTTGTAAGAAAAGGTATACATTCCTCTTACTTTCGGGATTAAAAGCAGAAATTTCCTGTATTTTGAAGCAAAATTGCAGAAATTCTCATAATTTTCGGGCAAAGAGGCAGAAATTCTCCTTATTTTGGGGCAAAAAGACAGAAAATCTCCTTTTTTTGGGAGCAAACAGTCAGAATTTCCCCTTATTTTGGGTCAAAATTGCAGAAATTTCGTTTACATTGGGGCAAAATTGCAGAAATTTTTCTTATTTTGGGGCAAAATTGCAAAAATTTCACTTATTTCAAGGTAATAAATCAGTAATTCCCCTTATTTTGGGGCAAAAAGACAGAAATTCCCATGTTTTGGGAGAAAAAGACAGAAATTCCATTTATTTAGAGGCAAAAGGCAGAAATTCCCCTTATTTTGGAGCAAAAATGAAGAAATTTCCCTTTTTATGGCAAAAAGGTATGCATTCCTATTATTTTCGGGCAAAAAGGCAGATATTCCCCGTATTTTGGAGCAAAATTGCAGAAATTCCCCTAATTTTGGGGCAAAGGGCAGAAATTCCCTTTATTTTGGGGCAAAAATCAGAAATTCCCCTTATTTTGGGGCAAAATTCCAGAAATTTCCTTTATTTTGGGGCAAAATTGCAGGAATTTACCTTATTTTGCTGCAAAATTGCAGAAATTTCTTTTATTTGAGGAAAAATTGCAGAAATTTCACTTATTTTCAGGTAAAAAGTCTGAAATTTTCTTTATTTTGGGGCAAAAAGGGAGAAAATCCCCTTATTTTAGGGCAAAATTGCAGAAATTTCTCTTATTATGAGGAAAAATTGGAGAAATTTCCCTTATTTTAGGGCAAAATTGCAGAAATTTCACTTATTTCAGAGAAAAAAACAAAAATTTTTCTTATTTTGTGGCAAAAACTCAGAAATTCACCTTATTTTGGGGTAAAATTGCAGAAATTTCACATATTTCAGGGCAAAAAGGCAGAAATTTCCATTATTTTGGGGCAAAAATGCAGAAATTTCACTTATATCAGGGAAAAAAGGCAGAAATTTTCCTTAATTTGGGGAAAAAATGCAGAAATTCTCCTTATTTGGAGGTAAAAAGGCTGAAATTCTCCTTATTTGGGGGCAAAACACAGAAATTCCCCATATTTTGTGGCAAAAATGAAGAAATTTCTTTTATTTTGGGGCAAATTTGCAGAAATTTCACTTATGTCAGGGCATAATTCAAAAATTCCTTTTATTTTGGGGCAAAAAGACAGAAATTCTGTTCATTTTGGGGTAAAAAGGCAGAAATTTCACTTATTTTGAGGTAAAAAGGCAGAAATTCCTCTTTTTTGGGGGCAAAAATAATGAAATTTTCCTTTTTTGTGGCAAAAGGTATACATTTCCCTTACTTTCGGGATAAAAAGCAGAAATTCCTCGTATTTTGAAGCAAAATTGCATAAATTCTCCCAATTTTTTGGGCAAAAAGGCAGAAATTCTTTTTATTTTGAGGCAAAAAGACAGAAAATCTCCTTTTTCAGGAGCAAACAGTCAGAAATTCCCCATATTGTGGGGCAAAATTGCAGAATTTTTTTTTTACATTGGGGCAAAATTGCAGAAATTTCTCTTATTTTAAGGCAAAATTGCAGAAATTTCACTTATTTCAGGTTAATAAGTCAGAAATTCCCCTTATTTTGGGGCAAAATTGCCAAAATTTGCTTTACATTGGGGCAAAATTGCAAAAATCTCTCTTATTTTGTTGCAAAATTGCAGAAATTTCACTTATTTCAATTTAGTAAGTCAGAAATTCCCCTTATTTTGGGGCAAAAAAGACAGAAATTCCCTTTGTTTTGGGGGAAAAAGACAGAAATTCCACTTATTTAGAGGCAAAAAGGCAGAAATTCCCATTATTTTGGAGCAAAAATGAAGAAATTTCCCTTTTTATGGCAAAAAACTATGCATTCCCATTATTTTCAGACAAAAAGGCAGAAATTCCCTGTATTTTGGAGCAAAATTGCAGAAATATTTCTAATTTTGGGGCAAAAGGCAGAAATTCCCCTTATTTTGGGGCAAAATTCCAGAAATTTCCTTTATTTTGGGGCAAAATTGCAGGAATTTACCTTATTTTGGGGCAAAATTGCAGAAATTTCACCTATTTGGTGCAAAATTGCAGAAATTTTACTTATTTTCAGGTATAAAGGTTGAAATTTCCTTTATTTTGGGGCAATAAGGGAGAAATTCCCCTTATTTTGGGGCAAAATTGCAGAAATTTCCCTTATTATGGGGAAAAATTGCAGAAATTTCACTTATTTTTAGGTAAAAAGGCTGAAATTTCCTTTATTTTTGGGTAAAAAGGAAGATATTCCCTTTATTTTAAGGCATAATTACAGAAATTTCCCTTATTATGGGGAAAAATTGCAGAAATTTCCTTTATTTTAGGGCAAAATTGCAGAAATTTCACTTATTTCAGAGAAAAAAAGGAAAAATTTTTCTTATTTTGGGGCAAAAAGCCAGAAATTCCCATTATTTGGGGGCAAAAAGTCAGAAATTCACCTTATTTTGGGGTAAAATTGCAGAAATTTCACATATTTCAGGGCAAAAAGGCAGAAATTTCCCTTATGTTGGGGCAAAATTGCAGAAATTTCACTTATTTCAGGGTAATAAGTCAGAAATTCCCCTTATTTTGGGGCAAAAAAGACAGAAATTCCCTTTCTTTTGGGGGAAAAAGACAGAAATTCCACTTATTTAGAGGCAAAAAAGCAGAAATTCTTCTTATTTTGGAGCAAAAATGAAGAAATTTTTCTCGTTTATTTCAAAAATTATGCATTCCCCTTATTTTCGGGATAAAAGGCAGAAATTCCCTGTATTTTGGAGCAAAATTGCAGAAATTCCCCTAATTGTGGGGCAAAAAGGCAGAAATTCCCTATATGTTGGGGCAAAAAGAAAGAAATTCTCCTTATTTTGGGGCAAAACTCAGAAATTCCCCTTATTTTGGGGCAAAATTCCAGAAATTTACTTTATTTTGGGGCAAAATCGAAGAAATTTCACTTATTTTGGGGCAAAATTGCAGAAATTTCACTTATTTTAGGGAAAAAAGGAAGAAATTTTCCTTATTTTGGGGCAAAAATGCAGAAATTCCCCTTATTTTGAGGTAAAAAGTCTGAAATTCTTTTTATTTGGAGGCAAAAAGGCAGAAATTTCCCATATTTTGGGGCACAAAGACAGAAATTCCCCTTATTTTGTGGCAAAAATGCAGAAATTTCTTTTATTTTGGGGCAAAAATGAAGAAAATTCTTTTTTTGTAAGAAAAGGTATACATTCCTCTTACTTTCGGGATTAAAAGCAGAAATTTCCTGTATTTTGAAGCAAAATTGCAGAAATTCTCATAATTTTCGGGCAAAAAGGCAGAAATTCTCCTTATTTTGGGGCAAAAAGACAGAAAATCTCCTTTTTTTGGGAGCAAACAGTCAGAATTTCCCCTTATTTTGGGTCAAAATTGCAGAAATTTCGTTTACATTGGGGCAAAATTGCAGAAATTTTTCTTATTTTGGGGCAAAATTGCAAAAATTTCACTTATTTCAAGGTAATAAATCAGTAATTCCCCTTATTTTGGGGCAAAAAGACAGAAATTCCCATGTTTTGGGAGAAAAAGACAGAAATTCCATTTATTTAGAGGCAAAAGGCAGAAATTCCCCTTATTTTGGAGCAAAAATGAAGAAATTTCCCTTTTTATGGCAAAAAGGTATGCATTCCTATTATTTTCGGGCAAAAAGGCAGATATTCCCCGTATTTTGGAGCAAAATTGCAGAAATTCCCCTAATTTTGGGGCAAAGGGCAGAAATTCCCTTTATTTTGGGGCAAAAATCAGAAATTCCCCTTATTTTGGGGCAAAATTCCAGAAATTTCCTTTATTTTGGGGCAAAATTGCAGGAATTTACCTTATTTTGCTGCAAAATTGCAGAAATTTCTTTTATTTGAGGAAAAATTGCAGAAATTTCACTTATTTTCAGGTAAAAAGTCTGAAATTTTCTTTATTTTGGGGCAAAAAGGGAGAAAATCCCCTTATTTTAGGGCAAAATTGCAGAAATTTCTCTTATTATGAGGAAAAATTGGAGAAATTTCCCTTATTTTAGGGCAAAATTGCAGAAATTTCACTTATTTCAGAGAAAAAAACAAAAATTTTTCTTATTTTGTGGCAAAAACTCAGAAATTCACCTTATTTTGGGGTAAAATTGCAGAAATTTCACATATTTCAGGGCAAAAAGGCAGAAATTTCCATTATTTTGGGGCAAAAATGCAGAAATTTCACTTATATCAGGGAAAAAAGGCAGAAATTTTCCTTAATTTGGGGAAAAAATGCAGAAATTCTCCTTATTTGGAGGTAAAAAGGCTGAAATTCTCCTTATTTGGGGGCAAAACACAGAAATTCCCCATATTTTGTGGCAAAAATGAAGAAATTTCTTTTATTTTGGGGCAAATTTGCAGAAATTTCACTTATGTCAGGGCATAATTCAAAAATTCCTTTTATTTTGGGGCAAAAAGACAGAAATTCTGTTCATTTTGGGGTAAAAAGGCAGAAATTTCACTTATTTAGAGGTAAAAAGGCAGAAATTCCTCTTTTTTGGGGGCAAAAATAATGAAATTTTCCTTTTTTGTGGCAAAAGGTATACATTTCCCTTACTTTCGGGATAAAAAGCAGAAATTCCTCGTATTTTGAAGCAAAATTGCATAAATTCTCCCAATTTTTTGGGCAAAAAGGCAGAAATTCTTTTTATTTTGAGGCAAAAAGACAGAAAATCTCCTTTTTCAGGAGCAAACAGTCAGAAATTCCCCATATTGTGGGGCAAAATTGCAGAATTTTTTTTTTACATTGGGGCAAAATTGCAGAAATTTCCCTTATTTTAAGGCAAAATTGCAGAAATTTCACTTATTTCAGGTTAATAAGTCAGAAATTCCCCTTATTTTGGGGCAAAATTGCCAAAATTTGCTTTACATTGGGGCAAAATTGCAAAAATCTCTCTTATTTTGTTGCAAAATTGCAGAAATTTCACTTATTTCAATTTAGTAAGTCAGAAATTCCCCTTATTTTGGGGCAAAAAAGACAGAAATTCCCTTTGTTTTGGGGGAAAAAGACAGAAATTCCACTTATTTAGAGGCAAAAAGGCAGAAATTCCCATTATTTTGGAGCAAAAATGAAGAAATTTCCCTTTTTATGGCAAAAAACTATGCATTCCCATTATTTTCAGACAAAAAGGCAGAAATTCCCTGTATTTTGGAGCAAAATTGCAGAAATATTTCTAATTTTGGGGCAAAAGGCAGAAATTCCCCTTATTTTGGGGCAAAATTCCAGAAATTTCCTTTATTTTGGGGCAAAATTGCAGGAATTTACCTTATTTTGGGGCAAAATTGCAGAAATTTCACCTATTTGGTGCAAAATTGCAGAAATTTTACTTATTTTCAGGTATAAAGGTTGAAATTTCCTTTATTTTGGGGCAATAAGGGAGAAATTCCCCTTATTTTGGGGCAAAATTGCAGAAATTTCCCTTATTATGGGGAAAAATTGCAGAAATTTCCCTTATTTTAGGGCAAAATTGCAGAAATTTCACTTATTTCAGAGAAAAAAAGGAAAAATTTTTCTTATTTTGGGGCAAAAAGGTAGAAATTCCCATTATTTTGGGGCAAAATGCAGAAATTCACCTTATTTTGTGGTAAAATTGCAGAAATTTCACATATTTCAGGGCAAAAAGGTAGAAATTTCCCTTATTTTGGGGCAAAATTGCAGAAATTTCACTTATTTCAGGGTAATAAGTCAAAAATTTCCCTTATTTTGGGACAAAAAAGACAAAAATTCCCTTTGATTTGGAGGAAAAAGACAGAAATTCCACTAATTTAGAGGCAAAAAAGCCGAAATTCTTCTTATTTTGGAGCAAAAATGAAGAAATTTTCCTTTTTTATGGCAAAATCTTATGCATTTCCTCTATTTTCGGGCAAAATGCAGAAATTCCTTGTATTTTGGAGCAAAATTGCAGAAATTCCCCTAATTCTGGGGCAAAAAGGCAAAAATTCCCTATATGTTGAGGCAAAAAGACAGAAATTCTCCTTATTTTGGGGCAAAACTCAGAAATTCCCCTTATTTTGGGGCAAAATTCTAGAAATTTCCCTTATTTTTGGGCAAAATTGCAGAAATTTCACTTATTTCAGGGAAAAAAGGCAGAAATTTTCCTTATCTTAGGGCAAAAATGCAGAAATTCCCCTTATTTTGAGGTAAAAAGGCTGAAATTCCCCTTATTTGGGGGCAAAAAGGCAGAAATTTCCCTTATTTTGGGGCAAAAAACCACAAATTCTCTTTATTTTGTGGCAAAAATGCAGAAATTTCTTTTATTTTGGGGCAAAATTGCAGAAATTTCACATATTTCAGGGCATAATTCAAAAATTCCTTTTATTTTGGGGCAAAATGAAGGAAATTCCGTTTATTTTTGTTTAAAAAGGCAGAAATTTCACTTATTTTGAGGTAAAAAGGCAGAAATTGCTCTAATTTTGGGGCAAAATGAAGAAATTTCCCTTTTTTGTGGCAAAAGGTATACATTCCCCTTACTTTCGGGATAATAAGCAGAAATTCCCCGTATTTTGAAGCAAAATTGCAGAAATTCTCTCAATTTTCGTGCAAAAAGGCAGAAATTCTCCTTCTTTTGGGGCAAAAAGACAGAAAAATCTCCTTTTTCGGGAGCAAACAGATAGAAATTCCCCTTATTTTTGGGCAAAATTGCAAAAATTTCACTTATTTCAGGGTAATAAGTCAGAAATTCCCCTTATTTTGGTGAAAAATACAGAAATTCCCTTTATTTTGGGGGAAAAAGACAGAAATTCCACTTATTTAGAGGCTAAAAATCCTAAATTCTTCTTATTTTGGAGCAAAAATGAAGAAATTTTCCTCGTTTATTTCAAAAAGTTATGCATTCCCCTTTTTTTCGGGCAAAAAGGCAGAAATTCCCTGTATTTTGGAGCAAAATTGCAGAAATTCCCATAATTGTGGGGCAAAAAGGCAGAAATTCCCTATATGTTGGGGCGAAAACACAGAAATTCTCTTTATTTTGGGGCAAAATTCCATAAATTTCTCTTATTCTGGGGCAAAATTGCAGAAATTTCACTTATTTTGAGCAAAATTGCAGAAATTTAACTTATTTCAGGGAAAAAAAGGAATTTTGTTATTTTGGGGGCAAAAAGGCAGAAATTCCACTTATTTTGAGGTAAAAAGGCTGAAATTCCCCTTATTTGGGGGCAAAAAGGCAGAAATATCCCTTATTTTGGGGCAAAATTGCAGAAATTTCACTTATTACAGGGTAATAAGTCAGAAATTCCCCTTAATTTGGGGCAAAAAAGACAGAAGTTCCCTTTGTTTTGGGGGAAAAACAAGAAATTCCACTTATTTAGAGGCAAGAAGGCAGAAATTCCCCTTATTTTGTAGCAAAAATGAAAAAGTTTCCCTTTTTATGGCAAAAAGTTATGCATTCCCATTATTTTCGGGCAAAAAGGCAGAAATTCCCCTTATTTTGGGGCAAAATTCAAGAAATTTCCTTTATTTTGGGCAAAATTGCAGGAATTTACCTTATTTTGGGGCAAAATTGCAGAAATTTTTCTTATTTGTGGCAAAATTGCAGAAATTTCACTTATTTTCAGGTAAAAAGGCTGAAATTTCCTTTAGTTTGGGGCAAAAAGGGAGATATTCCCCTTATTTTTGGGCAAAATTGCAGAAATTTCCCTTATTTTTGGGAAAAATTGCAAAAATTTTTTTTATTTTAGAGCAAAATTGCAGCAATTTTACTTATTTCAGAGAAAAAAAACAAAAATTTTTCTTATTTTGGGGCAAAAAGGCAGAAATTCCCATTATTTTGGGGCAAAAAGTCAGAAATTCACCTTATTTTGGGGTAAAATTGCAGAAATTTCACATATTTCAGGGCAAAAAGGCAGAAATTTCCCTTATTTGGGGGCAAAATTGCAGAAATTTCACTTATTTCAGGGTAATAAGTCAGAAATTCCCCTTATTTGGGGGCAAAAAAGACAGAAATTCCCTTTGTTTTGGGGGAAAAAGACAGAAATTCCACTTATTTAGAGGCAATAAAGCAGAAATTCTTATTTTGGAGCAAAAATGAAGAAATTTTTCTCGTTTATTTCAAAAATTATGCATTCCCCTTATTTTCGGGGTAAAAGGCAGAAATTCCCTGTGTTTTGGAGCAAAATTGCATAAATTCCCCTAATTGTGGGGCAAAAAGGCAGAAATTCCCTATATGTTGGGGCAAAAAGAAAGAAATTCTCCTTATTTTGGGGCAAAACTCAGAAATTCCCCTTATTTTGGGGCAAAATTCCAGAAATTTCCCTTATTTTGGGGCAAAATTGAAGAAATTTCACTTATTTTGGGGCAAAATTGCAGAAATTTCACTTATTTTAGGGAAAAAAGGAAGAAATTTTCCTTATTTTGGGGCAAAAATGCAGAAATTCCCCTTATTTTGAGGTAAAAAGTCCGAAATTCTTCTTATTTGGAGGCAAAAAGGCAGAAATTTCCCTTATTTTGGGGCAAAAAGACAGAAATTCCCCTTATTTTGTGGCAAAAATGCAGAAATTTCTTTTATTTTGGGGCAAAAATGAAGAAAATCCTTTTTTTTTTTGAGAAAAGGTATACATTCCTCTTACTTTCGGGATTAAAAGCAGAAATTTCCCGTATTTTGAAGCAAAATTGCAGAAATTCTCATAATTTTTGGGCAAAAAGGCAGAAATTCTCCTTATTTTGGGTCAAAAAGACAGAAAATCTCCTTTTTTGGGAGCAAACAGTCAGAATTTCTCCTTATTTTGGGGCAAAATTGCAGAAATTTCGTTTACATTGGGGCAAAATTGCAGAAATTTTCCTTATTTTGGGGCAAAATTGCAGAAATTTCACTTATTTCAGGGTAATAAATCAGTAATTCCCCTTATTTTGGGGCAAAAAAGACAGAAATTCCCTTTGTTTTGGGGGCAAAATACAGAAATTCCATTTATTTAGAGGCAAAAAGGCAGAAATTCCCTGTATTTTAGAGCAAAATTGCAGAAATTTCCCTTTTTATGGCAAAAAGGTATGCATTCCCATTATTTTCAGGCAAAAAGGCAGAAATTCCCTGTATTTTAGAGCAAAATTGCAGAAATTCTTCTAATTTTGGGGCAAAAGGCAGAAATTCCCCTTATTTTGGGGCAAAATTCCAGAAATTTCCTTTATTTTGGGGCAAAATTGCAGGAATTTACCTTATTTTGGGTCAAAATTGCAGAAATTTCACCTATTTGGTGCAAAATTGCAGAAATTTTACTTATTTTCAGGTATAAAGGCTGAAATTTCCTTTATTTTGGGGCAATAAGGGAGAAATTCCCCTTATTTTGGGGCAAAATTGCAGAAATTTTCCTTATTATGGGGAAAAATTGCAGAAATTTCCCTTATTTTAGGGCAAAATTGCAGAAATTTCACTTATTTTAGAGAAAAAAAGCAAAAATTTTTCTTTTTTTGGGGCAAAAAGGTAGAAATTCCCATTATTTTGGGGCAAAAAGGCAGAAATCCACCTTATTTTGGGGTAAAATTGCAGAAATTTCACATATTTCAGAGCAAAAAGGTAGAAATTTCCCTTATTTTGGGGCAAAATTGCAGAAATTTCACTTATTTCAGGGTAATAAGTCAGAAATCTCCCTTATTTTGGGACAAAAAAGACAAAAATTCCCTTTGTTTTGGGGGAAAAAGACAGAAATTCCACTTATTTAGAGGCTAAAAGCCGAAATTCTTCTTATTTTGGAGCAAAATGAAGAAATTTTCCTTTTTTATGGCAAAAACTTATGCATTTCCTCTATTTTCGGGCAAAATGCAGAAATTCCTTGTATTTTGGAGCAAAATTGCAGAAATTCCCCTAATTCTGGGGCAAAAAGGCAAAAATTCCCTATATGTTGGGGCAAAAATACAGAAATTCTCCTTATTTTGGGGCAAAATTCAGAAATTCCCCTTATTTTGGGGCAAAATTCCAGAAATTTCCCTTATTTTGGGGCAAAATTGCAGAAATTTCACTAATTTGGGGCAAAATTGCAGAAATTTCAATTATTTTAAGGAAAAAAGCCAGAAATTTTTCTTATTTTGGGGCAAAAATGCAGAAATTCCCCTTATTTTGAGGTAAAAATGCTGTAATTCCCCTTATTTGGGGACAAAAATGCAGAAATTTCCCTTATTTTGGGGCAAAGAGACAGAAATTCCCCTTATTTTGTGGCAAAAATGCAGAAATTTCTTTTATTTTGGGGCAAAATTGCAGAAATTTCACATATTTCAGGGCATAATTCAAAAATTCCTTTTATTTTTGGGCAAAATGACAGAAATTCCGTTTATTTTTGTGTAAAAAGGCAGAAATTTCACTTATTTTGAAGTAAAAAGGAAGAAATTGCTCTAATTTTGGGGCAAAAATGAAGTAATTTCCCTTTTTTGTGGCAAAAGGTATACATTCCCCTTACTTTCCGGATAAAAAGCAGAAATTCCCCGTATTTTGAAGCAAAATTGCAGAAATTCTCTCAATTTTCGGGCAAAAATGCAGAAATTCTCCTTATTTTTTGGTAAAAAGACAGAAAATCTCCTTTTTCGGGAGCAAACAGTCAGAAATTCCCCTTATTTTGGGGCAAAAAAGACAGAAATTCCCTTTGTTTTGGGGGAAAAAGACAGAAATTCCACTTATTTAGAGGCAATAAAGCAGAAATTCTTATTTTGGAGCAAAAATGAAGAAAATTTTCTCATTTATTTCAAAAATTATGCATTCCCCTTATTTTCGGGGTAAAAGGCAGAAATTCCCTGTATTTTGGAGCAAAATTGCATAAATTCCCCTAATTGTGGGGCAAAAAGGCAGAAATTCTCTATATGTTGGGGCAAAAAGAAAGAAATTCTCCTTATTTTGGGGCAAAACTCAGAAATTCCCCTTATTTTGGGGCAAAATTCCAGAAATTTCCCTTATTTTGGGGCAAAATTGAAGAAATTTCACTTATTTTGGGGCAAAATTGCAGAAATTTCACTTATTTTAGGGAAAAAAGCCAGAGATTTTCCTTATTTTGGGGCAAAAATGCAGAAATTCCCCTTATTTTGAGGTAAAAAGTCCGAAATTCTTCTTATTTGAAGGCAAAAAGGCAGAAATTTCCCTTATTTTGGGGCAAAAAGACAGAAATTCCCCTTATTTTGTGGCAAAAATGCAGAAATTTCTTTTATTTTGGGGCAAAAATGAAGAAAATCCTTTTTTTGTGAGAAAAGGTATACATTCCTCTTACTTTCGGGATTAAAAGCAGAAATTTCCCGTATTTTGAAGCAAAATTGCAGAAATTCTCATAATTTTTGGGCAAAAAGGCAGAAATTCTCCTTATTTTGGATCAAAAAGACAGAAAATCGCCTTTTTTGGGAGCAAACAGTCAGAACTTCTCCTTATTTTGGGGCAAAATTGCAGAAATTTCGTTTACATTGGGGCAAAATTGCAGAAATTTTCCTTATTTTGGGGCAAAATTGCAGAAATTTCACTTATTTCAGGGTAATAAATCAGTAATTCCCCTTATTTTGGGGCAAAAAAGACAGAAATTCCCTTTGTTTTGGGGGCAAAAGACAGAATTTCAATTTATTTAGAGGCAAAAAGGCAGAAATTCCCCTTATTTTGGAGCAAAAATGAAGAAATTTTCCTTTTTATGGCAAAAAGGTATGCATTCCCATTATTTTCAGGCAAAAAGGCAGAAATTCCCTGTATTTTAGAGCAAAATTGCAGAAATTCTTCTAATTTTGGGGCAAAAGGCAGAAATTCCCCTTATTTTGGGGCAAAATTCCAGAAATTTCCTTTATTTTGGGGCAAAATTGCAGGAATTTACCTTATTTTGGGTCAAAATTGCAGAAATTTCACCTATTTGGTGCAAAATTGCAGAAATTTTACTTATTTTCAGGTATAAAGGCTGAAATTTCCTTTATTTTGGGGCAATAAGGGAGAAATTCCCCTTATTTTGGGGCAAAATTGCAGAAATTTTCCTTATTATGGGGAAAAATTGCAGAAATTTCCCTTATTTTAGGGCAAAATTGCAGAAATTTCACTTATTTTAGAGAAAAAAAGCAAAAATTTTTCTTTTTTTGGGGCAAAAAGGTAGAAATTCCCATTATTTTGGGGCAAAAAGGCAGAAATCCACCTTATTTTGGGGTAAAATTGCAGAAATTTCACATATTTCAGAGCAAAAAGGTAGAAATTTCCCTTATTTTGGGGCAAAATTGCAGAAATTTCACTTATTTCAGGGTAATAAGTCAGAAATCTCCCTTATTTTGGGACAAAAAAGACAAAAATTCCCTTTGTTTTGGGGGAAAAAGACAGAAATTCCACTTATTTAGAGGCTAAAAAGCCGAAATTCTTCTTATTTTGGAGCAAAATGAAGAAATTTTCCTTTTTTATGGCAAAAACTTATGCATTTCCTCTATTTTCGGGCAAAATGCAGAAATTCCTTGTATTTTGGAGCAAAATTGCAGAAATTCCCCTAATTCTGGGGCAAAAAGGCAAAAATTCCCTATATGTTGGGGCAAAAATACAGAAATTCTCCTTATTTTGGGGCAAAATTCAGAAATTCCCCTTATTTTGGGGCAAAATTCCAGAAATTTCCCTTATTTTGGGGCAAAATTGCAGAAATTTCACTAATTTGGGGCAAAATTGCAGAAATTTCAATTATTTTAAGGAAAAAAGCCAGAAATTTTTCTTATTTTGGGGCAAAAATGCAGAAATTCCCCTTATTTTGAGGTAAAAATGCTGTAATTCCCCTTATTTGGGGACAAAAATGCAGAAATTTCCCTTATTTTGGGGCAAAGAGACAGAAATTCCCCTTATTTTGTGGCAAAAATGCAGAAATTTCTTTTATTTTGGGGCAAAATTGCAGAAATTTCACATATTTCAGGGCATAATTCAAAAATTCCTTTTATTTTTGGGCAAAATGACAGAAATTCCGTTTATTTTTGTGTAAAAAGGCAGAAATTTCACTTATTTTGAAGTAAAAAGGAAGAAATTGCTCTAATTTTGGGGCAAAAATGAAGTAATTTCCCTTTTTTGTGGCAAAAGGTATACATTCCCCTTACTTTCCGGATAAAAAGCAGAAATTCCCCGTATTTTGAAGCAAAATTGCAGAAATTCTCTCAATTTTCGGGCAAAAATGCAGAAATTCTCCTTATTTTTTGGTAAAAAGACAGAAAATCTCCTTTTTCGGGAGCAAACAGTCAGAAATTCCCCTTATTTTGGGGCAAAAAAGACAGAAATTCCCTTTGTTTTGGGGGAAAAAGACAGAAATTCCACTTATTTAGAGGCAATAAAGCAGAAATTCTTATTTTGGAGCAAAAATGAAGAAAATTTTCTCATTTATTTCAAAAATTATGCATTCCCCTTATTTTCGGGGTAAAAGGCAGAAATTCCCTGTATTTTGGAGCAAAATTGCATAAATTCCCCTAATTGTGGGGCAAAAAGGCAGAAATTCTCTATATGTTGGGGCAAAAAGAAAGAAATTCTCCTTATTTTGGGGCAAAACTCAGAAATTCCCCTTATTTTGGGGCAAAATTCCAGAAATTTCCCTTATTTTGGGGCAAAATTGAAGAAATTTCACTTATTTTGGGGCAAAATTGCAGAAATTTCACTTATTTTAGGGAAAAAAGCCAGAGATTTTCCTTATTTTGGGGCAAAAATGCAGAAATTCCCCTTATTTTGAGGTAAAAAGTCCGAAATTCTTCTTATTTGAAGGCAAAAAGGCAGAAATTTCCCTTATTTTGGGGCAAAAAGACAGAAATTCCCCTTATTTTGTGGCAAAAATGCAGAAATTTCTTTTATTTTGGGGCAAAAATGAAGAAAATCCTTTTTTTGTGAGAAAAGGTATACATTCCTCTTACTTTCGGGATTAAAAGCAGAAATTTCCCGTATTTTGAAGCAAAATTGCAGAAATTCTCATAATTTTTGGGCAAAAAGGCAGAAATTCTCCTTATTTTGGATCAAAAAGACAGAAAATCGCCTTTTTTGGGAGCAAACAGTCAGAACTTCTCCTTATTTTGGGGCAAAATTGCAGAAATTTCGTTTACATTGGGGCAAAATTGCAGAAATTTTCCTTATTTTGGGGCAAAATTGCAGAAATTTCACTTATTTCAGGGTAATAAATCAGTAATTCCCCTTATTTTGGGGCAAAAAAGACAGAAATTCCCTTTGTTTTGGGGGCAAAAGACAGAATTTCAATTTATTTAGAGGCAAAAAGGCAGAAATTCCCCTTATTTTGGAGCAAAAATGAAGAAATTTTCCTTTTTATGGCAAAAAGGTATGCATTCCCATTATTTTCAGGCAAAAAGGCAGAAATTCCCTGTATTTTAGAGCAAAATTGCAGAAATTCTTCTAATTTTGGGGCAAAAGGCAGAAATTCCCCTTATTTTGGGGCAAAATTCCAGAAATTTCCTTTATTTTGGGGCAAAATTGCAGGAATTTACCTTATTTTGGGTCAAAATTGCAGAAATTTCACCTATTTGGTGCAAAATTGCAGAAATTTTACTTATTTTCAGGTATAAAGGCTGAAATTTCCTTTATTTTGGGGCAATAAGGGAGAAATTCCCCTTATTTTGGGGCAAAATTGCAGAAATTTTCCTTATTATGGGGAAAAATTGCAGAAATTTCCCTTATTTTAGGGCAAAATTGCAGAAATTTCACTTATTTTAGAGAAAAAAAGCAAAAATTTTTCTTTTTTTGGGGCAAAAAGGTAGAAATTCCCATTATTTTGGGGCAAAAAGGCAGAAATCCACCTTATTTTGGGGTAAAATTGCAGAAATTTCACATATTTCAGAGCAAAAAGGTAGAAATTTCCCTTATTTTGGGGCAAAATTGCAGAAATTTCACTTATTTCAGGGTAATAAGTCAGAAATCTCCCTTATTTTGGGACAAAAAAGACAAAAATTCCCTTTGTTTTGGGGGAAAAAGACAGAAATTCCACTTATTTAGAGGCTAAAAAGCCGAAATTCTTCTTATTTTGGAGCAAAATGAAGAAATTTTCCTTTTTTATGGCAAAAACTTATGCATTTCCTCTATTTTCGGGCAAAATGCAGAAATTCCTTGTATTATGGAGCAAAATTGCATAAATTCCCCTAATTCTGGGGCAAAAAGGCAAAAATTCCCTATATGTTGGGGCAAAAAGACAGAAATTCTCCTTATTTTGGGGCAAAACTCAGAAATTCCCCTTATTTTGGGGCAAAATTCCAGAAATTTCCCTTATTTTGGGGCAAAATTGCAGAAATTTCACTTATTTTGGGGCAAAATTGCAGAAATTTCACTTATTTCAGGGAAAAAAGGCAGAAATTTTCCTTATTTTAGGGCAAAAATGCAGAAATTCCCCTTATTTTTAGGTAAAAAGGCTGAAATTCCCCTTATTTGGGGGCAAAATGCAGAAATTTCCCTTATTTTGGGGCAGAAAAACACAAATTCTCCTTATTTTGTGGCAAAAATGCAGAAATTTCTTTTATTTTGGGGCAAAATTGCAGAAATTTCACATATTTCAGGGCATAATTCAAAAATTCCTTTTATTTTGGGGCAAAATGACAGAAATTCCGTTTATTTTTGTTTAAAAAGGCAGAAATTTCACTTATTTTGAGGTAAAAAGGCAGAAATTGCTCTAATTTTGGGGCAAAAATGAAGAAATTTCCCTTTTTTGTGGCAAAAGGTATACATTCCCCTTACTTTCGGGATAATAAGCAGAAATTCCCCGTATATTGAAGCAAAATTGCAGAAATTCTCTCAATTTTCGTGCAAAAAGGCAGAAATTCTCCTTCTTTTGGGGCAAAAAGACAGAAAATCTCATTTTTCGGGAGCAAACAGATAGAAATTCCCCTTATTTTGGGGCAAAATTGCAAAAATTTCACTTATTTCAAGGTAATAAGTCAGAAATTCCCCTTATTTTGGTGAAAAATACAGAAATTCCCTTTGTTTTGGCTGAAAAAGACAGAAATTCCACTTATATAGAGGCTAAAAAGCCGAAATTCTTATTTTGGAGCAAAAATGAAGAAATTTTCCTCGTTTATTTCAAAAAGTTATGCATTCCCCTTTTTTTCGGGCAAAAAGGCAGAAATTCGCTGTATTTTGGAGCAAAATTGCAGAAATTCCCATAATTGTGGGGCAAAAAGGCAGAAATTCCCTATATGTTGGGGCGAAAACACAGAAATTCTCTTTATTTTGGGGCAAAACTCAGAAATTCCACTTATTTTGGGGCAAAATTCCAGAAATTTCCCTTATTCTGGGGCAAAATTGCAGAAATTTCACTTATTTTGAGCAAAATTGCAGAAATTTCACTTATTTCAGGGAAAAAAAGGAATTTTGTTATTTTGGGGGCAAAAAGGCAGAAATTCCACTTATTTTGAGGTAAAAAGGCTGAAATTCCCCTTATTTGGGGGCAAAAAGGCAGAAATATCCCTTATTTGGGGGTAAAATTGCAGAAATTTCACTTATTACAGGGTAATAAGTCAGAAATTCCTTTTAATTTGGGGCAAAAAAGACAGAAGTTCCCTTTGTTTTGGGGGAAAAACAAGAAATTCCACTTATTTAGAGGCAAGAAGGCAGAAATTCCCCTTATTTTGGAGCAAGAATGAAGAAGTTTCCCTTTTTATGGCAAAAAGGTATGCATTCCCATTATTTTCGGGCAAAAAGGCAGAAATTCCCCTTATTTTGGGGCAAAATTCAAGAAATTTCCTTTATTTTGGGGCAAAATTGCAGGAATTTACCTTATTTGGGGGCAAAATTGCAGAAATTTTTCTTATTTGGGGCAAAATTGCAGAAATTTTACTTATTTTCAGGTATAAAGGCTGAAATTTCCTTTATTTTGGGGCAATAAGGGAGAAATTCCCCTTATTTTGGGGCAAAATTGCAGAAATTTCCCTTATTATGGGGAAAAATTGCAGAAATTTCCCTTTTTTTAGGGCAAAATTGCAGAATTTTCACTTATTTTAGAGAAAAAAAGCAAAAATTTTTCTTATTTTGGGGCATAAAGGCAGAAATTTCCATTATTTTGGGGCAAAAAGGAAGAAATTCACCTTATTTTGTGGTAAAATTGCAGAAATTTCACATATTTCAGGGCAAAAAGGCAGAAATTACCCTTATTTTGGGGCAAAATACAGAAATTCCCTTTGTTTTGGGGAAAAAAGACAGAAATCCCACTTATTTAGAGGCAAAAAAGCAGAAATTCTTCTTATTTTGGAGCAAAAATGAAGAAATTTTTCTCGTTTATGGCAAAAGGTTATGCATTCCCCTTATTTTTGGGCAAAAAGGCAGAAATTTCCTGTATTTTGGAGCAAAATTGCAGAAATTCCCCTAATTGTGTGGCAAAAGGCAGAAATTCCCCTTATTTTGGGGCAAAATTCCAGAAATTTCCTTTATTTTGGGACAAAATTGCAGGAATTTACCTTATTTTGGGGCTAAATTCCAAAAATTTCCCTTATTTTGGGGCAAAATTGCAGAAATTTCACTAATTTGGTGCAAAATTGCAGAAATTTCAATTATTTTAAGGAAAAAAGCCAGAAATTTTTCTTATTTTGGGGCAAAAATGCAGAAATTCCCCTTATTTTGAGGTAAAAATGCTGTAATTCCCCTTATTTGGGGGGCAAAATGGCAGAAATTTCCCTTATTTTGGGGCAAAGAGACAGAAATTCCCCTTATTTTGTGGAAAAAATGCAGAAATTTCTTTTATTTTGGGGCGAAATTGCAGAAATTTCACATATTTCAGGGCATAATTCAAAAATTCCTTTTATTTTAGGGCAAAATGACAGAAATTCCATTTATTTTTGTGTAAAAAGGCAGAAATTTCACTTATTTTGAAGTAAAAAGGAAGAAATTGCTCTAATTTTGGGGTAAAAATGAAGAAATTTCCCTTTTTTCGTGGCAAAAGGTACACATTCCCCTTACTTTCCAGATAAAAAGCAGAAATTCCCCGTATTTTGAAGCAAAATTGTCGAAATTCTCTAAATTTTCGGGCAAAAAGGCAGAAATTCTCCTTATTTTTTGGTAAAGAAACAGAAAATCTCCTTTTTCGGGAGAAAACAGTCAGAAATTCCCCTAATTTTGGGGCAAAATTGCAGAAATTTCCTTTACATTGTGGCAAAATTGCAGAAATTTCCCTTATTTTGGGGCTAAATTGCAGAAATTTCACTTATTTCAGAGTAATAAGTCAGAAATTTCCCTTATTTTGAGGCAAAAAAGAGAGAAATTCCCTTTGTTTTGGGGGAAAATGACAGAAATTCCACTTATATAGAGGCAAAAAAAAAGAAATTCCCTTTATTTTGGAGCAAAAATGAAGAAATTTCACTTTTTATGACAAAAAGGTATGCATTCCATTATTTTCGGGCAAAAAGGCAGAAACTCCCCGTATTTTGGAGCAAAAATGCAGAAATTCCCCTTATTTTTGGGCAAAAGGCAGAAATTCCGTTTATTTTGGGGCAAAAATCAGAAATTCCCATTATTTTGGGGCAAAATTCCAGAAATTTCCTTTATTTTTGGGCAAAATTGCAGGAATTTACCTTATTTTGGGGCAAAATTGCAGAAATTTCCCTTATTTGGAGCAAAATTGCAGAAATTTCACTTATTTTCAGGTAAAAAGGCTGAAATTTCCTTTGTTTTGGGGCAAAAAGGAAGAAATTCCCCTTATTTTGGGGCAAAATTGCAGAAATTTTTCTTATTATGTAAAAAAATTGCAAAAATTTCCCTTATTTTAGGGCAAAATTGCAGAAATTTCACTTATTTCAGAGAAAAAAATCAAAAATTTTTCTTTTTTTGGGGCAAAAATGCAGAAATTCCCATTAATTTGGAGCAAAAAGGCAGAAATTCCCCTTCTTTTGGGGCAAAATTCCAGAAATTTCCCTTATTTTGGGGCAAAATTGCAGAAATTTCATTTTTTGGGGCAAAATTGCAGGAATTTACCTTATTTTGGGGCAAAATTGCAGAAATTTCTTTTATTTGGGGCAAAATTGCAGAAATTTTATTATTTTCAGGTAAAAAAGCTGAAATATCCTTTGTTTTGGGGCAAAAAGGAAGAAATTCCCCTTATTTTGGGGCAAAATTGCAGAAATTTTTCTTATGTGAAAAAATTTCAAAAATTTCCCTTATTTTAGGGCAAAATTGCAGAAATTTCACTTATTTCAGAGAAAAGAGCAAAAATTTTTCTTATTTTGGATCAAAAAGGCAGAAATTCCCATTATTTTGGGGCAAAAAACAGAAATTCACCTTATTTTGAGGTAAAATTGCAGAAAATTCACACATTTCAGGGAAAAAAGGCAGAAATTTCCCTTATTTTCGGGCAAAATTGAAGAAATTTCACTTATTTCTGGGTAATAAGTCAGAAATTCCCCTTATTTTTTGGCAAAAAAGACAGAAATTCCCTTTGTTTTGGGGGAAAAAGACAGAAATTCCACGTATTGAGAAGCAAAAAGGCAGAAATTCCCCTTATTTTGGAGCAAAAATGAAGAAATTTCCCTTTTTTATGGCAAAAAGTTATGCATTCCCCTTATTTTCATGCAAAAAGGCAGAAATTCCCTGTATTTTGGAGCAAAATTGCAGAAATTCCCCTAATTGTGGGGCAAAGAGGCAGAAATTCTCCTTATTTTGGGGCAAAACTCAGAAATTCCACATATTTTGGGGCAAAATTCCAGAAATTTCACTTACTTCAGAGAAAAAAGGTAGAAATTTTCTTTATTTTAGGGCAAAAATGTAGAAATTCCTAATATTTTGTGGCAAAAATGCAGAAATTCCCCTTATTTTGAGGTAAAAAGGGTGAAATTCCCCTTATTTGTGGGCAAAAAGGCAAAAATTTCCCTTATTTTAAGGCAAAATTGCAGAACCTTCACTTATTTCAGAGTAATAAGTCAGAAATTTTTCTTATTTTGGGGTAAAAAAGACAGATCATCCCTTTGTTTTGGAAGAAAAAGACAGAAATTCCACTTATTTAGAGGCAAAAAAGCAGAAATTCCCCTTATTTTGAAGCAAAAATGAAGAAATTTCCCTTTTTTAAGGAAAAAAGTTATGCATTCTTCTTATTTTCGGGCAAAAAGGCAGAAATTCCCCGTATTTTGGAGCAAAATTGCAAAATTTCCCCTAATTGTGGGGCAAAAATGCAGAAATTCCCTATATGTTGGGGCAAAAGACAGAAATTCTCCTTATATTGGGGCAAAACTCAGAAATTCCACTTATTTTGGAGCAAAATTCCAGAAATTTCTCTTATTCTGGGGCAAAATTGCAAAAATTTCACTTATTTTGGGCAAAATTGCAGAAATTTCACTTATTTCAGGAAAAAAAAAATTTTGTTATTTTGGGGCAAAAAGGCAAAAATTCCCCTTATTTTGAGGTAAAAAGGCTGAAATTCCCCTTATTTGGGGGCAAAAAGGCAGAAATATCCCTTATTTTGAGGCAAAATTGCAGAAATTTCACTTATTACAGGGTAATAAGTCAGAAATTCCCCTTAATTTGTGGCAAAAAAGACAGAAATTCTCTTTGTTTTTGGGGAAAAAGAAGAAATTCCACTTATTTAGAGGCAAGAAGGCAGAAATTCCCCTTATTTTGGAGCAAAAATGAAGAAATTTCCCTTTTTATGGCAAAAAGGTATGCATACCCATTATTTTCGGGCAAAAAAGCAGATTCCCCGTATTTTGGAGCAAAATTGCAGAAATTCCCCTAAATTTGGGGCAAAAGGAAGAAATTTTCTTTATTTTGGGGCAAAAATCATAAATTTCCCTTATTTTGGGGCAAAATTCAAGAAATTTCCTTTATTTTGGCGCAAAATTGCAGGAATTTACCTTATTTTGGGGCAAAATTTAAGAAATTTTTCTTATTTGGGGCAAAATTGCAGAAATTTCACTTATTTTCAGGTGAAAAGGCTGAAATTTCCTTTATTTTGGGGCCAAAAGGGAGAAATTACCTTTATTTTGGGGTAAAATTTCAGAAATTTTCCTTATTATTGGGAAAAATTGCAGAAATTTTCCTTATTTTAGGGCAAAATTGCAGCAATTTCACTTATTTCAGAGAAAAAAAGCAAAAATTTTTCTCTTTTTGAGGCAAAAAGGCAGAAATTCCCATTATTTTGGGGCAAAAAGGCAGAAATTCACTTTATTTTTTGGTAAAATTTCAGAAATTTCACATATTTCAGGGCAAAAAGGCAGAAATTTTCCTTATTTTGGGGCAAAATTGCAGAAATTTCACTTATTTCAGGGTAATAAGTCAGAAATTCCCCTTATTTTGGGGCAAAATACAGAAATTCCCTTTGTTTTGTGGGAAAAAGACAGAAATTCCACTTATTTAGAGGCAAAAAAGCAGAAATTCTTCTTATTTTGGAGCAAAAATGAAGAAATTTTCCTCGTTTATGGCAAAAGGTTATGCATTCCCCTTATTTTCAAGCAAAAAGGCAGAAATTCCCTGTATTTTTGAGCAAAATTGCAGAAATTCCCATAATGGTGGGGCAAAAAGTCAGAAATTCCCTATATGTTGGGGCAAAAAGACAGAAATTCTCCTTATTTTGGGGCAAAACTCAGAAATTCCTTTTATTTTGGGGCAAAATTCTAGAAATTTCCCTTATTTTGGGGCAAAATTGCAGAAATTTCACTTATTTTGCGGCAAAATTGCAGAAATTTCACTTATTTTAAGGAAAAAATGCAGAAATTTTTCTTATTTTGGGGCAAAAATGCAGAAATTCCCCTTATTTTGAGTTAAAAATGCTGAAATTCCCCTTATTTGGGGGCAAAAAGGCAGAAATTTCCCTTATTTTGGGGCAAAGTGACAGAAATTCCCCTTATTTTGTGGCAAAATTGCAGAAATTTCACATATTTCATGGCATAATTTAAAAATTTCTTATATTTTGGGGCAAAATGACAGAAATTCCGTTTATTTTTGGGTAAAAAGGCAGAAATTTCACTTATTTTGAGGTAAAAAGGCAGAAATTGCTCTAATTTTGGGGCAAAAATGAAGAAATTTCCCTTTTTTGTGGCAAAAGTTATACATTCCCCTTACTTTCGGGATAAAAAGCAGAAATTCCCCGTATTTTGAAGCAAAATTGCAGAAATTCTCTCAATTTGCGGGCAAAAATGCAGAAATTCTCCTTATTTTGGGGCAAAAAGACAGAAAATCTCCTTTTTCGGGAGCAAACAGTCAGATATTCCCCTTATTTTGAGGCAAAATTGCAGAAATTTCCTTTACATTGTGGCAAAATTGCAGACATTTCCCTTATTTTGGGGCGAAATTGCAGAAATTTCACTTTTTTCAGGGTAATAAGTCAGAAATTCCCCTTATTTTGAGGCAAAAAAGACAGAAACTCCCTTTGTTTTGGGGGAAAAAGACAGAAATTCCACTTATATAGAGGCAAAAAGGAAGAAATTCCCTTTATTTGGGAGCAAAAATGAAGAAATTTCACTTTTATGGCAAAAGGTATGCATTCCCATTATTTTCGGGCAAAAAGGCAGAAATTCCCCGTATTTTGGAGCAAAAATGCAGAAATTCCCCTTATTTTTCGGCAAAAGGCAGAAATTCCGTTTATTTTGGGGCAAAAATCAGAAACTCCCATTATTTTGGGGCAAAATTCCAGAAATTTCCTTTATTTTGGGGCAAAATTGCAGGAATTTACCTTATTTTGGGGAAAAATTGCAGAAATTTCCCTTATTTGGGGCAAAATTGCAGAAATTTCACTTATTTTCAGGTAAAAAGGCTGGAATTTCCTTTGTTTTGGGGCAAAAAGGAAGAAATTCCCCTTATTTTGGGGCAAAATTGCAGAAATTTTTCTTATTATGTAAAAAAATTGCAAAAATTTCCCTAATTTTAGGGCAAAATTGCAGAAATTTTACTTATTTCAGAGAAAAAAAGCAAAAGTTTTTCTTATTTTGGGGCAAAAAGGCAGAAATTCACATTATTTTGGGGCAAAAAAGCAGAAATTCACTTTATTTTGAGGTAAAATTGCAGAAATTTCACATATTTCAGGACAAAAAAGCAGAAATTTCCCTTATTTTGGGGCAAAATTGCAGAAATTTCACTTATTTCATGGTAATAAGTCAGAAATTCCCATTATTTTGGGCCAAAAAAGACAGAAATTCTCTTTGTTTTGGGGGAAAAAACAGACATTCCACTTATTGAGAAGCAAAAAGTCAGAAATTCCCCTTATTTTGGAGCATAAATGAAGAAATTTCCCTTTTTTATGGAAAAAAGTTATGCATTCCACTTATTTTCAGGCAAAATGGCAGAAATTCCCCGTATTTTGGAGCAAAATAACAGAAATTCCCCATATTTTGGAGCAAAATTGCAGAAATTCCCCTAATTGTGGTGCAAAAAGGCAGAAATTCCCTATATGTTGGGGCAAAAAGACAGAAATTCTCCTTATTTTGGGGCAAAACTCAGAAATTCCACTTATTTTGGGGCAAAATTCCAGAAATTTTCCTTATTCTAAAGCAAAATTGCAGAAATTTCACTTATTTTGGACAAAATTGCAGAAATTTCACTTATTTCAGGGGAAAAAGGCAGAAATTTTCCTTATTTTGGTGCAAAAAGGCAAAAATTTCCCTTATTTTGGGGCTAAATTGCAGAAATTACACTTATTTCAGGGTAATAAGTCAGAAATTTTTCTTATTTTGGGCAAAAAAGACAGAAAATCTTTTTGTTTTGGGGGAAAAAGAAGAAATTCCACTTATTTAGAGGAAAAAAAGCAGAAATTCCCCTTATTTTGAAGCAAAAATGAAGACATTTTTCTTTTTTAAGGCAAAAAGGTAGGCATTCTTCTTATTATCTGGCAAAAAGGCAGAAATTCGCGGTATATTGGAGCAAAATTGCAAAAATTCCCCTAATTCTGGTGCAAAAATGCAGAAATTTCCTATATGTTGTGGCAAAAAGACAGAAATTCTCCTTATTTTGGGGCAAAACTCAGAAATTCCACTTATTTTGGGGCAAAATTCCAGAAATTTCCCTTATTCTAAAGCAAAATTGCAGAAATTTCACTTATTTTGGACAAAATTGCAGAAATTTCACTTATTTCAGAGGAAAAAAAAGAAATTTTGTTATTTTGGGGCAAAAAGGCAGAAATTCCCCTTATTTTGAGGTAAAAAGGCTGAAATTCCCCTTATTTGGGGGCAAAAAGGCAGAAATATCCTTTATTTTGCGGCAAAATTGCAGAAATTTTCTTATTTCAGGGTAATAAGTCAGAAATTCCCCTTAATTTGGGGCAAAAAAGACAGAAATTCCCTTTGTTTTTGGGGAAAAAGACAGAAATTCCACTTATTTAGAGGTAAAAAGGCAGAAATTTCTCTTATTTTGCAGCAACAATGAAAAAATTTCCCTTTTTGTGGCAAAAAGGAATGCATTCCCATTATTTTCGGGCAAAAAGGCAGAAATTCCCCGTATTTTGGAGCAAAATTGCAGAAATTCCCCTAAATTTGGGGCAAAAGGCAGAAATTCCCTTTATTTTGGGGCAAAAATCATAAATTCCCCTTATTTTTGGGCAAAATTAAGAAATATCCTTTATTTTGGGACAAAATTGCAGGAATTTACCTTATTTTGGGGCAAAATTGCAGAGATTTTTCTTATTTGGGGAAAAATTGCAGATATTTCCCTTATTTTCATGTAAAAAGGCTGAAATATCCTTTATTTTGGGGCAAAAAGGCAGAAATTCACCTTATTTTGGGGTAACATTGCAGAAATTTCACATATTCTGGGCAAAAAGTCAGAAATTTCCCTTATTTTGGTGCAAAATTGCAGAAATTTCACTTATTTCAGGGAAATAAGTCAGAAATTCCACTTATATTGAGGCAAAAAAGACAGAAATTCCCTTTGTTTTGAGGGATAAAGACAGAAATTCCACTTATTTAGAGGCAAAAAGGCAGAAATTTCCCTTATTTTGGAGCAAAAATGAAGAAATTTCCCTTTTTTATGGCAAAAAGGTATGCATTAGCATTATTTTCGGGCAAAAAGGCAGAAATTCCCCGTATTTTGGAGCAAAATTGCAGAAATTCCCCTAAATTTGGGGCAAAAGGCAGAAATTCCCTTTATTTGGGGCAAAAATCAGAAATACCCCTTATTTTGGGGCAAAATTCAAGAAATTTCCTTTATTTTGGGGCAAAATTGCAGGAATTTACCTTATTTTGGGGCAAAATTGCAGAAAATTTTCTTATTTGGGGCAAAATTGCAGAAATTTCACTTATTTTTAGGTAAAAAGGCTGAAATTTCCTTTATTTTGGGGCAAAAATGAAGAAATTCCCTGTATTTTGGGGCAAAATTGCAGAAATTTCCTTTATTATTGGGAAAAATTGCAGAAATTTTTCTTATTTTAGGGCAAAATTGCAAAAATTTCACTTATTTCAGAGAAAAAAAGCAAAAATTTTTCTTATTTTGGGGCAAAAAGGCAGAAATTCCCATTATTTTGGGGCAAAAGGGCAGAAATTCACCATATTTTGGGGAAAAATAGCAGAAATTTCACATATTTCTGGGCAAAAAGTCAGAAATTTCCCTTATTTTGGGGCAAAAGGGCAGAAATTCACCATATTTTGGGGAAAAATTGCAGAAATTTCACATATTTCTGGGCAAAAAGTCAGAAATTTCCCTTATTTTGAAGCAAAATTGCAGAAATTTCACTTATTTCAGAAAAATAAGTCAGAAATTCCACTTATATTGAGGCAAAAAAGACAGAAATTCCCTTTGTTTTGAGGGAAAAAGACAGAAATTCCACTTATTTAGAGGCAAATAGGCAGAAATTTCCCTTATTTTGGAGCAAAAATGAAGAAATTTCCCTTTTTTATCGCAAAACGTTATGCATTCCCCTTTTTTCCGGGCAAAAAGGCAGAAATTCTCTGTATTTTGGAGCAAAATTGCAGAAATTCCCCTAGTTGTGGGGCAAAAAGACAGAAATTCCCTATATGTTGGGGCAAAAAGACAGAAATTCTCCTTTTTTTGGGGCAAAACTCATAATTTCCACTTATTTTGGGGTAAAATTCCAGAAATTTCCCTTATTTTGGGGCAAAATTGCAGAAATTTCACTTATTTTGGGGCAAAATTTCAGAAATTTAACTTATTTCAGGGAAAAAAGGCAGAAATTTTCTTTATTTGGGGCAAAAAGCAAAAATTTCTAATATTTTGTGGCAAAAATGCAGAAATTCCCCTTATTTTGAGGTAAAAAGGCTAAAATTCCCCTTATTTGGCAGCAAAAAGTCAGAAATTTCCCTTATTTTAAAGCAACAATGAAGAAATTTCCCTTTTTATGACAAAAAGGTATGCATTCCCATTATTTTCGGGCAAAAATGCAGAAATTCCCGGTATTTTGGAGCAAAATTGCAGAAATTGCCCTAAATTTGGGGCAAAAGGCAGAAATTCCCTTTATTTGGGGCAAAAATCAGATATTCCCCTTATTGTGGGGCAAAATTCCAGAAATTTCCTTTATTTTGGGGCAAAATTGCAGGAATTTCACTTACTTCAGGGAAAAAAGGCAGAAATTTTCCTTATTTTGGGGCATAAATGCAGAAATTCCTAATATTTTGTTGCAAAAATGCAGAAATTCCCCTTATTTTGAGGTAAAAAGGGTGAAATTCCCCTTATTTGTGGGCAAAAAGGCAAAAATTTCCCTTATTTTGGGGCAAAATTGCAGAAATTTCACTTATTTCAGGGTAATAAGTCAGAAATTTTTCTTATTTTGGGGCAAAAAAGACAGAAAATCCCTTTGTTTTGGGGGAAAAAGACAGAAATTCCACTTATTTAGAGGCAAAAAAGCAGAAATTCCCCTTATTTTGAAGCAAAAATGAAGAAATTTCCCTTTTTTAAGGCAAAAAGGTATGCATTCTTCTCATTATCTTGCAAAAAGGCAGAAATTCCCCATATTTTGGAGCAAAATTGCAAAAATTCCCCTAATTGTGGGGCAAAAATGCACAAATTCCCTATATGTTGGGACAAAAAGACAGAAATTTTCTTTATTTTGGGGCAAAACTCAGAAATTCCACATATTTTGGGGCAAAATTCCAGAAATTTCCTTTATTCTGGGGCAAAATTGGAGAAATTTCACTTATTTTGGGCAAAATTGCAGAAATTTTACTTATTTCAGGGGAAAAAAAAGAAATTTTGTTATTTGGGGCAAAAAGGGAGAAATTCCCCTTATTTTGAGGTAAAAAGGCTGAAATACCCCTTATTTGGGGGCAAAAAGGCAGAAATATCCCTTATTTTGGGGCAAAATTGCAGCAATTTCACTTATTTCAGGGTAATAAGTCAGAAATTCCCCTTAATTTGTGGCAAAAAAGACAGATATTCCCTTTGTTTTTGGGGAAAAAAACATAAATTCCACTTATTTAGAGGCAAAACGGCAGAAATTTCCCTTATTTTAAAGCAACAATGAAGAAATTTCCCTTTTTATGGCAAAAAGGTACGCATTCCCATTATTTTCGGGCAAAAATGCAGAAATTCCCCGTATTTTGGAGCAAAATTGCAGAAATTCCCCTAAATTTGGGGCAAAAGGCAGAAATTCCCTTTATTTGGGGGAAAAATCAGAAATACCCCTTATTTTGGGGCAAAATTCAAGAAATTTCCTTTATTTTGGGGCAAAATTGCAGGAATTTACCTTATTTTGGGGCAAAATTGCAGAAATTTGTCTTATTTGGGGCAAAATTGCAGATATTTCACTTATTTTTAGGTAAAAAGGCTGAAATTTCCTTTATTTTGGGGCAAAAAAGAAGAAATTCCCTGTATTTTGGGGCAAAATTGCAGAAATTTCCTTTATTATTGGGAAAAATTGCAGAAATTTTTTTTATTTTAGGGCAAAATTGCAGAAATTTCACTTATTTCAGAGAAAAAAAGCAAAAATTTTTCTTATTTTGGGGCAAAAAGGCAGAAATTCCCATTATTTTGGGGCAAAAAGGCAGATATTCACCTTATTTTGGGGTAAAATAGCAGAAATTTCACACATTTCTGGGCAAAAAGTCAGAAATTTCCCTTATTTTGGGGCAAAATTGCAGAAATTTCACTTATTTCAGGGAAATAAGTCAGAAATTCCACTTATATTGAGGCAAAAAAAACAGAAATTCCCTTTGTTTTGAGGGAAAAATACAGAAATTCCACTTATTTAGAGGCAAATAGGCAGAAATTTCCCTTATTTTGGAGCAAAAATAAAGAAATTTTCCTTTTTTATGGCAAAAAGTTATGCATTCCCCTTTTTTTCGGGCAAAAGTCAGAAATTCCCCGTATTTTGGATCAAAATTGCAGAAATTCCCCTAGTTGTGGGGCAAAAATGCAGATATTCTCTATATGTTGGGGCAAAAAGACAGAAATTCCCCTTATTTTGGGGCAAAACTCAGAAATTCCACTTATTTTGGGGGAAAATTCCAGAAATTTCCCTTATTTTGGGACAAAATTGCAGAAATTTCACTTATTTTAGGGCAAAATTGCAGAAATTTCATTTATTTCAGGGAAAAAAGGCAGAAATTTTCCTTATTTTGGAGCAAAAAGGCAGAAATTTCTAATACTTTGTGGCAAAAATGCAGAAATTCCCCTTATTTTGAAGTGAAAAGGCTGAAATTCCTCTAATTTGCGAGAAAAAAGGCAGAAATTTCCCTTATTTTGGGGCAAAATTGCAGAAATTTCAATTATTTCAGGGTAATAAGTCAGAAAATTTCTTGATTTTGAGGCAAAAAGACAGAAATTCCCTTTTTTTTAGAGGAAAAACAGAAATTCCACTTATTTAGAGGCAAAAAAGCAGAAATTCCACTTATTTTGGAGCAAAAATGAAGAAATTTCCCTTTTTTAAGGCAAAAAGTTATGCATTCCCCTTATTTTCGTGCAAAAAGGCAGAAATTCCCCGTATTTTGGAGCAAAATTGCAGAAATTCCCCTAATTGTGGTGCAAAAAGGCAGAAATTCCCTATATGTTGGGGCAAAAACACAGAAATTCTCCTTATTTTGGGGCAAAACTCAGAAATTCCACTTATTTTGGGGCAAAATTGCAGAAATTTCACTTATTTCAGGGAAAAAAGGCAGAAATTCCTAATATTTTGTGGCAAAAATGCAGAAATTCCCCTTATTTTGAGGTAAAAAGGGTGAAATTCCCCTTATTTGTGGGCAAAAAGGCAAAAAATTCCCTTATTTTGGGGCAAAATTGCAGAACCTTCACTTATTTCAGAGTAATAAGTCAGAAATTTTTCTTATTTTGGGGCAAAAAAGAAAATCCCTTTGTTTTGGGGAAAAAAAACAGAAATTCCACTTATTTAGAGGCAAAAAAGCAGAAATTCCCCTTATTTTGAAGCAAAAATGAAGAAATTTCCCTTTTTTAAGGAAAAAGTTATGCATTCTTCTTATTTTCGGGCAAAAAGGCAGAAATTCCCCGTATTTTGGAGCAAAATTGCAAAAATTCCCCTAATTGTGGGGCAAAAATGCAGAAATTCCCTATATGTTGGGGCAAAAGACAGAAATTCTCCTTATTTTGGGGCAAAACTCAGAAATTCCACTTATTTTGGGGCAAAATTCCAGAAATTTCCCTTATTCTGGGGCAAAATTGCAGAAATTTCACTTATTTTGGGCAAAATTGCAGAAATTTCACTTATTTCAGGAAAAAAAGGAATTTTGTTATTTTGGGGCAAAAAGGCAAAAATCCCCCTTATTTTGAGGTAAAAAGGCTGAAATTCCCCTTATTTGGGGGCAAAAAGGCAGAAATATCCCTTATTTTGAGGCAAAATTGCAGAAATTTCACTTATTACAGGGTAATAAGTCAGAAATTCCCCTTAATTTGTGGCAAAAAAGACATAAATTCTCTTTGTTTTGGGGGATAAAGAAGAAATTCCACTTATTTAGAGGCAAGAAGGCAGAAATTCCCCTTATTTTGGAGCAAAAATGAAGAAATTTCCCTTTTTATGGCAAAAAGGTATGCATTCCCATTATTTTCGGGCAAAAAGGCAGATTCCCCGTATTTTGGAGCAAAATTGCAGAAATTCCACTAAATTTGGGCAAAAGGAAGAAATTTTCTTTATTTTGGGGCAAAAATCATAAATTCCTTTTATTTTGGGGCAAAATTCAAGAAATTTCCTTTATTTTGGCGCAAAATTGCAGGAATTTACCTTATTTTGGGGCAAAATTGAAGAAATTTTTCTTATTTGGGGCAAAATTGCAGAAATTTCACTTATTTTCAGGTAAAAAGGCTGAAATTTCCTTTATTTTGGAGCCAAAAGGGAGAAATTCCCCTTATTTTGGGGTAAAATTTCAGAAATTTCCCTTATTATTGGAAAAATTGCAGAAATTTTTTTTTATTTTAGGGCAAAATTGCAGCAATTTCACTTATTTCAGAGAAAAAAAGCAAAAATTTTTCTCTTTTTGAGGCAAAAAGGCAGAAATTCCCATTATTTTGGGGCAAAAAGGCAGAAATTCACTTTATTTTGGGGTAAAATTGCAGAAATTTCACATATTTCAGGGCAAAAACGCAGAAATTTCCCTTATTTTGGGGCAAAATTGCAGAAATTTCATTTATTTCAGGGTAATAATTCAGAAATTCCCCTTATTTTGGGGCAAAATACAGAAATTCCCTTTTTTTGGGGGGAAAAAGACAGAAATTCCACTTATTTAGAGGCAAAAAAGCAGAAATTCTTCTTATTTTGGAGCAAAAATGAAGAAATTTTCCTCGTTTATGGCAAAAGGTTATGCATTCCCCTTATTTTCGGGCAAAAAGGCAGAAATTCCCTTTATTTTGGATTAAAATTGCAGAAATTCCCCTAATTGTGGGGCAAAAAGGCAGAAATTCCCTATATGTTGGGGCAAAAAGACAGAAATTTTCTTTATTTTGGGGCAAAACTCAGAAATTCCTTTTATTTTGGGGCAAAATTCTAGAAATTTCCCTTATTTTGGGGCAAAATTGCAGAAATTTCACTTATTTTGCGGCAAAATTGCAGAAATTTCACTTATTTTAAGGAAAAAATGCAGAAATTTTTCTTATTTTGGGGCAAAAATGCAGAAATTCCCCTTATTTTGAGTTAAAAATGCTGAAATTCCCCTTATTTGGGGGCAAAAAGGCAGAAATTTCCCTTATTTTGGGGCAAAGAGACAGAAATTCCCCTTATTTTGTGGCAAAATTGCAGAAATTTCACATATTTCAAGGCATAATTTAAAAATTTCTTATATTTTGGGGCAAAATGACAGAAATTCCGTTTATTTTTGGGTAAAGAGGCAGAAATTTCACTTATTTTGAGGTAAAAAGGCAGAAATTGCTCTAATTTTGGGGCAAAAATGAAGAAATTTCCCTTTTTTGTGGCAAAAGTTATACATTCCCCTTACTTTCGGGATAAAAAGCAGAAATTCCCCGTATTTTGAAGCAAAATTGCAGAAATTCTCTCAATTTGCGGGCAAAAATGCAGAAATTCTCCTTATTTTGGGGCAAAAAGTCAGAAAATCTCCTTTTTCGGGAGCAAACAGTCAGATATTCCCCTTATTTTGAGGCAAAATTGCAGAAATTTCCTTTATATTGTGGCAAAATTGCAGACATTTCCCTTATTTTGGGGCGAAATTGCAGAAATTTCACTTATTTCAGGGTAATAAGTCAGAAATTCCCCTTATTTTGAGGCAAAAAAGACAGAAACTCCCTTTGTTTTAGGGGAAAAAGACAGAAATTCCACTTATATAGAGGCAAAAAGGAAGAAATTCCCTTTATTTGGGAGCAAAAATGAAGAAATTTCACTTTTATGGCAAAAGGTATGCATTCCCATTATTTTCGGGCAAAAAGGCAGATATTCCCCGTATTTTGGAGCAAAAATGCAGAAATTCCCCTTATTTTTCGGCAAAAGGCAGAAATTCCGTTTATTTTGGGGCAAAAATCAGAAACTCCCATTATTTTGGGGCAAAATTCCAGAAATTTCCTTTATTTTGGGGCAAAATTGCAGGAATTTACCTTATTTTGGGGCAAAATTGCAGAAATTTCCCTTATTTGGGGCAAAATTGCAGAAATTTCACTTATTTTCAGGTAAAAAGGCTGAAATTTCCTTTGTTTTGGGGCAAAAAGGAAGAAATTCCCCTTATTTTGGGGCAAAATTGCAGAAATTTTTATTATGTAAAAGAATTGCAAAAATTTCCTTTATTTTAGGGCAAAATTGCAGAAATTTTACTTATTTCAGAGAAAAAAAGCAAAAGTTTTTCTTATTTTGGGGCAAAAAGGCAGAAATTCCCATTATTTTGGGGCAAAAAAGCAGAAATTCACTTTATTTTGAGGTAAAATTGCAGAAATTTCACATATTTCAGGACAAAAAGGCAGAAATTTCCCTTATTTTGGGGCAAAATTGCAGAAATTTCACTTATTTCATGGTAATAAGTCAGAAATTCCCATTATTTTGGGGCAAAAAAGACAGAAATTCTCTTTGTTTTGGGGGAAAAAACAGACATTCCACTTACTGAGAAGCAAAAAGTCAGAAATTCCCCTTATTTTGGAGCATAAATGAAGAAATTTCCCTTTTTTATGGAAAAAAGTTATGCATTCCACTTATTTTCAGGCAAAATGGCAGAAATTCCCCATATTTTGGAGCAAAATTGCAGAAATTCCCCGTATTTTGGAGCAAAATTGCAGAAATTCCCCTAATTGTGGTGCAAAAAGGCAGAAATTCCCTATATGTTGGGGCAAAAAGACAGAAATTCTCCTTATTTTGGAGAAAAACTCAAAAATTCCACTTATTTTGGGGCAAAATTCCAGAAATTTCCTTTATTCTGGGGCAAAATTGGAGAAATTTCACTTATTTTGGGCAAAATTGCAGAAATTTTACTTATTTCAGGGGAAAAAAAATTTGTTATTTGGGGCAAAAAGGGAGAAATTCCCCTCATTTTGAGGTAAAAAGGCTGAAATACCCCTTATTTGGGGGCAAAAAGGCAGAAATATCCCTTATTTTGGAGCAAAATTGCAGCAATTTCACTTATTTCAGGGTAATAAGTCAGAAATTCCCCTTAATTTGTGGCAAAAAAGACAGATATTCCCCTTGTTTTTGGGGAAAAAGACATAAATTCCACTTATTTAGAGGCAAAAAGGCAGAAATTTCCCTTATTTTAAAGCAACAATGAAGAAATTTCCCTTTTTATGGCAAAAAGGTATGCATTCCCATTATTTTCGGGCAAAAAGGCAGAAATTCCCCGTATTTTTGAGCAAAATTGCAGAAATTCCCCTAAATTTGGGGCAAAAGGCAGAAATTCCCTTTATTTGGGGCAATAATCAGAAATACCCCTTATTTTGGGGCAAAATTCAAGAAATTTCCTTTATTTTGGGGCAAAATTCCAGGAATTTACCTTATTTTGGGGCAAAATTGCAGAAATTTTTCTTATTTGGGGCAAAATTGCAGAAATTTCACTTATTTTTAGGTAAAAAGGCTGAAATTTCCTTTATTTTGGGTCAAAAAGTAAGAAATTCCCTGTATTTTGGGGAAAATTGCAGAAATTTCCTTTATTATTGGGAAAAATTGCAGAAATTTTTCTTATTTTAGGGCAAAATTGCAGAAATTTCACTTATTTCAGAGAAAAAAAGCAAGAATTTTTTTTATTTTGGGGCAAAAAGGCAGAAATTCCCATTATTTTGGGGCAAAAAAGCAGAAATTCACTTTATTTTGAGGTAAAATTGCAGGAATTTCACATATTTCAGGACAAAAAGTCAGAAATTTCCCTTATTTTGGGGCAAAATTGCAGAAATATCACTTATTTCATGGTTATAAGTCAGAAATTCCCATTATTTTGGGGCAAAAAAGACAGAAATTCTCTTTGTTTTGGGGGAAAAAACAGACATTCCACTTACTGAGAAGCAAAAAGTCAGAAATTCCCCTTATTTTGGAGCATAAATGAAGAAATTTCCCTTTTTTATGGAAAAAAGTTATGCATTCCACTTATTTTCAGGCAAAATGGCAGAAATTCCCCATATTTTGGAGCAAAATTGCAGAAATTCCCCGTATTTTGGAGCAAAATTGCAGAAATTCCCCTAATTGTGGTGCAAAAAGGCAGAAATTCCCTATATGTTGGGGCAAAAATACAGAAATTCTCCTTATTTTGGAGAAAAACTCAGAAATTCCACTTATTTTGGGGCAAAATTGCAGAAATTTCACTTACTTCAGGGAAAAAAGGCAGAAATTTTCCTTATTTTGGGGCATAAATGCAGAAATTCCTAATATTTTGTGGCAATAATAAGGAAATTCCCCTTATTTTGAGGTAAAAAGGGTGAAATTCCCCTTACTTGTGGGCAAAAAGGCAAAAATTTCCCTTATTTTGGGGCAAAATTGCAGAAATTTCACTTATTTCAGGGTAATAAGTCAGAAATTTTTCTTATTTTGGGGCAAAAAAGACAGAAAATCCCTTTGTTTTGGGGGAAAAAGACAGAAATTCCACTTATTTAGAGGCAAAAAAGCAGAAATTCCCCTTATTTTGAAGCAAAAATGAAGAAATTTCCCTTTTTTAAGGCAAAAAGGTATGCATTCTTCTCATTATCTTGCAAAAAGGCAGAAATTCCCCATATTTTGGAGCAAAATTGCAAAAATTCCCCTAATTGTGGGGCAAAAATGCAGAAATTCCCTATATGTTGGGGCAAAAAGACAGAAATTTTCTTTATTTTGGGGCAAAACTCAGAAATTCCACTTATTTTGGGGCAAAATTCCAGAAATTTCCTTTATTCTGGGGCAAAATTAGAGAAATTTCACTTATTTTGGGCAAAATTGCAGAAATTTCACTTATATCAGGGGAAAAAAAGAAATTTTGTTATTTTGGGGCAAAAAGGGAGAAATTCCCCTTATTTTGAGGTAAAAAGGCTGAAATTCCCCTTATTTGGGGGCAAAAAGGCAGAAATATCCCTTATTTTGGGGCAAAATTGCAGAAATTTCACTTATTTCATGTTAATAAGTCAGAAATTCCCATTATTTTGGGGCAAAAAAGACAGAAATTCTCTTTGTTTTGGGGGAAAAAACAGACATTCCACTTACTGAGAAGCAAAAAGTCAGAAATTCCCCTTATTTTGGAGCATAAATGAAGAAATTTCCCTTTTTTATGGAAAAAAGTTATGCATTCCACTTATTTTCAGGCAAAATGGCAGAAATTCCCCATATTTTGGAGCAAAATTGCAGAAATTCCCCGTATTTTGGAGCAAAATTGCAGAAATTCCCCTAATTGTGGTGCAAAAAGGCAGAAATTCCCTATATGTTGGGGCAAAAAGACAGAAATTCTCCTTATTTTGGAGAAAAACTCAAAAATTCCACTTATTTTGGGGCAAAATTCCAGAAATTTCCTTTATTCTGGGGCAAAATTGGAGAAATTTCACTTATTTTGGGCAAAATTGCAGAAATTTTACTTATTTCAGGGGAAAAAAAAATTTGTTATTTGGGGCAAAAAGGGAGAAATTCCCCTTATTTTGAGGTAAAAAGGCTGAAATACCCCTTATTTGGGGGCAAAAAGGCAGAAATATCCCTTATTTTGGAGCAAAATTGCAGCAATTTCACTTATTTCAGGGTAATAAGTCAGAAATTCCCCTTAATTTGTGGCAAAAAAGACAGATATTCCCCTTGTTTTTGGGGAAAAAGACATAAATTCCACTTATTTAGAGGCAAAAAGGCAGAAATTTCCCTTATTTTAAAGCAACAATGAAGAAATTTCCCTTTTTATGGCAAAAAGGTATGCATTCCCATTATTTTCGGGCAAAAAGGCAGAAATTCCCCGTATTTTTGAGCAAAATTGCAGAAATTCCCCTAAATTTGGGGCAAAAGGCAGAAATTCCCTTTATTTGGGGCAATAATCAGAAATACCCCTTATTTTGGGGCAAAATTCAAGAAATTTCCTTTATTTTGGGGCAAAATTCCAGGAATTTACCTTATTTTGGGGCAAAATTGCAGAAATTTTTCTTATTTGGGGCAAAATTGCAGAAATTTCACTTATTTTTAGGTAAAAAGGCTGAAATTTCCTTTATTTTGGGTCAAAAAGTAAGAAATTCCCTGTATTTTGGGGAAAATTGCAGAAATTTCCTTTATTATTGGGAAAAATTGCAGAAATTTTTCTTATTTTAGGGCAAAATTGCAGAAATTTCACTTATTTCAGAGAAAAAAAGCAAGAATTTTTTTTATTTTGGGGCAAAAAGGCAGAAATTCCCATTATTTTGGGGCAAAAAAGCAGAAATTCACTTTATTTTGAGGTAAAATTGCAGGAATTTCACATATTTCAGGACAAAAAGTCAGAAATTTCCCTTATTTTGGGGCAAAATTGCAGAAATATCACTTATTTCATGGTTATAAGTCAGAAATTCCCATTATTTTGGGGCAAAAAAGACAGAAATTCTCTTTGTTTTGGGGGAAAAAACAGACATTCCACTTACTGAGAAGCAAAAAGTCAGAAATTCCCCTTATTTTGGAGCATAAATGAAGAAATTTCCCTTTTTTATGGAAAAAAGTTATGCATTCCACTTATTTTCAGGCAAAATGGCAGAAATTCCCCATATTTTGGAGCAAAATTGCAGAAATTCCCCGTATTTTGGAGCAAAATTGCAGAAATTCCCCTAATTGTGGTGCAAAAAGGCAGAAATTCCCTATATGTTGGGGCAAAAATACAGAAATTCTCCTTATTTTGGAGAAAAACTCAGAAATTCCACTTATTTTGGGGCAAAATTGCAGAAATTTCACTTACTTCAGGGAAAAAAGGCAGAAATTTTCCTTATTTTGGGGCATAAATGCAGAAATTCCTAATATTTTGTGGCAATAATAAGGAAATTCCCCTTATTTTGAGGTAAAAAGGGTGAAATTCCCTTACTTGTGGGCAAAAAGGCAAAAATTTCCCTTATTTTGGGGCAAAATTGCAGAAATTTCACTTATTTCAGGGTAATAAGTCAGAAATTTTTCTTATTTTGGGGCAAAAAAGACAGAAAATCCCTTTGTTTTGGGGGAAAAAGACAGAAATTCCACTTATTTAGAGGCAAAAAAGCAGAAATTCCCCTTATTTTGAAGCAAAAATGAAGAAATTCCCCCTTTTTAAGGCAAAAATGTATGCATTCTTCTCATTATCTTGCAAAAAGGCAGAAATTCCCCATATTTTGGAGCAAAATTGCAAAAATTCCCCTAATTGTGGGGCAAAAATGCAGAAATTCCCTATATGTTGGGGCAAAAAGACAGAAATTTTCTTTATTTTGGGGCAAAACTCAGAAATTCCACTTATTTTGGGGCAAAATTCCAGAAATTTCCTTTATTCTGGGGCAAAATTGGAGAAATTTCACTTATTTTGGGCAAAATTGCAGAAATTTTACTTATTTCAGGGGAAAAAAAATTTGTTATTTGGGGCAAAAAGGGAGAAATTCCCCTTATTTTGAGGTAAAAAGGCTGAAATACCCCTTATTTGGGGGCAAAAAGGCAGAAATATCCCTTATTTTGGGGCAAAATTGCAGCAATTTCACTTATTTCAGGGTAATAAGTCAGAAATTCCCCTTAATTTGTGGCAAAAAAGACAGATATTCCCTTTGTTTTTGGGGAAAAAGACATAAATTCCACTTATTTAGAGGCAAAAAGGCAGAAATTTCCCTTATTTTAAAGCAACAATGAAGAAATTTCCCTTTTTATGGCAAAAAGGTATGCATTCCAATTATTTTCGGGCAAAAAGGCAGAAATTCCCCGTATTTTGGAGCAAAATTGCAGAAATTCCCCTAAATTTGGGGCAAAAGGCAGAAATTCCCTTTATTTGGGGCAAAAATCAGAAATACCCCTTATTTTGGGGCAAAATTCAAGAAATTTCCTTTATTTTGGGGCAAAATTCCAGGAATTTACCTTATTTTGGGGCAAAATTGCAGAAATTTTTCTTATTTGGGGCAAAATTGCAGAAATTTCACTTATTTTTAGGTAAAAAGGCTGAAATTTCCTTTATTTTGGGGCAAAAAGGAAGAAATTCCCTGTATTTTGGGGCAAAATTGCAGAAATTTCCTTTATTTTTGGGAAAAATTGCAGAAATTTTTCTTATTTTAGGGCAAAATTGCAGAAATTTCACTTATTTCAGAGAAAAAAAGCAAAAATTTTTCTTATTTTGGGGCAAAAAGGCAGAAATTCCCATTATTTTGGGGCAAAAAAGCAGAAATTCACTTTATTTTGAGGTAAAATTGCAGAAATTTCACATATTTCAGGACAAAAAGTCAGAAATTTCCCTTATTTTGGGGCAAAATTGCAGAAATTTCACTTATTTCATGGTAATAAGTCAGAAATTCCCATTATTTTGTGGCAAAAAAGACAGAAATTCTCTTTGTTTTGGGGGAAAAAACAGACATTCCACTTACTGAGAAGCAAAAAGTCAGAAATTCCCCTTATTTTGGAGCATAAATGAAGAAATTTCCCTTTTTTATGGAAAAAAGTTATGCATTCCACTTATTTTCAGGCAAAATGGCAGAAATTCCCCATATTTTGGAGCAAAATTGCAGAAATTCCCCGTATTTTGGAGCAAAATTGCAGAAATTCCCCTAATTGTGGTGCAAAAAGGCAGAAATTCCCTATATGTTGGGGCAAAAAGACAGAAATTCTCCTTATTTTGGAGAAAAACTCAGAAATTCCACTTATTTTGGGGCAAAATTGCAGAAATTTCACTTACTTCAGGGAAAAAAGGCAGAAATTTTCCTTATTTTGGGGCATAAATGCAGAAATTCCTAATATTTTGTGGCAATAATAAGGAAATTCCCCTTATTTTGAGGTAAAAAGGGTGAAATTCCCCTTATTTGTGGGCAAAAAGTCAAAAATTTCCCTTATTTTGGGGCAAAATTGCAGAAATTTCACTTATTTCAGGGTAATAAGTCAGAAATTTTTCTTATTTTGGGGCAAAAAAGACAGAAAATCCCTTTGTTTTGGGGGAAAAAGACAGAAATTCCACTTATTTAGAGGCAAAAAAGCAGAAATTCCCCTTATTTTGAAGCAAAAATGAAGAAATTCCCCTTTTTTAAGGCAAAAAGGTATGCATTCTTCTCATTATCTTGCAAAAAGGCAGAAATTCCCCATATTTTGGAGCAAAATTGCAAAAATTCCCCTAATTGTGGGGCAAAAATGCAGAAATTCCCTATATGTTGGGGCAAAAAGACAGAAATTTTCTTTATTTTGGGGCAAAACTCAGAAATTCCACTTATTTTGGGGCAAAATTCCAGAAATTTCCTTTATTCTGGGGCAAAATTGGAGAAATTTCACTTATTTTGGGCAAAATTGCAGAAATTTTACTTATTTCAGGGGAAAAAAAATTTTGTTATTTGGGGCAAAAAGGGAGAAATTCCCCTTATTTTGAGGTAAAAAGGCTGAAATACCCCTTATTTGGGGGCAAAAAGGCAGAAATATCCCTTATTTTGGGGCAAAATTGCAGCAATTTCACTTATTTCAGGGTAATAAGTCAGAAATTCCCCTTAATTTGTGGCAAAAAAGACAGATATTCCCTTTGTTTTTGGGGAAAAAGACATAAATTCCACTTATTTAGAGGCAAAAAGGCAGAAATTTCCCTTATTTTAAAGCAACAATGAAGAAATTTCCCTTTTTATGGCAAAAAGGTATGCATTCCAATTATTTTCGGGCAAAAAGGCAGAAATTCCCCGTATTTTGGAGCAAAATTGCAGAAATTCCCCTAAATTTGGGGCAAAAGGCAGAAATTCCCTTTATTTGGGGCAAAAATCAGAAATACCCCTTATTTTGGGGCAAAATTCAAGAAATTTCCTTTATTTTGGGGCAAAATTCCAGGAATTTACCTTATTTTGGGGCAAAATTGCAGAAATTTTTCTTATTTGGGGCAAAATTGCAGAAATTTCACTTATTTTTAGGTAAAAAGGCTGAAATTTCCTTTATTTTGGGGCAAAAAGGAAGAAATTCCCTGTATTTTGGGGCAAAATTGCAGAAATTTCCTTTATTTTTGGGAAAAATTGCAGAAATTTTTCTTATTTTAGGGCAAAATTGCAGAAATTTCACTTATTTCAGAGAAAAAAAGCAAAAGTTTTTCTTATTTTGGGGCAAAAAGGCAGAAATTCCCATTATTTTGGGGCAAAAAAGCAGAAATTCACTTTATTTTGAGGTAAAATTGCAGAAATTTCACATATTTCAGGACAAAAAGTCAGAAATTTCCCTTATTTTGGGGCAAAATTGCAGAAATTTCACTTATTTCATGGTAATAAGTCAGAAATTCCCATTATTTTGTGGCAAAAAAGACAGAAATTCTCTTTGTTTTGGGGGAAAAAACAGACATTCCACTTACTGAGAAGCAAAAAGTCAGAAATTCCCCTTATTTTGGAGCATAAATGAAGAAATTTCCCTTTTTTATGGAAAAAAGTTATGCATTCCACTTATTTTCAGGCAAAATGGCAGAAATTCCCCATATTTTGAAGCAAAATTACAGAAATTCCTCATATTTTGGAGCAAAATTGCAGAAATTCCCCTAATTTTGGTGCAAAAAGGCAGAAATTCCCTATATGTTGGGGCAAAAAGACAGAAATTCTCCTTATTTTGGAGAAAAACTCAGAAATTCCACTTATTTTGGGGCAAAATTGCAGAAATTTCAATTACTTCAGGGAAAAAAGGCAGAAATTTTCCTTATTTTGGGGCATAAATGCAGAAATTCCTAATATTTTGTGGCAAAAATGCAGAAATTCCCCTTATTTTGAGGTAAAAAGGGTGAAATTCCCCTTATTTGTAGGCATAAAGGCAAAAATTTCCCTTATTTTGGGGCAAAATTGCAGAAATTTCACTTATTTCAGGGTAATAAGTCAGAAATTTTTCTTATTTTGGGGTAAAAGAGACAGAAAATCCCTTTGTTTTGGGGGAAAAAGACCGAAATTCCACTTATTTAGAGGCAAAAAAGCAGAAATTCCCCTTATTTTGAAGCAAAAATGAAGAAATTCCCCTTTTTTAAGGCAAAAAGGTATGCATTCTTCTCATTATCTTGCAAAAAGTCAGAAATCCCCCGTATTTTGGAGCAAAATTGCAAAAATTCCCCTAATTGTGGGGCAAAAATGCAGAAATTCCCTATATGTTGGGACAAAAAGACAGAAATTCTCTTTATTTTGGGGCAAAACTCAGAAATTCCACATATTTTGGGGCAAAATTCCAGAAATTTCCTTTATTCTGGGGCAAAATTGGAGAAATTTCACTTATTTTGGGCAAAATTTCAGAAATTTCACTTATATCAGCGGAAAAAAAGAAATTTTGTTATTTTGGGGCAAAAAGGGAGAAATTCCCCTTATTTTGAGGTAAAAAGGCTGAAATTCCCCTTATTTGGGGGCAAAAAGGCAGAAATATCCCTTATTTTGGGGCAAAATTGCAGAAATTTCACATATTTCAGGGTAATAAGTCAGAAATTCCCCTTAATTTGGGGCAAAAAAGACAGATATTCCCTTTGTTTTTTGGGAAAAAGACATAAATTCCACTTATTTAGAGGCAAAAAGGCAGAAATTTCCCTTATTTTAAAGCAACAATGAAGAAATTTCCCTTTTTATGGCAAAAAGGTATGCATTGCCATTATTTTCGGGCAAAAAGGCAGAAATTCCTTGTATTTTGGAACAAAATTGCAGAAATTCCCCTAAATTTGGGGCAAAAGGCAGAAATTCCCTTTATTTGGGGCAAAAATCAGAAATACCCCTTATTTTGGGGCAAAATTCAAGAAATTTCCTTTAATTTGGGGCAAAATTGCAGGAATTTACCTTATTTTGGGGCAAAATTGCAGAAATTTTTCTTATTTGAGGCAAAATTGCAGAAATTTCACTTATTTTTAGGTAAAAAGGCTGAAATTTCCTTTATTTTGGGGCAAAAAAGAAGAAATTCCCTGTATTTTGGGGCAAAATTGCAGAAATTTCCTTTATTATTGGGAAAAATTGCAGAAATTTTTCTTATTTTAGGGTAAAATTGCAGAAATTTCACTTATTTCAGAGAAAAAAAGCAAGAATTTTTTTTATTTTGGGGCAAAAAGGCAGAAATTCCCATTATTTTGGGGCAAAAGGGCAGAAATTCACCATAGTTGGGGAAAAATAGCAGAAATTTCACATATTTCTGGGCAAAAAGTCAGAAATTTCCCTTATTTTGGGGCAAAATTGCAGAAATTTCACTTATTTCAGGGAAATAAGTCAGAAATTCCACTTATATTGAGGCAAAAAAGACAGAAATTTCCTTTGTTTTGAGAGAAAAAGACAGAAATTCCACTTATTTAGAGGCAAATAGGCAGAAATTTCCCTTATTTTGGAGCAAAAATGAAGAAATTTCCCTTTTTTATCACAAAAAGTTATATATTCCCCTTTTTTTCGGGCAAAAAGGCAGAAATTCCCTGTATTTTGGAGCAAAATTGCAGAAATTCCCATAGTTGTGGGGCAAAAAGACAGAAATTCCCTATATGTTGGGGCAAAAAGACAGAAATTCTCCTTATTTTGGGGCAAAACTCATAAATTCCACTTATTTTGAGTAAAATTCCATAAATTTCCCTTATTTTGGGGCAAAATTGCAGAAATTTCACTTATTTTGGGGCAAAATTTCAGAAATTTAACTTATTTCAGGGAAAAAGGCAGAAATTTTCTTTATTTTGGGGCAAAAAGCAAAAATTTCTAATATTTTGTGGCAAAAATGCAGAAATTCCCTTTATTTTGAGGTAAAAAGACTGAAATTCCCCTTATTTGGCGGCAAAAAGTCAGAAATTTCCCTTATTTTAAAGCAACAATGAAGAAATTTCCCTTTTTATGGCAAAAAGGTATGCATTCCCATTATTTTCGGGCAAAAATGCAGAAATTCCCGGTATTTTGGAGCAAAATTGCAGAAATTGCCCTAAATTTGGGGCAAAAGGCAGAAATTCCCTTTATTTGGGGCAAAAATCAGAAATTCCCCTTATTGTGGGGCAAAATTCCAGAAATTTCCTATATTTTGGGGCAAAATTGCAGGAATTTCACTTACTTCAGGGAAAAAAGGCAGAAATTTTCCTTATTTTGGGGCATAAATGCAGAAATTCCTAATATTTTGTTGCAAAAATGCAGAAATTCCCCTTATTTTGATGTAAAAAGGGTGAAATTCCCCTTATTTGTGGGCAAAAAGGCAAAAATTTCCCTTATTTTGGGGCAAAATTGCAGAAATTTCACTTATTTCAGGGTAATAAGTCAGAAATTTTTCTTATTTTGGGGCAAAAAAGACAGAAAATCCCTTTGTTTTGGGGGAAAAAGACAGAAATTCCACTTATTTAGAGGCAAAAAAGCAGAAATTCCCCTTATTTTGAAGCAAAAATGAAGAAATTTCCCTTTTTTAAGGCAAAAAGGTATGCATTCTTCTCATTATCTTTCAAAAAGGCAGAAATTCCCCATATTTTGGAGCAAAATTGCAAAAATTCCCCTAATTGTGCGGCAAAAATGCAGAAATTCCCTATATGTTGGGGCAAAAAGACAGAAATTTTCTTTATTTTGGGGCAAAACTCAGAAATTCCACTTATTTTGGGGCAAAATTCCAGAAATTTCCTTTATTCTGGGGCAAAATTGGAGAAATTTCACTTATTTTGGGCAAAATTGCAGAAATTTTACTTATTTCAGGGGAAAAAAAAATTTGTTATTTGGGGCAAAAAGGGAGAAATTCCCCTTATTTTGAGGTAAAAAGGCTGAAATACCCCTTATTTGGGGGCAAAAAGGCAGAAATATCCCTTATTTTGGGGCAAAATTGCAGCAATTTCACTTATTTCAGGGTAATAAGTCAGAAATTCCCCTTAATTTGTGGCAAAAAAGTCAGAGATTCCCTTTGTTTTTGGGGAAAAAGACATAAATTCCACTTATTTAGAGGCAAAAAGGCAGAAATTTCCCTTATTTTAAAGCAACAATGAAGAAATTTCCCTTTTTATGGCAAAAAGGTATGCATTCCCATTATTTTCGGGCAAAAAGGCAGAAATTCCCCGTATTTTGGAGCAAAATTGCAGAAATTCCCCTAAATTTGGGGCAAAAGGCAGAAATTCCCTTTATTTGGGGCAAAAATCAGAAATACCCCTTATTTTGGGGCAAAATTCAAGAAATTTCCTTTATTTTGGGGCAAAATTGCAGGAATTTACCTTATTTTGGGGCAAAATTGCAGAAATATTTCTTATTTGGGGCAAAATTGCAGAAATTTCACTTATTTTTAGGTAAAAAGGCTGAAATTTCCTTTATTTTGGGGCAAGAAAGAAGAAATTCCCTGTATTTTGGGGCAAAATTGCAGAAATTTCCTTTATTATTGGGAAAAATTGCAGAAATTTTTCTTATTTTAGGGCAAAATTGCAGAAATTTCACTTATTTCAGAGAAAAAAAGCAAAAATTTTTCTTATTTCGGGGCAAAAAGGCAGAAATTCCCATTATTTTGGGGCAAAAGGGCAGAAATTCACCATATTTTGGGGAAAAATAGCAGAAATTTCACATATTTCTGGGCAAAAAGTCAGAAATTTCCCTTATTTTGGGGCAAAATTGCAGAAATTTCACTTATTTCAGGGAAATAAGTCAGAAATTCCACTTATATTGAGGCAAAAAAGACAGAAATTTCCTTTGTTTTGAGGGAAAAAGACAGAAATTCCACTTATTTAGAGGCAAATAGGCAGAAATTTCCCTTATTTTGGAGCAAAAATGAAGAAATTTCCCTTTTTTATCACAAAAAGTTATATATTCCCCTTTTTTTCGGGCAAAAAGGCAGAAATTCCCTGTATTTTGGAGCAAAATTCCAGAAATTCCCATAGTTGTGGGGCAAAAAGACAGAAATTCCCTATATGTTGGGGCAAAAAGACAGAAATTCTCCTTATTTTGGGGCAAAACTCATAAATTCCACTTATTTTGTGTAAAATTCCATAAATTTCCCTTATTTTGGGGCAAAATTGCAGAAATTTCACTTATTTTGGAGCAAAATTTCAGAAATTTAACTTATTTCAGGGAAAAAAGGCAGAAATTTTCTTTATTTTGGGGCAAAAAGCAAAAATTTCTAATATTTTGTGGCAAAAATGCAGAAATTCTCTTTATTTTGAGGTAAAAAGGCTGAAATTCCCCTTATTTGGCGGCAAAAAGTCAGAAATTTCCCTTATTTTAAAGCAACAATGAAGAAATTTCCCTTTTTATGGCAAAAAGGTATGCATTCCCATTATTTTCGGGCAAAAATGCAGAAATTCCCGGTATTTTGGAGCAAAATTGCAGAAATTGCCCTAAATTTGGGGCAAAATGCAGAAATTCCCTTTATTTGGGGCAAAAATCAGAAATTCCCCTTATTGTGGGGCAAAATTCCAGAAATTTCCTATATTTTGGGGCAAAATTGCAGGAATTTCACTTACTTCAGGGAGAAAAGGCAGAAATTTTCCTTATTTTGGGGCATAAATGCAGAAATTCCTAATATTTTGTTGCAAAAATGCAGAAATTCCCCTTATTTTGATGTAAAAAGGGTGAAATTTTCCTTATTTGTGGGCAAAAAGGCAAAAATTTCCCTTATTTTGGGGCAAAATTGCAGAAATTTCACTTATTTCAGGGTAATAAGTCAGAAATTTTTCTTATTTTGGGGCAAAAAAGACAGAAAATCCCTTTGTTTTGGGGGAAAAAGACAGAAATTCCACTTATTTAGAGGCAAAAAAGCAGAAATTCCCCTTATTTTGAAGCAAAAATGAAGAAATTTCCCTTTTTTAAGGCAAAAAGGTATGCATTCTTCTCATTATCTTTCAAAAAGGCAGAAATTCCCCATATTTTGGAGCAAAATTGCAAAAATTCCCCTAATTGTGGGGCAAAAATGCAGAAATTTCCTATATGTTGGGGCAAAAAGACAGAAATTTTCTTTATTTTGGGGCAAAACTCAGAAATTCCACTTATTTTGGGGCAAAATTCCAGAAATTTCCTTTATTCTGGGGCAAAATTGGAGAAATTTCACTTATTTTGGGCAAAATTGCAGAAATTTGACTTATTTCAGGGGAAAAAAAATTTTGTTATTTGGGGCAAAAAGGGAGAAATTCCCCTTATTTTGAGGTAAAAAGGCTGAAATACCCCTTATTTCGGGGCAAAAAGGCAGAAATATCCCTTATTTTGGGGCAAAATTGCAGCAATTTCACTTATTTCAGGGTAATAAGTCAGAAATTCCCCTTAATTTGTGGCAAAAAAGTCAGAGATTCCCTTTGTTTTTGGGGAAAAAGACATAAATTCCACTTATTTAGAGGCAAAAAGGCAGAAATTTCCCTTATTTTAAAGCAACAATGAAGAAATTTCCCTTTTTATGGCAAAAAGGTATGCATTCCCATTATTTTCGGGCAAAAAGGCAGAAATTCCCCGTATTTTGGAGCAAAATTGCAGAAATTCCCCTAAATTTGGGGCAAAAGGCAGAAATTCCCTTTATTTGGGGCAAAAATCAGAAATACCCCTTATTTTGGGGCAAAATTCAAGAAATTTCCTTTATTTTGGGGCAAAATTGCAGGAATTTACCATATTTTGGGGCAAAATTGCAGAAATTTTTCTTATTTGGGGCAAAATTGCAGAAATTTCACTTATTTTTAGGTAAAAAGGCTGAAATTTCCTTTATTTTGGGGCAAAAAGGAAGAAATTCCCTGTATTTTGGGGCAAAATTGCAGAAATTTCCTTTATTATTGGGAAAAATTGCAGAAATTTTTCTTATTTTAGGGCAAAATTGCAGAAATTTCACTTATTTAAGAGAAAAAAAGCAAGAATTTTTTTTATTTCGGGGCAAAAAGGCAGAAATTCCCATTATTTTGGGGCAAAAAGGCAGAAATTCACCTTATTTTGGGGTAAAATTGCAGAAATTTCACATATTTCTGGGCAAAAAGTCAGAAATTTCCCTTATTTTGGGGCAAAATTGCAGAAATTTCACTTATTTCAGGGAAATAAGTCAGAAATTCCACTTATATTGAGGCAAAAAAAAACAGAAATTCCCTTTGTTTTGAGGGAAAAATACAGAAATTCCACTTATTTAGAGGCAAATAGGCAGAAATTTCCCTTATTTTCGAGCAAAAATAAAGAAATTTCCCTTTTTTATGGCAAAAAGTTATGCATTCCCCTTTTTTTCGGGCAAAAATCAGAAATTCCCCGTATTTTGGAGCAAAATTGCAGAAATTCCCCTAGTTGTGGGGCAAAAAGACAGAAATTCCCTATATGTTGGGGCAAAAAGACAGAAATTCTCTTTATTTTGGGGCAAAACTCATAAATTCCACTTATTTTGGGGTAAAATTCCAGAAATTTCCCTTATTTTGGGGCAAAATTGCAGAAATTTCACTTATTTTGTGGTAAAATTGCAGAAATTTCACTTATTTCAGGGAAAAAAGGCAGAAATTTTTTTTTATTTTGGGGCAAAAAGCAAAAATTCCTAATATTTTGTGGCAAAAATGCAGAAATTCCCCTTATTTTGAGGTAAAAAGGCTGAAATTACCCTTATTTGGCGCAAAAAGTCAGAAATTTCCCTTATCTTGGGGCAAAATTGCAGAAATTTCACTTATTTCAGGGTAATAAGTCATAAATTTTGCTCATTTTGGGGCAAAAAAGAAAGAAAATCCCTTTTTTGGAGGGAAAAAGACAGAAATTCCACTTATTTAGAGGCAAAAGGGCAAAAATTACCCTTATTCTGGAGCAAAAATGAAGAAATTTCCCTTTTTTATGGCATAAAGTTATGCATTCCCCTTATTTTCGGGCATAAAGGCAGAAATTCCCCGTATTTTGGAGCAAAATTGCAGAAATTCCCCTAATTGTGGGGCAAAAATGCAGATATTCTCTATATGTTGGGGCAAAAAGACAGAAATTCCTCTTATTTTGGGGCAAAACTCAGAAATTCCACTTATTTTGGGGCAAAATTCCAGAAATTCCCCTTATTTTGGGACAAAATTGCAGAAATATCACTTATTTTAGGGCAAAATTGCAGAAATTTCACTTATTTCAGGGAAAAAAGGCAGAAATTTTCCTTATTTTGGAGCAAAAAGGCAGAAATTCCTAATACTTTGTGGCAAAAATGCAGAAATTCCCCTTATTTTGAGGTGAAAAGGCTGAAATTCCCCTAATTTGCGGGAAAAAAGGCAGAAATTTCCCTTATTTTGGGGAAAAATGGCAGAAATTTCAATTATTTCAGGGTAATAAGTCAGAAAATTTCTTGATTTTGGGGCAAAAAAGACAGAAAATCCCTTTGTTTTAGAGGAAAAACAGAAATTCCACTTATTTAGAGGCAAAAAAGCAGAAATTCCCCTTATTTTGGAGCAAAAATGAAGAAATTTTCCTTTTTTAAGGCAAAAAGTTATGCATTCCCCTTTTTTTCGTGCAAAAAGGCAGAAATTCCCCGTATTTTGGAGCAAAATTGCAGAAATTCCCCTAATTGTGGTGCAAAAAGGCAGAAATTCCCTATATGTTGGGGCAAAAACACAGAAATTCTCTTTATTTTGGGGCAAAACTCAGAAATTCCACTTATTTTGGGGCAAAATTGCAGAAATTTCACTTATTTCAGGGAAAAAAGACAGAAATTCCTAATATTTTGTGGCAAAAATGCAGAAATTCCCCTTATTTTGAGGTAAAAAGCGTGAAATTCCCCTTATTTTTGGGCAAAAAGGCAAAAATTTCCCTTATTTTGGCGCAAAATTGCAGAAACTTCACTTATTTCAGAGTAATAAGTCAAAAATTTTTCTTATTTTGGGGCAAAAAAGAAAATCCCTTTGTTTTGGGGAAAAAAGACAGAAATTCCAATTATTTAGAGGCAAAAAAGCAGAAATTCCCCTTATTTTGAAGCAAAAATGAAGAAATTTCCCTTTTTTAAGGCAAAAGGGTATGCATTCTTCTTATTTTCGGGCAAAAAGGCAGAAATTCCTCGCATTTTGGAGCAAAATTGCAAAAATTCCCTTAATTGTGGGGCAAAAATGCAGAAATTCCCTATATGTTGGGGCAAAAGACAGAAATTCTCTTTATTTTGGGGCAAAACTCAGAAATTCCACTTATTTTGGGGCAAAATTCCAGAAATTTTCCTAATTCTGGGGCAAAATTGCAGAAATTTCACTTATTTTGGGCAAAATTTCACAAATTTCACTTATTTCAGGGAAAAAAAAGGAATTTTGTTATTTTGGTGCAAAAAGGCAGAAATTCCCCTTATTTTGAGGTAAAAAGGCTAAAATTCCCCTTATTTGGGGGCAAAAAGGCAGAAATATCCCTTATTTTGGGGCAAAATTGCAGAAATTTCACTTATTACAGGGTAATAAATCAGAAATTCTCCTTAATTTGGGGCAAAAAAGACAGAAATTCCCTTTTTTGGGGGGCAAGAAGAAGAAATTCCACTTATTTAGAGGCAAGAAGGCAAAAATTCCCCTTATTTTGGAGCAAAAATGAAGAAATTTCCCTTTTTATGGCAAAAAGGTATGTATTCCCATTATTTTCGGGCAAAAAGGCAGATTCCCCGTATTTTGGAGCAAAATTGCAGAAATTCCTCTAAATTTGGGGCAAAAGGCAGAAATTCCCTTTATTTCGGGGCAAAAATCATAAATTCCCCTTATTTTGGGGCAAAATTCAAGAAATTTCTTTTATTTTGAGGCAAAATTGAAGGAATTTACCTTATTTTGGGGCACAATTGCAGAAATTTTTCTTATTTGGGGCAAAATTGCAGAAATTTCACTTATTTTCAGGTAAAAAGGCTGAAATTTCCTATATTTTGGGGCAAAAAGGCAGAAATTCCCATTTTTTGGGGGCAAAAAAGGAGAAATTCACCTTATTTTTAGGTGAAATTGCAGAAATTTCACATATTTCAGGACAAAAAGGTAGAAATTTCCCTAATTTGAGGCAAAATTGCAGAAATTTCACTTATTTCAGGGTAATAAGTCAGAGATTCCCCTTATTTTGGGCCAAAAAAACCAGAAATTCCCTTTTTTTGGGGGGAAAAAGACAGAAATTCCACTTATTGAGAAGCAAAAAGGCAGAAATTCCCCTTATTTTGGAGCAAAAAATGAAGAAATTTCCCTTTTTTATGGCAAAAAGTTATGCATTCCCCTTATTTTCGTGCAAAAAGGCAGAAATTCCCCGTATTTTGGAGCAGAATTGCAGAAATTCCCCTAATTGTGGTGCAAAAAGGCAGAAATTCCCTATATGTTGGGGCAAAAACACAGAAATTCTCATTATTTTGGGTCAAAACTCAGAAATTCCACTTATTTTTGGGAAAAATTGCAGAAATTTCACTTACTTAAGGGAAAAAAGGCAGAAATTCCTAATATTTTGTGGCAAAAATGCAGAAATTCCCCTTATTTTGAGGTAAAAAGGGTGAAATTCCCCTTATTTGTGAACAAAAAGGCAAAAATTTCCCTTATTTTGGGGCAAAATTGCAGAAACTTCACTTATTTCAGAGTAATAAGTTAGAATTTTTTTTTACTTTGGGGCAAAAAAGACAGAAAATCCCTTTGTTTTGGGGAAAAAAGACAGAAATTCCACTTATTTAGAGGCAAAAAAGCAGAAATTCCCCTTATTTTGAAGCAAAAATGAAGAAATTTCTCTTTTTTAAGGCAAAAAGGTATGCATTCTTCTTATTTTCGGGCAAAAAGGCAGAAATTCCCCGTATTTTAGAGCAATATTGCAAAAATTCCCCTAATTGTGGGGCAAAAATGCAGAAATCCCCTATATGTTGGGGCAAAAGACAGAAATTCTCCTTATTTTGGGGCAAAACTCAGAAATTCCACTTATTTTGGGGCAAAATTCCAGAAATTTCCCTTATTCTGGGGCAAAATTGCAGAAATTTCACTTATTTTAGGCAAAATTGCAGAAATTTCACTTATTTCAGGGAAAAAAAGGAATTTTGTTAATTTGGGGCAAAAAGGCAGAAATTCCCATTATTTTGAGGTAAAAATGCTGAAATTCCCCTTATTTGGGGGCAAAAAGGCAGAAATATCCCTTATTTTGGGGCAAAATTGCAGAAATTTCACTTATTACAGGGTAATAAGTCAGAAATTCTCTTTAATTTGGGGCAAAAAAGACAGAAATTCCCTTTGTTTTGGGGCAAAAAGAAGAAATTCCACTTATTTAGAGGCAAGAAGGCAGAAATTCCCCTTATTTTGGAGCAAAAATGAAGAAATTTCCCTTTTTATGGCAAAAAGGTATGCATTCCCATTATTTTCGGGCAAAAAGGCAGAAATTTCTCGTATTTTGGAGCAAAATTGCAGAAATTCCCCTAAATTTGGGGCAAAAGGCAGAAATTCCCTATATTTTGGGGCAAGAATCATAAATTCCCCTTATTTTGGGGCAAAATTCAAGAAATTTCTTTTATTTTGAGGCAAAATTGAAGGAATTTACCTTATTTTGGGGCACAATTGCAGAATTTTTTCTTATTTGGGGCAAAATTGCAGAAATTTCACTTATTTTCAGGTAAAAAGGCTGAAATTTCCTTTATTTTGGGGCCAAAAGGGAGAAATTCCCCTTATTTTGGGGCAAAATTGCAGAAATTTTTATTATTATTGGGAAAAATTGCAGCAATTTTTTTTATTTTAGGGCAAAATTGCAGCAATTTCACTTATTTCAGAGAAAAAAGTAAAAATTTTTCTTATTTTGGGGCAAAAAGGAAGAAATTCCCATTATTTTGGGGCAAAAAGGCAAAAATTCACCTTATTTTGGGGTAAAATTGCAGACATTTCACATATTTCAGAGCAAAAAGGCAGAAATTTCCCTTATTTTGGGGCAAAATTGCAGAAATTTCATTTATTTCAAGGTAATAAGTCAGAAATTCCCCTTATTTTGGGGCAAAAAAATACAGAAATTCCCTTTGTTTTGGGGGAAAAAGACAGAAATTCCACTTATTTAGAGGCAAAAAAGCAGAAATTCTTCTCATTCTGGAGCAAAAATGAAGAAATTTTCCTCGTTTATGGAAAAAGGTCATGCATTCCCCTTATTTTCAGGCAAAAAGGCAGAAATTCCCTGTATTTTGGAGCAAAATTGCAGAAATTCCCCTAATTGTGGGGCAAAAAGTCAGAAATTCCCTATATGTTGGGGCAAAAACACAGAAATTCTTCTTATTTTGGGGCAAAATTCAGAAATTCCCCATATTTTGGGGCAAAATTCCAGAAATTTCCCTTATTTTGGGGCCAAATTGCAGAAATTTCACTTAATTTGGTGCAAAATTGCAGAAATTTCAATTATTTAATAAAAAGGCAGAAATTTTTCTTATTTTGGGGCAAAAATGCAGAAATTCCCCTTATTTTGAGTAAAAATGCTGAAATTCCCCTTATTTGGGGGCAAAAAGGCAGAAATTTCCCTTATTTTGGGGCAAAGAGACAGAAATTCCCCTTATTTTGTGGCAAAAATGCAGAAATTTCTTTTATTTTGGGGCAAAATTGCAGAAATTTCACATATTTCAGGGCATAATTCAAAAATTCCTTTTATTTTGGGGCAAAATGACAGAAATTCCGTTTATTTTTGGGTAAAATGCCAGAGATTTCACTTATTTTGAGGTAAAAAGGCAGAAATTGCTTTAATTTTGGGTCAAAAATGAAGAAATTTCCGTTTTTTGTGGCAAAAGGTGTACATTCCCCTTACTTTCGGGATAAAAAGCAGAAATTCCCCATATTTTGAAGAGAAATTGCAGAAATTCTCTCAATTTTCGGGCAAAAAGGCAGAAATTCTCCTTATTTTGGGGCAAAAAGACAGAAAATCTTCTTTCTCGGGAGCAAACAGTCAGAAATTCCCCTTATTTTGAAGCAAAATTGCAGAAATTTTATTTACATTGGGGCAAAATTGCAGAAATTTCCCTTATTTTGGGGCGAAATTGCAGAAATTTCACTTATTTCAGGGTAATGAGTCAGAAATTTACCTTATATTGAGGCAAAAAAGACAGAAATTCCCTTTGTTTTGAAGTAAAAATACAGAAATTCCACTTATATAGAGGCAAAAAGGAAGAAATTCCCTTTATTTTGGAGCAAAAATGAAGAAATTTCACTTTTTATGGCAAAAAGGTATGCTTTCCCATTATTTTCGGGCAAAAAGGCAGAAATTCCTTGTATATTGGAGCAAAAATGCAGAAATTCCCCTTTATTTAGGCAAAAGGCAGAAATTCCCTTTATTTTGGGGCAAAAATTAGAAATTCCCATTATTTTGGGGCAAAATTCCAGAAATTTCCTTTATTTTGGGGCAAAATTGCAGGAATTTACCTTATTTTGGGGCAAAATTGTAGAAATTTCCCTTATTTGGGGCAAAATTGCAGAAATTTCACTTATTTTCAGGTAAAAAGGCTGAAATTTCCTTTGTTTTGGTGCAAAAAGGAAGAAATTCCCCTTATTTTGGGGCAAAATTGCAGAAATTTTTCTTATTATGTGAAAAAATTGCAAAAATTTCCCTTATTTTAGGGCAAAATTGCAGAAATTTCACTTATTTCAGAGAAAAAAAGCAAAAATTTTTCTTATTTTTGGTCAAAAAGGCAGAAATTCCCATTATTTTGGGGCCAAAAGGCAGAAATTCACCTTATTTTGGGGCAAAAAGGCCGAAATTCACCTTATTTTGGGGTAAAATTGAGGAATTTCATATATTTCAGGGCAAAAAGACAGAAATTTCCCTTATTTTGGGGCAAAATTGCAGAAATTTCACTTATTTCAGGGTAATAAGTCAGAAATTTTTTTTATTTTGGGGCAAAAATACAGAAATTACCTTTTTTGAGAGGGAAAAAAACAGAAATTCCACTTATTTAGAGGCAAAAAGGCAGAAATTCCCCTTATTTTGGAGCAAAAATGAAGAAATTTCCATTTTTTAAGGCAAAAAGGTATGCATTCCCCTTATTTTCGGGCAAAAAGGCAGAATTTCACCGTATTTTGAAGCAAAATTGCAGAAATTCCTCCAATTTCGGGGCAAAAGGCAGAAATTCTCTTTATTTTTGGGCAAAAATCAGAAATTCCCCTTACTTTGGGCCAAAATTCCAGAAATTTCCTTTATTTTGGGGCAAAATTGCAGAAATTTAACTTATTTATGGGCAAAATTGCAGAATTTTCACTTATTTCAGGGAAAAAAGGCAGAAATTTTTCTTATTTTGTGGCAAAAAGGCACAAATTCCTAATATTTTGTGGCAAAAATGCAGAAATTCCCCTTATTTTGAGGTACAAAGGCTGAAATTTCCCGTATTTGGGGGCAAAGAGGCAGAAATTTTTTTTATTTTGGTGCAAAATTGCAGTAATTTACTTTATTTTGGGGCAAAATTGCAGGAATTTAACTTATTTCAGGGTAATAAATCAAAAATTTTCCTTTTTTTAGGGCAAAAAAGACAGAAATTCTCTTTGTTTTTGAGGAAAAAGTCAGAAATTCCACTTATTTAGAGGAAAAAAGTCAGAAATTCCCCTTATTTTTGAGCAAAAATGACGAAATTTCCCTTTTTTTGGCAAAAAGGCTGAAATTCCCCGTATTTTCAGGCAAAAATTCAGATATTCCCATTATGTGTGGGCCAAAAGACAGAAATTTCGTTTATTTTTGGGGTAAAGGCAGAAATTGCACTTATTTTGAGTCAAAAAGGCGGAAAATTTCCTTATTTTTGGGCAAAAATGAAGAAATTTCCCTTTTTTATGGCAAAAAGGTATACAATCCCTTTATTTTCGGGCAAAAAGGCAGAAATTCCCCGTATTTTGAAGCAAAATTGCAGAAATTCCCCTAATTGTGGGGCAAATAGGCAGAAATTCCCTATATGTTGGGGCAAAAAGACAGAAATTCTCCTTATTTTGGGGCAAAACTCAGAAATTTCACTTATTTTAGGGCAAAATTGCAGAAATTTCAGTTATTTCAGAGAAAAAAAGCAAAAATTTTTCTTATTTTGGGGCAAAAAGGCAGAAATTCCCATTATTTTGGGGCAAAAAGGCAGAAATTCACCTTATTTTGGGGTAAAATTGCAGAAATTTCACGGCAAAAAGACAGAAATTTCCCTTATTTTGGGTAAAATTGCAGAAATTTCACTTATTTCAGGGTAATAAGTCAGAAATTTTATTTATTTTGGGGCAAAAATACAGAAATTACCTTTTTTTGGGGGGAAAAATACAGAAATTCCATTTATTTAGATGCAAAAAGGCAGAAATTCCCCTTATATTGGAGCAAAAATTAAGAATTTTCCCTTTTTTTATAGCAAAAAGGTATGCATTCCCCTTATTTTCAGGCAAAAAAGGCAGAAATTCACCGAATTTTGGAGCAAAATTGCAGAAATTCACCTAATTTTAGGGCAAAAGGCAGAAATTCTCTTTATTTTGGGGCAAAAATCAGAAATTCCCCTTACTTTCGGGCAAAATTCCAGAAATTTCCTTTATTTTGGGGCAAAATTACAGAAATTTATCTTATTTATGGGCAAAATTGCAGAATTTTCACTTATTTCAGGGAAAAAAGGCAGAAATTTTCTTTATTTTGGGGCAAAAAGGCACAAATTCCTAATATTTTGTGGCAAAAATGCTGAAATTCCCCTTATTTTGAGGTAAAAAGGCTGAAATTTCCCGTATTTGGGGGCAAAAAGGCAGAAATTTTTTTTATTTTGGGGCAAAATAGCAGGAATTTACTTTATTTTGGGGCAAATTGCAGAAATTTCACTTATTTCAGGGTAATAAGTCAAAAATTTTCCTTATTTTATGGCAAAAAAGACAGAAATTCTCTTTGTTTTTGGGGAAAAAGTCAGAAATTCCACTTATTTAGAGGAAAAAAGGCAGAAATTCTCCTCATTTTGGAGCAAAAATGAAGAAATTTCCCTTTTTTATGGCAAAAAGGTATGCATTCCCCTTATTTTCGGGGAAAAGTGCAGAAATTCCCCGTATTTTGGAGCATAATTTCAGAAAATCCCCTAATTGTGGGGCAAAAATGCAGAAATTCTCTATATGTTAAGGTAAAAATACAGAAATTCTTTTTATTTGGGGGCAAAACTCAGAAATTCCACTTATTTAGAGGAAAAATGGCAGAAATTCCTCTTATTTTGGAGCAAAAATGAAGAAATTTCCCTTTTTTATGGCAAAAAGGTATGCATTCTCTTTATTTTCGGGCAAAAAGGCAGAAATTCCCTGTATTTTGGAGCAAAATTGCAGAAATTCCCCTAATTTTGGGGCAAAAGGCAGAAATTCCCCTTATTTTTGGGTAAAATTGCAGAAATTTCAAATATTTCAGGGCAAAATGGCAGAAATTCCCCTTATTTTGGGGCAAAAAGATGAAATCCATAATTTTTGGCTAAAATTGAAGAAATTTCACTCATTTCGGGACAAAAAGGCAAAAATTCCACTTAATTTCGGGCAAAAAGGCAGAAATTCCCTTTATTTTGGAGCAAAATTGCCGAAATTCCCTTAATATTGGTGCAAAAATGCAGAAATTCCCTTTATTTTGGGGCAAAAAGGCAGAAATTCTCCATATTTTGGTGCAAAAAGGCTGAAATTCCCCTTATTTTGAGGTAAAATGCTGAAATTCCCCATATTTGGGGCAAAAGGCAGAAATTCCCCTCATTTTGGGGCAAAAAGGCACAAATTTCCCTTATTTTCGGGCAAAATTGCTGAAATTTCATTTATTTCAGAGTAAAAAGTCAGAAATTCCCCTTATTTTGAAGCAAAAAGCAGAAATTTCTTTTATTATGGTACAAAATTGAAGAAATTTTCCTTATTTTGGAACAAAAAGGCAGAAATTCCCCATATTTTGGGGCAAAAGGCAGAAATTCTTCTTATTTTGAGGTAAAATGCAGAAATTCCCCTTATTTAGAGGTAAAATGAAGAAATTCTGCAAATATTGGGGGAAAATGGAGAAATTTTTTTTATTTTGGTGCTAAAAGGCAGAAATTTGCCATATTTTGAAGCAAAATTGCAGCAATTCTCAAAATTTTCAGGCAAAAAGTCAGGAATTCTTCTTATTTTGGGGCAAAAAGACAGAAAATCTCCTTTTTTAGGGGGCAAAAAGTCAGAAATTCCCCTTATTTTTGGGTAAAATTGCAGAAATTTCACTTATTTCAGAAAAAATGCAGAAATTTTCTTATTTTGGGGCAAAAAGGCAGAAATTTCTATTATTTTGGTACAAAATTGCAGAATTTTTTCTTATTTTGGGACAAAAAGGCAGAAATTCCCCATATTTTGAGGCAAAAAGGCTGAAATTCCCCTTATTTTCGGGCAAAAATCAGAAATTCCCCTTATGTTGGGGCAAAAAGACAGAAATTTCGTTTATTATTGGGGAAAAGGCAGAAATTGCACTTATTTTGAGAAAAAGGCGGAAAATTTCCTTATTTTCTGGCAAAAATGAAGAAATTTCCTTTTTTTATGGCAAAAAGGTATACATTCCCTATATTTTTGGGCAAAAAGTCAGATAATCTCTGTATTTTGGAGCAAAATTGCAGAAATGCCCCTAATATTGGGGCAAAAAGGCAGAAATTCCCTATATGTTGGGGCAAAAAGAAAGAAATTCTTTTTATTTTGGGGCAAAACTGAGAAATTCCACTTATTTAGAGGCAAAATGGCACAAATTCCTCTTATTTTGGAGCAAAAATAAAAAAATTTCCCTTTTTTATGGCAAAAAGGTATGCATTCTTCTTATTTTCAGGCAAAGAGGCAGAAATTCCTTGTATTTTGGAGCAAAATTGCAGAAATTCCCCTAATTTTGGGGCAAAAGGCAGAAATTCCCCTTATTTTGGGGTAAAATTGCAGAAATTTCAAATATTTCAGGCAAAATGGCAGAAATTCCCCTTATTTTGGGGCAAAAAGATGAAATCCATAATTTTTGGTTAAAATTGAAGAAATTACACTTATTTCGAGACAAAAAGGCAGAAATTCCACTTAATTTCGGGCAAAAAGGCAGAAATGACCTGTATTTGGGAGCAAAATTGCAGAAATTCCCCTAATATTGGTGCAAAAATGAAGAAATTCCCTTTATTTTGGGGCAAAAAGGCAGAAATTCTTCATATTTTGGTGCAAAAAGGCTGAAATTCCCCTTATTTTGAGGGAAAATGCTGAAATTCCCCATATTTTTGGGCAAAAGGCAGAAATTCCCCTCATTTTTGGGCAAAAAGGCACAAATTTCCCTTATTTTCGGGCAAAATTGCAGAAATTTCATTTATTTCAGGGTAAAAAGTCAGAAATTCCCCTTATTTTGGGGCAAAAAGCAGAAATTTCTTTTATTATGGTACAAAATTGAATAAATTTTCCTTATTTTGGAACAAAAAGGCAGAAATTCCCCATATTTTGGGGCAAAAGGCAGAAATTCTTCTTATATTGAGGAAAATGCAGAAATTCCCCATATTTTAAAGCAAAATTGCAGAAATTCTCATAATTTTCAGGCAAAAAGGCAGAAATTCTCCTTATTTTGAGGCAAAAAGACAGAAAATCTTCTTTTTTAGGAGGCAAAAAGTCAGAAATTCCCCTTATTTTGGGGCAAAATTGCAGACATTTCCTTTACATTTGGACAAAATTGCAGAAATTTCCCATATTTTGGAGCAAAATTGCAGAAATTTCACTTATTTCAGAAAAAATGCAGAAATTTTCTTATTTTGTGGCAAAAAGGCAGAAATTTCTATTATTTTAGTACAAAATTGCAGAAATTTTTCTTATTTTGGGGCAAAAAGGCAGAAATTCCCCATATTTTGGGGCAAAAAGGCTGAAATTCTCCTTATTTTCGGGCAAAAATCAGAAATTCCCCTTATGTTGGGGCAAAAAGAAAGAAATTTCGTTTATTTTTTGGAAAAGGCAGAAATTGCACTTATTTTGAATCAAAAAGGCGGAAAATTTCCTTATTTTCGGGCAAAAATGAAGAAATTTATTTTTTTATGGCAAAAAGGTATACATTCCCTTTATTTTCGGGCAAAAAGGCAGAAATTCCCCGTATTTTGGAGCAAAATTGCAGAAATTCCCCTAATTGTGGGGCAAAAAGGCAGAAATTCCCTATATGTTGGGGCAAAAAGACAGAAATTCTCTTTATTTTAGGGCAAAACTCAGAAATTTCACTTATTTTAGGGCAAAATTGCAGAAATTTCAGTTATTTCAGAGAAAAAATGCAAAAATTTTTTTTATTTTGGGGCAAAAAGGCAGAAATTCCCCTTATTTTGGGGTAAAATTGCAGAAATTTCACATATTATAGGGCAAAAAGGCAGAAATTTTCCTTATTTTGGGGCAAAATTGCAGAAATTTCACTTATTTCAGGGTAATAAATCATAAATTTTCCTTATTTTGGGGCAAAAAAGACAGAAATTCCCTTTGTTTTCGAGGAAAAAGACAGAAATTCCACTTATTTAGAGGCAAAAAGGCAGAAATTCCCCTTATTTTGGAGCAAAAATGAAGAAATTTCCCTTTTTTATGGCAAAAAAGTATGCATTCCCCTTATGTTCGGGCAAAAAGTCAGAAATTCCCCGTATTTTGGAGTAAAAATGCAGAAATTCGCCTAATTTTGGGGAAAAAGGCAGAAATTCCCCTTATTTTGGGGTAAAATTGCAGAAATTTCAAATATTTCAGGGCAAAATGGCAGAAATTCCCCTTATTTTGGGGCAAAAAAATGAAATCCATAATTTTGGCTAAAATGGAGGAAATTTCACTTATTTCGGGACAAAAAGGCAGAAATTCCATTTAATTTCGGGCAAAAAGGCAGAAATGACCCGTATTTTGGAGCAAAATTGCAGAAATTCCCTTAATATTGGTGCAAAAATGCAGAAATTCCCTTTATTTTGGGGCAAAAAAGCAGAAATTCTCCATATTTTGGTGCAAAAAGGCTGAAATTCCCCTTATTTTGAGGTAAAATGCTAAAATTTCCCATATTTTGGAGCAAAAGGCAGAAATTCCCCTCATTTTGGGGCAAAAAGGCACTAATTTCCCTTATTTTTGGGCAAAATTGCAGAAATTTCATTTATTTCAGGGTAAACAGTCAGAAATTCCCCTTATTTTGGGGCAAAAAGCAGAAATTTCTTTTATTATGGTACAAAATTGAAGAAATTTTCCTTATTTTGGAACAAAAAGGCAGAAATTCCCCATATTTTGGGGCAAAAGGCAGAAATTCTTCTTATTTTGAGGTAAAATGCAGAAATTCCCCTTATTTAAAGGTAAAATGCAGAAATTCCCCAAATATTCGGCGGAAATGCAGAAAATCCTTTTATTTTGGGGCTAAAAAGCAGAAATTCCCCGTATTTTGAAGCAAAATTGCAGAAATTCTCATCATTTTCAGGCAAAAAGGCAGAAATTCTCCTTATTTTGGGGCAAAAAGACAGAAAATCTCCTTTTTTCGGGGGCAAAAAGTCAGAAATTCCCCTTATTTTGGGGCAAAATTGCAGAAATTTATTTTACATTTGGGCAAAATTGCAGAAATTTCCCTTATTTTGGGTCTAAATTGCAGAAATTTCACTTATATCAGAAAAAATGCAGAAATTTTATTATTTTGGGGCAAAAGGCAGAAATTTCTATTATTTTGTTACAAAATTGCAGAAATTTGTCTTATTTTGGGGCAAAAGGCAGAAATTCCCCATATTTTGTGGAAAAAAGGCTCAAATTCCCCTTATTTTCGGGCAAAAAGTCAGAAATTCCTCTTATGTTGGAGAAAAAAGACAGAAATTTCGTTTATTTTTGGGAAAAAGGCAGAAATTGCACTTATTTTGAGTCAAAAAGGCGGAAAATTTCCTTATTTTCGGGCAAAAATGAAGAAATTTCCCTTTTTTATGGCAAAAAGGTATACATTCCCTTTATTTTCGGGCAAAAAGGCAGAAATTCTCCATATTTTGGAGCACAATTGCAGAAATTCCCCTAATTGTGGGGCAAAAAGGCAGTAATTCCCCATATTTTTGGGCAAAAAGACAGAAATTCTCCTTATTTTGGGGCAAAACTCAGAAATTTCACTTGTTTTAGGGCAAAATTGCAGAAATTTCAGTTATTTCAGAGAATAAAAGCAAAAATTTTTCTTATTTTGGGGCAAAAATGCAGAAATTCCCATTATTTTGGGGCAAAAAGGCAGAAATTCACCTAATTTTGGGGTAAATTTGCAGAAATTTCACATATTTCAGGGCAAAAGGCAGAAATTTAACTTATTTTGGGGCAAAATTGCAGAAATTTCACTTATTTCAGGGTAATAAGTCAGAAATTTTCTATATTTCGGGGCAAAAAAGACAGAAATTACCTTTTTTTTGGGGGAAAAAGACAGAAATTCCACTTATTTTCAGGCAAAAAGGCAGAAATTCCCCTTTTTTTGGAGCAAAAATGAAGAAATTTCGCTTTTTCATGGCAAAAAGGTATGCATTCCCCTTATTTTCGGGCAAAAGCAGAAATTCCCCGTATTTGGAACAAATTTGCAGAAAATCCCCTAATTTTGGGGCAAAAGGCAGAAATTCCCTTTATTTTGGGCCAAAAATCAGAAATTCCCCTTACTTTTGGGCAAAATTGCAGAAATTTCACTTATTTAGGGGCAAAATTGCAGAATTTTAACTTATTTCAGGGAAAAAAGCAAAAATTTTTTTTTATTTTGGGGCAAATAGGCAGAAATTCCTAATATTTTGTGGCAAAAATGCAGAAATTTCCCTTTTTTTGAGGTATAAAGGCTGAAATTTAACTTATTTGGGGGCAAAAAGGCAGAAATTTTTTTTATTTTGGGGCAAAATTGCAGGAATTTACTTTATTTTGGGGCAAAATTGCAGAAATTTCACTTATTTTGAGGTAATAAGGCTGAAATTCTTTTTATTTTTGGGAAAAAGGCAGAAATTCCCCTTATTTTGGGGTAAAATTGCAGAAATTTCAAATATTTCAGGGCAAAAAGGCAGAAATTTCCCTTATTTTGGGGTAACATTGCAGAAATTTCAAATATTTCAGGGCAAAATGGCAGAAATTCCCTTTATTTTGGGGCAAAATTATGAAATCCATAATTTTTGGCTAAAATTGAGGAAATTTCACTTATATCGGGACAAAAAGGCAGAATTTTCACTTAATTTCGGCCAAAAAGGCAGAAATTCCCCGTATTTTGGAGCAAAATTGCAGAAATTCCCCTAATTTTGGGGCAAAAGGCAGAAATTCCCTTTTTTTTGGGGCAAAAATCAGAAATTCCCCTTACTTTGGGGCAAAATTCCAGAAATTTCCTTTATTTTGGGGCAAAATTGCAGGAATTTACATTATTTTGGGGCAAAATTGCAGAAATTTCCCTTATTTCGGGCAAAATTACAGAAATTTCACTTATTTTCAGGTAAAAAGGTTGAAATTTCCTTTATTTTGGGGAAAAAAGGAGAAATTTCCCTTATGTTGGGGCAAAATTGCAGAAATTTTCCTTATTTTGGGCTAAAAGGCAGAAATTCTTTATATTTTGTGGCAAATAGGCAGAAATTTCCCTTATTTTGAGGTAATAAGGCTGAAATTCCCTTTATTTTGGGGGAAAAATGCAGAAATTCCCCTTATTTTGGGGTAAAATTGCAGAAATTTCAAATATTTCAGGGCAAAATGGCAGAAATTCCCCTTATTTTGGGGCAAAAATATGAAATCCATAATTTTTGGCTAAAATTGAGGAAATTTCACTTATTTCGGGACAAAAAGGCAGAATTTCCACTTAATTTTGGCCAAAAAGGCAGAAATGACCCGTATTTTGGAGCAAAATTGCAGAAATTCCCTTAATATTGTTGCAAAAATGCAGAAATTCCCTTTATTTTGGGGCAAAAAAGCAGAAATTCTCCATATTTTGGTGCAAAAAGGCTGAAATTCCCCTTATTTTGAGGTAAAATTCTAAAATTCCCCATATTTTGGGGCAAAAGGCAGAAATTCCCCTCATTTTGGGACAAAAAGGCACAAATTTCCCATATTTTTGGGCAAAATTGCAGAAATTTGATTTATTTCAGGGTAAAAAGTCAGAAATTCCCCTTATTTTGGGGCAAAAAGCAGAAATTTCTTTGATTATGGTACAAAATTGAAGAAATTTTCCTTATTTTGAAACAAAAAGACAGAAATTCCCCATATTTTTGGGCAAAAGGCAGAAATTCTTCTTATTTTGAGGTAAAATGCAGAAATTCCCCTTATTTAGAGGTAAAATGCTGAAATTCCCCAAATATTGGGCGGAAATGCAGAAATTCCCTTTATTTTGGGGCCAAAAAGCAGAAATTCCCCGTATTTTGAAGCAAAATTGCTGAAATTCTCATAATTTTTAGGCAAAAAGGCAGAAATTCTCCTTATTTTGGGGCAAAAAGACAGAAAATCTCCTTTTTTCGGGGGCAAAAAGTCAGAAATTCCCCTTATTTTGGGGCAAAATTGCAGAAATTTCCTTTACATTTGGGCAAAATTGCAGAAATTTCCCTTATTTTGGGTCAAATTGCAGAAATTTCACTTATATCAGAAAAAATGCAGAAATTTTCTTATTTTGGGGCAAAAAGGCAGAAATTTCTATTATTTTGTTACAAAATTGCAGAAATTTTTCTTATTTTGGGGCAAAAAGGCAGAAATTCCCCATATTTTGGGGCCAAAAGGCTGAAATTCCCTTTATTTTCGGGCCAAAAGTCAGAAATTTCCCTTATGTTGGGGAAAAAAATCAGAAATTTCGTTTATTTTTGGGGAAAAGGCAAAAATGCACTTATTTTGAGTCAAAAAGGCAGAAAATTTCCTTATTTTCGGGCAAAAATAAAGAAATTTCCATTTTTTATGGCAAAAAGTAATACATTCCCTTTATTTTCGGGCAAAAAAGCAGAAATTCTCCGTATTTTGGAGCAAAATTGCAGAAATTCCCCTAATATTGGTGCAAAAATACAGAAATTCCCTTTATTTTTGGGCAAAAAAGCAGAAATTCTCCATATTTTGGTGCAAAAAGGCTGAAATTCCCCTTCTTTTGAGGTAAAATGCTAAAATTCCCCATATTTTGGGGCAAATTGGCAGAAATTCCCCATATGTTGGGGCAAAAAGACAGAAATTCTCCTTATTTTGGGGCAAAACTCAGAAATTTCACTTGTTTTACGGCAAAATTGCAGAAATTTCAGTTATTTCAGAGAAAAAAAGCAAAAATTTTTTCTTATTTTGGGGCAAAAATGCAGAAATTCCCCTTATTTTGGAGCAAAAATGCAGAAATTCACCTAATTTTGGGGTAAATTTGCAGAAATTTCACATATGTCAGGGCAAAAAGGCAGAAATTTCCCTAATTTTGGGGCAAAATTGCAGAAATTTCACTTATTTAAGGGTAATAAGTCAGAAATTTTCTTTATTTCGGGGCAAAAAAGACAGAAATTACCTATTTTGGGGGGGAAAAAGACAGAAATTCCAATTATTTTGAGGCAAAAAGGCAGAAATTCCCCTTATTTTGGAGCAAAAATGAAGAAATTTCGCTTTTTCATGGCAAAAAGTTATGCATTCCCCTTATTTTCGGGCAAAAAGGCAGAAATTCCCCTCATTTTGGGACAAAAAGGCACAAATTTCCCATATTTTCGGGCAAAATTGCAGAAATTTCATTTATTTCAGGGTAAAAAGTCAGAAATTCCCCTTATTTTGGGGCAAAAAGCAGAAATTTCTTTGATTATTGTACAAAATTGAAGAAATTTTCCTTATTTTGAAACAAAAAGGCAGAAATTCCCCATATTTTGGGGCAAAAGGCAGAAATTCTTCTTATTTTGAGGTAAAATGCAGAAATTCCCCTTATTTAGAGGTAAAATGCTGAAATTCCCCAAATATTGGGCAGAAATGCAGAAATTCCCTTTATTTTGGGGCCAAAAAGCAGAAATTCCCTGTATTTTGAAGCAAAATTGCTGAAATTCTCATAATTTTTAGGCAAAAAGACAGAAAATCTCCTTTTTTCGGGGGCAAAAAGTCAGAAATTCCACTTATTTTGGGGCAAAATTGCAGAAATTTCCTTTACATTTGGGCAAAATTGCAGAAATTTCCCTTATTTTGGGTCAAAATTGCAGAAATTTCACTTATATCAGAAAAAATGCAGAAATTTTATTATTTTGGGGCAAAAAGGCAGAAATTTCTATTATTTTGTTACAAAATTGCAGAAATTTTTCTTATTTTGGGGCAAAAAGGCAGAAATTCCCCATATTTTGGGGCCAAAAGGCTGAAATTCCCTTTATTTTCGGGCAAAATGTCAGAAATTTCCCTTATGTTGGGAAAAAAAATCAGAAATTTCATTTATTTTTGGGGAAAAGACAAAAATGCACTTATTTTGAGTCAAAAAGGCAGAAAATTTCTTTATTTTCGGGCAAAAATAAAGAAATTTCCATTTTTTATGGCAAAAAGGTATACATTCCCTTTATTTTCGGGCAAAAAAGCAGAAATTCTCCGTATTTTGGAGCAAAATTGCAGAAATTCCCCTAATATTGGTGCAAAAATACAGAAATTCCCTCTATTTTTGGGCAAAAAAGCAGAAATTCTCCATATTTTGGTGCAAAAAGGCTGAAATTCTCCTTCTTTTGAGGTAAAATGCTAAAATTCCCCAGATTTTGGGGCAAATTGGCAGAAATTCCCCATATGTTGGGGTAAAAAGACAGAAATTCTCCTTATTTTGGGGCAAAACTCAGAAATTTCACTTGTTTTACGGCAAAATTGCAGAAATTTCAGTTATTTCAGAGAAAAAAAGCAAAAATTTTTTCTTATTTTGGGGCAAAAATGCAGAAATTCTCCTTATTTTGGAGCAAAAAGGCAGAAATTCACCTAATTTTGGGGTAAATTTGCAGAAATTTCACATATGTCAGGGCAATAAGGCAGAAATTTCCCTTATTTTAGGGCAAAATTGCAGAAATTTCACTTATTTAAGGGTAATAAGTCAGAAATTTTCTTTATTTCGGGGCAAAAAAGACAGAAATTACCTATTTTTGGGGGGAAAAAGACAGAAATTCCACTTATTTTGAGGCAAAAAGGCAGAAATTCCCCTTATTTTGGAGCAAAAATGAAGAAATTTCGCTTTTTCATGGCAAAAAGTTATGCATTCCCCTTATTTTCGGGCAAAAAAGCAGAAATTCCCCGTATTTGGAACAAAATTGCAGAAATTACCCTAATTTTGGGGCAAAAGGCAGATATTCCCTTTATTTTAAGGCAAAAATCAGAAATTCCCCTTACTTTTGGGCAAAATTGCAGAAATTTCACAAATTTAGGGGCAAAATTGCGGAAATTTCACTTATTTCAGGGAAAAAAGCAGAAATTTTCCTTATTTTGGGGCAAAAATGCAGAAATTTTCCTTATTTTGAGGTATAAAGGCTGAAATTTCCCTTATTTGGGGGCAAAAAGGCAGAAATTTTTTTTATTTTGGGGCAAAATTGCAGGAATTTACCTTATTTAGGGGCAAAATTGCATAAATTTCACTTATTTCAGTGTAATAAGTCAGAAAATTTCCTTAATTTGTGGCAAAAAAGACAGAAATTCCCTTTGTTTGAGGGAAAAAGACAGAAATTCCACTTCTTTAGAGGCAAAAAGGCAGAAATTCCCCTTATTTTGGAGCAAAAATGAAGAAATTTTCCTTTTTTATTGCAAAAAGGTATGCATTCCCATTATTTTCTGTCAAAAAGGCAGAAATTCCCCTTATTTTGGAACAAAATTGCAGAAATTGCCCTAATTTTGGGACAAAAGGCAGAAATTCCCTTTATTTTGGGGCAAAAATCAGAAATTCCCCTCATTTTGGGGCAAAAAGGCACAAATTTCCCTTATTTTCGGGCAAAATAGTAGAAATTTCATTTATTTCAAGGCAAAAATTCAGAAATTCCCATTATTTTGGGGCAAAAAGTAGAAATTTCTTTTATTATGGTACAAAATTGAAGAAATTTTCCTTATTTTGGAACAAAAAGGCAGAAATTCCCCATATTTTGGGGCAAAAGGCAGAAATTCTTCTTATTTTGAGGTAAAATGCAGAAATTTCCTTTATTTAGAGGTAAAATGCAGAAATTACCCAAATATTGGCGGAAAATGCAGAAATTCCTTTATTTTGGGGATAAAAGGCAGAAATTCCCCGTATTTTGAAGCAAAATTGCAGAAATTCTCATAATTTTCTGGCAAAAAGTCAGAAATTCTCCTTATTTTGAAGCAAAAAGACAGAAAATTTCCTTTTTTCGGGAGCAAAAAGTCAGAAATTCCCCTTATTTTGGGGCAAAATTGCAGAAATTTCCTTTACATTGTGGCAAAATTGCAGAAATTTCCCTTATTTTGGGGCAAAATTGCAGAAATTTCACTTATTTCAGGGTAATAAGTCAGAAATTCCCCTTATTTTGGGGCAAAAAAGACAGAAATTCCCTTTGTTTTGGGGAAAAAAGACAGAAATTCCACTTAGTTAGAGGCAAAAATGCAGAAATTCCCCTTATTTTGGAGCAAAAATGAAGAAATTTTCCTTTTTATGGCAAAAAGGTATGCATTCCCATTATTTTCGTGCAAAAAGGCAGAAATACCCCGTATTTTGGAGCAAAATTGCAGAAATTGCCCTAATTTGGGGGCAAAAGGCAGAAATTCCCTTTATTTTGGGGCAAAAATCAGAAATTCCCCTTATTTTGGGGCAAAATTCAAAAAATTTCCTTTATTTTGGGGCAAAATTGCAGGAATTTACCTTATTTTGGGGCAAAATTGCAGAAATTTCTTTTATTTGGGGCAAAATTGCATAAAATTCACTTATTTTCAAGTAAAAAGGCTGAAATTTCCTTTATTTTGGGGCAAAAAAGAGAAATTCCCCTTATTTTGGGGCAAAATTGCAGAAATTTCCCTTATTATGGAAAAATTGCAGAAATTTCCCTTATTTTAGGGCAAAATTGCAGAAATTTCACTTATTTCAGGGTAATAAGTCAGAAATTCCCGCTTATTTTGGGGCAAAAAATACAGAAATTCCCGTTGTTTTGGGGGAATAAGATAGAAATTCCACTTATTTAGAGGCAAAAAGGCAGAAATTCCCCTTATTTTGGGGCAAAATTGCAGAAATTTCCTTTACATTGGGGCAAAATTGCAGAAATTTCCCTTATTTTGGGGCAAAATTGCAGAAATTTCACTTATTTCAGGGTAATAAGTCAGAAATTCCCCTTATTTTGGGGCAAAAAAGACAAATATTCTCTTTGTTTTGGGGGAAAAAGACAGAAATTCCACTTAGTTAGAGGCAAAAATGCAGAAATTCCCCTTATTTTGGAGCAAAAATGAAGAAATTTTCCTTTTTATGGCAAAAAGGTATGCATTCCCATTATTTTCTGGCAAAAAGGCAGAAATTCCCCGTATTTTGGAGCAAAATTGCAGAAATTCCCCTAATTTTGGGGCAAAAGGCAGAAATTCCCTTTATTTTGGGACAAAATTCAGACATTCCCCTTATTTTGGGGCAAAATTCAAGAAATTTCCTTTATTTTGGGGTAAAATTGCAGGAATTTACCTTATTTTGGGGCAAAATTGCAGAAATTTGCTTAATTTGGGGCAAAATTGCATAAAATTCACTTATTTTCAGGTAAAAATGCTGAAATTTTCTTTATTTTGGGGCAAAAAAAGAGAAATTCCCGTTATTTTGTGGCATAATTGCAGAAATTTCCCTTGTTATGGGAAAAAATTGCAGAAATTTCCCTTATTTTAGCACAAAATTGCAGATATTTCACTTATTTCAGAGAAATAAAGCAAAAATTTTTCTTATTTTGGGGCAAAAAGGTAGAAAATCTCATTATTTTAGGGCAAAAAGGCAGAAATTCACCTTATTTTGCGGAAAAATTGCAGAAATTTCACATATTTCAGGGCAAAAAGGCAGAAATTTCCCTTTTTTGGGGCAAAATTGCAGAAATTTCACTTATTTCAGGGTAATAAGTCAGAAATTCCCCCTTATTTTGGGGCTAAAAATACAGAAATTCCCGTTGTTTTGGGGAAAAAAGAGAGAAATTCCACTTATTTAGAGTCAAAAAGGGAGAAATTCCCCTTATTTTGGAGCAAATATGAAGAAATTTCCCATTTTTATGGCAAAAAGATATGCATTTCCCTTATTTTTGGGAAAAAAGGCAGAAATTCTTCGTATTTTGGAGCAAAATTGCAGAAATTCCCCTAATTCTGGGGCAAAAGGCAGAAATTCCCTATATGTTGGGGCAAAATAACAGAAATTCTCCTTATTTTGGGGCAAAACTCAGAAATTCCACTTCTTTTGGGGCAAAATTCCAGAAATTTCCTTATTTTTGGGGCAAAATTGCAGAAATTTTACTTATTTTGGGGCAAAATTGCAGAAATTTCACTTATTTCAGGGAAAAAAGTCAGAAATTTTCCTTATTTTGGGGCAAAATAACAGAAATTCCTAATATTTTGTGGCAAAAATGCAGAAATTCCTCTTTTTGAGGTAAAAAGGCTGAATTCCCCTTATTTGGGGGCAAAAAGGCAGAAATTTCCCTTATTTTGGGGCAAAATTGCAGAAATTTCACTTATTTCAGGGTAATGAGTCAGAAATTCCTCTTATTTTGGGGCAAAAAAGAGAGAAATTCCCTTTGTTTTGTGGGAAAAAGACAGAAATTCCACTTATTTAGAGGCAAAAATGCAGAAATTCCCCTTATTTTGGAGCAAAAATGAAGAAATTTCATTTTTTATGGCAAAAAGGTATGCATTCCCATTATTTTCGGGCAAAAACGCAGAAATTCCCTGTATTTTGGAGCAAAAAGGCAGAAATTCCCCGTATTTTGGAGCAAAATTGCAGAAAATCCCCTAATTTTGGGGCAAAAATCAGAAACTTAATTTTGGGGCAAAATTCAAAAAATTCCCTTTATTTTGGGGCAAAATTGGAGGAATTTACCTTATTTTTGGGCAAAATTGCAGAAATTTCCCTTATTTGGGGCAAAATTGCAGAAATTTCACTTATTTTCAGGAATAAGGGTTGATATATCCTTTATTTTTGGGCAAAAAGTGAGAAATTTCTCTTATTTTGGGGCAAAATTGCAAAAATTTCTCTCATTATGGGGAAAAATTGCAAAAATTTTCTTTATTTTAGAACAAAATTGCAGAAATTTCACTTATTTCAGAGAAAAAAAGCAAAAATTTTTCTTATTTTGGGGCAAAAAGGCAGAAATTCCCATTATTTTGGGGCAAAAAGGCAGAAATTCGACTTATTTTGTGGTAAAATTGCAGAAATTCCCCTAATTTAGGGGCAAAAGGCAGAAATTCCCTTTATTTTGGGGCAAAAATCATAAATTCCCCTTATTTTGGGGCAAAATTCAAGAAATTTCCTTTAATTTGGGGCAAAATTGCAGGTATTTACCTTATTTTGGGGCAAAATTGCAGAAATTTTTCTCATTTGGGGCAAAATTGCAGAAACTTCAATTATTTTCAGGTAAAAAGGCTGAAATTTCTTTTATTTTGGGGCAAAAAGGGAGAAATTCCCCTTATTTTGGGGCAAAATTGCAGAAATTTTCCTTATTTTAGGGTAAAATTGCAGAAATTTCACTTATTTCAGAGAAAAAACGCAAAAATTTTTCTTATTTTGGGGCAAAAAGGCAGAAATTCCCATTATTTTGGGGCAAAAAGGCAGAAATTCGACTTATTTTGGGGTAAAATTGCAGAAATTTCACATATTTCAGGACAAAAAGGCAGAAATTTCCCTTATTTTGGGGCAAAATTGCAGAAATTTCACTTATTTCATGGTAATAAGTCAGAAATTCCTTTTATTTTGGGGCAAAAAAGACAAAAAATCCTTTTGTTTTGGAGGAAAAAGACAGAAATTCCACTTATTTAGAGGCAAAAAGGCAGAAATTCCCATTATTTTGGAGCAAAAATGAAAAAATTTCCCTTTTTTATGGCAAAAAGTTATGCATTCCACTAATTTTCGGGCAATAAAACAGAAATTCCCCGTATTTTGGAGCAAAATTGCAGAAATTCCCCTAATTGTTGGGCAAAAATGCAGAAATTCGTAATATGTTGGGGCAAAAAGACAGAAATTCTCCTTATTTAAAGGCATAATTCAGAAATTCCACTTATTTTGGGGAAAAAATCCAAAATTTCTCTTATTTTGGGGCAAAATTGCACAAATTTCACTTATTTCAGGGAAAAAAGGCAGAAATTTTCCTTATTTTGGGGAAAAAATGTAGAAATTCTTAATATTTTGTGGCAAAAATGCAGAAATTCCATTTATTTTGGGGCAAAAAAGCAGAAATTCTCCATATTTTGGTGCAAAACTGCTGAAATTCCCCTTATTTTGAGGTAAAATGGTGAAATTCCACATATTTTGGGGCAAAGGCAGAAATTCCTTTTATTTTGAAGCAAAAATGCACAAATTTCCCTTATTTTCGGGCAAAATAGTAGAAATTTCATTTATTTCAAGGCAAAAATTCAGAAATTCCCATTATTTTGGGGCAAAAAGTAGAAATTTCTTTTATTATGGTACAAAATTGAAGAAATTTTCCTTATTTTGGAACAAAAAGGCAGAAATTCCCCATATTTTGGGGCAAAAGGCAGAAATTCTTCTTATTTTGAGGTAAAATGCAGAAATTCCATTTATTTAGAGGTAAAATGCAGAAATTACCCAAATATTGGGGGAAAATGCAGAAATTCCTTTATTTTGGGGATAAAAGGCAGAAATTCCCCATATTTTGAAGCAAAATTGCAGAAATTCTCATAATTTTCTGGCAAAAAGTCAGAAATTCTCCTTATTTTGGAGCAAAAAGACAGAAAATTTCCTTTTTTCGGGAGCAAAAAGTCAGAAATTCCCCTTATTTTGGGGCAAAATTGCAGAAATTTCCTTTACATTTGAGCAAAATTGCAGAAATTTCTTTTATTTTGGGCAAAATTGCAAAAATTTCACTTATTACAGAAAAAAGGTAGAAATTTTCTTATTTTGTGGCAAAATGGAAGAAATTCCCCTTATTTTGAGGTAAAAAGGCTAAAATTTCCCTTATTTTCGGGCAAAAAGTCAGAAATTCCCCTTATTTTGGGGCAAAAATACAGAAATTTCGTTTATTTTTGGTGAAAAGGCAAAAATTTCACTTATTTCACGGCAAAGTGGCAGAAATTCCCCTTATTTTCGGCGAAAAAGGCAGAAAATCCCCGTATTTTGGAGCAAAATTGCAGAAATTCACTTATTTTGTGGTAAAAAATACAGTAATTTTCTTTATTTTGGGGCAAAAAGGCAGATATTCTCCTTATTTTGGGGCAAAAGGCAGAAATTCCTCTTATTTTAGGGCCAAATTGCAGAAATTTCCCTTATTTGTGGTCAAAAAACAGAAATTCCCATTATTTTGAGGCAAAATTGCAGAAATTTCCCATATTATGGGGAAAAAATTGCAGAAATTTCCCTTATTTTATTGCAAAATTGCAGAAATTTCACTTATTTCAGAGAAAAAAAGCAAAAATTTTTCTTATTTTGGGGCAAAAAGGCAGAAAATCCCATTATTTTGGGGCAAAAAGGCAGAAATTCACCATATTTTGGGTTAAAATTGCAGATATTTCACATATTTCAGGGCAAAAAGGCAGAAATTTCCCTTATTAGGGGGAAAATTGCAGAAATTTCACTTATTTCAGAATAATAAGTCAGAAATTTTCCTTATTTTTGGGCAAAAAAGACAGAAATTCCCTTAGTTTTGGGGGAAAAAGACAGAAATTCCACTTATTTAGAGGCAAAAAGGCAGATATTCCCCTTATTTTGGAGCAAAAATGAAGACATTTCCCTTTTTTATGGCAAAAAAGTATGCATTCCCCTTATTTTCGGGCAAAAAGGCAGAAATTTCCCGTATTTTGGAGCAAAAGTGCAGAAAATCTCCTAATTGTGGGGCAAAAGGCAGAAATTCTCTATATGTTGGGGCAAAATACAGAAATTCTTATTATTTTGGGGCAAAACTCAGAAATTCCACTTATTTAGAGGCAAAATGGCAGAAATTCCTTTTATTTTGGAGCAAAAATGAAGAAATTTCCCTTTTTTATGGCAAAAAGGTATGCATTCCCCTTATTGTCGTGCAAAAAAGCAGAAATTCCCCGTATTTTGGAGCAAAATTGCAGAAATTCTCCTAATTGTGGGGCAAAAAGCCAGAAATTCCCTATATGTTAGGGCAAAAAGACAGAAATTCTCTTTATTTTGGGGCAAAACTCAGAAATTCCACTTATTTTGGGGCAAAATTCATGAAATTTTTCTTATTTTAGGGCAAAATTGCAGAAATTTCACTTACTTTGTGGCAAAATTGCAGAAATTTCACTTATTTCAGAAAAAAAGGCAGAAATTTTCTTTTTTGGAGTAAAAAGTCAGAAATTCCTAATATTTTGTGGCAAAAATGCAGAAATTCCCCTTATTTTGAGGTAAAAATGCTGAAATTCCCCTTATTTGGGGGCAAAAAGGCAGAAATTTCCCTTATTTTGGGGCAAAATTGCAGAAATTACACTTATTATGGGGCAAAATTGCCGAAATTTCACTTATATCAGGGGAAAAAAGCAGAATTTTTCTTATTTTGGGGCAAAAAGGCAGAAATTTCCCATATTTTGGGGCAAAAATACAGAAATAACCATTATTTTGAGGTAAAAAGGCTGAAATTCCCTTTATTTGGGGGCAAAAAAGCAGAAATTTTCCTTATTTTGGGGCAAAATTGCAGAAATTTCCTTTACATTTGAGCAAAATTGCAGAAATTTCTTTTATTTTGGGCAAAATTGCAAAAATTTCACTTATTACAGAAAAAAGGTAGAAATTTTCTTATTTTGTGGCAAAATGGAAGAAATTCCCCTTATTTTGAGGTAAAAAGGCTAAAATTTCCCTTATTTTCGGGCAAAAAGTCAGAAATTCCCCTTATTTTGGGGCAAAAATACAGAAATTTCGTTTATTTTTGGTGAAAAGGCAAAAATTTCACTTATTTCACGGCAAAGTGGCAGAAATTCCCCTTATTTTCGGCGAAAAAGGCAGAAAATCCCCGTATTTTGGAGCAAAATTGCAGAAATTCACTTATTTTGTGGTAAAAAATACAGTAATTTTCTTTATTTTGGGGCAAAAAGGCAGATATTCTCCTTATTTTGGGGCAAAAGGCAGAAATTCCTCTTATTTTAGGGCCAAATTGCAGAAATTTCCCTTATTTGTGGTCAAAAAACAGAAATTCCCATTATTTTGAGGCAAAATTGCAGAAATTTCCCATATTATGGGGAAAAAATTGCAGAAATTTCCCTTATTTTATTGCAAAATTGCAGAAATTTCACTTATTTCAGAGAAAAAAAGCAAAAATTTTTCTTATTTTGGGGCAAAAAGGCAGAAAATCCCATTATTTTGGGGCAAAAAGGCAGAAATTCACCATATTTTGGGTTAAAATTGCAGATATTTCACATATTTCAGGGCAAAAAGGCAGAAATTTCCCTTATTAGGGGGAAAATTGCAGAAATTTCACTTATTTCAGAATAATAAGTCAGAAATTTTCCTTATTTTTGGGCAAAAAAGACAGAAATTCCCTTAGTTTTGGGGGAAAAAGACAGAAATTCCACTTATTTAGAGGCAAAAAGGCAGAAATTCCCCTTATTTTGGAGCAAAAATGAAGACATTTCCCTTTTTTATGGCAAAAAAGTATGCATTCCCCTTATTTTCGGGCAAAAAGGCAGAAATTTCCCGTATTTTGGAGCAAAAGTGCAGAAAATCTCCTAATTGTGGGGCAAAAAGGCAGAAATTCTCTATATGTTGGGGCAAAATACAGAAATTCTCCTTATTTTGGGGCAAAACTCAGAAATTCCACTTATTTAGAGGCAAAATGGCAGAAATTCCTTTTATTTTGGAGCAAAAATGAAGAAATTTCCCTTTTTTATGGCAAAAAGGTATGCATTCCCCTTATTGTCGTGCAAAAAAGCAGAAATTCCCCGTATTTTGGAGCAAAATTGCAGAAATTCTCCTAATTGTGGGGCAAAAAGCCAGAAATTCCCTATATGTTAGGGCAAAAAGACAGAAATTCTCTTTATTTTGGGGCAAAACTCAGAAATTCCACTTATTTTGGGGCAAAATTCATGAAATTTTTCTTATTTTAGGGCAAAATTGCAGAAATTTCACTTACTTTGTGGCAAAATTGCAGAAATTTCACTTATTTCAGAAAAAAAGGCAGAAATTTTCTTTTTTGGAGTAAAAAGTCAGAAATTCCTAATATTTTGTGGCAAAAATGCAGAAATTCCCCTTATTTTGAGGTAAAAATGCTGAAATTCCCCTTATTTGGGGGCAAAAAGGCAGAAATTTCCCTTATTTTGGGGCAAAATTGCAGAAATTACACTTATTATGGGGCAAAATTGCCGAAATTTCACTTATATCAGGGGAAAAAAGCAGAATTTTTCTTATTTTGGGGCAAAAAGGCAGAAATTTCCCATATTTTGGGGCAAAAATACAGAAATAACCATTATTTTGAGGTAAAAAGGCTGAAATTCCCTTTATTTGGGGGCAAAAAAGCAGAAATTTTCCTTATTTTGGGGAAAAATTGCAGAAATTTCACTTATTTAAGGGTAATATGCCAGAAATTTTTTTTATTTGGGGGCAAAAAAGACAAAAATTCTCCTTATTTTGGGGCAAAACTCAGAAATTCCACTTATTTTGGGGAAAAATTTCAGTAATTTCACTTATTTTGGGGCCAAATTGCAGAAATTTCACTTATTTTGGGGAAAATTGCAGAAATTTCACTTATTTCAGAAAAAAAAAAAACAGAAAATTTTTTATTTTAGTGCAAAAAGGCAGAAATTTCTTTTATTTTGGTACAAAATTGCAGAAATTTTTCTTATTTTGGGGCAAAAAGGCAGAAATTTCCCATATTTTGGAGCAAAAATGCAGAAATTCTTTTTATTTTGAGGTAAAAAGGCTGAAATTCCCCTTTTTGGTTGCAAAAAGGCAGAAATTTCCCTTATTTTGGGGCAAAATTGCAGAAATTTCACTTATTTCCGGGTAATAAGTCAGAAATTTTCCTTATTTTGGGGCAAAAAAGACAGAAATTCCCTTTATTTTGGGAAAAAAAACAGAAATTCCACTTATTTAGGGGCAAAAAAGCAGAAATTCCCCTTATTTTGGAGCATAAATGAAGAAATTTCTTTTTTTTATGGCAAAAAGTTATGCATTCTTCTTATTTTCAGGCAAAAAGCAGAAATTCCCCGTATTTTGGAGCAAAATTGCAGAAATTCCCCTAATTGTGGGGCAAAAAGGCAGAAATTCTCTATATTTTGGGGCAAAAAGACATAAATTCTCCTTATTTTGGGGCAAAACTCAGAAATTCCACTTATTTTGGTGCAAAATTTCAAAAATTTCCCTTATTTTGGGGCAAAATTGCAGAAATTCCCCTTATTTTGAGGTAAACAGGCTGAAATTCCCCTTATTTGGGGGCCAAAAGGCAGAAATTTCCCTTATTTTGGGGGAAAATTGCAGAAATTTCACTTATTTCAGGGTAATAAGTCAGAAATTTTTTTTATTTTGGGGCAAAAAAGAAAGAAATTCCCTTTGTTTGGGGGAAAGACAGAAATTCCACTTATTTAGAGGAAAAAAAAGCAGAAATTCCCCTTATTTTGTTGCAAAAATGAAGAAATTTCCCTTTTTTATGGCAAAAAGGTATGCATTCTTCTTATTTTCTGGCAAAAAAGCAGAAATTCCCCGTATTTTGGAGCAAAATTGCCGAAATTCCCCTAATTGTGGGGCAAACAGGCAGAAATTCCCTATATGTTTGTGCAAAAAAACAGAAATTTTCCTTATTTTGGGGCAAAACTCATAAATTCCACTTATTTTGGGGCAAAATTCCAGAAATTTCCCTTATTTTGGGGCAAAATTGCAGAAATTTCACTTATTTTGTGGCAAAATTGCAGAAATTTCTCTTATTTCAGGGAAAATAACAGAAATTTTCTTATTTTGTGGGAAAAGGCAGAAATTTCTTTTATTTTGGTACAAAATTGTAGAAATTTTTCTTATTTTGGGCAGAGGCAGAAATTTCCCATATTTTGTGGCAAAAATGCAGAAATTCCTCTTATTTTGAGGTAAAAAGGCTGAAATTCCCCTTATTTTGGGGCAAAAAGTCAGAAATTCTTCTTATTTCTGGTCAAAATGCAGACATTTCCCTTATTTTGGGGAAAAATTTTAGAAATTTAACTTATTTCAGGGCAAAAATCAGAAATTCCCGTTATTTTGGGGCAAAAAGACTGAAATTCCGTATATTTTTGTGAAAATTCAGAAATTGCACTTATTTTGAGTCAAAAAGGCGGCAAATCCCCTTATTTTGAGGTAAAAATGAAGAAATTTCTCTTTTTTATGGCAAAAAGTATACCTTCCCTCTATTTTCAGGCAAAAAGGCAGAAATTCCCCTTATTTTGGAGCAAAAGTGCAGAAAATCTCCTAATTGTGGGGCAAAAAGGCAGAAATTCTCTATATGTTGGGGCAAAATACAGAAATTCTCCTTATTTTGGGGCAAAACTCAGAAATTCCACTTATTTAGAGGCAAAATGGCAGAAATTCCTTTTATTTTGGAGCAAAAATGAAGAAATTTCCCTTTTTTATGGCAAAAAGGTATGCATTCCCCTTATTGTCGTGCAAAAAAGCAGAAATTCCCCGTATTTTGGAGCAAAATTGCAGAAATTCTCCTAATTGTGGGGCAAAAAGCCAGAAATTCCCTATATGTTAGGGCAAAAAGACAGAAATTCTCTTTATTTTGGGGCAAAACTCAGAAATTCCACTTATTTTGGGGCAAAATTCATGAAATTTTTCTTATTTTAGGGCAAAATTGCAGAAATTTCACTTACTTTGTGGCAAAATTGCAGAAATTTCACTTATTTCAGAAAAAAAGGCAGAAATTTTCTTTTTTGGAGTAAAAAGTCAGAAATTCCTAATATTTTGTGGCAAAAATGCAGAAATTCCCCTTATTTTGAGGTAAAAATGCTGAAATTCCCCTTATTTGGGGGCAAAAAGGCAGAAATTTCCCTTATTTTGGGGCAAAATTGCAGAAATTACACTTATTATGGGGCAAAATTGCCGAAATTTCACTTATATCAGGGGAAAAAAGCAGAATTTTTCTTATTTTGGGGCAAAAAGGCAGAAATTTCCCATATTTTGGGGCAAAAATACAGAAATAACCATTATTTTGAGGTAAAAAGGCTGAAATTCCCTTTATTTGGGGGCAAAAAAGCAGAAATTTTCCTTATTTTGGGGCAAAATTGCAGAAATTTCCTTTACATTTGAGCAAAATTGCAGAAATTTCTTTTATTTTGGGCAAAATTGCAAAAATTTCACTTATTACAGAAAAAAGGTAGAAATTTTCTTATTTTGTGGCAAAATGGAAGAAATTCCCCTTATTTTGAGGTAAAAAGGCTAAAATTTCCCTTATTTTCGGGCAAAAAGTCAGAAATTCCCCTTATTTTGGGGCAAAAATACAGAAATTTCGTTTATTTTTGGTGAAAAGGCAAAAATTTCACTTATTTCACGGCAAAGTGGCAGAAATTCCCCTTATTTTCGGCGAAAAAGGCAGAAAATCCCCGTATTTTGGAGCAAAATTGCAGAAATTCACTTATTTTGTGGTAAAAAATACAGTAATTTTCTTTATTTTGGGGCAAAAAGGCAGATATTCTCCTTATTTTGGGGCAAAAGGCAGAAATTCCTCTTATTTTAGGGCCAAATTGCAGAAATTTCCCTTATTTGTGGTCAAAAAACAGAAATTCCCATTATTTTGAGGCAAAATTGCAGAAATTTCCCATATTATGGGGAAAAAATTGCAGAAATTTCCCTTATTTTATTGCAAAATTGCAGAAATTTCACTTATTTCAGAGAAAAAAAGCAAAAATTTTTCTTATTTTGGGGCAAAAAGGCAGAAAATCCCATTATTTTGGGGCAAAAAGGCAGAAATTCACCATATTTTGGGTTAAAATTGCAGATATTTCACATATTTCAGGGCAAAAAGGCAGAAATTTCCCTTATTAGGGGGAAAATTGCAGAAATTTCACTTATTTCAGAATAATAAGTCAGAAATTTTCCTTATTTTTGGGCAAAAAAGACAGAAATTCCCTTAGTTTTGGGGGAAAAAGACAGAAATTCCACTTATTTAGAGGCAAAAAGGCAGATATTCCCCTTATTTTGGAGCAAAAATGAAGACATTTCCCTTTTTTATGGCAAAAAAGTATGCATTCCCCTTATTTTCGGGCAAAAAGGCAGAAATTTCCCGTATTTTGGAGCAAAAGTGCAGAAAATCTCCTAATTGTGGGGCAAAAGGCAGAAATTCTCTATATGTTGGGGCAAAATACAGAAATTCTTATTATTTTGGGGCAAAACTCAGAAATTCCACTTATTTAGAGGCAAAATGGCAGAAATTCCTTTTATTTTGGAGCAAAAATGAAGAAATTTCCCTTTTTTATGGCAAAAAGGTATGCATTCCCCTTATTGTCGTGCAAAAAAGCAGAAATTCCCCGTATTTTGGAGCAAAATTGCAGAAATTCTCCTAATTGTGGGGCAAAAAGCCAGAAATTCCCTATATGTTAGGGCAAAAAGACAGAAATTCTCTTTATTTTGGGGCAAAACTCAGAAATTCCACTTATTTTGGGGCAAAATTCATGAAATTTTTCTTATTTTAGGGCAAAATTGCAGAAATTTCACTTACTTTGTGGCAAAATTGCAGAAATTTCACTTATTTCAGAAAAAAAGGCAGAAATTTTCTTTTTTGGAGTAAAAAGTCAGAAATTCCTAATATTTTGTGGCAAAAATGCAGAAATTCCCCTTATTTTGAGGTAAAAATGCTGAAATTCCCCTTATTTGGGGGCAAAAAGGCAGAAATTTCCCTTATTTTGGGGCAAAATTGCAGAAATTACACTTATTATGGGGCAAAATTGCCGAAATTTCACTTATATCAGGGGAAAAAAGCAGAATTTTTCTTATTTTGGGGCAAAAAGGCAGAAATTTCCCATATTTTGGGGCAAAAATACAGAAATAACCATTATTTTGAGGTAAAAAGGCTGAAATTCCCTTTATTTGGGGGCAAAAAAGCAGAAATTTTCCTTATTTTGGGGCAAAATTGCAGAAATTTCCTTTACATTTGAGCAAAATTGCAGAAATTTCTTTTATTTTGGGCAAAATTGCAAAAATTTCACTTATTACAGAAAAAAGGTAGAAATTTTCTTATTTTGTGGCAAAATGGAAGAAATTCCCCTTATTTTGAGGTAAAAAGGCTAAAATTTCCCTTATTTTCGGGCAAAAAGTCAGAAATTCCCCTTATTTTGGGGCAAAAATACAGAAATTTCGTTTATTTTTGGTGAAAAGGCAAAAATTTCACTTATTTCACGGCAAAGTGGCAGAAATTCCCCTTATTTTCGGCGAAAAAGGCAGAAAATCCCCGTATTTTGGAGCAAAATTGCAGAAATTCACTTATTTTGTGGTAAAAAATACAGTAATTTTCTTTATTTTGGGGCAAAAAGGCAGATATTCTCCTTATTTTGGGGCAAAAGGCAGAAATTCCTCTTATTTTAGGGCCAAATTGCAGAAATTTCCCTTATTTGTGGTCAAAAAACAGAAATTCCCATTATTTTGAGGCAAAATTGCAGAAATTTCCCATATTATGGGGAAAAAATTGCAGAAATTTCCCTTATTTTATTGCAAAATTGCAGAAATTTCACTTATTTCAGAGAAAAAAAGCAAAAATTTTTCTTATTTTGGGGCAAAAAGGCAGAAAATCCCATTATTTTGGGGCAAAAAGGCAGAAATTCACCATATTTTGGGTTAAAATTGCAGATATTTCACATATTTCAGGGCAAAAAGGCAGAAATTTCCCTTATTAGGGGGAAAATTGCAGAAATTTCACTTATTTCAGAATAATAAGTCAGAAATTTTCCTTATTTTTGGGCAAAAAAGACAGAAATTCCCTTAGTTTTGGGGGAAAAAGACAGAAATTCCACTTATTTAGAGGCAAAAAGGCAGAAATTCCCCTTATTTTGGAGCAAAAATGAAGACATTTCCCTTTTTTATGGCAAAAAAGTATGCATTCCCCTTATTTTCGGGCAAAAAGGCAGAAATTTCCCGTATTTTGGAGCAAAAGTGCAGAAAATCTCCTAATTGTGGGGCAAAAAGGCAGAAATTCTCTATATGTTGGGGCAAAATACAGAAATTCTCCTTATTTTGGGGCAAAACTCAGAAATTCCACTTATTTAGAGGCAAAATGGCAGAAATTCCTTTTATTTTGGAGCAAAAATGAAGAAATTTCCCTTTTTTATGGCAAAAAGGTATGCATTCCCCTTATTGTCGTGCAAAAAAGCAGAAATTCCCCGTATTTTGGAGCAAAATTGCAGAAATTCTCCTAATTGTGGGGCAAAAAGCCAGAAATTCCCTATATGTTAGGGCAAAAAGACAGAAATTCTCTTTATTTTGGGGCAAAACTCAGAAATTCCACTTATTTTGGGGCAAAATTCATGAAATTTTTCTTATTTTAGGGCAAAATTGCAGAAATTTCACTTACTTTGTGGCAAAATTGCAGAAATTTCACTTATTTCAGAAAAAAAGGCAGAAATTTTCTTTTTTGGAGTAAAAAGTCAGAAATTCCTAATATTTTGTGGCAAAAATGCAGAAATTCCCCTTATTTTGAGGTAAAAATGCTGAAATTCCCCTTATTTGGGGGCAAAAAGGCAGAAATTTCCCTTATTTTGGGGCAAAATTGCAGAAATTACACTTATTATGGGGCAAAATTGCCGAAATTTCACTTATATCAGGGGAAAAAAGCAGAATTTTTCTTATTTTGGGGCAAAAAGGCAGAAATTTCCCATATTTTGGGGCAAAAATACAGAAATAACCATTATTTTGAGGTAAAAAGGCTGAAATTCCCTTTATTTGGGGGCAAAAAAGCAGAAATTTTCCTTATTTTGGGGAAAAATTGCAGAAATTTCACTTATTTAAGGGTAATATGCCAGAAATTTTTTTTATTTGGGGGCAAAAAAGACAAAAATTCTCCTTATTTTGGGGCAAAACTCAGAAATTCCACTTATTTTGGGGAAAAATTTCAGTAATTTCACTTATTTTGGGGCCAAATTGCAGAAATTTCACTTATTTTGGGGAAAATTGCAGAAATTTCACTTATTTCAGAAAAAAAAAAAACAGAAAATTTTTTATTTTAGTGCAAAAAGGCAGAAATTTCTTTTATTTTGGTACAAAATTGCAGAAATTTTTCTTATTTTGGGGCAAAAAGGCAGAAATTTCCCATATTTTGGAGCAAAAATGCAGAAATTCTTTTTATTTTGAGGTAAAAAGGCTGAAATTCCCCTTTTTGGTTGCAAAAAGGCAGAAATTTCCCTTATTTTGGGGCAAAATTGCAGAAATTTCACTTATTTCCGGGTAATAAGTCAGAAATTTTCCTTATTTTGGGGCAAAAAAGACAGAAATTCCCTTTATTTTGGGAAAAAAAACAGAAATTCCACTTATTTAGGGGCAAAAAAGCAGAAATTCCCCTTATTTTGGAGCATAAATGAAGAAATTTCTTTTTTTTATGGCAAAAAGTTATGCATTCTTCTTATTTTCAGGCAAAAAGCAGAAATTCCCCGTATTTTGGAGCAAAATTGCAGAAATTCCCCTAATTGTGGGGCAAAAAGGCAGAAATTCTCTATATTTTGGGGCAAAAAGACATAAATTCTCCTTATTTTGGGGCAAAACTCAGAAATTCCACTTATTTTGGTGCAAAATTTCAAAAATTTCCCTTATTTTGGGGCAAAATTGCAGAAATTCCCCTTATTTTGAGGTAAACAGGCTGAAATTCCCCTTATTTGGGGGCCAAAAGGCAGAAATTTCCCTTATTTTGGGGGAAAATTGCAGAAATTTCACTTATTTCAGGGTAATAAGTCAGAAATTTTTTTTATTTTGGGGCAAAAAAGAAAGAAATTCCCTTTGTTTGGGGGAAAGACAGAAATTCCACTTATTTAGAGGAAAAAAAAGCAGAAATTCCCCTTATTTTGTTGCAAAAATGAAGAAATTTCCCTTTTTTATGGCAAAAAGGTATGCATTCTTCTTATTTTCTGGCAAAAAAGCAGAAATTCCCCGTATTTTGGAGCAAAATTGCCGAAATTCCCCTAATTGTGGGGCAAACAGGCAGAAATTCCCTATATGTTTGTGCAAAAAAACAGAAATTTTCCTTATTTTGGGGCAAAACTCATAAATTCCACTTATTTTGGGGCAAAATTCCAGAAATTTCCCTTATTTTGGGGCAAAATTGCAGAAATTTCACTTATTTTGTGGCAAAATTGCAGAAATTTCTCTTATTTCAGGGAAAATAACAGAAATTTTCTTATTTTGTGGGAAAAGGCAGAAATTTCTTTTATTTTGGTACAAAATTGTAGAAATTTTTCTTATTTTGGGCAGAGGCAGAAATTTCCCATATTTTGTGGCAAAAATGCAGAAATTCCTCTTATTTTGAGGTAAAAAGGCTGAAATTCCCCTTATTTTGGGGCAAAAAGTCAGAAATTCTTCTTATTTCTGGTCAAAATGCAGACATTTCCCTTATTTTGGGGAAAAATTTTAGAAATTTAACTTATTTCAGGGCAAAAATCAGAAATTCCCGTTATTTTGGGGCAAAAAGACTGAAATTCCGTATATTTTTGTGAAAATTCAGAAATTGCACTTATTTTGAGTCAAAAAGGCGGCAAATCCCCTTATTTTGAGGTAAAAATGAAGAAATTTCTCTTTTTTATGGCAAAAAGTATACCTTCCCTCTATTTTCAGGCAAAAAGGCAGAAATTCCCCTTATTTTGGAGCAAAAGTGCAGAAAATCTCCTAATTGTGGGGCAAAAAGGCAGAAATTCTCTATATGTTGGGGCAAAATACAGAAATTCTCCTTATTTTGGGGCAAAACTCAGAAATTCCACTTATTTAGAGGCAAAATGGCAGAAATTCCTTTTATTTTGGAGCAAAAATGAAGAAATTTCCCTTTTTTATGGCAAAAAGGTATGCATTCCCCTTATTGTCGTGCAAAAAAGCAGAAATTCCCCGTATTTTGGAGCAAAATTGCAGAAATTCTCCTAATTGTGGGGCAAAAAGCCAGAAATTCCCTATATGTTAGGGCAAAAAGACAGAAATTCTCTTTATTTTGGGGCAAAACTCAGAAATTCCACTTATTTTGGGGCAAAATTCATGAAATTTTTCTTATTTTAGGGCAAAATTGCAGAAATTTCACTTACTTTGTGGCAAAATTGCAGAAATTTCACTTATTTCAGAAAAAAAGGCAGAAATTTTCTTTTTTGGAGTAAAAAGTCAGAAATTCCTAATATTTTGTGGCAAAAATGCAGAAATTCCCCTTATTTTGAGGTAAAAATGCTGAAATTCCCCTTATTTGGGGGCAAAAAGGCAGAAATTTCCCTTATTTTGGGGCAAAATTGCAGAAATTACACTTATTATGGGGCAAAATTGCCGAAATTTCACTTATATCAGGGGAAAAAAGCAGAATTTTTCTTATTTTGGGGCAAAAAGGCAGAAATTTCCCATATTTTGGGGCAAAAATACAGAAATAACCATTATTTTGAGGTAAAAAGGCTGAAATTCCCTTTATTTGGGGGCAAAAAAGCAGAAATTTTCCTTATTTTGGGGCAAAATTGCAGAAATTTCCTTTACATTTGAGCAAAATTGCAGAAATTTCTTTTATTTTGGGCAAAATTGCAAAAATTTCACTTATTACAGAAAAAAGGTAGAAATTTTCTTATTTTGTGGCAAAATGGAAGAAATTCCCCTTATTTTGAGGTAAAAAGGCTAAAATTTCCCTTATTTTCGGGCAAAAAGTCAGAAATTCCCCTTATTTTGGGGCAAAAATACAGAAATTTCGTTTATTTTTGGTGAAAAGGCAAAAATTTCACTTATTTCACGGCAAAGTGGCAGAAATTCCCCTTATTTTCGGCGAAAAAGGCAGAAAATCCCCGTATTTTGGAGCAAAATTGCAGAAATTCACTTATTTTGTGGTAAAAAATACAGTAATTTTCTTTATTTTGGGGCAAAAAGGCAGATATTCTCCTTATTTTGGGGCAAAAGGCAGAAATTCCTCTTATTTTAGGGCCAAATTGCAGAAATTTCCCTTATTTGTGGTCAAAAAACAGAAATTCCCATTATTTTGAGGCAAAATTGCAGAAATTTCCCATATTATGGGGAAAAAATTGCAGAAATTTCCCTTATTTTATTGCAAAATTGCAGAAATTTCACTTATTTCAGAGAAAAAAAGCAAAAATTTTTCTTATTTTGGGGCAAAAAGGCAGAAAATCCCATTATTTTGGGGCAAAAAGGCAGAAATTCACCATATTTTGGGTTAAAATTGCAGATATTTCACATATTTCAGGGCAAAAAGGCAGAAATTTCCCTTATTAGGGGGAAAATTGCAGAAATTTCACTTATTTCAGAATAATAAGTCAGAAATTTTCCTTATTTTTGGGCAAAAAAGACAGAAATTCCCTTAGTTTTGGGGGAAAAAGACAGAAATTCCACTTATTTAGAGGCAAAAAGGCAGATATTCCCCTTATTTTGGAGCAAAAATGAAGACATTTCCCTTTTTTATGGCAAAAAAGTATGCATTCCCCTTATTTTCGGGCAAAAAGGCAGAAATTTCCCGTATTTTGGAGCAAAAGTGCAGAAAATCTCCTAATTGTGGGGCAAAAGGCAGAAATTCTCTATATGTTGGGGCAAAATACAGAAATTCTTATTATTTTGGGGCAAAACTCAGAAATTCCACTTATTTAGAGGCAAAATGGCAGAAATTCCTTTTATTTTGGAGCAAAAATGAAGAAATTTCCCTTTTTTATGGCAAAAAGGTATGCATTCCCCTTATTGTCGTGCAAAAAAGCAGAAATTCCCCGTATTTTGGAGCAAAATTGCAGAAATTCTCCTAATTGTGGGGCAAAAAGCCAGAAATTCCCTATATGTTAGGGCAAAAAGACAGAAATTCTCTTTATTTTGGGGCAAAACTCAGAAATTCCACTTATTTTGGGGCAAAATTCATGAAATTTTTCTTATTTTAGGGCAAAATTGCAGAAATTTCACTTACTTTGTGGCAAAATTGCAGAAATTTCACTTATTTCAGAAAAAAAGGCAGAAATTTTCTTTTTTGGAGTAAAAAGTCAGAAATTCCTAATATTTTGTGGCAAAAATGCAGAAATTCCCCTTATTTTGAGGTAAAAATGCTGAAATTCCCCTTATTTGGGGGCAAAAAGGCAGAAATTTCCCTTATTTTGGGGCAAAATTGCAGAAATTACACTTATTATGGGGCAAAATTGCCGAAATTTCACTTATATCAGGGGAAAAAAGCAGAATTTTTCTTATTTTGGGGCAAAAAGGCAGAAATTTCCCATATTTTGGGGCAAAAATACAGAAATAACCATTATTTTGAGGTAAAAAGGCTGAAATTCCCTTTATTTGGGGGCAAAAAAGCAGAAATTTTCCTTATTTTGGGGCAAAATTGCAGAAATTTCCTTTACATTTGAGCAAAATTGCAGAAATTTCTTTTATTTTGGGCAAAATTGCAAAAATTTCACTTATTACAGAAAAAAGGTAGAAATTTTCTTATTTTGTGGCAAAATGGAAGAAATTCCCCTTATTTTGAGGTAAAAAGGCTAAAATTTCCCTTATTTTCGGGCAAAAAGTCAGAAATTCCCCTTATTTTGGGGCAAAAATACAGAAATTTCGTTTATTTTTGGTGAAAAGGCAAAAATTTCACTTATTTCACGGCAAAGTGGCAGAAATTCCCCTTATTTTCGGCGAAAAAGGCAGAAAATCCCCGTATTTTGGAGCAAAATTGCAGAAATTCACTTATTTTGTGGTAAAAAATACAGTAATTTTCTTTATTTTGGGGCAAAAAGGCAGATATTCTCCTTATTTTGGGGCAAAAGGCAGAAATTCCTCTTATTTTAGGGCCAAATTGCAGAAATTTCCCTTATTTGTGGTCAAAAAACAGAAATTCCCATTATTTTGAGGCAAAATTGCAGAAATTTCCCATATTATGGGGAAAAAATTGCAGAAATTTCCCTTATTTTATTGCAAAATTGCAGAAATTTCACTTATTTCAGAGAAAAAAAGCAAAAATTTTTCTTATTTTGGGGCAAAAAGGCAGAAAATCCCATTATTTTGGGGCAAAAAGGCAGAAATTCACCATATTTTGGGTTAAAATTGCAGATATTTCACATATTTCAGGGCAAAAAGGCAGAAATTTCCCTTATTAGGGGGAAAATTGCAGAAATTTCACTTATTTCAGAATAATAAGTCAGAAATTTTCCTTATTTTTGGGCAAAAAAGACAGAAATTCCCTTAGTTTTGGGGGAAAAAGACAGAAATTCCACTTATTTAGAGGCAAAAAGGCAGAAATTCCCCTTATTTTGGAGCAAAAATGAAGACATTTCCCTTTTTTATGGCAAAAAAGTATGCATTCCCCTTATTTTCGGGCAAAAAGGCAGAAATTTCCCGTATTTTGGAGCAAAAGTGCAGAAAATCTCCTAATTGTGGGGCAAAAAGGCAGAAATTCTCTATATGTTGGGGCAAAATACAGAAATTCTCCTTATTTTGGGGCAAAACTCAGAAATTCCACTTATTTAGAGGCAAAATGGCAGAAATTCCTTTTATTTTGGAGCAAAAATGAAGAAATTTCCCTTTTTTATGGCAAAAAGGTATGCATTCCCCTTATTGTCGTGCAAAAAAGCAGAAATTCCCCGTATTTTGGAGCAAAATTGCAGAAATTCTCCTAATTGTGGGGCAAAAAGCCAGAAATTCCCTATATGTTAGGGCAAAAAGACAGAAATTCTCTTTATTTTGGGGCAAAACTCAGAAATTCCACTTATTTTGGGGCAAAATTCATGAAATTTTTCTTATTTTAGGGCAAAATTGCAGAAATTTCACTTACTTTGTGGCAAAATTGCAGAAATTTCACTTATTTCAGAAAAAAAGGCAGAAATTTTCTTTTTTGGAGTAAAAAGTCAGAAATTCCTAATATTTTGTGGCAAAAATGCAGAAATTCCCCTTATTTTGAGGTAAAAATGCTGAAATTCCCCTTATTTGGGGGCAAAAAGGCAGAAATTTCCCTTATTTTGGGGCAAAATTGCAGAAATTACACTTATTATGGGGCAAAATTGCCGAAATTTCACTTATATCAGGGGAAAAAAGCAGAATTTTTCTTATTTTGGGGCAAAAAGGCAGAAATTTCCCATATTTTGGGGCAAAAATACAGAAATAACCATTATTTTGAGGTAAAAAGGCTGAAATTCCCTTTATTTGGGGGCAAAAAAGCAGAAATTTTCCTTATTTTGGGGAAAAATTGCAGAAATTTCACTTATTTAAGGGTAATATGCCAGAAATTTTTTTTATTTGGGGGCAAAAAAGACAAAAATTCTCCTTATTTTGGGGCAAAACTCAGAAATTCCACTTATTTTGGGGAAAAATTTCAGTAATTTCACTTATTTTGGGGCCAAATTGCAGAAATTTCACTTATTTTGGGGAAAATTGCAGAAATTTCACTTATTTCAGAAAAAAAAAAACAGAAAATTTTTTATTTTAGTGCAAAAAGGCAGAAATTTCTTTTATTTTGGTACAAAATTGCAGAAATTTTTCTTATTTTGGGGCAAAAAGGCAGAAATTTCCCATATTTTGGAGCAAAAATGCAGAAATTCTTTTTATTTTGAGGTAAAAAGGCTGAAATTCCCCTTTTTGGTTGCAAAAAGGCAGAAATTTCCCTTATTTTGGGGCAAAATTGCAGAAATTTCACTTATTTCCGGGTAATAAGTCAGAAATTTTCCTTATTTTGGGGCAAAAAAGACAGAAATTCCCTTTATTTTGGGAAAAAAAACAGAAATTCCACTTATTTAGGGGCAAAAAAGCAGAAATTCCCCTTATTTTGGAGCATAAATGAAGAAATTTCTTTTTTTTATGGCAAAAAGTTATGCATTCTTCTTATTTTCAGGCAAAAAGCAGAAATTCCCCGTATTTTGGAGCAAAATTGCAGAAATTCCCCTAATTGTGGGGCAAAAAGGCAGAAATTCTCTATATTTTGGGGCAAAAAGACATAAATTCTCCTTATTTTGGGGCAAAACTCAGAAATTCCACTTATTTTGGTGCAAAATTTCAAAAATTTCCCTTATTTTGGGGCAAAATTGCAGAAATTCCCCTTATTTTGAGGTAAACAGGCTGAAATTCCCCTTATTTGGGGGCCAAAAGGCAGAAATTTCCCTTATTTTGGGGGAAAATTGCAGAAATTTCACTTATTTCAGGGTAATAAGTCAGAAATTTTTTTTATTTTGGGGCAAAAAAGAAAGAAATTCCCTTTGTTTGGGGGAAAGACAGAAATTCCACTTATTTAGAGGAAAAAAAAGCAGAAATTCCCCTTATTTTGTTGCAAAAATGAAGAAATTTCCCTTTTTTATGGCAAAAAGGTATGCATTCTTCTTATTTTCTGGCAAAAAAGCAGAAATTCCCCGTATTTTGGAGCAAAATTGCCGAAATTCCCCTAATTGTGGGGCAAACAGGCAGAAATTCCCTATATGTTTGTGCAAAAAAACAGAAATTTTCCTTATTTTGGGGCAAAACTCATAAATTCCACTTATTTTGGGGCAAAATTCCAGAAATTTCCCTTATTTTGGGGCAAAATTGCAGAAATTTCACTTATTTTGTGGCAAAATTGCAGAAATTTCTCTTATTTCAGGGAAAATAACAGAAATTTTCTTATTTTGTGGGAAAAGGCAGAAATTTCTTTTATTTTGGTACAAAATTGTAGAAATTTTTCTTATTTTGGGCAGAGGCAGAAATTTCCCATATTTTGTGGCAAAAATGCAGAAATTCCTCTTATTTTGAGGTAAAAAGGCTGAAATTCCCCTTATTTTGGGGCAAAAAGTCAGAAATTCTTCTTATTTCTGGTCAAAATGCAGACATTTCCCTTATTTTGGGGAAAAATTTTAGAAATTTAACTTATTTCAGGGCAAAAATCAGAAATTCCCGTTATTTTGGGGCAAAAAGACTGAAATTCCGTATATTTTTGTGAAAATTCAGAAATTGCACTTATTTTGAGTCAAAAAGGCGGCAAATCCCCTTATTTTGAGGTAAAAATGAAGAAATTTCTCTTTTTTATGGCAAAAAGTATACCTTCCCTCTATTTTCAGGCAAAAAGGCAGAAATTCCCCTTATTTTGGAGCAAAAGTGCAGAAAATCTCCTAATTGTGGGGCAAAAAGGCAGAAATTCTCTATATGTTGGGGCAAAATACAGAAATTCTCCTTATTTTGGGGCAAAACTCAGAAATTCCACTTATTTAGAGGCAAAATGGCAGAAATTCCTTTTATTTTGGAGCAAAAATGAAGAAATTTCCCTTTTTTATGGCAAAAAGGTATGCATTCCCCTTATTGTCGTGCAAAAAAGCAGAAATTCCCCGTATTTTGGAGCAAAATTGCAGAAATTCTCCTAATTGTGGGGCAAAAAGCCAGAAATTCCCTATATGTTAGGGCAAAAAGACAGAAATTCTCTTTATTTTGGGGCAAAACTCAGAAATTCCACTTATTTTGGGGCAAAATTCATGAAATTTTTCTTATTTTAGGGCAAAATTGCAGAAATTTCACTTACTTTGTGGCAAAATTGCAGAAATTTCACTTATTTCAGAAAAAAAGGCAGAAATTTTCTTTTTTGGAGTAAAAAGTCAGAAATTCCTAATATTTTGTGGCAAAAATGCAGAAATTCCCCTTATTTTGAGGTAAAAATGCTGAAATTCCCCTTATTTGGGGGCAAAAAGGCAGAAATTTCCCTTATTTTGGGGCAAAATTGCAGAAATTACACTTATTATGGGGCAAAATTGCCGAAATTTCACTTATATCAGGGGAAAAAAGCAGAATTTTTCTTATTTTGGGGCAAAAAGGCAGAAATTTCCCATATTTTGGGGCAAAAATACAGAAATAACCATTATTTTGAGGTAAAAAGGCTGAAATTCCCTTTATTTGGGGGCAAAAAAGCAGAAATTTTCCTTATTTTGGGGCAAAATTGCAGAAATTTCCTTTACATTTGAGCAAAATTGCAGAAATTTCTTTTATTTTGGGCAAAATTGCAAAAATTTCACTTATTACAGAAAAAAGGTAGAAATTTTCTTATTTTGTGGCAAAATGGAAGAAATTCCCCTTATTTTGAGGTAAAAAGGCTAAAATTTCCCTTATTTTCGGGCAAAAAGTCAGAAATTCCCCTTATTTTGGGGCAAAAATACAGAAATTTCGTTTATTTTTGGTGAAAAGGCAAAAATTTCACTTATTTCACGGCAAAGTGGCAGAAATTCCCCTTATTTTCGGCGAAAAAGGCAGAAAATCCCCGTATTTTGGAGCAAAATTGCAGAAATTCACTTATTTTGTGGTAAAAAATACAGTAATTTTCTTTATTTTGGGGCAAAAAGGCAGATATTCTCCTTATTTTGGGGCAAAAGGCAGAAATTCCTCTTATTTTAGGGCCAAATTGCAGAAATTTCCCTTATTTGTGGTCAAAAAACAGAAATTCCCATTATTTTGAGGCAAAATTGCAGAAATTTCCCATATTATGGGGAAAAAATTGCAGAAATTTCCCTTATTTTATTGCAAAATTGCAGAAATTTCACTTATTTCAGAGAAAAAAAGCAAAAATTTTTCTTATTTTGGGGCAAAAAGGCAGAAAATCCCATTATTTTGGGGCAAAAAGGCAGAAATTCACCATATTTTGGGTTAAAATTGCAGATATTTCACATATTTCAGGGCAAAAAGGCAGAAATTTCCCTTATTAGGGGGAAAATTGCAGAAATTTCACTTATTTCAGAATAATAAGTCAGAAATTTTCCTTATTTTTGGGCAAAAAAGACAGAAATTCCCTTAGTTTTGGGGGAAAAAGACAGAAATTCCACTTATTTAGAGGCAAAAAGGCAGAAATTCCCCTTATTTTGGAGCAAAAATGAAGACATTTCCCTTTTTTATGGCAAAAAAGTATGCATTCCCCTTATTTTCGGGCAAAAAGGCAGAAATTTCCCGTATTTTGGAGCAAAAGTGCAGAAAATCTCCTAATTGTGGGGCAAAAGGCAGAAATTCTCTATATGTTGGGGCAAAATACAGAAATTCTTATTATTTTGGGGCAAAACTCAGAAATTCCACTTATTTAGAGGCAAAATGGCAGAAATTCCTTTTATTTTGGAGCAAAAATGAAGAAATTTCCCTTTTTTATGGCAAAAAGGTATGCATTCCCCTTATTGTCGTGCAAAAAAGCAGAAATTCCCCGTATTTTGGAGCAAAATTGCAGAAATTCTCCTAATTGTGGGGCAAAAAGCCAGAAATTCCCTATATGTTAGGGCAAAAAGACAGAAATTCTCTTTATTTTGGGGCAAAACTCAGAAATTCCACTTATTTTGGGGCAAAATTCATGAAATTTTTCTTATTTTAGGGCAAAATTGCAGAAATTTCACTTACTTTGTGGCAAAATTGCAGAAATTTCACTTATTTCAGAAAAAAAGGCAGAAATTTTCTTTTTTGGAGTAAAAAGTCAGAAATTCCTAATATTTTGTGGCAAAAATGCAGAAATTCCCCTTATTTTGAGGTAAAAATGCTGAAATTCCCCTTATTTGGGGGCAAAAAGGCAGAAATTTCCCTTATTTTGGGGCAAAATTGCAGAAATTACACTTATTATGGGGCAAAATTGCCGAAATTTCACTTATATCAGGGGAAAAAAGCAGAATTTTTCTTATTTTGGGGCAAAAAGGCAGAAATTTCCCATATTTTGGGGCAAAAATACAGAAATAACCATTATTTTGAGGTAAAAAGGCTGAAATTCCCTTTATTTGGGGGCAAAAAAGCAGAAATTTTCCTTATTTTGGGGAAAAATTGCAGAAATTTCACTTATTTAAGGGTAATATGCCAGAAATTTTTTTTATTTGGGGGCAAAAAAGACAAAAATTCTCCTTATTTTGGGGCAAAACTCAGAAATTCCACTTATTTTGGGGAAAAATTTCAGTAATTTCACTTATTTTGGGGCCAAATTGCAGAAATTTCACTTATTTTGGGGAAAATTGCAGAAATTTCACTTATTTCAGAAAAAAAAAAACAGAAAATTTTTTATTTTAGTGCAAAAAGGCAGAAATTTCTTTTATTTTGGTACAAAATTGCAGAAATTTTTCTTATTTTGGGGCAAAAAGGCAGAAATTTCCCATATTTTGGAGCAAAAATGCAGAAATTCTTTTTATTTTGAGGTAAAAAGGCTGAAATTCCCCTTTTTGGTTGCAAAAAGGCAGAAATTTCCCTTATTTTGGGGCAAAATTGCAGAAATTTCACTTATTTCCGGGTAATAAGTCAGAAATTTTCCTTATTTTGGGGCAAAAAAGACAGAAATTCCCTTTATTTTGGGGAAAAAAACAGAAATTCCACTTATTTAGGGGCAAAAAAGCAGAAATTCCCCTTATTTTGGAGCATAAATGAAGAAATTTCTTTTTTTTATGGCAAAAAGTTATGCATTCTTCTTATTTTCAGGCAAAAAGCAGAAATTCCCCGTATTTTGGAGCAAAATTGCAGAAATTCCCCTAATTGTGGGGCAAAAAGGCAGAAATTCTCTATATTTTGGGGCAAAAAGACATAAATTCTCCTTATTTTGGGGCAAAACTCAGAAATTCCACTTATTTTGGTGCAAAATTTCAAAAATTTCCCTTATTTTGGGGCAAAATTGCAGAAATTCCCCTTATTTTGAGGTAAACAGGCTGAAATTCCCCTTATTTGGGGGCCAAAAGGCAGAAATTTCCCTTATTTTGGGGGAAAATTGCAGAAATTTCACTTATTTCAGGGTAATAAGTCAGAAATTTTTTTTATTTTGGGGCAAAAAAGAAAGAAATTCCCTTTGTTTGGGGGAAAGACAGAAATTCCACTTATTTAGAGGAAAAAAAAGCAGAAATTCCCCTTATTTTGTTGCAAAAATGAAGAAATTTCCCTTTTTTATGGCAAAAAGGTATGCATTCTTCTTATTTTCTGGCAAAAAAGCAGAAATTCCCCATATTTTGGAGCAAAATTGCCGAAATTCCCCTAATTGTGGGGCAAACAGGCAGAAATTCCCTATATGTTTGTGCAAAAAAACAGAAATTTTCCTTATTTTGGGGCAAAACTCATAAATTCCACTTATTTTGGGGCAAAATTCCAGAAATTTCCCTTATTTTGGGGCAAAATTGCAGAAATTTCACTTATTTTGTGGCAAAATTGCAGAAATTTCTCTTATTTCAGGGAAAATAACAGAAATTTTCTTATTTTGTGGGAAAAGGCAGAAATTTCTTTTATTTTGGTACAAAATTGTAGAAATTTTTCTTATTTTGGGCAGAGGCAGAAATTTCCCATATTTTGTGGCAAAAATGCAGAAATTCCTCTTATTTTGAGGTAAAAAGGCTGAAATTCCCCTTATTTTGGGGCAAAAAGTCAGAAATTCTTCTTATTTCTGGTCAAAATGCAGACATTTCCCTTATTTTGGGGAAAAATTTTAGAAATTTAACTTATTTCAGGGCAAAAATCAGAAATTCCCGTTATTTTGGGGCAAAAAGACTGAAATTCCGTATATTTTTGTGAAAATTCAGAAATTGCACTTATTTTGAGTCAAAAAGGCGGCAAATCCCCTTATTTTGAGGTAAAAATGAAGAAATTTCTCTTTTTTATGGCAAAAAGTATACCTTCCCTCTATTTTCAGGCAAAAAGGCAGAAATTCCCCTTATTTTGGAGCAAAAGTGCAGAAAATCTCCTAATTGTGGGGCAAAAAGGCAGAAATTCTCTATATGTTGGGGCAAAATACAGAAATTCTCCTTATTTTGGGGCAAAACTCAGAAATTCCACTTATTTAGAGGCAAAATGGCAGAAATTCCTCTTATTTTGGAGCAAAAATGAAGAAATTTCCCTTTTTTATTGCACAAAGGTATGCATTCCCCTTATTTTCGGGCAAAGAAGCAGAAATTCCCCGTATTTTGGAGCAAAATTGCAGAAAATCCCCTAATTGTGGGGAAAAAAGGCAGAAATTCTTTATATGTTGGGGCAAAATACAGAAATGCTCTTTATTTTGGGGCAAAACTCAGAAATTCCACTTATTTTGAGGCAAAATGGCAGAAATTCCTCTTATTTTGGAGCAAAAATGAAGAAATTTCCCTATTTATTGCAAAAAGGTATGCATTCCCCTTATTTTCGGGCAAAAAAGCAGAAATTCCCCGTATTTTGGAGCAAAATTGCAGAAAATCCCCTAATTGTGGGGCAAAAAGGCAGAAATTCTCTATATGTTGGGGCAAAATACAGAAACTCTCCTTATTTGGGGGCAAAACTGAAGAAATTCCACTTATTTAGAGGCAAAATGGCAGAAATTCCTCTTATTTTGGAGCAAAAATGAAGAAATTTCCCTTTTTAATGGCAAAAGGTATGCATTTTCCTTATTTTCGGGCTTAAAAGCAGAAATTCCCCGTATTTTGGAGCAAAATTGCAGAAATTCCCCTAATTTTGGGGCAAAAGGCAGAAATTCCCTTTATTTTTGGGCAAAAATCAGAAGTTCCCCTTATTTTGGGCAAAATTTCAGAAATTTCCTTTATTTTGGGGCAAAATTGCAGGAATTTACCATATTTTGGGGCAAAATTGCAGAAAATTCACTTATTTTCAGGTAAAAAGTGTAAAAAAATTGCAGAAATTTTCCTTATTTTGGTGCAAAAAGGCAGAAATTCCTTATATTTTATGGCAAAAACGCAGAAATTTCCCTTATTTTGAGGTAATAAGGGTGAAATTCCCCTTATTTTGGGGCAAAAAGGCAGAAATTTCCCTTATTTCGGGGTAAAATTGCAGAAATTTCAAATATTTTAGGGCAAAATGGCAGAAATTCCCCTTATTTTGGGGCAAAAAATGAAATCCCTAATTTTTGGCTAAAATTGAAGAAATTTCACTTATTTCGGGACAAAAAGGCAGAAATTCCACTTACTTTCCGGCAAAAAGGCAGAAATGACCCGTATTTTGGAGCAAAATTGAAGAAATTTCCGTAATATTGGTGCAAAAATGCAGAAATTCCCTCTATTTTGGGGCAAAAAGGCAGAAATTCTCCATATTTTGGTGCAAAAAGGCTCAAATTCCCCTTATTTTGAGGTAAAATGCTGAAATTCCCCATATTTTGTGGCAAAGGCAGAACTTTTCCTTATTTTGGGGCAAAATGGCACAAATTTCCCTTATTTTTGGGCAAAATAGCAGAAATTTCATTTATTTCAGGGCAAAAAGTAAGACATTCCCATTATTTTGGTGCAAAAAGCAGAAATTTCTTTTATTATGGTACAAAATTGAAGAAATTTTCCTTATTTTGGAACAAAAAGGCAGAAATTCCTAGTATTTTGGGGCAAAAGGCAGAAATTCTTCTTATTTTGAGGTAAAATGCAGAAATTCCCCTTATTTAGAGGTAAAATGCAGAAATTCCCTTTATTTAGGGGCTAAAAGGGAGAAATTCCCCGTATTTTGGGGCAAAATTGCCGAAATTCCCCTAATTTGGGGACAAAAGGCAGAAATTCCCCTTACTTTGAGGTAAAATTGAAAAAATTTCAAATATTTCAGGGCAAAATGGCAGAAATTCCCCTTATTTTGGGGCAAAAAGATGAAATCCATAATTTTTGGCTGAAATTGAAGAAATTTCACTTATTTCGAGACAAAAAGGCAGAAATTCCACTTAATTTCGGGCAAAAAGGCAGAAATGACCCGTATTTTGGAGCAAAATTGCAGAAATTCCCCTAATATTTGTGCAAAAATGCAGAAATTCCCTTCATTTTGGGGCAAAAAGGCAGAAATTCTCCATATTTTGGTGCAAAAAGGCTGAAATTTCCCTTATTTTGAGGTAAAATGCTGAAATTCCCCATATTTTGGGGCAAAAGGCAGAAATTCCCCTTATTTTGGGGCAAAAAGGCACAAATTTCCCTTATTTTCGGACAAAATTGCAGAAATTTCATTTATTTCAGGGCAAAAAGTCAGAAATTCTCCTTATTTTGGGGCAAAAAGCAGAAATTTCTTTTATTATGGTTCAAAATTGAAGAAATTTTACTTATTTTGAAACAAAAAGTCAGAAATTCCCCATATTTTGGGGCAAAAGGCAGAAATTCTTCTTATTTTGAGGTAAAATGCAGAAATTCTTTTTATTTAGAGGTAAAATGCAGAAATTCCCTTTATTTTGGGGCTAAAAAGCAGAAATTTCCTGTATTTTGTGGCAAAATTGCAGAAATTTTCATAATTTTCGGCCAAAAAAAAGAAATTCTTCTTATTTTGGGGCAAAAAGACAGAAAATCGCCTTTTTTTGGGAGCAAAATGTCAGAAATTCCCTTTATTTTGGGGAAAAATTGCAGAAATTTCCTTTTCATTTGGGCAAAATTGCAGAAATTTCCCTTAATTTTGGGCAAAATTGCAGAACTTTAACTTATTTCAGAAAAAAGGCAGAAATTTTCTTATTTTGGGGCAAAAAGGCAGAAATTTCTTTTATTTTGGTATAAAATTTCAGAAATTATTCTTATTTTGGGGCAAAAAGGCAGAGATTCTCCATATTTTGGGGCAAAAAGGTGGAAATTCCCCTTATTTTGAGGAAAAAGGCTGAAATTCCCCTTATTTTTGGGCAAAAAGTCAGAAATTCCCCTTATTTTGGGGCAAAAAGACATAAATTTCGTTTATTTTTGGGAAAAAGGCAGAAATTGCACTTATTTAGAGTAAAAAAGGTGGAAAATCCCCTTATTTTGGGGCAAAAATGAAGAAATTTCCCTTTTTTATGGCAAAAGGTATACATTCCCTTTATTTTCGGGCAAAAAAGTAGAAATTCCCCGTATTTTGGAGCAAAATTGCAGAAATTTCCCTAATTTTGAGGCAAAAAGGCAGAAATTCCCCTTATTTTGGGGTAAAACTTCAGAAATTTTACTTATTTCGTGGCAAAATGGAAGAAATTTCCTTTATTTTCGGCGAAAAAGGCAGAAAATCCCCGTATTTAGGAGCAAAATTGCAAAAATTCACCTAATTTTGGGGTAAAAAATACAGTAATTTTCTTTATTTTGGGGCAAAAATGCAGATATTCTCCTTATTTTGGGGCAAAAGGCAGAAATTCCCCTTATTTTACGGCAAAATTGCAGAAATTTCCCTTATTTGGGGGCAAAAAACAGAAATTCCCCTTATTTGGGGCAAAATTGCTGAAATTTCCCTTATTATGGGGAAAAATTGCAGATATTTCCATTATTTTAGGGCAAAATTGCAGAAATTTCACTTATTTCAGAGAAAAAAAGCAAAAATTTCTCTTATTTTGGGGCAAAAAGGAAGAAATTCCCATTATTTTGGGGCAAAAGGGCAGAAATTCACCTTATTTTGGGTTAAAATTGCAAAAATGTCACATATTTCAGGGCAAAAAGGCAGAAATTTCTTTTATTTTGGGGCAAAATTGGAGAAATTTCACTTATTTCAGGGCAATAAGTCAGAAATTTTCCTTATTTTGGGGCAAAAAACAAACAGAAATTCTTTTTGTTTTGGGGGAAAAAGACAGAAATTCCACTTATTTAGAGGCAAAAAGGCAGAAATTTTCCTTATTTTGGAGCAAAAATGAAGAAATTTCTCTTTTTTATGGCAAAAAGTTATGCATTCCCCTTATTTTAGGGCAAAAAGTCAAAAATTCCCCGTATTTTGGAGCAAAATTTCAGAAAATTTCCTAATTGTGGTGGAAAACGGCAGAAATTCTCTCTATATTGAAGCAAAAAGACAGAAATTCTTTTTATTTTGGGGCAAAACTAAGAAATTCCACTTATTTAGAGTCAAAATGGCAGATATTCCTCTTATTTTGGAGCAAAAATGAAGAAATTTCCCTTTTTTATGGCAAAATGTATGCATTCTCTTTATTTTCGGGCAAAAAGGCAGAAATTTCCCGTATTTTGGAGCAAAATTGCAGAAATTCCCCTAATTTTGGGGCAAAAGGCAGAAATTCCCCTTATTTTAGGGTAAAATTGCAGAAATTTCAAATATTTCAGGGCAAAATGGCAGAAATTCCCCTTATTTTGTGGCAAAAAGATGAAATCTCTAATTTTTGGCTAAAATTGAAGAAATTTCACTTATTTCGGGACAAAAAGGCAGAAATTCCCCTTAATTTCGGGCAAAAAGGCAGAAATTCCCCTTATTTTGGAGCAAAATTGCAGAAATTCCCTTAATATTGGTGCAAAAATGCAGAAATTCCTATTATTTTGGGGCAAAATTGCAGAAATTTCCTTTTCATTTGGGCAAAATTGCAGAAATTTCTCTTATTTCAGAAAAAATGCAGAAATTTTCTTATTTTGGGGCAAAAAGGCAGAAATTTCTTTTATTTTGGTACAAAATTGCAGAAATGATTCTTATTTTGGGGCAAAAATGCAGAAATTCCCTATATTTTGGGGCAAAAAGGCTGAAATTCCCCTTATTTTCAGGCAAAAATTCAGATATTCCCCTTATGTGTGGGCCAAAAGACAGAAATTTCGTTTATTTTTGGGGTAAAGGCAGAAATTGCACTTATTTTGAGTCAAAAAGAAGGAAAATTTCCTTATTTTCGGGCAAAAATGAAGAAATTTCCCTTTTTTATGACAAAAAGGTATACATTCCCTTTATTTTCGGGCAAAAATGCAGAAATTCCCCGTATTTTGGAGCAAAATTGCAGAAATTCCTCTAATTGTGGAGCAAATAGGCAGAAATTCCCTATATGTTGGGGCAAAAAGACCGAAATTCTCCTTATTTTGGGGCAAAACTCAGAAAATTCACATATTTTAGGGCAAAATTGCAGAAATTTCAGTTATTTCAGAGAAAAAAAGCAAAAATTTTTCTTATTTTGGGGCAAAAAGGCAGAAATTCCCATTATTTTGGGGCAAAAAAGCAGAAATTCACCTTATTTTGGGGTAAACTTGCAGAAATTTCACGGCAAAAAGACAGAAATTTCCCTAATTTTGGGGCAAAATTGCAGAAATTTCACTTATTTCAGGGTAATAAGTCAGAAATTTTCTTTATTTTGGGGCAAAAATACAGAAATTACCTTTTTTGGGGTGGAAAATACAGAAATTCCACTTATTTAGAGGCAAAAAGGCAGAAATTCCCCTTATTTTGGAGCAAAAATGAAGAAATTTCCCTTTTTTAAGGCAAAAAGGTATGCATTCCCCTTATTTTCGGGCAAAAAGGCAGAAATTCACCGTATTTTGGAGCAAAATTGCAGAAATTCCCCTAATTTTGGGGAAAAAGGCAGAAATTCTTTTTATTTTTGGGCAAAAATCAGAAATTCCCCTTAATGCGGGGCAAAATTCCAGAAATTTTCTATATTTTGGGGCAATATTGCAGAAATTTAACTTATTTATGGGCAAAATTGCAGAATTTTCACTTATTACAGGGAAAAAAGGCAGAAATTTTTCTTATTTTGGGGCAAAAGGCACAAATTCCTAATATTTTGTGGCAAAAATGCAGAAATTCCCCTTATTTTGAGGTAAAAAGGCTGAAATTTCTCGTATTTGGGGGCAAAAAGGCAGAAATTTTTTTAATTTTGGGACAAAATTGCAGGAATTTACTTTATTTTGGGGCAAAATTGCAGAAATTTCACTTATTTCATGGTAATAAGTCAAAAATTTTATTTTAGGGCAAAAAGACAGAAATTCTCTTTGTTTTTGGGGGAAAAGTTAGAAATTCCACTTATTTAGAGGAAAAAAGGCAGAAATTCTTTTTATTTTTGAGCAAAAATAAAGAAATTTCTCTTTTTTATGGCAAAAAGGTATGCATTCCTTTTATTTTCGGGCAAAAAGGCTGAAATTCCCCGTATTTTGGAGCAAAATTTCAGAAAATCCCCTAATTGTGGGGCAAAAAGGCAGAAATTATATGTTGGGGCAAAAATACAGAAATTCTTTTTATTTTGGGGCAAAACTCAGAAATTCCACTTATTTAGAGGCAAAATGGAACAAATTCCTCTTATTTTGGAGCAAAAATGAAGAAATTTCCATTTTTTATGGCAAAAAGGTATGCATTCTCTTTATTTTCGGGCAAAAATTTGAAATTCCCTGTATTTTGGAGCAATATTGCAGAAATTCCCCTAATTTTGGGGCAAAAGGCAGAAAATCCCCTTATTTTGGGGTAAAATTGCAGAAATTTCAAATATTTCAGGGCAAAATGGCAGAAATTCCCCTTATTTTGGGCAAAAAGATGAAATCCCTAATTTTTGGCTAAAATTGAAGAAATTTCACTTATTTCGGGACAAAAAGGCAGAAATTCCCCTTAATTTCGGGCAAAAAGGCAGAAATTCCCCTTATTTAGAGGCAAAATTGCAGAAATTCCCTTAATATTGGTGCAAAAATGCAGAAATTCCCCTTATTTTGGGGCAAAATTGCAGAAATTTCCTTTACATTTGGGCAAAATTGCAGAAATTTCCCTTATTTCAAACATAATGCAGAAATTTTCTTATTTTGGGGCAAAAAGGCAGAAATTTTTTTTATTTTGTTACAAAATTGCAGAAATTTTTCTTATTTTGGGGCAAAAATGCAGAAATTCCCCATATTTTGGGGTAAAAAGGCTGAAATTCCCCTTATTTTCAGGCAAAAATTCAGATATTCCCCTTATGTGTGGGCCAAAAGACAGAAATTTCGTTTATTTTTGGGGTAAAGGCAGAAATTGCACTTATTTTTAGTCAAAAAGGCAGAAAATTTCCTTATTTTCGGGCAAAAATGAAGAAATTTCCTTTTTTTATGGCATAAAGGTATACATTCCCTTTATTTTCGGGCAAAAATTCAGAAATTCCCCGTATTTTGAAGCAAGATTGCAGAAATTCCCCTAATTGTGGGGCAAAAAGGCAGAAATTCCCTATATGTTGGGGCAAAAAGACCGAAATTCTCCTTATTTTGGGGCAAAACTCAGAAGTTTCACTTATTTTAGGGCAAAATTGCAGAAATTTCAGTTATTTCAGAGAAAAAAAGCAAAAATTTTTCTTATTTTGGGGCAAAAAGGCAGAAATTCCCATTATTTTGGGGCAAAAAGGCAGAAATTCACCTTATTTTGGGGTAAAATTGCAGAAATTTCACGGCAAAATACAGAAATTTCCATTATTTTGGGGCAAAATTGCAGAAATTTCAATCATTTCAGGGTAATAAGTAAGAAATTTTCTTTATTTTGGGGCAAAAATACAGAAATTACCTTTTTTGGGGGGGAAAATACAGAAATTCCATTTATTTAGAGGCAAAAAGGCAGAAATTCCCCCTTATTTTGGAGCAAAAATGAAGAAATTTCCCTTTTTTATGGCAAAAAGGTATGCAATCCCCTTATTTTCGGGCAAAAAGGCAGAAATTCACCGTATTTTGGAGCAAAATTTCAGAAATTCCCCTAATTTTGGGGCAAAAGGCAGAAATTCTCTTTATTTTGGGGCAAAAATCAGAAATTCGCCTTACTTTGGGGCAAAATTCCAGAAATTTCATTTATTTTGGGGCAAAATTGCAGAAATTTAACTTATTTATGGGCAAAATTGCAGAATTTTCACTTATTTCAGGGAAAAAAGGCAGAAAATTTCCTTATTTTGGGGGAAAAAAGGCACAAATTCCTAATATTTTGTGGCAAAAATGCAGAAATTCCCCTTATGTTGAGGTAAAAAGGCTGAAATTTCCCGTATTTGGGGGCAAAAAGGCAGAAATTTTTTTATTTTGGGGCAAAGTTGCAGGAATTTACTTTATTTTGGGGCAAAATTGCAGAAATTTTACTTATTTCAGGGTAATAAGTCATAAATTTTCCTTATTTGAGGGCAAAAAAGACAGAAATTCTCTTTGTTTTTGGAGAAAAAGTCAGAAATTCCACTTATTTAGAGGAAAAAAGGCAGAAATTCCCCTCATTTTGGAGCAAAAATGAAGAAATTACTTTTTTTTATGGCAAAAAGGTATGCATTCCCCTTATTTTCGGGCAAAAGGGCAGAAATGCCCCATATTTTGGAGCAAAATTTAACAAAATCCCCTAATTGTGGGGCAAAAAGGCAGAAATTCTCTATATGTTGGGGTAAAAATACAGAAATTCTTTATATTTGTGGGCAAAACTCAGAAATTCCACTTATTTAGAGGCAAAATGGCAGAAATTCCTCTTATTTTGGAGCAAAAATGAAAGGAAGAAAATCTCTTTATTTTGGAGCAAAATTGCAGAAATTCCCTTAATATTGGTGCAAAAATGCAGAAATTCCCTTTATTTTGGGGCAAAAAGGCAGAAATTCTCCATATTTTGGTGCAAAAAGGCTAAAATTCCCCTTATTTTGAGGTCAAATGCTGAAATTCCCCATATTTTGGGGCAAAAGGCAGAAATTCCCCTCATTTTGGGGTAACAAGGCACAAATTTCCCTTATTTTCGGGCAAAATTGCTGAAATTTCATTTATTTCAGTGTAAAAAGTCAGAAATTCCCCTTATTTTGAAGCAAAAAGCAGAAATTTATTTTATTATGGTACAAAATTGAAGAAATTTTTCTTATTTTGGAACAAAAAGGTAGAAATTCTCCATATTTTGGGGCAAAAGGCAGAAATTCTTCTTATTTTGAGGTAAAATGCAGAAATTTCCCTTATTTAGAGGTAAAATGCAGAAATTTCCCAAATAGTGGGGGAAAATGCAGAAATTCCCTTTATTTTGGTGCTAAAAGGCAGAAATTCCCCATATTTTGAAGCAAAATCGCAGAAATTCTCATAATTTTCAGGCAAAAAGGCAGAAATTCTCCTTATTTTGGGGCAAAAAGACAGAAAATCTACTTTTTTAGAGGGCAAAAAGTCAGAAATTCCCCTTATTTTGGGGCAAAATTGCAGAAATTTCATTTACATTTGGGCAAAATTGCAGAAATTTCCCTTATTTGGGGGCAAAATTGCAGAAATTTCACTTATTTCAGAAAAAATGCAGAAATTTTCTTATTTTGTGGCAAAAAAGCAGAAATTTCTATTATTTTGGTACAAAATTGCAGAAATTTTTCTAATTTGGGGCAAAAAGGCTGAAATTCCCCTTATTTTCGGGCAAAAAACAGAAATTCCCCTTTTGGTGGGGCACAAAGAAAGAAATTTCGTTTATTTTTGGGGAAAAGGCAGAAATTGCATTTATTTTGACTCAAAAAGGCGGAAAATTTCCTTATTTTCGGGCAAAAATGAAGAAATTTTCCTTTTTTATGGCAAAAAGTTATACATTCCCTTTATTTTCGGGCAAAAAGGCAAAAAATTCCCCGTATTTTGGAGCAAAATTGCAGAAATTCCCCTAATTGTGGGGCAAAAAGGCAGAAATTCCCTATATGTTGGGGCAAAAAGAGAGAAATTCTCTTTATTTTAGAGCAAAACTCAGAAATTTTAATTATTTTAGGGCAAAATTGCAGAAATTTCAGTTATTTCAGAGAAAAAATGCAAAAATTTTTCTTATTTTGGGGCAAAAATGCAGAAATTCCCATTATTTTGGGGCAAAAGGCAGAAATTCCCCTTATTTTGGGGTAAAATTGCAGAAATTTCACATATTTCAGGGCAAAAAGGCAGAAATTTCCCTTATTTTGGGGCAAAATTGCAGAAATTTCAGTTATTTCAGGGTAATAAGTCAGAAATTTTCCTTATTTTGGGGCAAAATGACAGAAATTCCCTTTGTTTTCGGGGGAAAAGACAGAAAATCCACTTATTTAGAGGCAAAAAGGCAGAAATTCCCCTTATTTTGAAGCAAAAATGAAGAAATTTCTTTTTTTTATGGCAAAAAAGTATGCATTCCCCTTATTTTCGGGCAAAAAGGCAGAAATTCCCCGTATTTTGGAGTAAAATTGCAGAAATTCGCCTAATTTTGGAGAAAAAGGCAAAAATTCCCCTTATTTTGGGGTAAAATTGCAGAAATTTTAAATATTTCAGGACAAAATGGCAGAAATTCCCCTTATTTTGGGGCAAAAAGATGAAATCCATAATTTTTGGCTAAAATTGAGGAAATTTCACTTATTTCGGGACAAAAAGGCAGAAATTCCACTTAATTTCGTGCAAAAAAGCAGAAATGACCCGTATTTTGGAGCAAAATTGCAGAAATTCTTTTAATATTGTTGCAAAAATGCAGAAATTCCCTTTATTTTGGGGCAAAAAAGCAGAAATTCTCCATATTTTGGTGCAAAAAGGCTGAAATTCCCCTTATTTTGAGGTAAAATTCTAAAATTCCCCATATTTTGAGGCAAAAGGCAGAAATTCCTCTCATTTTGGGGCAAAAAGGCACAAATTTCCCTTATTTTCGGGGAAATTGCAAAAATTTAATTTATTTCAGGGTAAAAAGTCAGAAATTCCCCTTATTTTGGGGCAAAAAGCAGAAATTTTTTTGATTATGGTACAAAATTGAAGAAATTTTACTTATTTTGAAACAAAAAGGCAGAAATTCCCCATATATTGGGGCAAAAGGCAGAAATTCTTTTTATTTTGAGGTAAAATGCAGAAATTCCCCTTATTTAGAGGTAAAATGCTGAAATTCCCCAAATACTGGGCGGAAATGCAGAAATTCCCTTTATTTTGGGGCTAAAAAGCAGAAATTCCCCGTATTTTGAAGCAAAATTGCAGAAATTCTCCTTATTTTTGGGGAAAAAGACAGAAAAGCTCCTTTTTTTGGGGGCAAAAAGACAGAAATTCCCCTTATTTTGGGGCAAAATTGCAGAAATTTCCTTTACATTTGGGCAAAATTGCAGAAATTTCCCTTATTTTGGGTCAAAATTGCAGAAATTTCACTTATATCAGAAAAAATGCAGAAATTTTCTTATTTTGGGACAAAAAGGCAGAAATTTCTATTATTTGTTACAAAATTGCAGAAATTTTTCTTATTTTAAGGCAAAAAGGCAGAAAATCCCCATATTTTGGGGCAAAAGGTCTGAAATTCCCCTTATTTTTGGGCAAAAATTCAGAAATTCCCCTTATGTTGGGGAAAAAAACAGAAATTTCGTTTATTTTTGGGGAAAAGGCAGAAATTGCACTTATTTTGAGTCAAAAAGGCGTAAAATTTCCTTAATTTCGGGCAAAAATGACGAAATTTCCCTTTTTTATGGCAAAAAGGTATACATTCCCTTTATTTTCGGGCAAAATGCAGAAATTCTCCGTATTTTGGAGCAAAATTGCAGAAATTCCCCTAATTGTGGGGCAAAAAGGCAGAAATTCCCCATATGTTGGGGCAAAAAGACAGAAATTCTCCTTTTTTTGGGGCAAAACTCAGAAATTTCACTTGTTTTAGAGCAAAATTGCAGAAATTTCTGTTATTTCAGAGAAAAAAAGCAAAATTTTTTCTAATTTTGGGGCAAAAATGCAGAAATTCCCATTATTTTGGGGCAAAAAGGCAGAAAATCACCTAATTTTGGGGTAAATTTGCAGAAATTTCACATATTTCAGGGCAAAAAGGCAGAAATTTCCCTTATTTTGGGGCAAAATTGCAGAAATTTCACTTATTTCAGGGTTATAAGTCAGAAATTTTCTTTATTTTGGGGCAAAAAACACAGAAATTACCTTTTTTGGTGGGGGAAAAGACAGAAATTCCACTTATTTTGAGGCAAAAAGGCAGAAATTCCTCTTATTTTGGAGGAAAAATGAAGAAATTTCCCTTTTTTATGGCAAAAAGCTATGCATTCTCTTTATTTTCGGGCAAAAAAGCAGAAATTCCCTGTATTTTGGAGCAAAATTGCAGAAATTACCCTAATTTTGGGGCAAAAGGCAGAAATTTCCCTTATTTTGGGGTAAAATTGCAGAAATTTCAAATATTTCAGGGCTAAATTGCAGAAATTCTCCTTATTTGGGGGCAAAAAGATGAAATCCATAATTTTTGGCTAAAATTGAAGAAATTTCACGTATTTCGGGACAAAAAGGCAGAAATTCCACTTAATTTCGGGCAAAAAGGCAGAAATTCCCTTTATTTTGGAGCAAAATTGCAGAAATTCTCTTAATATTGTTGCAAAAATGCAGAAATTCCCTTTATTTTGGGGCAAAAAGGCAGAAATTCTCCATATTTTGGTGCAAAAAGGTAGAAATTCCCCTCATTTTGGGGCAAAAAGGCACAAATTTTCCTTATTTTCGGGCAAAATTGCTGAAATTTCATTTATTTCAGAGTAAAAAGTCAGAAATTCTCCTTATTTTGTAGCAAAAACAGAAATTTCTTATATTATGGTACAAAATTGAAGAAATTTTCTTTATTTTGGAACAAAAAGGCAGAAATTCCACATATTTTGGGGCAAAAGGCAGAAATTTTTTTTATTTTGAGGTAAAATGCAGAAATTCCCCTTATTTAGAGGTAAAATGCAGAAATTCCCCAAATATTGGGGGAAAATACAGAAAATCCCTTTATTTTGGTGCTAAAAGGCAGAAATTCCCCGTATTTTGAAGCAAAATTGCAGAAATTCTCATAATTTTCAGGCAAAAAGGCAGGAATTCTCCTTATTTTGGGGCAAAAAGACAGAAAATCTCCTTTTTTAGGGGGCAAAAAGTCAGAAATTCCCCTTATTTTGGGGCAAAATTGAGGAAATTTCCTTTACATTTGGGCAAAATTGCAGAAATTTCCCTTATTTTGGGGTAAAATTGCAAAAATTTCACTTATTTCAGAAAAAATGCAGAAATTTTCTTATTTTGGGGCAAAAAGGCAGAAATTTCTATTATTTTGGTACAAAATTGCAGAAATTTTTCTTATTTTGGGACAAAAAGGCAGAAATTCCCCATATTTTGAGGCAAAAAGGCTGAAATTCCCCTTATTTTCGGGCAAAAATCAGAAATTCCCCTAATGTTGGGGCAAAAAGACAGAAATTTCGTTTATTATTGGGGAAAAGGCAGAAATTGCACTTATTTTGAGTCAAAAAGGCGGAAAATTTCCTTATTTTCTGGCAAAAATGAAGAAATTTCCCTTTTTTATGGCAAAAAGGTATACATTCCCTATATTTTCGGGCAAAAAGGCAGAAATTCTCCGTATTTTGGAGCAAAATTGCAGAAATGCCCCGAATTGTGGGGCAAAAAGGCAGAAATTCCCTATATGTTGGGGCAAAAAGATAGAAATTCTTTTTATTTTGGGGCAAAACTCAGAAATTCCACTTATTTAGAGGCAAAATGGCACAAATTCCTCTTTTTTTGAAGCAAAAATGAAAAAATTTCCCTTTTGTATGGCAAAAAGGTTTGCATTCTCCTTATTTTCGGGCAAAGAGGCAGAAATTCCGTGTATTTTGGAGCAAAATTGCAGAAATTCCCCTAATTTTGGGGCAAAAGGCAGAAATTCCCCTTATTTTGGGGTAAAATTGCAGAAATTTCAAATATTTCAGGCAAAATGGCAGAAATTCCCCTTATTTTGGGGCAAAAAGATGAAATCCATAATTTTTGGTTAAAATTGAAGAAATTACACTTATTTCGGGTCAAAAAGGCAGAAATTCCACTTAATTTCGGGCATAAAGGCAGAAATGACCCGTATTTTGGAGCAAAATTGCAGAAATTCCCCTAATATTGGTGCAAAAATTCAGAAATTCCCTTTATTTTCGGGCAAAAAGGCAGAAATTCTTCATATTTTGTTGCAAAAAGGCTGAAATTCCCCTTATTTTGAGGTAAAATGCTGAAATTCCCCATATTATGGGGCAAAAGGCAGAAATTCCCCTCATTTTGGGGCAAAAAGGCACAAATTTCCCTTATTTTTGGGCAAAATTGCTGAAATTTCATTTATTTCAGAGTAAAAAGTCAAAAATTCCCCTTATTTTGGGGCAAAAAGCAGAAATTTCTTTTATTATGGTACAAAATTGAAGAAATTTTCCTTATTTTGGAACAAAAAGGCAGAAACTCCCCATAATTTGAGGCAAAAGGCAGAAATTCTTCTTATTTTGAGGTAAAATGCACAAATTCCCCTTATTTAGAGGTAAAATGAAGAAATTCTGCAAATATTGGGGGAAAATGCAGAAATTCCCTTTATTTTGGGGCTAAAAGGCAGAAATTCCCTGTATTTTGAAGCAAAATTGCAGAAATTCTCATAATTTTCAGACAAAAAGGCAGAAATTCTCCTTATTTTGGGGGCAAAAAGACAGAAAATCTCCTTTTTCGGGGGCAAAAAGGCAGAAATTCCCCTTATTGTGGGGCAAAATTGCAGAAATTTCCTTTACATTGGGGCAAAATTGCAGAAATTTCCCTTATTTTGGGGCAAAATTGCAAAAATTTCACTTATTTCAGAAAAAATGAAGAAATTTTCTTCTTTTGGGGCAAAAAGGCAGAAATTTCTATTATTTTGGTACAAAATTGCAGAAATTTTTCTTATTTTGGCACAAAAAGGCAGAAATTCCCTATATTTTGAGGCAAAAAGGCTGAAATTCCCCTTATTTTCGGGCAAAAATCAGAAATTCCCCTAATGTTGGGGCAAAAAGACAGAAATTTCGTTTATTATTGCGGAAAAGGCAGAAATTGCACTTATTTTGAGTCAAAAAGGCGGAAAATTTCCTCTTATTTTGGAGAAAAAATGAAGAAATTTCCCTTTTTTATGGCAAAAGGTGTACATTCTCTTTATTTTCGGGCAAAAAGGCAGAAATTCCCCGTATTTTGGAGAAAAATTGCAGAAATTACCCTAATTGTGGGGCAAAAAGGCAGAAATTCCCTATATGTTGGGAAAAAAGACAGAAATTCCCCTTATTTTGGGGCAAAATTGCAGAAATTTCCTTTACATTTGGGCAAAATTGCAGAAATTTCCCTTATTTTGGGTCAAAATTGCAGAAATTTCACTTATATCAGAAAAAATGCAGAAATTTTTTATTTTGGGACAAAAAGGCAGAAATTTCTATTATTTGTTACAAATTTGCAGAAATTTTTCTTATTTTGGGGCAAAAAGGCAGAAATTCCCCATATTTTGGGGCAAAAGGTCTGAAATTCCCCTTATTTTTGGGCAAAAATTCAGAAATTCCCCTTATGTTGGGGAAAAAAACAGAAATTTCGTTTATTTTTGGGGAAAAGGCAGAAATTGCACTTATTTTGAGTCAAAAAGGCGTAAAATTTCCTTAATTTCGGGCAAAAATGACGAAATTTCCCTTTTTTATGGCAAAAAGGTATACATTCCCTTTATTTTCGGGCAAAATGCAGAAATTCTCCGTATTTTGGAGCAAAATTGCAGAAATTCCCCTAATTGTGGGGCAAAAAGGCAGAAATTCCCCATATGTTGGGGCAAAAAGACAGAAATTCTCCTTTTTTTGGGGCAAAACTCAGAAATTTCACTTGTTTTAGAGCAAAATTGCAGAAATTTCTGTTATTTCAGAGAAAAAAAGCAAAATTTTTTCTTATTTTGGGGCAAAAATGCAGAAATTCCCATTATTTTGGGGCAAAAAGGCAGAAAATCACCTAATTTTGGGGTAAATTTGCAGAAATTTCACATATTTCAGGGCAAAAAGGCAGAAATTTCCCTTATTTTGGGGCAAAATTGCAGAAATTTCACTTATTTCAGGGTAATAAGTCAGAAATTTTCTTTATTTTGGGGCAAAAAACACAGAAATTACCTTTTTTGGTGGGGGAAAAGACAGAAATTCCACTTATTTTGAGGCAAAAAAACAGAAATTCCTCTTATTTTGGAGGAAAAATGAAGAAATTTCCCTTTTTTATGGCAAAAAGCTATGCATTCTCTTTATTTTCGGGCAAAAAAGCAGAAATTCCCTGTATTTTGGAGCAAAATTTCAGAAATTACCCTAATTTTGGGGCAAAAGGCAGAAATTTCCCTTATTTTGGGGTAAAATTGCAGAAATTTCAAATATTTCAGGGCTAAATTGCAGAAATTCTCCTTATTTGGAGGCAAAAAGATGAAATCCATAATTTTTGGCTAAAATTGAAGAAATTTCACGTATTTCGGGACAAAAAGGCAGAAATTCCACTTAATTTCGGGCAAAAAGGCAGAAATTCCCTTTATTTTGGAGCAAAATTGCAGAAATTCTCTTAATATTGTTGCAAAAATGCAGAAATTCCCTTTATTTTGGGGCAAAAAGGCAGAAATTCTCCATATTTTGGTGCAAAAAGGCTGAAATTCCCCTTATTTTGAGGTAAAATGCTGAAATTCCCCATATTTTGGGGCAAAAGGTAGAAATTCCCCTCATTTTGGGGCAAAAAGGCACAAATTTTCCTTATTTTCGGGCAAAATTGCTGAAATTTCATTTATTTCAGAGTAAAAAGTCAGAAATTCTCCTTATTTTGTAGCAAAAACAGAAATTTCTTATATTATGGTACAAAATTGAAGAAATTTTCTTTATTTTGGAACAAAAAGGCAGAAATTCCACATATTTTGGGGCAAAAGGCAGAAATTTTTTTTATTTTGAGGTAAAATGCAGAAATTCCCCTTATTTAGAGGTAAAATGCAGAAATTCCCCAAATATTGGGGGAAAATACAGAAAATCCCTTTATTTTGGTGCTAAAAGGCAGAAATTCCCCGTATTTTGAAGCAAAATTGCAGAAATTCTCATAATTTTCAGGCAAAAAGGCAGGAATTCTCCTTATTTTGGGGCAAAAAGACAGAAAATCTCCTTTTTTAGGGGGCAAAAAGTCAGAAATTCCCCTTATTTTGGGGCAAAATTGAGGAAATTTCCTTTACATTTGGGCAAAATTGCAGAAATTTCCCTTATTTTGGGGTAAAATTGCAAAAATTTCACTTATTTCAGAAAAAATGCAGAAATTTTCTTATTTTGGGGCAAAAAGGCAGAAATTTCTATTATTTTGGTACAAAATTGCAGAAATTTTTCTTATTTTGGGACAAAAAGGCAGAAATTCCCCATATTTTGAGGCAAAAAGGCTGAAATTCCCCTTATTTTCGGGCAAAAATCAGAAATTCCCCTAATGTTGGGGCAAAAAGACAGAAATTTCGTTTATTATTGGGGAAAAGGCAGAAATTGCACTTATTTTGAGTCAAAAAGGCGGAAAATTTCCTTATTTTCTGGCAAAAATGAAGAAATTTCCCTTTTTTATGGCAAAAAGGTATACATTCCCTATATTTTCGGGCAAAAAGGCAGAAATTCTCCGTATTTTGGAGCAAAATTGCAGAAATGCCCCGAATTGTGGGGCAAAAAGGCAGAAATTCCCTATATGTTGGGGCAAAAAGATAGAAATTCTTTTTATTTTGGGGCAAAACTCAGAAATTCCACTTATTTAGAGGCAAAATGGCACAAATTCCTCTTTTTTTGAAGCAAAAATGAAAAAATTTCCCTTTTGTATGGCAAAAAGGTTTGCATTCTCCTTATTTTCGGGCAAAGAGGCAGAAATTCCGTGTATTTTGGAGCAAAATTGCAGAAATTCCCCTAATTTTGGGGCAAAAGGCAGAAATTCCCCTTATTTTGGGGTAAAATTGCAGAAATTTCAAATATTTCAGGCAAAATGGCAGAAATTCCCCTTATTTTGGGGCAAAAAGATGAAATCCATAATTTTTGGTTAAAATTGAAGAAATTACACTTATTTCGGGTCAAAAAGGCAGAAATTCCACTTAATTTCGGGCAAAAAGGCAGAAATGACCCGTATTTTGGAGCAAAATTGCAGAAATTCCCCTAATATTGGTGCAAAAATTCAGAAATTCCCTTTATTTTGGGGCAAAGAGGCAGAAATTCTTCATATTTTGTTGCAAAAAGGCTGAAATTCCCCTTATTTTGAGGTAAAATGCTGAAATTCCCCATATTATGGGGCAAAAGGCAGAAATTCCCCTCATTTTGGGGCAAAAAGGCACAAATTTCCCTTATTTTCGGGCAAAATTGCAGAAATTTCATTTATTTCAGAGTAAAAAGTCAGAAATTCCCCTTATTTTGGGGCAAAAAGCAGAAATTTCTTTTATTATGGTACAAAATTGAAGAAATTTTCCTTATTTTGGAACAAAAAGGCAGAAACTCCCCATAATTTGAGGCAAAAGGCAGAAATTCTTCTTATTTTGAGGTAAAATGCAGAAATTCCCCTTATTTAGAGGTAAAATGAAGAAATTCTGCAAATATTGGGGGAAAATGCAGAAATTCCCTTTATTTTGGGGCTAAAAGGCAGAAATTCCCTGTATTTTGAAGCAAAATTGCAGAAATTCTCATAATTTTCAGACAAAAAGGCAGAAATTCTCCTTATTTTGGGGGCAAAAAGACAGAAAATCTCCTTTTTCGGGGGCAAAAAGTCAGAAATTCCCCTTATTTTGGGGCAAAATTGCAGAAATTTCCTTTACATTGGGGCAAAATTGCAGAAATTTCCCTTATTTTGGGGCAAAATTGCAAAAATTTCACTTATTTCAGAAAAAATGAAGAAATTTTCTTCTTTTGGGGCAAAAAGGCAGAAATTTCTATTATTTTGGTACAAAATTGCAGAAATTTTTCTTATTTTGGGACAAAAAGGCAGAAATTCCCCATATTTTGAGGCAAAAAGGCTGAAATTCCCCTTATTTTCGGGCAAAAATCAGAAATTCCCCTAATGTTGGGGCAAAAAGACAGAAATTTCGTTTATTATTGGGGAAAAGGCAGAAATTGCACTTATTTTGAGTCAAAAAGGCGGAAAATTTCCTTATTTTCTGGCAAAAATGAAGAAATTTCCCTTTTTTATGGCAAAAAGGTATACATTCCCTATATTTTCGGGCAAAAAGGCAGAAATTCTCCGTATTTTGGAGCAAAATTGCAGAAATGCCCAGAATTGTGGGGCAAAAAGGCAGAAATTCCCTATATGTTGGGGCAAAAAGATAGAAATTCTTTTTATTTTGGGGCAAAACTCAGAAATTCCACTTATTTAGAGGCAAAATGGCACAAATTCCTCTTTTTTTGAAGCAAAAATGAAAAAATTTCCCTTTTGTATGGCAAAAAGGTTTGCATTCTCCTTATTTTCGGGCAAAGAGGCAGAAATTCCGTGTATTTTGGAGCAAAATTGCAGAAATTCCCCTAATTTGGGGGCAAAAGGCAGAAATTCCCCTTATTTTGGGGTAAAATTGCAGAAATTTCAAATATTTCAGGCAAAATGGCAGAAATTCCCCTTATTTTGGGGCAAAAAGATGAAATCCATAATTTTTGGTTAAAATTGAAAAAATTACACTTATTTCGGGTCAAAAAGGCAGAAATTCCACTTAATTTCGGGCAAAAAGGCAGAAATGACCCGTATTTTGGAGCAAAATTGCAGAAATTCCCCTAATATTGGTGCAAAAATTCAGAAATTCCCTTTATTTTGGGGCAAAAAGGCAGAAATTCTTCATATTTTGTTGCAAAAAGGCTGAAATTCCCCTTATTTTGAGGTAAAATGCTGAAATTCCCCATATTATGGGGCAAAAGGCAGAAATTCCCCTCATTTTGGGGCAAAAAGGCACAAATTTCCCTTATTTTCGGGCAAAATTGCAGAAATTTCATTTATTTCAGAGTAAAAAGTCAGAAATTCCCCTTATTTTGGGGCAAAAAGCAGAAATTTCTTTTATTATGGTACAAAATTGAAGAAATTTTCCTTATTTTGGAACAAAAAGGCAGAAACTCCCCATAATTTGAGGCAAAAGGCAGAAATTCTTCTTATTTTGAGGTAAAATGCAGAAATTCCCCTTATTTAGAGGTAAAATGAAGAAATTCTGCAAATATTGGGGGAAAATGCAGAAATTCCCTTTATTTTGGGGCTAAAAGGCAGAAATTCCCTGTATTTTGAAGCAAAATTGCAGAAATTCTCATAATTTTCAGACAAAAAGGCAGAAATTCTCCTTATTTTGGAGGCAAAAAGACAGAAAATCTCCTATTTCGGGGGCAAAAAGTCAGAAATTCCCCTTATTTTGGGGCAAAATTGCAGAAATTTCCTTTACATTGGGGCAAAATTGCAGAAATTTCCCTTATTTTGGGGCAAAATTGCAAAAATTTCACTTATTTCAGAAAAAATGAAGAAATTTTCTTCTTTTGGGGCAAAAAGGCAGAAATTTCTATTATTTTGGTACAAAATTGCAGAAATTTTTCTTATTTTGGGACAAAAAGGCAGAAATTCCCCATATTTTGAGGCAAAACGGCTGAAATTCCCCTTATTTTCGGGCAAAAATCAGAAATTCCCCTAATGTTGGGGCAAAAAGACAGAAATTTCGTTTATTATTGGGGAAAAGGCAGAAATTGCACTTATTTTGAGTCAAAAAGGCGGAAAATTTCCTTATTTTCTGGCAAAAATGAAGAAATTTCCCTTTTTTATGGCAAAAAGGTATACATTCCCTATATTTTCGGGCAAAAAGGCAGAAATTCTCCGTATTTTGGAGCAAAATTGCCGAAATGCCCCGAATTGTGGGGCAAAAAGGCAGAAATTCCCTATATGTTGGGGCAAAAAGATAGAAATTCTTTTTATTTTGGGGCAAAACTCAGAAATTCCACTTATTTAGAGGCAAAATGGCACAAATTCCTCTTTTTTTGAAGCAAAAATGAAAAAATTTCCCTTTTGTATGGCAAAAAGGTTTGCATTCTTCTTATTTTCGGGCAAAGAGGCAGAAATTCCGTGTATTTTGGAGCAAAATTGCAGAAATTCCCCTAATTTTGGGGCAAAAGGCAGAAATTCCCCTTATTTTGGGGTAAAATTGCAGAAATTTCAAATATTTCAGGCAAAATGGCAGAAATTCCCCTTATTTTGGGGCAAAAAGATGAAATCCATAATTTTTGGTTAAAATTGAAGAAATTACACTTATTTCGGGTCAAAAAGGCAGAAATTCCACTTAATTTCGGGCATAAAGGCAGAAATGACCCGTATTTTGGAGCAAAATTGCAGAAATTCCCCTAATATTGGTGCAAAAATTCAGAAATTCCCTTTATTTTGGGGCAAAAAGGCAGAAATTCTTCATATTTTGTTGCAAAAAGGCTGAAATTCCCCTTATTTTGAGGTAAAATGCTGAAATTCCCCATATTATGGGGCAAAAGGCAGAAATTCCCCTCATTTTGGGGCAAAAAGGCACAAATTTCCCTTATTTTCGGGCAAAATTCCAGAAATTTCATTTATTTCAGAGTAAAAAGTCAGAAATTCCCCTTATTTTGGGGCAAAAAGCAGAAATTTCTTTTATTATGGTACAAAATTGAAGAAATTTTCCTTATTTTGGAACAAAAAGGCAGAAACTCCCCATAATTTGAGGCAAAAGGCAGAAATTCTTCTTATTTTGAGGTAAAATGCAGAAATTCCCCTTATTTAGAGGTAAAATGAAGAAATTCTGCAAATATTGGGGGAAAATGCAGAAATTCCCTTTATTTTGGGGCTAAAAGGCAGAAATTCCCTGTATTTTGAAGCAAAATTGCAGAAATTCTCATAATTTTCAGACAAAAAGGCAGAAATTCTTATTTTGGGGGCAAAAAGACAGAAAATCTCCTTTTTCGGGGGCAAAAAGTCAGAAATTCCCCTTATTTTGGGGCAAAATTGCAGAAATTTCCTTTACATTGGGGCAAAATTGCAGAAATTTCCCTTATTTTGGGGCAAAATTGCAAAAATTTCACTTATTTCAGAAAAAATGAAGAAATTTTCTTCTTTTGGGGCAAAAAGGCAGAAATTTCTACTATTTTGGTACAAAATTGCAGAAATTTTTCTTCTTTTATGCCAAAAAGGCAGAAATTCCCAATATTTTGGGGCAAAAAGGCAGAAATTCCCCTTAAGTTTGGGCAAAAAGACAGACATTTCGTTTATTTTTTGGGAAAAGGCAGAAATTGCACTTATTTTGAGTCAAAAAGGCAGAAAATTTCCTCTTATTTTGGAGAAAAAATGAAGAAATTTCCCTTTTTTATGGCAAAAGGTGTACATTCTCTTTATTTTCGGGCAAAAAGGCAGAAATTCCCCGTATTTTGGAGAAAAATTGCAGAAATTTCCCTAATTGTGGGGCAAAAAGGCAGAAATTCCCTATATGTTGGGAAAAAAGACAGAAATTCCCATTATTTTGGGGCAAAATTGCAGAAATTTCCTTTACATTTGGGCAAAATTGCAGAAATTTCCCTTATTTTGGGTCAAAATTGCAGAAATTTCACTTATATCAGAAAAAATGCAGAAATTTTCTTATTTTGGGACAAAAAGGCAGAAATTTCTATTATTTGTTACAAAATTGCAGAAATTTTTCTTATTTTGGGGCAAAAAGGCAGAAATTCCCCATATTTTGGGGCAAAAGGTCTGAAATTCCCCTTATTTTTGGGCAAAAAGTCAGAAATTCCCCTTATGTTGGGGAAAAAACAGAAATTTCGTTTATTTTTGGGGAAAAGGCAGAAATTGCACTTATTTTGAGTCAAAAAGGCGTAAAATTTCTTTAATTTCAGGCAAAAATGATGAAATTTCCCTTTTTTATGGCAAAAAGGTATACATTCCCTTTATTTTCTGGCAAAATGCAGAAATTCTCCGTATTTTGGAGCAAAATTGCAGAAATTCCCCTAATTGTGGGGCAAAAAGGCAGAAATTCCCCATATGTTGGGGCAAAAAGACAGAAATTCTCCTTTTTTTGGGGCAAAACTCAGAAATTTCACTTGTTTTAGAGCAAAATTGCAGAAATTTCTGTTATTTCAGAGAAGAAAAGCAAAATTTTTTTTTATTTTGGGGCAAAAATGCAGAAATTCCCATTATTTTGGGGCAAAAAGGCAGAAAATCACCTAATTTTGGGGTAAATTTGCAGAAATTTCACATATTTCAGGGCAAAAAGGCAGAAATTTCCCTTATTTTGGGGCAAAATTGCAGAAATTTCACTTATTTCAGGGTAATAAGTCAGAAATTTTCTTTATTTTGGGGCAAAAAAGACAGAAATTACCTTTTTTGGTGGGGGAAAAGACAGAAATTCCACTTATTTTGAGGCAAAAAGGCAGAAATTCCTCTTATTTTGGAGCAAAAATGAAGAAATTTCGCTTTTTCATGGCAAAAAGGTATGCATTCCCCTTATTTTCAGACAAAAAGGCAAAAATTCCCCGTATTTGGAACAAAATTGCAGAAAATCCCCTAATTTTAGGGCAAAAGGCAGAACTTCCCTTTATTTTGGGGCAAAAATCAGAAATTCCCCTTACTTTTGGGTAAAATTGCATAAATTTAACTTATTTATGGGCAAAATTGCAGAATTTTCATTTATTTCAGGGAAAAAAGGCAGAAATATTCCTTTTTTTGGGGCAAAAAGGCACAAATTCCTAATATTTTGTGGCAAAAAATGCAGAAATTCCCCTTATTTTGAGGTAAAATGCAGAAATTCCCCAAATATTGGGGGAAAATACAGAAAATCCCTTTATTTTGGTGCTAAAAGGCAGAAATTCCCCGTATTTTGAAGCAAAATTGCAGAAATTCTCATAATTTTCAGGCAAAAAGGCAGGAATTCTCCTTATTTTGGGGCAAAAAGACAGAAAATCTCCTTTTTTAGGGGGCAAAAAGTCAGAAATTCCCCTTATTTTGGGGCAAAATTGAGGAAATTTCCTTTACATTTGGGCAAAATTGCAGAAATTTCCCTTATTTTGGGGTAAAATTGCAAAAATTTCACTTATTTCAGAAAAAATGCAGAAATTTTCTTATTTTGGGGCAAAAAGGCAGAAATTTCTATTATTTTGGTACAAAATTGCAGAAATTTTTCTTATTTTGGGACAAAAAGGCAGAAATTCCCCATATTTTGAGGCAAAAAGGCTGAAATTCCCCTTATTTTCGGGCAAAAATCAGAAATTCCCCTAATGTTGGGGCAAAAAGACAGAAATTTCGTTTATTATTGGGGAAAAGGCAGAAATTGCACTTATTTTGAGTCAAAAAGGCGGAAAATTTCCTTATTTTCTGGCAAAAATGAAGAAATTTCCCTTTTTTATGGCAAAAAGGTATACATTCCCTATATTTTCGGGCAAAAAGGCAGAAATTCTCCGTATTTTGGAGCAAAATTGCAGAAATGCCCCGAATTGTGGGGCAAAAAGGCAGAAATTCCCTATATGTTGGGGCAAAAAGATAGAAATTCTTTTTATTTTGGGGCAAAACTCAGAAATTCCACTTATTTAGAGGCAAAATGGCACAAATTCCTCTTTTTTTGAAGCAAAAATGAAAAAATTTCCCTTTTGTATGGCAAAAAGGTTTGCATTCTCCTTATTTTCGGGCAAAGAGGCAGAAATTCCGTGTATTTTGGAGCAAAATTGCAGAAATTCCCCTAATTTTGGGGCAAAAGGCAGAAATTCCCCTTATTTTGGGGTAAAATTGCAGAAATTTCAAATATTTCAGGCAAAATGGCAGAAATTCCCCTTATTTTGGGGCAAAAAGATGAAATCCATAATTTTTGGTTAAAATTGAAGAAATTACACTTATTTCGGGTCAAAAAGGCAGAAATTCCACTTAATTTCGGGCATAAAGGCAGAAATGACCCGTATTTTGGAGCAAAATTGCAGAAATTCCCCTAATATTGGTGCAAAAATTCAGAAATTCCCTTTATTTTGGGGCAAAAAGGCAGAAATTCTTCATATTTTGTTGCAAAAAGGCTGAAATTCCCCTTATTTTGAGGTAAAATGCTGAAATTCCCCATATTATTGGGCAAAAGGCAGAAATTCCCCTCATTTTGGGGCAAAAAGGCACAAATTTCCCTTATTTTCGGGCAAAATTGCAGAAATTTCATTTATTTCAGAGTAAAAAGTCAGAAATTCCCCTTATTTTGGGGCAAAAAGCAGAAATTTCTTTTATTATGGTACAAAATTGAAGAAATTTTCCTTATTTTGGAACAAAAAGGCAGAAACTCCCCATAATTTGAGGCAAAAGGCAGAAATTCTTCTTATTTTGAGGTAAAATGCAGAAATTCCCCTTATTTAGAGGTAAAATGAAGAAATTCTGCAAATATTGGGGGAAAATGCAGAAATTCCCTTTATTTTGGGGCTAAAAGGCAGAAATTCCCTGTATTTTGAAGCAAAATTGCAGAAATTCTCATAATTTTCAGACAAAAAGGCAGAAATTCTCCTTATTTTGGGGGCAAAAAGACAGAAAATCTCCTTTTTCGGGGGCAAAAAGGCAGAAATTTCCCTTATTTTGGGGCAAAATTGCAGAAATTTCCTTTACATTGGGGCAAAATTGCAGAAATTTCCCTTATTTTGGGGCAAAATGGCAAAAATTTCACTTATTTCAGAAAAAATGAAGAAATTTTCTTCTTTTGGGGCAAAAAGGCAGAAATTTCTATTATTTTGGTACAAAATTGCAGAAATTTTTCTTATTTTGGGACAAAAAGGCAGAAATTCCCCATATTTTGAGGCAAAAAGGCTGAAATTCCCCTTATTTTCGGGCAAAAATCAGAAATTCCCTTAATGTTGGGGCAAAAAGACAGAAATTTCGTTTATTATTGGGGAAAAGGCAGAAATTGCACTTATTTTGAGTCAAAAAGGCGGAAAATTTCCTTATTTTCTGGCAAAAATGAAGAAATTTCCCTTTTTTATGGCAAAAAGGTATACATTCCCTATATTTTCGGGCAAAAAGGCAGAAATTCTCCGTATTTTGGAGCAAAATTGCCGAAATGCCCCGAATTGTGGGGCAAAAAGGCAGAAATTCCCTATATGTTGGGGCAAAAAGATAGAAATTCTTTTTATTTTGGGGCAAAACTCAGAAATTCCACTTATTTAGAGGCAAAATGGCACAAATTCCTCTTTTTTTGAAGCAAAAATGAAAAAATTTCCCTTTTGTATGGCAAAAAGGTTTGCATTCTTCTTATTTTCGGGCAAAGAGGCAGAAATTCCGTGTATTTTGGAGCAAAATTGCAGAAATTCCCCTAATTTTGGGGCAAAAGGCAGAAATTCCCCTTATTTTGGGGTAAAATTGCAGAAATTTCAAATATTTCAGGCAAAATGGCAGAAATTCCCCTTATTTTGGGGCAAAAAGATGAAATCCATAATTTTTGGTTAAAATTGAAGAAATTACACTTATTTCGGGTCAAAAAGGCAGAAATTCCACTTAATTTCGGGCATAAAGGCAGAAATGACCCGTATTTTGGAGCAAAATTGCAGAAATTCCCCTAATATTGGTGCAAAAATTCAGAAATTCCCTTTATTTTGGGGCAAAAAGGCAGAAATTCTTCATATTTTGTTGCAAAAAGGCTGAAATTCCCCTTATTTTGAGGTAAAATGCTGAAATTCCCCATATTATGGGGCAAAAGGCAGAAATTCCCCTCATTTTGGGGCAAAAAGGCACAAATTTCCCTTATTTTCGGGCAAAATTGCAGAAATTTCATTTATTTCAGAGTAAAAAGTCAGAAATTCCCCTTATTTTGGGGCAAAAAGCAGAAATTTCTTTTATTATGGTACAAAATTGAAGAAATTTTCCTTATTTTGGAACAAAAAGGCAGAAACTCCCCATAATTTGAGGCAAAAGGCAGAAATTCTTCTTATTTTGAGGTAAAATGCAGAAATTCCCCTTATTTAGAGGTAAAATGAAGAAATTCTGCAAATATTGGGGGAAAATGCAGAAATTCCCTTTATTTTGGGGCTAAAAGGCAGAAATTCCCTGTATTTTGAAGCAAAATTGCAGAAATTCTCATAATTTTCAGACAAAAAGGCAGAAATTCTCCTTATTTTGGGGGCAAAAAGACAGAAAATCTCCTTTTTCGGGGGCAAAAAGGCAGAAATTCCCCTTATTTTGGGGCAAAATTGCAGAAATTTCCTTTACATTGGGGCAAAATTGCAGAAATTTCCCTTATTTTGGGGCAAAATTGCAAAAATTTCACTTATTTCAGAAAAAATGAAGAAATTTTCTTCTTTTGGGGCAAAAAGGCAGAAATTTCTACTATTTTGGTACAAAATTGCAGAAATTTTTCTTCTTTTATGCCAAAAAGGCAGAAATTCCCAATATTTTGGGGCAAAAAGGCAGAAATTCCCCTTAAGTTTGGGCAAAAAGACAGACATTTCGTTTATTTTTTGGGAAAAGGCAGAAATTGCACTTATTTTGAGTCAAAAAGGCAGAAAATTTCCTCTTATTTTGGAGAAAAAATGAAGAAATTTCCCTTTTTTATGGCAAAAGGTGTACATTCTCTTTATTTTCGGGCAAAAAGGCAGAAATTCCCCGTATTTTGGAGAAAAATTGCAGAAATTCCCCTAATTGTGGGGCAAAAAGGCAGAAATTCCCTATATGTTGGGAAAAAAGACAGAAATTCCCCTTATTTTGGGGCAAAATTGCAGAAATTTCCTTTACATTTGGGCAAAATTGCAGAAATTTCCCTTATTTTGGGTCAAAATTGCAGAAATTTCACTTATATCAGAAAAAATGCAGAAATTTTCTTATTTTGGGACAAAAAGGCAGAAATTCCCCATATTTTGGGGCAAAAGGTCTGAAATTCCCCTTATTTTTGGGCAAAAAGTCAGAAATTCCCCTTATGTTGGGGAAAAAACAGAAATTTCGTTTATTTTTGGGGAAAAGGCAGAAATTGCACTTATTTTGAGTCAAAAAGGCGTAAAATTTCTTTAATTTCGGGCAAAAATGATGAAAGTTCCCTTTTTTATGGCAAAAAGGTATACATTCCCTTTATTTTCGGGCAAAATGCAGAAATTCTCCGTATTTTGGAGCAAAATTGCAGAAATGCCCCGAATTGTGGGGCAAAAAGGCAGAAATTCCCCATATGTTGGAGCAAAAAGATAGAAATTCTCCTTTTTTTGGGGCAAAACTCAGAAATTTCACTTGTTTTAGAGCAAAATTGCAGAAATTTCTGTTATTTCAGAGAAAAAAAGCAAAATTTTTTTTTATTTTGGGGCAAAAATGCAGAAATTCCCATTATTTTGGGGCAAAAAGGCAGAAAATCACCTAATTTTGGGGTAAATTTGCAGAAATTTCACATATTTCAGGGCAAAAAGGCAGAAATTTCCCTTATTTTGGGGCAAAATTGCAGAAATTTCACTTATTTCAGGGTAATAAGTCAGAAATTTTCTTTATTTTGGGGTAAAAAAGACAGAAATTACCTTTTTTGGTGGGGGAAAAGACAGAAATTCCACTTATTTTGAGGCAAAAAGGCAGAAATTCCTCTTATTTTGGAGCAAAAATGAAGAAATTTCGCTTTTTCATGGCAAAAAGGTATGCATTCCCCTTATTTTCAGACAAAAAGGCAAAAATTCCCCGTATTTGGAACATAATTGCAGAAAATCCCCTAATTTTAGGGCAAAAGGCAGAACTTCCCTTTATTTTGGGGCAAAAATCAGAAATTCCCCTTACTTTTGGGTAAAATTGCATAAATTTAACTTATTTATGGGCAAAATTGCAGAATTTTCATTTATTTCAGGGAAAAAAGGCAGAAATATTCCTTTTTTTGGGGCAAAAAGGCACAAATTCCTAATATTTTGTGGCAAAAAATGCAGAAATTCCCCTTATTTTGAGGTAAAATGCAGAAATTCCCCAAATATTGGGGGAAAATACAGAAAATCCCTTTATTTTGGTGCTAAAAGGCAGAAATTCCCCGTATTTTGAAGCAAAATTGCAGAAATTCTCATAATTTTCAGGCAAAAAGGCAGTAATTCTCCTTATTTTGGGGCAAAAAGACAGAAAATCTCCTTTTTTAGGGGGCAAAAAGTCAGAAATTCCCCTTATTTTGGGGCAAAATTGAGGAAATTTCCTTTACATTTGGGCAAAATTGCAGAAATTTCCCTTATTTTGGGGTAAAATTGCAAAAATTTCACTTATTTCAGAAAAAATGCAGAAATTTTCTTATTTTGGGGCAAAAAGGCAGAAATTTCTATTATTTTGGTACAAAATTGCAGAAATTTTTCTTATTTTGGGACAAAAAGGCAGAAATTCCCCATATTTTGAGGCAAAAAGGCTGAAATTCCCCTTATTTTCGGGCAAAAATCAGAAATTCCCCTAATGTTGGGGCAATAAGACAGAAATTTCGTTTATTATTGGGGAAAAGGCAGAAATTGCACTTATTTTGAGTCAAAAAGGCGGAAAATTTCCTTATTTTCTGGCAAAAATGAAGAAATTTCCCTTTTTTATGGCAAAAAGGTATACATTCCCTATATTTTCGGGCAAAAAGGCAGAAATTCTCCGTATTTTGGAGCAAAATTGCAGAAATGCCCCGAATTGTGGGGCAAAAAGGCAGAAATTCCCTATATGTTGGGGCAAAAAGATAGAAATTCTTTTTATTTTGGGGCAAAACTCAGAAATTCCACTTATTTAGAGGCAAAATGGCACAAATTCCTCTTTTTTTGAAGCAAAAATGAAAAAATTTCCCTTTTGTATGGCAAAAAGGTTTGCATTCTCCTTATTTTCGGGCAAAGAGGCAGAAATTCCGTGTATTTTGGAGCAAAATTGCAGAAATTCCCCTAATTTTGGGGCAAAAGGCAGAAATTCCCCTTATTTTGGGGTAAAATTGCAGAAATTTCAAATATTTCAGGCAAAATGGCAGAAATTCCCCTTATTTTGGGGCAAAAAGATGAAATCCATAATTTTTGGTTAAAATTGAAGAAATTACACTTATTTCGGGTCAAAAAGGCAGAAATTCAACTTAATTTCGGGCATAAAGGCAGAAATGACCCGTATTTTGGAGCAAAATTGCAGAAATTCCCCTAATATTGGTGCAAAAATTGAGAAATTCCCTTTATTTTGGGGCAAAAAGGCAGAAATTCTTCATATTTTGTTGCAAAAAGGCTGAAATTCCCCTTATTTTGAGGTAAAATGCTGAAATTTCACATATTATGGGGCAAAAGGCAGAAATTCCTCTCATTTTGGGGCAAAAAGGCACAAATTTCCCTTATTTTCGGGCAAAATTGCAGAAATTTCATTTATTTCAGAGTAAAAAGTCAGAAATTCCCCTTATTTTGGGGCAAAAAGCAGAAATTTCTTTTATTATGGTACAAAATTGAAGAAATTTTCCTTATTTTGGAACAAAAAGGCAGAAACTCCCCATAATATGAGGCAAAAGGCAGAAATTTTTCTTATTTTGAGGTAAAATGCAGAAATTCCCCTTATTTAGAGGTAAAATGAAGAAATTCTGCAAATATTGGGGGAAAATGCAGAAATTCCCTTTATTTTGGGGCTAAAAGGCAGAAATTCCCTGTATTTTGAAGCAAAATTGCAGAAATTCTCATAATTTTCAGACAAAAAGGCAGAAATTCTCCTTATTTTGGGGGCAAAAAGACAGAAAATCTCCTTTTTCGGGGGCAAAAAGGCAGAAATTCCCCTTATTTTGGGGCAAAATTGCATAAATTTCCTTTACATTGGGGCAAAATTGCAGAAATTTCCCTTATTTTGGGGCAAAATTGCAAAAATTTCACTTATTTCAGAAAAAATGAAGAAATTTTCTTCTTTTGGGGCAAAAAGGCAGAAATTTCTATTATTTTGGTACAAAATTGCAGAAATTTTTCTTATTTTGGGGCAAAAAGACAGAAATTCCCCATATTTTGAGGCAAAAAGGCTGAAATTCCCCTTATTTTCGGGCAAAAATCAGAAATTCCCTTAATGTTGGGGCAAAAAGACAGAAATTTCGTTTATTATTGGGGAAAAGGCAGAAATTGCACTTATTTTGAGTCAAAAAGGCGGAAAATTTCCTTATTTTCTGGCAAAAATGAAGAAATTTCCCTTTTTTATGGCAAAAAGGTATACATTCCCTATATTTTCGGGCAAAAAGGCAGAAATTCTCCGTATTTTGGAGCAAAATTGCCAAAATGCCCCGAATTGTGGGGCAAAAAGGCAGAAATTCCCTATATGTTGGGGCAAAAAGATAGAAATTCTTTTTATTTTGGGGCAAAACTCAGAAATTCCACTTATTTAGAGGCAAAATGGCACAAATTCCTCTTTTTTTGAAGCAAAAATGAAAAAATTTCCTTTTTGTATGGCAAAAAGGTTTGCATTCTCCTTATTTTCGGGCAAAGAGGCAGAAATTCCGTGTATTTTGGAGCAAAATTGCAGAAATTCCCCTAATTTTGGGGCAAAAGGCAGAAATTCCCCTTATTTTGGGGTAAAATTGCAGAAATTTCAAATATTTCAGGCAAAATGGCAGAAATTCCCCTTATTTTGGGGCAAAAAGATGAAATCCATAATTTTTGGTTAAAATTGAAGAAATTACACTTATTTCGGGTCAAAAAGGCAGAAATTCCACTTAATTTCGGGCATAAAGGCAGAAATGACCCGTATTTTGGAGCAAAATTGCAGAAATTCCCCTAATATTGGTGCAAAAATTCAGAAATTCCCTTTATTTTGGGGCAAAAAGGCAGAAATTCTTCATATTTTGTTGCAAAAAGGCTGAAATTCCCCTTATTTTGAGGTAAAATGCTGAAATTCCCCATATTATGGGGCAAAAGGCAGAAATTCCCCTCATTTTGGGGCAAAAAGGCACAAATTTCCCTTATTTTCGGGCAAAATTGCAGAAATTTCATTTATTTCAGAGTAAAAAGTCAGAAATTCCCCTTATTTTGGGGCAAAAAGCAGAAATTTCTTTTATTATGGTACAAAATTGAAGAAATTTTCCTTATTTTGGAACAAAAAGGCAGAAACTCCCCATAATTTGAGGCAAAAGGCAGAAATTCTTCTTATTTTGAGGTAAAATGCAGAAATTCCCCTTATTTAGAGGTAAAATGAAGAAATTCTGCAAATATTGGGGGAAAATGCAGAAATTCCCTTTATTTTGGGGCTAAAAGGCAGAAATTCCCTGTATTTTGAAGCAAAATTGCAGAAATTCTCATAATTTTCAGACAAAAAGGCAGAAATTCTCCTTATTTTGGGGGCAAAAAGACAGAAAATCTCCTTTTTCGGGGGCAAAAAGTCAGAAATTCCCCTTATTTTGGGGCAAAATTGCAGAAATTTCCTTTACATTGGGGCAAAATTGCAGAAATTTCCCTTATTTTGGGGCAAAATTGCAAAAATTTCACTTATTTCAGAAAAAATGAAGAAATTTTCTTCTTTTGGGGCAAAAAGGCAGAAATTTCTATTATTTTGGTACAAAATTGCAGAAATTTTTCTTATTTTGGGGCAAAAAGACAGAAATTCCCAATATTTTGAGGCAAAAAGGCTGAAATTCCCCTTATTTTCGGGCAAAAATCAGAAATTCCCTTAATGTTGGGGCAAAAAGACAGAAATTTCGTTTATTATTGGGGAAAAGGCAGAAATTGCACTTATTTTGAGTCCAAAAGGCGGAAAATTTCCTTATTTTCTGGCAAAAATGAAGAAATTTCCCTTTTTTATGGCAAAAAGGTATACATTCCCTATATTTTCGGGCAAAAAGGCAGAAATTCTCCGTATTTTGGAGCAAAATTGCCGAAATGCCCCGAATTGTGGGGCAAAAAGGCAGAAATTCCCTATATGTTGGGGCAAAAAGATAGAAATTCTTTTTATTTTGGGGCAAAACTCAGAAATTCCACTTATTTAGAGGCAAAATGGCACAAATTCCTCTTTTTTTGAAGCAAAAATGAAAAAATTTCCTTTTTGTATGGCAAAAAGGTTTGCATTCTCCTTATTTTCGGGCAAAGAGGCAGAAATTCCGTGTATTTTGGAGCAAAATTGCAGAAATTCCCCTAATTTGGGGGCAAAAGGCAGAAATTCCCCTTATTTTGGGGTAAAATTGCAGAAATTTCAAATATTTCAGGCAAAATGGCAGAAATTCCCCTTATTTTGGGGCAAAAAGATGAAATCCATAATTTTTGGTTAAAATTGAAGAAATTACACTTATTTCGGGTCAAAAAGGCAGAAATTCCACTTAATTTCGGGCATAAAGGCAGAAATGACCCGTATTTTGGAGCAAAATTGCAGAAATTCCCCTAATATTGGTGCAAAAATTCAGAAATTCCCTTTATTTTGGGGCAAAAAGGCAGAAATTCTTCATATTTTGTTGCAAAAAGGCTGAAATTCCCCTTATTTTGAGGTAAAATGCTGAAATTCCCCATATTATGGGGCAAAAGGCAGAAATTCCCCTCATTTTGGGGCAAAAAGGCACAAATTTCCCTTATTTTCGGGCAAAATTGCAGAAATTTCATTTATTTCAGAGTAAAAAGTCAGAAATTCCCCTTATTTTGGGGCAAAAAGCAGAAATTTCTTTTATTATGGTACAAAATTGAAGAAATTTTCCTTATTTTGGAACAAAAAGGCAGAAACTCCCCATAATTTGAGGCAAAAGGCAGAAATTCTTCTTATTTTGAGGTAAAATGCAGAAATTCCCCTTATTTAGAGGTAAAATGAAGAAATTCTGCAAATATTGGGGGAAAATGCAGAAATTCCCTTTATTTTGGGGCTAAAAGGCAGAAATTCCCTGTATTTTGAAGCAAAATTGCAGAAATTCTCATAATTTTCAGACAAAAAGGCAGAAATTCTCCTTATTTTGGGGGCAAAAAGACAGAAAATCTCCTTTTTCGGGGGCAAAAAGGCAGAAATTCCCCTTATTTTGGGGCAAAATTGCAGAAATTTCCTTTACATTGGGGCAAAATTGCAGAAATTTCCCTTATTTTGGGGCAAAATTGCAAAAATTTCACTTATTTCAGAAAAAATGAAGAAATTTTCTTCTTTTGGGGCAAAAAGGCAGAAATTTCTATTATTTTGGTACAAAATTGCAGAAATTTTTCTTATTTTGGGGCAAAAAGACAGAAATTCCCCATATTTTGAGGCAAAAAGGCTGAAATTCCCCTTATTTTCGGGCAAAAATCAGAAATTCCCTTAATGTTGGGGCAAAAAGACAGAAATTTCGTTTATTATTGGGGAAAAGGCAGAAATTGCACTTATTTTGAGTCAAAAAGGCGGAAAATTTCCTTATTTTCTGGCAAAAATGAAGAAATTTCCCTTTTTTATGGCAAAAAGGTATACATTCCCTATATTTTCGGGCAAAAAGGCAGAAATTCTCCGTATTTTGGAGCAAAATTGCCGAAATGCCCCGAATTGTGGGGCAAAAAGGCAGAAATTCCCTATATGTTGGGGCAAAAAGATAGAAATTCTTTTTATTTTGGGGCAAAACTCAGAAATTCCACTTATTTAGAGGCAAAATGGCACAAATTCCTCTTTTTTTGAAGCAAAAATGAAAAAATTTCCTTTTTGTATGGCAAAAAGGTTTGCATTCTCCTTATTTTCGGGCAAAGAGGCAGAAATTCCGTGTATTTTGGAGCAAAATTGCAGAAATTCCCCTAATTTTGGGGCAAAAGGCAGAAATTCCCCTTATTTTGGGGTAAAATTGCAGAAATTTCAAATATTTCAGGCAAAATGGCAGAAATTCCCCTTATTTTGGGGCAAAAAGATGAAATCCATAATTTTTGGTTAAAATTGAAGAAATTACACTTATTTCGGGTCAAAAAGGCAGAAATTCCACTTAATTTCGGGCATAAAGGCAGAAATGACCCGTATTTTGGAGCAAAATTGCAGAAATTCCCCTAATATTGGTGCAAAAATTCAGAAATTCCCTTTATTTTGGGGCAAAAAGGCAGAAATTCTTCATATTTTGTTGCAAAAAGGCTGAAATTCCCCTTATTTTGAGGTAAAATGCTGAAATTCCCCATATTATGGGGCAAAAGGCAGAAATTCCCCTCATTTTGGGGCAAAAAGGCACAAATTTCCCTTATTTTCGGGCAAAATTGCAGAAATTTCATTTATTTCAGAGTAAAAAGTCAGAAATTCCCCTTATTTTGGGGCAAAAAGCAGAAATTTCTTTTATTATGGTACAAAATTGAAGAAATTTTCCTTATTTTGGAACAAAAAGGCAGAAACTCCCCATAATTTGAGGCAAAAGGCAGAAATTCTTCTTATTTTGAGGTAAAATGCAGAAATTCCCCTTATTTAGAGGTAAAATGAAGAAATTCTGCAAATATTGGGGGAAAATGCAGAAATTCCCTTTATTTTGGGGCTAAAAGGCAGAAATTCCCTGTATTTTGAAGCAAAATTGCAGAAATTCTCATAATTTTCAGACAAAAAGGCAGAAATTCTCCTTATTTTGGGGGCAAAAAGACAGAAAATCTCCTTTTTCGGGGGCAAAAAGTCAGAAATTCCCCTTATTTTGGGGCAAAATTGCAGAAATTTCCTTTACATTGGGGCAAAATTGCAGAAATTTCCCTTATTTTGGGGCAAAATTGCAAAAATTTCACTTATTTCAGAAAAAATGAAGAAATTTTCTTCTTTTGGGGCAAAAAGGCAGAAATTTCTACGATTTTGGTACAAAATTGCAGAAATTTTTCTTCTTTTATGCCAAAAAGGCAGAAATTCCCAATATTTTGGGGCAAAAAGGCAGAAATTCCCCTTATGTTTGGGCAAAAAGACAGAAATTTCGTTTATTTTTGGGAAAAGGCAGAAATTGCAATTATTTTGAGTCAAAAAGGCAGAAAATTTCCTCTTATTTTGGAGAAAAAATGAAGAAATTTCCCTTTATTATGGCAAAAGGTGTACATTCTCTTTATTTTCGGGCAAAAAGGCAGAAATTCCCCGTATTTTGGAGCAAAATTGCAGAAATTCCCCTAATTGTGGGGCAAAAAGGCAGAAATTCCCTATATGTTGGGAAAAAAGACAGAAATTCTCCTTATTTTGGGGCAAAACTCAGAAATTTCACTTATTTTAGGGCAAAATTGCAGAAATTTCAGTTATTTCAGAGAAAAAAAGCAAAAATTTTTCTTATTTTGGGGCAAAAAGGCAGAAATTCCCATTATTTTGGGGCAAAATCAGAAATTCACCTTATTTTGGAATAAAATTGCAGAAATTTCACATATTTCAGGGCAAAAAAGCAGAAATTTCCCTCATTTTGTAGCAAAATTGCAGAAATTTCACTTATTTCAGGGTAATAAGTCATAAATTTTCGTTATTTTGGGGCAAAAAAGACAGAAATTCCCTTTGTTTTGGGGGAAAAAGACAGAAATTCCACTTATTTAGAGGAAAAAATCAGAAATTCCCCTTATTTTGGAGCAAAAGTGAAGAAATTTCTCTTTTTTATGGCAAAAAGGTATGCATACCCCTTATTTTCGAGCAAAAAGGAAGAAATTCCCCATATTTTGGAGCAAAATTGCAGAAATTCCTCTAATTTTGGGGCAAAAGGCAGAAATTCCCTTTATTTTGGGGCAAAAATCAGAAATTCCCCTTATTTTGGGGCAAAATTCCAGAAATTTCCTTTATTTTGGTGCAAAATTGCAGGAATTTACATTATTTTGGGGCAAAATTGCAGAAATTTTCCTTATTTTGGGCAAAATTACAAAAATTTCACTTATTTTCAGGTAAAAAGGCTGAAATTTCCTTTATTTTGGGGAAAAAGGGAGAAATTTTCCTTATTTTGGGGCAAAATTGCAGAAATTTTCCTTATTTTGGGGCAAAAAGGTAGAAATTCCTTATATTTTGTGGCAAATATAAGGCAGAAATTCATTTTATTTTGAGGTAATGAGCCTGAAATTCCCTTTATGTTTGGGGAAAAAGGCAGAAAATCCCATTATTTTGGGGCAATGAGCAGAAATTTCTTTTATTATGGACAAAATTGAAGAAATTTTCGTTATTTTGGAACAAAAAGGCAGAAATTCCCCATATTTTGGGGCAAAAGGCAGAAATTTTTTTTATTTTGAGGTTAAATGCCGAAATTCCCCTTATTTAGAGGTAAAACGCTGAAAGACCCCAAATATTGTGGGAAAATGCAGAAATTCCCTTTAGTTTTGGGATAAAAGGCAGAAATTCCCCGTATTTTGAAGCAAAATTGCAGAAATTCTCATAATTTTCGGGCGAAAAGGCAGAAATTCTCCTTATTTTGGGGCAAAAAGACAGAAAATCTCCTTTTTTGGGAGGAAAAAGTCAGAAATTCCCCTTATTTTGGGGCAAAATTGCAGAAATTTCCTTTACATTTGGGCAAAATTGCAGAAATTTCCCTTATTTTGGGGCAAAATTGCAGAAATTTCACTTATTTCAGAAAAAGGCAGAAATTTTCTTATTGTGGGGCAAAAAGGCAGAAATTTCTTTTATTTTGGTTCAAAATTGCAGAAATTATTCTTATTTTGGGGCAAAAAGGCAGAAATTACTCATATTTTGGGGCAAAATGCGGAAATTCCTCTTATTTTTAGGTAAAAAGGCTGAAATTCCCCTTACTGTCGGGCAAAAAGTCAGAAATTCCCCTTATATTAGGGCAAAAAGACAGAAATTTCGTTTATTTTCGGGAAAAAGGCAGAAATTGCACGTATTTTGAGTAATTAAAAATGTGAAAAATCCCCTTATTTTGGGGCAAAAATGAAGAAATTTCCCTTTTTTATGGCAAAAAGGTATACATTCCCTTTATTTTCGGGTAAAAAGGCGGAAATTCCCCGTTTTTTGGAGCAAAATTGCAGAAATTCCCCTAATTTTGGGGCAAAAAGGCAGAAATTCCCCTTATTTTTCGGTAAAACTGCAGAAATTTCACTTATTTCGCGGCAAAATGGCACAAATTCCCCTTATTTTCGGCCAAAAAGGCAGAAAATCCCCGTATTTTGGAGCAAAATTGCAGAAATTCACATAATTTTGGGGTTAAAAATACAGTAATTTTCTTTATTTTGGGGCAAAAGGGAGAAACTCCCCTTATTTTAGGGCAAAATTGCAGAAATTTCCCTTATTTAGGGGCAAAAAACAGAAATTTCCTTTATTTTGGGGCAAAATTGCAGAAATTTCCCTTATTTTAGGGCAAAATTGCAGAAATTTCACTTATTTCAGAGAAAAAAAGCAAAAATTTTTCTTATTTTGGGACAAAATGGCAGAAATTCCCATTATTTTGGGGCAAAAAGGCCTAAATTCACCTTATTTTGGGTTAAAATTGCAGATATTTCACATATTTCAAGGCAAAAAGGTAGAAATATCCCTTATTTTGGGGCAAAATTGCAGAAATTTTACTTATTTCTGGGTAATAAGTCAGAAATTTTCCTTATTTTGGGGTAAAAAAGACAGAAATTTTCATAGTTTTGGGGGAAAAAGACAGAAATTCCACTTATTTAGAGGCAAAAAGGCAGAAATTCCCCTTATTTTGGAGCAAAAATGAAGACATTTTCCATTTTTATGGCAAAAATTATGCATTCCCCTTATTTTCGGCAAAAAGGCAGAAATTCCCCGTATTTTGGAGCAAAATTGCAGAAAATCCCCTAATTGTGGGGCAAAAAGGCAGAAATTCTCTATATGTTGGGGCAAAATACAGAAACTCTCCTTATTTTGGGGCAAAACTCAGAAATTCCTCATATTTAGAGGCAAAATGGCAGAAATTCCTCTTATTTTGGAGCAAAAATTAAGAAATTTTTTTTTATGGCAAAAAGTTATGCATTCCCCTTATTTTCGGTCAAAAAGGCAGAAATTCTCCGTATTTTAAAGCAAAATTGCAGAAATTCCCCTAATTTTGGGACAAAAGGCAAAAATTCCCCTTATTTTGGAGTAAAATTGTAGAAATTTCAAATATTTCAGGACAAAATGGCAGAAATTCCCCTTATTTTGAGGCAAAAGGATGAAATCCCTAATTTTTGGCTAAAATTGAAGAAATTTCACTTATTTCGGGACAAAAAGGCAGAAATTCCACTTAATTTCGGGCAGAAAGGATGAAAATCTCTTTATTTTGGAGCAAAATTGTAGAAATTCCCCTAATATTGGTGCAAAAATGCAGATATTCCCTTTATTTTGGGGCAAAAATGCAGAAATTCTCCACATTTTGGTGCAAAAAGGCTGAAATTCCCCTTATTTTGAGGAATAATGCTAAAATTTCCCATATTTTGGGGCAAAGGCAGAAATTCCCCTTATTTTGAAGCAGAAAGGCACAAATTTCCCTTATTTTCGGGCAAAATAGTACAAATTTCATTTATTTCAAGGCAAAAATTCAGAAATTCCCTTTATTTTGGGGCAAAAAGTAGAAATTTCTTTTATTATGGTAGAAAAATGAAGAAATTTTCCTTATTTTGGAACAAAAAGGCAGAAATTCCCCATATTTTGGGGCAAAACGCAGAAATTCTTTTTATTTTGAGGTAAAATGCAGAAATTCCCTTTATTTAGAGGTAAAATGCAGAAATTACCCAAATATTGTGGGAAAATGCAGAAATTCCCTTTAGTTTTGGGATAAAAGGCAGAAATTCCCCGTATGTTGAAGCAAAATTGCAGAAATTCTCATAATTTTCGGGCGAAAAGGCGGAAATTCTCCTTATTTTGGGGCAAAAAGACAGAAAATCTTCTTTTTCGGGAGGAAAAAGTCAGAAATTCCCCTTATTTTGGGGCAAAATTGCAGAAGTTTCCTTTACATTTGGGCAAAATTGCAGAAATTTCCCTTATTTTGGGGCAACATTGCAGAAATTTCACTTATTTCAGAAAAAGGCAGAAATTTTCTTATTGTGAGGCAAAAAGGCAGAAATTTTTTTTATTTTCGTTCAAAATTGTAGAAATTATTCTTATTTTGGGGCAAAAAGGCAGAAATTCCTCATATTTTGGGGCAAAATGCGGAAATTCCTTTTATTTTTAGGTAAAAAGGCTGATATTCCCCTTATTGTTGGGCAAAAAGTCAGAAATTCCCCTTATATTGGGGCAAAAAGACAGAAATTTCATTTATTTTCGGGAGAAAGGCAGAAATTGCACGTATTTTGAGTAATTAAAAATGTGAAAAATCCCCTTATTTTGGGGTAAAAATGAAGAAATTTCCCTTTTTTATGGCAAAAAGGTATACATTCCCTTTATTTTCGAGTAAAAAGGCAGAAATTCTCTGTTTTTTGAAGCAAAAGTGCAGATATTCCCCTAATTTTGGGGCAAAAAGGCAGAAATTCCCCATATTTTCTGGTAAAACTGCAGAAATTTCACTTATTTCGCGGCAAAATGGCACAAATTCCCTTTATTTTCGGCGAAAAAGGCAGAAAATCCCCGTATTTTGGAGCAAAATTGCAAAAATTCACATAATTTTGGGGTAAAAAATACAGTAATTTTCTTTATTTTGGGGCAAAATGCAGAATCTCCCCTTATTTTAGGGCAAAATTGCAGAAATTTCCCTTATTTAGGGGCAAAAAAACAAAAATTTCCTCTATTTTGGGGCAAAATTGCAGAAATTTCCCTTATTTTAGGGCAAAATTGCAGAAATTTCAGTTATTTCAGAGAAAAAAAGCAAAATTTTTTTTTTATTTTTGGACAAAATGGCAGAAATTCCCATTATTTTGTGGCAAAAAGGTTGAAATTCACCTTATTTTGGGTTAAAATTGCAGATATTTCACATATTTCAAGGCAAAAAGGCAGAAATTCCCCTGATTTTGAGGTAAAACTGCAGAAATTTTACTTATTTCACAGCAAAGTTGCAGAAATTCTTCTTATTTTTGGCGAAAAAGGCAGAAAATACCTGTATTGTGGAGCAAAATTGCAGAAATTCACTTATTTTGGGGTAAAAAAATACAGTAATTTTCTTTATTTTAAGGCAAAAAGGCAGATATTCTCCTTATTTTGGGGCAAAAGGCAGAAATGCCCCTTATTTTAGGGCAAAATTGCAGAAATTTTCCTTATTTGGGGGCAAAAAAACAGAAATTCCCCTTATTTTGGGGCAAAATTGCAGAAATTTCCCTTATTATGGAGAAAAATTGCAGAAATTTCCCTTATTTTAGGGCAAAATTGCAGAAATTTTACTTATTTCAAAGAAAAAAAGCAAAAATTTTTCTTATTTTGGGACAAAATAGCAGAAATTCCAATTATTTTGTGGCAAAAAGGCAGAAATTCACCTTATTTTGGGTTAAAATTGCAAATATTTCACATATTTCAGGGCAAAAAGACAGAAATTTACCTTATTTTGGGGCAAAATTGCAGAAAATTCACTTATTTCAGGGTAATAAGTCAGAAATTTTCCTTATTTTGGGCCAAAAAAGAAAGAAATTCCCTTAGTTTTGGGGGAAAAAGACAGAAATTCCACTTATTTAGAGGCAAAAATTCAGAAATTCCCCTTATTTTGAAGCAAAAATGAAGAAATTTCCCTTTTTAATTGCAAAAAGATATGCATTCTCCTTATTTTCTTGCAAAAAGGCAGAAATTCCCCGTATTTTGGAGCAAAATTGCAGAAAATCCCCTAATTGTGGGGCAAAAAGGCAGAAATTCTCTATATGTTGGGGCAAAATACAGAAATTCTCCTTATTTTGGGGCAAAACTTAGAAATTCCACTTATTTAGAGGCAAAATGGCAGAAATTCCTCTTATTTTGGAGCAAAAATGAATAAATTTCCCTTTTTTATGGCAAAAAGGTATGCATTCCCCTTATTTTCGGGCAAAAAGGCAGAAATTCCCCGTATTTTGGAGGAAAATTGCAGAAATTCCCCTAATTTTGGGACAAAAGGCAGAAATTCCCCTTATTTTAGAGTAAAATTGCAGAAATTTCAAATATTTCAGGGCAAAATGACAGAAATTTCCCTTATTTTGGGGCAAAAAGATGAAATCCCTAATTTTTGGCTAAAATTGAAGAAATTTCACTTATTTCGGGACAAAAAAGCAGAAATTCCACTTAATTTCGGGCAAAAAGGCAGAAATGACCCGTATTTTGGAACAAAATTGCAGAAATTCCCCTATTATTGGTGCAAAAATGCAGAAATTCCATTTATTTTGGGGCAAAAAGGCAGAAATTCTCCATATTTTGGTGCAAAAATGCTGAAATTCCCCTTATTTTGAGGTAAAATGCTGAAATTCCACATATTTTGGGGCAAAGGCAGAAATTTCCCTTATTTTGAAGCAAAAAGGCACAAATTTCCCTTATTTTTGGGCAAAATAGTAGAAATTTCATTTATTTCAAAACAAAAATTCAGAAATTCCTCTTATTTTGGGGCAAAAAGTAGAAATTTCTTTTATTATGGTACAAAATTGAAGAAATTTTCCTTATTTTGGAACAAAAAGGCAGAAGTTCCCCATATTTTGGGGCAAAACGCAGTAATTCTTTTTATTTTGAGGTAAAATGCAGAAATTCCCTTTATTTAGAGGTAAAATGCAGAAATTACCCAAATATTTGGGGAAAATGCAGAAATTCCCTTTATTTTGGGGAAAAAGTCAGAAATTCCCCGTATTTTGAAGCAAAATTGCAGAAATTCTCATAATTTTCGGGCAAAAAGTCAGAAATTCTCCTTTTTTTGGAGCAAAAAGACAGAAAATTTCCTTTTTTCGGGAGCAAAAAGTCAAATATTCCCCTTATTTTGGTGCAAAATTGCAGAAATTTCCTTTACATTTGAGCAAAATTGCAGAAATTTCCCTTATTTTGGGGCGAAATTGCAAAAATTTCACTTATTACAGAAAAAAGGTAGCAATTTTCTTATTTTGTGGCAAAAAGGCAGAAATTCCCCTTATTTTGAGGTAAAAAAGCTAAAGTTTCCCTTATTTTCGGGCAAAAAGTCAGAAATTCCCCTTATTTTGGGGCAAAAATATAGAAATTTCGTTTATTTTTGGTGAAAAGGCAAAAATTTCACTTATTTCACGGCAAAGTGGCAGAAATTCCCCTTATTTTCGGCGAAAAAGGCAGAAAATCCCCGTATTTTGGAGCAAAATTGCAGAAATTCACTTATTTTGTGGTAAAAAATACAGTAATTTTCGTTATTTTGGGGCAAAAATGCAGATATTCTCCTTATTTTGGGGCAAAAGGCAGAAATTCCTCTTATTTTAGGGCAAAATTGCAGAAATTTCCTTTATTTGGGGGCAAAAACAGAAATTCCCATTATTTTGGGGCAAAATTGCAGAAATTTCCCATATTATGGGGAAAAATTGCAGAAATTTCCCTTATTTTAGGGCAAAATTGCAGAAATTTCACTTATTTCAGAGAAAAAAAGCAAAAATTTTCCTTATTTTGGGACAAAAAGTCAGAAATTCCCATTATTTTGGGGCAAAAAGGCAGAAATTCACCATAATTTGGGTTAAAATTGCAGATATTTCACATATTTCAGGGCAAAAAGGCAGAAATTTTCCTTATTAAAGGGAAAATTGCAGAAATTTCACTTATTTCAGGGTAATAAGTCAGAAATTTTCCTTATTTTTGGGCAAAAAAGACAGAAATTCCCTTAGTTTTGGGGGAAAAAAACAGAAATTCCACTTATTTAGAGGCAAAAAGGCAGAAATTCCCCTTATTTTGGAGAAAAAATGAAGACATTTCCCTTTTTTATGGCAAAAAGTATGCATTCCTTTTATTTTCGGGCAAAAAGGCAGAAATTCCCCGTATTTTGGAGCAAAAGTGCAGAAAATCCCCTAATTGTGGGGCAAAAGGCAGAAATTCTCTATATGTTGGGGCAAAATACAGAAATTCTCCTTATTTTGGGGCAAAACTCAGAAATTCCACTTATTTAGAGGCAAAATTGCAGAAATTCCTCGTATTTTGGAGCAAAAATGAAGAAATTTCCCTTTTTTATTGCAAAAAGTTATGCATTCCCCTTATTTTCGGGCAAAAAAGCAGAAATTCCCCGTATTTTGGAGCAAAATTGCAGAAAATCCCATAATTGTTGGGCAAAAAGGCAGAAATTCTCTATATGTTGGGGCAAAATACAGAAATTCTCCTTATTTTGGGGCAAAACTCAGAAATTCCACTTATTTAGAGGCAAAATGGCAGAAATTACTCTTATTTTGGAGCAAAAATAAAGAAATTTCACTTTTTAATGGCAAAAGGTATGCATTCCCCTTATTTTCGGGCTAAAATGCAGAAATTCCCCGTATTTTGGAGCAAAATTGCAGAAATTCCCCTAATTGTGGGGAAAAAATGCAGAAATTCCCTATATGTTAGGGCAAAAAGACAGAAATTCTCCTTATTTTGGGGCAAAACTCAGAAATTCCACTTATTTTGGGGCAAAATTCATGAAATTTCCCTTATTTTAGGGCAAAATTGTAGAAATTTCACTTACTTTGGGGCAAAATTGCAGAAATTTCACTTATTTCAGGGAAAAAAGGCAGAAATTTTCTTTTTTGGAGTAAAAAGTCAGAAATTCCTAATATTTTGTGGCAAAAATTCAGAAATTTCCCTTATTTTGAGGTAAAAATGCTGAAATTCCCTTTATTTGGGGGCAAAAAGGCAGAAACTTCCCTTATTTTGGGGCAAAATTGCTGAAATTTCACTTATTTCAGGGGAAAAAAGCAGAATATTTCTTATTTTGGGGCACAATGGCAGAAATTTCCAATATTTTGGGGCAAAAATACAGAAATAACCATTATTTTGAGGTAAAAATGCTGAAATTCCCTTACTTGGAAGCAAAAAAGCAGAAATTTTCCTTATTTTGGGGAAAAATTGCAGAAATTTACTTATTTAAGGGTAATATGTCAAAAATTTTTCTTATTTGGGGGCAAAAAAGACAGAAATTCTTCTTATTTTGGGGCAAAACTCAGAAATTCCACTTATTTTGGGGCAAAATTCCAGAAATTTCCCTTATTTTGGGGCAAAATTGCAGAAATTTCACTTATTTTGTGGCAAAATTGCAGAAATTTCTCTTATTTCAGGGAAAAAAACAGAAATTTTCTCATTTTGGGGAAAAAGGCAGAAATTTCTTTTATTTTGGTACAAAATTGTAGAAATTTTTCTTATTTTGGGCAAAAAGGCAGAAATTTCCCATATTTTGTGGCAAAAATGCAGAAATTCCCCTTATTTTGAGGTAAAAAGGCTGAAATTCCCCTTATTTTGGGGCAAAAAGTCAGAAATTCTTCTTATTTTGGGTCAAAAAGCAGACATTTCCCTTATTTTGGGGAAAAATTTTAGAAATTTAACTTATTTTAGGGCAAAAATCAGAAATTCCCGTTATTTTGGGGCAAAAAGACAGAAATTTCGTATATTTTTGGAAAAATTCAGAAATTGCACTTATTTTGGGTCAAAAAGGTGGCAAATCCCCTTATTTTGGGGTAAAAATGAAGAAATTTCCCTTTTTTATGGCAAAAAGTATACATTCCCTCTATTTTCAGGCAAAAAGGCAGAAATTCCCCGTATTTTGGAGCAAAATTGCAGAAATTCCCATAATTTTGGGGCAAAAATGCAGAGCTTCTTCTTATTTTGGGATAAAACTGCAGAAATTTCACTTATTTCGCGGAAAAATGGCAAAAATTCCCTTTATTTTCGGCGAAAAAGGGAGAAAATCCCCGTATTTTGAGACAAAATTGCAGAAATTCACCTAATTTTGGGGTAAAACATGCAGTAATTTTCTTTATTTCGGGCCAAAAAGGCAGAAATTCCTTTGATTTTGGGGCAAAAGGCAGAAATTCCCCTTATTTATGGCAAAATTGCAGAAATTTTTCTTATTTGGCGACAAAAAACAGAAATTCCCTTTATTTTGGGGCAAAATTGCAGAAAATTCCTTTATTATGGGGAAAAATTGCAGAAATTTCTTTTCTTTTAAGGCAAAATTGCAGAAATTTCACTTATTTCAGGGCATAATTCAAAAATTCCTTTTATTTTGGAGTAAAAAGACAGAAATTCCGTTTATTTTTGGGTAAAAAGGCAGAAATTTCACTTATTTTGAAGAAATAAGTCAGAAATTCCTCTTATTTTGGGGAAAAAATGAAGAAATTTCCCTTTTTTTGTGGCAAAGGGTATACATACCCATTATTTTCGGGCAAAAAAGCAGAAATACCCAGTATTTTGGAGCTAAATTGCAGAAATTCCCCTAATTGTGGGGCAAAAATGCAGAAATTCCTTATATGTTGGGGCAAAAAGACAGAAATTCCACTTATTTTGGGGCAAAATTCCAGAAATTTCACTTATTTTGGGGCAAAATTCCAGAAATTTCACTTATTTTGGGGCAAAATTGCAGAAATTTCACATATTTCAGGGTAAAGAAGCAGAAATTTTCCATATTTTGGAGCACAATGGCAGAAATTTTTAATATTTTGTGGCAAAAAATGCAGAAATTCCCCTTATTTTGAGGTAAAAAGGCTGAAATTCCCCTTTATTGGGGGCAAAAAGGCAGAAATTTCCCTTATTTTGGGGCAAAAACACAGAAATTCCCTTTATTTTGTGGCAAAAAGGCAGAAATTTCTTTCATTTTGGGCAAAATTGCAGAAATTTCACTTATTTCAGGGCATAATTCAAAATTTTTTTTTATTTTGAGGCAAAAATCAGAAATTCTGTTTATTTTTGGGTAAAAAGGCAGTAATTTCACTTATTTTGAAGTAAAAAGGCAGAAATTTTTCTTATTTTGGGGCAAAAATGAAGAAATTTCCTTTTTTTGAGGCAAAAGGTATACATTCCCCTTATTTTCGGGCTAAAAGGCAGAAATTCCCCGTATTTTGGAGCAAAATTGCAGAAATTCCCCTAAATGTGGGACAAAAAAGCAGAAATTTCCTATATGTTAAAGAAAAAAGACAGAAATTCTCCTTATTTTGGGGAAAAATTCAGAAATTCCACTTATTTTGGGGCAAAATTCCAGAAATTTCCCTTATTTTTGGGCAAAATTGAAGAAATTTCACTTATTTTGAAGTAAAATTGCAGAAATTTCACTTATTTCAGGAAAAAAAGGCAGAAATTTTCCTTATTTTGGGGCAAAAAAGCAGAAATTCCTAATATTATGTGGCAAAAATGCAGAAATTCCTTTTATTTTGAGGTAAAAAGTCTGAAATTCCCCTTATTTGGGGACAAAACGGCAGAAATTTCCCTTATTTTGTGGCAAAATTGCAGAAATTTCACTTATTTCAGAGCATAAGTCAGAAATTTTACTTATTTTGTGGCAGAAAAGACAGAAATTCCCTTTGTTTGGGGGGAAAAAGACAGAAATTCCACTTATTTAGAGGCAAAAAGTCAGAAATTCCCCTTATTTTGCAGCAAAAATAAAGAAATTTCCTTTTTTTATGGCAAAAAGGTATGCATTCTTCTTATTTTCGGGCAAAAAGGCAGAAATTCCCCGTATTTTGGAGCAAAATTGCAGAAATTCCTCTAATTGTGGGGCAAAGAGGCAGAAATTCCCTATATGTTCGGGCAAAAAGACAGAAATTCTCCTTTTTTTGGGGCAAAACTCAGAAATTCCACTTATTTTGGAGCAAAATTCCAGAAATTTCCCTAATTTTGGGGCAAAATTGAAGAAATTTCACTTATTATGGGGCAAAATTGCAGAAATTTCACTTATTTCAGAAAAAAATGCAGAAATTTTCTTATTTTGGGTAAAAGGCAGAAATTTCTTTTATTTTGGTACAAAATTGCAGAAATTTTTCTTAATTTGGGGCAAAGAGGCAGAAATTTCCTAAAGTTTGGGCCAAAAATGCAGAAATACCCCTTATTTTGAGGTAAAAAGGCTGAAATTCCCTGTATTTGGGGGCAAAAAGGCAGAAATTTCCCTTATTTTGGGGCAAAATTGCAGAAATTTCACTTTTTTTAGGGTATTAAGTCAGAAATTTTCCTGTTTTAGGGCAATAAAGACAGAAATTTTCTTTGTTTTGGGGGAAAATACAGAAATTACACTTATTTAGAGGCAAAAAACAGAAATTCCCCTTATTTTAGAGCAAAAATGAAGAAATTTCCCTTTTTTGTGGCAAAAGGTATACATTCCCCTTATTTTCGGGCTAAAAAGCAGAAATTCCCCATATTTTGGAGCAAAATTGCAGAAATTCCCCTAATTGTGGGGCAAAAAGGCAGAAATTCCTTATATGTTAGTGCAAAAAGTCAGTAATTCTCTTTATTTTGGGCCAAAATCAGAAATTCCACTTATTTTGGGGCAAAATTGCAGAAATTTCACTTATTTTGGGGTAAAAAAATACAGTAATTTTCTTTTTTGGGGGGCAAAAAGGCAGATATTCTCCTTATTTTGGGGCAAAAGGCAGAAATTCCCCTTATATTAGGGCAAAATTGCAGAAATTTTCCTTATTTGGGGGCAAATAACAGAAATTCCCCTTATTTTGGGTCAAAATTGCAGAAATTTTCATTATTATGGGGAAAAATTGCAGAAATTTCTCTTATTTTAGAGCAAAATTGCAGAAATTTCACTTATTTCAGAGAAAAAAAGCAAAAATTTTTCTTATTTTGGGACAAAATAGCAGAAATTCCAATTATTTTGTGGCAAAAAGGCAGAAATTCACTTTATTTTGGGTTAAAATTGCAAATATTTCACATATTTCAGGGCAAAAAGACAGAAATTTACCTTATTTTGGGGCAAAATTGCAGAAATTTCACTTATTTCAGGGTAATAAGTCAGAAATTTTCCTTATTTTGGGCAAAAAAAGAAAGAAATTCCCTTAGTTTTGGGGGAAAAAGACAGAAATTCCACTTATTTAAAGGCAAAAAGTCAGAAATTCCCCTTATTTTGAAGCAACAATGAAGAAATTTCCCTTTTTAATTGCAAAAAGATATGCATTCTCCTTATTTTCTTGCAAAAAAGCAGAAATTCCCCGTATTTTGGAGCAAAATTGCAGAAAATCCCCTAATTGTGGGGCAAAAAGGCAGAAATTCTCTATATGTTGGGGCAAAATACAGAAATTCTCCTTATTTTGGGGCAAAACTCAGAAATTCCACTTATTTAGAGAAAAAATGGCAGAATTTCCTCTTATTTTGGAGCAAAAATGAAGAAATTTCCCTTTTTTATGGCAAAAAGGTATGCATTCCCCTTATTTTCGGGCAAAAAGGCAGAAATTCCCCGTATTTTGGAGCAAAATTGCAGAAATTCCCCTAATTTTGGGACAAAAGGCAGAAATTCCCCTTATTTTGTAGTAAAATTGCAGATATTTCAAATATTTCAGGGCAAAATGACAGAAATTCCTCTTATTTTGGGGCAAAAAGATGAAATCCCTAATTTTTGGCTATAATTGAAGAAATTTCACTTATTTCGGGAAAAAAAGGCAGAAATTCCACTTAATTTCGGGCAAAAAGGCAGAAATGACCCGTATTTTGGAGCAAAATTGCAGAAATTCCCCTAATATTGGTGCAAAAATGCAGAAATTCCATTTATTTTGGGGCAAAAAGGCAGAAATTCTCCATATTTTTTTGCAAAAATGCTGAAATTCCCCTTATTTTGAGGTAAAATGCTGAAATTCTACATATTTTGGGGCAAAGGCAGAAATTCCCTTTATTTTGAAGCAATAAGGCACAAATTTCCCTTATTTTCGGGCAAAATAGTAGAAATTTCATTTATTTCAAAGCAAAAATTCAGAAATTCCCCTTATTTTGGGGCAAAAAGTAGAAATTTCTTTTATTATGGTACAAAATTGAAGAAATTTTCCTTATTTTGGAACAAAAAGGCAGAAATTCCCCATAATTTGGGGCAAAACGCAGAAATTCTTCCTATTTTGAGGTAAAATGCAGAAATTCCCTTTATTTAGAGGTAAAATGCAGAAATTACCCAAATATTGGGGGAAAATGCAGAAATTCCCTTTATTTTGGGAATAAAAGGCAGAAATTCCCCGTATTTTGAAGCAAAATTGCAGAAATTCTCATAATTTTCGGGCAAAAAGTCAGAAATTCACCTTATTTTGGGGCAAAATTGCAGAAATTTCCTTTACATTTGAGCAAAATTGCAGAAATTTCCCTTATTTTGGGGCAAAATTGCAAAAATTTCACTTATTACAGAAAAAAGGTAGAAATTTTCTTATTTCGTGGCAGAAAGGCAGAAATTCCCCTTATTTTGGGGTAAAAAGGCTAAAATTTCCCTTATTTTCGGGCAAAAAGTCAGAAATTCCCCTTATTTTGGGGCAAAAATACAGAAATTTCGTTTATTTTTGGTGAAAAGGCAAAAATTTCACTTATTTCACGGTAAAGTGGCAGAAATTCCCCTTATTTTCGGCGAAAAAGGCAGAAAATCCCCGTATTTTGGAGCAAAATTGCAGAAATTCACTTATTTTGTGGTAAAAAATACAGTAATTTTCGTTATTTTGGGGCAAAAATGCAGATATTCTCCTTATTTTGGGGCAAAAGGCAGAAATTCCTCTTATTTTAGGGCAAAATTGCAGAAATTTCCTTTATTTGGGGGCAAAAACAGAAATTCCCATTATTTTGGGGCAAAATTGCAGAAATTTCCCATATTATGGGGAAAAATTGCAGAAATTTCCCTTATTTTAGGGCAAAATTGCAGAAATTTCACTTATTTCAGAGAAAAAAAGCAAAAATTTTCCTTATTTTGGGACAAAAAGTCAGAAATTCCCATTATTTTGGGGCAAAAAGGCAGAAATTCACCATAATTTGGGTTAAAATTGCAGATATTTCACATATTTCAGGGCAAAAAGGCAGAAATTTTCCTTATTAAAGGGAAAATTGCAGAAATTTCACTTATTTCAGGGTAATAAGTCAGAAATTTTCCTTATTTTTGGGCAAAAAAGACAGAAATTCCCTTAGTTTTGGGGGAAAAAAACAGAAATTCCACTTATTTAGAGGCAAAAAGGCAGAAATTCCCCTTATTTTGGAGAAAAAATGAAGACATTTCCCTTTTTTATGGCAAAAAGTATGCATTCCTTTTATTTTCGGGCAAAAAGGCAGAAATTCCCCGTATTTTGGAGCAAAAGTGCAGAAAATCCCCTAATTGTGGGGCAAAAGGCAGAAATTCTCTATATGTTGGGGCAAAATACAGAAATTCTCCTTATTTTGGGGCAAAACTCAGAAATTCCACTTATTTAGAGGCAAAATTGCAGAAATTCCTCGTATTTTGGAGCAAAAATGAAGAAATTTCCCTTTTTTATTGCAAAAAGTTATGCATTCCCCTTATTTTCGGGCAAAAAAGCAGAAATTCCCCGTATTTTGGAGCAAAATTGCAGAAAATCCCATAATTGTTGGGCAAAAAGGCAGAAATTCTCTATATGTTGGGGCAAAATACAGAAATTCTCCTTATTTTGGGGCAAAACTCAGAAATTCCACTTATTTAGAGGCAAAATGGCAGAAATTACTCTTATTTTGGAGCAAAAATAAAGAAATTTCACTTTTTAATGGCAAAAGGTATGCATTCCCCTTATTTTCGGGCTAAAATGCAGAAATTCCCCGTATTTTGGAGCAAAATTGCAGAAATTCCCCTAATTGTGGGGAAAAAATGCAGAAATTCCCTATATGTTAGGGCAAAAAGACAGAAATTCTCCTTATTTTGGGGCAAAACTCAGAAATTCCACTTATTTTGGGGCAAAATTCATGAAATTTCCCTTATTTTAGGGCAAAATTGTAGAAATTTCACTTACTTTGGGGCAAAATTGCAGAAATTTCACTTATTTCAGGGAAAAAAGGCAGAAATTTTCTTTTTTGGAGTAAAAAGTCAGAAATTCCTAATATTTTGTGGCAAAAATTCAGAAATTTCCCTTATTTTGAGGTAAAAATGCTGAAATTCCCTTTATTTGGGGGCAAAAAGGCAGAAACTTCCCTTATTTTGGGGCAAAATTGCTGAAATTTCACTTATTTCAGGGGAAAAAAGCAGAATATTTCTTATTTTGGGGCACAATGGCAGAAATTTCCAATATTTTGGGGCAAAAATACAGAAATAACCATTATTTTGAGGTAAAAATGCTGAAATTCCCTTACTTGGAAGCAAAAAAGCAGAAATTTTCCTTATTTTGGGGAAAAATTGCAGAAATTTACTTATTTAAGGGTAATATGTCAAAAATTTTTCTTATTTGGGGGCAAAAAAGACAGAAATTCTTCTTATTTTGGGGCAAAACTCAGAAATTCCACTTATTTTGGGGCAAAATTCCAGAAATTTCCCTTATTTTGGGGCAAAATTGCAGAAATTTCACTTATTTTGTGGCAAAATTGCAGAAATTTCTCTTATTTCAGGGAAAAAAACAGAAATTTTCTCATTTTGGGGAAAAAGGCAGAAATTTCTTTTATTTTGGTACAAAATTGTAGAAATTTTTCTTATTTTGGGCAAAAAGGCAGAAATTTCCCATATTTTGTGGCAAAAATGCAGAAATTCCCCTTATTTTGAGGTAAAAAGGCTGAAATTCCCCTTATTTTGGGGCAAAAAGTCAGAAATTCTTCTTATTTTGGGTCAAAAAGCAGACATTTCCCTTATTTTGGGGAAAAATTTTAGAAATTTAACTTATTTTAGGGCAAAAATCAGAAATTCCCGTTATTTTGGGGCAAAAAGACAGAAATTTCGTATATTTTTGGAAAAATTCAGAAATTGCACTTATTTTGGGTCAAAAAGGTGGCAAATCCCCTTATTTTGGGGTAAAAATGAAGAAATTTCCCTTTTTTATGGCAAAAAGTATACATTCCCTCTATTTTCAGGCAAAAAGGCAGAAATTCCCCGTATTTTGGAGCAAAATTGCAGAAATTCCCATAATTTTGGGGCAAAAATGCAGAGCTTCTTCTTATTTTGGGATAAAACTGCAGAAATTTCACTTATTTCGCGGAAAAATGGCAAAAATTCCCTTTATTTTCGGCGAAAAAGGGAGAAAATCCCCGTATTTTGAGACAAAATTGCAGAAATTCACCTAATTTTGGGGTAAAACATGCAGTAATTTTCTTTATTTCGGGCCAAAAAGGCAGAAATTCCTTTGATTTTGGGGCAAAAGGCAGAAATTCCCCTTATTTATGGCAAAATTGCAGAAATTTTTCTTATTTGGCGACAAAAAACAGAAATTCTCTTTATTTTGGGGCAAAATTGCAGAAAATTCCTTTATTATGGGGAAAAATTGCAGAAATTTCTTTTCTTTTAAGGCAAAATTGCAGAAATTTCACTTATTTCAGGGCATAATTCAAAAATTCCTTTTATTTTGGAGTAAAAAGACAGAAATTCCGTTTATTTTTGGGTAAAAAGGCAGAAATTTCACTTATTTTGAAGAAATAAGTCAGAAATTCCTCTTATTTTGGGGAAAAAATGAAGAAATTTCCCTTTTTTTGTGGCAAAGGGTATACATACCCATTATTTTCGGGCAAAAAAGCAGAAATACCCAGTATTTTGGAGCTAAATTGCAGAAATTCCCCTAATTGTGGGGCAAAAATGCAGAAATTCCTTATATGTTGGGGCAAAAAGACAGAAATTCCACTTATTTTGGGGCAAAATTCCAGAAATTTCACTTATTTTGGGGCAAAATTCCAGAAATTTCACTTATTTTGGGGCAAAATTGCAGAAATTTCACATATTTCAGGGTAAAGAAGCAGAAATTTTCCATATTTTGGAGCACAATGGCAGAAATTCTTAATATTTTGTGGCAAAAAATGCAGAAATTCCCCTTATTTTGAGGTAAAAAGGCTGAAATTCCCCTTTATTGGGGGCAAAAAGGCAGAAATTTCCCTTATTTTGGGGCAAAAACACAGAAATTCCCTTTATTTTGTGGCAAAAAGGCAGAAATTTCTTTCATTTTGGGCAAAATTGCAGAAATTTCACTTATTTCAGGGCATAATTCAAAATTTTTTTTATTTTGAGGCAAAAATCAGAAATTCTGTTTATTTTTGGGTAAAAAGGCAGTAATTTCACTTATTTTGAAGTAAAAAGGCAGAAATTTTTCTTATTTTGGGGCAAAAATGAAGAAATTTCCTTTTTTTGAGGCAAAAGGTATACATTCCCCTTATTTTCGGGCTAAAAGGCAGAAATTCCCCGTATTTTGGAGCAAAATTGCAGAAATTCCCCTAAATGTGGGACAAAAAAGCAGAAATTTCCTATATGTTAAAGAAAAAAGACAGAAATTCTCCTTATTTTGGGGAAAAATTCAGAAATTCCACTTATTTTGGGGCAAAATTCCAGAAATTTCCCTTATTTTTGGGCAAAATTGAAGAAATTTCACTTATTTTGAAGTAAAATTGCAGAAATTTCACTTATTTCAGGAAAAAAAGGCAGAAATTTTCCTTATTTTGGGGCAAAAAAGCAGAAATTCCTAATATTATGTGGCAAAAATGCAGAAATTCCTTTTATTTTGAGGTAAAAAGTCTGAAATTCCCCTTATTTGGGGACAAAACGGCAGAAATTTCCCTTATTTTGTGGCAAAATTGCAGAAATTTCACTTATTTCAGAGCATAAGTCAGAAATTTTACTTATTTTGTGGCAGAAAAGACAGAAATTCCCTTTGTTTGGGGGGAAAAAGACAGAAATTCCACTTATTTAGAGGCAAAAAGTCAGAAATTCCCCTTATTTTGCAGCAAAAATAAAGAAATTTCCTTTTTTTATGGCAAAAAGGTATGCATTCTTCTTATTTTCGGGCAAAAAGGCAGAAATTCCCCGTATTTTGGAGCAAAATTGCAGAAATTCCTCTAATTGTGGGGCAAAGAGGCAGAAATTCCCTATATGTTCGGGCAAAAAGACAGAAATTCTCCTTTTTTTGGGGCAAAACTCAGAAATTCCACTTATTTTGGAGCAAAATTCCAGAAATTTCCCTAATTTTGGGGCAAAATTGAAGAAATTTCACTTATTATGGGGCAAAATTGCAGAAATTTCACTTATTTCAGAAAAAAATGCAGAAATTTTCTTATTTTGGGTAAAAGGCAGAAATTTCTTTTATTTTGGTACAAAATTGCAGAAATTTTTCTTAATTTGGGGCAAAGAGGCAGAAATTCCCTATATGTTCGGGCAAAAAGACAGAAATTCTCCTTTTTTTGGGGCAAAACTCAGAAATTCCACTTATTTTGGAGCAAAATTCCAGAAATTTCCCTAATTTTGGGGCAAAATTGAAGAAATTTCACTTATTATGGGGCAAAATTGCAGAAATTTCACTTATTTCAGAAAAAAATGCAGAAATTTTCTTATTTTGGGTAAAAGGCAGAAATTTCTTTTATTTTGGTACAAAATTGCAGAAATTTTTCTTAATTTGGGGCAAAGAGGCAGAAATTTCCTAAAGTTTGGGCCAAAAATGCAGAAATACCCCTTATTTTGAGGTAAAAAGGCTGAAATTCCCTGTATTTGGGGGCAAAAAGGCAGAAATTTCCCTTATTTTGGGGCAAAATTGCAGAAATTTCACTTTTTTTAGGGTATTAAGTCAGAAATTTTCCTGTTTTAGGGCAATAAAGACAGAAATTTTCTTTGTTTTGGGGGAAAATACAGAAATTACACTTATTTAGAGGCAAAAAACAGAAATTCCCCTTATTTTAGAGCAAAAATGAAGAAATTTCCCTTTTTTGTGGCAAAAGGTATACATTCCCCTTATTTTCGGGCTAAAAAGCAGAAATTCCCCATATTTTGGAGCAAAATTGCAGAAATTCCCCTAATTGTGGGGCAAAAAGGCAGAAATTCCTTATATGTTAGTGCAAAAAGTCAGTAATTCTCTTTATTTTGGGCCAAAATCAGAAATTCCACTTATTTTGGGGCAAAATTGCAGAAATTTCACTTATTTTGGGGTAAAAAAATACAGTAATTTTCTTTTTTGGGGGGCAAAAAGGCAGATATTCTCCTTATTTTGGGGCAAAAGGCAGAAATTCCCCTTATATTAGGGCAAAATTGCAGAAATTTTCCTTATTTGGGGGCAAATAACAGAAATTCCCCTTATTTTGGGTCAAAATTGCAGAAATTTTCATTATTATGGGGAAAAATTGCAGAAATTTCTCTTATTTTAGAGCAAAATTGCAGAAATTTCACTTATTTCAGAGAAAAAAAGCAAAAATTTTTCTTATTTTGGGACAAAATAGCAGAAATTCCAATTATTTTGTGGCAAAAAGGCAGAAATTCACTTTATTTTGGGTTAAAATTGCAAATATTTCACATATTTCAGGGCAAAAAGACAGAAATTTACCTTATTTTGGGGCAAAATTGCAGAAATTTCACTTATTTCAGGGTAATAAGTCAGAAATTTTCCTTATTTTGGGCAAAAAAAGAAAGAAATTCCCTTAGTTTTGGGGGAAAAAGACAGAAATTCCACTTATTTAAAGGCAAAAAGTCAGAAATTCCCCTTATTTTGAAGCAACAATGAAGAAATTTCCCTTTTTAATTGCAAAAAGATATGCATTCTCCTTATTTTCTTGCAAAAAAGCAGAAATTCCCCGTATTTTGGAGCAAAATTGCAGAAAATCCCCTAATTGTGGGGCAAAAAGGCAGAAATTCTCTATATGTTGGGGCAAAATACAGAAATTCTCCTTATTTTGGGGCAAAACTCAGAAATTCCACTTATTTAGAGAAAAAATGGCAGAATTTCCTCTTATTTTGGAGCAAAAATGAAGAAATTTCCCTTTTTTATGGCAAAAAGGTATGCATTCCCCTTATTTTCGGGCAAAAAGGCAGAAATTCCCCGTATTTTGGAGCAAAATTGCAGAAATTCCCCTAATTTTGGGACAAAAGGCAGAAATTCCCCTTATTTTGTAGTAAAATTGCAGATATTTCAAATATTTCAGGGCAAAATGACAGAAATTCCTCTTATTTTGGGGCAAAAAGATGAAATCCCTAATTTTTGGCTATAATTGAAGAAATTTCACTTATTTCGGGAAAAAAAGGCAGAAATTCCACTTAATTTCGGGCAAAAAGGCAGAAATGACCCGTATTTTGGAGCAAAATTGCAGAAATTCCCCTAATATTGGTGCAAAAATGCAGAAATTCCATTTATTTTGGGGCAAAAAGGCAGAAATTCTCCATATTTTTTTGCAAAAATGCTGAAATTCCCCTTATTTTGAGGTAAAATGCTGAAATTCTACATATTTTGGGGCAAAGGCAGAAATTCCCTTTATTTTGAAGCAATAAGGCACAAATTTCCCTTATTTTCGGGCAAAATAGTAGAAATTTCATTTATTTCAAAGCAAAAATTCAGAAATTCCCCTTATTTTGGGGCAAAAAGTAGAAATTTCTTTTATTATGGTACAAAATTGAAGAAATTTTCCTTATTTTGGAACAAAAAGGCAGAAATTCCCCATAATTTGGGGCAAAACGCAGAAATTCTTCCTATTTTGAGGTAAAATGCAGAAATTCCCTTTATTTAGAGGTAAAATGCAGAAATTACCCAAATATTGGGGGAAAATGCAGAAATTCCCTTTATTTTGGGAATAAAAGGCAGAAATTCCCCGTATTTTGAAGCAAAATTGCAGAAATTCTCATAATTTTCGGGCAAAAAGTCAGAAATTCACCTTATTTTGGGGCAAAATTGCAGAAATTTCCTTTACATTTGAGCAAAATTGCAGAAATTTCCCTTATTTTGGGGCAAAATTGCAAAAATTTCACTTATTACAGAAAAAAGGTAGAAATTTTCTTATTTCGTGGCAGAAAGGCAGAAATTCCCCTTATTTTGGGGTAAAAAGGCTAAAATTTCCCTTATTTTCGGGCAAAAAGTCAGAAATTCCCCTTATTTTGGGGCAAAAATACAGAAATTTCGTTTATTTTTGGTGAAAAGGAAAAAATTTCACTTATTTCACGGTAAAGTGGCAGAAATTCCCCTTATTTTCGGCGAAAAAGGCAGAAAATCCCCGTATTTTGGAGCAAAATTGCAGAAATTCACTTATTTTGTGGTAAAAAATACAGTAATTTTCTTTATTTTGAGGCAAGAAGGCAGATATTCTCCTTATTTTGGGGCAAAAGGCAGAAATTCTTCTTATTTTAGGGCAAAATTGCAGAAATTTCCTTTATTTGGGGGCAAAAACAGAAATTCCCATTATTTTGGGGCAAAATTGCAGAAATTTCCCATATTATGGGGAAAAATTGCAGAAATTTCCCTTATTTTAGGGCAAAATTGCAGAAATTTCACTTATTTCAGAGAAAAAAAGCAAAAATTTTTCTTATTTTGGGACAAAAAGTCAGAAATTCCCATTATTTTGGGGCAAAAAGGCAGAAATTCACCATATTTTGGGTTAAAATTGCAGATATTTCACATATTTCAGGGCAAAAAGGCAGAAATTTCCCTTATTAGGGGAAAAATTGCAGAAATTTCACTTATTTCAGGGTAATAAGTCAGAAATTTTCCTTATTTTTGGGCAAAAAAGACAGAAATTCCCTTCGTTTTGGGGGAAAACGACAGAAATTCCACTTATTTAGAGGCAAAAAGGCAGAAATTCCCCTTATTTTAGAGCAAAAATGAAGACATTTCCCTTTTTTATGGCATAAAAGGATGCATTCCACTTATTTTCGGGCAAAAAGGCAGAAATTCCCCGTATTTTTGAGCAAAAGTGCAGAAAATACCCTAATTGTGGGGCAAATAGGCAGAAATTCTCTATATGTTGGGGCAAAATAGAGAAATTCTCCTTATTTTGAGGCAAAACTAAGAAATTCCACTTATTTAGAGGCAAAATGGCAGAAATTCTTCGTATTTTGGAGCAAAAATGAAGAAATTTCTTTTTTTTTATTGCAAAAAGGTATGCATTCCCCTTATTTTCGTGCAAAAAAGCAGAAATTCCCCGTATTTTGAAGCAAAATTGCAGAAAATCCCCTAATTGTGGGGCAAAAAGGCAGAAATTCTCTATATGTTGGGGCAAAATACAAAAATTCTCCTTATTTTGGGGCAAAACTCAGAAATTCCACATATTTAGAGGCAAAATGGCAGAAATTCCTCATATTTTGGAGCAAAAATGAAGAAATTTCCCTTTTTAATGGCAAAAGGTATGCATTCCCCTTATTTTCGGGCTAAAAAGCAGAAATTCCCCGAATTTTGGAGCAAAATTGCAGAAATTCCCCTAATTGTGGGGCAAAAAGGCAGAAATTCCCTATATGTTAGGGCAAAAAGACAGAAATTCTCCTTATTTTGGGGCAAAACTCAGAAATTCAACTTATTTTGGGGCAAAATTCATGAAATTTCCCTTATTTTATGGCAAAATTGCAGAAATTTCACTTACTTTGGGGCAAAATTGCAGTAATTTCACTTATTTCAGGGAAAAAAGGCAGAAATTTTCTTTTTTGAAGTAAAAAGTCAGAAATTTCTAATATTTTGTGGCAAAAATGCAGAAATTTCCCTTATTTTGAGGTAAAAATGCTGAAATTCCCTTTATTTGGGGGCAAAAAGGCAGAAATTTCCTTTATTTTGGTGAAAAATTGCAGAAATTTCACTTATTTTAGGGTAATAAGTCAGAAATTTTCCTTATTTTTGGGCCAAAAAGACAGAAATTCCCTTTATTTTAGGGGAAAAAAACAGAAATTCCACTTATTTAGAGGCAAAAAAGAAGAAATTCTCCTTATTTTGGAGCAAAAATGAAGAAATTTCCCTTTTAATGGCAAAAAGTTATGCATTCTTCTTATTTTCGAGCAAAAAGCAGAAATTCTCTGTATTTTGAAGCAAATTTGCAAAAATTTCCCTTATTTGTGTTGGAAAAAGTCAGAAATTCTCTATATGTTGGGGCAAAAAGACATAAATTCTCCTTATTTTGGGGCAAAACTCAGAAATTCCACTTATTTTGGTGCAAAATTTCAAAAATTTCCCTTATTTTGGGGCAAAATTGCAGAAATTCCCCTTATTTTGAGGTAAACAGGCTGAAATTCCCCTTATTTGGGAGCCAAAAGGCAGAAATTTCCCTTATTTTGGGGGAAAATTGCAGAAATTTCACTTATTTCAGGGTAATAAGTCAGAAATTTTTTTTATTTTGGGGCAAAAAAGACAGAAATTCCCTTTGTTTTGGGGGAAAAAGACAGAAATTCCACTTATTTAGAGGCAAAAAGAAGAAATTCCCCTTATTTTGGAGCAAAAATGAAGAAATTTCCCTTTTTTATGGCAAGAAGTTATGCATTCTTCTTATTTTCTGGCAAAAAAGAAGAAATTCTCCGTATTTTGGAGCAAAATTGCCGAAATTCCCGTAATTGTGGGGCAAAAAGGCAGAAATTCCCTATATGTTTGAGCAAAAAGACAGAAATTCTCCTTATTTTGGAGCAAAACTCATAAATTCCACTTATTTTGGAGCAAAATTCCAGAAATTTCCCTTATTTTGGGGCAAAATTGCAGAAATTTCACTTATTTTGTGGCAAAATTGCAGAAATTTCTCTTATTTCAGGGAAAAAAACAGAAATTTTCTTATTTTGTGGGAAAAGGCAGAAATTTCTTTTATTTTGATACAAAATTGTAGAAATTTTTCTTATTTTGGGCAAAAAGGCAGAAATTTCCCATATTTTGTAGCAAAAATGCAGAAATTCCCCTTATTTTGAGGTAAAAAGGCTGAAATTCCCCTTATTTTGGGGCAAAAAGTCAGAAATTCTTCTTATTTTGGGTCAAAAAGCAGACATTTCCCTTATTTTGGGGAAAAATTTTAGAAATTGAACTTATTTTAGGGCAAAAATCAGAATTTTCCGTTATTTTGGGGCAAAAAGACAGAAATTCGGTATATTTTTGGGAAAATCCAGAAATTGCACTTATTTTGGGTCAAAAAGGTGGCAAATCCCCTTATTTTGGGGTAAAAATGAAGAAATTTCCCTTTTTTATGGCAAAAAGTATACATTCCCTCTATTTTCGGGCAAAAAGGCAGAAATTCCCCGTATTTTGGAGCAAAATTGCAGAAATTCCCATAATTTTGGGGCAAAAATGCAGAGCTTCCCCTTATTTTGGGGTAAAACTGCAGAAATTTCACTTATTTCGCGGAAAAATGGCAAAAATTCCCTTTATTTTCGGCGAAAAAGTGAGAAAATCCCCGTATTTTGAGACAAAATTGCAGAAATTCACCTAATTTTGGGGTAAAACATGCAGAAATTTTCTTTATTTCGGGGCAAAAAGGCAGAAATTCCTTTTATTTTGGGGCAAAAGGCAGAAATTCCCCTTATTTATGGCAAAATCGCAGAAATTTCCCTTATTTGGCGACAAAAAACAGAAATTCCTTTTATTTTGGGGCAAAATTGCAGAAAATTCCTTTATTATAAAAAAATTGCAGAAATTTCTTTTCTTTTGGGGCAAAATTGCAGAAATTTCACTTATTTCAGGGCATAATTCAAAAATTCCTTTTATTTTGGGGCAAAAAGACAGAAATTCCGTTTATTTTTGGGTAAAAAGGCAGAAATTTCACTTATTTTGAAGAAATAAGTCAGAAATTCCTCTTATTTTGGGGCAAAAATGAAGAAATATCCCTTTTTTTGTGGCAAAAGGTATACATACCCATTATTTTCGGGCAAAAAAGCAGAAATACCCAGTATTTTGGAGCTAAATTGCAGAAATTCCCCTAATTGTGGGGCAAAAATGCAGAAATTCCCTATATGTTGGGGCAAAAAGACAGAAATTCTCCTTATTTTCGAGGAAAACTCAGAAATTCCACTTATTTTGTGGCAAAATTCCAAAAATTTCCTTTATTTTGGGGCAAAATTGCAGAAATTTCACTTATTTTGGGTCAAAATTGCAGAAATTTCACATATTTCAGGGTAAAGAAGCAGAAATTTTCCGTATTTTGGAGCACAATGGCAGAAATTCTTAATATTTTGTGGCAAAAAATGCAGAAATTCCCTTTATTTTGAGGTAAAAAGGCTGAAATTCCCCTTACTTGGGGGCAAAAAGGCAGAAATTTCCCTTATTTTGGGGCAAAAACACAGAAATTCCCTTTATTTTGTGGCAAAAAGGCAGAAATTTCTTTTATTTTGGGGCAAAATTGCAGAAATTTCACTTATTTCAGGGCATAATTCAAAAATTTTTTTTTATTTTGAGGCAAAAATCAGAAATTCCGTTTATTTTGGGGTAAAGAGGCAGTAATTTCACTTATTTTGAAGTAAAAAGGCAGAAATTTTTCTTAATATGGGGCAAAAATCAAGAAATTTTCCTTTTTTTGAGGCAAAAGGTATACATTCCTTTTATTTTCGGGCTAAAAGGCAGAAATTCCCCGTATTTTGGAGCAAAATTGCAGAAATTCCCCTAAATGTGGGACAAAAAAGCAGAAATTTCCTATATGTTAAGGAAAAAAGACAGAAATTCTCCTTATTTTGGGGAAAAATTCAGAAATTCCACTTATTTTGGGGCAAAATTCCAGAAATTTCCCTTATTTTTGGGCAAAATTGAAGAAATTTCACTTATTTTCGGGTAAAATTGCAGAAATTTCACTTATTTCAGGGAAAAAAGGCAGAAATTTTCCTTATTTTGGGGCAAAAAAGCAGAAATTCCTAATATTATGTGGCAAAAATGCAAAAATTCCTTTTATTTTGAGGTAAAAAGTCTGAAATTCCCCTTATTTGGGGGCAAAACGGCAGAAATTTCCCTTATTTTTTGGCAAAATTGCAGAAATTTCACTTATTTCAGAGCATAAGTCAGAAATTTTACTTATTTTGTGGCAGAAAAGACAGAAATTCCCTTTGTTTTGGGGGAAAAAGACAGAAATTCCACTTATTTAGAGGCAAAAAGTCAGAAATTCCCCTTATTTTGCAGCAAAAATAAAGAAATTTCCCTTTTTTATGGCAAAAAGGTATGCATTCTTCTTATTTTCGGGCAAAAAGGCAGAAATTCCCCGTATTTTGGAGCAAAATTGCAGAAATTCCCCTAATTGTGGGGCAAAAAGGCAGAAATTCCCTATATGTTCGGGCAAAAAGACAGAAATTCTCCTTTTTTTGGGGCAAAACTCAGAAATTCCACTTATTTTGGAGCAAAATTCCAGAAATTTCCCTAATTTTGGGGCAAAATTGAAGAAATTTCACTTATTATGGGGCAAAATTGCAGAAATTTCACTTATTTCAGAAAAAAATGCAGAAATTTTCTTATTTTGGGGAAAAGGCAGAAATTTCTTTTATTTTGGTACAAAATTGCAGAAATTTTTCTTGATTTGGGGCAAAGAGGCAGAAATTTCCTATAGTTTGGGCCAAAAAAGCAGAAATTCCTCTTATTTTGAGGTAAAAATGCTGAAATTACCTGTATTTGGGTCCAAAAAGGCAGAAATTTCCCTTATTTTGTGGCAAAATTGCAGAAATTTCACTTATTTCAGGGTAATAAGTCAGAAATTTTCCTATTTTGGGGCAATAAAGACAGAAATTTTCTTTGTTTTGGGGGAAAATACAGAAATTACACTTATTTAGAGGCAAAAAAGCAGAAATTCCCCTTATTTTGGAGCAAAAATGAAGAAATTTTCCTTTTTTGTGGCAAAAGGTATACATTCCCCTTATTTTCGGGCTAAAAAGCAGAAATTCCCCATATTTTAAAGTAAAATTGCAGAAATTCCCCTAATTGTGGGGCAAAAAGGCAGAAATTCCTTATATGTTAGTGCAAAAAGTCAGAAATTCTCCTTATTTTGGGGCAAAATCAAAAATTCCACTTATTTTGGGGCAAAATTGCAGAAATATCACTTATTTTGGGGCAAAATTGCAGAAATTTCACTTATTTCAGGAAAAAAGGCAGAATTTTTTCTTATTTTAGGGCAAAAGGGCAGAAATTCCTAATATTTTCTGACAAAAAATGCAGAAATTCTCCTTATTTTGAGGTAAAAAAGCTGAAATTCCACTTATTTGTTTGCAAAAAGGCAGAAATTTCTCTTATTTGTGGGAAAAAAAGCAGAAATTTCCCTTATTTTGGGGCAAAATTGCAGAAATTTCACTTATTTCAGGGTAATAAGAAAGAAATTTTCCTTATTTTGGGGCAAAAAAGACAGAAATTCCCTTTGTTTTGGGGGAAAAAGACAGAAATTCCACTTATTTAGAGGCAAAAAAGCAGAAATTCCCCTTATTTTGGAGCAAAAATGAAGAAATTTCCATTTTTTATGGCAAAAAGTTATGCATTCTTCTTATTTTCGGGCAAAAAAGCAGAAATTCCTCGTACTTAGGAGCAAAATTGCAGAAATTCCCATAATTGTGTGGCAAAAAGGCAGAAATTCTCTCTATGTTGGGGCAAAAAGACAGAAATTCTCCTTATTGTGGGGCAAAGCTCAGAAATTCCACTTATTTTGGGGCAAAATTTCAAAAATTTCCTTTATTTTTGGGCAAAATTGCAGAAATTTCACTTATTTTGGGCAAAAAGTCAGAAATTTCCCAAATTTTTGGAGCAAAAATGCAGAAATTCCCCTTATTTTGAGGTAAAAAGGCTGAAATTCTCGCTATTTTGGGGCAAAAAAGCAGAAATTCCCCTTATTTTGGGGCAAAAGGCAGACATTACCCTTATTTTGGGGAAAAATTTTAGAAATTTAACTTTTTTAAGGGCAAAAAGTCAGAAATTCCCCTTATTTTGGGGCAAAAAGAGAGAAATTCCATTTATTTTTTGGGAAAAGTCTGAAATTGCACTTATTTTGAGTCAAAAAGGCGGAAAATCCCCTTATTTTGGGGTAAAAATGAAGAAATTTCCCTTTTTTATGGCAAAAAGGTATACATTCCCTTTATTTTCGAGCAAAAGGCAGAAATTCCCAGTATTTTGGAGCAAAATTGCAGAAATTCTCCTAATTTTATGGCAAAAATGCAGGGCTTCCCCTTTATTTTGGGGTAAAACTGCAGAAATTTCACTTATTTCGCGGCAATATTGCAGAAATTCCCTTTATTTTCGGCGAAAAAGGCAGAAAATCCCCGTATTTTGGAGCAAAATTGAAGAAGTTCACCTAATTTTGGGGTAAAACATGCAGTAATTTTCTTTATTTTGGGGCAAAAAGGCAGAAATTCCCTTTATTTTGGGGCAAAAGGCAGAAATTCCCCTTATTTTAGGGCAAAATTGCAAAAATTTCTCTTATTTGGGAACAAAAAACAGAAATTCCCTTTATTTTGGGGCAAAATTGCAGAAAATTACTTTATTATGGGGAAAAATTGCAGAAATTTTATTTTATTTTATGGCAAAATTGTAGAAATTTCACTTCTTTCAGAGAAAAAAAGCAAAAATTTTTTTATTTTAGGGCAAAAATGCAGAAATTCCCATTATTTTGGGGCAAAAACACAGAAATTCACCTTATTTTGGGGTAAAATTGCAGACATTTCACATATTCCAGGGCAAAAAGGCAGAAATTCCCCTTTTTTGGAAGCAAAATGGCAGAAATTCCCCTTAATTTAGAGAAAAATTGCAGAAATTTCCCTTGTTTGGGGGCAAAAAGGCAGAAAATCTCTTTAATTTCGGGCAAAAAGGCAGAAATTCCCTGTATTTGGAGCAATATTGCAGAAATTCCCCTAATATTGGGGCAAAAATGCAAAAATTCCCTTTATTTGGGACAAATCGGCAGAAGTTCCCCTTATTTTCGGGAAAAGAGGCAGAAATTCCCTGTATTTATAGCAAAATTGCAGATACTCTCCTAATTTTGGGGCAAAAAGGCAGAAATTCCCTTTATTTTGGGGCAAAAATGCAGAAATTCTTCTTATTTCGGGGCAAAAATCAGAAATTTACCTTATTTTGGGGCAAAATTTTAGAAATTTCTTTTATTTTGGAACAGAATTGCAGAAATTTTTCTTATTTTGTGGCAAAAAGGCAGAAATTTTCCATATAATGGTGCAAAAAGGCTGAAATTCCCATTATTTTGAGGTAAAATGCTGAAATTCCCCATATTTTGGGGCAAAAAGGCAGAAATTCCCCTCATTTTGGGGCAAAAAGGCAAAAATTTCCCTTTTTTTCGGGCAAATTGCAGAAATTTCATTTATTTCAGGGTAAAAAGTCAGAAATTACTTTTATTTTGGGGCAAAAAGCAGAAATTTCTTTCATTTTGGTACAAAATTGAAGAAATTTTCCTTATTTTGGAACAAAAAGTCAGAAATTCCCCATATTTTGAAGAAAAGGCATAAATTCCCCTTATTTTGAGGTAAAAAAGCTGAAATTCTCGTTATTTTGGGGCAAAAAGGCAGAAATTCCCCATATTTTGAAGCAAAATATCACATATTCCCCTAATTTTGAGGAAAAATGCAGAAATTCACATTATTTTGGGGCAAAAAGACAGAAATTCTCCTTATTTCAGGGCAAAACGTCAGAAATTCCCCTTATATTGGGGCAAAATTCCAGAAATTTCCTTTATTTTGGGGCAAAATTGCAGAAATCTCCTTTATTTTGGGTCAAAATTACAGAAATTTCACTTATTTCAGGGAAAAAAACGCAGAAATTCCCCTTATTTTGGGGCAATAACACAGAAATTCCCCTTATTTTGTTGCAAAAATGCAGAATTTTCCCTTATTTTGGGGCAAAATTGTAGAAATTTCACTTATTTCAGGGAAAATTCAAAAATTCCTTTAATTTTGGGGCAAAAAAACAGAAATTCCGTTTATTTTAGGGTAAAAAGTCAGAAATTTCACTTATTTTGAGGTAAAAAGGCCAAAATTCCTTTTATTGTGGGGCAAAAATGAAGAAATTTCCCTTTTTTGTGGCAAAAGGTATACATTCCCCTTATTTTTGGGCTAAAAAGTAGAAATTCCCCGTATTTTGAAGCAAAATTGCAGAAATTCTTCTAATTGTGGAGCAAAAATGCAGAAATTCCATGTATGTTGGGGCAAAAAGACAGAAATTCTCCTTACTTTGGGGCAAAACTCAGAAATTCCTCTTATTTTGGGGCTAAATTGCAGAAATTTCCCTTATTTTGGGGCAAAATTGCAGAAATTTCACTTATTTCAGGGTAATAAGAAATAAATTTTCCTTATTTTGGGGCAAAAAAGACAGAAATTCCCTTTGTTTTGGGGGAAAAAGACAGAAATTCCACTTATTTAGAGGCAAAAAAGCAGAAATTCCCCTTATTTTGGAGCAAAAATGAAGAAATTTCCATTTTTTATGGCAAAAAGGTATGCATTTTTCTTATTTTCGGGCAAAAAAGCAGAAATTCCTCGTATTTAGGAGCAAAATTGCAGAAATTCCCCAGATTGTGGGGCAAAAAGGCAAAAATTCTCTCTATGTTGGGGCAAAAAGACAGAAATTCTCCTTATTGTGGGGCAAAGCTCAGAAATTCCACTTATTTTGGGGCAAAATTTCAGAAATTATCTTTATTTTTTGGCAAAATTGCAGAAATTTCACTTATTTTGGGCAAAAAGTCAGAAATTTCCCAAATTTTTGAGGCAAAAATGCAGAAATTCCCCTTATTTTGAGGTAAAAAGGCTGAAATTCTCGCTATTTTGGGGCAAAAAAGCAGAAATTCCCCTTATTTTGGGGCAAAAGGCAGACATTTCCCTTATTTTGGGGAAAAATTTTAGAAATTTAACTTTTTTAAGGGCAAAAAGTCAGAAATTCCCCTTATTTTGGGGCAAAAAGACAGAAATTCCGTTTATTTTTTGGGAAAAGTCTGAAATTGCACTTATTTTGAGTCAAAAAGGCGGAAAATCCCCTTATTTTGGGGTAAAAATGAAGAAATTTCCCTTTTTTATGGCAAAAAGGTATACATTCCCTTTATTTTCGGGCAAAAAGGCAGAGATTCCCAGTATTTTGGAGCAAAATTGCAGAAATTCCCCTAATTTTATGGCAAAAATGCAGGGCTTCCCCTTTATTTTGGGGTAAAACTGCAGAAATTTCACTTATTTCGCGGCAAAATTGCAGAAATTCCCTTTATTTTCGGCGAAAAAGGCAGAAAATCCCCGTATTTTGGAGCAAAATTGAAGAAATTCACCTAATTTTGGGGTAAAACATGCAGTAATTTTCTTTATTTGGGGGCAAAAAGGCAGAAATTCCCTTTATTTTGGGGCAAAAGGCAGAAATTCCCCTTATTTTAGGGCAAAATTGCAGAAAATTCTCTTATTTGGGAACAAAAAAAAGAAATTCCCTTTATTTTGAGGCAAAATTGCAGAAAATTACTTTATTATGGGGAAAAATTGCAGAAATTTTATTTTATTTTATGGCAAAATTGTAGAAATTTCACTTATTTCAGAAAAAAGAAGCAAAAATTTTTTTATTTTAGGGCAAAAATGCAGAAATTCCCATTATTTTGGGACAAAAACACAGAAATTCACCTTATTTTGGGGTAAAATTGCAGACATTTCACATATTTCAGGGCAAAATGCAGATATTCCCCTTTTTTGGAAGCAAAATGGCAGAAATTCCCCTTAATTTGGAGAAAAATTGCAGAAATTTCCCTTGTTTGGGGGCAAAAAGGCAGAAAATCTCTTTAATTTCGGGCAAAAAGGCAGAAATTCCCTGTATTTGGAGCAATATTGCAGAAATTCCCCTAATATTGGGGCAAAAATGCAAAAATTCCCTTTATTTGGGACAAATCGGCAGAAGTTCCCCTTATTTTCGGGAAAAGAGGCAGAAATTCCCTGTATTTATAGCAAAATTGCAGATACTCTCCTAATTTTGGGGCAAAAAGGCAGAAATTCCCTTTATTTTGGGGCAAAAATGCAGAAATTCTTCTTATTTCGGGGCAAAAATCAGAAATTTACCTTATTTTGGGGCAAAATTTTAGAAATTTCTTTTATTTTGGAACAGAATTGCAGAAATTTTTCTTATTTTGTGGCAAAAAGGCAGAAATTTTCCATATAATGGTGCAAAAAGGCTGAAATTCCCATTATTTTGAGGTAAAATGCTGAAATTCCCCATATTTTGGGGCAAAAAGGCAGAAATTCCCCTCATTTTGAGGCAAAAAGGCAAAAATTTCCCTTTTTTTCGGGCAAATTGCAGAAATTTCATTTATTTCAGGGCAAAAAGTCAGAAATTACTTTTATTTTGGGGCAAAAAGCAGAAATTTCTTTTATTTTGGTACAAAATTGAAGAAATTTTCCTTATTTTGGAACAAAAAGTCAGAAATTCCCCATATTTTGAAGAAAAGGCATAAATTCCCCTTATTTTGAGGTAAAAAGGCTGAAATTCTCGTTATTTTGGGGCAAAAAGGCAGAAATTCCCCATATTTTGAAGCAAAATTGCACATATTCCCCTAATTTTGAGGAAAAATGCAGAAATTCACATTATTTTGGGGCAAAAAGACAGAAATTCTCCTTATTTCAGGGCAAAACGTCAGAAATTCCCCTTATATTGGGGCAAAATTCCAGAAATTTCCTTTATTTTGGGGCAAAATTGCAGAAATCTCCTTTATTTTGGGTCAAAATTACAGAAATTTCACTTATTTCAGGGAAAAAACGCAGAAATTCCCCTTTTTTTGTGGCAAAAACACAGAAATTCCCCTTATTTTGTTGCAAAAATGCAGAATTTTCCCTTATTTTGGGGATAAATTGTAGAAATTTCACTTATTTCAGGGAAAATTCAAAAATTCCTTTAATTTTGGGGCAAAAAAACAGAAATTCCGTTTATTTTATGGTAAAAAGTCAGAAATTTCACTTATTTTGAGGTAAAAGGCCAAAATTCCTTTTATTGTGGGGCAAAAATGAAGAAATTTCCCTTTTTTGTGGCAAAAGGTATACATTCCCCTTATTTTTGGGCTAAAAAGTAGAAATTCCCCGTATTTTGAAGCAAAATTGCAGAAATTCTTCTAATTGTGGAGCAAAAATGCAGAAATTCCCTATATGTTGGGGCAAAAAGACAGAAATTCTCCTTACTTTGGGGCAAAACTCAGAAATTCCTCTTATTTTGGGGCTAAATTGCAGAAATTTCCCTTATTTTGGGGCAAAATTGCAGAAATTTCACTTATTTCAGGGTAATAAGAAAGAAATTTTCTTTATTTTGGGGCAAAAAAGACAGAAATTCCCTTTGTTTTTGGGGAAAAAGACAGAAATTCCACTTATTTAGAGGCAAAAAAGCAGAAATTCCCCTTATTTTGGAGCAAAAATGAAGAAATTTCCATTTTTTATGGCAAAAAGGTATGCATTCTTCTTATTTTCGGGCAAAAAAGCAGAAATTCCTCGTATTTAGGAGCAAAATTGCAGAAATTCCCCAGATTGTGGGGCAAAAAGGCAAAAATTCTCTCTATGTTGGGGCAAAAAGACAGAAATTCTCCTTATTGTGGGCAAAGCTCAGAAATTCCACTTATTTTGGGGCAAAATTTCAGAAATTTCCTTTATTTTTGGGCAAAATTGCAGAAATTTCACTTATTTTGGGCAAAAAGTCAGAAATTTCCCAAATTTTTGAGGCAAAAATGCAGAAATTCCCCTTATTTTGAGGTAAAAAGGCTGAAATTCTCGCTATTTTGGGGCAAAAAAGCAGAAATTCCCCTTATTTTGGGGCAAAAGGCAGACATTTCCCTTATTTTGGGGAAAAATTTTAGAAATTTAACATTTTTAAGGGCAAAAAGTCAGAAATTCCCCTTATTTTGGGGCAAAAAGACAGAAATTCCGTTTATTTTTTGGGAAAAGTCTGAAATTGCACTTATTTTGAGTCAAAAAGGCAGAAAATCCCCTTATTTTGGGGTAAAAATGAAGAAATTTCCCTTTTTTATGGCAAAAAGGTATACATTCCCTTTATTTTCGGGCAAAAAGGCAGAGATTCCCAGTATTTTGGAGCAAAATTGCAGAAATTCCCCTAATTTTATGGCAAAAATGCAGGGCTTCCCCTTTATTTTGGGGTAAAACTGCAGAAATTTCACTTATTTCGAGGCAAAATTGCAGAAATTCCCTTTATTTTCGGCGAAAAAGGCAGAAAATCCCCGTATTTTGGAGCAAAATTGAAGAAATTCACCTAATTTTGGGGTAAAACATGCAGTAATTTTCTTTATTTTGGGGCAAAAAGGCAGAAATTCCCTTTATTTTGGGGCAAAAGGCAGAAATTCCCCTTATTTTAGGGCAAAATTGCAGAAATTTCTCTTATTTGGGAACAAAAAACAGAAATTCCCTTTATTTTGGGGCAAAATTGCAGAAAATTACTTTATTATGGGGAAAAATTGCAGAAATTTTATTTTATTTTATGGCAAAATTGTAGAAATTTCACTTATTTCAGAGAAAAAAAGCAAAAATTTTTCTTATTTTAGGGCAAAAATGCAGAAATTCCCATTATTTTGGGGCAAAAACGCAGAAATTCACCTTATTTTGGGGTAAAATTGCAGACATTTTACATATTTCAGGGCAAAAAGGCAGAAATTCCCCTTTTTTGGGGGCAAAATGGCAGAAATTCCCCTTAATTTGGGGAAAAATTGCAGAAATGTCACTTGTTTGGGGGCAAAAAGGCAGAAAATCTCTTTTATTTCAGGCAAAAAAGCAGAAATTCCCTGTATTTTGGAGCAATATTGTAGAAATTCCCCTAATATTGGGGCAAAAATGCAGAAATTCCCTTTATTTGGGGCAAATCGGCAGAAGTTCCCCTTATTTTCAGGAAAAGAGGCAGAAATTCCCTGTATTTATAGCAAAATTGCAGATACTGTCCTAATTTTGGGGCAAAAAGGCAGAAATTCCCTTTATTTTGGGGCAAAAATGCAGAAATTCTTCTTATTTCGTGGCAAAAATCAGAAATTTACCTTATTTTGGGGCAAAATTTTAGAAATTTCTTTTATTTTGGAACAGAATTGCAGAAATTTTTCTTATTTTGTGGCAAAAAGGCAGAAATTTTCCATATTTTGGTGCAAAAAGGCTGGAATTCCCATTATTTTGAGGTAAAATGCTGAAATTCCCCATATTTTGGGGCAAAAAGGCAGAAATTCCCCTCATTTTGGAGCAAAAAGGCAAAAATTTCCTTTTTTTTCGGGCAAATTGCAGAAATTTCATTTATTTCAGGGCAAAAAGTCAGAAATTACTTTTATTTTGGGGCAAAAAGCAGAAATTTCTTTTATTTTGGTACAAAATTGAAGAAATTTTCCTTATTTTGGAACAAAAAGTCAGAAATTCCCCATATTTTGAAGAAAAGGCATAAATTCCCCTTATTTTGTGGTAAAAAGGCTGAAATTCCCATTATTTTGGGGCAAAAAGGCAGAAATTCCCCATATTTTGAAGCAAAATTGCACATATTCCCCTAATTTTGAGGAAAAATGCAGAAATTCACATTATTTTGGGGCAAAAAGACAGAAATTCTCCTTATTTCAGGGCAAAAAGTCAGAAATTCCCCTTATTTTGTGGCAAAATTCCAGAAATTTCCTTTATTTTGGCGCAAAATTGCAGAAATCTCTTTTATTTTGGGTCAAAATTACAGAAATTTCACTTATTTCAGGGAAAAAATGCAGAAATTCCCCTTATTTTGGGGCAATAACACAGAAATTCCCCTTATTTTGTTGCAAAAATGAAGAATTTTCCCTTATTTTGGGGCAAAATTGTAGAAATTTCACTTATTTCAGGGAAAATTCAAAAATTCCTTTAATTTTGGGGCAAAAAACCAGAAATTTCGTTTATTTTAGGGTAAAAAGTCAGAAATTTCACTTATTTTGAGGTAAAAAGGCCAAAATTCCTTTTATTGTGGGGCAAAAATGAAGAAATTTCCCTTTTTTGTGGCAAAAGGTATACATTCCCCTTATTTTTGGGCTAAAAAGTCGAAATTCTCCGTATTTTGAAGCAAAATTGCAGAAATTCTTCTAATTGTGGAGCAAAAATGCAGAAATTCCCTATATGTTGGGGCAAAAATACAGAAATTCTCCTTACTTTGGGGCAAAACTCAGAAATTCCTCTTATTTTGGGGCTAAATTGCAGAAATTTCCCTTATTTTGGGGCAAAATTGCAGAAATTTCACTTATTTCAGGGTAATAAGAAATAAATTTTCCTTATTTTGGGGCAAAAAAGACAGAAATTCCCTTTGTTTTGGGGGAAAAAGACAGAAATTCCACTTATTTAGAGGCAAAAAAGCAGAAATTCCCCTTATTTTGGAGCAAAAATGAAGAAATTTCCATTTTTTATAGCAAAAAGGTATGCATTCTTCTTATTTTCGGGCAAAAAAAGCAGAAATTCCTCGTATTTAGGAGCAAAAATGCAGAAATTCCCCTAATTATGGGGCAAAAAGGCAGAAATTCTCTCTATATTGGGGCAAAAAGACAGAAATTCTCCTTATTGTGGGGCAAAGCTCAGAAATTCCACTTATTTTGGGGCAAAATTTCAGAAATTTCCTTTATTTTTGGGCAAAATTGCAGAAATTTCATTATTTTGGGCAAAAAGTCAGAAATTTCCCAAATTTTTGAGGCAAAAATGCAGAAATTCCCCTTATTTTGAGGTAAAAAGGCAGAAATTCTCGCTATTTTGGGGCAAAAAAGCAGAAATTCCCCTTATTTTGGGGCAAAAGGCAGACATTTCCCTTATTTTGGGGAAAAATTTTAGAAATTTAACTTTTTTAAGGGCAAAAAGTCAGAAATTCCCCTTATTTTGGGGCAAAAAGACAGAAATTCCATTTATTTTTTGGGAAAAGTCAGAAATTGCACTTATTTTGAGTCAAAAAGGCGGAAAATCCCCTTATTTTGGGGTAAAAATGAAGAAATTTCCCTTTTTTATGGAAAAAAGGTATACATTCCCTTTATTTTCGGGCAAAAAGGCAGAAATTCCCAGTATTTTGGAGCAAAATTGCAGAAATTCCCCTAATTTTATGGCAAAAATGCAGGGCTTCCCCTTTATTTTGGGGTAAAACTGCAGAAATTTCACTTATTTCGCGGCAAAATTGCAGATATTCCCTTTATTTTCGGCGAAAAAGGCAGAAAATCCCCGTATTTTGGAGCAAAACTGAAGAAATTCACCTAATTTTGGGGTAAAACATGCAGTAATTTTCTTTATTTTGGGGCAAAAAGGCAGAAATTCCCTTTATTTTGGGGCAAAAGGCAGAAATTCCCCTTATTTTAGGGCAAAATTGCAGAAATTTCTCTTATTTGGAAACAAAAAACAGAAATTCCCTTTATTTTGGGGCAAAATTGCAGAAAATTACTTTATTATGGGGAAAAATTGCAGAAATTTTATTTTATTTTATGGCAAAATTGTAGTAATTTCACTTATTTCAGAGAAAAAAAGCAAAAATTTTTCTTATTTTAGGGCAAAAATGCAGAAATTCCCATTATTTTGGGGCAAAAACGCAGAAATTCACCTTATTTTGGGGTAAAATTGCAGACATTTCACATATTTCAGGGCAAAAAGGCTGAAATTCCCCTTTTTTGGGGGCTAAATCGCAGAAATTCCCCTTAATTTGGAGAAAAATTGCAGAAATTTCCCTTGTTTGGGGGCAAAAAGGCAGAAAATCTGTTTAATTTCGGGCAAAAAGGCAGAAATTCCCTGTATTTTGGAGCAATATTGCAGAAATTCCCCTAATATTGGGGCAAAAATGCAGAAATTCCCTTTATTTGGGGCAAATCGGCAGAAGTTGCCCTTATTTTCGGGAAAAGAGGCAGAAATTCCCTGTATTTATAGCAAAATTGCAGATACTCTCCTAATTTTGGGGCAAAAAGGCAGAAATTCCCTTTATTTTGGGGCAAAAATGCATAAATTCTTCTTATTTCGGGGCAAAAATCAGAAATTTACCTTATTTTGGGGCAAAATTTTAGAAATTTCTTTTATTTTGGAACAGAATTGCAGAAATTTTTCTTATTTTGTGGCAAAAAGGCAGAAATTTTCCATATAATGGTGCAAAAATGCTGAAATTCCCATTATTTTGAGGTAAAATGCTGAAATTCCCCATATTTCGGGGCAAAAAGGCAGAAATTCCCCTCATTTTGGGGCAATAAGGCAAAAATTTCCTTTTTTTTCAGGCAAATTGCAGAAATTTCATTTATTTCAGGGCAAAAAGTCAGAAATTACTTTTATTTTGGGGCAAAAAGCAGAAATTTCTTTTATTTTGTCACAAAATTGAAGAAATTTTCTTTATTTTGGAACAAAAAGTCAGAAATTTCCCCATATTTTTGGCAAAAGGCAGAAATTCCCCTTATTTTGAGGTAAAAGTGCTGAAATTCCCATTATTTTGGGGTAAAAATGCAGAAATTCCCTTTACTTTGTGGCAAAAAGGCAGAAATTCCTGTTAATTGGGGCAGAAAAGCAAAAATTTTCCTTATTTGAGGGCAATAAGGCAGAAATTCCCCATATTTTGTGGCAAAAAGACAGAAATTCCCCTTATTTATAGGTAAAATGCTAAAATTCCCTTATTTTGTCAAAAGGCAGAAATTCCCCTTATTTTGTGGCAAAATTGCAGAAATTTCACTTATATCAGGGCAAAAAGTCATAAATTTGCCTTATTTTGGGGCAAAAAGCAGAAATTCTTCTAATTTTGGGGCCAAAAACAGAAATTCCTTTTATATTGGGGTAACATTGTGGAAATTTCAAATATTTCTGAAAAAAAAGGCAGAAATTCCACTTTATTTCGGGCAATAAGGCAGAAATTCCCCGTATTTTGGAGCAAAATTTCAGAAATTCCCCTTATATTGGTGCAAAAATGCAGAAATTCCCTTTATTTTGGTTCAATAAGGCAGAAATTCCCCATATTTTGAAGCAAAATTGCACATATTCCCCTAATTTTGAGGGAAAATGCAGAAATTCACATTATTTTGGGGCAAAAAGACAGAAATTCTCCTTATTTCAGGGCAAAAAGTCAGAAATTCCCCTTATTTTGGGGCAAAATTCCAGAAATTTCCTTTATTTTGGGGCAAAATTGCAGAAATCTCCTTTATTTTGGGTCAAAATTACAGAAATTTCACTTATTTCAGGGAAAAAACAGAGAATTTCCCCTTATTTTGGGGCAAAAACACAGAAATTCCCCTTATTTTGTGGCAAAAATGCAGAATTTTCCCTTATTTTGGGGCAAAATTGTAGAAATTTCACTTATTTCAGGGCAAAATTCAAAAATTCCTTTTATTTTGGGGCAAAAAAACAGAAAATCCGTTTATTTTAGGGTAAAAAGTCAGAAATTTCACTTATTTTGAGGTAAAAAGGCCAAAATTCCTTTTATTGTGGGGCAAAAATGAAGAAATTTCACTTTTTTGTGGCAAAAGGTATACATTCCCCTAATTTTTGGGCTAAAAAGTAGAAATTCCCCATATTTTGAAGCAAAATTGCAGAAATTCCCCTAATTGTGGGGCAAAAAGGCAGAAATTCCCTATATGTTGGGGCAAAGAGACAGAAATTCTCCTTACTTTGTGGCAAAACTCAGAAATTTCTCTTATTTTGGGGCTAAATTGCAGAAATTTCCGTTATTTTTGGGCAAAATTGCAGAAATTTCACTTATTTCAGGGAAAAAAGGCAGAAATTTTTCATATTTTGGAGCACAATTGCAGATATTCTTAATATTTTGTGGCAAAAATGCAGAATTTCCCCATATTTTGAGGTAAAAAGGCTGAAATTCCCCTTATTTGGGGGCAAAAAGGCAGAAATTTCGCTTATTTTGGGGCAAAAAGACAGAAATTCCCTTTATTTCGTGGCAAAAAGGCGGAAATTTCTTTTATTTTGCGGCAAAATTGCAGAAATTTCACTTATTTCAGAAAAAAAGCAGAAATTTTCTTATTTGGAACAAAAAGGAAGAAATTTCTTTTATTTTGGTAAAAAATTGCAGAAATTTTTCTTATTTTGGGGCAAAAAGGCAGAAATTTCCCATATTTTGGGACAAAAATGCAGAAATTCCCTTTATTTTGAGGTAAAAATGCTGAAATTCCCCTTATTTGGGGCAAAATATCAGAAATTTCACTTATTTTGGGGCAAAATTTCAGAAATTTCACTTATTTCAGGGAAAAAAGGCAGAAATTTTCTTTATTTTGGGGCAAAAAGTAAGAAATTCCTAAAATTTTGTGGCAAAAAATGCAGAATTTCCCCTTATTTTGAGGTGAAAAGGCTGAAATTCCTCTTATTTGGGGGCAAAAAAGCAGAAATTTCACTTATTTTAAGGCAAAATTGCAGAAATTTCACTTATATCAGGGAAAAAAGGGAGAAATTTTCCTTATTTTGGGGCAAAAAGTCAGAAATTCCTAATAATTTGTGGCAAAAATGCAGAAATTCCCCTTATTTTGAGGCAAAAAGGCTGAAATTCCCCTGATTTGGGGGCAAAAATGCATAAATTTCCCTTATTTCGTGGCAAAATTGCAAAAATTTCACTTAATTCAGGGTAATAAGTCAGAAATTTTCCTTATTTTGGGGCAAAAAAGACAGAAATTCCCTTTGTTTAGGGGGAAAAAGACAGAAATTCCACTTATTTAGAGGCAAAAAGGCAGAAATTTTCCTCATTTTGTAGCAAAAATGAAGAAATTTCCCTTTTTTATGGCAAAAAGGTATGCATTCTTCTTATTTTCGGGCAAAAAGGCAGAAATTCCTTGTATTTTGGAGCAAAATTGCAGAAATTCCCCTAATTGTGGGGCAAAAATGCAGAAATTCCCCATATGTTAGGGCAAAAATACAGAAATTCTCCTTATTTTGGGGCAAAACTCAGAAATTCCACATATTTTGGGGCAAAATTGCAGAAATTTCAATTATTTAGGGGCAAAATTGCAGAAATTTCACTTATTTTGGGGCAAAATTTCAGAAATTTCACCTATTTCAGGGAAAAAAGTCAGAAATTTTCCTTATTTTGGAGCAAAAAGGCAGAAATTCTTAATATTTTGTGGCAAAAATGCAGAAATTCTCCTTACTTTGAGGTAAAAAAGCTGAAATTTTTTTTATTTGGGGGCAAAAAGGCAGAAATTTCCGTTATTTTGTGGCAAAATTGAAGAAATTTCACTTATTTCAGGGTAATAAGTCAAAAATTTTCCTTATTTTGGGGCAAAAAAGACAGAAATTCTTTTTATTTTGGGGGAAAAAGACAGAAATTCCACTTATTTAGAGGCAAAAAAGCAAAAATTCCCCTCATTTTGGAGAAAAATTGCAGAAATTTCCTTTTTTTATGGCAAAAAGTTATGCATTCTTCTTATTGTCGGGCAAAAAGGCAGAAATTCCCTGTATTTTGGAGCTATATTGCAGAAATTTCTTTAATTGTGAGGTAAAAAGGCAGAAATTCCCTATATGCTGGGGCAAAAAGAAAGAAATTCTTTTTATTTTGGGGCAAAACTCAGAAATTCCACTCATTTTGAGGCAAAATTCCAGAAATTTCCCATATTTTGGGGCAAAATTGCAGAAAATTCACTTATTTCAGAAAAAAAGCAGAAATTTTCTTATTTTGGGGCAAAAAGGCAGAAATTTCCTATATTTTGGGGCAAAAATGCAGAAATTCCCTTTTTTTGAGGAAAAAAGGCTGAAATTCCCCTTATTTGGGGGCAAAAAAGGTAGAAATTCTCCGTATTTTGGAGCAAAATTGCAGAAATTCCCCTAATTGTGGGGCAAAAAGGAAGAAATTCCCTATATGTTGGGGCAAAAAGACAGAAATTCTCCTTATTTTGGGCAAAACTCAGAAATTCAACTTATTTTGAAGCAACATTTGAGAATTTTCTTTTATTTTTGGGCATAATTGCAGAAATTTCACTTATTTTGGGGCAAAATTGCAGAAATTTCACTTATTTCAGAAAAAAAGCAGAAATTTTCTAATTTTGGGACAAAAAGGCAGAAGTTTCTTTTATTTTGGTACAAAATTGCAGAAATTTTTTTATATTGGGGCAAAAAGGAAGAAATTTCCTATATTTTGGGGCAAAAATGCAGAAATTCCCTTTTTTTGAGGAAAAAAGGCTGAAATTCCCCTTATTTGGGGGCAAAAAAGGTAGAAATTCTCCGTATTTTGGAGCAAAATTGCAGAAATTCCCATAATTGTGGGGCAAAAAGGAAGAAATTCCCTATATGTTGGGGCAAAAAGACAGAAATTCTCCTTATTTTGGGGCAAAACTCAGAAATTCAACTTATTTTGAAGCAAAATTTGAGAATTTTCTTTTATTTTTGGGCATAATTGCAGAAATTTCACTTATTTTGGGGCAAAATTGCAGAAATTTCACTTATTTCAGAAAAAAAGCAGAAATTTTCTAATTTTGGGGCAAAAAGGCAGAAGTTTCTTTTATTTTGGTACAAAATTGCAGAAATTTTTTTATATTGGGGCAAAAAGGAAGAAATTTCCCATATTTTGGGGCAAAAAGACAGAAATTTTCTTTACTTTGGGGCAAAACTCAGAAATTCCTATTATTTTGGAGCTAAATTGCAGAAATTTCCCTTATTTTGGGCAAAATTGCAGAAATTTCACTAATTTCAGGGAAAAAAGGCAGAAATTTTTCGTATTTTGTAGCACAATGGCAGAAATTCTTAATATTTTGTGGCAAAAATGCAGAAATTCCCCATATTTTGAGGTAAAAAAGCTGAAATTCCCCTTATTTGGAAGCAAAAATGCAGAAATTTCCCTTATTTTGTGGCATAAAGACAGAAATTCCCTTTATTTTTTAGCAAAAAGGCGGAAATTTCATTTATTTTGGGGCAAAATTGCAGAAATTTCACTTATTTCAGGGCATAATTCAAAAATTCCTTTTATTTTGGGGCAAAAAGACAGAAATTTCATTTATTTTTGGATAAAAAGGCAGAAATTTCACTTATTTTGAGGTAAAAAGGCAGAAATTCCTCTTATTTTGAAGCAAAAATGAAAAAATTTCTTTTTTTGTGGCAAGAGGTATACATTCCCCTTATTTTCGGGCTAAAAAGTAGAAATTCCCCGTATTTTGGAGCAAAATTGCAGAAATTCCCCTAATTGTGGGGCAAAAAGGCAGAAATTTCCTATATGTTGGGGCAAAAATACAGAAATTCTCTTTATTTTGGGGCAAAACTCAGAAACTCCACTTATTTTGGGGCAAAATTCCAGAAATTTTCCTTATTTTGCGGCAAAATTGCAGAAATTTCACTTATTTTGGAACAAAATTGCAGAAATTTCACTTATTTCAGAAAAAAAGCAGAAATTTTCTTATTTTGGGGCAAAAAGGCAGAAATTTCTTTTATTTTGGTACAAAATTGCAGAAATTTTTCTTATTTTGGGGCAAAAAGGCAGAAATTTCCTATATTTTGGGGCAAAAATGCAGAAATTCCCCTAATTGTGGGGAAAAATTCAGAAATTCTCTATATGTTGGGGCAAAAAGACAGAAATTCTCCTTACTTTGGGGCAAAACTTAGAAATTCTTATATTTTTGGGGCAAAATTGCAGAAATTTCCCTTATTTTGGGGCAAAATTGCAGAAATTTCACGAATTTCAGGGAAAAAAGGCAGAAATTTTTCGTATTTTGGAGCACATGGCAGAAATTCTTAATATTTTGTGGCAAAAAGGCAGAAATTCCCCATATTTTGAGGTAAAAAGGCTGAAATTGCCCTTATTTGGGAGCATAAAGGCAGAAATTTCCCTTATTTTGTGGCAAAAAGACAGAAATTCCCCTTATTTTGTGGCAAAAAAGCGGAAATTTCATTTATTTTGGGGCAAAATTGCAGAAATTTCACTTATTTCAGCGCATAATTCAAAAATTCCTTTAATTTTGGGGCAAAAAGACAAAAATTCTGTTTATTTTTGGGTAAAAAGGCAGAAATTTCACTTATTTTGAGGTAAAAAGTCAGACATTCCTCTTATTTGGGGGCAAAAATGAAGAAATTTCTTTTTTTTGTGGCAAAAGGTATACATTCCCCTTATTTTCGGGCTAAAAAGTAGAAATTTTCCGTATTTTGGAGCAAAATTGCAGAAATTACCCTAATTGTGGGGCAAAAAGGCAGAAATTTCTTATATGTTGGGGCAAAAAGACAGAAATTCTCTTTATTTTGGGGCAAAACTAAAACTCTACTTATTTTGGGGCAAAATTCCAGAAATTTCACCTATTTTGGGGCAAAATTGCAGAAATTTCACTTATTTCAGTGTAATAATGCAGAAATTTTCTTTATTTTGGGGCAAGAAAGACAGAAATTCCCTTTGTTTTGGGGGAAAAAGACAGAAATTCCACATATTTAGAGGCATAAAAGCAGAAATTCCCCTTATTTTGGAGCAAAATTGCAGAAATTTTCTTTTTTATGGCAAAAAGGTATGCATTCTACTTATTTTCGGGCAAAAAAGCAGAAATTCCTTGTATTTTGGAGTAAAATTGCAGAAATTCCCCTAATTGTTGGGAAAAAAGGCAGAAATTTCCTATATGTTGGGGCAAAAAGACAGAAATTCTCCTTATTTTGGGGCAAAACAGAAATTCCACTTATTTTGAGGCAAAATTCCAGAAATTTCACTTATTTTGGAGCAAAATTGCAGAAATTTCACTTATTTCAGAAAAAAAGCAGAAATTTTCTAATTTTGGGGCAAAAAGGCAGAAGTTTCTTTTATTTGGTACAAAATTGCAGAAATTTTTCTTATATTGGGGCAAAAAGGAAGAAATTTCCCATATTTTGGGGCAAAAAGACAGAAATTTTCTTTACTTTGGGGCAAAACTCAGAAATTCCTATTATTTTGGTGCTAAATTGCAGAAATTTCCTTTATTTTGGGCAAAATTGCAGAAATTTCACTAATTTCAGGGTAAAAAGGCAGAAATTTTTCGTATTTTGTAGCACAATGGCAGAAATTCTTAATATTTTGTGGCAAAAATGCAGAAATTCCCCATATTTTGAGGTAAAAAGGCTGAAATTCCCCTTATTTGGAAGCAAAAATGCAGAAATTTCCCTTATTTTGTGGCATAAAGAAAGAAATTCCCCTTATTTTGTGGCAAAAAGGCGGAAATTTCATTTATTTTGGGGCAAAATTGCAGAAATTTCACTTATTTCAGGGCATAATTCAAAAATTCCTTTTATTTTGGGGCAAAAAGACAGTAATTTTTTTTAATTTTTGGTAAAAAGGCAGAAATTTCACTTATTTTGAGGTAAAAAGGCAGAAATTCCTCTTGTTTTGAAGCAAAAATGAAAAAATTTCTTTTTTTGTGTCAAAAGGTATACATTCCCCTTATTTTCGGGCTAAAAAGTAGAAATTCCCCGTATTTTGGAGCAAAATTGCAGAAATTACCCTAATTGTGGGGCAAAAAGGCAGAAATTTCTTATATGTTGGGGCAAAAAGACAGAAATTCTCTTTATTTTGGGGCAAAACTAAAACTCTACTTATTTTGGGGCAAAATTCCAGAAATTTCACCTATTTTGGGGCAAAATTGCAGAAATTTCACTTATTTCAGTGTAATAATGCAGAAATTTTCTTTATTTTGGGGCAAGAAAGACAGAAATTCCCTTTGTTTTGGGGGAAAAAGACAGAAATTCCACATATTTAGAGGCATAAAAGCAGAAATTCCCCTTATTTTGGAGCAAAATTGCAGAAATTTTCTTTTTTATGGCAAAAAGGTATGCATTCTACTTATTTTCGGGCAAAAAAGCAGAAATTCCTTGTATTTTGGAGTAAAATTGCAGAAATTCCCCTAATTGTTGGGAAAAAATGCAGAAATTTCCTATATGTTGGGGCAAAAAGACAGAAATTCTCCTTATTTTGGGGCAAAACAGAAATTCCACTTATTTTGAGGCAAAATTCCAGAAATTTCACTTATTTTGGAGCAAAATTGCAGAAATTTCACTTATTTCAGAAAAAAAAGCAGAAATTTTCTAATTTTGGGGCAAAAAGGCAGAAGTTTCTTTTATTTGGTACAAAATTGCAGAAATTTTTCTTATATTGGGGCAAAAAGGAAGAAATTTCCCATATTTTGGGGCAAAAAGACAGAAATTTTCTTTACTTTGGGGCAAAACTCAGAAATTCCTATTATTTTGGTGCTAAATTGCAGAAATTTCCTTTATTTTGGGCAAAATTGCAGAAATTTCACTAATTTCAGGGAAAAAAGGCAGAAATTTTTCGTATTTTGTAGCACAATGGCAGAAATTCTTAATATTTTGTGGCAAAAATGCAGAAATTCCCCATATTTTGAGGTAAAAAGGCTGAAATTCCCGTTATTTGGAAGCAAAAATGCAGAAATTTCCCTTATTTTGTGGCATAAAGAAAGAAATTCCCCTTATTTTGTGGCAAAAAGGCGGAAATTTCATTTATTTTGGGGCAAAATTGCAGAAATTTCACTTATTTCAGGGCATAATTCAAAAATTCCTTTTATTTTGGGGCAAAAAAACAGAAATTTTGTTTATTTTTGGGTAAAAAGGCAGAAATTTCACTTATTTTGAGGTAAAAAGGCAGAAATTCCTCTTGTTTTGAAGCAAAAATGAAAAAATTTCTTTTTTTGTGTCAAAAGGTATACATTCCCCTTATTTTCGGGCTAAAAAGTAGAAATTCCCCGTATTTTGGAGCAAAATTGCAGAAATTCCCCTAATTGTGGGGCAAAAAGGCAGAAATTTCCTATATGTTGGGGCAAAAATACAGAAATTCTCTTTATTTTGGGGCAAAACTCAGAAACTCCACTTATTTTGGGGCAAAATTCCAGAAATTTCCCTTATTTTGGGGCAAAATTGCAGAAATTTCACTTATTTTGGAACAAAATTGCAGAAATTTCACTTATTTCAGAAAAAAAGCAGAAATTTTCTTATTTTGGGGCAAAAAGGCAGAAATTTCTTTTATTTTGGTACAAAATTGCAGAAATTTTTCTTATTTTGGGGGAAAAAGGCAGAAATTTCCTATATTTTGGGGCAAAAATGCAGAAATTCCCCTAATTGTGGGGCAAAAATTCAGAAATTCTCTATTTGTTGGGGCAAAAAGACAGAAATTCTCCTTACTTTGGGGCAAAACTCAGAAATTCCTATATTTTTGGGGCAAAATTGCAGAAATTTCGCTTATTTTGGGGCAAAATTGCAGAAATTTCACGAATTTCAGGGAAAAAAGGCAGAAATTTTTCGTATTTTGGAGCACATGGCAGAAATTCTTAATATTTTGTGGCAAAAAGGCAGAAATTCCCTATATTTTGAGGTAAAAAGGCTGAAATTCCCCTTATTTGGGAGCATAAAGGCAGAAATTTCCCTTATTTTGTGGCAAAAAGACAGAAATTCCCCTTATTTTGTGGCAAAAAGGCGGAAATTTCATTTATTTTGGGGCAAAATTGTAGAAATTTCACTTATTTCAGCGCATAACTCAAAAATTCCTTTAATTTTGGGGCAAAAAGACAAAAATTCTGTTTATTTTTGGGTAAAAAGGCAGAAATTTCACTTATTTTGAGGTAAAAAGTCAGAAATTCCTCTTATTTTGGGGCAAAAATGAAGAAATTTCTTTTTTTTTGTGGCAAAAGGTATACATTCCCCTTATTTTCGGGCTAAAAAGTAGAAATTCCCCGTATTTTGGAGCAAAATTGCAGAAATTACCCTAATTGTGGGGCAAAAAGGCAGAAATTTCTTATATGTTGGGGCAAAAAGACAGAAATTCTCTTTATTTTGGGGCAAAACTCAAAACTCTACTTATTTTGGGGCAAAATTCCAGAAATTTCACCAATTTTGGGGCAAAATTGCAGAAATTTCACTTATTTTGGTGCAAAATTGCAGAAATTTCACTTACTTCAGAAAAAAAAGCAGAAATTTTCTTATTTGGAAACAAAAAGGCAGAAATTTCTTTTATTTTGGTACAAAATTGCAAAAATTTTCCTTATTTTAAGGCAAAATGGCAGAAATTTCCCATATTTTTGGGGGAAAATGCAGAAATTCCCCTTATTTTGAGGTAAAAATGCTGAAATACACCTTATTTGGGGGCAAAAAGGCAGAAATTTCACATATTTTGGGGCAAAATTGCAGAATTTTCACTTATTTCAGGGAAAAAAGGCAGAAATTTTCCTTATTTTGGGGCAAAAAGGCAGAAATTCCTAATATTTTGTGGCAAAAATGCAGAAATTCCCCTTATTTTGAGGTAAAAAGGCTGAAATTCCCCTTATTTGGGGGCAAAAATGCATAAATTTCCCTTATTTCGTGGCAAAATTGCAAAAATTTCACTTATTTCAGGGTAACAAGTCAGAAAATTTCCTTATTTTGGGGCAAAAAAGACAGAAATATCCTTTGTTTTGGGGGAAAAAGACAGAAATTCCACTTATTAGAGGCAAAAATGCAGAAATTCTTCTTATTTTGGAGCAAAAATGAAGAAATTTTCCTTTTTTATGGCAAAAAGGTATGCATTCTTATTATTTTCGGGCAAATAGGCAGAAATTCCCCGTATTTTGGAGCAGAATTGCAGAAATTCCCCTAATTGTGGGGCAAAAGGCAGAAATTCCCTATATGTTGGGGCAAAAAGACAGAAATTCTTCTTATTTTGGGGTAAAACGCAGAAATTCCACTTATTTTGGGGCAAAATTCCAGGAATTTCCCTTATTTTAAGGGAAAATTAAAGAAATTTCACTTATTTTGGGGCAAAATTTCAAAAATTTTACTTATTTCAGAAAAAAAAGCAGAAATTTTCTTATTTTGGGGCAAAAAGGCAGAAATTCCTAAAATTTGTGGCAAAAATGCAGAAATTCCCCTTATTTTGAGGTAAATAGGCTGAAATTCCTCTTATTTTGGGGCAAAAAGGCAGAAATTTTCCTTATTTTGCAGCAAAATTGCAGAAATTTCACTTATTTCAGGGTAGTAAGTCAGAAATTTTCCTTATTTTGGGGCAAAAAAGACAGGAATTCTCTTTTTTTCAAGGTAAAATACAGAAATTCCACTAATTTAGAGACAAAAAAGCAGAAATTCCCCTTATTTTGGAGCAAAAATGAAGAAATTTCTCTTTTTTATGGCAAAAAGGTATGCATTATTCTTATTTTCGTGAAAAAAGGCAGAAATTCACTGTATTTTGGAGCAAAATTGCAAAAATTCCCCTAATTGTGGGACAAAAAGGCAGAAATTCCCTATATGTTAGGGTAAAAAGACAGAAATTCTCCTTATTTTGGGGCAAAACTCAGAAATTCCACTTATTTTGGGGCAAAATTGCAGAATTTTCCCTTATTTTTGGGCAAAATTGCAGAAATTTCACTTATTTTAGGGCAAAATTGCAGAAATTTCACTTGTTTCAGGGAAAAAAGGCAGAAATTTTCCTTATTTTGGGGCAAAAACGCAGAAATTCTTAATATTTTGTGGCAAAAATGCAGAAATTCCCCTTATTTTGAGGTAAAATCCTGAAATTCCCCTTATTTGGGTTCAAAAAGTCAGAAATTTCTCTTATTTTGGGGCAAAATTGCAGAAATTTCACTTATTTCAGTGTAATAATGCAGAAATTTTCCTTATTTTGGGGCAAGAAAGACAGAAATTCCCTTTGTTTTGGGGGAAAAAGACAGAAATTCCACATATTTAGAGGCATAAAAGCAGAAATTCCCCTTATTTTGGAGCAAAATTGCAGAAATTTTCCTTTTTTATTGCAAAAAGGTATGCATTCTACTTATTTTCGGGCAAAAAAGCAGAAATTCCTTGTATTTTGGAGTAAAATTGCAGAAATTCCCCTAATTGTTGGGCAAAAAGGCAGAAATTTCCTATATGTTCTGGCAAAAAGACAGAAATTCTCCTTATTTTGGGGCAAAACAGAAATTCCACATATTTTGAGGCAAAATTCCAGAAATTTCACTTATTTTGGAGCAAAATTGCAGAAATTTCACTTATTTCAGAAAAAAAGCAGAAATTTTCTAATTTTGGGGCAAAAAGTCAGAAGTTTCTTTTATTTTGGTACAAAATTGCAGAAATTATTCTTATATTTGGGCAAAAAGGAAGAAATTTCCCATATTTTGGGGCAAAAAGACAGTAATTTTCTTTACATTGGGGCAAAACTCAGAAATTCCTATTATTTTGGTGCTTAATTGCAGAAATTTCCCTTATTTTGGGCAAAATTGCAGAAATTTCACTAATTTCAGGGAAAAAAGGCAGAAATTTTTCGTATTTTGTAGCACAATGGCAGAAATTCTTAATATTTTGTGGCAAAAATGCAGAAATTCCCCATATTTTGAGGTAAAAAGGCTGAAATTCCCCTTATTTGGAAGCATAAAGGCAGAAATTTCCCTTATTTTGTGGCATAAAGACAGAAAATCCCCTTATTTTGTTGCAAAAATGCGGAAATTTCATTTATTTTGGGGCAAAATTTCAGAAATTTCACTTATTTCAGGGCATAATTCAAAAATTCCTTTTATTTTGGGGCAAAATTGCAGAAATTTCACTTATTTCAGCGCATAATTCAAAAATTCCTTTAATTTTGGGGCAAAAAGACAAAAATTCTGTTTATTTTTGGGTAAAAAGGCAGAAATTTCACTTATTTTAAGTTAAAATTCAGAAATTCCTCTTATTTGGGGGCAAAAATGAAGAAATTTCTTTTTTTTTGTGGCAAAAGGTATACATTCCCCTTATTTTCGGGCTAAAAAGTAGAAATTCCCCGTATTTTGGAGCAAAATTGCAGAAATTACCCTAATTGTGAGGCAAAAAGGCAGAAATTTCTTATATGTTGGGGCAAAAAGACAGAAATTCTCTTTATTTTGGGGCAAAACTCAAAACTCTACTTATTTTGGGGCAAAATTCAAGAAATTTCACCTATTTTGGGGCAAAATTGCAGAAATTTCACTTATTTCAGTGTAATAATGCAGAAATTTTCCTTATTTTGGGGAAAGAAAGACAGAAATTCCCTTTGTTTTGGGGGAAAAAGACAGAAATTCCACATATTTAGAGGCATAAAAGCAGAAATTCCCCTTATTTTGGAGCAAAATTGCAGAAATTTTCTTTTTTATGGCAAAAAGGTATGCATTCTACTTATTTTCGGGCAAAAAAGCAGAAATTCCTTGTATTTTGGAGTAAAATTGCAGAAATTCCCCTAATTGTTGGGAAAAAATGCAGAAATTTCCTATATGTTGGGGCAAAAAGACAGAAATTCCCCTTATTTTGGGGCAAAACATAAATTCCACTTATTTTGAGGCAAAATTCCAGAAATTTCACTTATTTTGGAGCAAAATTGCAGAAATTTCACTTATTTCAGAAAAAAAGCAGAAATTTTCTAATTTTGGGGCAAAAAGGCAGAAGTTTCTTTTATTTGGTACAAAATTGCAGAAATTTTTCTTATATTGGGGCAAAAAGGAAGAAATTTCCCATATTTTGGGACAAAAAGACAGAAATTTTCTTTACTTTGTGGCAAAACTCAGAAATTCCTATTATTTTGGTGCTAAATTGCAGAAATTTCCCTTATTTTGGGCAAAATTGCAGAAATTTCACTAATTTCAAAGAAAAAAGGCAGAAATTTTTCGTATTTTGTAGCCCAATGGCAGAAATTCTTAATATTTTGTGGCAAAAATGCAGAAATTCCCCATATTTTGAGGTAAAAAGGCTGAAATTCCCCTTATTTGGAAGCAAAAATGCAGAAATTTCCCTTATTTTGTGGCATAAAGAAAGAAATTCCCCTTATTTTGTGGCAAAAAGGCGGAAATTTCATTTATTTTGGGGCAAAATTGCAGAAATTTCACTTATTTCAGGGCATAATTCAAAAATTCCTTTTATTTTGGGGCAAAAAAACAGAAATTTTGTTTATTTTTGGGTAAAAAGGCAGAAATTTCACTTATTTTGAGGTAAAAAGGCAGAAATTCCTCTTGTTTTGAAGCAAAAATGAAAAAATTTCTTTTTTTGTGTCAAAAGGTATACATTCCCCTTATTTTCGGGCTAAAAAGTAGAAATTCCCCGTATTTTGGAGCAAAATTGCAGAAATTCCCCTAATTGTGGGGCAAAAAGGCAGAAATTTCCTATATGTTGGGGCAAAAATACAGAAATTCTCTTTATTTTGGGGCAAAACTCAGAAACTCCACTTATTTTGGGGCAAAATTCCAGAAATTTCCCTTATTTTGGGGCAAAATTGCAGAAATTTCACATATTTTGGAACAAAATTGCAGAAATTTCACTTATTTCAGAAAAAAAGCAGAAATTTTCTTATTTTGGGGCAAAAAGGCAGAAATTTCTTTTATTTTGGTACAAAATTGCAGAAATTTTTCTTATTTTGGGGGAAAAAGGCAGAAATTTCCTATATTTTGGGGCAAAAATGCAGAAATTCCCCTAATTGTGGGCCAAAAATTCAGAAATTCTCTATTTGTTGGGGCAAAAAGACAGAAATTCTCCTTACTTTGGGGCAAAACTCAGAAATTCCTATATTTTTGGGGCAAAATTGCAGAAATTTCGCTTATTTTGGAACAAAATTGCAGAAATTTCACGAATTTCAGGGAAAAAAGGCAGAAATTTTTCGTATTTTGGAGCACATGGCAGAAATTCTTAATATTTTGTGGCAAAAAGGGAGAAATTCCCCATATTTTGAGGTAAAAAGGCTGAAATTCCCCTTATTTGGGAGCATAAAGGCAGAAATTTCCCTTAATTTGTGGCAAAAAGACAGAAATTCCCCTTATTTTGTCGCAAAAAGGCGGAAATTTCATTTATTTTGGGGCAAAATTGCAGAAATTTCAATTATTTCAGCGCATAATTCAAAAATTCCTTTAATTTTGGGGCAAAAAGACAGAAATTCTGTTTATTTTTGGGTAAAAAGGCAGAAATTTCACTTATTTTGAGGTAAAAAGTCAGAAATTCCTCTTATTTTGGGGCAAAAATGAAGAAATTCTTTTTTTGTGGCAAAAAGTATACATTCCCCTTATTTTCGGGCTAAAAAGTAGAAATTCACCGTATTTTGGAGCAAAATTGCAGAAATTCCCCTAATTGTGGGGCAAAAAGGCAGAAATTTCCTATATGTTGGGGCAAAAAGACAGAAATTCTCTTTATTTTGGGGCAAAACTCAAAACTCTACTTATTTTGGGGCAAAATTCCAGAAATTTCACCTATTTTGGGGCAAAATTGCAGAAATTTCACTTATTTTGGGGCAAAATTAGAGAAATTTCACTTATTTCAGAAAAAAAAAGCAGCAATTTTCTTATTTGGAAACAAATAGGCAGAAATTTCTTTTATTTTGGTACAAAATTGCAAAAATTTTTCTTATTTTGAGGCAAAAAGGCAGAAATTTCCCATATTTTTGAGGAAAAATGCAGAATTTCCCCTTATTTTGAGGTAAAAATGCTGAAATTCCCCTTATTTGGGGGCAAAAAGGCAGAAATTTCACATATTTTGGGGCAAAATTGCAGAATTTTCACTTATTTCAGGGAAAAAAGGCAGAAATTTTCCTTATTTTGGGGCAAAAAGGCAGAAATTCCTAATATTTTGTGGCAAAAATGCAGAAATTCCCCTTATTTTGAGGTAAAAAGGCTGAAATTCCCCTTATTTGGGGGCAAAAATGCATAAATTTCCCTTATTTCGTGGCAAAATTGCAAAAATTTCACTTATTTCAGGGTAACAAGTCAGAAAGTTTCCTTATTTTGGGGCAAAAAAGACAGAAATTTCCTTTGTTTTGGGGGAAAAATACAGAAATTCCACTTATTTAGAGGCAAAAATGCAGAAATCCTTCTTATTTTGGAGCAAAAATGAAGAAATTTTCCTTTTTTATGGCAAAAAGGTATGCATTCTTATTATTTTCGGGCAAATAGGCAGAAATTCCCCGTATTTTGGAGCAGAATTGCAGAAATTCCCCTAATTGTGGGGCAAAAGGCAGAAATTCCCTATATGTTGGGGCAAAAAGACAGAAATTCTTCTTATTTTGGGGCAAAACGCAGAAATTCCACTTATTTTGGGGCAAAATTCCAGGAATTTCCCTTATTTTAAGGGAAAATTAGAGAAATTTCACTTATTTTGGGGCAAAATTTCAGAAATTTTACTTATTTCAGAAAAAAAAGCAGAAATTTTCTTATTTTGGGGCAAAAAGGCAGAAATTCCTAAAATTTGTGGCAAAAATGCAGAAATTCCCCTTATTTTGAGGTAAATAGGCTGAAATTCCACTTATTTTGGGGCAAAAGGGCAGAAATTTTCCTTATTTTGCAGCAAAATTGCAGAAATTTCACTTATTTCAGGGTAGTAAGTCAGAAATTTTCCTTATTTTGGGGCAAAAAAGACAGGAATTCTCTTTTTTTCAAGGTAAAAGACAGAAATTCCACTTATTTAGAGACAAAAAAGCAGAAATTCCCCTTATTTTGGAGCAAAAATGAAGAAATTTCTCTTTTTTATGGCAAAAAGGTATGCATTATTCTTATTTTCGTGCAAAAAGGCAGAAATTCACTGTATTTTGGAGCAAAATTGCAAAAATTCCCCTAATTGTGGGACAAAAAGGCAGAAATTCCCTATATGTTAGGGTAAAAAGACAGAAATTCTCCTTATTTTGGGGCAAAACTCAGAAATTCCACTTATTTTGGGGCAAAATTGCAGAATTTTCCCTTATTTTTGGGCAAAATTGCAGAAATTTCACTTATTTTAGGGCAAAATTGCAGAAATTTCACTTGTTTCAGGGAAAAAAGGCAGAAATTTTCCTTATTTTGGGGCAAAAACGCAGAAATTCTTAATATTTTGTGGCAAAAATGCAGAAATTCCCCTTATTTTGAGGTAAAATCCTGAAATTCCCCTTATTTGGGTTCAAAAAGTCAGAAATTTCTCTTATTTTGGGGCAAAATTGCAGAAATTTCACTTATTTCAGTGTAATAATGCAGAAATTTTCCTTATTTTGGGGCAAGAAAGACAGAAATTCCCTTTGTTTTGGGGGAAAAAGACAGAAATTCCACATATTTAGAGGCATAAAAGCAGAAATTCCCCTTATTTTGGAGCAAAATTGCAGAAATTTTCCTTTTTCATTGCAAAAAGGTATGCATTCTACTTATTTTCGGGCAAAAAAGCAGAAATTCCTTGTATTTTGGAGTAAAATTGCAGAAATTCCCCTAATTGTTGGGCAAAAAGGCAGAAATTTCCTATATGTTGGGGCAAAAAGACAGAAATTCTCCTTATTTTGGGGCAAAACAGAAATTCCACATATTTTGAGGCAAAATTCCAGAAATTTCACTTATTTTGGAGCAAAATTGCAGAAATTTCACTTATTTCAGAAAAAAAGCAGAAATTTTCTAATTTTGGGGCAAAAAGTCAGAAGTTTCTTTTATTTTGGTACAAAATTGCAGAAATTATTCTTATATTTGGGCAAAAAGGAAGAAATTTCCCATATTTTGGGGCAAAAAGACAGTAATTTTCTTTACATTGGGGCAAAACTCAGAAATTCCTATTATTTTGGTGCTTAATTGCAGAAATTTCCCTTATTTTGGGCAAAATTGCAGAAATTTCACTAATTTCAGGGAAAAAAGGCAGAAATTTTTCGTATTTTGTAGCACAATGGCAGAAATTCTTAATATTTTGTGGCAAAAATGCAGAAATTCCCCATATTTTGAGGTAAAAAGGCTGAAATTCCCCTTATTTGGAAGCATAAAGGCAGAAATTTCCCTTATTTTGTGGCATAAAGACAGAAAATCCCCTTATTTTGTTGCAAAAATGCGGAAATTTCATTTATTTTGGGGCAAAATTTCAGAAATTTCACTTATTTCAGGGCATAATTCAAAAATTCCTTTTATTTTGGGGCAAAATTGCAGAAATTTCACTTATTTCAGCGCATAATTCAAAAATTCCTTTAATTTTGGGGCAAAAAGACAAAAATTCTGTTTATTTTTGGGTAAAAAGGCAGAAATTTCACTTATTTTAAGTGAAAATTCAGAAATTCCTCTTATTTGGGGGCAAAAATGAAGAAATTTCTTTTTTTTTGTGGCAAAAGGTATACATTCCCCTTATTTTCGGGCTAAAAAGTAGAAATTCCCCGTATTTTGGAGCAAAATTGCAGAAATTACCCTAATTGTGAGGCAAAAAGGCAGAAATTTCTTATATGTTGGGGCAAAAAGACAGAAATTCTCTTTATTTTGGGGCAAAACTCAAAACTCTACTTATTTTGGGGCAAAATTCAAGAAATTTCACCTATTTTGGGGCAAAATTGCAGAAATTTCACTTATTTCAGTGTAATAATGCAGAAATTTTCCTTATTTTGGGGAAAGAAAGACAGAAATTCCCTTTGTTTTGGGGGAAAAAGACAGAAATTCCACATATTTAGAGGCATAAAAGCAGAAATTCCCCTTATTTTGGAGCAAAATTGCAGAAATTTTCTTTTTTATGGCAAAAAGGTATGCATTCTACTTATTTTCGGGCAAAAAAGCAGAAATTCCTTGTATTTTGGAGTAAAATTGCAGAAATTCCCCTAATTGTTGGGAAAAAATGCAGAAATTTCCTATATGTTGGGGCAAAAAGACAGAAATTCCCCTTATTTTGGGGCAAAACATAAATTCCACTTATTTTGAGGCAAAATTCCAGAAATTTCACTTATTTTGGAGCAAAATTGCAGAAATTTCACTTATTTCAGAAAAAAAGCAGAAATTTTCTAATTTTGGGGCAAAAAGGCAGAAGTTTCTTTTATTTGGTACAAAATTGCAGAAATTTTTCTTATATTGGGGCAAAAAGGAAGAAATTTCCCATATTTTGGGACAAAAAGACAGAAATTTTCTTTACTTTGTGGCAAAACTCAGAAATTCCTATTATTTTGGTGCTAAATTGCAGAAATTTCCCTTATTTTGGGCAAAATTGCAGAAATTTCACTAATTTCAAAGAAAAAAGGCAGAAATTTTTCGTATTTTGTAGCCCAATGGCAGAAATTCTTAATATTTTGTGGCAAAAATGCAGAAATTCCCCATATTTTGAGGTAAAAAGGCTGAAATTCCCCTTATTTGGAAGCAAAAATGCAGAAATTTCCCTTATTTTGTGGCATAAAGAAAGAAATTCCCCTTATTTTGTGGCAAAAAGGCGGAAATTTCATTTATTTTGGGGCAAAATTGCAGAAATTTCACTTATTTCAGGGCATAATTCAAAAATTCCTTTTATTTTGGGGCAAAAAAACAGAAATTTTGTTTATTTTTGGGTAAAAAGGCAGAAATTTCACTTATTTTGAGGTAAAAAGGCAGAAATTCCTCTTGTTTTGAAGCAAAAATGAAAAAATTTCTTTTTTTGTGTCAAAAGGTATACATTCCCCTTATTTTCGGGCTAAAAAGTAGAAATTCCCCGTATTTTGGAGCAAAATTGCAGAAATTCCCCTAATTGTGGGGCAAAAAGGCAGAAATTTCCTATATGTTGGGGCAAAAATACAGAAATTCTCTTTATTTTGGGGCAAAACTCAGAAACTCCACTTATTTTGGGGCAAAATTCCAGAAATTTCCCTTATTTTGGGGCAAAATTGCAGAAATTTCACATATTTTGGAACAAAATTGCAGAAATTTCACTTATTTCAGAAAAAAAGCAGAAATTTTCTTATTTTGGGGCAAAAAGGCAGAAATTTCTTTTATTTTGGTACAAAATTGCAGAAATTTTTCTTATTTTGGGGGAAAAAGGCAGAAATTTCCTATATTTTGGGGCAAAAATGCAGAAATTCCCCTAATTGTGGGCCAAAAATTCAGAAATTCTCTATTTGTTGGGGCAAAAAGACAGAAATTCTCCTTACTTTGGGGCAAAACTCAGAAATTCCTATATTTTTGGGGCAAAATTGCAGAAATTTCGCTTATTTTGGAACAAAATTGCAGAAATTTCACGAATTTCAGGGAAATAAGGCAGAAATTTTTCGTATTTTGGAGCACATGGCAGAAATTCTTAATATTTTGTGGCAAAAAGGGAGAAATTCCCCATATTTTGAGGTAAAAAGGCTGAAATTCCCCTTATTTGGGAGCATAAAGGCAGAAATTTCCCTTAATTTGTGGCAAAAAGACAGAAATTCCCCTTATTTTGTCGCAAAAAGGCGGAAATTTCATTTATTTTGGGGCAAAATTGCAGAAATTTCAATTATTTCAGCGCATAATTCAAAAATTCCTTTAATTTTGGGGCAAAAAGACAGAAATTCTGTTTATTTTTGGGTAAAAAGGCAGAAATTTCACTTATTTTGAGGTAAAAAGTCAGAAATTCCTCTTATTTTGGGGCAAAAATGAAGAAATTTCTTTTTTTGTGGCAAAAAGTATACATTCCCCTTATTTTCGGGCTAAAAAGTAGAAATTCACCGTATTTTGGAGCAAAATTGCAGAAATTCCCCTAATTGTGGGGCAAAAAGGCAGAAATTTCCTATATGTTGGGGCAAAAAGACAGAAATTCTCTTTATTTTGGGGCAAAACTCAAAACTCTACTTATTTTGGGGCAAAATTCCAGAAATTTCACCTATTTTGGGGCAAAATTGCAGAAATTTCACTTATTTTGGGGCAAAATTGCAGAAATTTCACTTATTTCAGAAAAAAAAGCAGCAATTTTCCTATTTGGAAACAAATAGGCAGAAATTTCTTTTATTTTGGTACAAAATTGCAAAAATTTTTCTTATTTTGAGGCAAAAAGGCAGAAATTTCCCATATTTTTGAGGAAAAATGCAGAATTTCCCCTTATTTTGAGGTAAAAATGCTGAAATTCCCCTTATTTGGGGGCAAAAAGGCAGAAATTTCACATATTTTGGGGCAAAATTGCAGAATTTTCACTTATTTCAGGGAAAAAAGGCAGAAATTTTCCTTATTTTGGGGCAAAAAGGCAGAAATTCCTAATATTTTGTGGCAAAAATGCAGAAATTCCCCTTATTTTGAGGTAAAAAGGCTGAAATTCCCCTTATTTGGGGGCAAAAATGCATAAATTTCCCTTATTTCGTGGCAAAATTGCAAAAATTTCACTTATTTCAGGGTAACAAGTCAGAAAGTTTCCTTATTTTGGGGCAAAAAAGACAGAAATTTCCTTTGTTTTGGGGGAAAAATACAGAAATTCCACTTATTTAGAGGCAAAAATGCAGAAATCCTTCTTATTTTGGAGCAAAAATGAAGAAATTTTCCTTTTTTATGGCAAAAAGGTATGCATTCTTATTATTTTCGGGCAAATAGGCAGAAATTCCCCGTATTTTGGAGCAGAATTGCAGAAATTCCCCTAATTGTGGGGCAAAAGGCAGAAATTCCCTATATGTTGGGGCAAAAAGACAGAAATTCTTCTTATTTTGGGGCAAAACGCAGAAATTCCACTTATTTTGGGGCAAAATTCCAGGAATTTCCCTTATTTTAAGGGAAAATTAGAGAAATTTCACTTATTTTGGGGCAAAATTTCAGAAATTTTACTTATTTCAGAAAAAAAAGCAGAAATTTTCTTATTTTGGGGCAAAAAGGCAGAAATTCCTAAAATTTGTGGCAAAAATGCAGAAATTCCCCTTATTTTGAGGTAAATAGGCTGAAATTCCACTTATTTTGGGGCAAAAGGGCAGAAATTTTCCTTATTTTGCAGCAAAATTGCAGAAATTTCACTTATTTCAGGGTAGTAAGTCAGAAATTTTCCTTATTTTGGGGCAAAAAAGACAGGAATTCTCTTTTTTTCAAGGTAAAAGACAGAAATTCCACTTATTTAGAGACAAAAAAGCAGAAATTCCCCTTATTTTGGAGCAAAAATGAAGAAATTTCTCTTTTTTATGGCAAAAAGGTATGCATTATTCTTATTTTCGTGAAAAAAGGCAGAAATTCACCGTATTTTGGAGCAAATTTGCAAAAATTCCCCTAATTGTGGGGCAAAAAGGCAGAAATTCCCTATATGTTAGGGTAAAAAGACAGAAATTCTCCTTATTTTGGGGCAAAACTCAGAAATTCCACTTATTTTGGGGCAAAATTGCAGAATTTTCCCTTATTTTTGGGCAAAATTGCAGAAATTTCACTTATTTTAGGGCAAAATTGCAGAAATTTCACTTGTTTCAGGGAAAAAAGGCAGAAATTTTCCTTATTTTGGGGCAAAAACGCAGAAATTCTTAATATTTTGTGGCAAAAATGCAGAAATTCCCCTTATTTTGAGGTAAAATCCTGAAATTCCCCTTATTGGGTTCAAAAAGTCAGAAATTTCTCTTATTTTGGGGCAAAATTGCAGAAATTTCACTTATTTCAGTGTAATAATGCAGAAATTTTCCTTATTTTGGGGCAAGAAAGACAGAAATTCCCTTTGTTTTGGGGGAAAAAGACAGAAATTCCACATATTTAGAGGCATAAAAGCAGAAATTCCCCTTATTTTGGAGCAAAATTGCAGAAATTTTCCTTTTTTATTGCAAAAAGGTATGCATTCTACTTATTTTCGGGCAAAAAAGCAGAAATTCCTTGTATTTTGGAGTAAAATTGCAGAAATTCCCCTAATTGTTGGGCAAATAGGCAGAAATTTCCTATATGTTGGGGCAAAAAGACAGAAATTCTCCTTATTTTGGGGCAAAACAGAAATTCCACTTATTTTGAGGCAAAATTCCAGAAATTTCACTTATTTTGGAGCAAAATTGCAGAAATTTCACTTATTTCAGAAAAAAAGCAGAAATTTTCTAATTTTGGGGCAAAAAGTCAGAAGTTTCTTTTATTTTGGTACAAAATTGCAGAAATTTTTCTTATATTTGGGCAAAAAGGAAGAAATTTCCCATATTTTGGGGCAAAAAGACAGAAATTTTCTTTACTTTGGGGCAAAACTCAGAAATTCCTATTATTTTGGTGCTTAATTGCAGAAATTTCCCTTATTTTGGGCAAAATTGCAGAAATTTCACTAATTTCAGGGAAAAAAGGCAGAAATTTTTCGTATTTTGTAGCACAATGGCAGAAATTCTTAATATTTTGTGGCAAAAATGCAGAAATTCCCCATATTTTGAGGTAAAAAGGCTGAAATTCCCCTTATTTGGAAGCATAAAGGCAGAAATTTCCCTTATTTTGTGGCATAAAGACAGAAAATCCCCTTATTTTGTTGCAAAAATGCGGAAATTTCATTTATTTTGGGGCAAAATTTCAGAAATTTCACTTATTTCAGGGCATAATTCAAAAATTCCTTTTATTTTGGGGCAAAAAGACAGAAATTTCGTTTATTTTTGGGTAAAAAGGCAGAAATTTCACTTATTTTGAGGTAAAAAGGCAGAAATTCCTCTTATTTTGAAGCAAAAATGAAATAATTTCTTTTTTTGTGGCAAAAGGTATACATTACCCTTATTTTCGGGATAAAAAGTAGAAATTCGCCGTATTTTGAGCAAAATTGTAGAAATTCCCCTAATTGTGGGGCAAAAAGGCAGAAATTTCCTATATGTTGGGGCAAAAATACAGAAATTCTCTTTATTTTGGGGCAAAACTCAGAAACTCCACTTATTTTGGGGCAAAATTCCAGAAATTTCCCTTATTTTGGGGCAAAATTGCAGAAATTTCACTTATTTTGGGGCAAAATTGCAGAAATTTCACTTATTTCAGAAAAAAAGCAGAAATTTTCTTATTTTGGGCCAAAAAGGCAGAAATTTCTTTTATTTTGGTACAAAATTGCAGAAATTTTTCTTATTTTGGGGCAAAAAGGCAGAAATTTTCCTAATTGTGGGGCAAAAATTCAGAAATTCTCTATATCTTGGGGCAAAAAGACAGAAATTCTCCTTACTTTGGGGCAAAACTCAGAAATTCCTATATTTTTGGGGCAAAATTGCAGAAATTTCTCTTATTTTGGGGCAAAATTGCAGAAATTTCACGAATTTCAGGGAAAAAATGCAGAATTTTTTCGTATTTTGGAGCACATGTCAGAAATTCTTAATATTTTGTGGCAAAAAGGGAGAAATTCCCCATATTTTGAGGTAAAAAGGCTGAAATTCCCCTTATTTGGGAGCATAAAGGCAGAAATTTCCCTTAATTTGTGGCAAAAAGACAGAAATTCCCCTTATTTTGTCGCAAAAAGGCGGAAATTTAATTTATTTTGGGGCAAAATTGCAGAAATTTCACTTATTTCAGCGCATAATTCAAAAATTCCTTTAATTTTGGGGCAAAAAGACAGAAATTCTGTTTATTTTTGGGTAAAAAGGCAGAAATTTCACTTATTTTGAGGTAAAAAGTCAGAAATTCCTCTTATTTTGGGGCAAAAATGAAGAAATTTCTTTTTTTTGTGGCAAAAAGTATACATTCCCCTTATTTTCGGGCTAAAAAGTAGAAATTCACCGTATTTTGGAGCAAAATTGCAGAAATTCCCCTAATTGTGGGGCAAAAAGGCAGAAATTTCCTATATGTTGGGGCAAAAAGACAGAAATTCTCTTTATTTTGGGGCAAAACTCAAAACTCTACTTATTTTGGGGCAAAATTCCAGAAATTTCACCTATTTTGGGGCAAAATTGCAGAAATTTCACTTATTTTGGGGCAAAATTGCAGAAATTTCACTTATTTCAGAAAAAAAAGCAGAAATTTTCTTATTTGGAAACAAATAGGCAGAAATTTCTTTTATTTTGGTACAAAATTGCAAAAATTTTTCTTATTTTGAGGCAAAAAGGCAGAAATTTCCCATATTTTTGAGGAAAAATGCAGAATTTCCCCTTATTTTGAGGTAAAAATGCTGAAATTCCCCTTATTTGGGGGCAAAAAGGCAGAAATTTCACATATTTTGGGGCAAAATTGCAGAATTTTCACTTATTTCAGGGAAAAAAGCAGAAATTTTCCTTATTTTGGGGCAAAAAGGCAGAAATTCCTAATATTTTGTGGCAAAAATGCAGAAATTCCCCTTATTGTGAGGTAAAAAGGCTGAAATTCCCCTTATTTGGGGGCAAAAATGCATAAATTTCCCTTATTTCATGGCAAAATTGCAAAAATTTCACTTATTTCAGGGTAACAAGTCAGAAAGTTTCCTTATTTTGGGGCAAAAAAGACAGAAATTTCCTTTGTTATGGGGGAAAAATACAGAAATTCCACTTATTTAGAGGCAAAAATGCAGAAATTCTTCTTATTTTGGAGCAAAAATGAAGAAATTTTCCTTTTTTATGGCAAAAAGGTATGCATTCTTCTTATTTTCGGGCAAAAAGGCAGAAATTCCCCGTATTTTGGAGCAAAATTGCAGAAATTCCCCTAATTGTGGGGTAAAAAAGAAGAAATTCCCTATATGTTGGGGCAAAAAGACAGAAATTCTCTTTATTTTAAGGCAAAACTCAGAAATTTCACTTATTTTGGGGCAAAATTGCAGAAATTTCACTTATTTCAGGAAAAAAAGCAGAAATTTTCTTATTTTGGGGCAAAAAGGCAGAAATTTCTTTTATTTTGGTACAAAATTGCAGAAATTTTTTTTTATTTTGGTGCAAAAATGCAGAAATTTCCCTTATTTTGGGGCAAATATGCAGAAATTCCCATTTTTTTTTAGGGAAAAAGGCTGAAATTCCCCTTATTTCGGGGCAAAAAGGCAGAAATTTCCTTTATTTTGGGGCAAAATTGCAGAAATTTCACTTATTTCAGTGTAATAATTCAGAAATTTTCCTTATTTTGGGGAAGAAATACAGAAATTCCCTTTGTTTTGAGGGAAAAAGACAGAAATTCCACTTATTTAGAGGCAAAAAAGCAGAAATTTTTCTTTATTTTGGGGCAAAATTGCAGAAATTTCACTTATTTTGGGGCAAAATTGCAGAAATTTCACTTATTTCAGAAAAAAAATGCACAAATTTTCTTATTTGGAGCCAAAAAAGCAGAAATTTCCCTTATTTTGAGGTAAAAAGCCTGAAATTTCTCTTATTTGGGGGCAAAAAGAAAGAAATTTCACTTATTTTGGGGCAAAATTGCAGAAATTTCACTTATTTCAGGGCAAAAAGGCAGAAATTTTCCTTATTTTGGGGCAAAAAGGCAGAAATTCCTAATATTTTGTGACAAAAATGGAGAAATTCCCCTTATTTTGAGGTAAAAAGGCTGCAATTCCCCTTATTTGGGGGCAAAAAGGCAAAAATTTCTCTTATTTTGGGGCAAAATTGCATAAATTTCACTTATTTCAGGGAAAAAAGGCAGAAATTTTTCTTATTTTGGGGCAAAAAAGACAGAAATTCCCTTTGTTTTGGGGGAAAAAGACAAAAATTCCACTTATTTAGAGGCAAAAAACAGAAATTCCCCTTATTTTGTAGCAAAAATGAAGAAATTTCCGTTTTTTATGGTAAAAAGGTATGCATTCTTATTTTCGGGCAAAATGCAGAAATTCTCCGTATTTTGGAGCAAATTTGGAGAAATTTCCCTAACTGTGTGGCAAAAAGGCAGATATTCCCTATATGTTACGGCAAAAAGAAGAAATTCTCCTTATTTTGGGGCACAGCTCAGAAATTCCACTTATTTTGGGGCAAAATTCCAGAAATTTCCTTTATTTTGGGGCAGAATTGCAGAAATTTCATTTATTTTGGGGCAAAATTGCAGAAATTTAATTTATTTAAGGGAAAAAACGCAGAAATTTTTTTTATTTTGGGGCAAATAGGCAGAAATTCTTATATTTTGTGGCAAAACTGCAGAAATTCTCCTTATTTTGAGGTAAAAAGGCTGAAATTCCCCTTATTTGGGAGCAAAAAGTAAGAAATTTCCCTTATTTTGGGGCAAAATTGCAGAAATTTCACTTACGTCAGCGTAATAAGTCAGGAATTTCCTTATTTTGGTGCAAAAAAGACAGAAATTCCCTTTGTTTTTGGGGAAAAAAAAGTCCACTTATTTAGACGCAAAAATGCAGAAATTCCCCTTATTTTGGAGCAAAAATGAAGAAATTTCCCTTTTTTATCGCAAAAAGGTATGCATTCTTCTTATTTTCGGGAAAAAAAGCAGAAATTCCTCGTATTTTGGAGCAAAATTGCAGAAATTCCCATAATTGTGGGGCAAAAAAGCGGAAATTCCCTATATGTTGGGGCAAAAAGACAGAAATTCTTATTTTGGGGCAAAACTCAGAAATTCCAATTATTTTGGGGCAAAATTGCAGAAATTTCACTTATTTCAGGAAAAAAAGCAGAAATTTTCTAATTTTGGGGCAAAAAGGCAGAAATTTCTTTTATTTTGGTACAAAATTGCAGAAATTTTTCTTATTTTGGGGCAAAAAGGCAGAAATTTCCCTTATTTTGGGCAAAAATACAGAAATTCCCCTTATTTTGAGGTAAAAAGGCTGAATTTCCCATTATTTGGGGGCAAAAAGGCAGAAATTTCTCTTATTTTGAGGCAACATTGCAGAATTTTCACTTATTTCAGGGAAATAAGTCAGAAATTTTCCTTATTTTGGGGCAAAAATGAAGAAATTCCCTTTGTTTTGGGGGAAAAAGACAGAAATTCCACTTATTTAGAGGCAAAAGCAGAAATTCCCCTTATTTTGGAGCAAAATTGCAGAAATTCCATAATTGTGGGGCAAAAAGTGAGAAATTCCCTATATGTTGAAGCAAAAAGATAGAAATTCTCCTTATTTTGGGGCAAAACTCAGAAATTCCACTTATTTTGGGGCAAAATTCCAGAAATTTCACTTATTTTGGGGCAAAATTGCAGAAATTTCACATATTTAGGGGCATAATTGCAGAAATTTCACTTATTTCAGATAAAAAGCAGAAATTTTCTTATTTGGGGGAAAAAAGGCAGAAATTTCTATTATTTTGGTACAAAATTGCAGAAATTTTTCTTATTTTTGGGCAAAAAGGCAGAAATTTCCCATATTTTGTGGCAAAAATACAGAAATTCCCCTTATTTTGAGGTAAAAAGGCTGATATTCCTTTTATTTGGGGGCTATAAGGCAGAAATTTCCCTTATTTTGGGGCAAAATTGCAAAAATTTCACTTATTTCAGGGTAATAAGTCAGAAATTTTCCTTATTTTGTGGCAAAAAAAGACAGGAATTCCCTTTGTTTTGGGGGAAAAAGGCAGAAATTCCACTTGTTTAGAGGTAAAATAGCAGAAATTCCCCTTATTTTGGAGAAAAATGAAGAAATTACCCTTTTTTATGGCAAATAGGTATGCATTCTTCTTATTTTCGGGCAAAAATGCAGAAATTCCCCATATTTTGGAGCAAAATTGAAGAAATTCGCCTAATTGTAGGGCAAAAAGGCAGAAATTCCCTATATGTTAGGGCAAAACTAAGAAATTCTCCTTATTTTTGGGCAAAACTAAGAAATTCCACTTATTTTGGGGCAAAATTCCAGAAATTTCCCTTATTTTGGGGCAAAATTGCAGAAATTTCATTTATTTTGGGGCAAAATTGCAGAAATTTCACTTATTTCAGAGAAAAAGGGCTGAAAATTTCCTTATTTTGGGGCAAAAAGGCAGAAATTCTTATATTTTGTGGCAAAACTGCAGAAATTCCCCTTATTTTGAGGTAAAAAGATTGAAATTCCTCTTATTTGGGGGCAAAAAGGCAGAATTTTCCCTTATTTTGGGGCAAAATTGCAGACATTTCACTTATTTCAGGGTAATAAGTCAGAAATTTTCTTTATTTTGGGGAAAAAAAGACAGAAATTCCCTTTGTTTTGGGGGTAAAAGACAGAAATTCCACTTATTTATAGGCAAAAAAGCAGAAATTCCTTTTATTTTGGAACAAAATTGCAGAAATTCCCCTAATTGTGGAACAAAAAGGCAGAAATTCCCTTTATGTTGGGGCAAAAAGACAGAAATTCTCCTTATTTTGGGGCAAAACTCAGAAATTGCACTTACTTTGGGGCAAAATTCCAGAAATTTCCTTTATTTTGGGGCAAAATTGCAGAAATTTAACTTATTTTGGGGCAAAATTGCAGATTTTTCACTTATTTCAGGGAAAAAAGGCAGAAATTTTCCTTATTTTGGTGCAAAAACGCAGAAATTCCTAATATTTTTTGGCCAAAATGCAGAAATTCCCCTTATTTTGTGGTAAAAAGGCTGAAATTCCCCTTATTTGGGGGCAAAAATGCAGAATTTCTTTATTTTGGGGCAAAATTGCAGAAATTTCACTTATTTCAGGGTAATAAGTCAGAAATTTTTCTTATTTTTGGGCAAAAAAGACAAAAATTCCCTTTGTTTCTGGAGAAAAAGACAGAAATTCCACTTATTTAGAGGCAAAAAAGCAGAAATTCCCCTTAATATGGAGCAAAAATGAAGATATTTCCCTTTTTTATGGAAAAAGTTATGCATTCTTCTTATTTTCGGGCAAAAAGGCAGAAATTCCCCGTATTTTGGAGCAAAATTGCAGAAATTCCTTTAATTGTGGGGTAAAAAGAAGAAATTCCCTATATGTTGGGGCAAAAAGACAGAAATTCTCCTTATTTTAAGGCAAAACTCAGAAATTTCACTTATTTTGGGGAAAATTGCAGAAATTTCACTTATTTCAGGAAAAAAAGCAGAAATTTTCTTATTTTGGGGCAAAAAGGCAGAAATTTCTGTTATTTTGTTACAAAATTGCAGAATTTTTATATTTTGGGGCAAAAAAGCAGAAATTTCTCTTATTTTGGGGAAAATATGCAGAAATTCCCCTTATTTTGATGTAAAAAGCCTATAATTCCCCTTATTTGGGGGCAGAAAGGCAGAAATTTCCCTTATTTTGGGGCAATATTGCAGAAATTTCACGTATTTAAGGGTAATAAGTCAGAAATTTTCCTTATTTTGGGGAAAAAATAGAGAAATTCCCTTTGTTTTGGGGGAAAATCAGAAATTCCACTTATTTAGAGGCAAAAAACAGAAATTCCCTTTATTTTGTAGCATAAATTAAGAAATTTCCCTTTTTTATGGTAAAAAGGTATGCATTCTTCTTATTTTCAGGCAAAATGCAGAACTTCCCCGTATTTTGAGCAAAATTGCAGAAATTCCCCTAACTGTGGGGCAAAAAGGCAGAAATTCCCTATATGTTAGGGCAAAAAGAAGAAATTCTCCTTATTTTGGGGCAAAACTCAGAAATTCTACTTATTTTGGGGCAAAATTCCAGGAATTCCCCTTATTTTGTGGCAAAAGTGTAGAAATTTCCCCTATTTTGGGGCAAAATTGCAGAAATTTCACTTATTTCAGGGAAAAAGGGCAGAAATTTTCCTTATTTTGTGGCAAAAAGGCAGAAATTCCTAATATTTTGTGGCAAAAATGCAGAAATTCCCCTTATTTTGAGGTAAAAAGGCTGAAATTCCCCTTATTTGGGGGCAAAAAGGCAGAATTTTCCCTTATTTTGGGGCAAAATTGCAGAAATTTCACTTATTTCAGGGTAATAAGTCAGAAATTTTCCTTATTTTGCGGCAAAAAATACAGAAATTTCCTTTGTTTTGGGGGAAATAGATAAAAATTCCACTTATTTAGAGGCAAAAAAGCAGAAATTCCCCTTAATATGGAGCAAAAATGAAGAAATTTCCCTTTTTTATGGCAAAAAGTTATGCAGTCTTCTTATTTTCGGGCAAAAAGGCAGAAATTCCCCGTATTTTGGAGCAAAATTGCAGAAATTCCCCTAATTGTGGGGTAAAAAGGCAGAAATTTCCTATATGTTGGGGAAAAAAGACAGAAATTCTTTTTATTTTAAAGCAAAACTCAGAAATTCTAATTATTTTGGGGCAAAATTCCAGAAATTTCCCTTATTTTGGGGCAAAATTGCAGAAATTCCCCTTATTTTGAGGTAAAAATGCTGAAATACCCATTATTTGGGGGCAAAAAGAAAAATTTCAGGAAAAAAAGCAGAAATTTTCTTATTTTGAAGCAAAAAGGCAGAAATTTCTTTTATTTTGGTACAAAATTCCAGAAATTTGTCTTATTTTGGGGCAAAAAGGCAGAAATTTCCCTTATTTGGGGGCAAATATGCCGAAATTCCCCTTATTTTGAGATAAAAAGGCTGAAATTTCCATTATTTGGGGGCAAAAAGGCAGATATTTCCCTTATTTTGGGGCAAAATTGCAGAAATTTCACTTATTTCAGGGTAATAAGTCAGAAATTTTCCTTATTTTGCAGAAAAAAATTTAGAATTTCCCTTGGTTTTGGGGGAAAAAGACAGAAATTTCACTTATTTAGAGGCAAAAAATCAGAAATTCCCCTTATTTTGGAGAAAAATTGCAGAAATTCCTCTAAATGTGGGCAAAAAGGCAAACATTCCCTATATGTTGGGGCAAATGGACAAAAATTCTCCTTATTTTGGAGCAAAACTCAGAAATTCCACTTATTTTCGGGAAAATTCCAAAAATTTCACATATTTTGGGGCAAAATTGCAGAAATTTCACTTATTTTGGGGCAAAATGGCAGAAATTTCACTTATTACAGAAAAAAAAAGCACAAATTTTATTATTTTGGGGCAAAAAGGCAGAAATTTCTTTTATTTTGGTACAAAATTGCAGAAATATTTCTTTTTTGGTGGCAAAAAGGCAGAAATTTCCCTTATTTTGGGCAAAAATGCAAAAATTCCCCTTATTTTGAGGTAAAAAGGCTGAAATTCCCATTATTTGGGGGCAAAAAGGAAGAAATTTCCCTTATTTTGGGGCAAAATTGCAGAAATTTCACTTATTTCAGGGTAATAAGTCAGAATTTTTTTTATTTAGGGCCAAAAAAACAGGAATTACCTTTGTTTTGGGAGAAAAAGATAGAAATTCCACTTATTTAGAGGCAATAAAGCAGAAATTCCCCTTATTTTGGAGCAAAATTGCTAAATTCCCCTAATTATGGGGCAAAAAGGCAGAAATTCCTATATGTTGGGGCAAAAAGATAGAAATTCTCTTTATTTTGGGGCAAAACTCAAAAATTCCACTTCTTTTAGTGCAAAATTTCAGAAATTTCACTTATTTTGGGGCAAAATTTCAGAAATTTCACTTATTTTGGGGCAAAATTGCAAAAATTTCACTTATTTCAGGGTAATAAGTCAGAAATTTTCCTTATTTTGCGGCAAAAAAGACAGAAATTCCCTTTGTTTTGGGGGAAATAGATAAAAATTCCACTTATTTAGAGGCAAAAAAGCAGAAATTCCCCTTAATATGGAGCAAAAATGAAGAAATTTCCCTTTTTTATGGCAAAAAGTTATGCATTCTTCTTATTTTTGGGCAAAAAGGCAGAAATTCCCCGTATTTTGGAGCAAAATTGCAGAAATTCCCCTAATTGTGGGGTAAAAAGGCAGAAATTTCCTATATGTTGGGGAAAAAAGACAGAAATTCTTTTTATTTTAAGGCAAAACTCAGAAATTCCAATTATTTTGGGGCAAAATTCCAGAAATTTCTCTTATTTTGGGGCAAAATTGCAGAAATTCCCCTTATTTTGAGGTAAAAATGCTGAAATACCCATTATTTGGGGGCAAAAAGAAAAATTTCAGGAAAAAAAGCAGAAATTTTCTTATTTTGAAGCAAAAAGGCAGAAATTTCTTTTATTTTGGTACAAAATTCCAGAAATTTGTCTTATTTTGGGGCAAAAAGGCAGAAATTTCCCTTATTTTGGGGCAAATATGCCGAAATTCCCCTTATTTTGAGGTAAAAAGGCTGAAATTTCCATTATTTGGGGGCAAAAAGGCAGATATTTCCCTTATTTTGGGGCAAAATTGCAGAAATTTCACTTATTTCAGGGTAATAAGTCAGAAATTTTCCTTATTTTGCGGAAAAAAATTTAGAATTTCCCTTGGTTTTGGGGGAAAAAGACAGAAATTTCACTTATTTAGAGGCAAAAAATCAGAAATTCCCCTTATTATGGAGAAAAATTGCAGAAATTCCTCTAAATGTGGGCAAAAAGGCAGACATTCCCTATATGTTGGGGCAAATGGACAAAAATTCTCCTTATTTTGGAGCAAAACTCAGAAATTCCACTTATTTTCGGGAAAATTCCAAAAATTTCACATATTTTGGGACAAAATTGCAGAAATTTCACTTATTTTGGGGCAAAATGGCAGAAATTTCACTTATTACAGAAAAAAAAAGCAGAAATTTTATTATTTTGGGGCAAAAAGGCAGAAATTTCTTTTATTTTGGTACAAAATTGCAGAAATATTTCTTTTTTGGTGGCAAAAAGGCAGAAATTTCCCTTATTTTGGGCAAAAATGCAAAAATTCCCCTTATTTTGAGGTAAAAAGGCTGAAATTCCCATTATTTGGGGGCAAAAAGGAAGAAATTTCCCTTATTTTGGGGCAAAATTGCAGAAATTTCACTTATTTCAGGGTAATAAGTCAGAATTTTTTTTATTTTGGGCCAAAAAAACAGGAATTACCTTTGTTTTGGGAGAAAAAGATAGAAATTCCACTTATTTAGAGGCAATAAAGCAGAAATTCCCCTTATTTTGGAGCAAAATTGCAGAAATTCCCCTAATTATGGGGCAAAAAGGCAGAAATTCCCTATATGTTGGAGCAAAAAGATAGAAATTCTCTTTATTTCGGGGCAAAACTCAAAAATTCCACTTCTTTTGGGGCAAAATTTCAGAAATTTCACTTATTTTGGGGCAAAATTGCAGAAATTTCACTTATTTTGGGGCAAAATTGCAGAAATTTCACTTATTTCAGAAAAAAAGCAGAAATTTTCTTATTTGGGGACAAAAAGGCAGAAATTTCTATTATTTTGGTACAAAATTGCAGAAATTTTTCTTATTTTGGGGCAAAAAAATATATATTTCTCATATTTTGTGGCAAAAATACAGAAATCCCCCTTATTTTGAGGTAAAAAGGCTGAAATTCCTTTTATTTAAGGGCAAAAAGGCAGAAATTTCCTTTATTTTGGGGCAAAATTGCAGAAATTTCACTTATTTCAGGGTAATAAGTCAGAAAATTTCCTTATTTTGGGGCAAAAAAGACAGAAATTCCCTTTGTTTTTGAGGAAAAAAACAGAAATTCCACTTGTTCAGAGGCAAAAAAGCAGAAATTCCCCTTATTTTGGTTCAAAACTCAGAAATTCCACTTATTTTGGGGCAAAATTCCAGAAATTTTCCTTATTTTGGTGCAAAATTGCAGAAATTTTATTTATTTTGGGGCAAAATTGCAGAAATTTCACTTATTTCAGGGAAAAAAGGCAGAAATTTTCCTTATTTTGTGGCAAAAAGGTAGAAATTCTTATATTTTGTGGCAAAACTGCAGAAATTCCCCTTATTTTGAGGTAAAAAGGCTGAAATTCCCATTATTTGGGGCAAAAAGGCAGAAATTTCCCTTATTTTGGGGCGAAATTGCAGAAATTTCACTTACTTCAGCGTAATAAGTCAGAAATTTCCTTATTTTGGTGCAAAAAAGACAGAAATTCCCTTTGTTTTGGGGGAAAAATAAAAAATTCCACTTATTTAGAGGCAAAAAAGCAGAAATTCCCCTTATTTTGGAGCAAAAATGAAGAAATTTCCCTTTTTTTTTTATTGCAAAAAGGTATGCATTCTTCTTATTTTCAGGCAAAAAGGCAGAAATTCCTTGTATTTTGGAGCAAAATTGCAGAAATTCCCCTAATTGTGGGGCAAAAATGCAGAAATTCCCTATATGTTGGGGCAAAAAGACAGAAATTCTCTTTATTTTAGGGCAAAACTCAGAAATTCCACTTATTTTCGGGGAAAATTCCAGAAAATCCCCATATTTTGGAGCAAAATTGCAGAAATTCCCCTAATTGTTGGGCATAAAGGCAGAAATTCCCTATATGTTGGGGCAAAAAGACAGAAATTCTCGTTATTTTTGGGCAAAACTCAGAAATTCCACTTATTTTGGGGCAAAATTCCAGAAATTTCCCTTATTTGGGGGCAAAATTGCAGAACTTTCACTTATTTCAGGGTAATAAGTCAGAAATTTTCCTTATTTTTGGGCAAAAAAGACAGAAATTCCCTTTCTTTTGGGGGAAAAAGACTGAAATTCCACATTTTTAGAGGCAAAAAAGCAGAAATTCCCCTTATTTTGGAGCAAAAAAGAAGAAATTTCTTTTTTTTGTGGCTAAAGGTATTCATTCTTCTTATATTCATGCTAAAAAGCAGAAATTCTCCGTATTTTGTAGCAAAATTGCAGAAATTCCACTAATTGTGAAGCAAAAAGGCAGTAATTCCCTATATGTTAGGGCAAAAAGACAGAAATTCTCCTAATTTTGGGGCAAAACTCAGAAATTCCACTTATTTTGGGGCAAAATTCCAGAAATTTCCTTATTTTTGGGGCAAAATTGCAGAAATTTCACTTATTTTGGGGCAAAATTGCAGAAATTTCACTTATTTCAGAAAAAAAGCAGAAATTTTCTTATTTGGGGACAAAAAGGCAGAAATTTCTATTATTTTGGTACAAAATTGCAGAAATTTTTCTTATTTCGGGGCAAAAAAATATATATTTCTCATTTTTTGTGGCAAAAATACAGAAATCCCCCTTATTTTGAGGTAAAAAGGCTGAAATTCCTCTTATTTAAGGGCAAAAAGGCAGAAATTTCCTTTATTTTGGGGCAAAATTGCAGAAATTTCACTTATTTCAGGGTAATAAGTCAGAAAATTTCCTTATTTTGGGGCAAAAAAGACAGAAATTCCCTTTGTTTTTGAGGAAAAAAACAGAAATTCCACTTGTTCAGAGGCAAAAAAGCAGAAATTCCCCTTATTTTGGTTCAAAACTCAGAAATTCCACTTATTTTGGGGCAAAATTCCAGAAATTTCCCTTATTTTGGGGCAAAATTGCAGAAATTTTATTTATTTTGGGGCAAAATTGCAGAAATTTCACTTATTTCAGGGAAAAAAGGCAGAAATTTTCCTTATTTTGTGGCAAAAAGGTAGAAATTCTTATATTTTGTGGCAAAACTGCAGAAATTCCCCTTATTTTGAGGTAAAAAGGCTGAAATTCCCATTATTTGAGGCAAAAAGGCAGAAATTTCCCTTATTTTGGGGCGAAATTACAGAAATTTCACTTACTTCAGCGTAATAAGTCAGAAATTTCCTTATTTTGGTGCAAATAAGACAGAAATTCCCTTTGTTTTGGGGGAAAAATAAAAAATTCCACTTATTTAGAGGCAAAAAAGCAGAAATTCCCCTTATTTTGGAGCAAAAATGAAGAAATTTCCCTTTTTTTTTATTGCAAAAAGGTATGCATTCTTCTTATTTTCAGGCAAAAAGGCAGAAATTCCTTGTATTTTGGAGCAAAATTGCAGAAATTCCCCTAATTGTGGGGCAAAAAGGCAGAAATTCCCTATATGTTGGGGCAAAAAGACAGAAATTCTCCTTATTTTAGGGCAAAACTCAGAAATTCCACTTATTTTCGGGGAAAATTCCAGAAAATCCCCATATTTTGGAGCAAAATTGCAGAAATTCCCCTAATTGTTGGGCATAAAGGCAGAAATTCCCTACATGTTGGGGCAAAAAGACAGAAATTCTCGTTATTTTTGGGCAAAACTTAGAAATTCCACTTATTTTGGGGCAAAATTCCAGAAATTTCCCTTTTTTGGGGGCAAAAGCACAGAAATTTCACTTATTTCAGGGTAATAAGTCAGAAATTTTCCTTATGTTGGGCAAAAAAGACAGAAATTCCCTTTCTTTTGGGGGAAAAAGACTGAAATTCCACATTTTTAGAGGCAAAAAAGCAGAAATACCCCTTATTTTGGAGCAAAAAAGAAGAAATTTCTTTTTTTTGTGGCTAAAGGTATTCATTCTTCTTATATTCAGGCTAAAAAGCAGAAATTCCCCGTATTTTGTAGCAAAATTGCAGAAATTCCACTAATTGTGAAGCAAAAAGGCAGTAATTCCCTATATGTTAGGGCAAAAAGACAGAAATTCTCCTTATTTTGGGGCAAAACTCAGAAATTCCACTTATTTTGGGGCAAAATTTCAGAAATTTCCTTATTTTTGGGGCAAAATTGCAGAAATTTCACTTATTTTGGGGCAAAATGGCAGAAATTTCACTTATTACAGAAAAAAAGGAGAAATTTTATTATTTTGGGGCAAAAAGACAGTAATTTCTTTTATTTTGGTACAAAATTGCAGAAATATTTCTTTTTTGGGGGCAAAAAGGCAGAAATTTCCCTTATTTTGGGCAAAAATGCAAAAATTCCCCTTATTTTGAGGTAAAAAGGCTGAAATTCCCATTATTTGGGGGCAAAAAAAAAGAAATTTCCCTTATTTTGGGGCAAAATTGCAGAAATTTCACTTATTTCAGGGTAATAAGTCAGAATTTTTTTTATTTTGGGCCAAAAAACAGGAATTACCTTTGTTTTGGGAGAAAAAGATAGAAATTCCACTTATTTAGAGGCAATAAAGCAGAAATTCCCCTTATTTTGGAGCAAAATTGCAGAAATTCCCCTAATTGTGGGGCAAAAAGGCAGAAATTCCCTATATGTTGGGGCAAAAAGATAGAAATTCTCTTTATTTTGGGGCAAAACTCAAAAATTCCACTTCTTTTGGGGCAAAATTTCAGAAATTTCACTTATTTTGGGGCAAAATTGCAGAAATTTCACTTATTTTGGGGCAAAATTGCAGAAATTTCACTTATTTCAGAAAAAAAGCAGAAATTTTCTTATTTGGGGACAAAAAGGCAGAAATTTCTATTATTTTGGTACAAAATTGCAGAAATTTTTCTTATTTTGGGGCAAAAAAATATATATTTCTCATATTTTGTGGCAAAAATACAGAAATCCCCCTTATTTTGAGGTAAAAAGGCTGAAATTCCTCTTATTTAAGGGCAAAAAGGCAGAAATTTCCTTTATTTTGGGGCAAAATTGCAGAAATTTCACTTATGTCAGGGTAATAAGTCAGAAAATTTCCTTATTTTGGGGCAAAAAAGACAGAAATTCCCTTTGTTTTTGAGGAAAAAAACAGAAATTCCACTTGTTCAGAGGCAAAAAAGCAGAAATTCCCCTTATTTTGGTTCAAAACTCAGAAATTCCACTTATTTTGGGGCAAAATTCCAGAAATTTCCCTTATTTTGGGGCAAAATTGCAGAAATTTTATTTATTTTGGGGCAAAATTGCAGAAATTTCACTTATTTCAGGGAAAAAAGGCAGAAATTTCCCTTATTTTGTGGCAAAAAGGTAGAAATTCTTATATTTTGTGGCAAAACTGCAGAAATTCCCCTTATTTTGAGGTAAAAAGGCTGAAATTCCCATTATTTGGTGCAAAAGGCAGAAATTTCCCTTATTTTGGGTCGAAATTGCAGAAATTTCACTCACTTCAGCGTAATAAGTCAGAAATTTCTTTATTTTGGTGCAAAAAAGACAGAAATTCCCTTTGTTTTGGGGGAAAAATAAAAAATTCCACTTATTTAGAGGCAAAAAAGCAGAAATTCCCCTTATTTTGGAGCAAAAATGAAGAAATTTCCCTTTTTTTATTGCAAAATGTATGCATTCTTCTTATTTTCAGGCAAAAAGGCAGAAATTCCTTGTATTTTGGAGCAAAATTGCAGAAATTCCCCTAATTGTGGGGCAAAAAGGCAGAAATTCCCTATATGTTGGGGCAAAAAGACAGAAATTCTCCTAATTTTAGGGCAAAACACAGAAATTCCACTTATTTTTGGGGAAAATTCCAGAAAATCCCCATATTTTGGAGCAAAATTGCAGAAATTCCCCTAATTGTTGGGCATAAAGGCAGAAATTCCCTATATGTTGGGGCAAAAAGACAGAAATTCTCCTAATTTTAGGGCAAAACTCAGAAATTCCACTTATTTTTGGGGAAAATTCCAGAAAATCCCCATATTTTGGAGCAAAATTGCAGAAATTCCCCTAATTGTTGGGCATAAAGGCAGAAATTCCCTATATGTTGGGGCAAAAAGACAGAAATTCTCGTTATTTTTGGGCAAAACTCAGAAATTCCACTTATTTTGGGGCAAAATTCCAGAAATTTCCCTTATTTGGGGACAAAATTGCAGAAATTTCACTTATTTTTGGGCAAAATTGCAGAAATTTCACTTATTTCAGAAAAAAAAAAGAAATTTTCTTATTTTGGGGCAAAAAGGCAGAAATTTCACTTATTTTGTTACAAAATTGCAGAAATTTTTCTTATTTTGGTGCAAAAAGGCAGAAATTTTCCTTATTTTGAGGCAAAATTGCAGAAATTTCACTTATTTCAGGGTAATAAGTCAGAAATTTTCCTTATTTTTGGGCAAAAATGACAGAAATTCCTTTTGTTTTTTAGGAAAAAAACAGAAATTCCACTTGTTCAGAGGCAAAAAAGCAGAAATTCCCCTTATTTTGGTTCAAAACTCAGAAATTCCACTTATTTTAGGGCAAAATTCCAGAAATTTCCCTTATTTTGGGGCAAAATTGCAGAAATTTTATTTATTTGGGGCAAAATTGCAGAAATTTCACTTACTTCAGCGTAATAAGATAGAAATTTCCTTAGTTTGGTGCAAAAAAGACAGAAATTCCCTTTTTTTGGGGGGAAAAATAAAAAAATTCCACTTATTTAGAGGCAAAAAAGAAGAAATTCCCCTTATTTTGGAGTAAAAATGAAGAAATTTCCCTTTTTTTTATTGCAAAAAGATATGCATTCTTCTTATTTTCAGGCAAAAAGGCAGAAATTCCTTGTATTTTGGAGCAAAATTGCAGAAATTCCCCTAATTATTGGGCATTAAGGCAGAAATTCCCTATATGTTGGGGCACAAAGACAAAAATTCTCGTTATTTTTGGGCAAAACTCAGAAATTCCACTTATTTTGGGGCAAAATTCCAGAAATTTCCCTTATTTGGGGGCAAAATTGCAGAAATTTCACTTATTTTTGGGAAAAATTGCAGAAATTTCACTTATTTCAGAAAAAAAGAGAAATTTTCTTATTTTGGGGCAAAAAGGCAGAAATTTCTTTTATTTTGGTACAAAATTGCAGAAATTTTTCTTATTTTGGGGCAAAAAGGCAGAAATTTCCCTTATTTTGGGGCCAAATTGCAGAAATTTCACTTATTTCAGGGTAATAAGTCAGAAATTTTCATTATTTTTGGGCAAAAAAGACAGAAATTCCTTTTCTTTTGGGGGAAAAAGACTGAAATTCCACATTTTTAGAGGCAAAAAAGCAGAAATTCCCCTTATTTTGGAGCAAAAAAGAAGAAATTTCTTTTTTTTGTGGCAAAAGGTATTCATTCCTCTTATATTCAGGCTAAAAAGCAGAAATTCCCCGTATTTTGTAGCAAAATTGCAGAAATTCCACTAATTGTGAAGCAAAAAGGCAGTAATTCCCTATATGTTATTTTTGGGGCAAAATTGCAGAAATTTCACTTATTTCAGGGAAAAAAAGCAGAAATTTTTTTTATTTTGGGGCAAAACGGCAGAAATTCCTAATATTTTGTGGCAAAAATGCAGAAATTCCCATTATTTTGAGGTAAAAAGGATGAAATTCCCTTATTTGGGGGCAAAAAGGCAGAAATTTCTTTTATTTTGGGGCAAAATTGCATAAATTTCACTTATTTCAGGGTAATAAGTCAGAATTTTTCCTTATTTTGTGGTAAACAAGACAGAAATTTCCTTTGTTTTTAGGGGAAAAAGACAGAAATTCCACTTATTTAGAGGCAAAAAAGCAGAAATTCCCTTTATTTTGGAGCAAAATGAAGAAATTTCCATTTTTTATTGAAAAATGTATGCATTCTTCTTATTTTCGGGCAAAATGCAGAAATTCCCTGTATTTTGGAGCAAATTTGGAGAAATTTCCTTAACTGTGGGGCAAAAAGGCAGATATTCCCTATATGTTAGGGCAAAAAGAAGAAATTCTCCTTATTTTGGGGCAAAACTCAGAAATTCCACTTATTTTGGGGCAAAATTCCAGAAATTTCCCTTATTTTGGGGCAAAATTGCAGAAATTTCCTTTATTTTGGGGCAAAATTGCAGAAATTTCACTTATTTCAGGGAAAAAATGCAGAAATTTTCCTTATTTTGGGGCAAAAAGGCAGAAATTCCTAATATTTTGTCGCAAAAATGCAGAAATTCCCCTTATTTTAAGGTAAAAAGGCTGATATTCTCCTTATTTGGGGGCAAAAAGGCAGAATTTTCCCTTACTTTGGGGCAAAATTGCAGAAATTTTTCTTATTTTGGGGCAAAAATGCAGTAATTTCCCATATTTTGGGGCAAAATGCAGAAATTCCCTTTATATTGAGGTAAAAAGGCTGAAATTCTATTTATTTGGGGGCAAAAAGGCAGAAATTCCCTGTATGTTGGGGCAAAAAGATAGAAATTCTCTTTATTTTGGGGCAAAACTCAGAAATTCCACTTATTTTGGGGCAAAATTGCAGAAATTTCACTTATTTTGGGGCATAATTGCAGAAATTTTTCTTATTTTGAGGCAAAAATGCAGTAATTTCCCATATTTTGGGGCAAAATGCAGAAATTCCCTTTATATTGAGGTAAAAAGCCTTAAATTCTCCTTATTTGGGGGCAAAAAGGCAGAATTTTTCATTATTTTGGGGCAAAATTGCAGAAATTTCACTTATTTCAGGGTAATAAGTCAGAAATTTTCTTATTTTGCGGCAAAAAAGACAGAAATTCCCTTTGTTTTGGGGGGAAAAGACAGAAATTTTACTTATTTAGAGGCAAAAAAAGCAAAATTCCCTTTAATATGGAGCAAAAATTAAGAAATTTCCCTTTTTTATGGCAAAAAGTTATGCATTCTTCTTATTTTCGGGCAAAAAGGCAGAAATTCCCCCTATTTTGTAGCAAAATTGCAGAAATTCCTCTAATTGTGGGGCAAAAAGGCAGAAATTCTCTATATGTTGGGCAAAAAGACAGATATTCTCCTGATTTTGGGGCAAAACTCAGAAATTCCACTTTTTTTGGGGTAAAATTCCAAAAATATCCCTTATTTTGGGGCAAAATTGCAGAAATTTCACTTATTTTGGGGCAAAATTGCAGAAATTTCATTTATTTCACGGAAAAAAGAAAAAAATTTTCCTTATTTTGGGGCAAAAAGGCAGAAATTCCTAATATTTTGTGGCAAAAATGCGAAAAATCTTTTTATTTTGAGGTAAAAAGGCTGAAATTCCCTTAATTTGGGGGCAAAAAGGCAGAAATTTCCCTTATTTTGGGGCAAAATTGCAGATATTTGACTTATTTCAGGGTAATAAGTCAGAATTTTTCCTTATTTTGGGGCAAACAAGACAGAAATTCCCTCTTTTTAGGGAAAAATAACAGAAATTCCACTTATTTAGAGGCAAAAAAGCAGAAATTCCCCTTATTTTGGAGCAAAATGAAGAAATTTCCATTTTTATGGCACAAAGGTATGCATTTTCTTTATTTTCGGGCAGAAATGCAGAAATTCCCCGTATTTTGGAGCAAAATTGCAGAAATTCCCCTAATTGTGGGGCAAAAAGGCAGAAATTCCCTATATGTTAAGGCAAAAAGACTGAAATTTTCCTTATTTTGGGGCAAAACTCAGAAACTCCACTTATTTTAGGGCAAAATTCCAGAAATTTCCCTTGTTTTGGGGCAAAATTGCAGAAATTTCAGTTATTTTGGGGCAAAATTGCAGAAAATTTACTTATTTCAGAAAAAAGGAGAAATTTTCTAATTTTGGGTCAAAAAGGCAGAAATTTCTTTTATTTTGGTACAAAATTGCAGAAATTTTTCTTATTTTGGGGCAAAAGACAGTAATTTTCCATATTTTGGGGCAAAAATGCAGAAATTCCCCATATTTTGAGGTAAAAAGGCTGAAATTCCCCTTATTCGGGGGCAAAAAGGCAGAATTTTTCCTTATTTTGGGGCAAAATTGCAGAAATTTCACTTATTTCAGGGTAATAAGTCAGAAATTTTCCTTATTTTGCTGCAAAAAAGACAGAAATTCCCTTTGTTTTGGGGGAAAAAGACAGAAATTCCACTTATTTAGAGGCAAAAAAGCAGAAATTCCCCTAATTATGAAGCAAAAATGAAGAAATTTCCCTTTTTTATGGCAAAAAGTTATGCATTCTTCTTATTTTCGAGCAAAAAGGCAGAAACTCCCCGTATTTTGGAGCAAAATTGCAGAAATTCCCCTAATTGTGGGGTAAAATGGCAGAAATTCCCTATATGTTGGGGAAAAAAAGACAGAAATTCTTTTTATTTTAAGGCAAAAGTCAGAAATTTCACTTATTTTGGGGAAAAATTGCAGAAATTTCACTTATTTCACGAAAAAAGCAGAAATATTCTTATTTTGGGGCAAAAAGGCATAAATTTCTTTTATTTTGGTACAAAATTGCAGAAATTTTTCTTATTTTGGGGCAAAAAGGCAGAAATTTCCCTTATTTTGGGGCAAATATGCAGAAATTCCCTTTATTTTGAGGTAAAAAGGCTGAAATTTCTATTATTTGGGGGCAAAAAGGCAGATATTTCCCTTATTTTGTGGCAAAATTGCAGAAATTTCACTTATTTCCGGGTAATAAGTCAGAAATTTTCCTTATTTTGGGGAAAGAAATAAAAAAATTCCCTTTGTTTTGGGGGAAAAATACAGAAATTTCACTTATTTAGAGGCAAAAACGTAGAAATTCCCCTTATTTTGGAGCAAAATTGCAGAAATTCCCCTAAATGTGGGCAAAAAAGCAGAAATTCCCTATATGTTGGGGCAAAAAGTCAGAAATTCTCATTATTTTGGGGCAAAACTCAGAAATTCCACTTATTTTCGGGGAAAATTCCAGAAATTTCACATATTTTGGGGCAAAATTGCAAATTTCACTTATTTTGGGGCAAAATTGCAGAAATTTCACTTATTACAGAAAAAAAGCAGAAATTTTATTATTTTGGGGCAAAAACGCAGAAATTTCTTTTATTTTGGTACAAAATTGAAGAAATTTTTCTTATTCTGGGGCAAAAAGGCAGAAATTTCCCTTATTTTGGGCAAAAATGCAGAAATTCTCCTTCTTTTGAGGTAAAAAGGCTGAAATTCCCATTATTTGGGGGCAAAAAGGAAGAAATTTTTTTTATTTTGGGGCAAAATTGCAGAAATTTCACTTATTTCAGGGTAATAAGTCAGAAATTTTTTTTATTTTGGGCCAAAAAAAACAGGAATTACCTTTGTTTTGGGGGAAAAAGATAGAAATTCCACTTATTTGAGGCAAAAAAGCAGAAATTCCCCTTATTTTGGAACAAAATTTCAGAAATTCCCCTAATTGTGGGGCAAAAAGGCAGAAATTCCCTGTATGTTGGAGCAAAAAGATAGAAATTCTCTTTATTTTGGGGCAAAACTCAGAAATTCCACTTATTTTGGGGCAAAATTCCAGAAATTTCACTTATTTTGAGGCAAAATTGCAGAAATTTCACTAATTTCAGAAAAAAAGGAGAAATTTTCTTATTTGGGGGCAAAAAGGCAGAAATATCTATTATTTTGGTAAAAATTGCAGAAATTTATCTTATTTTGGAGCAAAAAAAAATATATTTCCCATATTTTGTGGCAAAAATACAGAAATTCCCCTTATTTTGAGGTAAAAAGGCTGAAATTCCTCTTATTTGGGGGCAAAGAGGCAGAAATTTCCTTTATTTTGGGGCAAAATTGCAGAAATTTCACTTATTTCATGGTAATAAGTCAGAAATTTTCTTTATTTTGGGGCAAAAAAGACAGAAATTCCCTTTGTTTTGGAGGAAAAAAACAGAAATTCCACTTGTTTAGAGGCAAAAAAGCAGAAATTCCCTTTATTTTGGAGCAAAAATGAAGAAATTTTCCTTTTTTTATGGCAAAAAGGTATGCATTCTTCTTATTTTGGGGGAAAAAGGCAGAAATTATTCATATTTTGGAGCAAAATTTTAGAAATTCCCCTAATTGTGGGGCAAAAAGGCGGAAATTCCCTATATGTCAAGGCAAAAAGACAGAAATTCTCCTTATTTTGGGGAAAAACTCAGAAATTCTACTTATTTTGGGGCAAAATTGCAGAAATTTCACTTATTTCAGAGAAAAAAAAATAAAATTTTCCTTATTTTTGGGCAAAAATTCAGAAATTCCTAATATTTTGTGGCAAAAATGCAAAAAATCTTTTTATTTTGAGGTAAAAAGGCTGAAATTCTCTTTATTTGGGGGCAAAAAGGTAGAAATTTCCCTTATTTTGGGGCAAAATTGCAGAAATTTCACTTATTTCAGGGTAATAAGTCAGAATTTTTTTTTATTTTGGGGCAAACAAGACAGAAATTCCTTCTTTTTGGGGAAAAAGACAGAAATTCCCCTTATTTAGAGGCAAAAAAGCAGAAATACCCCTTATTTTTGAGCAAAATGAAGAAATTTCCATTTTTTATGGCACAAAGGTATGCATTCTTTTTATTTTCGTGCAAAAAGGCAGAAATTCCCCGTATTTTGGAGCAAAATTGCAGAAATTCCCCTAATTGTGGGGCAAAAATCCAGAAATTCCCTATATGTTAAGGCAAAAAGACAGAAATTTTTCTTATTTTGGGGATAAACTCAGAAATTCCACTTATTTGGGGGAAAAATTCCAGAAATTTCCCTTGTTTTGGGGCAAAATTGCAGAAATTTCAGTTATTTTGGGGCAAAATTGCAGAAATTTCACTTATTTCAGAAAAAAAGAGAAATTTTCTTATTTTGGGTCAAAAAGGCAGAAATTTCTTTTATTTTGGTACAAAATTGCAGAAATTTTTCTTATTTTGGGACAAAAAGGCAGTAATTCCCATATTTTGGCCAAAAATGCAAAAATTCCCTTTATATTGAGGTAAAAAGGCTGAAATTCCCCTTATTTGGGGGCAAAAAAGGCAGAAATTTCCATTATTTTGAAGCAAAATTGCAGAAATTTCACTTATTTCAGAGAAAAAGGCAGAAATTTTCCTTATTTTGGGGCAAAAAGTCTGAAATTCCCCTTATTTTGAGGTAAAAACGCTAAAATTCCCCTTATTTGGGGGCAAAAAGGCAGAAATTTCCCTTATTTTGGGGCAAAATTTCAAAAATTTTCTTATTTTGGGGCAAAAAGGCAGAAATTTCTTTTATTTTGGTACAAAATTGCAGAAATTTTTCTTATTTTGGGGCAAAAAAGCAGAAATTTCCCATATTTTGGGGCAAAAATGCAGAAATTCCTTTTATTTTGAGGTAAAAATGCTGAAAATCCCCTTATTTGGGGGCAAAATGCAGAAATTTCCCTCATTTTGGGGCAAAATTGCAGAAATTTCACTTATTTCAGGGTAATAAGTCAGAAATTTTTTTTATTTTGGGCCAAAAAAACAGGAATTACCTTTGTTTTGGGGGGAAAAAATAGAAATTCCACTTATTTAGAGGCAAAAAAGCAGAAATTCCCCTTATTTTGGAGCAAAATTGCAGAAATTCCCCTAATTGTGGGGCAAAAAAGCAGAAATTCCCTGCATGTTGGGGCAAAAAGATAGAAATTCTCCTTATATTGGGGCAAAACTCAGAAATTCCACTTATTTTGGGGCAAAATTCCAGAAATTTCACTTATTTTGGTGCAAAATTGCAGAAATTTCACTTATTTCAGAAAAAAATCAGAATTTTTTTTTTGAGGGCAAAAAGGCAGAAATTTCTATTATTTTGGTACAAAATTGCAGAAATTTTTCTTATTTTGAGGGAAAAAAGAATATATTTCCCATATTTTGTGGCAAAAATACAGAAATTCCCCTTATTTTGAGGTAAAAATGCTGAAATTCCTTTTATTTGGGAGCAAAAAGGCTGAAATTTTCTTTATTTTGGGGCAAAATTCAGAAATTTCACTTATTTCAGGGTAATAAGTCAGAAATTTTCCTTATTTTGGGGCAAAGAAGACAGAAATTCCCTTTGTTTTGGAGGAAAAAAACAGAAATTCCACTTGTTTAGAGGCAAAAAAGCATTAATTCTCCTTATTTTGGAGCAAAAATGAAGAAATTTCCCTTTTTTTATGGCAAAAAGGTATGCATTCTTCTTATTTTTGGGGAAAAAGGCAGAAATTCCCCGTATATTGGAGCAAAATTGCAGAAATTTTCCTAATTGTGAGGCTAAAAGGCAGAAATTCCTTATATGTTGGGCAAAAAGACAGAAATTCTCCTTATTTTGGTGCAAAACTCAGAAATTCCACTTATTTTGGGGCAAAATTCCAGAAATTTCCTTTATTTTGGGGCAAAATTGCAGAAATTTCATTTATTTTGGGGCAAAATTGCAGAAATTTCACTTATTTAAGGGAAAAAGGCAGAAATTTTCCTTATTTTGGGGCATAAAGGCAGAAATTCTTATATTTTGTGGCAAAACTGCAGAAATTCCCCTTATTTTGAGGTAAAAAGGCTGAAATTCCCATTATTTGGGAGCAAAAAGTAAGAAATTTCCCTTATTTTGGGGCAAAATTGCAGAAATTTCACTTACTTCAGCTTAATAAGTCAGGAATTTCCTTATTTTGGTGCAAAAAAGAATGAAATTCCCTTTGTTTTGGGGGAAAAAGAAAAAATTCCACTTATTTAGAGGCAAAAATGCAGAAATTCCCCTTATTTTGGAGCAAAAATGAAGAAATTTCCCTTTTTTTATCGCAAAAAGGTATGCATTCTTCGTATTTTCGGGCAAAAAGGCAGAAATTCCTCGTATTTTGGAGCAAAATTGCAGAAATTCCCCTAATTGTGGGGCAAAAAGGCGGAAATTCCCTATATGTTGGGGCAAAAAGACAGAAATTCTCCTTATTTTGGGGCAAAACTCAGAAATTCCACTTATTTTGGGGCAAAATTGCAGAAATTATACTTATTTCAGAAAAAAGGCAGAAATTTTCTTATTTTGGGGCAAAAACGCAGAAATTTCCCTTATTTTGGGCAAAAATTCAGAAATTCCCCTTATTTTGAGGTAAAAAGGCTGAATTTCCCATTATTTGGGGGCAAAAGGCAGAAATTTCCCTTATTTTGGGGCAACATTGCAGAAATTTCACTTATTTCAGGGAAATAAGTCAGAAATTTTCCTTATTTTGGGGCAAAAATGAAGAAATTCCCTTTGTTTTGGGGGAAAAAGACAGAAATTCCACTTATTTAGAGGCAAAAGCAGAAATTCCCCTTATTTTGGAGCAAAATTGCAGAAATTCCCCTAATTGTGGGGCAAAAAGGGAGAAATTCCCTATATGTTGAAGCAAAAAGATAGAAATTCTTTTTATTTTGGGGCAAAACTCAGAAATTCCACTTATTTTGGGGCAAAATTACAGAAATTTCACTTATTTTGGGGCAAAATTGCAGAAATTTCACATATTTAGGGGCATAATTGCAGAAATTTCACTTATTTCAGAAAAAAAACAGAAATTTTCTTATTTGGGGGCAAAAATGCAGAAATTTCTATTATTTTGGTAAAAAATTGCAGAAATTTTTCTTATTTTTGGGCAAAAAGGCAGAAATTTACCATATTTTGTGGCAAAAATACAGAAATTCCCCTTATTTTGAGGTAAAAAGGCTGATATTCCTTTTATTTGGGGGCTATAAGGCAGAAATTTCCCTTATTTTGGGGCAAAATTGCAGAAATTTCACTTATTTCAGGGTAATAAGTCAGAAATTTTCCTTATTTTGGGGCAAAAAAGACAGGAATTCCCTTTGTTTTGGGGGAAAAAGGCAGAAATTCCACTTGTTCAGAGGTAAAATAGCAGAAATTCCCCTTATTTTGGAGCAAAAATGAAGAAATTACCCTTTTTTTATGGCAAAAAGGTATGCATTCTTCTTATTTTCGGGCAAAAAGGCAGAAATTCCCCATATTTTGGAGCAAAATTGCAGAAATTCCCTAATTGTAGGGCAAAAAGGCAGAAATTCTCTATATGTTAGGGCAAAACGAAGAAATTCTCCTTATTTTTGGGCAAAACTAAGAAATTCCACTTATTTTGGGGCAAAATTCCAGAAATTTCCCTTATTTTGGGGCAAAATTGCAGAAATTTCACTTATTTTGGGACATAATTGCAGAAATTTCACTTATTTCAGGGAAATAAGGCAGAAATTTTCCTTATTTTGGGGCAAAAAGGCAGAAATTCCTAATATTTTGTGGCAAAAATGCAGAAATTCCCCTTATTTTGAGGTAAAAGGATTGAAATTCCCCTTGTTCGGGGGCAAAAAGTCAGAATTTTCCCTTATTTTGGGGCAAAATTGCAGACATTTCACTTATTTCAGAGTAATAAGTCAGAAATTTTCTTTATTTTGTGGAAAAAAAAGACAGAAATTCCCTTTGTTTTGGGGGGAAAAGACAGAAATTCCACTTATTTATAGGCAAAAAAGCAGAAATTCCCCTTATTTTGGAACAAAATTGCAGAAATTCCCCTAATTGTGGGGCAAAAAGGCAGAAATTCGCTATATGTTAGGGCAAAAAGACAGAAATTCTCTTTATTTTGGGGCAAAACTCAGAAATTCCACTTATTTTGGGGCAAAATTCCAGAAATTCCCCTTATTTTGGGGCAAAAGTGCAGAAAATTCCCCTATTTTGGGGCAAAATTGCAGAAATTTCACTTATTTCAGGGAAAAAAGGCAGAAATTTTTCTTATTTTGGGGCAAAAAGGCAGAAATTCTTAGTATTTTATGGCAAAAATGCAGAAATTCCCCTTATTTTGAGGTAAAAAGGCTAAAATTCCCCTTATTTGGGGGCAAAAAGGCAGAAATTCCTAGTATTTTGGGGCAAAATTGCAGAAATTTCACTTATTTCAGGGTAATAAGTCAGAAATTTTCCTTATTTTGCGGCAAAAAAGACAGAAATTCCCTTTGTTTTGGGGGAAAAAATAAAAATTCCAATTATTTAGAGGCAAAAAAGCAGAAATTCCACTTAATATGGAGCAAAAATGAAGAAATTTCCCTTTTTTATGGCAAAAAGTTATGCATTCTTCTTATTTTCGGGCAAAAAGGCAGAAATTCCCCATATTTTGGAGCAAAATTGCAGAAATTCTCTAATTGTGGCGTAAAAATGCAGAAATTCCCTATATGTTGGGGCAAAAAGACAGAAATTCTTTTTATTTTAAGGCAAAACTCAGAAATTCCAATTATTTTGGGGCAAAATTCCAGAAATTTCCCTTATTTTGGGGCAAAATTGCAGAAATTCCCCTTATTTTGAGGTAAAAAGGCTGAAATTCCCATTATTTTGGGGCAAAAAGGAAAATTTCAGGAAAAAAAGCAGAAATTTTCTTATTTTGAAGCAAAAAGGCAGAAATTTCTTTTATTTTGGTACAAAATTGCAGAAATTTGTTTATTTTGGGGCAAAAAGGCAGAAATTTCCCTTATTTTGGGGCAAATATGCCGAAATTCCCCTTATTTTGAGGTAAAAAGGCTGAAATTTCCATTATTTGGGGGCAAAAAGGCAGATATTTCCTTTATTTTGGGGCAAAATTGCAGAAATTTCACTTATATCAGGGTAATATGTCAGAAATTTTCCTTATTTTGCGGAAAAAAATATAGAATTTCCCTTGGTTTTGGGGGAAAAAGACAGAAATTTCACTTACTTAGAGGCAAAAAAGCAGAAATTCCCCTTATTTTGGAGCAAAATTGCAGAAATTCCCCTAAATGTGGGCAAAAGGCAGAAATTCCCTATATGTTGGGGCAAATGGACAAAAATTCTCCTTATTTTGGAGCAAAACTCAGAAATTCCACTTATTTTCGGGGAAAATTCCAAAAATTTCACATATTTTGGGGCAAAATTGCAGAAATTTCACTTATTTTGGGGCAAAATGGCAGAAATTTCACTTATTACAGAAAAAAAAAGCAGAAATTTTATTATTTTGGGGCAAAAAGGCAGAAATTTCTTTTATTTTGGTACAAAATTGCAGAAATATTTCTTTTTTGGGGGCAAAAAGGCAGAAATTTCCCTTATTTTGGGCAAAAATGCAAAAATTCCCCTTATTTTGAGGTAAAAAGGCTGAAATTCCCATTATTTGGGGGCAAAAAGGAAGAAATTTCCCTTATTTTGGGGCAAAATTGCAGAAATTTCACTTATTTCAGGGTAATAAGTCAGAATTTATTTTTATTTTGGGCCAAAAAACAGGAATTACTTTTGTTTTGGGAGAAAAATATAGAAATTCCACTTATTTAGAGGCAATAAAGCAGAAATTCCCCTTATTTTGGAGCAAAATTGCAGGAATTTTCCTAATTGTGGGGCAAAAAGGCAGAAATTCCCTATATGTTGGGGCAAAAAGATAGAAATTCTCTTTATTTTGGGGCAAAACTCAAAAATTCCACTTCTTTTGGCGCAAAATTTCAGAAATTTCACTTATTTTGGGGCAAAATTGCAGAAATTTCACTTATTTTGGGGCAAAATTGCAGAAATTTCACTTATTTCAGAAAAAAAGCAGAAATTTTCTCATTTGGGGACAAAAAGGCAGAAATTTCTATTATTTTGGTACAAAATTGCAGAAATTTTTCTTATTTTGGGGCAAAAAAATATATATTTCTCACATTTTGTGGCAAAGATACAGAAATCCCCCTTATTTTGAGGTAAAAAGGCTGATATTCCTTTTATTTGGAGGCAAAAAGGCAGAAATTTCTTTTATTTTGGGGTAAAATTGCAGAAATTTCACTTATTTCAGGGTAATAAGTCAGAAAATTTCCTTATTTTGGGGCCAAAAAGACAGAAATTCCCTTTGTTTTTGAGGAAAAAAACAGAAATTCCACTTGTTTAGAGGCAAAAAAGCAGAAATTCCCCTTATTTTGGTTCAAAACTCAAAAATTCCACTTATTTTGGGGCAAAATTCCAGAAATTTCCCTTATTTTGGGGCAAAATTGCAGAAATTTTATTTATTTTGGGGCAAAATTGCAGAAATTTCACTTATTTCAGAGAAAAAAGGCAGAAATTTTCCTTATTTTGTGGCAAAAAGGTAGATTTCTTATATTTTGTGGCAAAACTGCAGAAATTCCCCTTATTTTGAGGTAAAAAGGCTGAAATTCATCTTATTTGGGGGCAAAAAGGCAGAAATTTTCCTTATTTTGGGCCAAAATTGCAGAAATTTCACTTACTTCAGCGTAATAAGTCAGAAATTTCCTTATTTTGGTGCAAAAAAGACAGAAATTCCCTTTGTTTTGGGGGAAAAATAAAAAATTCCACTTATTTAGAGGCAAAAAGGAAGAAATTCCCCTTATTTTGGAGTAAAAATGAAGAAATTTCCCTTTTTTTAATTGCAAAAAGGTATGCATTCTTCTTATTTTCAGGCAAAAAGGCAGAAATTCCTTGTATTTTGGAGCAAAATTGCAGAAATTCCCCTAATTGTGGGGCAAAAAGGCAGAAATTCCCTATATGTTGGAGCAAAAAGACATAAATTCTCCTTATTTTAGGGCAAAACTCAGAAATTCCACTTATTTTCGGGGAAAATTCCAGAAAATCCCCATATTTTGGAGCAAAATTGCAGAAATTCCCCTAATTGTTGGGCATAAAGGCAGAAATTCCCTATATGTTGGGGCAAAAAGACAGAAATTCTCGTTATTTTTGCGCAAAACTCAGAAATTCCACTTATTTTGGGGCAAAATTCCAGAAATTTCCCTTATTTGGGGGCAAAATTGCAGAAATTTCACTTATTTTTGGGCAAAATTGCAGAAATTTCACTTATTTCAGAAAAAAAGAGAAATTTTCTTATTTTGGGGAAAAAGGCAGAAATTTCTTTTATTTTGGTACAAAATTGCAGAAATTTTTCTTATTTTGGGGCAAAAAGGCAGAAATTTCCCTTATTTCGGGGCCAAATTGCAGAAATTTCACTTATTTCAGGGTAATAAGTCAGAAATTTTCCTTATTTTTGGGCAAAAAGACAGAAATTCCCTTTCTTTTGGGGGAAAAAGACTGAAATTCCACATTTTTAGAGGCAAAAAAGCAGAAATTCCCTTTATTTTGGAGCAAAAAAGAAGAAATTTCTTTTTTTTGTGGCAAAAGTTATTCATTCCTTTTATATTCAGGCTAAAAAGCAGAAATTCCCCGTATTTTGCAGCAAAATTGCAGAAATTCCACTAATTGTGAAGCAAAAAGGCAGTAATTCCCTATATGTTAGGGCAAAAAGACAAAAATTCTCCTTATTTTGGGGCAAAACTCAGAAATTCCACTTATTTTGGGGCAAAATTCCAGAAATTTCCTTATTTTTGGGGCAAAATTGAAGAAATTTCACTTATTTTGGGGCAAAATTGCAGAAATTTCACTTATTTCAGGGAAAAAAAGCAGAAATTTTTTTTATTTTGGGGCAAAAAGGCAGAAATTCCTAATATTTTGTGGCAAAAATGCAGAAATTCCCATTATTTTGAGGTAAAAAGTATGAAATTCCCTTATTTGGGGGCAAAAAGGCAGAAATTTCACTTATTTTGGGGCAAAATTTCAGAAATTTCACTTATTTCATGGAAAAAAGCCAGAAATTTTCCTTATTTTGGGGTAAAAACGCAGAAATTCCTAATATTTTGTGGCAAAAATGCAGAAATTCCCCTTATTTTGAGGTAAAAAGGCTGAAATTCCACTTATTTGGCGGCAAAAAGGCAGAATTTTCCTTATTTTGGGGCAAAATTGCAGAAATTTCACTTATTTCAGAGTAATAAGTCAGAAATTTTCCTTATTTTTGGGCAAAAAAGACAGAAATTCCCTTTGTTTTGGGAAAAAAGACAGAAATTCCACTTATTTAGAGGCAAAAAAGCAGAAATTCCCCTGATTTTGGAGCAATAATGAAGAAATTTCCTTTTTTTATGGCAAAAATGTATGCATTCTTCTTATTTTTGGGCAAAAAGTCAGAAATTCCCCATATTTTGTAGCAAAATTGCAGAAATTCCCCTAATTGTGGGGCAAAAAAGCAGAAATTCCTTATATGATGGGAATCCTCCTTATTTTGGGGCAAAACTCAGAAATTCCACTTATTTTGGGGCAAATTCCAGAAATTTCTCTTATTGTTGGTCATAAAGGCAGAAATTCCCTATATGTTGGTGCAAAAAGACATAAATTCTCGTTATTTTTGGGCAAAACTCAGAAATTCCACTTATTTTGGGGCAAAATTCCAGAAATTTCCTTTATTTGGGGGCAAAATTGCAGAAATTTCACTTATTTTTGGGCAAAATTGCAGAAATTTCACTTATTTCAGAAAAAAAGAGAAATTTTCTTATTTTGGGGCAAAAAGGCAGAAATTTCTTTTATTTTGGTACAAAATTGCAGAAATTTTTCTTATTTTGGGGCAAAAAGGCAGAAATTTTCCTTATTTTGGGGCAAAATTGCAGAAATTTCACTTATTTCAGGGTAATAAGTCAGAAATTTTCCTTATTTTTGGGCAAAAAAGACAGAAATTCCCTTTCTTTTGGGGGAAAAAGACTGAAATCCACATTTTTAGAGGCAAAAAAGCAGAAATTCCCCTTATTTTGGAGCAAAAAAGAAGAAATTTCTTTTTTTTGTGGCAAAAGGTATTCATTCCCCTTATATTCACGCTAAAAAGCAGAAATTCCCCGTATTTTGTAGCAAAATTGCAGAAATTCCACTAATTGTGAAGCAAAAAGGCAGTAATTCCCTATATGTTAGGGCAAAAAGACAGAAATTCTTTTTATTTTGGGGCAAAACTCAGAAATTCCACTTATTTTGGGGCAAAATTCCAGAAATTTCCTTATTTTTGGGGCAAAATTGCAGAAATTTCACTTATTTTGGGGCAAAATTGCAGAAATTTCAATTATTTTAGGGAAAAAGAGCAGAAATTTTTTTATTTTGGGGCAAAAAGGCAGAAATTCCTAATATTTTGTGGCAAAAATGCAGAAATTCCCCTTATTTTGAGGTAAAAAGGCTGAAATTCCCCTTATTTGGCGGCAAAAAGGCAGAATTTTCCTTATTTTGGGGCAAAATTGCAGAAATTTCACTTATTTCAGAGTAATAAGTCAGAAATTTTCCTTATTTTTGGGCAAAAAAGACAGAAATTCCCTTTGTTTTGGGAAAAAAGACAGAAATTCCACTTATTTAGAGGCAAAAAAGCAGAAATTCCCCTGATTTTGGAGCAATAATGAAGAAATTTCCTTTTTTTATGGCAAAAATGTATGCATTCTTCTTATTTTTGGGCAAAAAGTCAGAAATTCCCCATATTTTGTAGCAAAATTGCAGAAATTCCCCTAATTGTGGGGCAAAAAAGCAGAAATTCCTTATATGATGGGAATCCTCCTTATTTTGGGGCAAAACTCAGAAATTCCACTTATTTTGGGGCAAATTCCAGAAATTTCTCTTATTGTTGGTCATAAAGGCAGAAATTCCCTATATGTTGGTGCAAAAAGACATAAATTCTCGTTATTTTTGGGCAAAACTCAGAAATTCCACTTATTTTGGGGCAAAATTCCAGAAATTTCCTTTATTTGGGGGCAAAATTGCAGAAATTTCACTTATTTTTGGGCAAAATTGCAGAAATTTCACTTATTTCAGAAAAAAAGAGAAATTTTCTTATTTTGGGGCAAAAAGGCAGAAATTTCTTTTATTTTGGTACAAAATTGCAGAAATTTTTCTTATTTTGGGGCAAAAAGGCAGAAATTTTCCTTATTTTGGGGCAAAATTGCAGAAATTTCACTTATTTCAGGGTAATAAGTCAGAAATTTTCCTTATTTTTGGGCAAAAAAGACAGAAATTCCCTTTCTTTTGGGGGAAAAAGACTGAAATCCACATTTTTAGAGGCAAAAAAGCAGAAATTCCCCTTATTTTGGAGCAAAAAAGAAGAAATTTCTTTTTTTTGTGGCAAAAGGTATTCATTCCCCTTATATTCACGCTAAAAAGCAGAAATTCCCCGTATTTTGTAGCAAAATTGCAGAAATTCCACTAATTGTGAAGCAAAAAGGCAGTAATTCCTTATATGTTAGGGCAAAAAGACAGAAATTCTTTTTATTTTGGGGCAAAACTCAGAAATTCCACTTATTTTGGGGCAAAATTCCAGAAATTTCCTTATTTTTGGGGCAAAATTGCAGAAATTTCACTTATTTTGGGGCAAAATTGCAGAAATTTCAATTATTTTAGGGAAAAAGAGCAGAAATTTTTTTATTTTGGGGCAAAAAGGCAGAAATTCCTAATATTTTGTGGCAAAAATGCAGAAATTCCCATTATTTTGTGGTAAAAAGGATGAAATTCCCTTATTTGGGGGCAAAAAGGCAGAAATTTCCCTTATTTTGGGGCAAAATTTCAGAAATTTCACTTATTTCAGGGTAATAAGTCAGAATTTTTCCTTATTTTGTGGCAAACAAGACAGAAATTTCCTCTTTTTGGGGAAAAAGACAGAAATTCCACTTATATAGAGGCAAAAAAGCAGAAATTCCCCTAATTTTGGAGCAAAATGAAGAAATTTCCATTTTTTATGGCACAAAGGTATGCATTCTTTTTATTTTCGAGCACAAAGGCAGAAATTCCCCGTATTTTGGATCAAAATTGCAGAAATTCCCCTAATTGTGGGGCAAAAAGGCAGAAATTCCCTATATATTAAGGGAAAAAGACAGAAATTTTCCTTATTTTGGGGCAAAACTCAGAAATTCCACTTATTTTGTGGCGAAATTCCAGAAATTTCCCTTGTTTTGGGGCAAAATTGCAGAAATTTCTTTTATTTTGGGGCAAAATTGCAAAAATTTTCTTATTTTGGGGCAAAAAGGCAGAAATTTCTTTTATTTTGGTACAAAATTGCAGAAATTTTTCTTATTTTGGTGCAAAAAGGCAGAAATTTCCCATATTTTGGGCCAAAAATGCTGAAATTCCCCTTATTTTGTGGTAAAAAAGGCTGAAATTCCCCTTATTTGGGAGCAAAAAGGCAGAATTTTCCCTTATTTTGGGGCAAAATTGCAGAAATTTCACTTACTTCAGCGTAATAAGTCAGAAATTTCTTTATTTTGGTGCAAAAAAGACAGAAATTTCCTTTGTTTTGGGGGAAAAAGAAAAAATTCCACTTATTTAGAGGCAAAAATGCAAAAATTCCCCTTATTTTGGAGCAAAAATGAAAAAAATTTCCCTTTTTTATCGCAAAAAGGTATGCATTCTTCTTATTTTCGGGCAAAAAGGCAGAAATTCTTCATATTTTGGAGCAAAATTTTAGAAATTCCCCTAATTGTGGGGCAAAAAGGCGGAAATTCCCTATATGTCAAGGTAAAAAGACAGAAATTCTCCTTATTTTGGGGAAAAACTCAGAAATTCCACTTATTTTGGGGCAAAATTGCAGAAATTTCACTTATTTCAGAGAAAAAAAAATAAAATTTTCCTTATTTTTGGGCAAAAATTCAGAAATTCCTAATATTTTGTGGCAAAAATGCAAAAAATCTTTTTATTTTGAGGTAAAAAGGCTGAAATTCTCTTTATTTGGGGGCAAAAAGGTAGAAATTTCCCTTATTTTGGGGCAAAATTGCAGAAATTTCACTTATTTCAGGGTAATAAGTCAGAATTTTTTTTTATTTTGGGGCAAACAAGACAGAAATTCCTTCTTTTTGGGGAAAAAGACAGAAATTCCCCTTATTTAGAGGCAAAAAAGCAGAAATACCCCTTATTTTTGAGCAAAATGAAGAAATTTCCATTTTTTATGGCACAAAGGTATGCATTCTTTTTATTTTCGTGCAAAAAGGCAGAAATTCCCCGTATTTTGGAGCAAAATTGCAGAAATTCCCCTAATTGTGGGGCAAAAATCCAGAAATTCCCTATATGTTAAGGCAAAAAGACAGAAATTTTTCTTATTTTGGGGATAAACTCAGAAATTCCACTTATTTGGGGGAAAAATTCCAGAAATTTCCCTTGTTTTGGGGCAAAATTGCAGAAATTTCAGTTATTTTGGGGCAAAATTGCAGAAATTTCACTTATTTCAGAAAAAAAGAGAAATTTTCTTATTTTGGGTCAAAAAGGCAGAAATTTCTTTTATTTTGGTACAAAATTGCAGAAATTTTTCTTATTTTGGGACAAAAAGGCAGTAATTCCCATATTTTGGCCAAAAATGCAAAAATTCCCTTTATATTGAGGTAAAAAGGCTGAAATTCCCCTTATTTGGGGGCAAAAAAGGCAGAAATTTCCATTATTTTGAAGCAAAATTGCAGAAATTTCACTTATTTCAGAGAAAAAGGCAGAAATTTTCCTTATTTTGGGGCAAAAAGTCTGAAATTCCCCTTATTTTGAGGTAAAAACGCTAAAATTCCCCTTATTTGGGGGCAAAAAGGCAGAAATTTCCCTTATTTTGGGGCAAAATTTCAAAAATTTTCTTATTTTGGGGCAAAAAGGCAGAAATTTCTTTTATTTTGGTACAAAATTGCAGAAATTTTTCTTATTTTGGGGCAAAAAAGCAGAAATTTCCCATATTTTGGGGCAAAAATGCAGAAATTCCTTTTATTTTGAGGTAAAAATGCTGAAAATCCCCTTATTTGGGGGCAAAATGCAGAAATTTCCCTCATTTTGGGGCAAAATTGCAGAAATTTCACTTATTTCAGGGTAATAAGTCAGAAATTTTTTTTATTTTGGGCCAAAAAAACAGGAATTACCTTTGTTTTGGGGGGAAAAGATAGAAATTCCACTTATTTAGAGGCAAAAAAGCAGAAATTCCCCTTATTTTGGAGCAAAATTGCAGAAATTCCCCTAATTGTGGGGCAAAAAAGCAGAAATTCCCTGTATGTTGGGGCAAAAAGATAGAAATTCTCCTTATATTGGGGCAAAACTCAGAAATTCCACTTATTTTGGGGCAAAATTCCAGAAATTTCACTTATTTTGGTGCAAAATTGCAGAAATTTCACTTATTTCAGAAAAAAATCAGAATTTTTTTTTTTGAGGGCAAAAAGGCAGAAATTTCTATTATTTTGGTACAAAATTGCAGAAATTTTTCTTATTTTGAGGGAAAAAAGAATATATTTCCCATATTTTGTGGCAAAAATACAGAAATTCCCCTTATTTTGAGGTAAAAATGCTGAAATTCCTTTTATTTGGGAGCAAAAAGGCTGAAATTTCCTTTATTTTGGGGCAAAATTCAGAAATTTCACTTATTTCAGGGTAATAAGTCAGAAATTTTCCTTATTTTGGGGCAAAGAAGACAGAAATTCCCTTTGTTTTGGAGGAAAAAAACAGAAATTCCACTTGTTTAGAGGCAAAAAAGCATTAATTCTCCTTATTTTGGAGCAAAAATGAAGAAATTTCCCTTTTTTTATGGCAAAAAGGTATGCATTCTTCTTATTTTTGGGGAAAAAGGCAGAAATTCCCCGTATATTGGAGCAAAATTGCAGAAATTTTCCTAATTGTGAGGCTAAAAGGCAGAAATTCCTTATATGTTGGGCAAAAAGACAGAAATTCTCCTTATTTTGGTGCAAAACTCAGAAATTCCACTTATTTTGGGGCAAAATTCCAGAAATTTCCTTTATTTTGGGGCAAAATTGCAGAAATTTCATTTATTTTGGGGCAAAATTGCAGAAATTTCACTTATTTAAGGGAAAAAGGCAGAAATTTTCCTTATTTTGGGGCATAAATGCAGAAATTCTTATATTTTGTGGCAAAACTGCAGAAATTCCCCTTATTTTGAGGTAAAAAGGCTGAAATTCCCATTATTTGGGAGCAAAAAGTAAGAAATTTCCCTTATTTTGGGGCAAAATTGCAGAAATTTCACTTACTTCAGCTTAATAAGTCAGGAATTTCCTTATTTTGGTGCAAAAAAGAATGAAATTCCCTTTGTTTTGGGGGAAAAAGAAAAAATTCCACTTATTTAGAGGCAAAAATGCAGAAATTCCCCTTATTTTGGAGCAAAAATGAAGAAATTTCCCTTTTTTTATCGCAAAAAGGTATGCATTCTTCTTATTTTCGGGCAAAAAGGCAGAAATTCCTCGTATTTTGGAGCAAAATTGCAGAAATTCCCCTAATTGTGGGGCAAAAAGGCGGAAATTCCCTATATGTTGGGGCAAAAAGACAGAAATTCTCCTTATTTTGGGGCAAAACTCAGAAATTCCACTTATTTTGGGGCAAAATTGCAGAAATTATACTTATTTCAGAAAAAAGGCAGAAATTTTCTTATTTTGGGGCAAAAACGCAGAAATTTCCCTTATTTTGGGCAAAAATTCAGAAATTCCCCTTATTTTGAGGTAAAAAGGCTGAATTTCCCATTATTTGGGGGCAAAAGGCAGAAATTTCCCTTATTTTGGGGCAACATTGCAGAAATTTCACTTATTTCAGGGAAATAAGTCAGAAATTTTCCTTATTTTGGGGCAAAAATGAAGAAATTCCCTTTGTTTTGGGGGAAAAAGACAGAAATTCCACTTATTTAGAGGCAAAAGCAGAAATTCCCCTTATTTTGGAGCAAAATTGCAGAAATTCCCCTAATTGTGGGGCAAAAAGGGAGAAATTCCCTATATGTTGAAGCAAAAAGATAGAAATTCTTTTTATTTTGGGGCAAAACTCAGAAATTCCACTTATTTTGGGGCAAAATTACAGAAATTTCACTTATTTTGGGGCAAAATTGCAGAAATTTCACATATTTAGGGGCATAATTGCAGAAATTTCACTTATTTCAGAAAAAAAGCAGAAATTTTCTTATTTGGGGGCAAAAATGCAGAAATTTCTATTATTTTGGTAAAAAATTGCAGAAATTTTTCTTATTTTTGGGCAAAAAGGCAGAAATTTACCATATTTTGTGGCAAAAATACAGAAATTCCCCTTATTTTGAGGTAAAAAGGCTGATATTCCTTTTATTTGGGGGCTATAAGGCAGAAATTTCCCTTATTTTGGGGCAAAATTGCAGAAATTTCACTTATTTCAGGGTAATAAGTCAGAAATTTTCCTTATTTTGGGGCAAAAAAGACAGGAATTCCCTTTGTTTTGGGGGAAAAAGGCAGAAATTCCACTTGTTCAGAGGTAAAATAGCAGAAATTCCCCTTATTTTGGAGCAAAAATGAAGAAATTACCCTTTTTTTATGGCAAAAAGGTATGCATTCTTCTTATTTTCGGGCAAAAAGGCAGAAATTCCCCATATTTTGGAGCAAAATTGCAGAAATTCCCTAATTGTAGGGCAAAAAGGCAGAAATTCTCTATATGTTAGGGCAAAACGAAGAAATTCTCCTTATTTTTGGGCAAAACTAAGAAATTCCACTTATTTTGGGGCAAAATTCCAGAAATTTCCCTTATTTTGGGGCAAAATTGCAGAAATTTCACTTATTTTGGGACATAATTGCAGAAATTTCACTTATTTCAGGGAAATAAGGCAGAAATTTTCCTTATTTTGGGGCAAAAAGGCAGAAATTCCTAATATTTTGTGGCAAAAATGCAGAAATTCCCCTTATTTTGAGGTAAAAGGATTGAAATTCCCCTTGTTCGGGGGCAAAAAGTCAGAATTTTCCCTTATTTTGGGGCAAAATTGCAGACATTTCACTTATTTCAGAGTAATAAGTCAGAAATTTTCTTTATTTTGTGGAAAAAAAAGACAGAAATTCCCTTTGTTTTGGGGGGAAAAGACAGAAATTCCACTTATTTATAGGCAAAAAAGCAGAAATTCCCCTTATTTTGGAACAAAATTGCAGAAATTCCCCTAATTGTGGGGCAAAAAGGCAGAAATTCGCTATATGTTAGGGCAAAAAGACAGAAATTCTCTTTATTTTGGGGCAAAACTCAGAAATTCCACTTATTTTGGGGCAAAATTCCAGAAATTCCCCTTATTTTGGGGCAAAAGTGCAGAAAATTCCCCTATTTTGGGGCAAAATTGCAGAAATTTCACTTATTTCAGGGAAAAAAGGCAGAAATTTTTCTTATTTTGGGGCAAAAAGGCAGAAATTCTTAGTATTTTATGGCAAAAATGCAGAAATTCCCCTTATTTTGAGGTAAAAAGGCTAAAATTCCCCTTATTTGGGGGCAAAAAGGCAGAAATTCCTAGTATTTTGGGGCAAAATTGCAGAAATTTCACTTATTTCAGGGTAATAAGTCAGAAATTTTCCTTATTTTGCGGCAAAAAAGACAGAAATTCCCTTTGTTTTGGGGGAAAAAGATAAAAATTCCAATTATTTAGAGGCAAAAAAGCAGAAATTCCACTTAATATGGAGCAAAAATGAAGAAATTTCCCTTTTTTATGGCAAAAAGTTATGCATTCTTCTTATTTTTGGGCAAAAAGGCAGAAATTCCCCATATTTTGGAGCAAAATTGCAGAAATTCTCTAATTGTGGCGTAAAAATGCAGAAATTCCCTATATGTTGGGGCAAAAAGACAGAAATTCTTTTTATTTTAAGGCAAAACTCAGAAATTCCAATTATTTTGGGGCAAAATTCCAGAAATTTCCCTTATTTTGGGGCAAAATTGCAGAAATTCCCCTTATTTTGAGGTAAAAAGGCTGAAATTCCCATTATTTTGGGGCAAAAAGGAAAATTTCAGGAAAAAAAGCAGAAATTTTCTTATTTTGAAGCAAAAAGGCAGAAATTTCTTTTATTTTGGTACAAAATTGCAGAAATTTGTCTTATTTTGGGGCAAAAAGGCAGAAATTTCCCTTATTTTGGGGCAAATATGCCGAAATTCCCCTTATTTTGAGGTAAAAAGGCTGAAATTTCCATTATTTGGGGGCAAAAAGGCAGATATTTCCTTTATTTTGGGGCAAAATTGCAGAAATTTCACTTATATCAGGGTAATATGTCAGAAATTTTCCTTATTTTGTGGAAAAAAATATAGAATTTCCCTTGGTTTTGGGGGAAAAAGACAGAAATTTCACTTACTTAGAGGCAAAAAAGCAGAAATTCCCCTTATTTTGGAGCAAAATTGCAGAAATTCCCCTAAATGTGGGCAAAAGGCAGAAATTCCCTATATGTTGGGGCAAATGGACAAAAATTCTCCTTATTTTGGAGCAAAACTCAGAAATTCCACTTATTTTCAGGGAAAATTCCAAAAATTTCACATATTTTGGGGCAAAATTGCAGAAATTTCACTTATTTTGGGGCAAAATGGCAGAAATTTCACTTATTACAGAAAAAAAAAGCAGAAATTTTATTATTTTGGGGCAAAAAGGCAGAAATTTCTTTTATTTTGGTACAAAATTGCAGAAATATTTCTTTTTTGGGGGCAAAAAGGCAGAAATTTCCCTTATTTTGGGCAAAAATGCAAAAATTCCCCTTATTTTGAGGTAAAAAGGCTGAAATTCCCATTATTTGGGGGCAAAAAGGAAGAAATTTCCCTTATTTTGGGGCAAAATTGCAGAAATTTCACTTATTTCAGGGTAATAAGTCAGAATTTATTTTTATTTTGGGCCAAAAAACAGGAATTACTTTTGTTTTGGGAGAAAAAGATAGAAATTCCACTTATTTAGAGGCAATAAAGCAGAAATTCCCCTTATTTTGGAGCAAAATTGCAGGAATTTTCCTAATTGTGGGGCAAAAAGGCAGAAATTCCCTATATGTTGGGGCAAAAAGATAGAAATTCTCTTTATTTTGGGGCAAAACTCAAAAATTCCACTTCTTTTGGCGCAAAATTTCAGAAATTTCACTTATTTTGGGGCAAAATTGCAGAAATTTCACTTATTTTGGGGCAAAATTGCAGAAATTTCACTTATTTCAGAAAAAAAGCAGAAATTTTCTCATTTGGGGACAAAAAGGCAGAAATTTCTATTATTTTGGTACAAAATTGCAGAAATTTTTCTTATTTTGGGGCAAAAAAATATATATTTCTCACATTTTGTGGCAAAGATACAGAAATCCCCCTTATTTTGAGGTAAAAAGGCTGAAATTCCTTTTATTTGGAGGCAAAAAGGCAGAAATTTCCTTTATTTTGGGGTAAAATTGCAGAAATTTCACTTATTTCAGGGTAATAAGTCAGAAAATTTCCTTATTTTGGGGCCAAAAAGACAGAAATTCCCTTTGTTTTTGAGGAAAAAAACAGAAATTCCACTTGTTTAGAGGCAAAAAAGCAGAAATTCCCCTTATTTTGGTTCAAAACTCAAAAATTCCACTTATTTTGGGGCAAAATTCCAGAAATTTCCCTTATTTTGGGGCAAAATTGCAGAAATTTTATTTATTTTGGGGCAAAATTGCAGAAATTTCACTTATTTCAGAGAAAAAAGGCAGAAATTTTCCTTATTTTGTGGCAAAAAGGTAGATTTCTTATATTTTGTGGCAAAACTGCAGAAATTCCCCTTATTTTGAGGTAAAAAGGCTGAAATTCATCTTATTTGGGGGCAAAAAGGCAGAAATTTTCCTTATTTTGGGCCAAAATTGCAGAAATTTCACTTACTTCAGCGTAATAAGTCAGAAATTTCCTTATTTTGGTGCAAAAAAGACAGAAATTCCCTTTGTTTTGGGGGAAAAATAAAAAATTCCACTTATTTAGAGGCAAAAAGGAAGAAATTCCCCTTATTTTGGAGTAAAAATGAAGAAATTTCCCTTTTTTTAATTGCAAAAAGGTATGCATTCTTCTTATTTTCAGGCAAAAAGGCAGAAATTCCTTGTATTTTGGAGCAAAATTGCAGAAATTCCCCTAATTGTGGGGCAAAAAGGCAGAAATTCCCTATATGTTGGAGCAAAAAGACATAAATTCTCCTTATTTTAGGGCAAAACTCAGAAATTCCACTTATTTTCGGGGAAAATTCCAGAAAATCCCCATATTTTGGAGCAAAATTGCAGAAATTCCCCTAATTGTTGGGCATAAAGGCAGAAATTCCCTATATGTTGGGGCAAAAAGACAGAAATTCTCGTTATTTTTGCGCAAAACTCAGAAATTCCACTTATTTTGGGGCAAAATTCCAGAAATTTCCCTTATTTGGGGGCAAAATTGCAGAAATTTCACTTATTTTTGGGCAAAATTGCAGAAATTTCACTTATTTCAGAAAAAAAGAGAAATTTTCTTATTTTGGGGAAAAAGGCAGAAATTTCTTTTATTTTGGTACAAAATTGCAGAAATTTTTCTTATTTTGGGGCAAAAAGGCAGAAATTTCCCTTATTTCGGGGCCAAATTGCAGAAATTTCACTTATTTCAGGGTAATAAGTCAGAAATTTTCCTTATTTTTGGGCAAAAAAGACAGAAATTCCCTTTCTTTTGGGGGAAAAAGACTGAAATTCCACATTTTTAGAGGCAAAAAAGCAGAAATTCCCTTTATTTTGGAGCAAAAAAGAAGAAATTTTTTTTTTTTTTGTGGCAAAAGGTATTCATTCCTTTTATATTCAGGCTAAAAAGCAGAAATTCCCCGTATTTTGCAGCAAAATTGCAGAAATTCCACTAATTGTGAAGCAAAAAGGCAGTAATTCCCTATATGTTAGGGCAAAAAGACAGAAATTCTCCTTATTTTGGGGCAAAACTCAGAAATTCCACTTATTTTGGGGCAAAATTCCAGAAATTTCCTTATTTTTGGGGCAAAATTGAAGAAATTTCACTTATTTTGGGGCAAAATTGCAGAAATTTCACTTATTTCAGGGAAAAAAAGCAGAAATTTTTTTTATTTTGGGGCAAAAATGCAGAAATTCCTAATATTTTGTGGCAAAAATGCAGAAATTCCCATTATTTTGAGGTAAAAAGTATGAAATTCCCTTATTTGGGGGCAAAAAGGCAGAAATTTCACTTATTTTGGGGCAAAATTTCAGAAATTTCACTTATTTCATGGAAAAAAGCCAGAAATTTTCCTTATTTTGGGGTAAAAACGCAGAAATTCCTAATATTTTGTGGCAAAAATGCAGAAATTCCCCTTATTTTGAGGTAAAAAGGCTGAAATTCCCCTTATTTGGCGGCAAAAAGGCAGAATTTTCCTTATTTTGGGGCAAAATTGCAGAAATTTCACTTATTTCAGAGTAATAAGTCAGAAATTTTCCTTATTTTTGGGCAAAAAAGACAGAAATTCCCTTTGTTTTGGGAAAAAAGACAGAAATTCCACTTATTTAGAGGCAAAAAAGCAGAAATTCCCCTTATTTTGGAGCAATAATGAAGAAATTTCCTTTTTTTATGGCAAAAATGTATGCATTCTTCTTATTTTTGGGCAAAAAGTCAGAAATTCCCCATATTTTGTAGCAAAATTGCAGAAATTCCCCTAATTGTGGGGCAAAAAAGCAGAAATTCCTTATATGATGGGAATCCTCCTTATTTTGGGGCAAAACTCAGAAATTCCACTTATTTTGGGGCAAATTCCAGAAATTTCTCTTATTGTTGGTCATAAAGGCAGAAATTCCCTATATGTTGGTGCAAAAAGACATAAATTCTCGTTATTTTTGGGCAAAACTCAGAAATTCCACTTATTTTGGGGCAAAATTCCAGAAATTTCCTTTATTTGGGGGCAAAATTGCAGAAATTTCACTTATTTTTGGGCAAAATTGCAGAAATTTCACTTATTTCAGAAAAAAAGAGAAATTTTCTTATTTTGGGGCAAAGAGGCAGAAATTTCTTTTATTTTGGTACAAAATTGCAGAAATTTTTCTTATTTTGGGGCAAAAAGGCAGAAATTTTCCTTATTTTGGGGCAAAATTGCAGAAATTTCACTTATTTCAGGGTAATAAGTCAGAAATTTTCCTTATTTTTGGGCAAAAAAGACAGAAATTCCCTTTCTTTTGGGGGAAAAAGACTGAAATCCACATTTTTAGAGGCAAAAAAGCAGAAATTCCCCTTATTTTGGAGCAAAAAAGAAGAAATTTCTTTTTTTTGTGGCAAAAGGTATTCATTCCCCTTATATTCACGCTAAAAAGCAGAAATTCCCCGTATTTTGTAGCAAAATTGCAGAAATTCCACTAATTGTGAAGCAAAAAGGCAGTAATTCCCTATATGTTAGGGCAAAAAGACAGAAATTCTTTTTATTTTGGGGCAAAACTCAGAAATTCCACTTATTTTGGGGCAAAATTCCAGAAATTTCCTTATTTTTGGGGCAAAATTGCAGAAATTTCACTTATTTTGGGGCAAAATTGCAGAAATTTCAATTATTTTAGGGAAAAAGAGCAGAAATTTTTTTATTTTGGGGCAAAAAGGCAGAAATTCCTAATATTTTGTGGCAAAAATGCAGAAATTCCCATTATTTTGTGGTAAAAAGGATGAAATTCCCTTATTTGGGGGCAAAAAGGCAGAAATTTCCCTTATTTTGGGGCAAAATTTCAGAAATTTCACTTATTTCAGGGTAATAAGTCAGAATTTTTCCTTATTTTGTGGCAAACAAGACAGAAATTTCCTCTTTTTGGGGAAAAAGACAGAAATTCCACTTATATAGAGGCAAAAAAGCAGAAATTCTCCTTATTTTGGAGCAAAATGAAGAAATTTCCATTTTTTATGGCACAAAGGTATGCATTCTTTTTATTTTCGAGCACAAAGGCAGAAATTCCCCGTATTTTGGATCAAAATTGCAGAAATTCCCCTAATTGTGGGGAAAAAAGGCAGAAATTCCCTATATATTAAGGGAAAAAGACAGAAATTTTCCTTATTTTGGGGCAAAACTCAGAAATTCCACTTATTTTGTGTCGAAATTCCAGAAATTTCCCTTGTTTTGGGGCAAAATTGCAGAAATTTCTTTTATTTTGGGGCAAAATTGCAAAAATTTTCTTATTTTGGGGCAAAAAGGCAGAAATTTCTTTTATTTTGGTACAAAATTGCAGAAATTTTTCTTATTTTGGTGCAAAAAGGCAGAAATTTCCCATATTTTGGGCCAAAAATGCTGAAATTCCCCTTATTTTGAGGTAAAAATGCTGAAATTCCCCTTATTTGGGGGCAAAATGCAAAAATTTCCCTTATTTTGGAGCAAAATTGCTGAAATTTCACTTATTTCACAGTAATAAGTCAGAAATTTTCCTTATTTTGGGGCAAAAAAGACAGAAATTCCCTTTGTTCGGGAAAAAAAAACAGAATTTCCACTTATTTAGAGGCAAAAAAGGAGAAATTCCCTTTTTTTTGGAGCAAAAATGAAGAAATTTCCCTTTTTTATGGCAAAAAGATATGCATTCTTCTTATTTTCAGGCAAAAAGGCATAAATTCCTCGTATTTTGGAGCAAAATTGCAGAATTTAGAATAATTGTGGGGCAAAAAGGCAGAAATTCCCTTTATGTTGGCGCATAGAGACAGAAATTCTCCTTATTTTGCGGAAGAACTCAGAAATTCCACATATTTTTGGGCAAAATTCCAGAAATTTCCCTTATTTTGGGGCAAAATTGCAGAAATTTCACTTATTTTGGGGAAAAATTGCAGAAATTTCACTTGTTTAAGGGGAAATAGGCAGAAATTTTCCTTATTTTGGGGCAAAAAGGCAAAAATTCCTAATATTTTGTGGCAAAAATGCAGAAATTCTTCTTATTTTGAGGTAAAAAGGCTGAAATTCCCCTTATTTGGGGGCAAAAAGGCCGAAATTTCCCTTATTTTGGGGCAAAATTGCAGAAATTTCACTTATTTCAGGGTAATAATTAAGAAATTTTTCTTATTTTGGGGCAAAAAAGACAGAAATTCCCTTTGTTTTGTGGGAAAAAGACAGAAATTCAACTTATTTAGAGGCAAAATGCAGAAATTCCCCTTTTTGGAGCAAAAATGAAGAAATTTCCATTTTTTCTGGCACAAAGGTTGGCATTCTTCTTATTTTCGTGCAAAAAGGCAGAAATTCCCCGTATTTTGGAGCAAAATTGAAGAAATTCCCCTAATTGTGGGGCAAAAGTGCAGAAATTTCCTATATGTTGGTGCAAAAAGACAGAAATTCTCCTTATTTTGGGGCAAAACTCAGAAATTCCACTTATTTTGGGGCAGAAGTTCAGAAATTTCCCTTATTGTGGGGCAAAATTGCAGAAATTTCACTTATTTTGCGGAAAAATTGCAAATTTAACTTATTTCAGAAAAAAAAAGAAATTTTCTTATTTTGGGGCAAAAAGGCAGAAATTTCTTTTATTTTGGTACAATATTGCAGAAATTTTTCTTATTTTGGGGCAAAAAGGCAGAAATTTCCCATATTTTGGGGCAAAAATGCAGAAATTCCCCTTATTTTGAGGTAAAAAGGCTGATATTCCCCTTATTTGGGGGCAGAAAGGTAGAAATTTCCCTTATTTTGAAGCACAATTGCAGAAATTTCACTTATTTCATGAAAAATAGGCCGAAATTTTCCTTATTTTGGGGCAAAAAGGCAGAAATTCTTAATATTTTGTGGCAAAAATGCAGAAATTCCCCATATTTTGAGGTAAAAAGGCTGAAATTCCCCTTATTTGGGGGCAATAAAACAGAAATTTCCCTTATTTTGGGGCAAAATTGCAGAAATTTCACTTATTTCAAAGAAATAAGTCAGAAATTTTCTTTATTTTTGGGCAAAAAAGAAAGAAATTCCCTGTTTTTTGGGGGGAAAAAGACAGAAATTCCACTTATTTAGAGGCAAAAAAGCAGAAATTCTTCATATTTTGGAGCAAAAATGAAGAAATTTTCCTTTTTTATGGCAAAAAGGTATGCATTCTTCTTATTTTCGGGCAAAAAGGCAGAAATTCCCTGTATTTTGGAGCAAAATTGCAGAAATTCCCCTAATTGTGGGGAAAAAAGGCAGAAATTCCCTATATGTTGGGGAATAAAGACAGAAATTTTTCTTATTTTGGTGCAGAACTCAGAAATTAAAATTATTTTGGGGAAAAATTCGAGAAATTTCCCTTATTTTGGGGCAAAATTGCAGAAATTTCACTTATTTCAGGTAAAATAGGCAGAAATTTTCCTTATTATGTGGCAAAAAGGCAGGAATTCCTAATATTTTGTGGCAAAAATGCAGAAATTCCCCTTATTTAGAGGTAAAAGGCTGAAATTTCCCTTATTTGGGAGCAAAAAGGCAGAAATTTCCCATATTTTAAGGCAAAATTGCAAAAATTTCACTTATTTCAGAATAATAAGTCCGAAATATTCCTTATTTTGGGCAAAAAAGACAGAAATTCCCTTTGTTTTTGGGGGAAAAGACAGAAATTCCACTTATTTAGAGGCAAAAAAGCAGAAATTCCCCTTATTTTGGAGCAAAAATGAAGAAATTTCCCTTTTTTATGGCAAAAAGTTATGCATTCTTCTTATTTTCGGGCAAAAAGGCAGAAATTCCCCGTATTTTGGAGCAAAATTGCAGAAATTTCCCTAATTGTGAAGCAAAAAGGCAGAAATTCCCTATATGATGGGACATAAAGACAGAAATTCTCCTTATTTTGGGGCAAAACTCAGAAATTCCAATTATTTTGGGGCAAAATTTTAGAAATTTCCCTTATTTTGGGGCAAAATTTCAGAAATTTCAATTTTTATGGGACAAAATTGCAGAAATTTCACTTATTTCAAAAAAAAGGATAAATTTTCTTATTTTGGGCTAAAAAGGCAGAGATTTCTTTTATTTTGGTACAAAGTTGCAGAAATTTTTCTTATTTTGGGGCAAAAAGGCAGAAATTTCCCATATTTTGGGGCAAAATGGAGAAAATCCCCTTATTTTGAGGTAAAAAGGCTGAAATTCCCCTTATTTGGGGGCAAAAAGGCAGAAATTTCTCTTATTTAGGGGCAAAATTGCAGAAATTTCACTTATTTCAGGGAAATAAGTCAGAAGTTTTCTTTATTTTGGGGCAAAAAAGACAGAAATTCCCTGTGTTTTGGGGAAAAAAGGCAGAAATTCCACTTATTTAGAGGCAAAAATTTTGGAGCAAAAATGAAGAAATTTTCTTTTTTTATGGCAAAAAGGTATGCATTCTTCTTATTTTGGGGCAAAAAGGCAGAAATTCCCCGTATTTTGAAGCAAAATTGCAAAAATTCCCCTAATTGTGGGGCAAAAAGGCAGAAATTCCCTATATGTTGGGGCATAAAGACAGAAATTCTCCTTATTTTGGTGCAGAACTCAGAAATTAAACTTATTTTGAGGCAAAATTCCCAAAATTTCCCTTATTTTGGGGCAAAATTGCAGAAATTTCACTTATTTCAGGTAAAATAGGCAGAAATTTTCCTTATTTTGGGGCAAAAAGGCAGGAATTCCTAATATTTTGTTGCAAAAATGCAGAAATTCCCCTTATTTTGAGTTAAAAGGCTGAAATTCCCCTTATTGGGGAGCAAAAAGGCAGAAATTTCCCTTATTTTAAGGCAAAATTGCAAAAATTTCACTTATTTCAGGATAATAAGTCAGAAATTTTCCTTATTTTGGGCCTAAAAAGACAGAAATTCCCTTTGTTTTTGTGGGAAAAGACAGAAATTCCACTTATTTAGAGGCAAAAAAGCAGAAATTCCCCTTATTTTGGAGCAAAAATGAAGAAATTTCACTTTTTATGGCAAAAAGTTATGCATTCTTCTTATTTTCGGGCAAAAAGGCCGAAATTCCCCGTATTTTGGAGCAAAATTGCAGAAATTCCCCTAATTGTGAAGCAAAAAGGCAGAAATTCCCTATATGATGGGGCATAAAGACAGAAATTCTCCTTAATTTGGGGCAAAACTCAGAAATTCCACTTATTTTGGGGCAAAATTCCAGAAATTTCCTTTATTTTGGGGCAAAATTTCAGAAATTTCAATTTTTATGGGACAAAATTGCAGAAATTTCACTTATTTCAAAAAAAGGATAAATTTTCTTATTTTGGGCTAAAAAGGCAGAAATTTCTTTTATTTTGGTACAAAGTTGCAGAAATTTTTCGTATTTTGGGGCAAAAGGGCAGAAATTTCCCATATTTTGGGGCAAAAATGCAGAAATTCCCTTTATTTTGTGGTAAAAAGGCTATAATTACCCTTATTTGGGGGCAAAAAGCAGAAATTTCCCTTATTTTGGGCAAAATTGCTGAAATTTCACTTATTTCACGGTAATAAGTCAGAAATTTTCCTTATTTTGGGGCAAAAAATACAGAAATTCCCTTTGTTTGGGAAAAAAAAGACAGAAATTCCACTTATTTAGAGGCAAAAAAGCAGAAATTCCCCTTATTTTGGAGCAAAAATGAAGAAATTTCCCTTTTTTATGGCAAAAAGGTATGCATTCTTCTTACTTTCGGGCAAAAAGGCAGAAATTCCTCGTATTTTAGAGCAAAATTGCAGAATTTCGCATAATTGTGGGGCAAACAGACAGAAATTCCCCATATGTTTGCGCATAGAGACAGAAATTCTCCTTATTTTGCGGCAGAACTCAGAAATTCCACTTATTTTTGTGCAAAATTTCAGAAATTTCCCTTATTTTGGGGCAAAATAGCAGAAATTTCACTTATTTTGGGGAAAAATTGCAGAAATTTCACTTGTTTCAGGGAAAATAGGCAGAAATTTTTCTTATTTTGGGGAAAAAAGGCAGAAATTCCTAATATTTTGTGGCAAAAATGCAGAAATTTCCCTTATTTTGAGGTAAAAAGGCTGAAATTCCCCTTATTTGGGGGCAAAAAGGCAGAAATTTCCCTTATTTTGGGGTAAGTTGCAGAAATTTCACTTACTTCAGCGTAATAAGTCAGAAAATTTCCTTATTTTGGGGCAAAAAAGACAGAAATTCCCTTTGTTTTGTGGGAAAAGACAGAAATTCAACTTATTTAAAAGCAAGAAGCAGAAATTCCCCTTATTTTTGAACAAAAATGAAGAAATTTCCATTTTTTTCTGGCACAATAGTTTGCATTCTTCTTATTTTCGTGCAAAAAGGCAGAAATTCCCCGTATTTTGGAGCAAAATTGAAGAAATTCACCTAATTGTGGGGCAATAGGGCAGAAATTCCCTATATGTTGGGGCAAAAAGACAGAAATTCACCTTATTTTGGGGAAGAACTCAGAAATTACACTTATTTTGGGGCAAAATTCCAGAAATTTCCCTTATTTTGGGGCAAAATAGCAGAAATTTCACTTATTTTGGGGAAAAATTGCAGAAATTTCACTTGTTTCAGGGAAAATAGGCAGAAATTTTTCTTATTTTGGGGAAAAAAGGCAGAAATTCCTAATATTTTGTGGCAAAAATGCAGAAATTTCCCTTATTTTGAGGTAAAAAGGCTGAAATTCCCCTTATTTGGGGGCAAAAAGGCAGAAATTTCCCTTATTTTGGGGTAAGTTGCAGAAATTTCACTTACTTCAGCGAAATAAGTCAGAAAATTTCCTTATTTTGGGGCAAAAAAGACAGAAATTCCTTTTGTTTTGTGGGAAAAAGACAGAAATTCAACTTATATAAAAGCAAGAAGCAGAAATTCCCCTTATTTTTGAACAAAAATGAAGAAATTTCCATTTTTTCTGGCACAAAAGTTTGCATTCTTCTTATTTTCATGCAAAAAGGCAGAAATTCCCCGTATTTTGGAGCAAAATTGAAGAAATTCCCCTAATTGTGGGGCAAAAGGGCAGAAATTCCCTATATGTTGGGGCAAAAAGACAGAAATTCACCTTATTTTGGGGAAGAACTCAGAAATTACACTTATTTTGGGGCAAAATTCCAGAAATTTCCCTTATTTTGGGGCAAAATTGCAGAAATTTCACTTATTTTGGGGAAAAATTGCAGAAATTTAACTTATTTCAGAAAAAAAGAGAAATTTTCTTATTTTGGGGCAAAAAGGCAGAAATTTCTTTTATTTTGGTACAAAATTGCAGAAATTTTTTTTATTTTGGGGCAAAAAGGCAGAAATTTCCCATATTTTGGGGCAAAAATGCAGAAATTCCCCTTATTTTGAGGTACAAAGGCTGAAATTCCCCTTATTTGGGGGCAGAAAGGTAGAAATTTCCCTTATTTTGAAGCAAAATTGCAGAAATTTCACTTATTTAATGGAATATAGGCAGAAATTTTCCTTATTTTGGGGCAAAAAGGCAGGAATTCCTAATATTTTGTGGCAAAAATGCAGAAATTCCCCTTATTTTGAGGTAAAAGGCTGAAATTTCCCTTATTTGGGAGCAAAAATGCAGAAATTTCCCTTATTTTGAGGCAAAATTGCAGAAAATTCACTTATTTCAGGGAAATAAGTCAGAAATTTTCCTTATTTTGTGGCAAAAAAGACAGAAATTCCCTTTGTTTTGGGGGAAAAAAGACAGATATTCTACTTATTTAGAGGCAAAAAAGCAGAAATTCCCCTTATTTTGGAGCAAAAATGAAGAAATTTTCCTTTTTTATGGCAAAAAGGTATGCATTCTTCTTATTTTCGGGCAAAAAGGCACAAAATCCCCGTATTTTGGAGCAAATTTGCAGAAATTCCTCCAACTGTGGGGCAAAAAGTCAGAAATTCCCTATATGTTGGGGCATAAAGACAGAAATTCTCCTTATTGTAGGGAAAGACTCAGAAATTCCACTTATTTTGGGGCAAAATTCCAGAAATTTCCCTTATTTTGTGGCAAAATTGCAGAAATTTCACTTATTTTGGGTCAAAATTGCAGAAATTTCAATTATTTCAGAAAGAAAAGGAGAAATTTTCTTATTTTGGGGCAAAAAGGCAAAAATTTTTTTATTTTGGTACAAAGTTGCAGAAATTTTTCTTATTTTGTGGCAAAAGGGCAGAAATTTCCCATATTTTGGGGCAAAAATGCAGAAATTCCCCTTATTTTGGGGTAAAAAAGCTGAAATTTCCCTTATTTGGGGGCAAAAAGGCAGAAATTTCTCTTATTTTGGGGCAAAATTGCTGAAATTTCACTTATTTCATAATAATAAGTAAGAAATTTCCCTTATTTTGGGGCAAAAAAGATAGAAATTCCCTTTGTTTGGGAAAAAAACAGAAATTCCACTTATTTAGAGGCAAAAAAGCAGAAATTCCCCTTATTTTGGAGCAAAAATGAAGAAATTTCTCTTTTTTATGGCAAAAAGGATGCATTCTTCTTATTTTCGGGCAAAAAGGCAGAAATTACTCGTATTATGGAGCAAAATTGCAGAATTTCGCCTAATTGTGAGGCAAAAGGCAGAAATTCCATATATGTTGTGGTATAAAGACAGAAATTCTCCTTATTTTCGGGCAGAACTGAGAAATTCCACTTATTTTTGGGCAAAATTCCAGAAATTTCCCTTATTTTGGTGCAAAATTGCAGAAATTTCACTTATTTTAGGGCAAAATTGCAGAAATTTCACTTTTTCAGGGAAAATAGGCAGAAATTTTTCTTATTTTGGGGCAAAATGCAGAAATTCCTAGTATTTTGTGGCAAAAATGCAGAAATTCCCCTTATTTTGAGATAAAAAGCTTAAATTCCCCTTATTTGGGGGCAAAAAGGCAGAAATTTCCCTTATTTTGGGGCAAAATTGTAGAAATTTCACTTATTTCAGGGTAATAAGTCAGAAATTTTCCTTATTTTGGGGCAAAAAAGACAGAAATTTCCTTTGTTTAGGGGGAAAAAGACAGAAATTTAACTTATTTAGAGGCAAAAATGCAGAAATTCCCCTTATTTTGGAGCAAAAATGAAGAAATTTCCCTTTTTTATGGCAAAAAGGTATGCATTCTTCTTATTTTCAGGCAAAAAGGCAGAAATACCCCGTATTTTGGAGCAAAATTGCAGAAATTCCCCTAATTGTGGGGCAAAAAGGCAGAAATTCCCTATATGTTGGGGCAAAAAGACAGAAATTCTACTTATTTTGGGGCAAAACTCAGAAATTCCACTATTTTTGAGGCAAAATTTTGATATTTCCCATATTTTGGGGCAAAATTGCAGAAATTTCACTTATTTTGGGACAAAATTGCTGAAATTTCACTTATTTCAGGGTAATAAGTCAGAAATTTTCCTTATTTTGGGGCAAAAAAGACAGAAATTCCCTTTGTTTTGGGAGAAAAAGGAAGAAATTCCACTTATTACAGGCAAAAGTGCAGAAATTCCCCTTATTTTGGAGCAAAATTTCAGAAATTCCCCTAATTGTGGGGCAAAAAGGCAGAAATTCCCTATATGTTGGGGCAACATAACAGGAATTCTCCTTATTTTGGGGGCAAAACTCAGAAATTCCACTTATTTTTGGGCAAAATTCTAAAAAGTTCTCTTTTTTTGGGGCAAAATTGCAGAAATTTCACTTATTCTGGGGCAAAATTGCAGAAATTTCACTGATTTCAGAAAAAAAGCAGAAATTTTCTTATTTGGGGGCAAAAAGGCAGAAATTTGTATTATTTTGGTACAAAATTGCAGAAATTTTTCTTATTTTCGGGCAAAAAGGCAGAAGTTTTCCATATTTTGGGGCAAAAATGCAGAAATTCAACTTATTTTTAGGTAAAAAGGCTGAAATTCCTTTTATTTGTGGGCAAAAAAGCAGAAATTTCACTTATTTTGGGGCAAAATTGCAGAAATTTCACTTATTTCAGAGAAAAGAGGCAGAAATTTTTCTTATATTTGGGCAAAAAGGCAGAAATTCCTAATATTTTGTGCAAAAATGCAGAAATTGCTTTTATTTTGAGGTAAAAAGGCTGAAATTTCCCTATTTGGGGACAAAATGGCAGAAATGTCTCTTATTTTGGGGCAAAATTGCAGAAATTCCCCTAATTGTGGGGCAAAAAGGCAGAAATTCCCTATATGTTGGGGCATAAAGACAGAAATTCTCCTTATTTTGGTGCAGAACTCAGAAATTAAACTTATTTTGAGGCAAAATTTCCGAAATTTCCCTTATTTTGGGGCAAAATTGCAGAAATTTCACTTATTTCAGGTAAAATAGGCAGAAATTTTCCTTATTTTGGGGCAAAAAGGCAGGAATTCCTAATATTTTGTGGCAAAAATGCAGAAATTCCCCTTATTTTGAGTTAAAAGGCTGAAATTCCCCTTATTGGGGAGCAAAAAGGCAGAAATTTCCCTTATTTTAAGGCAAAATTGCAAAAATTTCACTTATTTCAGGATAATAAGTCAGAAATTTTCCTTATTTTGGGCCAAAAAAGACAGAAATTCCCTTTGTTTTTGTGGGATAAGACAGAAATTCCACTTATTTAGAGGCAAAAAAGCAGAAATTCCCCTTATTTTGGAGCAAAAATGAAGAAATTTCACTTTTTATGGCAAAAAGTTATGCATTCTTCTTATTTTCGGGCAAAAAGGCCGAAATTCCCCGTATTTTGGAGCAAAATTGCAGAAATTCCCCTAATTGTGAAGCAAAAAGGCAGAAATTCCCTATATGATGGGGCATAAAGACAGAAATTCTCCTTAATTTGGGGCAAAACTCAGAAATTCCAATTATTTTGGGGCAAAATTCAAGAAATTTCCCTTATTTTGGGGCATAATTTCAGAAATTTCAATTTTTATGGGACAAAATTGCAGAAATTTCACTTATTTCAAAAAAAGGATAAATTTTCTTATTTTTGAGCTAAAAAGGCAGAAATTTCTTTTATTTTGGTACAAAGTTGCAGAAATTTTTCGTATTTTGGGGCAAAAGGGCAGAAATTTCCCATATTTTGGGGCAAAAATGCAGAAATTCCCCTTATTTTGTGGTAAAAAGGCTATAATTACCCTTATTTGGGGGCAAAAAGCAGAAATTTCCCTTATTTTGGGGCAAAATTGCTGAAATTTCACTTATTTCACGGTAATAAGTCAGAAATTTTCCTTACTTTGGGGCAAAAAATACAGAAATTCCCTTTGTTTGGGAAAAAAAAGACAGAAATTCCACTAATTTAGATGCAAAAAAGCAGAAATTCCCCTTATTTTGGAGCAAAAATGAAGAAATTTCCCCTTTTTATGGCAAAAAGGTATGCATTCTTCTTACTTTCGGGCAAAAAGGCAGAAATTCCTTGTATTTTAGAGCATAATTGCAGAATTTCGCATAATTGTGGGGCAAACAGGCAGAAATTCCCTATATGTTTGCGCATAGAGACAGAAATTCTCCTTATTTTGTGGCAGAACTCAGAAATTCCACTTATTTTTGGGCAAAATTCCAGAAATTTCCCTTATTTTGGGGCAAAATAGCAAAAATTTCACTTATTTTGGGGAAAAATTGCAGAAATTTCACTTGTTTCAGGGAAAATAGGCAGAAATTTTTCTTATTTTGGGGAAAAAAGGCAGAAATTCCTAATATTTTGTGGCAAAAATGCAGAAATTTCCCTTATTTTGAGGTAAAAAGGCTGAAATTCCCTTTATTTGGGGGCAAAAAGGCAGAAATTTCCCTTATTTTGGGGTAAGTTGCAGAAATTTCACTTACTTCAGCGTAATAAGTCAGAAAATTTCCTTATTTTGGGGCAAAAAAGACAGAAATTCCCTTTGTTTTGTGGGAAAAAGACAGAAATTCAACTTATTTAAAGGCAAGAAGCAGAAATTCCCGTTATTTTTGAACAAAAATGAAGAAATTTCCATTTTTTCTGGCACAAAAGTTTGCATTCTTCTTATTTTCGTGCAAAAAGGCAGAAATTCCCCGTATTTTGGAGCAAAATTTAAGAAATTCCCCTAATTGTGGGGCAAAAGGGCAGAAATTCCCTATATGTTGGGGCAAAAAGACAGAAATTCACCTTATTTTGGGGAAGAACTCAGAAATTACACTTATTTTGGGGCAAAATTCCAGAAATTTCCCTTATTTTGGGGCAAAATTGCAGAAATTTCACTTATTTTGGGGAAAAATTGCAGAAATTTAACTTATTTCAGAAAAGAAGAGAAATTTTCTTATTTTGGGGCAAATAGGCAGAAATTTCCCATATTTTGGGGCAAAAATGCAGAAATTCCCCTTATTTTGAGGTACAAAGGCTGAAATTCCCCTTATTTGGGGGCAGAAAGATAGAAATTTCCCTTATTTTGAAGCAAAATTGCAGAAATTTCACTTATTTAATGGAATATAGGCAGAAATTTTCCTTATTTTGGGGCAAAAAGGCAGGAATTCCTAATATTTTGTGGCAAAAATGCAGAAATTCCCCTTATTTTGAGGTAAAAGCCTGAAATTTCCCTTATTTGGGAGCAAAAATGCAGAAATTTCCCTTATTTTGAGGCAAAATTGCAGAAAATTCACTTATTTCAGGGAAATAAGTCAGAAATTTTCCTTATTTTGTGGCAAAAAAGACAGAAATTCCCTTTGTTTTGGGGGAAAAAAGACAGATATTCTACTTATTTAGAGGCAAAAAAGCAGAAATTCCCCTTATTTTGGAGCAAAAATGAAGAAATTTTCCTATTTTATGGCAAAAAGGTATGCATTCTTCTTATTTTCGGGCAAAAAGGCACAAATTCCCCGTATTTTGGAGCAAAATTGCAGAAATTCCTCCAATTGTGGGGCAAAAAGGCAGAAATTCCCTATATGTTGGGGCATAAAGACAGAAATTCTCCTTATTGTAGGGAAAAACTCAGAAATTCCACTTATTTTGGGGCAAAATTCCAGAAATTTCCCTTATTTTGTGGCAAAATTGCAGAAATTTCACTTATTGTGGGTCAAAATTGCAGAAATTTCAATTATTTCAGAAAGAAAAGGAGAAATTTTCTTATTTTGGGGCAAAAAGGCAAAAATTTTTTTATTTTGGTACAAAGTTGCAGAAATTTTTCTTATTTTGTGGCAAAAGGGCAGAAATTTCCCATATTTTGGGGCAAAAATGCAGAAATTCCCCTTATTTTGGGGTAAAAAAGCTGAAATTTCCCTTATTTGGGGGCAAAAAGGCAGAAATTTCTCTTATTTTGGGGCAAAATTGCTGAAATTCCACTTATTTCATAATAATAAGTAAGAAATTTCCCTTATTTTGGGGCAAAAAAGATAGAAATTCCCTTTGTTTGGGAAAAAAACAGAAATTCCACTTATTTAGAGGCAAAAAAGCAGAAATTCCCCTTATTTTGGAGCAAAAATGAAGAAATTTCTCTTTTTTATGACAAAAAGTATGCATTCTTCTGATTTTCGGGCAAAAAGGCAGAAATTACTCGTATTATGGAGCAAAATTGCAGAATTTCGCCTAATTGTGAGGCAAAAGTCAGAAATTCCATATATGTTGTGGTATAAAGACAGAAATTCTCCTTATTTTCGGGCAGAACTGAGAAATTCCACTTATTTTTGGGCAAAATTCCAGAAATTTCCCTTATTTTGGTGCAAAATTGCAGAAATTTCACTTATTTTAGGGCAAAATTGCAGAAATTTCACTTTTTCAGGGAAAATAGGCAGAAATTTTTCTTATTTTGGGGCAAAATGCAGAAATTCCTAGTATTTTGTAGCAAAAATGCAGAAATTCCCCTTATTTTGAGAAAAAAAGCTGAAATTCCCCTTATTTGGGGGCAAAAAGGCAGAAATTTCCCTTATTTTGGGGCAAAATTGTAGAAATTTCACTTATTTCAGGGTAATAAGTCAGAAATTTTCCTTATTTTGGGGCAAAAAAGACAGAAATTTCCTTTGTTTAGGGGGAAAAAGACAGAAATTTAACTTATTTAGAGGCAAAAATGCAGAAATTCCCCTTATTTTGGAGCAAAAATGAAGAAATTTCCCTTTTTTATGGCAAAAAGGTATGCATTCTTCTTATTTTCAGGCAAAAAGGCAGAAATACCCCGTATTTTGGAGCAAAATTGCAGAAATTCCCCTAATTGTGGGGCAAAAAGGCAGAAATTCCCTATATGTTGGGGCAAAAAGACAGAAATTCTACTTATTTTGGGGCAAAACTCAGAAATTCCACTATTTTTGAGGCAAAATTTTGATATTTCCCATATTTTGGGGCAAAATTGCAGAAATTTCACTTATTTTGGGACAAAATTGCAGAAATTTCACTTATTTCAGGGTAATAAGTCAGAAATTTTCCTTATTTTGGGGCAAAAAAGACAGAAATTCCCTTTGTTTTGGGAGAAAAAGGAAGAAATTCCACTTATTACAGGCAAAAGTGCAGAAATTCCCCTTATTTTGGAGCAAAATTTCAGAAATTCCCCTAATTGTGGGGCAAAAAGGCAGAAATTCCCTATATGTTGGGGCAACATAACAGGAATTCTCCTTATTTTGGGGGCAAAACTCAGAAATTCCACTTATTTTTGGGCAAAATTCCAGAAAGTTCTCTTTTTTTGGGGCAAAATTGCAGAAATTTCACTTATTCTGGGGCAAAATTGCAGAAATTTCACTGATTTCAGAAAAAAAGCAGAAATTTTCTTATTTGGGGGCAAAAAGGCAGAAATTTGTATTATTTTGGTACAAAATTGCAGAAATTTTTCTTATTTTCGGGCAAAAAGGCAGAAATTTTCCATATTTTGGGGCAAAAATGCAGAAATTCAACTTATTTTAAGGTAAAAAGGCTGAAATTCCTTTTATTTGTGGGCAAAAACCAGAAATTTCACTTATTTTGGGGCAAAATTGCAGAAATTTCACTTATTTCAGAGAAAAGAGGCAGAAATTTTTCTTATATTTGGGCAAAAAGGCAGAAATTCCTAATATTTTGTGCAAAAATGCAGAAATTGCTCTTATTTTGAGGTAAAAAGGCTGAAATTTCCCTATTTGGGGACAAAATGGCAGAAATGTCCCTTATTTTGGGGCAAAATTGCAGAAATTCCCCTAATTGTGGGGCAAAAAGGCAGAAATTCCCTATATGTTGGGGCATAAAGACAGAAATTCTCCTTATTTTGGTGCAGAACTCAGAAATTAAACTTATTTTGAGGCAAAATTCCCGAAATTTCCCTTATTTTGGGGCAAAATTGCAGAAATTTCACTTATTTCAGGTAAAATAGGCAGAAATTTTCCTTATTTTGGGGCAAAAAGGCAGGAATTCCTAATATTTTGTGGCAAAAATGCAGAAATTCCCCTTATTTTGAGTTAAAAGGCTGAAATTCCCCTTATTGGGGAGCAAAAAGGCAGAAATTTCCCTTATTTTAAGGCAAAATTGCAAAAATTTCACTTATTTCAGGATAATAAGTCAGAAATTTTCCTTATTTTGGGCCAAAAAAGACAGAAATTCCCTTTGTTTTTGTGGGATAAGACAGAAATTCCACTTATTTAGAGGCAAAAAAGGAGAAATTCCCCTTATTTTGGAGCAAAAATGAAGAAATTTCACTTTTTATGGCAAAAAGTTATGCATTCTTCTTATTTTCGGGCAAAAAGGCCGAAATTCCCCGTATTTTGGAGCAAAATTGCAGAAATTCCCCTAATTGTGAAGCAAAAAGGCAGAAATTCCCTATATGATGGGGCATAAAGACAGAAATTCTCCTTAATTTGGGGCAAAACTCAGAAATTCCAATTATTTTGGGGCAAAATTCCAGAAATTTCCCTTATTTTGGGGCAAAATTTCAGAAATTTCAATTTTTATGGGACAAAATTGCAGAAATTTCACTTATTTCAAAAAAAGGATAAATTTTCTTATTTTTGAGCTAAAAAGGCAGAAATTTCTTTTATTTTGGTACAAAGTTGCAGAAATTTTTCGTATTTTGGGGCAAAAGGGCAGAAATTTTCCATATTTTGGGGCAAAAATGCAGAAATTCCCCTTATTTTGTGGTAAAAAGGCTATAATTACCCTTATTTGGGGGCAAAAAGCAGAAATTTCCCTTATTTTGGGGCAAAATTGCTGAAATTTTACTTATTTCACGGTAATAAGTCAGAAATTTTCCTTATTTTGGGGCAAAAAATACAGAAATTCCCTTTGTTTGGGAAAAAAAGACAGAAATTCCACTTATTTAGAGGCAAAAAAGCAGAAATTCCCCTTATTTTGGAGCAAAAATGAAGAAATTTCCCTTTTTTATGGCAAAAAGTTATGCATTCTTCTTACTTTCGGGCAAAAAGGCAGAAATTCCTCGTATTTTAGAGCAAAATTGCAGAATTTCGCATAATTGTGGGGCAAACAGGCAGAAATTCCCTATATGTTTGCGCATAGAGACAGAAATTCTCCTTATTTTGCGGCAGAACTCAGAAATTCCACTTATTTTTGGGCAAAATTCCAGAAATTTCCCTTATTTTGGGGCAAAATAGCAGAAATTTCACTTATTTTGGGGAAAAATTGCAGAAATTTCACTTGTCTCAGGGAAAATAGGCAGAAATTTTTCTTATTTTGGGGAAAAAAGGCAGAAATTCCTAATATTTTGTGGCAAAAATGCAGAAATTTCCCTTATTTTGAGGTAAAAAGGCTGAAATTCCCTTTATTTGGGGGCAATAAGGCAGAAATTTCCCTTATTTTGGGGTAAGTTACAGAAATTTCACTTACTTCAGCGTAATAAGTCAGAAAATTTCCTTATTTTGGGGCAAAAAAGAAAGAAATTCCCTTTGTTTTGTGGGAAAAAGACAGAAATTCAACTTATTTAAAGGCAAGAAGCAGAAATTCCCCTTATTTTTGAACAAAAATGAAGAAATTTCCATTTTTTCTGGCACAAAAGTTTGCATTCTTCTTATTTTCGTGCAAAAAGGCAGAAATTCCCCGTATTTTGGAGCAAAATTGAAGAAATTCCCCTAATTGTGGGGCAAAAGGGCAGAAATTCCCTATATGTTGGGGCAAAAAGACAGAAATTCACCTTATTTTGGGGAAGAACTCAGAAATTACACTTATTTTGGGGCAAAATTCCAGAAATTTCCCTTATTTTGGGGCAAAATTGCAGAAATTTCACTTATTTTGGGGAAAAATTGCAGAAATTTAACTTATTTCAGAAAAAAAGAGAAATTTTCTTATTTTGGGGCAAAAAGGCAGAAATTTCTTTTATTTTGGTACAAAATTGCAGAAAATTTTTTTATTTTTAGGCAAAAAGGCAGAAATTTCCCATATTTTGGGGCAAAAATGCAGAAATTCCCCTTATTTTGAGGTACAAAGGCTGAAATTCCCCTTATTTGGGGGCAGAAAGGTAGAAATTTCCCTTATTTTGAAGCAAAATTGCAGAAATTTCACTTATTTAATGGAATATAGGCAGAAATTTTCCTTATTTTGAGGCAAAAAGGCAGGAATTCCTAATATTTTGTGGCAAAAATGCAGAAATTCCCCTTATTTTGAGGTAAAAGGCTGAAATTTCCCTTATTTGGGAGCAAAAATGCAGAAATTTCCCTTATTTTGAGGCAAAATTGCAGAAAATTCACTTATTTCAGGGAAATAAGTCAGAAATTTTCCTTATTTTGTGGCAAAAAAGACAGAAATTCCCTTTGTTTTGGGGGAAAAAAGACAGATATTCTACTTATTTAGAGGCAAAAAAGCAGAAATTCCCCTTATTTTGGAGCAAAAATGAAGAAATTTTCCTTTTTTATGGCAAAAAGGTATGCATTCTTCTTATTTTCGGGCAAAAAGGCAGAAATTCCCCGTATTTTGGAGCAAAATTGCAGAAATTCCTCCAATTGTGGGGCAAAAAGGCAGAAATTCCCTATATGTTGGGGCATAAAGACAGAAATTCTCCTTATTGTAGGGAAAAACTCAGAAATTCCACTTATTTTGGGGCAAAATTCCAGAAATTTCCCTTATTTTGTGGCAAAATTGCAGAAATTTCACTTATTTTGGGTCAAAATTGCAGAAATTTCAATTATTTCAGAAAGAAAAGGAGAAATTTTCTTATTTTGGGGCAAAAAGGCAAAAATTTTTTTATTTTGGTACAAAGTTGCAGAAATTTTTCTTATTTTGTGGCAAAAGGGCAGAAATTTCCCATATTTTGGGGCAAAAATGCAGAAATTCCCCTTATTTTGGGGTAAAAAAGCTGAAATTTCCCTTATTTGGGGGCAAAAAGGCAGAAATTTCTCTTATTTTGGGGCAAAATTGCTGAAATTTCACTTATTTCATAATAATAAGTCAGAAATTTCCCTTATTTTAGGGCATAAAAGATAGAAATTCCCTTTGTTTGGGAAAAAACAGAAATTCCACTTATTTAGAGGCAAAAAAGCAGAAATTCCCCTTATTTTGGAGCAAAAATGAAGAAATTTCTCTTTTTTATGACAAAAAGTATGCATTCTTCTTATTTTCGGGCAAAAAGGCAGAAATTACTCGTATTATGGAGCAAAATTGCAGAATATCGCCTAATTGTGAGGCAAAAGGCAGAAATTCCATATATGTTGTTGTATAAAGACAGAAATTCTCCTTATTTTCGGATAGAAATGAGAAATTCCACTTATTTTTGGGCAAAATTCCAGAAATTTCCCTTATTTTGGTGCAAAATTGCAGAAATTTCACTTATTTTAGGGCAAAATTGCAGAAATTTCACTTTTTCAGGGAAAATAGGCAGAAATTTTTCTTATTTTGGGGCAAAATGCAGAAATTCCTAGTATTTTGTGGCAAAAATGCAGAAATTCCCCTTATTTTGAGATAAAAATCTTAAATTCCCCTTATTTGGGGGCAAAAAGGCAGAAATTTCTCTTATTTTGGGGCAAAATTGTAGAAATTTCACTTATTTCAGGGTAATAAGTCAGAAATTTTCCTTATTTTGGGGCAAAAAAGACAGAAATTTCCTTTGTTTAGGGGGAAAAAGACAGAAATTTAACTTATTTAGAGGCAAAAATGCAGAAATTCCCCTTATTTTGGAGCAAAAATGAAGAAATTTCCCTTTTTTATGGCAAAAAGGTATGCATTCTTCTTATTTTCAGGCAAAAAGGCAGAAATACCCCGTATTTTGGAGCAAAATTGCAGAAATTCCCCTAATTGTGGGGCAAAAAGGCAGAAATTCCCTATATGTTGGGGCAAAAAGACAGAAATTCTACTTATTTTGGGGCAAAACTCAGAAATTCCACTATTTTTGAGGCAAAATTTTGATATTTCCCATATTTTGGGGCAAAATTGCAGAAATTTCACTTATTTTGGGACAAAATTGCAGAAATTTCACTTATTTCAGGGTAATAAGTCAGAAATTTTCCTTATTTTGGGGCAAAAAAGACAGAAATTCCCTTTGTTTTGGGAGAAAAAGGAAGAAATTCCACTTATTACAGGCAAAAGTGCAGAAATTCCCCTTATTTTGGAGCAAAATTTCAGAAATTCCCCTAATTGTGGGGCAAAAAGGCAGAAATTCCCTATATGTTGGGGCAACATAACAGGAATTCTCCTTATTTTGGGGGCAAAACTCAGAAATTCCACTTATTTTTGGGCAAAATTCTAGAAAGTTCTCTTTTTTTGGGGCAAAATTGCAGAAATTTCACTTATTCTGGGGCAAAATTGCAGAAATTTCACTGATTTCAGAAAAAAAGCAGAAATTTTCTTATTTGGGGGCAAAAAGGCAGAAATTTGTATTATTTTGGTACAAAATTGCAGAAATTTTTCTTATTTTCGGGCAAAAAGGCAGAAATTTTCCATATTTTGGGGCAAAAATGCAGAAATTCAACTTATTTTAAGGTAAAAAGGCTGAAATTCCTTTTATTTGTGGGCAAAAAAGCAGAAATTTCACTTATTTTGGGGCAAAATTGCAGAAATTTCACTTATTTCAGAGAAAAGAGGCAGAAATTTTTCTTATATTTGGGCAAAAAGGCAGAAATTCCTAATATTTTGTGCAAAAATGCAGAAATTGCTCTTATTTTGAGGTAAAAAGGCTGAAATTTCCCTATTTGGGGACAAAATGGCAGAAATGTCCCTTATTTTGGGGCAAAATTGCAGAAATTCCCCTAATTGTGGGGCAAAAAGGCAGAAATTCCCTATATGTTGGGGCATAAAGACAGAAATTCTCCTTATTTTGGTGCAGAACTCAGAAATTAAACTTATTTTGAGGCAAAATTCCCGAAATTTCCCTTATTTTGGGGCAAAATTGCAGAAATTTCACTTATTTCAGGTAAAATAGGCAGAAATTTTCCTTATTTTGGGGCAAAAAGGCAGGAATTCCTAATATTTTGTGGCAAAAATGCAGAAATTCCCCTTATTTTGAGTTAAAAGGCTGAAATTCCCCTTATTGGGGAGCAAAAAGGCAGAAATTTCCCTTATTTTAAGGCAAAATTGCAAAAATTTCACTTATTTCAGGATAATAAGTCAGAAATTTTCCTTCTTTTGGGCCAAAAAAGACAGAAATTCCCTTTGTTTTTGTGGGATAAGACAGAAATTCCACTTATTTAGAGGCAAAAAAGCAGAAATTCCCCTTATTTTGGAGCAAAAATGAAGAAATTTCACTTTTTATGGCAAAAAGTTATGCATTCTTCTTATTTTCGGGCAAAAAGGCCGAAATTCCCCGTATTTTGGAGCAAAAGTGCAGAAATTCCCCTAATTGTGAAGCAAAAAGGCAGAAATTCCCTATATGATGGGGCATAAAGACAGAAATTCTCCTTAATTTGGGGCAAAACTCAGAAATTCCAATTATTTTGGGGCAAAATTCCAGAAATTTCCCTTATTTTGGGGCAAAATTTCAGAAATTTCAATTTTTATGGGACAAAATTGCAGAAATTTCACTTATTTCAATAAAAGGATAAATTTTCTTATTTTGGGCTAAAAAGGCAGAAATTTCTTTTATTTTGGTACAAAGTTGCAGAAATTTTTCGTATTTTGGGGCAAAAGGGCAGAAATTTTCCATATTTTGGGGCAAAAATGCAGAAATTCCCCTTATTTTGTGGTAAAAAGGCTATAATTACCCTTATTTGGGGGCAAAAAGCAGAAATTTCCCTTATTTTGGGGCAAAATTGCTGAAATTTCACTTATTTCACGGTAATAAGTCAGAAATTTTCCTTATTTTGGGGCAAAAAATACAGAAATTCCCTTTGTTTGGGAAAAAAAGACAGAAATTCCACTTATTTAGATGCAAAAAAGCAGAAATTCCCCTTATTTTGGAGCAAAAATGAAGAAATTTCCCTTTTTTATGGCAAAAAGGTATGCATTCTTCTTACTTTCGGGCAAAAAGGCAGAAATTCCTCGTATTTTAGAGCAAAATTGCAGAATTTCGCATAATTGTGGGGCAAACAGGCAGAAATTCCCTATATGTTTGCGCATAGAGACAGAAATTCTCCTTATTTTGCGGCAGAACTCAGAAATTCCACTTATTTTTGGGCAAAATTCCAGAAATTTCCCTTATTTTGGGGCAAAATAGCAGAAATTTCACTTATTTTGGGGAAAAATTGCAGAAATTTCACTTGTTTCAGGGAAAATAGGCAGAAATTTTTCTTATTTTGGGGAAAAAAGGCAGAAATTCCTAATATTTTGTGGCAAAAATGCAGAAATTTCCCTTATTTTGAGGTAAAAAGGCTGAAATTCCCTTTATTTGGGGGCAAAAAGGCAGAAATTTCCCTTATTTTGGGGTAAGTTGCAGAAATTTCACTTACTTCAGCGTAATAAGTCAGAATATTTCCTTATTTTGGGGCAAAAAAGACAGAAATTCCCTTTGTTTTGTGGGAAAAAGACAGAAATTCAACTTATTTAAAGGCAAGAAGCAGAAATTCCCGTTATTTTTGAACAAAAATGAAGAAATTTCCATTTTTTCTGGCACAAAAGTTTGCATTCTTCTTATTTTCGTGCAAAAAGGCAGAAATTCCCCGTATTTTGGAGCAAAATTGAAGAAATTCCCCTAATTGTGGGGCAAAAGGGCAGAAATTCCCTATATGTTGGGGCAAAAAGACAGAAATTCACCTTATTTTGGGGAAGAACTCAGAAATTACACTTATTTTGGGGCAAAATTCCAGAAATTTCCCTTATTTTGGGGCAAAATTGCAGAAATTTCACTTATTTTGGGGAAAAATTGCAGAAATTTAACTTATTTCAGAAAAAAAGAGAAATTTTCTTATTTTGGGGCAAAAAGGCAGAAATTTCTTTTATTTTGGTACAAAATTGCAGAAATTTTTTTTATTTTGGGGCAAAAAGGCAGAAATTTCCCATATTTTGGGGCAAAAATGCAGAAATTCCCCTTATTTTGAGGTACAAAGGCTGAAATTCCCCTTATTTGGGGGCAGAAAGGTAGAAATTTCCCTTATTTTGAAGCAAAATTGCAGAAATTTCACTTATTTAATGGAATATAGGCAGAAATTTTCCTTATTTTGGGGCAAAAAGGCAGGAATTCCTAATATTTTGTGGCAAAAATGCAGAAATTCCCCTTATTTTGAGGTAAAAGGCTGAAATTTCCCTTATTTGGGAGCAAAAATGCAGAAATTTCCCTTATTTTGAGGCAAAATTGCAGAAAATTCACTTATTTCAAAGAAATAAGTCAGAAATTTTCCTTATTTTGTGGCAAAAAAGACAGAAATTCCCTTTGTTTTGGGGGAAAAAAGACAGATATTCTACTTATTTAGAGGCAAAAAAGCAGAAATTCCCCTTATTTTGGAGCAAAAATGAAGAAATTTTCCTATTTTATGGCAAAAAGGTATGCATTCTTCTTATTTTCGGGCAAAAAGGCACAAATTCCCCGTATTTTGGAGCAAAATTGCAGAAATTCCTCCAATTGTGGGGCAAAAAGGCAGAAATTCCCTATATGTTGGGGCATAAAGACAGAAATTCTCCTTATTGTAGGGAAAAACTCAGAAATTCCACTTATTTTGGGGCAAAATTCCAGAAATTTCCCTTATTTTGTGGCAAAATTGCAGAAATTTCACTTATTGTGGGTCAAAATTGCAGAAATTTCAATTATTTCAGAAAGAAAAGGAGAAATTTTCTTATTTTGGGGCAAAAAGGCAAAAATTTTTTTATTTTGGTACAAAGTTGCAGAAATTTTTCTTATTTTGTGGCAAAAGGGCAGAAATTTCCCATATTTTGGGGCAAAAATGCAGAAATTCCCCTTATTTTGGGGTAAAAAAGCTGAAATTTCCCTTATTTGGGGGCAAAAAGGCAGAAATTTCTCTTATTTTGGGGCAAAATTGCTGAAATTCCACTTATTTCATAATAATAAGTAAGAAATTTCCCTTATTTTGGGGCAAAAAAGATAGAAATTCCCTTTGTTTGGGAAAAAAACAGAAATTCCACTTATTTAGAGGCAAAAAAGCAGAAATTCCCCTTATTTTGGAGCAAAAATGAAGAAATTTCTCTTTTTTATGACAAAAAGTATGCATTCTTCTGATTTTCGGGCAAAAAGGCAGAAATTACTCGTATTATGGAGCAAAATTGCAGAATTTCGCCTAATTGTGAGGCAAAAGTCAGAAATTCCATATATGTTGTGGTATAAAGACAGAAATTCTCCTTATTTTCGGGCAGAACTGAGAAATTCCACTTATTTTTGGGCAAAATTCCAGAAATTTCCCTTATTTTGGTGCAAAATTGCAGAAATTTCACTTATTTTAGGGCAAAATTGCAGAAATTTCACTTTTTCAGGGAAAATAGGCAGAAATTTTTCTTATTTTGGGGCAAAATGCAGAAATTCCTAGTATTTTGTAGCAAAAATGCAGAAATTCCCCTTATTTTGAGAAAAAAAGCTGAAATTCCCCTTATTTGGGGGCAAAAAGGCAGAAATTTCCCTTATTTTGGGGCAAAATTGTAGAAATTTCACTTATTTCCGGGTAATAAGTTAGAAATTTTCCTTATTTTGGGGCAAAAAAGACAGAAATTTCCTTTGTTTAGGGGGAAAAAGACAGAAATTTAACTTATTTAGAGGCAAAAATGCAGAAATTCCCCTTATTTTGGAGCAAAAATGAAGAAATTTCCCTTTTTTATGGCAAAAAGGTATGCATTCTTCTTATTTTCAGGCAAAAAGGCAGAAATACCCCGTATTTTGGAGCAAAATTGCAGAAATTCCCCTAATTGTGGGGCAAAAAGGCAGAAATTCCCTATATGTTGGGGCAAAAAGACAGAAATTCTACTTATTTTGGGGCAAAACTCAGAAATTCCACTATTTTTGAGGCAAAATTTTGATATTTCCCATATTTTGGGGCAAAATTGCAGAAATTTCACTTATTTTGGGACAAAATTGCAGAAATTTCACTTATTTCAGGGTAATAAGTCAGAAATTTTCCTTATTTTGGGGCAAAAAAGACAGAAATTCCCTTTGTTTTGGGAGAAAAAGGAAGAAATTCCACTTATTACAGGCAAAAGTGCAGAAATTCCCCTTATTTTGGAGCAAAATTTCAGAAATTCCCCTAATTGTGGGGCAAAAAGGCAGAAATTCCCTATATGTTGGGGCAACATAACAGGAATTCTCCTTATTTTGGGGGCAAAACTCAGAAATTCCACTTATTTTTGGGCAAAATTCCAGAAAGTTCTCTTTTTTTGGGGCAAAATTGCAGAAATTTCACTTATTCTGGGGCAAAATTGCAGAAATTTCACTGATTTCAGAAAAAAAGCAGAAATTTTCTTATTTGGGGGCAAAAAGGCAGAAATTTGTATTATTTTGGTACAAAATTGCAGAAATTTTTCTTATTTTCGGGCAAAAAGGCAGAAATTTTCCATATTTTGGGGCAAAAATGCAGAAATTCAACTTATTTTAAGGTAAAAAGGCTGAAATTCCTTTTATTTGTGGGCAAAAAAGCAGAAATTTCACTTATTTTGGGGCAAAATTGCAGAAATTTCACTTATTTCAGAGAAAAGAGGCAGAAATTTTTCTTATATTTGGGCAAAAAGGCAGAAATTCCTAATATTTTGTGCAAAAATGCAGAAATTGCTCTTATTTTGAGGTAAAAAGGCTGAAATTTCCCTATTTGGGGACAAAATGGCAGAAATGTCCCTTATTTTGGGGCAAAATTGCAGAAATTCCCCTAATTGTGGGGCAAAAAGGCAGAAATTCCCTATATGTTGGGGCATAAAGACAGAAATTCTCCTTATTTTGGTGCAGAACTCAGAAATTAAACTTATTTTGAGGCAAAATTCCCGAAATTTCCCTTATTTTGGGGCAAAATTGCAGAAATTTCACTTATTTCAGGTAAAATAGGCAGAAATTTTCCTTATTTTGGGGCAAAAAGGCAGGAAATCCTAATATTTTGTGGCAAAAATGCAGAAATTCCCCTTATTTTGAGTTAAAAGGCTGAAATTCCCCTTATTGGGGAGCAAAAAGGCAGAAATTTCCCTTATTTTAAGGCAAAATTGCAAAAATTTCACTTATTTCAGGATAATAAGTCAGAAATTTTCCTTCTTTTGGGCCAAAAAAGACAGAAATTCCCTTTGTTTTTGTGGGATAAGACAGAAATTCCACTTATTTAGAGTCAAAAAAGGAGAAATTCCCCTTATTTTGGAGCAAAAATGAAGAAATTTCACTTTTTATGGCAAAAAGTTATGCATTCTTCTTATTTTCGGGCAAAAAGGCCGAAATTCCCCGTATTTTGGAGCAAAATTGCAGAAATTCCCCTAATTGTGAAGCAAAAAGGCAGAAATTCCCTATATGATGGGGCATAAAGACAGAAATTCTCCTTAATTTGGGGCAAAACTCAGAAATTCCAATTATTTTGGGGCAAAATTCCAGAAATTTCCCTTATTTTGGGGCAAAATTTCAGAAATTTCAATTTTTATGGGACAAAATTGCAGAAATTTCACTTATTTCAAAAAAAGGATAAATTTTCTTATTTTTGAGCTAAAAAGGCAGAAATTTCTTTTATTTTGGTACAAAGTTGCAGAAATTTTTCGTATTTTGGGGCAAAAGGGCAGAAATTTTCCATATTTTGGGGCAAAAATGCAGAAATTCCCCTTATTTTGTGGTAAAAAGGCTATAATTACCCTTATTTGGGGGCAAAAAGCAGAAATTTCCCTTATTTTGGGGCAAAATTGCTGAAATTTTACTTATTTCACGGTAATAAGTCAGAAATTTTCCTTATTTTGGGGCAAAAAATACAGAAATTCCCTTTGTTTGGGAAAAAAAGACAGAAATTCCACTTATTTAGAGGCAAAAAAGCAGAAATTCCCCTTATTTTGGAGCAAAAATGAAGAAATTTCCCTTTTTTATGGCAAAAAGGTATGCATTCTTCTTACTTTCGGGCAAAAAGGCAGAAATTCCTCGTATTTTAGAGCAAAATTGCAGAATTTCGCATAATTGTGGGGCAAACAGGCAGAAATTCCCTATATGTTTGCGCATAGAGACAGAAATTCTCCTTATTTTGCGGCAGAACTCAGAAATTCCACTTATTTTTGGGCAAAATTCCAGAAATTTCCCTTATTTTGGGGCAAAATAGCAGAAATTTCACTTATTTTGGGGAAAAATTGCAGAAATTTCACTTGTTTCAGGGAAAATAGGCAGAAATTTTTCTTATTTTGGGGAAAAAAGGCAGAAATTCCTAATATTTTGTGGCAAAAATGCAGAAATTTCCCTTATTTTGAGGTAAAAAGGCTGAAATTCCCTTTATTTGGGGGCAATAAGGCAGAAATTTCCCTTATTTTGGGGTAAGTTACAGAAATTTCACTTACTTCAGCGTAATAAGTCAGAAAATTTCCTTATTTTGGGGCAAAAAAGAAAGAAATTCCCTTTGTTTTGTGGGAAAAAGACAGAAATTCAACTTATTTAAAGGCAAGAAGCAGAAATTCCCCTTATTTTTGAACAAAAATGAAGAAATTTCCATTTTTTCTGGCACAAAAGTTTGCATTCTTCTTATTTTCATGCAAAAAGGCAGAAATTCCCCGTATTTTGGAGCAAAATTGAAGAAATTCCCCTAATTGTGGGGCAAAAGGGCAGAAATTCCCTATATGTTGGGGCAAAAAGACAGAAATTCACCTTATTTTGGGGAAGAACTCAGAAATTACACTTATTTTGGGGCAAAATTCCAGAAATTTCCCTTATTTTGGGGCAAAATTGCAGAAATTTCACTTATTTTGGGGAAAAATTGCAGAAATTTAACTTATTTCAGAAAAAAAGAGAAATTTTCTTATTTTGGGGCAAAAACGCAGAAATTTCTTATATTTTGGTACAAAATTGCAGAAAATTTTTTTATTTTTAGGCAAAAAGGCAGAAATTTCCCATATTTTGGGGCAAAAATGCAGAAATTCCCCTTATTTTGAGGTACAAAGGCTGAAATTCCCCTTATTTGGGGGCAGAAAGGTAGAAATTTCCCTTATTTTGAAGCAAAATTGCAGAAATTTCACTTATTTAATGGAATATAGGCAGAAATTTTCCTTATTTTGGGGCAAAAAGGCAGGAATTCCTAATATTTTGTGGCAAAAATGCAGAAATTCCCCTTATTTTGAGGTAAAAGGCTGAAATTTCCCTTATTTGGGAGCAAAAATGCAGAAATTTCCCTTATTTTGAGGCAAAATTGCAGAAAATTCACTTATTTCAGGGAAATAAGTCAGAAATTTTCCTTATTTTGTGGCAAAAAAGACAGAAATTCCCTTTGTTTTGGGGGAAAAAAGACAGATATTCTACTTATTTAGAGGCAAAAAAGCAGAAATTCCCCTTATTTTGGAGCAAAAATGAAGAAATTTTCCTTTTTTATGGCAAAAAGGTATGCATTCTTCTTATTTTCGGGCAAAAAGGCAGAAATTCCCCGTATTTTGGAGCAAAATTGCAGAAATTCCTCCAATTGTGGGGCAAAAAGGCAGAAATTCCCTATATGTTGGGGCATAAAGACAGAAATTCTCCTTATTGTAGGGAAAAACTCAGAAATTCCACTTATTTTGGGGCAAAATTCCAGAAATTTCCCTTATTTTGTGGCAAAATTGCAGAAATTTCACTTATTTTGGGTCAAAATTGCAGAAATTTCAATTATTTCAGAAAGAAAAGGAGAAATTTTCTTATTTTGGGGCAAAAAGGCAAAAATTTTTTTATTTTGGTACAAAGTTGCAGAAATTTTTCTTATTTTGTGGCAAAAGGGCAGAAATTTCCCATATTTTGGGGCAAAAATGCAGAAATTCCCCTTATTTTGGGGTAAAAAAGCTGAAATTTCCCTTATTTGGGGGCAAAAAGGCAGAAATTTCTCTTATTTTGGGGCAAAATTGCTGAAATTTCACTTATTTCATAATAATAAGTCAGAAATTTCCCTTATTTTAGGGCAAAAAAGATAGAAATTCCCTTTGTTTGGGAAAAAACAGAAATTCCACTTATTTAGAGGCAAAAAAGCAGAAATTCCCCTTATTTTGGAGCAAAAATGAAGAAATTTCTCTTTTTTATGACAAAAAGTATGCATTCTTCTTATTTTCGGGCAAAAAGGCAGAAATTACTCGTATTATGGAGCAAAATTGCAGAATATCGCCTAATTGTGAGGCAAAAGGCAGAAATTCCATATATGTTGTTGTATAAAGACAGAAATTCTCCTTATTTTCGGATAGAAATGAGAAATTCCACTTATTTTTGGGCAAAATTCCAGAAATTTCCCTTATTTTGGTGCAAAATTGCAGAAATTTCACTTATTTTAGGGCAAAATTGCAGAAATTTCACTTTTTCAGGGAAAATAGGCAGAAATTTTTCTTATTTTGGGGCAAAATGCAGAAATTCCTAGTATTTTGTGGCAAAAATGCAGAAATTCCCCTTATTTTGAGATAAAAATCTTAAATTCCCCTTATTTGGGGGCAAAAAGGCAGAAATTTCTCTTATTTTGGGGCAAAATTGTAGAAATTTCACTTATTTCAGGGTAATAAGTCAGAAATTTTCCTTATTTTGGGGCAAAATACAGAAATTTCCTTTGTTTAGGGGGAAAAAGACAGAAATTTAACTTATTTAGAGGCAAAAATGCAGAAATTCCCCTTATTTTGGAGCAAAAATGAAGAAATTTCCCTTTTTTATGGCAAAAAGGTATGCATTCTTCTTATTTTCAGGCAAAAAGGCAGAAATACCCCGTATTTTGGAGCAAAATTGCAGAAATTCCCCTAATTGTGGGGCAAAAAGGCAGAAATTCCCTATATGTTGGGGCAAAAAGACAGAAATTCTACTTATTTTGGGGCAAAACTCAGAAATTCCACTATTTTTGAGGCAAAATTTTGATATTTCCCATATTTTGGGGCAAAATTGCAGAAATTTCACTTATTTTGGGACAAAATTGCAGAAATTTCACTTATTTCAGGGTAATAAGTCAGAAATTTTCCTTATTTTGTGGCAAAAAAGACAGAAATTCCCTTTGTTTTGGGAGAAAAAGGAAGAAATTCCACTTATTACAGGCAAAAGTGCAGAAATTCCCCTTATTTTGGAGCAAAATTTCAGAAATTCCCCTAATTGTGGGGCAAAAAGGCAGAAATTCCCTATATGTTGGGGCAACATAACAGGAATTCTCCTTATTTTGGGGGCAAAACTCAGAAATTCCACTTATTTTTGGGCAAAATTCCAGAAAGTTCTCTTTTTTTGGGGCAAAATTGCAGAAATTTCACTTATTCTGGGGCAAAATTGCAGAAATTTCACTGATTTCAGAAAAAAAGCAGAAATTTTCTTATTTGGGGGCAAAAAGGCAGAAATTTGTATTATTTTGGTACAAAATTGCAGAAATTTTTCTTATTTTCGGGCAAAAAGGCAGAAATTTTCCATATTTTGGGGCAAAAATGCAGAAATTCAACTTATTTTTAGGTAAAAAGGCTGAAATTCCTTTTATTTGTGGGCAAAAAAGCAGAAATTTCACTTATTTTGGGGCAAAATTGCAGAAATTTCACTTATTTCAGAGAAAAGAGGCAGAAATTTTTCTTATATTTGGGCAAAAAGGCAGAAATTCCTAATATTTTGTGCAAAAATGCAGAAATTGCTCTTATTTTGAGGTAAAAAGGCTGAAATTTCCCTATTTGGGGACAAAATGGCAGAAATGTCCCTTATTTTGGGGCAAAATTGCAGAAATTCCCCTAATTGTGGGGCAAAAAGGCAGAAATTCCCTATATGTTGGGGCATAAAGACAGAAATTCTCCTTATTTTGGTGCAGAACTCAGAAATTAAACTTATTTTGAGGCAAAATTCCCGAAATTTCCCTTATTTTGGGGCAAAATTGCAGAAATTTCACTTATTTCAGGTAAAATAGGCAGAAATTTTCCTTATTTTGGGGCAAAAAGGCAGGAATTCCTAATATTTTGTGGCAAAAATGCAGAAATTCCCCTTATTTTGAGTTAAAAGGCTGAAATTCCCCTTATTGGGGAGCAAAAAGGCAGAAATTTCCCTTATTTTAAGGCAAAATTGCAAAAATTTCACTTATTTCAGGATAATAAGTCAGAAATTTTCCTTCTTTTGGGCCAAAAAAGACAGAAATTCCCTTTGTTTTTGTGGGATAAGACAGAAATTCCACTTATTTAGAGGCAAAAAAGCAGAAATTCTCCTTATTTTGGAGCAAAAATGAAGAAATTTCACTTTTTATGGCAAACAGTTATGCATTCTTCTTATTTTCGGGCAAAAAGGCCGAAATTCCCCGTATTTTGGAGCAAAAGTGCAGAAATTCCCCTAATTGTGAAGCAAAAAGGCAGAAATTCCCTATATGATGGGGCATAAAGACAGAAATTCTCCTTAATTTGGGGCAAAACTCAGAAATTCCAATTATTTTGGGGCAAAATTCCAGAAATTTCCCTTATTTTGGGGCAAAATTTCAGAAATTTCAATTTTTATGGGACAAAATTGCAGAAATTTCACTTATTTCAATAAAAGGATAAATTTTCTTATTTTGGGCTAAAAAGGCAGAAATTTCTTTTATTTTGGTACAAAGTTGCAGAAATTTTTCGTATTTTGGGGCAAAAGGGCAGAAATTTTCCATATTTTGGGGCAAAAATGCAGAAATTCCCCTTATTTTGTGGTAAAAAGGCTATAATTACCCTTATTTGGGGGCAAAAAGCAGAAATTTCCCTTATTTTGGGGCAAAATTGCTGAAATTTCACTTATTTCACGGTAATAAGTCAGAAATTTTCCTTATTTTGGGGCAAAAAATACAGAAATTCCCTTTGTTTGGGAAAAAAAGACAGAAATTCCACTTATTTAGAGGCAAAAAAGCAGAAATTCCCCTTATTTTGGAGCAAAAATGAAGAAATTTCCCTTTTTTATGGCAAAAAGGTATGCATTCTTCTTACTTTCGGGCAAAAAGGCAGAAATTCCTCGTATTTTAGAGCAAAATTGCAGAATTTCGCATAATTGTGGGGCAAACAGGCAGAAATTCCCTATATGTTTGCGCATAGAGACAGAAATTCTCCTTATTTTGCGGCAGAACTCAGAAATTCCACTTATTTTTGGGCAAAATTCCAGAAATTTCCCTTATTTTGGGGCAAAATAGCAGAAATTTCACTTATTTTGGGGAAAAATTGCAGAAATTTCACTTGTTTCAGGGAAAATAGGCAGAAATTTTTCTTATTTTGGGGAAAAAAGGCAGAAATTCCTAATATTTTGTGGCAAAAATGCAGAAATTTCCCTTATTTTGAGGTAAAAAGGCTGAAATTCCCTTTATTTGGGGGCAAAAAAGCAGAAATTTCCCTTATTTTGGGGTAAGTTACAGAAATTTCACTTACTTCAGCGTAATAAGTCAGAAAATTTCCTTATTTTGGGGCAAAAAAGACAGAAATTCCCTTTGTTTTGTGGGAAAAAGACAGAAATTCAACTTATTTAAAGGCAAGAAGCAGAAATTCCCCTTATTTTTGAACAAAAATGAAGAAATTTCCATTTTTTCTGGCACAAAAGTTTGCATTCTTCTTATTTTCGTGCAAAAAGGCAGAAATTCCCCGTATTTTGGAGCAAAATTGAAGAAATTCCCCTAATTGTGGGGCAAAAGGGCAGAAATTCCCTATATGTTGGGGCAAAAAGACAGAAATTCACCTTATTTTGGGGAAGAACTCAGAAATTACACTTATTTTGGGGCAAAATTCCAGAAATTTCCCTTATTTTGGGGCAAAATTGCAGAAATTTCACTTATTTTGGGGAAAAATTGCAGAAATTTAACTTATTTCAGAAAAAAAGAGAAATTTTCTTATTTTGGGGCAAAAAGGCAGAAATTTCTTTTATTTTGGTACAAAATTGCAGAAATTTTTTTTATTTTGGGGCAAAAAGGCAGAAATTTCCCATATTTTGGGGCAAAAATGCAGAAATTCCCCTTATTTTGAGGTACAAAGGCTGAAATTCCCCTTATTTGGGGGCAGAAAGGTAGAAATTTCCCTTATTTTGAAGCAAAATTGCAGAAATTTCACTTATTTAATGGAATATAGGCAGAAATTTTCCTTATTTTGGGGCAAAAAGGCAGGAATTCCTAATATTTTGTGGCAAAAATGCAGAAATTCCCCTTATTTTGAGGTAAAAGGCTGAAATTTCCCTTATTTGGGAGCAAAAATGCAGAAATTTCCCTTATTTTGAGGCAAAATTGCAGAAAATTCACTTATTTCAGGGAAATAAGTCAGAAATTTTCCTTATTTTGTGGCAAAAAAGACAGAAATTCCCTTTGTTTTGGGGGAAAAAAGACAGATATTCTACTTATTTAGAGGCAAAAAAGCAGAAATTCCCCTTATTTTGGAGCAAAAATGAAGAAATTTTCCTTTTTTATGGCAAAAAGGTATGCATTCTTCTTATTTTCGGGCAAAAAGGCAGAAATTCCTCGTATTTTAGAGCAAAATTGCAGAATTTTGCATAATTGTGGGGCAAACAGGCAGAAATTCCCTATATGTTTGCGCATAGAGACAGAAATTCTCCTTATTTTGTGGCAGAACTCAGAAATTCCACTTATTTTTGGGCAAAATTCCAGAAATTTCCCTTATTTTGGGGCAAAATAGCAGAAATTTCACTTATTTTGGGGAAAAATTGCAGAAATTTCACTTGTTTCAGGGAAAATAGGCAGAAATTTTTCTTATTTTGGGGAAAAAAGGCAGAAATTCCTAATATTTTGTGGCAAAAATGCAGAAATTTCCCTTATTTTGAGGTAAAAATGCTGAAATTCCCTTTATTTGGGGGCAAAAAGGCAGAAATTTCCCTTATTTTCGGGTAAGTTGCAGAAATTTCACTTACTTCAGCGTAATAAGTCAGAAAATTTCCTTATTTTGGGGCAAAAAAGACAGATATTCCCTTTGTTTTGTAGGAAAAAGACAGAAATTCAACTTATTTAAAGGCAAGAAGCAGCAATTCCCCTTATTTTTGATCAAAAATGAAAAAATTTCCATTTTTTCTGGCACAAAAGTTTGCATTCTTTTTATTTTCGTGCAAATAGGCAGAAATTCCCCGTATTTTGGAGCATAATTGAAGAAATTCCCCTAATTGTGGGGCAAAAGGGCAGAAATTCCCTATATGTTGGGGCAAAAAGACAGAAATTCACCTTATTTTGGGGAAGAACTCAGAAATTACACTTATTTTGGGGCAAAATTCCAGAAATTTCCCTTATTTTGGGGCAAAATTGCAGAAATTTCACTTATTTTGGGGAAAAATTGCAGAAATTTAACTTATTTCAGAAAAAAAGAGAAATTTTCTTATTTTGGGGCAAAAAGGCAGAAATTTCTTTTATTTTGGTACAAAATTGCAGAAATTTTTTTTATTTTGGGGCAAAAAGGCAGAAATTTCCCATATTTTGGGGCAAAAATGCAGAAATTCCCCTTATTTTGAGGTACAAAGGCTGAAATTCCCCTTATTTGGGGGCAGAAAGGTAGAAATTTCCCTTATTTTGAAGCAAAATTGCAGAAATTTCACTTATTTAATGGAATATAGGCAGAAATTTTCCTTATTTTGGGGCAAAAAGGCAGGAATTCCTAATATTTTGTGGCAGAAATGCAGAAATTCCCCTTATTTTGAGGTAAAAGGCTGAAATTTCCCTTATTTGGGAGCAAAAATGCAGAAATTTCCTTTATTTTGAGGCAAAATTGCAGAAAATTCACTTATTTCAGGGAAATAAGTCAGAAATTTTCCTTATTTTGTGGCAAAAAAGACAGAAATTCCCTTTGTTTTGGGGGAAAAAAGACAGATATTCTACTTATTTAGAGGCAAAAAAGCAGAAATTCCCCTTATTTTGGAGCAAAAATGAAGAAATTTTCCTTTTTTATGGCAAAAAGGTATGCATTCTTCTTATTTTCGGGCAAAAAGGCAGAAATTCCCCGTATTTTGGAGCAAAATTGCAGAAATTCCTCCAATTGTGGGGCAAAAAGGCAGAAATTCCCTATATGTTGGGGCATAAAGACAGAAATTCTCCTTATTGTAGGGAAAAACTCAGAAATTCCACTTATTTTGGGGCAAAATTCCAGAAATTTCCCTTATTTTGTGGCAAAATTGCAGAAATTTCACTTATTTTGGGTCAAAATTGCAGAAATTTCAATTATTTCAGAAAGAAAAGGAGAAATTTTCTTATTTTGGGGCAAAAAGGCAAAAATTTTTTTATTTTGGTACAAAGTTGCAGAAATTTTTCTTATTTTGTGGCAAAAGGGCAGAAATTTCCCATATTTTGGGGCAAAAATGCAGAAATTCCCCTTATTTTGGGGTAAAAAAGCTGAAATTTCCCTTATTTGGGGGCAAAAAGGCAGAAATTTCTCTTATTTTGGGGCAAAATTGCTGAAATTTCACTTATTTCATAATAATAAGTCAGAAATTTCCCTTATTTTGGGGCAAAAAAGATAGAAATTCCCTTTGTTTGGGAAAAAAACAGAAATTCCACTTATTTAGAGGCAAAAAAGAAGAAATTCCCCTTATTTTGGAGCAAAAATGAAGAAATTTCTCTTTTTTATGGCAAAAAGGATGCACTCTTCTTATTTTCGGGTAAAAAGGCAGAAATTACTCGTATTATGGAGCAAAATTGCAGAATTTCGCCTAATTGTGAGGCAAAAGGCAGAAATTCCATATATGTTGTGGTATAAAGACAGAAATTCTCCTTATTTTCTGGCAGAACTGAGAAATTCCACTTATTTTTGGGCAAAATTCCAGAAATTTCCCTTATTTTGGTGCAAAATTGCAGAAATTTCACTTATTTTAGGGCAAAATTGCAGAAATTTCACTTTTTCAGGGAAAATAGGCAGAAATTTTTCTTATTTTGGGGCAAAATGCAGAAATTCCTAGTATTTTGTGGCAAAAATGCAGAAATTCCCCTTATTTTGAGAAAAAAAGCTGAAATTCCCCTTATTTGGGGGCAAAAAGGCAGAAATTTCCCTTATTTTGGGGCAAAATTGTAGAAATTTCACATATTTCAGGGTAATAAGTCAGAAATTTTCCTTATTTTGGGGCAAAAAAGACAGAAATTTCCTTTGTTTAGGGGGAAAAAGACAGAAATTTAACATATTTAGAGGCAAAAATGCAGAAATTCCCCTTATTTTGGAGCAAAAATGAAGAAATTTCCCTTTTTTATGGCAAAAAGGTATGCATTCTTCTTATTTTCAGGCAAAAAGGCAGAAATACCCCGTATTTTGGAGCAAAATTGCAGAAATTCCCCTAATTGTGGGGCAAAAAGGCAGAAATTCCCTATATGTTGGGGCAAAAAGACAGAAATTCTACTTATTTTGGGGCAAAACTCAGAAATTCCACTATTTTTGAGGCAAAATTTTGATATTTCCCATATTTTGGGGCAAAATTGCAGAAATTTCACTTATTTTGGGACAAAATTGCAGAAATTTCACTTATTTCAGGGTAATAAGTCAGAAATTTTCCTTATTTTGTGGCAAAAAAGACAGAAATTCCCTTTGTTTTGGGAGAAAAAGGAAGAAATTCCACTTATTACAGGCAAAAGTGCAGAAATTCCCCTTATTTTGGAGCAAAATTTCAGAAATTCCCCTAATTGTGGGGCAAAAAGGCAGAAATTCCCTATATGTTGGGGCAACATAACAGGAATTCTCCTTATTTTGGGGGCAAAACTCAGAAATTCCACTTATTTTTGGGCAAAATTCCAGAAAGTTCTCTTTTTTTGGGGCAAAATTGCAGAAATTTCACTTATTCTGGGGCAAAATTGCAGAAATTTCACTGATTTCAGAAAAAAAGCAGAAATTTTCTTATTTGGGGGCAAAAAGGCAGAAATTTGTATTATTTTGGTACAAAATTGCAGAAATTTTTCTTATTTTCGGGCAAAAAGGCAGAAATTTTCCATATTTTGGGGCAAAAATGCAGAAATTCAACTTATTTTAAGGTAAAAAGGCTGAAATTCCTTTTATTTGTGGGCAAAAAAGCAGAAATTTCACTTATTTTGGGGCAAAATTGCAGAAATTTCACTTATTTCAGAGAAAAGAGGCAGAAATTTTTCTTATATTTGGGCAAAAAGGCAGAAATTCCTAATAATTTGTGCAAAAATGCAGAAATTGCTCTTATTTTGAGATAAAAAGGCTGAAATTTCCCTATTTGGGGACAAAATGGCAGAAATGTCCCTTATTTTGGGGCAAAATTGCAGATATTCCCCTAATTGTGGGGCAAAAAGGCAGAAATTCCCTATATGTTGGGGCATAAAGACAGAAATTCTCCTTAATTTGGGGCAAAACTCAGAAATTAAACTTATTTTGAGGCAAAATTCCCGAAATTTCCCTTATTTTGGGGCAAAATTGCAGAAATTTCACTTATTTCAGGTAAAATAGGCAGAAATTTTCCTTATTTTGGGGCAAAAAGGCAGGAATTCCTAATATTTTGTGGCAAAAATGCAGAAATTCCCCTTATTTTGAGTTAAAAGGCTGAAATTCCCCTTATTGGGGAGCAAAAAGGCAGAAATTTCCCTTATTTTAAGGCAAAATTGCAAAAATTTCACTTATTTCAGGATAATAAGTCAGAAATTTTCCTTATTTTAGGCCAAAAAAGACAGAAATTCCCTTTGTTTTTGTGGGATAAGACAGAAATTCCACTTATTTAGAGGCAAAAAAGCAGAAATTCCCCTTATTTTGGAGCAAAAATGAAGAAATTTCACTTTTTGTGGCAAAAAGTTATGCATTCTTCTTATTTTCGGGCAAAAAGGCCGAAATTCCCCGTATTTTGGAGCAAAATTGCAGAAATTCCCCTAATTGTGAAGCAAAAAGGCAGAAATTCCCTATATGATGGGGCATAAAGACAGAAATTCTCCTTAATTTGGGGCAAAACTCAGAAATTCCAATTATTTTGGGGCAAAATTCCAGAAATTTCCCTTATTTTGGGGCAAAATTTCAGAAATTTCAATTTTTATGGGACAAAATTGCAGAAATTTCACTTATTTCAAAAAAAGGATAAATTTTCTTATTTTGGGCTAAAAAGGCAGAAATTTCTTTTATTTTGGTACAAAGTTGCAGAAATTTTTCGTATTTTGGGGCAAAAGGGCAGAAATTTTCCATATTTTGGGGCAAAAATACAGAAATTCCCCTTATTTTGTGGTAAAAAGGCTATAATTACCCTTATTTGGGGGCAAAAAGCAGAAATTTCCCTTATTTTGGGGCAAAATTGCTGAAATTTCACTTATTTCATGGTAATAAGTCAGAAATTTTCCTTATTTTGGGGCAAAAAATACAGAAATTCCCTTTGTTTGGGAAAAAAAATACAGAAATTCCACTTATTTAGAGGCAATAAAGCAGAAATTCCTTTTATTTTGGAGCGAAAACGAAAAAATTTTCCTTTTTTATGGCAAAAAGGTATGCATTCTACTTATTTTCGGGCAAAAAGGCAGAAATTCCCCGTATTTTGGAGCAAAATTGCAGAAATTCCCCTAATTGTAAGGCAAAAATGCAGAAATTCCCTATATGTTGGGGCAAAAAGACAGAAATTATTCTTATTTTGGTGTAAAACTCATAAATTCCACTTACTTTGGGGCAAAATTCCAGAAATTTCCCTTATTTTGGGGCAAATTTGCAGAAATTTCACTTATTTTGGGGCAAAATTGCAGATATTTCACTTATTTCAGAAAAAAAGGAGAAATTTTATTATTTTGGGGCAAAAAGGCAGAAATTTCTTTTATTTTGGTACAAAATTGCAGAAATTTTTCTTATTTTGGAGCAAAAAGGCAGAAATTTCCATATTTTGGGGCAAAAATACAGAAATTCCCCTTATTTTGAGGTATAATGGCTGAAATTCCCCTTATTTGGGGGAAAAAAGGCAGAAATTTCCCTTATTTTGGGGCAAAATTGCAGAAATTTCACTTGTTTCAGGGTAATAAGTCAGAATTTTTTTTTCATTTTGGGGCAAAAAATACAGAAATTCACTTTGATTTGGGAGAAAAGACAGAAATTCCACTTATTTAGAGGCAAAAAAGCAGAAATTCCCCTTATTTTGGAGCAAAAATAAAGAAATTTTCCTTATTTATGGCAAAAAGGTATGCATTCTTCTTATTTTCGGGCAAAAAGGCAGAAATTCCTTGTATATTGGAGAAAAATTGCAGAAATTCCCCTAATTGTGAGGCAAAAAGGCATAAATTCCCTATATGTTAGGACAGAAATACAGAAATTCTCCTTATTTTGGGACAGAACTGGAAATTAAACTTATTATGGGGCAAAATTCCAGAAATTTCCCTTATTTTGGGACAAAAATGCAGAAATTTCACTTATTTTGGGGCAAAATTGCAGAAATTTCACTTATTTCCGGGAAAATAGGCAGAAATTTTCTTTATTTTGGGGCAAAAAGGCAGAAATTCCTAATATTTTGTGGCAAAAATGCAGAAATTCCCCTTATTTTGAGGTAAAAAGGCTGAAATTCCCTTTATTTGTGGGCAAAAAGGCAGAAATTTCTTTTATTTTGGGGCAAAATTGCAAAAATTTCACTTATTTCAGAATAGTAAGTCAGAAATTTTCCTTATTTTGGGGCAAAAAAGACAGAAATTCCCTTTGTTTTTGGAGAAAAAAGAGAAATTCCACTTATGTAGAGGCCAAAAAGCAGAAATTCCCCTTATTTTGGAGCAAAAATGAAGAAATTTCCCTTTTTTATGGCAAAAAGGTAAGCATTCTTCTTATTTTCGGGCAAAAAGGCAGAAATTCCCCGTATTTTGGAGCAAAATTGCAGAAATTCCCCTATTTGTGAAGGTAAATGCAGAAATTCCCTATATGTTGGGGCATAAAGACAGAAATTCTCCTTATTTTGAAGCAAAACTCAGAAATTCCACTTATTTTTGGGCAAAATTCCAGAAATTTCCCTTATTTTGGGGCAAAATTGCAGAAATTTCACTTATTTCAGAATAGTAAGTCAGAAATTTTCCTTATTTTGGGGCAAAAAAGACAGAAATTCCCTTTGTTTTTGGAGGAAAAAGAGAAATTCCACTTATTTAGAGGCCAAAAAGCAGAAATTCCCCTTATTTTGGAGCAAAAATGAAGAAATTTCCCTTTTTTATGACAAAAAGTTATGCATTCTTCTTATTTTCGGGCAAAAAGTCAGAAATTCCCCGTATTTTGGAGCAAAATTGCAGAAATTCCCCTATTTGTGAAACAAAATGCAGAAATTCCCTATATGTTGGGGCATAAAGACAGAAATTCTCCTTATTTTGAAGCAAAACTCAGAAATTCCACTTATTTTTGGGCATAATTCTAGAAATTTCCCTTATTTTGGGGCAAAATTGCAGAAATTTTACTTATTTTGGGGCAAAATTACAGAAATTTCACTTATTTCAAAAAAAGGAGAAATTTACTTATTTTGGGGCAAAAAGGCAGAAATTTCTATTATTTTGGTACAAAGTTGCAGAAATTTTTCTTATTTTGGGGCACAAGGGCAGATATTTCCCATATTTTGGGGAAAATGTAGAAATTCCCCTTATTTTGAGGTAAAAAGGCTGAAATTCCCCTTATTTGGGGGCAAAAAGGCAGAAATTTCTCTTATTTTGGGGCAAAATTGCTGAAATTTCACTTATTTCACGGTAATAAGTCAGAAATTTTCTTTATTTTGGGGCAAAAAAGACAGAAATTCCCTTTGTTTGGGAAAAAAATTCCACTTATTTAGAGGCAAAATAGTAGAAATTCCCTTTATTTTGGAGCAAAAATAAAGAAATTTCCCTTTTTTATGACAAAAAGGTATGCATTCTTCTTATTTTCGGGCAAAAGCAGAAATTCGTTGTATTTTGGAGCAAAATTGCAGAATTTCGCCTAATTGTGGGGCAAAAAGGCAGAAATTCCCTATATGTTGGGGCATAAAGACAGAAATCTCCTTATTTTGGGGCAGACCTCAGAAATTCCACTTATTTTTGGGCAAAATTCCAGAAATTTCCCTTATTTTGGGTCAAATTTGCAGAAATTTCACTTATTTTGGGGCAAAATTGCAGAAATTTCACTTATTTCCAAAATATAGGCAAAAATTTTTCTTATTTTCGGGCAAAAAAGGAGAAATTCTTAATATTTTGTGGCAAAAATGCAGAAATTTTCCTTATTCTGAGTTAAAAAGGCTGATATTCTCTTTATTTGGGGGAAAAAGGCAGAAATTTCTTTTATTTTTGTGCAAAATTGCAGAAATTTCACTTATTTCAGAATAATAAGTCAGAAATTTTCCTTATTTTGGGGCAAAAAAGACAGAAATTCCCTTTGTTTTTGGAGAAAAAAGACAGAAATTTCACTTATTTAGAGGCCAAAAAGCAGAAATTCCTTTTATTTTGGAGCGAAAATGAAGAAATTTCCCTTTTTTATGGCAAAAATGTATGCATTCTTCTTATTTTCGGGCAAAAAGGCAGAAATACCCTGTATTTTGGAGCAAAATTGCAGAAATTCCCCTATTTGTGAAGCAAAATGCAGAAATTCCCTATATGTTGGGGCATAAAGACAGAAATTCTCCTTATTTTGAAGCAAAACTCAGAAATTCCACTTATTTTTGGGCAAAATTCCAGAAATTTCCCTTATTTTGGGGCAAAATTGCAGAAATTTCACTTTTTATGGGACAAAATTGCAGAAATTTCACTTATTTCAAAAAAAGGAGAAATTTTCTTATTTTGGGGCAAAAAGACAGAAATTTCTATTATTTTGGTACAAAGTTGCAGATATTTTTCTTATTTGGGGGCAAAAGGTCAGAACTTTCCCATATTTTGGGGAAAATGCAGAAATTGCCCTTATTTTGAGGTAAAAGGCTGAAATTCCCCTTATTTGGGGGCAAAAAGTCAGAAATTTCTCATATTTTGGGGCAAAATTGCGTAAATTTCACTTATTTCATGGTAATAAGTCAGAAATTTTTTTTATTTTAGGGCAAAAAAGACAGAAATTCCCTTTGTTTTTGGAGGAAAAAGACAGAAATTCCACTTATTTAGAGGCCAAAAAGCAGAAATTCCCATTATTTTGGAGCAAAAATGAAGAAATTTCCCTTTTTTATGGCAAAAAGTTATGCATTCTTCTTATTTTCGGGCAAAAAGACAGAAATTCCCTGTATTTTGGAGCAAAATTGCAGAAATTCCTCTAATTTTGGGGCCAAATGCAGAAATTTCCTATAGTTGGGGCATAAAGACAGAAATATTCTTCATTTTGGCGCAGAACTCAGAAATTCCACTTATTTTGGTGCAAAATTCCAGAAATTTCCCATATTTTGGGGCAAAATTGCAGAAATTTCACTTATTTTGGGGCAAAATTGCAGAAATTTCACTTATTTCAGGGAAAATAGGCAGAAATTTCCCTTATTTTGAGGCAAAAAGGCAGAAATTCCTAATATTTTTTTGGCCAAAATGCAGAAATTCCCCTTATTTTGAGGTAAAAAGGCTGAAATTCCCCTTACTTGGGGGCAAAAAGGCAGAAATTACCCTTATTTTAGGGCAAAATTGCAGAAATTTCACTTATTTCAGGGTAATAAGTCAGAAATTTTCCTTTTTTTGGGGCAAAAAAGAGAGAAATTCCCTTTGTTTTGGGGGAAAAAGACAGAAATTCCACTTATTTGGAGGCAATAAAGCAGAAATTTCTTTTATTTTGGAGCAAAAACGAAGAAATTTTTCTATTTTATGGCAAAAAGGTATGCATTCTACTTATTTTCGGGCAAAAAGACAGAAATTCCCCGTATTTTGGAGCAAAATTGCAGAAATTCCCCTAATTGTAAGGCAAAAAGGCAGAAATTCCCTATATGTTGGGGCAGAAAGACAGAAATTATTCTTATTTTGGGGTAAAACTCATAAATTCCACTTATTTTGGGGCAAAATTCCAGAAATTTCCCTTATTTTGGGGCAAATTTGCAGAAATTTCACTTATTTTGGGGCAAAATTGCAGATATTTCACTTATTTCAGAAAAAAAAGGAGAAATTTTATTATTTTGGGGCAAAAATGCAGAAATTTCTTTTATTTTGGTACAAAATTGAAGAAATTTTTCTTATTTTGGAGCAAAAAGGCAGAAATTTCCATATTTTGGGGCAAAAATGCAGAAATTCCCCTTATTTTGAGGTATAATGGCTGAAATTCCCCTTATTTGGGGGCAAAAAGGCAGAAATTTCCCTTATTTTGGGGCAAAATTGCAGAAATTTCACTTATTTCAGGGTAATAAGTCAGAAATTTTTTTTATTTTGGGGCAAAAAATACAGAAATTCACTTTTATTTGGGAGAAAAGACAGAAATTCCACTTATTTAGAGGCAAAAAGCAGAAATTCCCCTTATTTTGGAGCAAAAATAAAGAAATTTTCCTTATTTATTGCAAAAATGTATGCATTCTTCTTATTTTCGGGCAAAAAGGAAGAAATTCCTTGTATATTGGAGATAAATTGCAGAAATTCCCCTAATTGTGAGGCAAAAAGGCATAAATTCCCTATATGTTGGGGAAGAAAGACAGAAATTCTCCTTATTTTGGGGCAGAACTCAGAAATTAAACTTATTATGGGGCAAAATTCTAGAAATTTCCCTAATTTTGGGGCAAAAATGCAGAAATTTCACTTATTTTGGGGCAAAATTGCAGAAATTTCACTTATTTCAGGGAAAATAAGCAGAAATTTTCTTTATTTTGGGGCAAAAAGCCAGAAATTTTTAATATTTTGTGGCAAAAATGCAGAAATTCCCCTTATTTTGAGGTAAAAAGGCTGAAATTCCCCTTATTTGTGGGCAAAAAGGCAGAAATTTTTTTTTATTTTAAGGCAAAATTGCAGAAATTTCACTTATTTCAGAATAATAAGTCAGAAATTTTCCTTATTTTGGGGCAAAAAAGACAGAAATTCCCTTTGTTTTTGGAGGAAAAAGACAGAAATTCCACTTATTTAGAGGCCAAAAAGCAGAAATTCCCATTATTTTGGAGCAAAAATAAAGAAATTTCCATTTTTTATGGCAAAAAGGTATGCATTCTTCTTATTTTCGGGCAAAAAGACAGAAATTCCCTGTATTTTGGAGCAAAATTGCAGAAATTCCTCTAATTTTGGGGCCAAATGCAGAAATTTCCTATAGTTGGGGCATAAAGACAGAAATATTCTTCATTTTGGGGCAGAACTCAGAAATTCCACTTATTTTGGTGCAAAATTCCAGAAATTTCCCATATTTTGGGGAAAAATTGCAGAAATTTCACTTATTTTGGGGCAAAATTGCAGAAATTTCACTTATTTCAGGGAAAATAGGCAGAAATTTCCCTTATTTTGAGGCAAAAAGGCAGAAATTCTTAATATTTTTTTGGCAAAAATGCAGAAATTCCCCTTATTTTGCAGTAAAAAGGCTGAAATTTCTCTTACTTGGGGTCAAAAAGGCAGAAATTACCCTTATTTTAGGGCAAAATTGCAGTAATTTCACTTATTTCAGAATAGTAAGTCAGAAATTTTCCTTATGTTGGGGCAAAAAAGACAGAAATTCCCTTTGTTTTTGGAGGAAAAAGAGAAATTCCACTTATTTAGAGGCCAAAAAGCAGAAATTCCCCTTATTTTGGAACAAAAATGAAGAAATTTCCCTTTTTTATGGCAAAAAGGTATGCATTCTTCTTATTTTCGGGCAAAAAGGCAGAAATACCCCGTATTTTGGAGCAAAATTGCAGAAATTCCCCTATTTGTGAAGCAAAATGCAGAAATTCCCTATATGTTGGGGCATAAAGACAGAAATTCTCCTTATTTTGAAGCAAAACTCAGAAATTCCACTTATTTTTGGGCAAAATTCCAGAAATTTCCCTTATTTTGGGGCAAAATTGCAGAAATTTAACTTTTTATGGGACAAAATTGCAGAAATTTCACTTATTTCAAAAAAAGGAGAAATTTTCTTATTTTGGGGCAAAAAGGCAGAAATTTCTATTATTTTGGTACAAAGTTGCAGAAATTTTTCTTATTTTGGGGCACAAGGGCAGAAATTTCCCATATTTTGGGGAAAATGCAGAAATTGCCCTTATTTTGAGATAAAAAGGCTGAAATTCCCCTTATTTGGGTCAACAAGGCAGAAATTTCTCTTATTTTGGGGCAAAATTGCTGAAATTTCACTTATTTCACGGTAATAAGTCAGAAATTTTCCTTATTTTGGGGCAAAAAAGATAGAAATTCCCTTTGTTTTGGGGGAAAAAGACAGAAATTCCACTTATTTAGAGGCAATAAAGCAGAAATTTCTTTTATTTTGGAGCGAAAATGAAGAAATTTTCCTTTTTTATGGCAAAAAGGTATGCATTCTACTTATTTTCGGGCAAAAATGCAGAAATTCCCCGTATCTTGGAGCAAAATTGCAGAAATTCCCCTAATTGTAAGGCAAAAAGGCAGAAATTCCCTATATGTTGGGGCAGAAAGACAGAAATTATTCTTAATTTGGGGTAAAACTCATAAATTCCACTTACTTTGGGGCAAAATTCTAGAAATTTCCCTTATTTTGGGGCAAATTTGCAGAAATATCACTTATTTTGGGGCAAAATTGCAGATATTTCACTTATTTCAGAAAAAAAGGAAAAATTTTATTATTTTTGGGCAAAAAGGCAGAAATTTCTTTTATTTTTGTACAAAATTGCAGAAATTTTTCTTATTTTGGAGCAAAAAGGCAGAAATTTCCATATTTTGGGGCAAAAATGCAGAAATTCCCCTTATTTTGAGGTATAATGGCTGAAATTCCCCTTTTTGGGGGCAAAAAGGCAGAAATTTCCCTTATTTTGGGGCAAAATTGCAGAAATTTCACTTATTTCAGGGTAATAAGTCAGAAATTTTTTTTATTTTGGGGCAAAAAATACAGAAATTCACTTTGATTTGGGAGAAAAGACAGAAATTCCACTTATTTAGAGGCAAAAAAGCAGAAATTCCCCTTATTTTGGAGCAAAAATAAAGAAATTTTCCTTATATATGGCAAAAAGGTATGCATTCTTCTTATTTTCGGGCAAAAAGGCAGAAATTCATTGTATATTGGAGAAAAATTGCAGAAATTCCCCTAATTGTGAGGCAAAAAGGCATAAATTCCCTATATGTTGGGGCAGAAAGACAGAAATTCTCTTTATTTTGGGGCAGAACTCAGAAATTTTACTTATTTTTGGGCAAAATTCCAGAAATTTCCCTTATTTTAGGGCAAAATTGCAGAAATTTCACTTATTTTGGGGCAAAATTGCAGAAATTTCACTTATTTCAAAGAAAATAAGCAGAAATTTTTCTTATTTTGGGGCAAAAAGGCAGAAATTCCTAATATTTTGTGGCAAAAATGCAGAAATTCCCCTTATTTTGAGGTAAAAAGGCTGAAATTCCCTTTATTTGGGGGCAAAAAGGCAGAAATTTCTTTTATTTTAAGGCAAAATTGCAGAAATTTCACTTATTCCAGAATAATAAGTCAGAAATTTTCCTTATTTTGGGGCAAAAAAGACAGAAATTCCCTTTGTTTTTGGAGGAAAAAGACAGAAATTCCACTTATTTAGAGGCCAAAAAGCAGAAATTCCCATTATTTTGGAGCAAAAATGAAGAAATTTCCCTTTTTTATGGCAAAAAGGTATGCATTCTTCTTATTTTCAGGCAAAAAGGCAGAAATTCCCTGTATTTTGGAGCAAAATTGCAGAAATTCCTCTAATTTTGGGGCCAAATGCAGAAATTTCCAATAGTTTGGGCATAAAGACAGAAATATTCTTCATTTTGGGGTAGAACTCAGAAATTCCACTTATTTTGGTGCAAAATTCCAGAAATTTCCCATATTTTGGGGCAAAATTGCAGAAATTTCACTTATTTTGGGGAAAAATTGCAGAAATTTCACTTATTTCAGGGAAAATAGGCAGAAATTTCCATTATTTTGAGGCAAAAAAGCAGAAATTTCTAATATTTTTTTTGGCAAAAATGCAGAAATTCCCCTTATTTTGAGGTAAAAAGGCTGAAATTCCCCTTACTTGGGGGCAAAAAGGCAGAAATTACCCTTATTTTAGGGCAAAATTGCAGAAATTTCACTTATTTCAGGGTAATAAGTCAGAAATTTTCCTTGTTTTGGGGCAAAAAAGAGAGAAATTCCCTTTGTTTTGGGTGAAAAACACAGAAATTCCACTTATTTAGAGGCAATAAAGCAGAAATTCCTTTATTTTGGAGCGAAAACAAAGAAATTTTCCTTTTTTATGGCAAAAAGGTATGCATTCTACTTATTTTCGGGCAAAAAGGCAGAAATTCCCCGTATTTTGGAGCAAAATTGCAGAAATTCCCCTTATTGTAAGGCAAAAAGGCAGAAATTCCCTATATGTTGGGGCAGAAAGACAGAAATTATTCTTATTTTGGGGTAAAACTCATAAATTCCACTTACTTTGGGGCAAAATTCCAGAAATTTCCCTTATTTTGGGGCAAATTTGCAGAAATTTCACTTATTTTGGGGCAAAATTGCAGATATTTCACTTATTTCAGAAAAAAAGGAGAAATTTTATTATTTTGGGGCAAAAAGGCAGAAATTTCTGTTATTTTGGTACAAAATTGCAGAAATTTTTCTTATTTTGGAGCAAAAAGGCAGAAATTTCCATATTTTGGGGCAAAAATGCAGAAATTCTCCTTATTTTGAGGTATAATGGCTGAAATCCCCCTTATTTGGGGGCAAAAAGGCAGAAATTTCTCATATTTTGGGGCAAAATTGCTGAAATTTCACTTATTTCATCGTATTAAGTCAGAAATTTTCCTTATTTTGGGGCAAAAAAGACAGAAATTCCCTTTTTTTGGGAAGAAAACAGAAATTCCACTTATTTAGAGGCAAAAAGTAGAAATTTCCATTATATTGGAGCAAAAATGAAGAAATTGCTTTTTTTTATGGCATAAAGATATGCATTCTTCTTATTTTCGGGCAAAAAGGCAGAAATTCCTTGTATTTTGGAGCAAAATTGCAGAATTTCGCCTAATTGTGGGGCAAAAAGGCAGAAATTCCCTATATGTTGGTGCATAAAGACAGAAATTCTCCTTATTTTGGGGCAGAACTCAGAAATTCCACTTATTTTTGGGCAAAATTCCAGAAATTTCCCTTATTTAGGGGCAAAATTGCAGAAATTTCACTTATTTCAAAGAAAATAGGCAGAAATTTTTCTTATTTTTGGGCAAAAAGGCAGAAATTCCTAATATTTTGTGGCAAAAATTCAGAAATTCCTCTTATTTTGAGGTAGAAAGGCTGAAATTCCCATTATTTGGGGGCAAAAAGGCAGAAATTTCCAATATTTTGGGGCAAAATTGCAGAAATTTCACTTATTTCAGGGAAAAAGGGCAGAAATTTTCCTTATTTTTGGGCAAAAATGCAGAAATTCTAAATATTTTGTGGCAAAAATATAGAAATTCCCCTTATTTTGAGGTAAAAATGCTGAAATTTCTTTTATTTGGGGGCAAAAAAGCAGAAATTTCCCTTATTTTGGGGAAAAATGGAAGAAATTTCACTTATTTCAGGGTATTAAGTCAGAAATTTTTTTTATTTTAGGGCAAAAAGACAGAAATTCCCTTTGTTTTGGGGGAAAAACACAGAAATTCCCCTTATTTTGGAGCAAAAATGAAGAAATTTTCTTTTTTTATGGCAAAAAGGTATGCATTCTTCTTATTTTCAGGCAAAAAGGCAGAAATTCCCCGTATTTTGGTGCAAAATTGCAGAAATTTCCCTAATTGTGGGGCAAAAAGGCAGAAATTCCCTATATGTTGGGGCATAAAAACAGAAATTCTCCTTATTTTGGGGCAGAACTCAGAAATTTCACTTATTTTGGGGCAAAATTCCAGAAATTTCCCATATTTTGGGGCAAAATTGCAGAAATTTCACTTATTTTGGGGCAAAATTGCAGAAATTTCACTTATTTCAGGGAAAATAGGCAGAAATTTCCCTTATTTTCGGGCAAAAGCTGAAATTCCTAATATTTTTTGGCAAAAATGCAGAAATTCCCCTTATTTTGAGGTAAAATGGCTGAAATTCTCCTTATTTGTGGGCAAATGCAGAAATTTCCCTTATTTTGTGGCAAAATTGCAGAAATTTCACTTATATCAGGGTAATAAGTCAGGAACTTTCTTTATTTTGGGGCAAAAAAAAGAGAAATTCCCTTTGTTTTGGGGGAAAAAGACAGAAATTCCACTTAATTAGAGGCAAAAAAGCAGAAATTCTTTTTATTTTGGAGCAAAAATAAAGAAATTTCCCTTTTTTATGGCAAAAAGGTATGCATTCTTCTTATTTTCGGACAAAAAGTTAGAAATTCCCCGTATTTTGGAGCAAAATTTCAGACATTCCCCTAATTGTGGGGCAAAAAGACAGAAATTCTCCTTATTTTGGGGTAAAACTCATAAATTCCAATTACTTTGGGGCAAAATTCCAGAAATTTCCCTTATTTTTGGGCAAAAATGCAGATATTTCACTTATTTTGGGGCAAAAATGCAGATATTTCATTTATTTCAGAAAAAAAAGAAATTTTCTTATTTTGGGGCAAAAAGGCAGAAATTTCTTTTATTTTGGTACAAAATCGCAGAAATTTTTTTTTATTTTTGAATAAAAGGCAGAAATTTCCCATATTTTGGGGCAAAAATGCAGTAATTCCCCTGATTTTGAGGTAAAAAGCCTGAAATTCCCCTTATTTGGGGGCAAAAAGTAAGAAATTTCCCTTATTTTGGGGCAAAATTGCAAAAATTTCACTTATTTCAGGGTAATTAGTCAGAAATTTTCCTTATTTTGAAGCAAAAAATACAGAAATTCCCTTTGTTTTGGGGGAAAAACACAGAAATTCTACTTATTTAGAGGCAAAAAAGCAGAAATTCTTCTTATTTTAGAGCAAAAATGAAGAAATTTCCCTTTTTTATGGTAAAAAGGTATGCATTCTTCTAATTTTCGGGCAAAAAGGCAGAAATTCCCCGTATTTTTGAGCAAAATTGCAGAATTTCGCATAATTGTGGGGCAAAAAGGCAGAAATTCCCTATATGTTTGCGCATAGAGACAGAAATTCTCCTGATTTTGCGGCAGAACTCAGAAATTCCACTTATTTTTGGGCAAACTTCCAGAAATTTTCCTTATTTTGGGGCAAAATAGCAGAAATTTCACTTATTTTGGGGAAAAATTGCAGAAATTTCACTTGTTTCAGGGAAAATAGGCAGAAATTTTTCTTATTTAGGGGCAAAAAGCAGAAATTCCAAATATTGTGGCAAAAATGCAGAAATTTCCCTTATTTTGAGGTAAAGAGGCTGAAATTCCCCTTATTTGGTTTCAAAAACGCAGAAATTTCCCTTATTTTGGAGCAAAATTGCAGAAATTTCTATTATTTCAGGGCAATAAGTCAGATATTTTCCTTATTTTGGGGCAAAAAACAGAAATTCCCTTTGTTTTGGGGGAAAAAGACAGAAATTCCATTTATTTAGAGGCAAAAAAGCAGAAATTCCCTTTATTTTGGAGCAAAAATGAAGAAATTTTCCTTTTTTATGGCAAAAAGGTATGCATTCTTCTTATTTTCGGGCAAAAAGCAGAAATTCCCATATTTTAAAGCAAAATTGCAGAAATTCCCCTAATTGTCAGGCAAAAAGGAAGAAATTCCCTATATGTTAAGGCATAAAGACAGAAATTCTTCTTATTTTGGGGCAGAACTCAGAAATTCCACTTATTTTGGGTGAAAATTCCAGAAATTTTTTATATTTTGGGGCCAAATTGCAGAAATTTCACTTATTTTTGGGCAAAATTGCAGATATTTCACTTATTTTAGGGGAAATAGGCAGAAATTTTCCATATTTTGGGGCAAAAAAGACAGAAATTCCCTTTGTTTTGGGAAAAAAAGACAGAAATTCCACTTATTTAGAGGCAAAAAAGCAGAAATTCCCATATTTTGGAGCAAAAATGAAGAAATTTCCCTTTTTTATGGCAAAAAGGTATGCATTCTTCTTATTTTCAGGCAAAAAGACAGAAATTCTCCGTAATTTGAAGCAAAATTGCAGAAATTCCCTAATTGTGGGGCAAAAAGTCAGAAATTCCCTATATGTTGGGGCAGAAAGACAGAAATTATCCTTATTTTGAGGTAAAACTCATAAATTCCACTTTCTTTGGGGCAAAATTTCAGAAATTTCTCTTATTTTGGGGTAAAATTGCAGAAATTTCACTTATTTTGGGGCAAAATTGCAGATATTTCACTTATTTCCAAAAAAAAGTAGAAATTATCTTATTTTGGGGCAAAAAGGCAGAAATTTCTTTTATTTTGGTACAAAATTTCAGAAATTTTTCTTATTTTTGGGCAAAAAAAGCAGAAATTTTCCATATTTTGGGGCAAAAATGCAGAAATTCCTTTTATTTTGAGGTAAAAAGGCTGAAATTCCCCTTATTTAAGGGCAAAAAGGCAGAAATTTCCCTTATTTTGGGGCAAAATTGAAGAAATTTCACTTATTTCAGAATAATAAGTCAGAAATTTTCCTCATTTTGGGGCAAAAAATACAGAAATTCCCTTTGTTTTTGGGGAAAAACACAGAAATTCCACTTATTTAGAGGCCAAAAAGCAGAAATTCCCCTTATTTTGGAGCAAAAATTAAGAAATTTCCCTTTTTTATGACAAAAAGCTATGCATTCTTCTTATTTTCGGGCAGAAAGGCAGAAATTTCCCGTATTTTGGAGCAAAATTGCAGAAATTCCCCTAATTGTGTGGCAAAAAGGCAGAAATTCCCTATATGTTGGGGAAGAAAGACAGAAATTCTCCTTATTTTGGGGTAAAACTCATAAATTCCACTTACTTTGGGGCAAAATTCCAGAAATTTCACTTATTTTGGGGCAAAATTGCATAAATTTCACTTATTTTGGGGCAAAATTGCAGAAATTTCCCTTATTTCAAAAAAAAAGAAGAAATTTTCTTATTTTGGGGCAAAAACGCAGAAATTCCGAATATTTTGTGGCAAAAATGCAGAAATTCCTAATATTTTGTTGCAAAAATGCAGAAATTTCCCTTATTTTGAGGTAAAAAGTCTGAAATTCCCCTTATTTGGGGAAAAAATGCAGAAATTTCACTTATTTTGGGGCAATTTGCAGAAATTTCACTTATTTCAGTGTAAAAAGTCAGAAATTTTTCTTATTTTGGGGCAAAAAAACAGAAATTCCTTTCGTCTTGGGGGAAAAAGACAGAAATTCCACTTATTTAGCGGCAAAAAGGAAAAAGTTCCCCTTAATTTTGAGCAAAAATGAAGAAATTTCTCTTTTTTATGGCAAATAGGTAGGCATTCTTTTTATTTTCAGACAAAAAGGCAGAAATTCCCCATATTTTGGGGCAAAAGGCAGAAATTCCTTTTATTTAGGGCTAAATTGCAGAAATTTCCCTAATTGTGGGGCAAAAAACTGAAATTCCACTTATTTTGGGGCAAAGTTGCAGAAATTTCCCTTAATATGGGGAAAAAAATGCAGAAATTTCCCTTATTTTAGGGCAAAATTTCAGAAATTTCACCAATTGTGGGGCAAAAAGGCAGAAATTCTCTTTATTTTGTGGCAAAACTCAAAAATTCCACTTATTTTGGGGCAAAATTCCAGAAATTTCATTTATTTTGGGGCAAAATTGCAGAAATTTCACTTATTTCAGAAAAAAAGCAGAAATTTTCTTATTTGGGGGCTAAAAGGCACAAATTTGTATTATTTTGTTACAAAATTGCAGAAATTTTTCTTATTTTGCGGAAAAAAAGGCAGAAATTTCCCATATATTGGGGCAAAAATGCATAAATTCCCCTTATTTTGAGGTAAAAAGGCTGAAATTCCCCTTATTTGGGGACAAAAAGTAAGAAATTTTCCTTATTTTGCGGCAAAAAAGAAAGAAATTCCCTTTGTTTTGGGGGAAAAAGACAGAAATTCCACTTGTTTAGAGGCAAAAAAGCAGAAATTTCCCTTATTTTGGAGCAAAAATGAAGAAATTTCCCTTTTTTATAGCAAAAACGTATGCATTCTTCTTATTTTCGGGCAAAAAGGCAGAAATTCCCCGTATTTTGGAGCAAAATTGCAGAAATTCCACTAATTGTGGGGCAAAAAGGCAGAAATTCCCTATATGTTGGGGCAAAAAGAAAGAAATTCTCATTATTTTAGGGCAAAACTAGGAAATTCAACTTATTTTGGGGGAAATTTCGAAAATTCCCTTATTTTGGGGCAAAATTGCAGAAATTTTACTTATTTTGGGGCAAAATTGCAGAAATATCACTTATTTCAGGAAAAAAAGAGAAATTTTCTTATTTTGGGGCAAAAAGGCTAAAATTTCTTTTATTTTCGTACAAAATTGCAGAAATTTTTCTTATTTTGAGGCAAAAAGGCAGAAATTCCCATATTTTGGGGCAAAAATGCAGAAATTCCCCTTATTTTGAGGTAAAAAGGCTGAAATTCCCCTTATTTGGGGGCAAAAATGCAGAAATTTCCTTCATTTTGGGGCAAAATTGCAGAAATTTCAAATATTTCAGGGTAATAAATCAGAAATTTTTTTTATTTTGGGGCAAAAATACAGAAATTCCCTTTTTTGGGGGGAAAAATACAGAAATTCCACTTTTTTAGAGGCAAAAAAGCAGAAATTCTCCTTATTTTGGAGCAAAAATGAAGAAATTTCCCTTTTTTGTGGCAAAAGGTATTCATTCCCCTTATATTCAGGCTAAAAAGCAGAAATTCCCCGTATTTTGGAGCAAAATTGCTGAAATTCCCCTAATTGTGGAGCAAAAAAGCAGAAATTCCCTATATGTTAGGGCAAACAGACAGAAATTCTCTTTATTTTGGGGCAAAACTCAGAAATTCCACTTATTTTAGGGCAAAATTCCAGAAATTTCTTTTGTTTTGGGGCAAAATTGCAGAAATTTCATTTATTTTGGGGCAAAATTGCAGAAATTTCACTTATTTCAGGGAAAAAAGGCAGAAATTCCCCTTATTTTGGAGCAAAAATCAAGAAATTTCTTTTTTTATGGCAAAAAGTTATGCATTCTTCTTATTTTCGGGCAAAAAGGCAGAAATTTCCCGTATTTTGGAGCAAAATTGCAGAAATTCCCCTAATTGTGGGGCAGAAAGGCAGAAATTCCCTATATGTTGGTGCAAAAAGGCAGAAATTCTCATTATTTTGGGGCAAAACTCAGAAATTCTACTTATTTTGGGGCAAAATTGCAGAAATTTCCCTTATTTTGGGGCAAAATTGCAGAAATTTCACTTATTTCATAAAAAAGGCAGAAATTTTCTTATTTGGGGGCAAAAAGGCAGAAATTTCTTTTATTTAGGTACAAAATTGCAGAAATTTTTCTTATTTTGGGGCAAAAAGGCAGAAATTCCCCATATTTTGGGGCAAAAAGGCAGAAATTCCCTTTATTTTGAGGTAAAAAGGCTGAAATTCTCCTTATTTTCGGGCAAAAATTCAGAAATTCCCCTTATTTTGGTGCAAAAAGACAGAAATTTCATTTATTTTTGGGGAAAAGACTGAAATTGCACTTATTTTGAGTCAAAAGGCGGAAAATCCCCTTATATTGGGCCAAAAATGAAGAAATTTCCCTTTTTTTATGGCAAAAAGGTAAACATTCCCTTTATTTTCGGGCAAAAAGGCAGAAATTCCAAATATTTTGGAGCAAAATTGCAAAAATTCCCCTAATTTTGGGGCAAAAGGCAGAAATTCCTTTTATTTTGGGGTAAAACAGCAGAAATTTCACTTATTTCGCAGCAAAATGGCAGAAATTCCCTTTATTTTAGGCGAAAAAGACAAAAAATCCCCGTATTTTGGAGCAAAATTGCAGAAATTCACCTAATTTTGGGGTAAAAACTACAGTAATTTTTTTTATTTTGGGGTAAAAAGGCAGAAATTCTCCTTACTTTGGGGCAAAAGGCAAAAATTCCCTTTATTTTAGAGCAAAATTGCAGAAATTTCCCTTATTATAGGGAAAAATTGCAGAAATTTCCCTTGTTTTAGGGCAAAATTGCAGAAATTTCACTTATTTCAGAGAAAAAAAGCAAAATTTTTTTTTATTTTGGGGCAAAAAGGAAAAAATTCTTATTATTTTGGGGCAAAAAGGCAGAAATTCACCTTATTTTGGGCTAAAATTGCAGAAATTTCACATATTTCAGGGCCAAAATGCAGAAATTTCCCTTAATTTGGGGCAAAAATGAAGAAAATTCCCCTTTTTATGGCAAAAAGGTATGCATTCCCTTTATTTTCGGGCAAAAAGGCAGAAATTCCTCGTATTTTGGAGCAAAATTGCAGAAATTCCCCCAATTGTGAGGCAAAAATGCAGAAATTCTCATTATTTTGGGGTAAAACTCAGAAATTCCATTTATTTTGGGGCAAAATTCCAGAAATTTCCTTTATTTTGGGGCAAAATTGAAGAAATTTCACTTATTTTGGGGCTAAATTGCAGAAATTTCACTTATTTCTGGGAAAAAAAGGCAGAAATTTTCCTTATTTTTGGGCAAAAAGGCCGAAATTCCTAATATTTTGTGGCAAAAATGCAGAAACTCCTAATATCTTGTTGCAAAAATGCAGAAATTTCCCTTATTTTGAGGTAAAAAGGCTGAAATTCCCCTTATTTGGGGGCAAAAATGCAGAAATTTCCCTTATTTTGAAGCAATTTGCAGAAATTTCACTTATTTCAGGGTAATAAGTCAGAAATTTTCCTTATTTTGAGGCAAAAAAGACAGAAATTCTCTTTGTTTTTGGGGAAAAAGACAGAAATTCCAATTATTTAGAGGCAAAAAGGCAAAAGTTCCCCTTATTTTGGAGCAAAAATGAAGAAATTTCTCTTTTTTATGGCAAAAAGGTATGCATTCTTCTTATTTTCGGAAAAAGAGGCAGAAACTCGCCATATTTTGGTGCAAAAGGCAGAAATTCCCCTTATTTAGGGCAAAATTCCAGAAATTTCCATAATTGTGGGGCAAAAAGGCAGAAATTCTCTTTATTTTGGGGGAAAAGTCAGAAATTCCATTATTTTGGGGCAAAATTCCAGAAATTTTTTTTATTTTGGGGCAAAATTGCAGAAATTTCACTTATTTTGGGGTAAAATTGCAGAAATTTCACTTGTTTCAGGGAAAAAGGAAGAAAATTTCCTTATTTTGGGGCAAAAAGGCAGAAATTCATAATATTTTGTGCCAAAATTCAGAAATTCCCCTTATTTTGAGGTAAAAAGTCTGAAATTCCCCTTATTTAGGGGGAAAAAAGGCAGAAATTTCTTTTATTTTGGGGCAAAATTTCAGAAATTTCACTAATTTCAGAAAAAAAGCAGAAATTTTCTTATTTGGAAGCAAAAAGGCAGAAATTTCTTTTATTTTGGTACAAAATTGCAGAAATTTTCTTTATTTTGGGGCAAAATTGCAGAAATTTCACTTATTTTGGGGCAAAATTGCAGAAATTTCACTTATTTCAGAAAAGAAAAAGCAGAAATTTTTTTATTTGGGGGCAAAAAGGCAAAAATTTCTATTATTTTGGTACAAAATTGCAGAAAATTTTCTAATTTTGGGGCAAAAAGGCAGAAATTTTTTAAATTTTGGGGCAAAAATGCAGAAATTCCCCTTATTTTGAGGTAAAAATGCTGAAATTCCCCTTATTTGGGGGCAAAAAGGCAGAAATTTCCCTTAATTTTGGGGCAAAATTGCAGAAATTTCACTTATTTCAGGGAAAATAGGCAGAAATTTTCTTTATTTTGGGGCAAAAATGCAGAAATTCCTAATATTTTGTGGCAAAAATGCAGAAATTCCCCTTATTTTGAGGTAAAAAGGCTGAAATTCCCTTTATTTGGGAGCAAAAATGCAGAAATTTTCCTTATTTTTGGGCAAAAAGGCAGAAATTCCTAATATTTTGTTGCAAAAATGCAGAAATTCCCCTTATTTTGAGGTAAAATGGTGGAATTCCTTTTATTTCGGGGCAAGAAGGCAGAAATTTTCCTTATTTTGGGGCAAAATTGCAGAAATTTCACTTATTTCAGGGTAATAAGTCAGAAATTTTCCTTATTTTGGGGCACGAAAGACAGGAATTCTCTTTGTTTTGGGGGAAAAAGACAGAAATTCAACTTATTTAGAGGCAAAAAAGCAGAAATTCCTTTTATTTTGGAGCAAAAATGAAGAAATTTCCTATTTTTATGGCGAAAAGGTATGCATTCTTCTTATTTTCAGGCAAAAAAGCAGAAATTCCCCGTATTTTAAAGCAAAATTAGAGAAATTCCCCTAATTGTGTGGCAAAAATACAGAAATTCTCCTTATTTTGGGGCAAAAGACAGAAATTCCACTTATTTTTGTGCAAAATTAGAGAAATTTGCCTTATTTTGAGGCAAAATTGAAGAAATTTCTATTATTTTGGGCAAAATTGCAGAAATTTCACTTATTTCAGAAAAAAGCAGAAATTTTCTTATTTTCGGGCAAAAAGGCAGAAATTTCTTTTATTTTGGTACAAAATTGCAGAAATTTTTCTTATTTTGGGGCAAAAAGGCAGAAATTTCTAATATTTTGCGGCAAAAAATGCAGAAATTCCCCTTATTTTGAGATAAAAAGCTGAAATTCCCCTTATTTTGGGGCAAAAAGGCAGAAATTTCTTTTATTTTGGGGCAAAATTGCAGAAATTTCACTTATTTCAGGGAAAAATAGCAGAAATTTTCCATATTTTTGGGCAAAAATGCAGAAATTCCTAATATTTTGTGGCAAAAATACAGAAATTCCCTTTATTTTGAGGTAAAATGGTAAAATTCCCCTTATTAAGGGGCAAAAAGGCAGAAATTTCCCTTATTTTGGGGCAAAATTGCAGAAATTTCACTTATTTCAGGGTAATAAGTCAGAAATTTTTCTTATTTTGTGGCAAAAAAGACAGAAATTTCCTTTGTTTTTGAGGAAAAAGACAGAAATTCCACTTATTTAGAGGCAAAAAAGCAGAAATTCCCCTTATTTTGGAGCAAAAATGAAGAAATTTCCCTTTTTTATGGAAAAAAGGTATGCATGCTTCTTATTTTTGGGCAAAAAGGCAGAAATTCCTCGTATTTTGTAGTATAATTGCAGAAATTCTTCCAATGGTGTGGCAAAAAGGCAGAAATTCCCTATATGTTAGGGTAAAAAGACAGAAATTCTCCTTATTTTGGGGCAAAACTCAGAAATTCCACTTATTTTGGGGCAAAATTCCAGAAATTTCATTAATTTTGAGGAAAAATTGGAGAAATTTCACTTGTTTTGGGGCAAAATTGCAGAAATTTCACTTGTTTTGGGGCAAAATTGCAGAAATTTTCCTTATTTTGGGGCAAAAAGGCAGAAATTTCTAATATTTTTTGGCAAAAATGCAGAAATTACCCTTATTTTGAGGTAAAAAGGCTGAAATTCCCCTTATTTGGGGGCAAAAAGGCAGAAATTTCCCTTATTTTGGGGCAAAATTGCAGAAATTTCACTTATTTCATGGTAATAAGTCTGAAATTTTCCTTATTTTGGGGCAAAAAAGACAGAAATTCCCTTTGTTTTGGGGAAAAAAGACAGAAATTCCACTTATTTAGAGGCAAAAAAGCAGAAATTCCCCTTATTTTGGAGCAAAATTGCAGAAATTCCCCTAAATGTGGGGCAAAAAGGCAGAAATTCCCTATATATTGGTGCAAAAAGACAGAAATAATCCTTATTTTGGGGCAAAACTCAGAAATTCCACTTATTTTTGGGCAAAAATCCAGAAATTTCACTTATTTTGGGGCAAAATTGCAGAAATTTAACTTATTTTTGGGCAAAATTGCAGAAATTTCACTTATTTCAGAATATAAATCAGAAATTTTCTTATTTGGGGGCACAAAGGCAGAAATTTCCCATATTTTGGGGCAAATATGCAGAAATTCCTCTTATTTTGAGGTAAAAATGCGCAAATTCCCCTTATTTGGGGGCAAAAAGGCAGAAATTTCACTTATTTTTGGGCAAAATTGAAGAAATTTCACTTATTTCAGGAAAAAAAGGCAGAAATTTTTCTTATTTTTGGGCAAAATGGCAGAAATTCCTAATCTTTTGTGGCAAAAATGCAGAAATTCCCCTTATTTTGAGGTAAAATGGTGAACTTCCCTTATTTCGGGGCAAAAAGGCAGAAATTTCCCTTATTTTGTGGAAAAATTGCAGAAATTCCACTTATTTCAGGGTAATAAGTCAGAAATTTTCCTTATTTTTGTGCAAAAAGACAGAAATTCCATTTGTTTTGGGGGAAAAAGACAGAAATTCCACTTATTTTGAAGCAAAAATGAAGAAATTTCCCTTTTTTATGGCAAAAAGTTAGGCATTTTTCTTATTTTTGGGCAAAATGGCAGAATTTCTCCGTATTTTTTAGCAAAATTGCAGAAATTCCCCTAATTGTGGGGCAAAAAGGCAGGAATTCCCTATATATTGGGGCAAAAAGACAGAAATTTTCCTTATTTTGGGCAAAACTCAGAAATTCCACTTATTTTGGGGCAAAATTCCAGAAATTTCTCTTATTTTGGGGCAAAATTGCATAAATTTCACTTATTTCAGGAAAAAAATGTAGAAATTTTCCTTATTTTGGGGCAAAAAGGCAGAAATTCCTAATATTTTGTGGCAAAAATGCAGAAATTACCCTTATTTTGAGGTAAAAAGGCTGAAATTCCCCTTATTTGGGAACAAAAAGGCAGAAATTTCCCTTACTCTGGGGCAAAATTGCAGAAATTTCACTTATTTCAGGGTAATAAGTCAGAAATTTCCCTTATTTTGGGGCAAAAAAAAACCAGGAATTCCCTTTGTTTTGGGGAAAAAGACAGATATTCCACTTATTTAGAGGCAAAAAAGCAGAAATTCCCCTTATTTTGGACCAAAAATGAAGAAATTTCCCTTTTTTATGGCAAAAAGGTATGCATTCTTCTTATTTTCAGGCAAAAAGGCAGAAATTCCCCGTATTTTAAAGCAAAATTGCAGAAATTCCCCTAATTGTGGGGCAAAAATACAGAAATTCTCCTTATTTTGAGGCAAAAGACAGAAATTCCACTTATTTTGGGGCAAAATTCCAGAAATTTCTTTTATTTTGAGGCAAAATTTCAGAAATTTCAATTATTTTGGGGCAAAATTGCAGAAATTTCACTTATTTCAGAAAAAAGCAGAAATTTTATTATTTTGGGGCAAAAATGAAGAAATTGCCCATATTTTGTGGCAAAAATGCAGAAATTCCCCTTATTTTGAGGTAAAAAGGCTGAATTTCCCCCTATTTGGGGGCAAAAATGCAGAATTTTCCCTTATTTTGGGGCAAAATTGCAGAAATTTCACTTATTTCAGGGTAATAAGTCAGAAATTTTCCTTATTTTTTGCAAATAAGATACAAATTCCCTTTGTTTTGGGGGAAAAAGACAGAAATTCCACTTATTTAGCGGCAAAAAGGCAGAAATTCCCTTTATTTTGTAGCAAAATTGCAGAAATTCCCCTAAATGTGGGGCAAAAAGGCAGAAATTTTCTATATGTTAAGGCAAAATGACAGAAATAATTCTTATTTTGGGGCAAAACTCATATATTCCACTTATTTTTGGGCAAATATTCAGAAATTTCACTTATTTTGGGGCAAAATTGCAGAAATTTCACTTATTTCAGGGTTATAAGTCAGAAATTTTCCTTATTTTGGGGCAAAAAAGACAAGAATTCCCTTTGTTTTGGGGGAAAAAGACAGAAATTCCACTTATTTAGAGGCAAAAAAGCAGAAATTCTTTTTATTTTGGAGCAAAAATGAAGAAATTTCTCTTTTTTATGGCAAAAAGGTATGCATTCTTCTAATTTTCAGGCAAAAAGGCAGAAATTCCCCATATTTTAAAACAAAATTGTAGAAATTACCCTAATTGTGGGGCAAAAAGACAGACATCTTCCTTATTTTGGGACAAAAGGCAGAAATTCCACTTATTTTGGGGCAAAATTCAAGAAATTTCCCTTATTTTGAGGCAAAATTGCAGAAATTTCAATTATTTTGGGGCAAAATTGCAGAAATTTCACTTATTTCAGAAAAAAAGCAGAAATTTTCTTATTTTGGGGCAAAAATGCAGAAATTTCCCATATTTTGCGGCAAAAATGCAGAAATTCCCCTTATTTTGAGGTAAAAAGGCTGAATTTCCCCCAATTTGGATGCAAAAAGGCAGAATTTTCCTTTATTTTGGGGCACAATTGCAGAAATTTTGCTTATTTCAGGGATATAAGTCAGAAATTTTCCTTATTTTTGGGCAAAAAAGACACAAATTCTCTCTGTTTTGAGGAAAAAGACAAAAATTCCACCATTTTAGAGGCAAAAAAGCAGAAATTCTCCTTATTTTGGAGCAAAAATGAAGAAATTTTCCTTTTTTATGGCAAAAAGGTATGCATTCTTCTTATTTTCGGGCAAAAAGGCAGAAATTCCCCGTATTTTGGAGCAGAATTGCAGAAATTCCCCTAATTGTGGGGCAAAAAGGCAGAAATTCCCTATATGTTGGGGCATATGGACAGAAATTCTCCTTATTTTGGGGCAGAACTCAGAAATTCCACTTAATTTGGGGCAAAATTCCAGAAATTTCTCATATTTTGGGGCAAAATTGCAGAAATTTCACTTATTTTGGAGCATAAATGAAGAAATTTTCCTTTTTTATAGCAAAAACATATGCATTCTTTTTATTTTCGGGCAAAAAGGCAGAAATTCCCCGAATTTTGGAGCAAAATTGCAGAAATTCCCCTAATTGTTGGGCAAAAAGGCAGAAATTCCCTATAAGTTGGGGCATAAAGACAGAAATTCTCCTTATTTTGGGGCAGAATTCAGAAATTAAACTTATTTTGGGGCAAAATTCCAGAAATTTCCCATATTTTGTGGCAAAATTGCAGAAATTTCACTTATTTTGGGGCAAAATTGCAGAAATTTCACTTATTTCAGGGAAAATAGGCAGAAATTTTCCTTATTTTGTGGCAAAAGGCAGAAATTGCTAATATTTTGTGGCAAAAATGCAGAAATTCCCCTTATTTTGAGGTAAAAAGGCTGAAATTTTCCTTATTTGGGGGCAAAAGTAGAAATTTTCCTTATTTTGGGGCAAAATTGCTGAAATTTCACTTATTTCACGGTAATAAGTCAGAAATTTTCCTTATTTTGGGGCAAAAAAGACAGAAATTCACTTTGTTTTGGGGGAAAAAGACAGAAATTCCACTTATTTAGAGGCAAAAAAGCAGAAATTCCCCTTATTTTAAAGCAAAAATAAAGAAATTTCCCTTTTTATGGCAAAAAGGTATGCATTCTTCTTATTTTTGTGCAAAAAGGCAGAAATTCCCCGTATTTTGGAGAAAAATAGCAGAGATTCCCCTAATTGTGGGGCAAAAAGTCAAAAATTCCCTATATGTTGGGGCATAATGACATAAATTCTCCTTATTTTGGGGTAAAACTCATAAATTCAACTTACTTTGGGTCAAAATTCCAGAAATTTCCCTTATTTTGGGGCAAAATTGCAGAAATATCACTTATTTTGGGGCAAAATTGCAGAAATTTTACTTATTTCAGGGAAAATAGGGAGAAATTTTCTTTATTTTAGGGCAAAAAGAGAGAAATTCCAAATATTTTGTGGCAAAAATGCAGAAATTTTTTTTTATTTTGAGGTAAAAAGGCTGAAATTCCCCTTGTTTGGAGGCAAAAAGGCAGAAATTTCCCTTATTTTGGAGCAAAATATCAGAAATTTCACTTATTTCAGGGTAATAAGTCAGAAATTTTCCTTATTTTAGGGCAAAAAACAGAAATTCCCTTTGTTTTGGGGGAAAAAGACAGAAATTCCACTTATTTAGAGGGAAAAAAGCAGAAATTCCCTTTATTTTGGAGCAAAAATGGAGAAATTTCCCATTTTTATGGCAAAAAGGTATTCATTCTTCATATTTTCGGGCAAAAAGGCAGAAATACCCCGTATTTTGTAGCAAAATTGCAGAAATTCCCCTAATTGTGGGGCAAAAAGGCAGAAATTCCCTATATGTTGGGGCAAAAAGACAGAAATTCTCATTATTTTGGCACAAAACTCATAAATTCCACTTATTTTGAGGCAAAATTCCAGAAATTTTCCTTATTTGGGGGCAAAATTGCAGAAATTTCACTTAATTTGGGTCAAAATTGCAGAAATTTCACTTATTTCAGAAAAAAAATGAGAAATTTTCTTTATTTTGGGGCAAAATTGCAGAAATTTCACTTATTTCACGGAAAAAGGGCAGAAATTTTCTTTATTTTTGGGCAAAAAGGCCGAAATTCTAAATATTTTGTGGCAAAAATGCAGAAATTTCCCATATTTTGGGGCAAAATTGCAGAAATTTCAATTATTTTGGGGCAAAATTGCAGAAATTTCACTTATTTCAGGGAAAATAGGCAAAAATTTTCTTTATTTTGGGGCAAAAAGGAAGAAATTCCTAATTTTTTGTGGCAAAAATCCAGAAATTCCCCTTATTTTGAGGTAAAAAGGCTGAAATTCCCCTTATTTGGGGGCAAAAAGGCAGAAATTTCCATTATTTTGGGGCAAAATTGCAGAAATTTCACTTATTTCAGAGTAATAATCAAAAATTTTTCTTATTTTGGGGCAAAATGAGAGAAATTCCTTTTGTTTTGAAGGAAAAAGACAGAAAACCTACTTATTTAGAGGCAAAAAGCAGAAATTTCCCTTATTTTGGAGCAAAAATTAAGAAATTTCCGTTTTTTATGGCAAAAAGGTATGCATTTTTTTTATTTTCGGGCAAAAAGGCAGAAATTCCCCGTATTTTGGAGCAAAATTGCAGAAATTCCCCTAATTGTGGGGCAAAAAGGCAGAAATTCCCTATATGTTTGGGCATAAATACAGAAATTCTCATTTTGGGGCTGAACTCAGAAATTAAACTTAATTTGGGGCAAAATTCCAGAAATTTCCCTTATTTTGGGGCAAAATTGCAGAAATTTCACTTATTTTGGGGCAAAATTGCAGAAATTTCACTTATTTCAGGGAAAAAAGGCAGAAATTTTCCTTATTTTGAAGCAAAAAAGCAGAAATTCCAAATATTTTGTGGCAAAAATGCAGAAATTCCCCCTATTTTGTGGTAAAAAGGCTGAAATTCCCCTTATTTGGGGGCAAAAATGCAGAAATTTTCCTTATTTTGGGGAAGAACTCAGAAATTAAACTTATTTTGGGGCAAAATTCCAGAAATTTCCCCTATTTGGGGGCAAAATTCGAGAAATTTCCCCTATTTTGGGGCAAAATTCCAGAAATTTCCTTTATTTTGGGGCAAAATTGCAGAAATTTCACTTATTTTGGGGCAAAATTGCAGAAATTTCACTTATTTCAGGGAAAAAAGCAGAAATTTTCTTATTTTGGGGCAAAAAGGCAGAAATTTCTTTTCTTTTGGTACAAAATGGCAGAAATTTTTCTTATTTTGGGGCAAAAAGGCAGAAATTTCCCATATTTGGGGGCAAAAATGCAGAAATTCCCCTTATTTTGAGGTAAAAAGGCTGAATTTCCTTATATTTGGGGGCAAAAAGGCAGAAATTTCATTTATTTTGAGGCAAAATTGCAGAAATTACACTTATTTCAGGGAAAAAAGGCAGAAATTGTCCTTATTTTTGGGCAAAAATGCAGAAATTCCTAATATTTTGTGGCAAAAATGCAGAAATTCCCCTTATTTTGAGGTAAAAAGGCTGAAATTCCCCCTATTTGGGGGCAAAAAGGCCAAAATTTCCTTTATTTTGAGGCAAAATTGCAGAAATTTCACTTATTTCAGGGTAATAAGAAAGAAATTTTCCTTATTTTGGGGCCAAAAAACAGGAATTCCCTTTGTTTTGGGGGAAAAAGACAGAAATTCCACTTATTTAGAGGCAAAAAAGCAGAAATTCTTTTTATTTTGGAGCAAAAATGAAGAAATTTCTCTTTTTTATGGCAAAAAGGTATGCATTCTTCTAATTTTCAGGCAAAAAGGCAGAAATTCCCCATATTTTAAAACAAAATTGTAGAAATTTCCCTAATTGTGGGGCAAAAAGACAGACATCTTCCTTATTTTGGGGCAAAAGGCAGAAATTCCACTTATTTTGGGGCAAAATTCAAGAAATTTCCCTTATTTTGAGGCAAAATTGCAGAAATTTCAATTATTTTGGGGCAAAATTGCAGAAATTTCACTTATTTCAGAAAAAAAGCAGAAATTTTCTTATTTTGGGGCAAAAATGCAGAAATTTCCCATATTTTGCGGCAAAAATGCAAAAATTCCCCTTATTTTGAGGTAAAAAGGCTGAATTTCCCCCAATTTGGATGCAAAAAGGCAGAATTTTCCTTTATTTTGGGGCACAATTGCAGAAATTTTGCTTATTTCAGGGATATAAGTCAGAAATTTTCCTTATTTTTGGGCAAAAAAGACACAAATTCTCTCTGTTTTGAGGAAAAAGACAAAAATTCCACCATTTTAGAGGCAAAAAAGCAGAAATTCTCCTTATTTTGGAGCAAAAATGAAGAAATTTTCCTTTTTTATGGCAAAAAGGTATGCATTCTTCTTATTTTCGGGCAAAAAGGCAGAAATTCCCCGTATTTTGGAGCAGAATTGCAGAAATTCCCCTAATTGTGGGGCAAAAAGGCAGAAATTCCCTATATGTTGGGGCATATGGACAGAAATTCTCCTTATTTTGGGGCAGAACTCAGAAATTCCACTTAATTTGGGGCAAAATTCCAGAAATTTCTCATATTTTGGGGCAAAATTGCAGAAATTTCACTTATTTTGGAGCATAAATGAAGAAATTTTCCTTTTTTATAGCAAAAACTTATGCATTCTTTTTATTTTCGGGCAAAAAGGCAGAAATTCCCCGAATTTTGGAGCAAAATTGCAGAAATTCCCCTAATTGTGGGGCAAAAAGGCAGAAATTCCCTATAAGTTGGGGCATAAAGACAGAAATTCTCCTTATTTTGGGGCAGAATTCAGAAATTAAACTTATTTTGGGGCAAAATTCCAGAAATTTCCCATATTTTGTGGCAAAATTGCAGAAATTTCACTTATTTTGGGGCAAAATTGCAGAAATTTCACTTATTTCAGGGAAAATAGGCAGAAATTTTCCTTATTTTGTGGCAAAAGGCAGAAATTGCTAATATTTTGTGGCAAAAATGCAGAAATTCCCCTTATTTTGAGGTAAAAAGGCTGAAATTTTCCTTATTTGGGGGCAAAAGTAGAAATTTTCCTTATTTTGGGGCAAAATTGCTGAAATTTCACTTATTTCACGGTAATAAGTCAGAAATTTTCCTTATTTTGGGGCAAAAAAGACAGAAATTCACTTTGTTTTGGGGGAAAAAGACAGAAATTCCACTTATTTAGAGGCAAAAAAGCAGAAATTCCCCTTATTTTAAAGCAAAAATAAAGAAATTTCCCTTTTTTATGGCAAAAAGGTATGCATTCTTCTTATTTTTGTGCAAAAAGGCAGAAATTCCCCGTATTTTGGAGAAAAATAGCAGAGATTCCCCTAATTGTGGGGCAAAAAGTCAAAAATTCCCTATATGTTGGGTCATAATGACATAAATTCTCCTTATTTTGGGGTAAAACTCATAAATTCAACTTACTTTGGGTCAAAATTCCAGAAATTTCCCTTATTTTGGGGCAAAATTGCAGAAATATCACTTATTTTGGGGCAAAATTGCAGAAATTTTACTTATTTCAGGGAAAATAGGGAGAAATTTTCTTTATTTTAGGGCAAAAAGGGAGAAATTCCAAATATTTTGTGGCAAAAATGCAGAAATTTTTTTTTATTTTGAGGTAAAAAGGCTGAAATTCCCCTTGTTTGGAGGCAAAAAGGCAGAAATTTCCCTTATTTTGGAGCAAAATATCAGAAATTTCACTTATTTCAGGGTAATAAGTCAGAAATTTTCCTTATTTTAGGGCAAAAAACAGAAATTCCCTTTGTTTTGGGGGAAAAAGACAGAAATTCCACTTATTTAGAGGGAAAAAAGCAGAAATTCCCTTTATTTTTGAGCAAAAATGGAGAAATTTCCCATTTTTATGGCAAAAAGGTATTCATTCTTCATATTTTCGGGCAAAAAGGCAGAAATACCCCGTATTTTGTAGCAAAATTGCAGAAATTCCCCTAATTGTGGGGCAAAAAGGCAGAAATTCCCTATATGTTGGGGCAAAAAGACAGAAATTCTCATTATTTTGGCACAAAACTCATAAATTCCACTTATTTTGAGGCAAAATTCCAGAAATTTTCCTTATTTGGGGGCAAAATTGCAGAAATTTCACTTAATTTGGGTCAAAATTGCAGAAATTTCACTTATTTCAGAAAAAAAATGAGAAATTTTCTTTATTTTGGGGCAAAATTGCAGAAATTTCACTTATTTCACGGAAAAAGGGCAGAAATTTTCTTTATTTTTGGGCAAAAAGGCCGAAATTCTAAATATTTTGTGGCAAAAATGCAGAAATTTCCCATATTTTGGGGCAAAATTGCAGAAATTTCAATTATTTTGGGGCAAAATTGCAGAAATTTCACTTATTTCAGGGAAAATAGGCAAAAATTTTCTTTATTTTGGGGCAAAAAGGAAGAAATTCCTAATTTTTTGTGGCAAAAATCCAGAAATTCCCCTTATTTTGAGGTAAAAAGGCTGAAATTCCCCTTATTTGGGGGCAAAAAGGCAGAAATTTCCATTATTTTGGGGCAAAATTGCAGAAATTTCACTTATTTCAGAGTAATAATCAAAAATTTTTCTTATTTTGGGGCAAAATGAGAGAAATTCCTTTTGTTTTGAAGGAAAAAGACAGAAAACCTACTTATTTAGAGGCAAAAAGCAGAAATTTCCCTTATTTTGGAGCAAAAATTAAGAAATTTCCGTTTTTTATGGCAAAAAGGTATGCATTTTTTTTATTTTCGGGCAAAAAGGCAGAAATTCCCCGTATTTTGGAGCAAAATTGCAGAAATTCCCCTAATTGTGGGGCAAAAAGGCAGAAATTCCCTATATGTTTGGGCATAAATACAGAAATTCTCATTTTGGGGCTGAACTCAGAAATTAAACTTAATTTGGGGCAAAATTCCAGAAATTTCCCTTATTTTGGGGCAAAATTGCAGAAATTTCACTTATTTTGGGGCAAAATTGCAGAAATTTCACTTATTTCAGGGAAAAAAGGCAGAAATTTTCCTTATTTTGAAGCAAAAAAGCAGAAATTCCAAATATTTTGTGGCAAAAATGCAGAAATTCCCCCTATTTTGTGGTAAAAAGGCTGAAATTCCCCTTATTTGGGGGCAAAAATGCAGAAATTTTCCTTATTTTGGGGAAGAACTCAGAAATTAAACTTATTTTGGGGCAAAATTCCAGAAATTTCCCCTATTTTGGGGCAAAATTCGAGAAATTTCCCCTATTTTGGGGCAAAATTCCAGAAATTTCCTTTATTTTGGGGCAAAATTGCAGAAATTTCACTTATTTTGGGGCAAAATTGCAGAAATTTCACTTATTTCAGGGAAAAAAGCAGAAATTTTCTTATTTTGGGGCAAAAAGGCAGAAATTTCTTTTCTTTTGGTACAAAATGGCAGAAATTTTTCTTATTTTGGGGCAAAAAGGCAGAAATTTCCCATATTTTGGGGCAAAAATGCAGAAATTCCCCTTATTTTGAGGTAAAAAGGCTGAATTTCCTTATATTTGGGGGCAAAAAGGCAGAAATTTCATTTATTTTGAGGCAAAATTGCAGAAATTACACTTATTTCAGGGAAAAAGGGCAGAAATTGTCCTTATTTTTGGGCAAAAATGCAGAAATTCCTAATATTTTGTGGCAAAAATGCAGAAATTCCCCTTATTTTGAGGTAAAAAGGCTGAAATTCCCCCTATTTGGGGGCAAAAAGGCCGAAATTTCCTTTATTTTGAGGCAAAATTGCAGAAATTTCACTTATTTCAGGGTAATAAGAAAGAAATTTTCCTTATTTTGGGGCCAAAAAACAGGAATTCCCTTTGTTTTGGGGGAAAAAGACAGAAATTCCACTTATTTAGAGGCAAAAAAGCAGAAATTCTTTTTATTTTGGAGCAAAAATGAAGAAATTTCTCTTTTTTATGGCAAAAAGGTATGCATTCTTCTAATTTTCAGGCAAAAAGGCAGAAATTCCCCATATTTTAAAACAAAATTGTAGAAATTTCCCTAATTGTGGGGCAAAAAGACAGACATCTTCCTTATTTTGGGGCAAAAGGCAGAAATTCCACTTATTTTGGGGCAAAATTCAAGAAATTTCCCTTATTTTGAGGCAAAATTGCAGAAATTTCAATTATTTTGGGGCAAAATTGCAGAAATTTCACTTATTTCAGAAAAAAAGCAGAAATTTTCTTATTTTGGGGCGAAAATGCAGAAATTTCCCATATTTTGCGGCAAAAATGCAGAAATTCCCCTTATTTTGAGGTAAAAAGGCTGAATTTCCCCCAATTTGGATGCAAAAAGGCAGAATTTTCCTTTATTTTGGGGCACAATTGCAGAAATTTTGCTTATTTCAGGGATATAAGTCAGAAATTTTCCTTATTTTTGGGCAAAAAAGACACAAATTCTCTCTGTTTTGAGGAAAAAGACAAAAATTCCACCATTTTAGAGGCAAAAAAGCAGAAATTCTCCTTATTTTGGAGCAAAAATGAAGAAATTTTCCTTTTTTATGGCAAAAAGGTATGCATTCTTCTTATTTTCGGGCAAAAAGGCAGAAATTCCCCGTGTTTTGGAGCAGAATTGCAGAAATTCCCCTAATTGTGGGGCAAAAAGGCAGAAATTCCCTATATGTTGGGGCATATGGACAGAAATTCTCCTTATTTTGGGGCAGAACTCAGAAATTCCACTTAATTTGGGGCAAAATTCCAGAAATTTCTCATATTTTGGTGCAAAATTGCAGAAATTTCACTTATTTTGGAGCATAAATGAAGAAATTTTCCTTTTTTATAGCAAAAACATATGCATTCTTTTTATTTTCGGGCAAAAAGGCAGAAATTCCCCGAATTTTGGAGCAAAATTGCAGAAATTCCCCTAATTGTGGGGCAAAAAGGCAGAAATTCCCTATAAGTTGGGGCATAAAGACAGAAATTCTCCTTATTTTGGGGCAGAATTCAGAAATTAAACTTATTTTGGGGCAAAATTCCAGAAATTTCCCATATTTTGTGGCAAAATTGCAGAAATTTCACTTATTTTGGGGCAAAATTGCAGAAATTTCACTTATTTCAGGGAAAATAGGCAGAAATTTTCCTTATTTTGTGGCAAAAGGCAGAAATTGCTAATATTTTGTGGCAAAAATGCAGAAATTCCCCTTATTTTGAGGTAAAAAGGCTGAAATTTTCCTTATTTGGGGGCAAAAGTAGAAATTTTCCTTATTTTGGGGCAAAATTGCTGAAATTTCACTTATTTCACGGTAATAAGTCAGAAATTTTCCTTATTTTGGGGCAAAAAAGACAGAAATTCACTTTGTTTTGGGGGAAAAAGACAGAAATTCCACTTATTTAGAGGCAAAAAAGCAGAAATTCCCCTTATTTTAAAGCAAAAATAAAGAAATTTCCCTTTTTTATGGCAAAAAGGTATGCATTCTTCTTATTTTTGTGCAAAAAGGCAGAAATTCCCCGTATTTTGGAGAAAAATAGCAGAGATTCCCCTAATTGTGGGGCAAAAAGTCAAAAATTCCCTATATGTTGGGGCATAATGACATAAATTCTCCTTATTTTGGGGTAAAACTCATAAATTCAACTTACTTTGGGTCAAAATTCCAGAAATTTCCCTTATTTTGGGGCAAAATTGCAGAAATATCACTTATTTTGGGGCAAAATTGCAGAAATTTTACTTATTTCAGGGAAAATAGGGAGAAATTTTCTTTATTTTAGGGCAAAAAGGGAGAAATTCCAAATATTTTGTGGCAAAAATGCAGAAATTTTTTTTTATTTTGAGGTAAAAAGGCTGAAATTCCCCTTGTTTGGAGGCAAAAAGGCAGAAATTTCCCTTATTTTGGAGCAAAATATCAGAAATTTCACTTATTTCAGGGTAATAAGTCAGAAATTTTCCTTATTTTAGGGCAAAAAACAGAAATTCCCTTTGTTTTGGGGGAAAAAGACAGAAATTCCACTTATTTAGAGGGAAAAAAGCAGAAATTCCCTTTATTTTGGAGCAAAAATGGAGAAATTTCCCATTTTTATGGCAAAAAGGTATTCATTCTTCATATTTTCGGGCAAAAAGGCAGAAATACCCCGTATTTTGTAGCAAAATTGCAGAAATTCCCCTAATTGTGGGGCAAAAAGGCAGAAATTCCCTATATGTTGGGGCAAAAAGACAGAAATTCTCATTATTTTGGCACAAAACTCATAAATTCCACTTATTTTGAGGCAAAATTCCAGAAATTTTCCTTATTTGGGGGCAAAATTGCAGAAATTTCACTTAATTTGGGTCAAAATTGCAGAAATTTCACTTATTTCAGAAAAAAAATGAGAAATTTTCTTTATTTTGGGGCAAAATTGCAGAAATTTCACTTATTTCACGGAAAAAGGGCAGAAATTTTCTTTATTTTTGGGCAAAAAGGCCGAAATTCTAAATATTTTGTGGCAAAAATGCAGAAATTTCCCATATTTTGAGGCAAAATTGCAGAAATTTCAGTTATTTTGGGGCAAAATTGCAGAAATTTCACTTATTTCAGGGAAAATAGGCAAAAATTTTCTTTATTTTGGGGCAAAAAGGAAGAAATTCCTAATTTTTTGTGGCAAAAATCCAGAAATTCCCCTTATTTTGAGGTAAAAAGGCTGAAATTCCCCTTATTTGGGGGCAAAAAGGCAGAAATTTCCATTATTTTGGGGCAAAATTGCAGAAATTTCACTTATTTCAGAGTAATAATCAAAAATTTTTCTTATTTTGGGGCAAAATGAGAGAAATTCCTTTTGTTTTGAAGGAAAAAGACAGAAAACCTACTTATTTAGAGGCAAAAAGCAGAAATTTCCCTTATTTTGGAGCAAAAATTAAGAAATTTCCGTTTTTTATGGCAAAAAGGTATGCATTTTTTTTATTTTCGGGCAAAAAGGCAGAAATTCCCCGTATTTTGGAGCAAAATTGCAGAAATTCCCCTAATTGTGGGGCAAAAAGGCAGAAATTCCCTATATGTTTGGGCATAAATACAGAAATTCTCATTTTGGGGCTGAACTCAGAAATTAAACTTAATTTGGGGCAAAATTCCAGAAATTTCCCTTATTTTGGGGCAAAATTGCAGAAATTTCACTTATTTTGGGGCAAAATTGCAGAAATTTCACTTATTTCAGGGAAAAAAGGCAGAAATTTTCCTTATTTTGAAGCAAAAAAGCAGAAATTCCAAATATTTTGTGGCAAAAATGCAGAAATTCCCCCTATTTTGTGGTAAAAAGGCTGAAATTCCCCTTATTTGGGGGCAAAAATGCAGAAATTTTCCTTATTTTGGGGAAGAACTCAGAAATTAAACTTATTTTGGGGCAAAATTCCAGAAATTTCCCCTATTTTGGGGCAAAATTCGAGAAATTTCCCCTATTTTGGGGCAAAATTCCAGAAATTTCCTTTATTTTGGGGCAAAATTGCAGAAATTTCACTTATTTTGGGGCAAAATTGCAGAAATTTCACTTATTTCAGGGAAAAAAGCAGAAATTTTCTTATTTTGGGGCAAAAAGGCAGAAATTTCTTTTCTTTTGGTACAAAATGGCAGAAATTTTTCTTATTTTGGGGCAAAAAGGCAGAAATTTCCCATATTTTGGGGCAAAAATGCAGAAATTCCCCTTATTTTGAGGTAAAATGGCTGAAATTCCCCTTATTTGTGGGCAAAAACACAGAAATTTCCCTTATTTTGAGGCAAAATTGCAGAAATATGATTTATTTCAGAAAAAAAGCAGAAATTTTCTTATATTGGGGCAAAAAGGCTGAAATTTCTTTTATTTTGGTACAGATGCAGAAATTTTTCTTATTTTGTGGCAAAATGGCAGAAATTTCCCATATTTTGGGTCAAAAATTCAGAAAGTCCCCTTATTTTGAGATTAAAAGTCTGAAATTCCCCTTATTTCGTGGCAAAAAGGCAGAAATTTCTCTTATGTTGGGGCAAAATTGCAGAAATTTCATTTATTTCAGAAAAAAAGTAGAAATTTTCTTATTTTGGGGCAAAAAGTCAGAAATTTTTATATTTTGGTACAAAATTGCAGAAATTTTTCTTAATTTGGGGCAAAAAGGCAGAAATTTCCCATATTTTTGGGCAAAAATTTAGAAATTCTCCATATTTTGAGGTAAAAAGGCTGAGATTTCCCTTATTTGAGGTCAAAAAGACAGAAATTTCTCTTAATTTGGGGCAAAATTTTAGAAATTTCCCTTATTTTGGGGCAAAATTGCAGAAATTTCACTTATTTTGGGGCAAAATTGCAGAAATTTCACTTATTTCAGGGAAAAAAGGCAGAAATTTTCCTTATTTTTGGGCAAAAAAACAGAAATTCCTAATATTCTATGGCATAAATGCAGAAATTCCCCTTATTTTGAGGTAAAAAGTCTGAAATTCCCCTTATTTGGGGGCAAAAAGGCAGAAATTTCCCTTATTTTGGGGCAAAATTGCAGAAATTTCACTTATTTCAGGGTAATAAGTCAGAAATTTTCCTTATTTTGGTGCAAAAAACAGAAATCCCCTTTGTTTTGGGGGAAAAAGACAGAAATTCCACTTATTTAGAGGCAAAAAAGCAGAAATTCCCTTTATTTTAAAGCAAAAATGGAGAAATTTCCCATTTTTCTGGCAAAAAGGTAATCATTCTTCTTATATTCGGGCAAAAAGGCAGAAATACCCTGTATTTTGGAGCAAAATTGCAGAAATTCCCCTAATTGTGGGGCAAAAAGGCAGAAATTCCCTATATGTTGGGGCATAAAGACAGAAATTCTCCTTATTTTTGTGCAAAACTCAGAAATTCCACTTATTTTCAGGCAAAATTCCAGAAATTTCCCTTATTTGGGGGCAAAATTGCAGAAATTTCACTTATTTTGGGGCAAAATTGCAGAAATTTCACTTATTTCAGAAAAAAAGCAGAAATTTTCTTATATTAGGGCAAAAAGGCTGAAATTTATTTTATTTTGGTACAGAATTGCAGAAATTTTTCTTATTTCGGAGCAAAAAGGCAGAAATTTTCCATATTTTGGGTCAAAAATGCAGAAAGTCTTCATATTTTGAGGTAAAAAGGCTGAAATTCCCCTGATTTGGAGGCAAAAAGGCAGAAATTTCTCTTATTTTGAGGCAAAATTGCAGAAATTTCACTTATTTCAGAAAAAAAGCAGAAATTTTCTTATATTGGGGCAAAAAGGCTGAAATTTCTTTTATTTTGGTACAGAATTGCAGAAATTTTTCTTATTTTGGGGCAAAAAGGCAAAATTTCCCATATTTTGGGTCAAAAATGCAGAAAGTCCCCTTATTTTGAGGTTAAAAGTCTGAAATTCCCCTTATTTCGTGGCAAAAAGGCAGAAATTTCTCTTATGTTGGGGCAAAATTGCAGAAATTTCATTTATTTCAGAAAAAAAAGTAGAAATTTTCTTATTTTGGAGCAAAAAAGCAGAAATTTTTTTATTTTGGTACAAAATTGCAGAAATTTTTCTTATTTTGGGGCCAAAAGGCAGAAAATTCCCATATTTTGGGGAAAAAATGCAGAAATTACCCTTATTTTGAGGTAAAAGTCTAAAATTCCCCTTATTTGGGGGCAAAAAGGCAGAAATTTTTTTTTATATTAGGGCATAATTGCAGAAATTTCACTTACTTCAGGGTAATAAGTCAGAAATTTTCCTTATTTTGGGGCAAAAAAGACAGAAATTCCCTTTGTTTTTGGGGAAAAAGACAGAAATTCCACTTATTTAGAGGCAAAAAAGCAGAAATTCCCCTTATTTTGGAGCAAAATTGCAGAAATTTTCCTTTTTAATGGCAAAAAGGTATGCATTCTTTTTATTTTCGGGCAAAAAAGCAGAAATTCCCTGTATTTTGAAGCAAAATTGCTGAAATTCCCCTAATTGTTGGGCAAAAAGGCTGAAATTCCCTATATGTTGGGGCATAAAGACAGAAATTCTCTTTATTTTTGCGCAAAACTCAGAAATTCAACTTATTTTCCAGAAAAATTCCAGAAATTTCCCTTATTTGGGGGCAAAATTGCAGAAATTTCACTTATTTTGGGGCAAAATTGCAGAAATTTCACTTATTTTAGAAAAAAAGCAGAAATTTTCTTATATTAGGGCAAAAAGGCTGAAATTTATTTTATTTTGGTACAGAATTGCAGAAATTTTTCTTATTTCGGAGCAAAAAGGCAGAAATTTCCCATATTTTGGGTCAAAAATGCAGAAAGTCTTCATATTTTGAGGTAAAAATGCTGAAATTCCCCTGATTTGGAGGCAAAAAGGCAGAAATTTCTCTTATTTTGAAGCAAAATTGCAGAAATATCATTTATTTCAGAAAAAAAGGCAGAAATTTCCCATATTTTTGGGCAAAAATTCAGAAATTCTCCATATTTTGAGGTAAAAAGGCTGAAATTTCCTTATTTGAGGTCAAAAAGGCAGAAATTTCTCTTAATTTGGGGCAAAATTTTAGAATTATCCCTTATTTTGGGGCAAAATTGCAAAAATTTCACTTATTTTGGGGCAAAATTGCAGAAATTTCACTTATTTCAGGGAAAAAAAACAGAAATTTTCCTTATTTTTGGGCAAAAAAACAGAAATTCCTAATATTCTATGGCAAAAATGCAGAATTTCTTCTTATTTTGAGGTAAAAAGGCTGAAATTCCCCTTATTTGGGGACAAAAAGGCAGAAATTTCCCTTATTTTGGGGCAAAATTGCAGAAATTTTACTTATTTCAGGGTAATAAGTCAGAAATTTTCCTCATTTTGGGGCAAAAAAGACAGAAATTCCCTTTGTTTTGGGGGAAAAAGACAGAAATTCCACATATTTAGAGGCAAAAAAGCAGAAATTCCCCTATTTGTAGGGCAAAAAGGCAGATATTCTCTATATGTTGGGGCAAAAAGACAGAAATTCTCCTCATTTTGGGGCAAAACTCAGAAATTCCATGTATTTTGTGCAAAATTTTAGAAATTTCACTTATTTCAGGGTTATAAGTCAGAAATTTTCTTTTTTTGGGGGCAAAAAACAGAAATTCCCTTTGTTTTGGGTGGAAAAGACAGAAATTCCACTTATTTAGAGGCAAAAAAGCAGAAATTCCCTTTATTTTAAAGCAAAAATAGAGAAATTTCCCATTTTTGTGGCAAAAAGGTAATCATTCTTCTTATATTCGGGCAAAAAGGCAGAAATACCCCGTATTTTGGAGCAAAGTTGCAGAAATTCCACTATTTGTGGGGCAAAAAGGCAGAAATTCCCTATATGTTGGGGCGTAAAGACAGAAATTCTCCTTATTTTTGCGCAAAACTCAGAAATTCCACTTATTTTCAGGCAAAATTCCAGAAATTTCCCTTATTTGGGGCCAAAATTGCAGAAATTTCACTTATTTTGGGCCAAAATTGCAGAAATTTCACTTATTTCAGAAAAAAAATGAGAAATTTTTTTTATTTTGGGGCAAAAAGGCAGAAATTTCTCTTATTTTGGTACAAAATGGCAGAAATTTTTCTTATTTTGGGGCAAAAAGGCAGAAATTTCCCATATTTTGGGTCAAAAATGCAGAAAGTCTTTATATTTTGAGGTAAAAATGCTGATATTCCCCTGATTTGGGGGCAAAAACACAGAAATTTACCTTATTTTGAGGCAAAATTGCAGAAATATCATTTACTTAAAAAAAAAGCAGAGATTTTCTTATATTGGGGCAAAAAGGCTGAAATTTCTTTTATTTTGGTACAGAATTGCAGAAATTTTTCTAATTTTGGGGGCAAAAAGACAGAAATTCCCCAAATTTTGGGTCAAAAATGCAGAAAGTCCCCTTATTTTGAGGTTAAAATTCTCAAATTCCCCTTATTTCGTGGCAAAAAGGCAGAAATTTCTCTTATGTTGGGGCAAAATTGCAGAAATTTCATTTATTTCAGAAAAAAAAGTAGAAATTTTCTTATTTTGGGGCAAAAAGGCAGAATTTTTTTTTATTTTGGTACAAAATTGCAGAAATTTTTCTTATTTTGGGGCCAAAAGGCAGAAATTTCCCATATTTTGGGAAAAAAATGCAGAAATTACCCTTATTTTGAGGTAAAAAGGCTGAAATTTTCCTTATTTGGGGGCAAAAAGGCAGAAATTTTTTTTATATTAGGGCATAATTGCAGAAATTTCACTTACTTCAGGGTAATAAGTCAGAAATTTTCCTTATTTTGGGGCAAAAAAGACAGAAATTCCCTTTGTTTTGGGGGAAAAAGACAGAAATTCCACTTATTTAGAGGCAAAAAAGCAGAAATTCCCCTTATTTTGGAGCAAAATTGCAGAAATTTTCCTTTTTAATGGCAAAAAGGTATGCATTCTTTTTATTTTCGGGCAAAAAAGCAGAAATTCCCTGTATTTTGAAGCAAAATTGCTGAAATTCCCCTAATTGTGGGGCAAAAAGGCTGAAATTCCCTATATGTTGGGGCATAAAGACAGAAATTCTCTTTATTTTTGCGCAAAACTCAGAAATTCAACTTATTTTCCAGAAAAATTCCAGAAATTTCCCTTATTTGGGGGCAAAATTGCAGAAATTTCACTTATTTTGGGGCAAAATTGCAGAAATTTCACTTATTTTAGAAAAAAAGCAGAAATTTTCTTATATTAGGGCAAAAAGGCTGAAATTTATTTTATTTTGGTACAGAATTGCAGAAATTTTTCTTATTTCGGAGCAAAAAGGCAGAAATTTCCCATATTTTGGGTCAAAAATGCAGAAAGTCTTCATATTTTGAGGTAAAAATGCTGAAATTCCCCTGATTTGGAGGCAAAAAGGCAGAAATTTCTCTTATTTTGAGGCAAAATTGCAGAAATATCATTTATTTCAGAAAGAAAGGCAGAAATTTCCCATATTTTTGGGCAAAAATTCAGAAATTCTCCATATTTTGAGGTAAAAAGGCTGAAATTTCCTTATTTGAGGTCAAAAAGGCAGAAATTTCTCTTAATTTGAGGCAAAATTTTAGAATTATCCCTTATTTTGGGGCAAAATTGCAGAAATTTCACTTATTTTGGGGCAAAATTGCAGAAATTTCACTTATTTCAGGGAAAAAAGGCAGAAATTTTCCTTATTTTTGAGCAAAAAAACAGAAATTCCTAATATTCTATGGCAAAAATGCAGAATTTCTTCTTATTTTGAGGTAAAAAGGCTGAAATTCCCCTTATTTGGGGACAAAAAGGCAGAAATTTCCCTTATTTTGGGGCAAAATTGCAGAAATTTTACTTATTTCAGGGTAATAAGTCAGAAATTTTCCTCATTTTGGGGCAAAAAAGACAGAAATTCCCTTTATTTTGGGGGAAAAAGACAGAAATTCCACATATTTAGAGGCAAAAAAGCAGAAATTCCCCTATTTGTAGGGCAAAAAGGCAGATATTCTCTATATGTTGGGGCAAAAAGACAGAAATTCTCCTCATTTTGGGGCAAAACTCAGAAATTCCATGTATTTTGTGCAAAATTTTAGAAATTTCACTTATTTCAGGGTAATAAGTCAGAAATTTTCCTTATTTTGGGGCAAAAAACAGAAATTCCCTTTGTTTTGGGGGGAATGACAGAAATTCCACTTATTTAGAGGCAAAAAAGCAGATATTCCCTTTATTTTAAAGCAAAAATGGAGAAATTTCCCATTTTTGTGGCAAAAAGGTAATCATTCTTCTTATATTCGGGCAAAAAGGCAGAAATACCCCGTATTTTGGAGCAAAATTGCAGAAATTCCCCTAATTGTGGAGCAAAAAGGCAGAAATTCCCTATATGTTGGGGCATAAAGACAGAAATTCTCTTTATTTTTGCGCAAAAATCAGAAATTCCACTTATTTTCAGGCAAAATTCCAGAAATTTCCCTTATTTGGGGGCAAAATTGCAGAAATTTCACTTATTTTGGGGCAAAATTGCAGAAATTTCACTTATTTCAGAAAAAATGAGAATTTTTTTTTATTTTGGGGCAAAAAGGCAGAAATTTCTCTTATTTTGGTACAAAATGGCAGAAATTTTTCTTATTTTGGGGCAAAAAGGCAGAAATTTCCCATATTTTGGGTCAAAAATGCAGAAAGTCTTCATATTTTGAGGCAAAAAGGCTGAAATTCCCCTTATTTGGGGGCAAAAACACAGAAATTTTCCTTATTTTGAGGCAAAATTGCAGAAATATCATTTATTTCAGAAAAAAAGCAGAAATTTTTTTATATTGGGGCAAAAAGGCTGAAATTTCTTTTATTTTGGTACAGAATTGCAGAAATTTTTTTTTATTTTGGGGCAAAAAGGCAGAAATTTCCCATATTTTGGGTCAAAAATGCAGAAAGTCCCCTTATTTTGAGGTTAAAAGTCTGCAATTCCCCTTATTTCGTGGCAAAAAGGCAGAAATTTCTCTTATGTTTGGGGCAAAATTGCAGAAATTTCATTTATTTCAGAAAAAAAAGTAGAAATTTTCTTATTTTGGGGCAAAAAGGCAGAAATTTTTTTATTTTGGTACAAAATTGCAGAAATTTTTCTTATTTTGGGGCCAAAAGGCAGACATTTCCCATATTTTGGGGAAAAAATGCAGAAATTACCCTTATTTTGAGGTAAAAAGGCTGAAATTCCCCTTATTTGGGGGCAAAAATGCAGAAATTTCTTTTATATTGGGGCATAATTGCAGAAATTTCACTTACTTCAGGTTAATAAGTCAGAAATTTTCCTTATTTTGGGGCAAAAAAGACAGAAATTCCCTTTGTTTTGGGGAAAAAAGACAGAAATTCCACTTATTTAGAGGCAAAAAAAGCAGAAATTCTCCTTATTTTGGAGCAAAATTGCAGAAATTTTCTTTTTTTATGGCAAAAAGGTATGCATTCTTCTTATTTTCGGGCAAAAAGGCAGAAATTCCCTGTATTTTGAAGCAAAATTGCTGAAATTCCCCTAATTGTGGGGCAAAAAGGAAGAAATTTCCTTTATGTTGGGGCAAAAAGACAAAAATCCTCCTTATTTTGGGGCAAAACTAAGAAATTCCACTTATTTAGGGCAAAGTTCCAGAAATTACCCTTATTTTGAGGCAAAATTGCAGAAATTTCACTTATTTTGGGGCAAAATTGCATAAATTTCACTTATTTCAAGGAAAAAAACAGAAATTTTCATATTTTGTGGCAATAAGGCAGAAATTTCTTTTATTTTGGTACAAAATTGCAGAAATTTTTCTTATTTTGGGCAAAAAGGCAGAAATTCCCCTTATTTTGAGGTAAAAAGGCTGAAATTTTTCTTATTTGGGGCCAAAAAGGCAGAAATATCCCTTATTTTGGGGCAAAATTGCAGAAATTTCACTTATTTCAGGGTAATAAGTCAGAAATTTTCCTTATTTTGGGGCAAAAAATACAGAAATTCCCTTTTTTTGGGGGGGGGAGAAAGACAGAAATTCCACTTATTTAGAGGCAAAAACCAGAAATTCCTTTTATTTTGGAGCAAAAATGAAGAAATTTCTTTTTTTTATGGCAAAAAGGTATGCATTCTTCTTATTTTCGGACAAAAAGGCAGAAATTCCCCGTATTTTGAAGCAAAATTGCAGAAATTCCCCTAATTGTGGGGAAAAAAAGGCAGAAATTCCCTATATGTTGGGGCAAAAAGACAGAAATTCTTCTTATTTTAGGGAAAAATTCAGAAATTTAACTTATTTTGAGGCAAAATTGCAGAAATTTCATTTATTTCAGAAAAAAAGCAGAAATTTTCTTATTTTGGGGCAAAATGGCAGAAATTTCTTTTATTTTGGTACAAAATTGCAGAAATTATTCTTAATTTGGGGCAAAAAGGCAGAAATTTCCCATATTTTTGGGCAAAAATTCAGAAATTCTCCATATTTTGAGGTAAAAAGCCTGAAATTTCCCTTATTTGAGGTCAAAAAGGCAGAAATTTCTCTTAATTTGGGGCAAAATTTTAGAATTTTCCCTTATTTTGGGGCAAAATTGCAGAAATTTCACTTATTTTGGGGCAAAATTGCAGAAATTTCACTTATTTCAGGGAAAAAAGGCAGAAATTTTCCTTATTTTTGGGCAAAAAAACAGAAATTCCTAATATTCTATGGCAAAAATGCAGAAATTCCCCTTATTTTGAGGTAAAAAGGCTGAAATTCCCCTTATTTGGGGGCAAAAAGGCAGAAATTTCCCTTATTTTGGGGCAAAATTGCAGAAATTTCACTTATTTCAGGGTAATAAGTCAGAAATTCTCCTTATTTTGGGGCAAAAAAGACAGAAATTCCCTTTGTTTTGGGGGAAAAAGACAGAAATTCCACATATTTAGAGGCAAAAAAGAAGAAATTCCCCTATTTGTAGGGCAAAAAGGCAGAAATTCCCTATATGTTGGGGCAAAAAGACAGAAATTCTCCTCATTTTGGGGCAAAACTCAGAAATTCCATGTAAATTGTGCAAAATTTTTGAAATTTCACTTATTTCAGGGTAATAAGTCAGAAATTTTCTTTATTTTGGGGCAAAAAACAGAAATTCCCTTTGTTTTGGTGGAAAAAGACAGAAATTCCACTTATTTAGAGGCAAAAAAGCAGAAATTCTCTTTATTTTAAAGCAAAAATGGAGAAATTTCCCATTTTTGTGGCAAAAAGGTAATCATTCTTCTTATATTCGGGCAAAAAGGCAGAAATACCCTGTATTTTGGAGCAAAATTGCAGAAATTCCCCTAATTGTGGGGCAAAAAGGCAGAAATTCCCTATATGTTGTGGCGTAAAGACAGAAATTCTCCTTATTTTTGTGCAAAACTCAGAAATTCCAATTATTTTCAGGCAAAATTCCAGAAATTTCCCTTATTTGGGGGCAAAATTGCAGAAATTTCACTTATTTTGGGGCAAAATTGCAGAAATTTCACTTATTTCAGAAAAAAAGCAGAAATTTTCTCATATTGGGGCAAAAAGGCTGAAATTTATTTTATTTTGGTACAGAATTGCAGAAATTTTAATTATTTTGGAGCAAAAAGGAAGAAATTTCCCCTATATTGGATCAAAAATGCAGAAAGTCTTCATATTTTGAGGTAAAAAGGCTGAAATTCCCCTGATTTGGAGGCAAAAAGGCAGAAATTTCTCTTATTTTGAGGCAAAATTGCAGAAATTTCACTTATTACAGAAAAAAAGCAGAAATTTTCTTATAATGGGGCAAAAAGGCTGAAATTTCTTTTATTTTGGTACAGAATTGCAGAAATTTTTCTTATTTTGGGGCCAAAAGGCAGAAATTTCCCATATTTTAGGGAAAAAATGAAGAAATTACCCTTATTTTGATGTAAAAAGGCTGAAATTCCCCTTATTTGGGGTCAAAAAGGCAGAAATTTCTTTTATATTGGGGCATAATTGCAGAAATTTCATTTACTTCAGGGTAATAAGTCAGAAATTTTCCTTATTTTGGGGCAAAAAAGACAGAAATTCCCTTTGTTTTGGGGGAAAAAGACAGAAATTCCACTTATTTAGAGGCAAAAAAGCAGAAATTCCCCCTATTTTGGAGCAAAATTGCAGAAATTTTCCTTTTTTATGGCAAAAAGGTATGCATTCTTCTTATTTTCGGGCAAAAAGGCAGAAATTCCCCGTATTTTGAAGCAAAATTGCAGAAATTCCCCTAATTGTAGGGCAAAAAGGAAGAAATTTCCTATATGTTGGGGCAAAAAGACAAAAATCCTCCTTATTTTGGGGCAAAACTCAGAAATTCCACTTATTTAGGGCATAGTTCCAGAAATTACCTTTATTTTGAGGCAAAATTGCAAAAATTTCACTTATTTTGGGGCAAAATTGCAGAAATTTCACTTATTTCAGGGAAAAAAACAGAAATTTTCATATTTTGTGGCAATAAGGCAGAAATTTTTTTTATTTTGGTACAAAATTGCAGAAATTTTTCTTATTTTGGGCAAAAAGGCAGAAATTCCCCTTATTTTGAGGTAAAAACGCTGAAATTTTCCTTATTTGGGGGAAAAAAGGCAGAAATTTCCCTTATTTTGGGGCAAAATTGCAGAAATTTCACTTATTTCAGGGTAATAAGTCAGAAATTTTCCTTATTTTTGAGCAAAAAATACAGAAATTCCCTTTGTTTTGGGGGAGAAAGACAGAAATTCCACTTATTTAGAGGCAAAAACCAGAAATTCCCCTTATTTTGGAGCAAAAATGAAGAAATTTCTTTTTTTTATGGCAAAAAGGTATGCATTCTTCTTATTTTCGGACAAAAAGGCAGAAATTCCCCGTATTTTGGAGCAAAATTGCAGAAATTCCCCTAATTGTGGGGAAAAAAGGCAGAAATTCCCTATATGTTGGGGCAAAAAGACAGAAATTCTTCTTATTTTAGGGAAAAATTCAGAAATTTAACTTATTTTGAGGCAAAATTGCAGAAATTTCATTTATTTCAGAATAAAAGCAGAAATTTTCTTATTTTGGGGCAAAAAGGCAGAAATTTCTTTTATTTTGGTACAAAATTGCAGAAATTTTTCTTAATTTGGGGCAAAAAGGCAGAAATTTCCCATATTTTTGGGCAAAAATTCAGAAATTCTCCATATTTTGAGGTAAAAAGGCTGAAATTTCCCTTATTTGAGGGCAAAAAGGCAGAAATTTCTCTTAATTTGGGGCAAAATTTTAGATATTTCCCTTATTTTGGGGCAAAATTGCAGAAATTTCACTTATTTTGGGGCAAAATTGCAGAAATTTCACTTATTTCAGGGAAAAAAGGCAGAAATTTTCCTTATTTTTGGGCAAAAAACAGAAATTCCTAATATTCTATGGCAAAAATGCAGAAATTCCCCTTATTTTCAGGTAAAAAGGCTTAAATTCCCCTTATTTGGGGGCAAAAAGGCAGAAATTTCCCTTATTTTGGGGCAATATTGCAGAAATTTCACTTATTTCAGCGTAATAAGTCAGAAATTTTCCTTATTTTGGGGAGAAAAAGACAGAAATTCCCTTTGTTTTGGGGGAAAAAGACAGAAATTCCACATATTTAGAGGCAAAAAAGCAGAAATTCCCCTATTTGTAGGGCAAAAAGGCAGAAATTCCCTATATGTTGGGGGAAAAAGACAGAAATTCTCCTCATTTTGGGGCAAAACTCAGAAATTCCATGTATTTTGTGCAAAATTTTAGAAATTTCACTTATTTCAGGGAAAAAAAGCAGAAATTTTCTTATTTTGGGGCAAAAAGGCAAAAATTTCTTTTATTTTTTTACAAAATTGCAGAAATTTTTCTTATTTTGGGGCAAAAAGGCAGAAATTTCCCATATTTTGGGGCAAAATTCAGAAATTTTCCTTATTTTGAGGTAAAAATCCTGAAATTCCCCATATTTGGGGGCAAAAAGGCAGAAATTTCTCTTATTTTGGGGCAAAATTGCAGAAATTTCACTTATTTCAGGGTAATAAGACAGAAATATTTCTTATTTTGGGGCAAAAAATACAGAAATTCCCTTTTTTGGGGGGAAAAAGAGAGAAATTCTATTTATTTAGAGGCAAAAAAGCAGAAATTCCCCTTATTTTGGAGCGAAAAAGAGGAAATTTCCTTTTTTTATGGCAAAAAGGTGTGCATTCTTCTTATTTTCAGGCAAAAAGGCAGGAATTCCTCGTAATTTGGAGTAAAATTGCAGAAATTCCCTTAATTGTGGGGCAAAAAGGCAATAATTCCCTAAAAGTTGGGGCAAAAAGACAGAAATTCTCCTTATTTGGACAAAACTCAGAAATTCCACTTATTTTGGGGCAAAATTACAAAAATTTCCCTAATTTTGGGGCAAAATTGCAGAAATTTCACTTATTTTGGGGCAAAATTTCAGAAATTTAACTTATTGCAGGGAAAAAAGCAGAAATTTTCTTATTTTGGGGAAAAGGCAGAAATTTCTCATATTTTGGGGCAAAAATGCAGAAATTCTCCTTATTTTGAGGTAAAAAGGCTGAAATTCCCCTTACTTGGGGGCAAAAATGCAGAAATTTCCCTTATTTTGGGGCAAAATTGCAGAAATTTCACTTATTTCAGGGTAATAAGTCAGAAATTTTCCTTATTTTGGGGCAAAAAATACAGAAATTCCCTTTTTTGGGGGGGAAAAAGACAGAAATTCCACTTATTTAGAGGCAAAAATGGAAAAATTCCCTTTATTTTGGAGCAAAAATGAAGAAATTTTCCTTTTTTATGGCAAAAAGGTATGCATTCTTCTTATTTTTGGACAAAAAGGCAGAAATTCCCCGTATTTTGGAGCAAAAGTGAAGAAATTCCTCTAAATGTGGGGCAAAAAGGCAGAAATTCCCTATATGTTGGGGCAAAAAGACAGAAATTCTCGTTATTTTAGGGAAAAACTCAGAAATTTCAATTATTTTGGGGCAAAATTGCAGAAATTTCACTTATTTCAGAAAAAAAGCAGAAATTTTCTTATATTAGGGCAAAAAGGCTGAAATTTATTTTATTTTGGTAAAGAATTGCAGAAATTTTTCTTATTTCGGAGCAAAAAGGCAGAAATTTCCCATATTTTGGGTCAAAAATGCAGAAAGTCTTCATATTTTGAGGTAAAAAGGCTGAAATTCCCCTGATTTGGAGGCAAAAAGGCAGAAATTTCACTTCTTTTGAGGCAAAATTGCAGAAATTTCACTTATTTCAGAAAAAAAGCAGAAATTTTCTTATATTGGGGCAAAAAGGCTGAAATTTCTTTTATTTTGGTACAGAATTGCAGAAATTTTTCTTATTTTGGGGCAAAAAGGCAGGAATTTCCCATATTTTGGGTCAAAAATGCAGAAAGTCCCCTTATTTTGAGGTTAAAAGGCTAAAATTCCCCTTATTTCGTGGCAAAAAGGCAGAAATTTCACTTATGTTGGTGCAAAATTTCAAAAATTACACTTATTTCAGGGTAATAAGTCAGAAATTTTTCTTATTTTGTGGCAAAAAGACAGAAATTCCCTTTGTTTTGGGGGAAAAAGACAGAAATTCCACTTATTTAGAGGCAAAAAAGCAGAAATTCCTCTTATTTTGGACCAAAATTGCAGAAATTTTTCTTTTTTATGGCAAAAAGGTATGCATTCTTTTTATTTTCGGGCAAAAAGGCAGAAATTCCCCGTATTTTGGAGCAAAATTGCAGCAAATCCTCTAATTGTGGGGCAAAAAGGAAAAAATTTCCTATATGTTGGGGCAAAAAGACAAAAATCCTCCTTATTTTGGGGCAAAACTCAGAAATTTCACTTATTTTGGGGCAAAATTCTAGAAATTTCCTTTATTTTGAGGCAAAATTGCAGAAATTTCACTTATTTTGAGGCAAAATTGCAGAAATTTCACTTATTTCAGGGAAAAAAGGCAGAAATTTTCCTTATTTTTGGGCAAAAAAACAGAAATTCCTAATATTCTATGGCAAAAATTCAGAAATTCGCCTTATTTTGAGGTAAAAAAGCTGAAATTCCCCTTATTTTGGTCAAAAAGGCAGAAATTTCCCTTATTTTGGGGCAAAATTTTAGAAATTTCACTTATTTCAGGGTAATAAGTCAGAAATTTTCCTTATTTTGTGTCAAAAAAGACAGAAATTCCCTTTGTTTTGGGGGAAAAAGACAGAAATTCCACATATTTAGAGGTAAAAAAGCAGAAATTCCCCTATTTGTAGGGCAAAAAGGCAGAAATTCCCTATATGTTGGGGCAAAAAGACAGAAATTCTCCTCATTTTGGGGCAAAACTCAGAAATTCCATGTATTTTGTGCAAAATTTTAGAAATTTCACTTATTTCAGGGTAATAAGTCAGAAATTTTCCTTATTTTGGGGCAAAAAACCGAAATTCCCTTTGTTTTGGGGGAAAAAGACAGAAATTCCACTTATTTAGAGGCAAAAAAGCAGAAATTCCCTTTATTTTAAAGCAAAAATGGAGAAATTTCCCATTTTTCTGGCAAAAAGGTAATCATTCTTCTTATATTCGGGCAAAAAGGCAGAAATACCCCGTATTTTGGAGCAAAATTGCAGAAATTCCCCTAATTGTGGGGCAAAAAGGCAGAAATTCCCTATATGTTGGGGCGTAAAGACAGAAATTCTCCTTATTTTTGCGCAAAACTCAGAAATTCCACTTATTTTCAGGCAAAATTCCAGAAATTTCCCTTATTTGGGGGCAAAATTGCAGAAATTTCACTTATTTAGGGGCAAAATTGTAGAAATTTCACTTATTTCAGAAAAAAGCAGAAATTTTCTTATATTGGGGCAAAAAGGCTGAAATTTATTTTATTTTGGTACAGAATTGCAGAAATTTTTCTTATTCCGGAGCAAAAAGGCAGAAATTTCCCATATTTTGGGTCAAAAATGCAGAAAGTCTTCATATTTTGAGGTAAAAAGGCTGAAATTCCCCTGATTTGGGGGCAATAAGGCTGAAATTTCTCTTATTTTGAGGCAAAATTGCAGAAATTTCACTTATTTCAGAAAAAAAGCAGAAATTTTCTTATATTGGGGCAAAAAGGCTGAAATTTCTTTTATTTTGGTACAGAATTGCAGAAATTTTTCTTATTTTGGGGCAAAAAGGCAGAAATTTCCCATATTTTGGGTCAACAATGCAGAAAGTCTCCTTATTTTAGGTTAAAAGTCTGAAATTCCCCTTATTTCGTGGCAAAAAGGCAGAAATTTCTCTTATGTTAAGGCAAAATTGCAGAAATTTCATTTATTTCAGAAAAAAAAGTAGAAATTTTCTTATTTTGGGGCAAAAAGGCAGAAATTTTTTTATTTTGGTACAAAATTGCAGAAATTATTCTTATTTTGGGGCCAAAAGGCAGAAATTTCCCATATTTTGGGGAAAAATGCAGAAATTACCCTTATTTTGAGGTAGAAAGGCTGAAATTCCCCTTATTTGGGGGCAAAAAGGCAGAAATTTCTTTTATATTGGGGCATAATTGCAGAAATTTCACTTACCTCAGGGTAATAAGTCAGATATTTTCCTTATTTTGGGGCAAAAAAGACCGAAATTCCCTTTGTTTTGGGGGAAAAAGACAGAAATTCCACTTATTTAGAGGCAAAAAAGCAGAAATTCCCCTTATTTTGGAGCAAAATTGCAAAAATTTTCCTTTTTTATGGCAAAAAGGTATGCATTCTTCTTATTTTCGGGCAAAAAGGCAGAAATTCCCCGTATTTTGAAGCAAAATTGCAGAAATTCCCCTAATTGTGGGGCAAAAAGGAAGAAATTTCCTATATGTTGGGGCAAAAAGACAAAAATCCTCCTTATTTTGGGGCAAAACTGAGAAATTCCACTTATTTAGGGCAAAGTTCCAGAAATTACCTATATTTTGAGGCAAAATTGCAGAAATTTCACTTATTTTGGGGCAAATTTGCAGAAATTTCACTTATTTCAGGGAAAAAAACAGAAATTTTCATATTTTGTGGCAATAAGGCAGAAATTTCTTTTATTTTGGTACAAAATTGCAGAAATTTTTCTTATTTTGGGCAAAAAGGCAGAAATTCCCCTTATTTTGAGGTAAAAAGGCTGAAATTCCCCTTATTTAAGGCCAAAAAGGCAGAAATTTCCCTTATTTTGGGGCAAAATTGCAGAAATTTCACTTATTTCAGGGTAATAAGTCAGAAATTTTCCTTATTTTGAGGCAAAAAATACAGAAATTCCCTTTGTTTTGGGGGAGAAAGACAGAAATTCCACATATTTAGAGGCAAAAACCAGAAATTCCCCTTATTTTGGAGCAAAAATGAAGAAATTTCATTTTTATGGTAAAAAGGTATGCATTCTTGCTATTTTCGGACAAAAAGGCAGAAATTCCCTGTATTTTGGAGCAAAATTACAGAAATACACCTAATTGTGGGGAAAAAAGGCAGAAATTCCCTATATGTTGGGGCAAAAAGACAGAAATTCTTCTTATTTTAGGGAAAAATTCAGAAATTTAACTTAATTAGAGGCAAAATTGCAGAAATTTCATTTATTTCAGAAAAAAAGCAGAAATTTTCTTATTTTGGGGCAAAAAGGCAGAAATTTATTTTGGTACAAAATTGCAGAAATTTTTCTTAATTTGGGGCAAAAAGCCAGAAATTTCCCATATTTTTGGGCAAAAATTCAGAAATTCTCCATATTTTGAGGTAAAAAGGCTGAAATTTCCCTTATTTGAGGTCAAAAAGGCAGAAATTTCTCTTAATTTGGGGCAAAATTTTAGAAATTTCCCTTATTTTGGGGCAAAATTGCAGAAATTTCACTTATTTTGGGGCAAAATTGTAGAAATTTTACTTATTTTGGGGCAAAATTTCAGAAATTTCACTTATTTCAGGGAAAAAAAGCAGAAATTTTCTTATTTTGTGGCACAAAGGCAGAAATTGTTTTTATTTTGGTAAAAAATTGCAGAAATTTTTCTTATTTTGGGCAAAAAGGCAGAAATTTTCCATATTTAGGGGCAAAAATGCAAAAATTCCCCTTATTTTGAGGTAAAAAGGCTGAAATTACCCTTATTTGGGGGCAAAAAGGCAGAAATTTCCCTTATTTTGGGGCAAAATTGCAGAAATTTCACTTATTTCAGTGTAATAAGTCAGAAATTTTTTTTATTTTTGGGCAAAAAAGACAGAAATTCTCTTTTTTGGGGGGAAAAAGACAGAAATTTCAATTATTTAGAGGCAAAAATGCAGAAATTCCCATTATTTTGGAGCAAAAATGAAGAAATTTTTTTTTTATGGAAAAAAGGTATGCATTCTTCTTATTTTTGGACAAAAAAGCAGAAATTCCCCGTATTTTGGAGCAAAATTGCAAAAATTCCCCTAAATTAAGGGCAAAAAGGCAGAAATTCCCTATATGTTGGGGCAAAAAGACAGAAATTCTTCTTATTTAGGGGCAAAACTCAGAAATTTCACTTATTTTGGGGCAAAATTGCAGAAATTTCACTTGTTTCAGAAAAAAAGCAGAAATTTTCTTATTTTGGTGCAAAAAGGCTGATTTTTCTTATATTTTGGTACAAAATTGCTGAAATTTTTCTTATTTTGTGGCAAAAAGTCAGAAATTTCCCATATTTTGGGGCAAAAATGCATAAATTTCATTTATTTCAGGGAAAAATGCAGAAATTTTCCTTATTTTGGGGCAAAAAGGCAGAAATTCCAAATATTTTGTGGCAAAAATGCAGAAATTCCCATTATTTTGAGGTAAAAAGGCTGAAATTCCCCTTATTTGGGGGCAAAAAGGCAGAAATTTCCCTTATTTTGGGTCAAAATTGCAGAAATTTCACTTATTTCAGGGTAATAAGTCAGAAATTTTTTTTATTTTGGGGCAAAAAAGACAGAAATTCCCTTTGTTTGGGGGAAAAAAGACAGAAATTCAACTTATTTAGAGGCAAAAAAGCAGAAATTCCTCTTATTTTGGAGCAAAAATGAAGAAATTTCCCTTTTTTATGGCAAAAAGGTATGCATTCTTCTTATTTTTGTGCAAAAAGGCAGAAATTCCCCGTATTTTATAGCAAAATTGCAGAAATTCCTCTAATTGTGGGGCAAAAATGCAGAAATTCCCTATATGTTGGGGCAAAAAGACAGAAATTCTTCTTATTGTGGGTCAAAACTCAGAAATTCCACTTAATTTGGGGCAAAATTCCAGAAATTTCACTTATTTTGGGGCAAAATTGTAGAAATTTCACTTATTTTGTGGCAAATTTTCAGAAATTTCACTTATTTCAGAAAAAAAAAAGCAGAAATTTTTTTATTTGGAAGCAAAAAGGCGGAAATATCTTTTATTTTGGTACAAAATTGCAGAAATTTCCCTTATTTGGGGCAAAATTGCAGAAATTTCAGTTATTTTGGGGCAAAATTGCAAAAATTTCATTTATTTCAGGGAAAAAGGCAGAAATTTTCCTTATTTTGGGGCAAAAAGGCAGAAATTCCTAATATTTTGTGGCAAAAATGCAGAAATTACTCTTATTTTGAGGTAAAAAGGCTGAAATTCCCCTTATTTGGTGGCAAAAAGGCAGAAATTTCACTTACTTCAGGGTAATAATTCAGAAATTTTCCTTATTTTGAAACAAAAAAGACAGAAATTCCTTTTGTTTTGGGGAAAAAAGACAGAAATTAAATTATTTAGAGTCAAAAAGGCAGAAATTCCCCTTATTTTGGAGCAAAAATGAAGAAATTTCCATTTTTTATGGCAAAAAGGTATGCATTCTTATTACTTTCGGGCTAAAAGGCAGAAATTCCCCGTATTTTGGAGCAAAATTGCAGAAATTCCCCTAATTGTGGGGCAAAAAGGCAGAAATTCCATATATGTTGAGGCAAAAAGACAGAAATTCTCCTTATTTTGGGTCAAAACTCAAAAATTCCACTTATTTTGGGGCAAAATTCAAGAAATTTCACTTATTTTATGTCAAAATTGTAAAATTTCACTTATTTTGAGGCAAAATTTCAGAAATTTCACTTATTTCAGAAAAAAAAAAGCAGAAATTTTCTTATTTGGAAGCAAAAAGGCAGAAATTTCTTTTATTTTGGTACAAAATTGCAGAAATTTTCCTTATTTTGGGGCAAAATTGCAGAAATTTCACTTATTTTGGGGCAAAATTGCAGAAATTTCACTTATTTCAGGGAAAAAAGGCAGAAATTTTCCTTATTTTGGAGCAAAAAGGCAGAAATTCCTAATATTTTGTGGCAAAAATTCAGAAATTCCCCTTATTTTGAGATAAAAAGGTTGAAATTCCCCTTATTTGGGGGCAAAAAGGCAGAAATTTCCCTTATTTTGGGTCAAAATTGCAGAAATTTCACTTATTTCAGGGTAATAAGTCAGAAATTTCCCTTATTTTGGGGCAAAAAGGACAGAAATTCCCTTTGTTTTGGGGGACAAAGACAGAAATTCAACATATTTAGAGGCATAAAAGCTGAAATTCCCCTTATTTTGGAGCAAAAATGAAGAAATTTTCCTTTTTTATGGCAAAAAGGTATGCATTCTTCTTATTTTTGAGCAAAAAGGCAGAAATACCCCGTATTTTGGAGCAAAATTGCAGAAATTCCCCTAATTGTGGGGCAAAAAGGCAGAAATTTCCTATATGTTGGGGCAAAAAGACAGAAATCCTCCTTATTTTGTGGCAAAACTCAGAATTTCCACTTATTTTGGGGCAAAATTCCAGAAATTTCCCTTATTTTGGGGCAAAATTGCAGAAATTTCACTTATTTTCGGGCAAAATTGCAGAAATTTCACTTATTTCAGGGAAAAAAGCAGAAATTTTCTTATTTTGTGGCAAAAAGGCAGAAATTTTTTTTTATTTTTGTACAAAATTGCAGAAATTTTTCTTATTTTGGCCAAAAAGGCAGAAATTTTAAATATTTTGGGGCAAAAATGTGAAAATTCCCCTTATTTTGAGGTAAAAAGGCTGAAATTACCCTTATTTTGGGGCAAATAGGCAGAAATTTCTCTTCTGTTGGGGCAAAATTGCAGAAATTTCACTTATTTCAGGGTAATAAGTCAGAAATTTTCTTATTTAGGGGCAAAAAGACAGAAATTCCCTTTGTTTTGGGGGAAAAGACAGAAATTCCACTTATTTAGAGACAAAAAAGCAGAAATTTCCCTTATTTTGGAGCAAAATTGCAGAAATTTTTCTTTCTTATGTAAAAAAGGTATGCATTCTTCTTATTTTCGGGCAAAAAGGCAGAAATTTCCCGTATTTTGGACCAAAATTGCAAAAATTCCCCTAATTGTGGGGCAAAAAGGCAGAAATTTCCTATATGTTGGGGCAAAAAGACAGAAATTCTCCTTATTGTGGGTCAAAACTCAGAAATTCCACTTAATTTGGGGCAAAATTCAAGAAATTTCACTTATTTTGGGGCAAAATTGTAGAAATTTTACTTATTTTGGGGCAAAATTTCAGAAATTTCACTTATTTCAGGGAAAAAAAGCAGAAATTTTCTTATTTTGTGGAAAAAAGGCAGAAATTATCCATATTATGCGGCAAAAATGCAAAAATTCCCCTTATTTTGAGGTAAAAAGGCTGAAATTTCCCTTATTTGGGGGCAAAAAAGCAGAAATTTCCCTTATTTTGGAGCAAAATTGCAGAAATTTCACTTATTTCAGTGTAATAAGTCAGAAATTTTCCTTATTTTGGAGCAAAAAAGACAGAAATTCCATTTTTTGGGGGGGAAAAAGACATAAATTTCACTTATTTAGAGGCAAAAATGCAGAAATTCCCCTTGTTTTGGAGCAAAAATGAAGAAATTTCCCTTTTTTATGGAAAAAGGGTATGCATTATTCTTATTTTCGGACAAAAAGACAGAAATTCCCCGTATTTTGGAGCAAAATTGCAGAAATTCCCCTAAATGAGGGGTAAAAAGGCAGAAATTCCCTATATGTTGGGGCAAAAAGACAGAAATTCTTCTTATTTAAAGGCAAAACTCAGAAATTTCACTTATTTTGGGGCAAAATTGCAGAAATTTCACTTATTTCAGAAAAAAAGCAGAAATTTTTTATTTTGGTGCAAAAGTCTGATTTTTCTTATATTTTGGTACAAAATTGCTGAAATATTTCCTATTTTGGGGCAAAATTGCAGAAATTTCCCATATTTTGGGGCAAAAATGGAGAACTTTCATTTATTTCAGGGATAAATGCAGAAATTTTCTTTATTTTGGCGCAAAAAGGCAGAAATTCCTAATATTTTGTGGCAAAAATGCAGAAATTCCCCTTATTTTGAGGTAAAAAGGCTGAAATTCCCATTATTTGGGGACAAAAAGACAGAAATTTCCCTTATTTTGGGTCAAAATTGCAGAAATTTCACTTATTTCAGGGTAATAAGTCAGATTTTTTTTTATTTTGGGGCAAAAAAGACAGAAATTCCCTTTGTATTGGGGAAAAATAACAGAAATTCAACTTATTTAGAGGCAAAAAAGCAGATATTCCCCTTATTTTGGAGCAAAAATGAAGAAATTTACCTTTTTTATGGCAAAAAGGTATGCATTCTTTTTATTTTCGGGCAAAAAGGCAGAAATTCCCTCTATTTTGGAGCAAAATTGCAGAAATTCCCCTAATTGTGGGGCAAAAAGGCAGAAATTTTCTATATGTTGGGGCAAAAAGACAGAAATTTTTCTTATTGTGGGTCAAAACTCAGAAATTCCACTTAATTTGGGGCAAAATTCCAGAAATTTCACTTATTTTGGGGCAAAATTGTAGAAATTTCACTTATTTTGTGGCAAAATTTCAGAAATTTCACTTATTTCAGAAAAAAAAGCAGAAATTTTCTTATTTGGAAGCAAAAAGGCGGAAATATCTTTTATTTTGGTACAAAATTGCAGAAATTTCTTTTATTTGGGGCAAAATTGCAGAAATTTTAGTTATTTTGGGGCAAAATTGCAAAAGTTTCATTTATATCAGGGAAAAAGGCAGAAATTTTCTATATTATGGGGCAAAAAGGCAGAAATTCCTAATAATTTGTGGCAAAAATCAGAAATTCCCCTTATTTTGAGGTAAAAAGGCTGAAATTCCCCTTATTTGGGGGCAAAAAGGCAGAAATTTCACTTACTTCAGGGTAATAATTCAGAAATTTTCCTTATTTTGAAACAAAAAAGACAGAAATTCCCTTTGTTTTGGGGGAAAAAGACAGAAATTCCACTTATTTAGAGTCAAAAATGCAGAAATTCCCCTTATTTTGGAGCAAAAATGAAATTTCCCTTTTTTATGGCAAAAAGGTATGCATTCTTATTATTTTCGGGCAAAAAGGCAGAAATTCCCCTATTTTGGAGCAAAATTGCAGAAATTCCCCTAATTGTGGGGCAAAAAGGCAGAAATTCCCTATATGTTGAGGCAAAAATACAGAAATTCTCCTTATTTTGGGTCAAAACTCAGAAATTCCACTTATTTTGGGGCTAAATTCAAGAAATTTCACTTATTTTAAGTCAAAATTGTAGAAATTTCACTTATTTTGAGGCAAAATTTCAGAAATTTCACTAATTTCAGAAAAAAAGCAGAAATTTTCTTATTTGGAAGCAAAAAGGCAGAAATTTCTTTTATTTTGGTACAAAATTGCAGAAATTTTCTTTATTTTGGGGCAAAATTGCAGAAATTTCACTTATTTTGGGGCAAAATTGCAGAAATTTCACTTATTTCAGGGAAAAAAGGCAGAAATTTTCCTTATTTTGGGGCAAAAGAGCAGAAATTCCTAATATTTTGTGGCAAAAATGCAGAATTTCCCCTTATTTTGAGGTAAAAAGGCTGAAATTCCCTTTATTTGGGGGCAAAAAGGCAGAAATTTCCCTTATTTTGGGTCAAAATTGCAGAAATTTCACTTATTTTAGGGTAATAAGTCACAAATTTCCCTTATTTTGGGGCAAAAAGGACAGAAATTCCCTTTGTTTTGGGGGACAAAGACATAAATTTCACTTATTTAGAGGCAAAAATGCAGAAATTCCCCTTGTTTTGGAGCAAAAATGAAGAAATTTTCCTTTTTTATGGAAAAAGGGTATGCATTATTCTTATTTTCGGACAAAAAGACAGAAATTCCCCGTATTTTGGAGCAAAATTGCAGAAATTCCCCTAAATGAGGGGTAAAAAGGCAGAAATTCCCTATATGTTGGGGCAAAATGACAGAAATTCTTCTTATTTAAAGGCAAAACTCAGAAATTTCACTTATTTTGGGGCAAAATTGCAGAAATTTCACTTATTTCAGAAAAAAAGCAGAAATTTTTTATTTTGGGGCAAAAGTCTGATTTTTCTTATATTTTGGTACAAAATTGCTGAAATATTTCCTATTTTGGGGCAAAATTGCAGAAATTTCCCATATTTTAGGGCAAAAATGGAGAACTTTCATTTATTTCAGGGAAAAATGCAGAAATTTTCTTTATTTTGGGGCAAAAAGGCAGAAATTCCTAATATTTTGTGGCAAAAATGCAGAAATTCCCCTTATTTTGAGGTAAAAAGGCTGAAATTCCCATTATTTGGGGACAAAAAGACAGAAATTTCCCTTATTTTGGGTCAAAATTGCAGAAATTTCACTTATTTCAGGGTAATAAGTCAGATTTTTTTTTATTTTGGGGCAAAAAAGACAGAAATTCCCTTTGTATTGGGGAAAAATAACAGAAATTCAACTTATTTAGAGGCAAAAAAGCAGATATTCCCCTTATTTTGGAGCAAAAATGAAGAAATTTACTTTATTTATGGCAAAAAGGTATGCATTCTTTTTATTTACGGGCAAAAAGGCAGAAATTCCCTCTATTTTGGAGCAAAATTGCAGAAATTCCCCTAATTGTGGGGCAAAAAGACAGAAATTTTCTATATGTTGGGGCAAAAAGACAGAAATTTTTCTTATTGTGGGTCAAAACTCAGAAATTCCACTTAATTTGGGGCAAAATTCCAGAAATTTCACTTATTTTGGGGCAAAATTGTAGAAATTTCACTTATTTTGTGGCAAAATTTCAGAAATTTCACTTATTTCAGAAAAAAAAGCAGAAATTTTCTTATTTGGAAGCAAAAAGGCGGAAATATCTTTTATTTTGGTACAAAATTGCAGAAATTTCTTTTATTTGGGGCAAAATTGCAGAAATTTTAGTTATTTTGGGGCAAAATTGCAAAAGTTTCATTTATATCAGGGAAAAAGGCAGAAATTTTCTATATTATGGGGCAAAAAGGCAGAAATTCCTAATATTTTGTGGCAAAAATGCAGAAATTCCCTTTATTTTGAGGTAAAAAGGCTGAAATTCCCCTTATTTGGGGGCAAAAAGGCAGAAATTTCACTTACTTCAGGGTAATAATTCAGAAATTTTCCTTATTTTGAAACAAAAAAGACAGAAATTCCCTTTGTTTTGGGGGAAAAAGACAGAAATTCCACATATTTAGAGGCATAAAAGCAGAAATTCCCCTTATTTTGGAGCAAAAATGAAGAAATTTTCCTTTTTTATGGCAAAAAGTTATGCATTCTTCTTATTTTTGAGCAAAAAGGCAGAAATTCCCCGTATTTTGGAGCAAAATTGCAGAAATTCACCTAATTGTGGGGCAAAAAGGCAGAAATTTCCTATATGTTGGGGCAAAAAGACAGAAATCCTCCTTATTTTGTGGCAAAACTCAGAATTTCCACTTATTTTGGGGCAAAATTCCAGAAATTTCCCTTATTTTGGGGCAAAATTGCAGAAATTTCACTTATTTTGTGGCAAAATTGCAGAAATTTCACTTATTTCAGGGAAAAAAAGCAGAAATTTTCTTATTTTGTGGCAAAAAGGCAGAAATTTTTTTTCATTTTGGTACAAAATTGCAGAAATTTTTCTTATTTTGGGCAAAAAGGCAGAAATTTCCCATATTTTGGGGCAAAAATGCAGAACTTTCATTTATTTCAGGGAAAAATGCAGAAATTTTCTTTATTTTGGGGCAAAAAGGCAGAAATTCCTAATATTTTGTGGCAAAAATGCAGAAATTCCCCTTATTTTGAGGTAAAAAGGCTGAAATTCCCCTTATTTGGGGACAAAAAGACAGAAATTTCCCTTATTTTGTGTCAAAATTGCAGAAATTTCACTTATTTCAGGGTAATAAGTCAGAATTTTTTTATTTTGGGGCAAAAAAGACAGAAATTCCCTTTGTTTTGGGGGAAAAAGACAGAAATTCAACTTATTTAGAGGCAACAAAGCAGAAATTCCCCTTATTTTGGAGCAAAAATGAAGAAATTTCCCTTTTTTATGGCAAAAATTTATGCATTCTTTTTATTTTCGGGCAAAAAGGCAGAAATTCCCTGTATTTTGGAGCAAAATTGCAGAAATTCCCCTAATTGTGGGGCAAAAAGGCAGAAATTCTCTATATGTTGGGGCAAAAAGACAGAAATTTTTCTTATTGTGGGTCAAAACTCAGAAATTCCACTTAATTTGGGGCAAAATTCCAGAAATTTCACTTATTTTGGGGCAAAATTGTAGAAATTTCAATTATTTTGTGGCAAAATTTCAGAAATTTCACTTATTTCAGAAAAAAAAGCAGAAATTTTTTTTATTTGGAAGCAAAAAGGCAGAAATATCTTTTATTTTGGTACAAAATTGCAGAAATTTCTTTTATTTTGGGGCAAAATTGCAGAAATTTCAGTTATTTTGGGGCAAAATTGAAAAAATTTCATTTATATCAGGGAAAAAGGCAGAAATTTTCTTTATTATGGGGCAAAAAGGCAGAAATTCCTAATATTTTGTGGCAAAAATGCAGAAATTCCCCTTATTTTGAGGTAAAAAGGTTGAAATTCCCCTTATTTGGGGGCAAAAAGGCAGAAATTTCACTTACTTCAGGGTAATAATTCAGAAATTTTCCTTATTTTGAAACAAAAAAGACAGAAATTCCCTTTGTTTTGGGGGAAAAAGACAGAAATTCCACTTATTTAGAGTCAAAAGGGCAGAAATTCCCCTTATTTTGGAGCAAAAATGAAGAAATTTCCCTTTTTTATGGCAAAAAGGTATGCATTCTTATTATTTTCGGGCAAAAAGGCAGAAATTCCCCGTATTTTGGAGCAAAATTGCAGAAATTCCCCTAATTGTGGGGCAAAAAGGCAGAAATTCCCTATATGTTGAGGCAAAAATACAGAAATTCTCCTTATTTTGGGTCAAAACTCAGAAATTCCACTTATTTTGGGGCTAAATTCAAGAAATTTCACTTATTATAAGTCAAAATTGTAGAAATTTCACTTATTTTGAGGCAAAATTTCAGAAATTTCACTTATTTCAGAAAAAAAAGCAGAAATTTTCTTATTTGGAAGCAAAAAGGCAGAAATTTCTTTTATTTTGGTACAAAATTGCAGAAATTTCTTTTATTTGGGGCAAAATTGCAGAAATTTTAGTTATTTTGGGGCAAAATTGCAAAAGTTTCATTTATATCAGGGAAAAAGGCAGAAATTTTCTATATTATGGGGCAAAAAGGCAGAAATTCCTAATAATTTGTGGCAAAAATCAGAAATTCCCCTTATTTTGAGGTAAAAAGGCTGAAATTCCCCTTATTTGGGGGCAAAAAGGCAGAAATTTCACTTACTTCAGGGTAATAATTCAGAAATTTTCCTTATTTTGAAACAAAAAAGACAGAAATTCCCTTTGTTTTGGGGGAAAAAGACAGAAATTCCACTTATTTAGAGTCAAAAATGCAGAAATTCCCCTTATTTTGGAGCAAAAATGAAGAAATTTCCCTTTTTTATGGCAAAAAGGTATGCATTCTTATTATTTTCGGGCAAAAAGGCAGAAATTCCCCTATTTTGGAGCAAAATTGCAGAAATTCCCCTAATTGTGGGGCAAAAAGGCAGAAATTCCCTATATGTTGAGGCAAAAATACAGAAATTCTCCTTATTTTGGGTCAAAACTCAGAAATTCCACTTATTTTGGGGCTAAATTCAAGAAATTTCACTTATTTTAAGTCAAAATTGTAGAAATTTCACTTATTTTGAGGCAAAATTTCAGAAATTTCACTAATTTCAGAAAAAAAGCAGAAATTTTCTTATTTGGAAGCAAAAAGGCAGAAATTTCTTTTATTTTGGTACAAAATTGCAGAAATTTTCTTTATTTTGGGGCAAAATTGCAGAAATTTCACTTATTTTGGGGCAAAATTGCAGAAATTTCACTTATTTCAGGGAAAAAAGGCAGAAATTTTCCTTATTTTGGGGCAAAAAGGCAGAAATTCCTAATATTTTGTGGCAAAAATGCAGAATTTCCCCTTATTTTGAGGTAAAAAGGCTGAAATTCCCTTTATTTGGGGGCAAAAAGGCAGAAATTTCCCTTATTTTGGGTCAAAATTGCAGAAATTTCACTTATTTCAGGGTAATAAGTCACAAATTTCCCTTATTTTGGGGCAAAAAGGACAGAAATTCCCTTTGTTTTGGGGGACAAAGACATAAATTTCACTTATTTAGAGGCAAAAATGCAGAAATTCCCCTTGTTTTGGAGCAAAAATGAAGAAATTTTCCTTTTTTATGGAAAAAGGGTATGCATTATTCTTATTTTCGGACAAAAAGACAGAAATTCCCCGTATTTTGGAGCAAAATTGCAGAAATTCCCCTAAATGAGGGGTAAAAAGGCAGAAATTCCCTATATGTTGGGGCAAAATGACAGAAATTCTTCTTATTTAAAGGCAAAACTCAGAAATTTCACTTATTTTGGGGCAAAATTGCAGAAATTTCACTTATTTCAGAAAAAAAGCAGAAATTTTTTATTTTGGGGCAAAAGTCTGATTTTTCTTATATTTTGGTACAAAATTGCTGAAATATTTCCTATTTTGGGGCAAAATTGCAGAAATTTCCCATATTTTGGGGCAAAAATGGAGAACTTTCATTTATTTCAGGGAAAAATGCAGAAATTTTCTTTATTTTGGGGCAAAAAGGCAGAAATTCCTAATATTTTGTGGCAAAAATGCAGAAATTCCCCTTATTTTGAGGTAAAAAGGCTGAAATTCCCATTATTTGGGGACAAAAAGACAGAAATTTCCCTTATTTTGGGTCAAAATTGCAGAAATTTCACTTATTTCAGGGTAATAAGTCAGATTTTTTTTTATTTTGGGGCAAAAAAGACAGAAATTCCCTTTGTATTGGGGAAAAATAACAGAAATTCAACTTATTTAGAGGCAAAAAAGCAGATATTCCCCTTATTTTGGAGCAAAAATGAAGAAATTTACTTTATTTATGGCAAAAAGGTATGCATTCTTTTTATTTACGGGCAAAAAGGCAGAAATTCCCTCTATTTTGGAGCAAAATTGCAGAAATTCCCCTAATTGTGGGGCAAAAAGACAGAAATTTTCTATATGTTGGGGCAAAAAGACAGAAATTTTTCTTATTGTGGGTCAAAACTCAGAAATTCCACTTAATTTGGGGCAAAATTCCAGAAATTTCACTTATTTTGGGGCAAAATTGTAGAAATTTCACTTATTTTGTGGCAAAATTTCAGAAATTTCACTTATTTCAGAAAAAAAAGCAGAAATTTTCTTATTTGGAAGCAAAAAGGCGGAAATATCTTTTATTTTGGTACAAAATTGCAGAAATTTCTTTTATTTGGGGCAAAATTGCAGAAATTTTAGTTATTTTGGGGCAAAATTGCAAAAGTTTCATTTATATCAGGGAAAAAGGCAGAAATTTTCTATATTATGGGGCAAAAAGGCAGAAATTCCTAATATTTTGTGGCAAAAATGCAGAAATTCCCCTTATTTTGAGGTAAAAAGGCTGAAATTCCCCTTATTTGGGGGCAAAAAGGCAGAAATTTCACTTACTTCAGGGTAATAATTCAGAAATTTTCCTTATTTTGAAACAAAAAAGACAGAAATTCCCTTTGTTTTGGGGGAAAAAGACAGAAATTCCACATATTTAGAGGCATAAAAGCAGAAATTCCCCTTATTTTGGAGCAAAAATGAAGAAATTTTCCTTTTTTATGGCAAAAAGTTATGCATTCTTCTTATTTTTGAGCAAAAAGGCAGAAATTCCCCGTATTTTGGAGCAAAATTGCAGAAATTCCCCTAATTGTGGGGCAAAAAGGCAGAAATTTCCTATATGTTGGGGCAAAAAGACAGAAATCCTCCTTATTTTGTGGCAAAACTCAGAATTTCCACTTATTTTGGGGCAAAATTCCAGAAATTTCCCTTATTTTGGGGCAAAATTGCAGAAATTTCACTTATTTTGTGGCAAAATTGCAGAAATTTCACTTATTTCAGGGAAAAAAAGCAGAAATTTTCTTATTTTGTGGCAAAAAGGCAGAAATTTTTTTTCATTTTGGTACAAAATTGCAGAAATTTTTCTTATTTTGGGCAAAAAGGCAGAAATTTCCCATATTTTGGGGCAAAAATGCAGAACTTTCATTTATTTCAGGGAAAAATGCAGAAATTTTCTTTATTTTGGTGCAAAAAGGCAGAAATTCCTAATATTTTGTGGCAAAAATGCAGAAATTCCCCTTATTTTGAGGTAAAAAGGCTGAAATTCCCCTTATTTTGAAACAAAAAGACAGAAATTTCCCTTATTTTGTGTCAAAATTGCAGAAATTTCACTTATTTCAGGGTAATAAGTCAGAATTTTTTTATTTTGGGGCAAAAAAGACAGAAATTCCCTTTGTTTTGGGGAAAAAAGACAGAAATTCAACTTATTTAGAGGCAACAAAGCAGAAATTCCCCTTATTTTGGAGCAAAAATGAAGAAATTTCCTTTTTTTATGGCAAAAATGTATGCATTCTTTTTATTTTCGGTCAAAAAGGCAGAAATTCCCTGTATTTTGGAGCAAAATTGCAGAAATTCCCCTAATTGTGGGGCAAAAAGGCAGAAATTCTCTATATGTTGGGGCAAAAAGACAGAAATTTTTCTTATTGTGGGTCAAAACTCAGAAATTCCACTTAATTTGGGGCAAAATTCCAGAAATTTCACTTATTTTGGGGCAAAATTGTAGAAATTTCAATTATTTTGTGGCAAAATTTCAGAAATTTCACTTATTTGAGAAAAAAAAGCAGAAATTTTTTTTATTTGGAAGCAAAAAGGCAGAAATATCTTTTATTTTGGTACAAAATTGCAGAAATTTCTTTTATTTTGGGGCAAAATTGCAGAAATTTCAGTTATTTTGGGGCAAAATTGCAAAAATTTCATTTATATCAGGGAAAAAGGCAGAAATTTTCTTTATTATGGGGCAAAAAGGCAGAAATTCCTAATATTTTGTGGCAAAAATGCAGAAATTCCCCTTATTTTGAGGTAAAAAGGTTGAAATTCCCCTTATTTGGGGGCAAAAAGGCAGAAATTTCACTTACTTCAGGGTAATAATTCAGAAATTTTCCTTATTTTGAAACAAAAAAGACAGAAATTCCCTTTGTTTTGGGGGAAAAAGACAGAAATTCCACTTATTTAGAGTCAAAAGGGCAGAAATTCCCCTTATTTTGGAGCAAAAATGAAGAAATTTCCATTTTATGGCAAAAAGGTATGCATTCTTATTATTTTCGGGCAAAAAGGCAGAAATTCCCCGTATTTTGGAGCAAAATTGCAGAAATTCCCCTAATTGTGGGGCAAAAAGGCAGAAATTCCCTATATGTTGAGGCAAAAAGACAGAAATTCTCCTTATTTTGGGTCAAAACTCAGAAATTCCACTTATTTTGGGGCTAAATTCAAGAAATTTCACTTATTTTAAGTCAAAATTGTAGAAATTTCACTTATTTTGAGGCAAAATTTCAGAAATTTCACTTATTTCAGAAAAAAAGCAGAAATTTTCTTATTTGGAAGCAAAAAGGCAGAAATTTCTTTTATTTTGGTACAAAATTGCAGAAATTTTCCTTATTTTGGGGCAAAATTGCAGAAATTTCACTTATTTTGGGGCAAAATTGCAGAAATTTCACTTATTTCAGGAAAAAAAGGCAGAAATTTTCTTTATTTTGGGGCAAAAAGGCAGAAATTCCTAATATTTTGTGGCAAAAATGCAGAAATTCCCCTTATTTTGAGGTAAAAAGGCTGAAATTCCCTTTATTTGGGGGCAAAAAGGCAGAAATTTCCCTTATTTTGGGTCAAAATTGCAGAAATTTCACTTATTTTAGGGTAATAAGTCACAAATTTCCCTTATTTTGGGGCAAAAAGGACAGAAATTCCCTTCGTTTTGGGAGACAAAAACAGAAATTCCACATATTTAGAGGCATAAAAGCAGAAATTCCCCTTATTTTGGAGCAAAAATGAAGAAATTTTCCATTTTTATGGCACAAAGGTATGCATTCTACTTATTTTTGAGCAAAAAGGCAGAAATTCCCCGTATTTTGGAGCAAAATTGCAGAAATTCCCCTAATTGTGGGGCAAAAAGGCAGAAATTTCCTATATGTTGGGGCAAAAAGACAGAAATCCTCCTTATTTTGTGGCAAAACTCAGAATTTCCACTTATTTTTGGGCAAAATTCCAGAAATTTCCTTTATTTTGGGGCAAAATTGCAGAAATTTCACTTATTTTGGGGCAAAATTGCAGAAATTTCACTTATTTCATGGAAAAAAAGCAGAAATTTTCTTATTTTGTGGCAAAAAGGCAGAAATTTTTTTTATTTTGGTACAAAATTTCAGAAATTTTTCTTATTTTGGGCAAAAAGGCAGAAATTTTCCATATTTTGGGGCAAAAATGCAAAAATTCCTCTTATTTTGAGGTAAAAAGGCTGAAATTACCCTTATTTGGGGGCGAATAGGCAGAAATTTCTCTTATGTTGGGGCAAAATTGCAGAAATTTCACTTATTTCAGGGTAATAAGTCAGAAATTTTTTTTTATTTAGGGGCAAAAAGACAGAAATTCCCTTTGTTTTGGGGGAAAAGACAGAAATTCCACTTATTTAGAGGCAAAAGCAGAAATTTCTCTTAATTTGGAGCAAAATTGCAGAAATTTTTCTTTTTTATGTAAAAAAGGTATGCATTCTTCTTATTTTCGGGCAAAAAGGCAGAACTTCCCCGTATTTTGGACCAAAATTGCAGAAATTCCCCTAATTGTGGGGCAAAAAGGCAGAAATTTCGTATATGTTGGGGCAAAAAGACAGAAATTTTCCTTATTGTGGGTCAAAACTCAGAAATTCCACTTAATTTGGGGCAAAATTCAAGAAATTTCACTTATTTTGGGGCAAAATTGTAGAAATTTTACTTATTTTGGGGCAAAATTTCAGAAATTTCACTTATTTCAGGGAAAAAAAGAAGAAATTTTCTTATTTTGTGGCAAAAAGGCAGAAATTTTCCATATTATGCGGCAAAAATGCAAAAATTCCACTTATTTTGAGGTAAAAAGGCTGAAATTTCCCTTATTTGGGGGCAAAAAGGCAGAAATTCCCCGTATTTTGCAGCAAAATTGCAGAAATTCCCCTAAATGAGGGGCAAAAAGGCAGAAATTCCCTATATGTTGGGGCAAAAAGACAGAAATTCTTCTTATTTAGGGGCAAAACTCAGAAATTTCACTTATTTTGGGGCAAAATTGCAGAAATTTCACTTATTTCAGAAAAAAAGCAGAAATTTTTTATTTTGGGGCAAAAAGTCTGATTTTTCTTATATTTTGGTACAAAATTGCTGAAATTTTTCTTATTTTGGGGCAAAATTGCAGAAATTTCCCATATTTTGGGGCAAAAATGCAGAACTTTCACTTATTTCAGGGAAAAATGCAGAAATTTTCCTTATTTTAGGGCAAAAAGGCAGAAATTCCTAATATTTTGTGGCAAAAATGCAGAAATTCCCCATATTTTGAGGTAAAAAGGCTGAAATTCCCCTTATTTGGGGACAAAAAGGCAGAAATTTCCCTTATTTTGTGTCAAAATTGCAGAAATTTCACTTATTTCAGGGTAATAAGTCAGAATTTTTTTATTTTGGGGCAAAAAAGACAGAAATTCCCTTTGTTTTGGGGAAAAAAGACAGAAATTCAACTTATTTAGAGGCAAAAAAGCAGAAATTCCCCTTATTTTGGAGCAAAAATGAAGAAATTTCCATTTTTTATGGCAAAAAGGTATGCATTCTTTTTATTTTCGGGCAAAAAGGCAGAAATTCCCTGTATTTTGGAGCAAAATTGCAGAAATTCCCCTAATTGTGGGGCAAAAAGGCAGAAATTCTCTATATGTTGGGGCAAAAAGACAGAAATTTTTCTTATTGTGGGTCAAAACTCAGAAATTCCACTTAATTTGGGGCAAAATTCCAGAAATTTCACTTATTTTGGGGCAAAATTGTAGAAATTTCAATTATTTTGTGGCAAAATTTCAGAAATTTCACTTATTTCAGAAAAAAAAGCAGAAATTTTTTTTATTTGGAAGCAAAAAGGCGGAAATATCTTTTATTTTGGTACAAAATTGCAGAAATTTCTTTTATTTTGGGGCAAAATTGCAGAAATTTCAGTTATTTTGGGGCAAAATTGCAAAAATTTCATTTATTTCAGGGAAAAAGGCAGAAATTTTCCTTATTTTGGGGCAAAAAACAGAAATTCCTAATATTTTGTGGCAAAAATGCAGAAATTCCCCTTATTTTGGGGTAAAAAGGCTGAAATTCCCCCTTTTTTGGGGGCAAAAAGGCAGAAATTTCACTTACTTCAGGGTAATAATTCAGAAATTTTCTTTATTTTGAAACAATAAAGACAGAAATTCCCTTTGTTTTGGGGGAAAAGACAGAAATTCCACTTATTTAGAGTCAAAAAGGCAGAAATTCCCCTTATTCTAGAGCAAAAATGAAGAAATTTCCCTGTTTTATGGCAAAAAGGTATGCATTCTTATTATTTTCGGGCAAAAAGGCAGAAATTCCCCGTATTTTGGAGCAAAATTGCAGAAATTCCCCTAATTGTGGGGTAAAAAGGCAGAAATTCCCTATATGTTGAGGCAAAAAGACACAAATTCTCCTTATTTTGGGTCAAAACTCAGAAATTCCACTTATTTTGGGGCAAAATTCAAGAAATTTCACTTATTTTAAGTCAAAATAGTAGAAATTTCACTTATTTTGAGGCAAAATTTCAGAAATTTCACTTATTTCAGAAAAAAAAGCAGAAATTTTTTTATTTGGAAGCAAAAAGGCAGAAATTTCTTTTATTTTGGTACAAAATTGCAGAAATTTTCCTTATTTTGGGGCAAAATTGCAGAAATTTCACTTATTTTGGGGCAAAATTGCAGAAATTTCACTTATTTCAGAAAAAAAAGGCAGAAATTTTCCTTATTTTGGGGCAAAAAAGCAGAAATTCCTAATATTTTGTGGCAAAAATGCAGAAATTCCCCTTATTTTGAGGTAAAAAGGCTGAAATTCCCCTTATTTGGGGTCAAAAAGGCAGAAATTTCCCTTATTTTGGGGCAAAAAGGACAGAAATTCCCTTTGTTTTGGGGGACAAAGACAGAAATTCCACATATTTAGAGGCATAAAAGCAGAAATTCCCCATATTTTGGAGCCAAAATGAAGTAATTTTCCTTTTTTATGGCAAAAAGATATGCATTCTTCTTATTTTTGAGCAAAAAGGCAGAAATTCCCCGTATTTTGGAGCAAAATTGCAGAAATTCCCCTAATTGTGGGGCAAAAAGGCAGAAATTTCCTATATGTTGGGGCAAAAAAACAGAAATCCTCCTTATTTTGGGGCAAAACTCAGAATTTCCACTTATTTTGGGGCAAAATTGCAGAAATTTCACTTATTTTGGGGCAAAATTGCAGAAATTTCACTTATTTCATGGAAAAAAAGCAGAAATTTTCTTATTTTGTGGCAAAAAGGCAGAAATTTTTTTTATTTTGGTACAAAATTTCAGAAATTTTTCTTATTTTGGGCAAAAAGGCAGAAATTTTCCATATTTTGGGGCAAAAATGCAAAAATTCCTCTTATTTTGAGGTAAAAAGGCTGAAATTACCCTTATTTGGGGGCGAATAGGCAGAAATTTCTCTTATGTTGGGGCAAAATTGCAGAAATTTCACTTATTTCAGGGTAATAAGTCAGAAATTTTTTTTAATTTAGGGGCAAAAAGACAGAAATTCCCTTTGTTTTGGGGGAAAAGACAGAAATTCCACTTATTTAGAGGCAAAAGCAGAAATTTCTCTTAATTTGGAGCAAAATTGCAGAAATTTTTCTTTTTTATGTAAAAAAGGTATGCATTCTTCTTATTTTCGGGCAAAAAGGCAGAACTTCCCCGTATTTTGGACCAAAATTGCAGAAATTCCCCTAATTGTGGGGCAAAAAGGCAGAAATTTCGTATATGTTGGGGCAAAAAGACAGAAATTTTCCTTATTGTGGGTCAAAACTCAGAAATTCCACTTAATTTGGGGCAAAATTCAAGAAATTTCACTTATTTTGGGGCAAAATTGTAGAAATTTCAATTATTTTGTGGCAAAATTTCAGAAATTTCACTTATTTGAGAAAAAAAAGCAGAAATTTTTTTTATTTGGAAGCAAAAAGGCAGAAATATCTTTTATTTTGGTACAAAATTGCAGAAATTTCTTTTATTTTGGGGCAAAATTGCAGAAATTTCAGTTATTTTGGGGCAAAATTGCAAAAATTTCATTTATATCAGGGAAAAAGGCAGAAATTTTCTTTATTATGGGGCAAAAAGGCAGAAATTCCTAATATTTTGTGGCAAAAATGCAGAAATTCCCCTTATTTTGAGGTAAAAAGGTTGAAATTCCCCTTATTTGGGGGCAAAAAGGCAGAAATTTCACTTACTTCAGGGTAATAATTCAGAAATTTTCCTTATTTTGAAACAAAAAAGACAGAAATTCCCTTTGTTTTGGGGGAAAAAGACAGAAATTCCACTTATTTAGAGTCAAAAGGGCAGAAATTCCCCTTATTTTGGAGCAAAAATGAAGAAATTTCCATTTTATGGCAAAAAGGTATGCATTCTTATTATTTTCGGGCAAAAAGGCAGAAATTCCCCGTATTTTGGAGCAAAATTGCAGAAATTCCCCTAATTGTGGGGCAAAAAGGCAGAAATTCCCTATATGTTGAGGCAAAAAGACAGAAATTCTCCTTATTTTGGGTCAAAACTCAGAAATTCCACTTATTTTGGGGCTAAATTCAAGAAATTTCACTTATTTTAAGTCAAAATTGTAGAAATTTCACTTATTTTGAGGCAAAATTTCAGAAATTTCACTTATTTCAGAAAAAAAGCAGAAATTTTCTTATTTGGAAGCAAAAAGGCAGAAATTTCTTTTATTTTGGTACAAAATTGCAGAAATTTTCCTTATTTTGGGGCAAAATTGCAGAAATTTCACTTATTTTGGGGCAAAATTGCAGAAATTTCACTTATTTCAGGAAAAAAAGGCAGAAATTTTCTTTATTTTGGGGCAAAAAGGCAGAAATTCCTAATATTTTGTGGCAAAAATGCAGAAATTCCCCTTATTTTGAGGTAAAAAGGCTGAAATTCCCTTTATTTGGGGGCAAAAAGGCAGAAATTTCCCTTATTTTGGGTCAAAATTGCAGAAATTTCACTTATTTTAGGGTAATAAGTCACAAATTTCCCTTATTTTGGGGCAAAAAGGACAGAAATTCCCTTCGTTTTGGGAGACAAAAACAGAAATTCCACATATTTAGAGGCATAAAAGCAGAAATTCCCCTTATTTTGGAGCAAAAATGAAGAAATTTTCCATTTTTATGGCACAAAGGTATGCATTCTACTTATTTTTGAGCAAAAAGGCAGAAATTCCCCGTATTTTGGAGCAAAATTGCAGAAATTCCCCTAATTGTGGGGCAAAAAGGCAGAAATTTCCTATATGTTGGGGCAAAAAGACAGAAATCCTCCTTATTTTGTGGCAAAACTCAGAATTTCCACTTATTTTTGGGCAAAATTCCAGAAATTTCCTTTATTTTGGGGCAAAATTGCAGAAATTTCACTTATTTTGGGGCAAAATTGCAGAAATTTCACTTATTTCATGGAAAAAAAGCAGAAATTTTCTTATTTTGTGGCAAAAAGGCAGAAATTTTTTTTATTTTGGTACAAAATTTCAGAAATTTTTCTTATTTTGGGCAAAAAGGCAGAAATTTTCCATATTTTGGGGCAAAAATGCAAAAATTCCTCTTATTTTGAGGTAAAAAGGCTGAAATTACCCTTATTTGGGGGCGAATAGGCAGAAATTTCTCTTATGTTGGGGCAAAATTGCAGAAATTTCACTTATTTCAGGGTAATATGTCAGAAATTTTTTTTTATTTAGGGGCAAAAAGACAGAAATTCCCTTTGTTTTGGGGGAAAAGACAGAAATTCCACTTATTTAGAGGCAAAAGCAGAAATTTCTCTTAATTTGGAGCAAAATTGCAGAAATTTTTCTTTTTTATGTAAAAAAGGTATGCATTCTTCTTATTTTCGGGCAAAAAGGCAGAACTTCCCCGTATTTTGGACCAAAATTGCAGAAATTCCCCTAATTGTGGGGCAAAAAGGCAGAAATTTCGTATATGTTGGGGCAAAAAGACAGAAATTTTCCTTATTGTGGGTCAAAACTCAGAAATTCCACTTAATTTGGGGCAAAATTCAAGAAATTTCACTTATTTTGGGGCAAAATTGTAGAAATTTTACTTATTTTGGGGCAAAATTTCAGAAATTTCACTTATTTCAGGGAAAAAAAGAAGAAATTTTCTTATTTTGTGGCAAAAAGGCAGAAATTTTCCATATTATGCGGCAAAAATGCAAAAATTCCACTTATTTTGAGGTAAAAAGGCTGAAATTTCCCTTATTTGGGGGCAAAAAGGCAGAAATTCCCCGTATTTTGCAGCAAAATTGCAGAAATTCCCCTAAATGAGGGGCAAAAAGGCAGAAATTCCCTATATGTTGGGGCAAAAAGACAGAAATTCTTCTTATTTAGGGGCAAAACTCAGAAATTTCACTTATTTTGGGGCAAAATTGCAGAAATTTCACTTATTTCAGAAAAAAAGCAGAAATTTTTTATTTTGGGGCAAAAAGTCTGATTTTTCTTATATTTTGGTACAAAATTGCTGAAATTTTTCTTATTTTGGGGCAAAATTGCAGAAATTTCCCATATTTTGGGGCAAAAATGCAGAACTTTCACTTATTTCAGGGAAAAATGCAGAAATTTTCCTTATTTTAGGGCAAAAAGGCAGAAATTCCTAATATTTTGTGGCAAAAATGCAGAAATTCCCCATATTTTGAGGTAAAAAGGCTGAAATTCCCCTTATTTGGGGACAAAAAGGCAGAAATTTCCCTTATTTTGTGTCAAAATTGCAGAAATTTCACTTATTTCAGGGTAATAAGTCAGAATTTTTTTATTTTGGGGCAAAAAAGACAGAAATTCCCTTTGTTTTGGGGAAAAAAGACAGAAATTCAACTTATTTAGAGGCAAAAAAGCAGAAATTCCCCTTATTTTGGAGCAAAAATGAAGAAATTTCCATTTTTTATGGCAAAAAGGTATGCATTCTTTTTATTTTCGGGCAAAAAGGCAGAAATTCCCTGTATTTTGGAGCAAAATTGCAGAAATTCCCCTAATTGTGGGGCAAAAAGGCAGAAATTCTCTATATGTTGGGGCAAAAAGACAGAAATTTTTCTTATTGTGGGTCAAAACTCAGAAATTCCACTTAATTTGGGGCAAAATTCCAGAAATTTCACTTATTTTGGGGCAAAATTGTAGAAATTTCAATTATTTTGTGGCAAAATTTCAGAAATTTCACTTATTTCAGAAAAAAAAGCAGAAATTTTTTTTATTTGGAAGCAAAAAGGCGGAAATATCTTTTATTTTGGTACAAAATTGCAGAAATTTCTTTTATTTTGGGGCAAAATTGCAGAAATTTCAGTTATTTTGGGGCAAAATTGCAAAAATTTCATTTATTTCAGGGAAAAAGGCAGAAATTTTCCTTATTTTGGGGCAAAAAACAGAAATTCCTAATATTTTGTGGCAAAAATGCAGAAATTCCCCTTATTTTGGGGTAAAAAGGCTGAAATTCCCCCTTTTTTGGGGGCAAAAAGGCAGAAATTTCACTTACTTCAGGGTAATAATTCAGAAATTTTCTTTATTTTGAAACAATAAAGACAGAAATTCCCTTTGTTTTGGGGGAAAAGACAGAAATTCCACTTATTTAGAGTCAAAAAGGCAGAAATTCCCCTTATTCTAGAGCAAAAATGAAGAAATTTCCCTGTTTTATGGCAAAAAGGTATGCATTCTTATTATTTTCGGGCAAAAAGGCAGAAATTCCCCGTATTTTGGAGCAAAATTGCAGAAATTCCCCTAATTGTGGGGTAAAAAGGCAGAAATTCCCTATATGTTGAGGCAAAAAGACACAAATTCTCCTTATTTTGGGTCAAAACTCAGAAATTCCACTTATTTTGGGGCAAAATTCAAGAAATTTCACTTATTTTAAGTCAAAATAGTAGAAATTTCACTTATTTTGAGGCAAAATTTCAGAAATTTCACTTATTTCAGAAAAAAAAGCAGAAATTTTTTTATTTGGAAGCAAAAAGGCAGAAATTTCTTTTATTTTGGTACAAAATTGCAGAAATTTTCCTTATTTTGGGGCAAAATTGCAGAAATTTCACTTATTTTGGGGCAAAATTGCAGAAATTTCACTTATTTCAGAAAAAAAAGGCAGAAATTTTCCTTATTTTGGGGCAAAAAAGCAGAAATTCCTAATATTTTGTGGCAAAAATGCAGAAATTCCCCTTATTTTGAGGTAAAAAGGCTGAAATTCCCCTTATTTGGGGTCAAAAAGGCAGAAATTTCCCTTATTTTGGGGCAAAAAGGACAGAAATTCCCTTTGTTTTGGGGGACAAAGACAGAAATTCCACATATTTAGAGGCATAAAAGCAGAAATTCCCCATATTTTGGAGCCAAAATGAAGTAATTTTCCTTTTTTATGGCAAAAAGATATGCATTCTTCTTATTTTTGAGCAAAAAGGCAGAAATTCCCCGTATTTTGGAGCAAAATTGCAGAAATTCCCCTAATTGTGGGGCAAAAAGGCAGAAATTTCCTATATGTTGGGGCAAAAAAACAGAAATCCTCCTTATTTTGGGGCAAAACTCAGAATTTCCACTTATTTTGGGGCAAAATTGCAGAAATTTCACTTATTTTGGGGCAAAATTGCAGAAATTTCACTTATTTCATGGAAAAAAAGCAGAAATTTTCTTATTTTGTGGCAAAAAGGCAGAAATTTTTTTTATTTTGGTACAAAATTTCAGAAATTTTTCTTATTTTGGGCAAAAAGGCAGAAATTTTCCATATTTTGGGGCAAAAATGCAAAAATTCCTCTTATTTTGAGGTAAAAAGGCTGAAATTACCCTTATTTGGGGGCGAATAGGCAGAAATTTCTCTTATGTTGGGGCAAAATTGCAGAAATTTCACTTATTTCAGGGTAATAAGTCAGAAATTTTTTTTTATTTAGGGGCAAAAAGACAGAAATTCCCTTTGTTTTGGGGGAAAAGACAGAAATTCCACTTATTTAGAGGCAAAAGCAGAAATTTCTCTTAATTTGGAGCAAAATTGCAGAAATTTTTCTTTTTTATGTAAAAAAGGTATGCATTCTTCTTATTTTCGGGCAAAAAGGCAGAACTTCCCCGTATTTTGGACCAAAATTGCAGAAATTCCCCTAATTGTGGGGCAAAAAGGCAGAAATTTCGTATATGTTGGGGCAAAAAGACAGAAATTTTCCTTATTGTGGGTCAAAACTCAGAAATTCCACTTAATTTGGGGCAAAATTCAAGAAATTTCACTTATTTTGGGGCAAAATTGTAGAAATTTTACTTATTTTGGGGCAAAATTTCAGAAATTTCACTTATTTCAGGGAAAAAAAGAAGAAATTTTCTTATTTTGTGGCAAAAAGGCAGAAATTTTCCATATTATGCGGCAAAAATGCAAAAATTCCACTTATTTTGAGGTAAAAAGGCTGAAATTTCCCTTATTTGGGGGCAAAAAGGCAGAAATTCCCCGTATTTTGCAGCAAAATTGCAGAAATTCCCCTAAATGAGGGGCAAAAAGGCAGAAATTCCCTATATGTTGGGGCAAAAAGACAGAAATTCTTCTTATTTAGGGGCAAAACTCAGAAATTTCACTTATTTTGGGGCAAAATTGCAGAAATTTCACTTATTTCAGAAAAAAAGCAGAAATTTTTTATTTTGGGGCAAAAAGTCTGATTTTTCTTATATTTTGGTACAAAATTGCTGAAATTTTTCTTATTTTGGGGCAAAATTGCAGAAATTTCCCATATTTTGGGGCAAAAATGCAGAACTTTCACTTATTTCAGGGAAAAATGCAGAAATTTTCCTTATTTTAGGGCAAAAAGGCAGAAATTCCTAATATTTTGTGGCAAAAATGCAGAAATTCCCCATATTTTGAGGTAAAAAGGCTGAAATTCCCCTTATTTGGGGACAAAAAGGCAGAAATTTCCCTTATTTTGTGTCAAAATTGCAGAAATTTCACTTATTTCAGGGTAATAAGTCAGAATTTTTTTATTTTGGGGCAAAAAAGACAGAAATTCCCTTTGTTTTGGGGAAAAAAGACAGAAATTCAACTTATTTAGAGGCAAAAAAGCAGAAATTCCCCTTATTTTGGAGCAAAAATGAAGAAATTTCCATTTTTTATGGCAAAAAGGTATGCATTCTTTTTATTTTCGGGCAAAAAGGCAGAAATTCCCTGTATTTTGGAGCAAAATTGCAGAAATTCCCCTAATTGTGGGGCAAAAAGGCAGAAATTCTCTATATGTTGGGGCAAAAAGACAGAAATTTTTCTTATTGTGGGTCAAAACTCAGAAATTCCACTTAATTTGGGGCAAAATTCCAGAAATTTCACTTATTTTGGGGCAAAATTGTAGAAATTTCAATTATTTTGTGGCAAAATTTCAGAAATTTCACTTATTTCAGAAAAAAAAGCAGAAATTTTTTTTATTTGGAAGCAAAAAGGCGGAAATATCTTTTATTTTGGTACAAAATTGCAGAAATTTCTTTTATTTTGGGGCAAAATTGCAGAAATTTCAGTTATTTTGGGGCAAAATTGCAAAAATTTCATTTATTTCAGGGAAAAAGGCAGAAATTTTCCTTATTTTGGGGCAAAAAACAGAAATTCCTAATATTTTGTGGCAAAAATGCAGAAATTCCCCTTATTTTGGGGTAAAAAGGCTGAAATTCCCCCTTTTTTGGGGGCAAAAAGGCAGAAATTTCACTTACTTCAGGGTAATAATTCAGAAATTTTCTTTATTTTGAAACAATAAAGACAGAAATTCCCTTTGTTTTGGGGGAAAAGACAGAAATTCCACTTATTTAGAGTCAAAAAGGCAGAAATTCCCCTTATTCTAGAGCAAAAATGAAGAAATTTCCCTGTTTTATGGCAAAAAGGTATGCATTCTTATTATTTTCGGGCAAAAAGGCAGAAATTCCCCGTATTTTGGAGCAAAATTGCAGAAATTCCCCTAATTGTGGGGTAAAAAGGCAGAAATTCCCTATATGTTGAGGCAAAAAGACACAAATTCTCCTTATTTTGGGTCAAAACTCAGAAATTCCACTTATTTTGGGGCAAAATTCAAGAAATTTCACTTATTTTAAGTCAAAATAGTAGAAATTTCACTTATTTTGAGGCAAAATTTCAGAAATTTCACTTATTTCAGAAAAAAAAGCAGAAATTTTTTTATTTGGAAGCAAAAAGGCAGAAATTTCTTTTATTTTGGTACAAAATTGCAGAAATTTTCCTTATTTTGGGGCAAAATTGCAGAAATTTCACTTATTTTGGGGCAAAATTGCAGAAATTTCACTTATTTCAGAAAAAAAAGGCAGAAATTTTCCTTATTTTGGGGCAAAAAAGCAGAAATTCCTAATATTTTGTGGCAAAAATGCAGAAATTCCCCTTATTTTGAGGTAAAAAGGCTGAAATTCCCCTTATTTGGGGTCAAAAAGGCAGAAATTTCCCTTATTTTGGGGCAAAAAGGACAGAAATTCCCTTTGTTTTGGGGGACAAAGACAGAAATTCCACATATTTAGAGGCATAAAAGCAGAAATTCCCCATATTTTGGAGCCAAAATGAAGTAATTTTCCTTTTTTATGGCAAAAAGATATGCATTCTTCTTATTTTTGAGCAAAAAGGCAGAAATTCCCCGTATTTTGGAGCAAAATTGCAGAAATTCCCCTAATTGTGGGGCAAAAAGGCAGAAATTTCCTATATGTTGGGGCAAAAAAACAGAAATCCTCCTTATTTTGGGGCAAAACTCAGAATTTCCACTTATTTTGGGGCAAAATTACAGAAATTTTCCTTATTTTGGGGCAAAATTGCAGAAATTTCACTTATTTTGGGGCAAAATTGCAGAAATTTCACTTATTTCAGGGAAAAAAAACCGAAATTTTCTTATTTTGTGGCAAAAAGGCAGAATTTTTTTTTATTTTGGTACAAAATTGCAAAAATTTTTCTTATTTTGGGCAAAAATGCAGAAATTTTCCATATTTTGGGGCAAAAATGCAGAAATTCTTTTTATTTTGAGGTAACAAGGCTGAAATTCCCCTTATTTGGGGGCAAAAAGGCAGAAATTTCTCTTATGTTGGGGCAAAATTGCAGAAATTTCACTTATTTCAGGGTAATAAGTCAGTAATTTTCTTTATTTTCGGGCAAAAAGACAGAAATTCCCTTTGTTTTTGGGAAAAAAGACAGAAATTCCACTTATTTAGATGCAAAAAAGCAGAAATTTCCCTTATTTTGGAGCAAAATTGCAGAAATTTCACTTATTTCAGGTTAATAAGTCAGAACTTTCCCTTATTTTGGTGCAAAAAGGACACAAATTCCCTTTGTTTTGGGGGACAAAGACAGAAATTCCACATATTTAGAGGCATAAAAGCAGAAATTCCCCTTATTTTGGAGCAAAAATGAAGAAATTTTCTTTTTTTATGGCAAAAAGGTATGCATTCTTCTTATTTTTGAGCAAAAAGGCAGAAATTCCCCGTATTTTGGAGCAAAATTGCAGAAATTCCCCTAATTGTGGGGCAAAAAGGCAGATATTCCCTATATGTTGGGGCAAAAAGACAGAAATTCTCCTTATTTTGTGTCAAAACTCAGAAATTCCACTAATTTTGGGGCAAAATTCCAGAAATTTCACTTATTTTGGGGCAAAATAGTAGAAATTTCACTTATTTTGGGGAAAAATTTCAGAAATTTCACTTATTTCAGAAAAAAAAGCAGAAATTTTCTTATTTGGAAGCAAAAATGCAGAAATTTCTTTTATTTTGGTACAAAATTGCAGAAATTTCCCTTAATTTGGGGCAAAATTGCAGAAATTTCACTTATTTTGGGGCAAAATTGCAGAAATTTCACTTATTTCAGGGAAAAAAGGCAGAAATTTTCCTTATTTTGGGGCAAAAAAGCAGAAATTCCTTATATTTTGTGGCAAAAATTCAGAAATTCCCCTTATTTTGAGGTAAGATGGCTGAAATTCCCCTTATTTGGGGGCAAAAAAGCAGAAATTTCCCTTATTTTGTTGCAAAATTGCAGAAATTTCACTTACTTCAGGGTAATAAGTAAGAAATTTTTCTTATTTTGGAACAAAAAAGACAGAAATTCTCTTTGTTTTGGGGAAGAAAGACAGAAATTCTACTTATTTAGAGTCAAAAAGGCAGAAATTCCCATTATTTTGGAGCAAAAATGAAGAAATTTCCCTTTTTTATGGCAAAAAGTTATGCATTCTTCTTATTTTCGGGCAAAAAGGCAGAAATTCCCCGTATTTTGGAGCAAAATTGCAGACATTCCCCTAATTGTGGGGCAAAAAGGCAGAAATTGGCTATATGTTGGGGCAAAAAGACAGAAATTCTCCTTATTTTAGGGCAAAATTCAGAAATTTAACTTATTTTGAGGCAAAATTGCAGAAATTTCATTTATTTCAGAAAAAAAGCAAAATTTTCTTATTTTGGGGCAAAAAGGCAGAAATTTCTTTTATTTTCGTACAAAATTGCAGAAATATTTCTTAATTTGGGGCAAAAAGGCAGATATTTCCCATATTTTGGGGCAAAAATGCAGAAATTCCTCTTATATTGAGGTAAAAGGCTGAAGTTCCCCTTATTTGGGGTCAAAAAGCAGAAATTTCTTTTATTTGGTGCAAAATTCCAGAAATTTCCCTTATTTTGGGGCAAAATTGCAGTAATTTCACTTATTTTGGAGCAAAATTGCAGAAAATTCACTTATTTCAGGGAAAATAGGCAGAAATTTTCCTTATTTTTGGGCAAAAAAACAGAAATTCCTAATATTTTGTGGAAAATAATGCAGAAATTCCCCTTATTTTGAGGTAAAAAGGCTGATATTCCCCTTCTTTGAGGGCAAAAAGGCAGAAATTTTCCTTATTTTGAGGCAAAAAAGACAGAAATTCCCTTTGTTTTCGGGGAAAAAGACAGAAATTCCACATATTTAGAGGCAAAAAAGCAGAAATTTCACTTACCTTGGAGCAAAATTGCAAAAATTTACCTTTTTTATGGCAAAAAGGTATGCATTTTTCTTATTATCGGGCAAAAAGGCAGAAATTCCCCGTATTTTGGAGCAAAATTGCAGAAATTCCCCTAATTGTGGGGCAAAAAGGCAGAAATTCCCTATATGTTAGGGCAAAAAGACAGAAATTCTCCTTATTGTGGGTCAAAACTCAAAATTCCACTTAATTTGGGGCATAATTCCAGAAATTTCACTTATTTTGGGCCAAAATTTCAGAAATTTCACTTATTTCAGAAAAAAAAGCAGAAATTTTCTTATTTGGAATAAAAAAGGCAGAAATATCTTTTATTATGGTACAAAATTGCAGAAATTTTCCTTATTTTGGGGCAAAATTGCAGAAATTTCACTTATTTTGGGGCAAAATTGCAGAAATTTCATTTATTTCAGGGAAAAAAGGCAGAAATTTTCCTTATTTTGGGGCAAAAAGGCAGAAATTCCTAATATTTTGTGGCAAAAATGCAGAAATTCCTCTTATTTTGAGGTAAAAAGGCTGAAATTCCCCTTATTTGGGGGCAAAAAGGCATAAATTTCACTTACTTCAGGGTAATAATTCAGAAATTTTCCTTATTTTGAAACAAAAAAGACAGAAATTCCCTTTGTTTTGGGGAAAAAAGACAGAAATTCTACTTATTTAGAGTCAAAAAGGCAGAAATTCCCCTTATTTTGGAGCAAAAATGAAGAAATTTTCCTTTTTTATGGCAAAAAGGTATGCATTCTTATTATTTTCGGGCAAAAAGGCAGAAATTCCCCGTATTTTGGAGCAAAATTGCAGACATTCCCCTAATTGTGGGGCAAAAAGTCAGAAATTCCCTATATGTTGGAGCAAAAAGACAGAAATTCTCTTTATTTTAGGGCAAAATTCAGAAATTCAACTTATTTTGAGGCAAAATTGCAGAAATTTCATTTATTTCAGAAAAAAAGCAAAATTTTCTTATTTTGGGGCAAAAAGGCAGAAATTTCTTTTATTTTCGTACAAAATTGCAGAAATTTTTCTTAATTTGGGGCAGAAAGGCAGAAATTTCCCTTATTTTGGCGCAAAAATGCAGAAATTCCTCTTATTTTGAGGTAAAAAGGCTGAAATTCCCCTTATTTGGGGTCAAAAAGCAGAAATTTCTCTTATTTGGTGCAAAATTCCAGAAATTTCCCTTATTTTGGGGCAAAATTGCAGTAATTTCACTTATTTTGGGGCAAAATTGCAGAAAATTCACTTATTTCAGGGAAAAAAGGCAGAAATTTTCCTTATTTTTGGGCTAAAAAACAGAAATTCCTAATATTTTGTGGCAAAAATTCAGAAATTCCCCTTATTTTGAGGTAAAAAGGCTGATATTCCCCTTCTTTGGGGGCAAAAAGGCTGAAATTTTCCTTATTTTGGGTCAAAAAAGACAGAAATTACCTTTGTTTTCGGGGAAAAAGACAGAAATTCCACATATTTAGATGCAAAAAAGCAGAAATTTCCCTTACTTTGGAGCAAAATTGTAAAAATTTACCTTTTTTATGGCAAAAAGGTATGCATTCTTTTTATTATCGGGCAAAAAGGCAGAAATTCCCTTTATTTTGAGGTAAAAAGGCTGAAATTCCCCTTATTTGGGGGCAAATATGCACAAATTCCCCGTATTTTGGAGCAAAATTGCAGAAATTCCCCTAATTGTGGGGCAAAAAGGCAGATATTCCCTATATGTTAGGGCAAAAAGACAGAAATTCTTATTTTGGGGCAAAACTCAGAAATTCCACTTATTTTGGGGCAAAATTCCAGAAATTTCCATTATTTTGGGGTAAAATTGCAGAAATTTCACTTATTTTGGGGCAAAATTGCAGAAATTTCACTTATTTCAGGGAAAAAAAGCAGAAATTTTCCTTATTTTGGGGCAAAAAGGCAGAAATTCCTAATATTATGTGGCAAAAATCCAGAAATTCCCCTTATTTTGAGGTAAAAAGGCTGAAATTCCCCTTATTTGGGGGCAAATACGCAGAAATTTCCCTTATTTTGGGGCAAAATTGCAGAAATTTCACTTATTTCAGGGTAATAAGTCAGAAATTTTCTTTATTTTGGGGCTAAAAGGACAGAAATTTTCTTTGTTTTGAAAGAAAAAGACAGAAATTCTACTTATTTAGAGTAAAATGCAGAAATTCCTCTTATTTGGGGAAAAAATGAAGAAATTTCTCTTTTTTATGGCAAAAAGGTATGCATTCTTCTTATTTTTGGGCAAAAAGGCAGAAATTCCCCGTATTTTGGAGCAAAATTGCAGAAATTCCCCTAATTGTGGGGCAAAAAGGCAGAAATTCCCTATATGTTGGGGCAAAAAGACAGGAATTCTTTTTATTTTGGGTCAAAACTCAGAAATTCCACTTATTTTGGGGCAAAATTCCAGAAATTTCACTTATTTTGGGGCAAAATTGTAGAAATTTCACTTATTTTGGGGCAAAATTTCAGAAATTTCATTTATTTCAGAAAAAAAATAAGCAGAAATTTTCTTATTTGGAAGCAAAAAGGCAGAAATTTCTTTTATTTTGGTACAAAATGGCAGAAATTTCCCTTAATTTGGGGCAAAATTGCAGAAATTTCACTTATTTTGGGGCAAAATTGCAGAAATTTCACTTATTTCAGGGAAAAAAGGCAGAAATTTTCCTTATTTTGGGGCAAAAGCAGAAATTCCTTATATTTTGTGGCAAAAATGCAGAAGTTCCCTTTATTTTGAGGAAAAATGGCTGAAATTCCCCTTTTTTGGGGGCATAAAGGCAGAAATTTCCCTTATTTTGTTGCAAAATTGCAGAAATTTCACTTACTTCAGGGTAATAAGTAAAAATTTTTTCTTATTTTGGAACAAAAAAGACAGAAATTCCCTTTGTTTTGGGGGAGAAAGACAGAAATTCCACTTATTTAGAGTCAAAAAGGCAGAAATTCCCCTTATTTTGGAGCAAAAATGAAGAAATTTTCCTTTTTTTGGCAAAAAGGTATGCATTCTTATTTTCGGGCAAAAAGGCAGAAATTCCCCGTATTTTGGAGCAAAATTGCAGACATTCCCCTAATTTTGGTGCAAAAAGGCATAAATTCACTATATGTTGGGTCAAAAAGACAGAAATTCTCCTTATTTTAGGGCAAAATTCAGAAATTTAACTTATTTTGAGGCAAAATTGCAGAAATTTCATTTATTTCAGAAAAAAAGCAAAATTTTTTTATTTTGGGGCAAAAAGTCAGAAATTTCTTTTATTTTGGTACAAAATTGCAGAAATTTTTCTTAATTTGGGGCAAAAAGGCAGAAATTTCCCATATTTTGGGGCAAAAATGCAGAAATTTTCCTTATTTTGAGGTAAAAAGGCTGAAATTCCCCTTATTTGGGGTCAAAAAGCAGAAATTTCTCTTATTTTGGGGCAAAATTCCAGAAATTTCCCTTATTTTGGTGCAAAATTGCAGAAATTTCACTTATTTTGGGGCAAAATTGCAGAAAATTCAATTATTTCAGGGAAAAAAGGCAGAAATTTTCCTTATTTTTGGGCAAAAATCAGAAATTCCTACTATTTTGTGGCAAAAATGCAGAAATTCCCCTTATTTTGAGGTAAAAAGGCTGATATTCCCCTTATTTGGGGGCAAAAAGGCAGAAATTTTCCTTATTTTGGGGCAAAAACGACAGAAATTCCCTTTGTTTTCGGTGAAAAAGACAGAAATTCCACATATTTAGAGGCAAAAAAGCAGAAATTTCCCTTATTTTGGAGCAAAATTGCAAAAATTTCCCTTTTTTATGGCAAAAAGTTATGCATTCTTCTTATTATCGGGCAAAAGGCAGAAATTCCCCATATTTTGGAGCAAAATTGCAGAAATTCCCCTAATTGTGGGGCAAAAAGGCAGAAATTCCCTATATGTTAGGGCAAAAAGACAGAAATTCTTCTTATTTTGGGGAAAAACTCAGAAATTCCACTTATTTTGTGGCAATATTCCAGAAATTTCCATTATTTTGGGGCAAAATTGCAGAAATTTCACTTATTTTGGGGCAAAATGGCAGAAATTTCACTTATTTCAGGGAAAAAAGGCAGAAATTTTCCTTATTTTGGGGCAAAAAGGCAGAAATTCCTAATATTTTGTGGCAAAAATCCAGAAATTCCCCTTATTTTGAGGTAAAAAGGCTGAAATTCCCCTTATTTGGGGGCAAATACGCAGAAATTTCCCTTATTTTGGGGCAAAATTGCAGAAATTTCACTTATTTCAGGGTAATAAGTCAGAAATTTTCTTTATTTTGGGGCTAAAAGGACAGAAATTTCTTTGTTTTGGGAGAAAAAGACAGAAATTCTACTTATTTAGAGTCAAAAATGCAGAAATTCCTCTTATTTGGGGAAAAAATGAAGAAATTTCCCTTTTTATGGCAAAAAGGTATGCATTCTTCTTATTTTTGGGCAAAAAGGCAGAAATTCCCTGTATTTTGGAGCAAAATTGCAGAAATTCCCCTAATTGTGGGGCAAAAAGGCAGAAATTCCCTATATGTTGGGATAAAAAGACAGAAATTCTCCTTATTTTGGGTCAAAACTCAGAAATTCCACTTATTTTGGGGCAAAATTCCAGAAATTTCACTTATTTTGGGGCAAAATTGTAGAAATTTCACTTATTTTGGGGCAAAATTTCAGAAATTTCATTTATTTCAGAAAAAAAATAAGCAGAAATTTTCTTATTTGGAAGCAAAAAGGCAGAAATTTCTTTTATTTTGGTACAAAATGGCAGAAATTTTTCTTAATTTGGGGCAAAATTGCAGAAATTTCACTTATTTTGGGGCAAAATTATAGGTATTTCACTTGTTTCAGGGAATAAAGGCAGAAATTTTCCTTATTTTGGGGCAAAAAGGCAGAAATTCCTTATATTTTGTGGCAAAAATGCAGAAGTTCCCTTTATTTTGAGGTAAAATGGCTGAAATTCCCCTTATTTGGGGGCAAAAAGGCAGAAATTTCTCTTATTTTGTTGCAAAATTGCAGAAATTTCACTTACTTCAGGGTAATAAGTAAGAATTTTTTCTTTTTTTGGAACAAAAAAGACAGAAATTCCCTTTGTTTTGGGAGAGAAAGACAGAAATTCCACTTATTTAGAGTCAAAAATGCAGAAATTCCTCTTATTTGGGGAACAAATGAAGAAATTTCCCTTTTTTATGGAAAAAAGGTATGCATTCTTCTTATTTTTGGGCAAAAAGGCAGAAATTTCCCGTATTTTGGAGCAAAATTGCAGAAATTCCCCTAATTGTGGGGCAAAAAGGCAGAAATTCCCTATATGTTGGGGCAAAAAGACAGAAATTCTCCTTATTTTGGGTCAAAACTCAGAAATTCCACTTATTTTGGGGCAAAATTCCAGAAATTTCACTTATTTTGGGGCAAAATTGTAGAAATTTCACTTATTTTGGTGCAAAATTTCAGAAATTTCATTTATTTCAGAAAAAAAATAAGCAGAAATTTTCTTATTTGGAAGCAAAAAGGCAAAAATTTCTTTTATTTTGGTACAAAATGGCAGAAATTTCCCTTAATTTGGGGCAAAATTGCAGAAATTTCACTTATTTTGGGGCAAAATTGCAGAAATTTCACTTATTTCAGGGAAAAAAGGCAGAAATTTTCCTTATTTTGGGGCAAAAAAGCAGAAATTCCTTATATTTTGTGGCAAAAATGCAGAAGTTCCCTTTATTTTGAGGAAAAATGGCTGAAATTCCCCTTTTTTGGGGGCATAAAGGAAGAAATTTCCCTTATTTTGTTGCAAAATTGCAGAAATTTCACTTACTTCAGGGTAATAAGTAAAAATTTTTTCTTATTTTGGAACAAAAAAGACAGAAATTCCCTTTGTTTTGGGGGAGAAAGACAGAAATTCCACTTATTTAGAGTCAAAAAGGCAGAAATTCCCCTTATTTTGGAGCAAAAATGAAGAAATTTTCCTTTTTTATGGCAAAAAGGTATGCATTCTTATTTTCGGGCAAAAAGGCAGAAATTCCCCGTATTTTGGAGCAGAATTGCAGACATTCCCCTAATTGTGGTGAAAAAGGCATAAATTCACCATATGTTGGGTCAAAAAGACAGAAATTCTCCTTATTTTAGGGCAAAATTCAGAAATTTAACTTATTTTGAGGCAAAATTGCAGAAATTTCATTTATTTCAGAAAAAAAGCAAAATTTTCTTATTTTGGGGCAAAAAGTCAGAAATTTCTTTTATTTTGGTACAAAATTGCAGAAATTTTTCTTAATTTGGGGCAAAAAGGCAGAAATTTCCCATATTTTGGGGCAAAAATGCAGAAATTTTCCTTATTTTGAGGTAAAAAGGCTGAAATTCCCCTTATTTGGGGTCAAAAAGCAGAAATTTCTCTTATTTTGGGGCAAAATTCCAGAAATTTCCCTTATTTTGGGGCAAAATTGCAGAAATTTCACTTATTTTGGGGCAAAATTGCAGAAAATTCAATTATTTCAGGAAAAAAAGGCAGAAATTTTCCTTATTTTTGGGCAAAAATCAGAAATTCCTACTATTTTGTGGCAAAAATGCAGAAATTCCCCTTATTTTGAGGTAAAAAGGCTGATATTCCCCTTATTTGGGGGCAAAAAGGCAGAAATTTTCCTTATTTTGGGGCAAAAACGACAGAAATTCCCTTTGTTTTCGGTGAAAAAGACAGAAATTCCACATATTTAGAGGCAAAAAAGCAGAAATTTCCCTTATTTTGGAGCAAAATTGCAAAAATTTACCTTTTTTATGGCAAAAAGGTATGCATTCTTCTTATTATCGGGCAAAAGGCAGAAATTCCCCATATTTTGGAGCAAAATTGCAGAAATTCCCCTAATTGTGGGGCAAAAAGGCAGAAATTCCCTATATGTTAGGGCAAAAAGACAGAAATTCTTCTTATTTTGGGGCAAAACTCAGAAATTCCACTTATTTTGGGGCAATATTCCAGAAATTTCCATTATTTTGGGGCAAAATTGCAGAAATTTCACTTATTTTGGGGCAAAATTGCAGAAATTTCACTTATTTCAGGGAAAAAAAACAGAAATTTTCCTTATTTTGGGGCAAAAAGGCAGAAATTCCTAATATTTTGTGGCAAAAATCCAGAAATTCCCCTTATTTTGAGGTAAAAAGGCTGAAATTTCCCTTATTTTGGGGCAAAATTGCAGAAATTTCACTTATTTCAGGGTAATAAGTCAGAAATTTTCTTTATTTTGGGGCTAAAAGGACAGAAATTTCCTTTGTTTTGGGAGAAAAAGACAGAAATTCTACTTATTTAGAGTCAAAAATGCAGAAATTCCTCTTATTTGGGGAAAAAATGAAGAAATTTCCCTTTTTATGGCAAAAAGGTATGCATTCTTCTTATTTTTGGGCAAAAAGGCAGAAATTCCCCGTATTTTGGAGCAAAATTGCAGAAATTCCCCTAATTGTGGGGCAAAAAGGCAGAAATTCCCTATATGTTGGGATAAAAAGACAGAAATTCTCCTTATTTTGGGTCAAAACTCAGAAATTCCACTTATTTTGGGGCAAATTTCCAGAAATTTCACTTATTTTGGGGCAAAATTGTAGAAATTTCACTTATTTTGGGGCAAAATTTCAGAAATTTCATTTATTTCAGAAAAAAAATAAGCAGAAATTTTCTTATTTGGAAGCAAAAAGGCAGAAATTTCTTTTATTTTGGTACAAAATGGCAGAAATTTCCCTTAATTTGGGGCAAAATTGCAGAAATTTCACTTATTTTGGGGCAAAATTGCAGGTATTTCACTTGTTTCAGGGAATAAAGGCAGAAATTTTCCTTATTTTGGGGCAAAAAGGCAGAAATTCCTTATATTTTGTGGCAAAAATGCAGAAGTTCCCTTTATTTTGAGGAAAAATGGCTGAAATTCCCCTTTTTTGGGGGCATAAAGGAAGAAATTTCCCTTATTTTGTTTGAAAATTGCAGAAATTTCACTTACTTCAGGGTAATAAGTAAAAATTTTTTCTTATTTTGGAACAAAAAAGACAGAAATTCCCTTTGTTTTTGGGGAAAAATACATAAATTCCACTTATTTAGAGACAAAAAAGCAGAAATTCCCCTTATTTTGGCGCAAAATAGCATAAATTTCACTTACTTCAGGGTAATAAGTCAGAAATTTTCCTTATTTTTGGGCAAAAAAGACAGAAATTACCTTTGTTTTGGGGGAAAAAGTCAGAAATTCCACTTATTTAGAGGCAGAAAAGCAAAAATTTCCCTTATTTTGGAGCATAAATTAAGAAATTTCCCTTTTTTATGGCAAAAAGTTATGCATTCTACTTATTTTCACGCAAAAAGGAAGAAATTACCCGTATTTTGGAGCAAAATTGCAGAAATTCCTCTAATTGTGGAGCAAAACGGCAGAAATTCCCTATATGTTGGGGCAAAAAGACAGAAATTCTCCTTATTTTTGGTCAAAACTCAGAAATTCCACTTATTTTGGGGCAAAATTTCAGATATTTCACTTATTTTGGGGCAAAATTGCAGAAATTTCACTTATTTTGGGGAAAAATTGCAGATATTTAACTTATTTCAGGGTAAGAAGTCAGAAATTTTCCTTATTTTGGGGCAAAAAGACAGAAATTCTATTTGTATTGGGGGACAAAGACAGAAATTCCACATATTTTGAGGCATAAAAGCAGAAATTCCCCTTATTTTGGAGCAAAAATGTAGAAATTTTCCTTTTTTATGGCAAAAAGGTATGCATTCTTCTTATTTTCGGGCAAAAAGTCAGAAATTCCCTGTATTTTGGAGCAAAATTGCAGAAATTGCCCTAATTGTGGAGCAAAAAGTCAGAAATTCCCTATATGTTGAGGAAAAAGACAGAAATTCTCCTTATTTTGGGTCAAAACTCAGAAATTCCAATTATTTTGAGGCAAAATTCCAGAAATTTCACTTATTTTGGGGCAAAATGGTAGAAATTTCACTTATTTTGGGGAAAAATTTCAGAAATTTCACTTATTTCAGAAAAAAAGCAGAAATTTTCTAATTTTAAGCAAAAAGGCAGAAATTTCTTTTATTTTGGTACAAAATTGCAGAAATTTCCTTTATTTTGGGGAAAAATTGCAGAAATTTCACTTATTTTGGGGCAAAATTTCAGAAATTTCACTTATTTCACTAAATAAAGGCAGAAATTTTCCTTATTTTGGGGCAAAAAGGCAGAAATTCCTAATATTTTGTGGCAAAAATGCAGAAATGCCCCTTATTTTGAGGTAAAAAGGCTGAAATTCCCCTTATTTGGGGGCAAAAAGGCAGAAATTTCCCTTTTTTGGGGCAAAATTTTAGAAATTTCACTTACTTCAAGGTAATAAGTCAGAAATTTTCCTTATTTTGGAACAAAAAAGACAGAAATTCCCTTTGTTTTGGGGGAAAAATACAGAAACTCCACTTATTTAGAGTCAAAAAGGTAGAAATTCCCCTTATTTTGGAGTAAAAATGAAGAAATTTTCCTTGTTTATGGCAAAAATGTATGCATTCTTATTTTCGGGCAAAAAGGCAGAAATTCCCCGTATTTTGGGGCAAAATTGCAGACATTCCCATAATTGTGGTGCAAAAAGGCCAAAATTCCCTATATGTTGGGGCAAAAAGACAGAAATTCTCCTTATTTTAGGGCAAAATTCAGAAATTTAACTTATTTTGAGGCAATATTGCAGAAATTTCATTTATTTCAGAAAAATAGCAAAATTTTCTTATTTTGGGGCAAAAAGTCAGAAATTTCTTTTATTTTGGTACAAAATTGCAGAAATTTTTCTTAATTTGGGGCAAAAAGGCAGAAATTTCCCATATTTTAGGGCAAAAATGCAGAAATTACCCTTATTTTGAAGTAAAAAGGCTGAAATTCCCCTTATTTGGGGTCAAAAAGCAGAAATTTCTCTCATTTTGGGGCAAAATTCCAGAAATTTCCCTTATTTTGGGGCAAAATTGCAAAAAATTCACTTATTTTGGGGCAAAATTGCAGAAAATTCACTTATTTCAGGGAAAAAAGGCAGAAATTTTCCTTATTTTTGGGCAAAAAAACAGAAATTCCTAATATTTTGTGGCAAAAATGCAGAAATTCCCCTTATTTTGAGGTAAAAAGGCTGATATTCCCCTTATTTGGGGGCAAAAAGGCAGAAATTTTCCTTATTTTGGGGCAAAAAAGACAGAAATTCCCTTTGTTTTTGGGGAAAAAGACAGAAATTCCACATATTTAGAGGCAAAAAAGCAGAAATTTCCCTTCTTTTGGAGCAAAATTGCAAAAATTTCACTTTTTTATGGCAAAAAGTTATGCATTCTTCTTATTATCGGGCAAAAAGGCAGAAATTCCCCGTATTTTGGAGCAAAATTGCAGAAATTCCCCTAATTCTGGGGCAAAAAGGCAGAAATTCCCTATATGTTAGGGCAAAAAGACAGAAATTCTCCTTATTTTGGGGCAAAACTCAGAAATTCCACTTATTTTGGGGCAAAATTCAAGAAATTTCCATTATTTTGGGGCAAAATTAAAGAAATTTCACTTATTTTGGGGCAAAATTGCAGAAATTTCACTAATTTCAGGGAAAAAAGGCAGAAATTTTCCTTATTTTGGGGCAAAAAGGCAGAAATTCCTAATATTTTGTGGCAAAAATCTAGAAATTCCCCTTATTTTGAGGTAAAAAAGCTGAAATTTTTCTTATTTGAGGGCAAAAACGCAGAAATTTCCCTTATTTTGGGGCAAAATTGCAGAAATTTCACTTATTTCAGGATAATAATTCAGAAATTTTCCTTATTTTGGGGCTAAAAGGACAGAAATTTCCTTTGTTTTGGGGGAAAAAGACAGAAATTCTACTTATTTAGAGTCAAAAATGCAGAAATTCCACTTATTTGGGGAAAAAATGAAGAAATTTCCCTTTTTTATGGCAAAAAGATATGCATTTTTCTTATTTTTGGGCAAAAAGGCAGAAATTCCCCGTATTTTGGAGCAAAATTGCAGAAATTTTCCTAATTGTGGAACAAAAAGGCAGAAATTCCCTATATGTTGGGGCAAAAAGACAGAAATTCTCCTTATTTTCGGGCAAAACTCAGAAGTTTACTTATTTTAGGGAAAAATTCCAGAAATTTCCCTTATTTTGTGGCAAAATTGCTGAAATTTCACCTATTTTGGGGCAAAATTGCAGAAATTTCACTTATTTCAGAAAAAAAAAGCAGAAATTTTCTTATTTTGGGGCAAAAAGGCAGAAATTTCTTTTATTTTGGTACAAAATTGCAGAAATTTTTCTTATTTTGGAGCAAAAATGCAGAAATTTCCCATATTTTGGGGCAAAAATGCAGAAATTCTTTTTATTTTGAGGAAAAAGGCTGAAATTCCCCTTATTTGGGGGCAAAAAGGCAGAAATTTCCCTTATTTTGGGGCAAAATTGCAGAAATTTCACTTATTTCAGGGTAGTAAGTCAGAAATTTTCTTTATTTTGGGCAAAAAACACAGAAATTCCCTTTGTTTTGTGGGGAAAACACAGAAATTCCACTTTTTTAGAGGCAAAAAAGCAGAAATTTCTTTCATTTTTTAGAAAAATGAAGAAATTTCCCTTTTATGTGGCAAAAGGTATACATTCCCCTTATTTTCCAGCTAAAAAGCAGATATTTCCCGTATTTTGAAGCAAAATTGCAGAAATTCCCCTAATTGTGGGGCAAAAAGGGAGAAATTCCCTATATGTTACTGCAAAAAGACAGAAATTCTCCTTATTTTGGGGAAAAAACTCAAAAATTCCAATTATTTTGGGGCAAAATTCCAGAAATTTCCCTTATTTTGGGGAAAATTGTAGAAATTTCACTTATTTTGGGGCAAAATTCAAGAAATTTCACTTATTTATAGGAAAAAAAATCAGAAATTATTTTATTTTGGGGCAAAAAGGCAGAAATTTCTTATATTTTGGTAAAAAATTTCAGAAATTTTTCTTAATTTGGGGCAAAAAGGTAGAAATTTCGCATATTTTAGGGCAAAAATGCAGAAATTCTCCTTTTTTTGAGGTAAAAAGGATGAAATTCCCCTATTTGGGGGCAAAAAGGCAGACATTTCCCTTATTTTGGGGCAAAATTGCAGAAATTTCACTTATTTTGGGGGAAAATTGGAGAAATTTCACTTATGTCAGGGTAATAAGTCAGAAATTTTTTTTATTTTGGGGCAAAAAAGACAGAAATTCCCTTTGTTTTGGGGGAAAAAGACAGAAATTCCACATATTTAGAGGCAAAAAGCAGAAATTCCCCTTATTTTGGAGCAAAAATGAAGAAATTTCTTTTTTTTATGGCAAAAAGGTATGCATTCTTCTTATTTTCGGGCAAAAACCAGAAATTTCCCGTATTTTGGAGCAAAATTGCAGAAATTCCTCTAATTGTGAGGCAAAAAAGCAGAAATTCCCTATATTTTGGGGCATAAAGACAGAAATTCTCCTTATTTTGGGGCAAAACTCAGAAATTCCACTTATTTTAAGGCAAAATTCCAGAAATTTCCCTTATTTTGGGGCAAAATTGCAGAAATTTCACTTATTTTGGGGCAAAATTGCAGAAATTTCACTTATTTAAGGGAAAAAAAGCAGAAATTTTCTTCTTCTGGGGCAAAAAGGCAAAAATTTCTTTTATTTTGGTACAAAATTGCAGAAAATTTTTTTATTTTGGGCAAAAAGGCAGAAATTTCCCATATTTTGGGGCAAAAATGCAGAAATTCCCCTTATTTTGAGGTAAAAAGGCTGAAATACCCGTTATTTGGGGGCAAAAAGGGAGAAATTTCCCTTATTTTGGGGAAAAATTGCAAAAATTTCACTTATTTCAGGGTAATAAGTCAGAAATTTTCCTTATTTTAGGGCAAAAATACAGAAATTCCTTTTGTTTTGGGGGACAAAGACAGAAATTCCACATATTTGAGGCATAAAAGAAGAAATTTCCCTTATTTTAGAGCAAAAATGAAGAAATTTTCCTTTTTTATGGCAAAAAGTTATGCATTCTTCTTATTTTTGGGCTAAAGGGCAGAAATTCCCTGTATTTTGGAGCAAAATTGCAGAAATTCCCATAATTGTGGGGCAAAAAGACAGAAATTCTTATTTTGGGTCAAAACTCAGAAATTCCACTTATTTTGGGGCAAAATTCCAGAAATTTCACTTATTTTGGAGCAAAATTGTAGAAATTTCACTTATTTTTGGGCAAATTTTCAGAAATTTCACTTATTTCAGAAAAAAAGCAGAAATTTTCTTATTTGGAAGCAAAAAGGCAGAAATTTCTTTTATTTTGGTACAAAATTGCAGAAATTTCACTTATTTTGGGGCAAAATTGCAGAAATTTTTCTTATTTTGGAGCAAAAATGCAGAAATTTCCCATATTTTGGGGCAAAAATGCAGAAATTCTTATTTTGAGGAAAAAGGCTGAAATTCCCCTTATTTGGGGGCAAAAAGACAGAAATTTCCCTTATTTTCGGGCAATATTGCAGAAATTTCACTTCTTTCAGGGTAATAAGTCAGAAATTTTCCTTATTTTGGGGCTAAAAGGACAGAAATTTCCTTTGTTTTGGGGGAAAGAGACAGAAATTCTACTTATTTAAAGGCAAAAAAGCAGAAATTCCCCTTATTTTGGAGCAAAAATGAAGAAATTTCTCTATTTTTATGGCCAAAATGTATGCATTCTTTTTATTTTCGGGCAAAAAAGCAGAAATTCCCCTTATTTTGGAGCAAAATTGCAGAAATTCCCCTAATTGTGGGGCAAAAAGGCAGAAATTCCATATATATTAGTGCAAAAAGACAGATATTCTTCTTATTTTGAAGCAAAACTCAGAAATTCCACTTATTTTTGGGCAAAATTCCAGAAATTTCCCTTATTTTGGGGCAAAATTGCAGAAATTTCACTTATTTTGAGGCAAAATTGCAGAAATTTCACTTATTTCAGGGAAAAAAGGCAGAAATTTTTTTTATTTTGGGGCAAAAAGGCAGAAATTCCTAATATTTTGTGGCAAAAATGCAGAAATTCCCCTTATTTTGAGGTAAAAATGCTGAAATTCCTTTTATTTGTAGGCAAAAAGGCAAATATTTCCATTATTTTGGGGCAAAATTGCAGAAATTTCACTTATTTCACGGTAATAAGTCAGAAATTTTCCTTATTTTGGGTCATAAAAGACAGAAATTCCCTTTGTTTTGGGGGAAAAAGACAGAAATTCCACTTATTTAGAGGCAAAAAGGCAGAAATTCCTAATATTTTGTGGCAAAAATGCAGAAATTCCCCTTATTTGGAGGTAAAAAGGCTGAAATTCCCTTTATTTGGGGGCCAAAAAGGCAGAAATTTCCCTTATTTTTGGGCAAAATTGCAGAAATTTCACTTATTTCAGGGTAATAAGTCAGAAATTTTCCTTATTTTGGGGCAAAAAAGACAGAAATTCATTTTGTTTTGGGGGAAAAAGACAGAAATTCCACTTATTTAGATGCAAAAAAAGCAGAAATTCCCCTTATTTTGGAGCAAAAATGAAGAAATTTCCCTTTTTATGGCAAAAAGCTATGCATTCTTACTTTCGGGCAAAAAGGCAGAAATTCCCCATATTTTGGAGAAAAATTGCAGAAATTCCTCTTATTGTGGGGCAAAAAGGCAGAAATTCCCTATATGTTAGGGCAAAAAACAGAAATTCTCCTTATTTTGGGGCAAAACTCAGAACTTCCACTTATTTTGGGGCAAAATTCCAGAGATTTCCCTTATTTTGGGACAAAATTGCAGAAATTTCACTTATTTTGGGGCAAAATTGCAGAAATTTTACTTATTTCAGTGAAAAAAGGCAGAAATTTTTTTTTATTTTGGGGCAAAAATGCAGAAATTCCTAATATTTTGTAGCAAAATTGCAGAAATTCCCCTTATTTTGAGGTAAAAAGGCTAAAATCCCCCTTATTTGGGGGCAAAAAGGCAGAAATTTCCCTTATTTGGGGCAAAATTACAGAAATTTCCCTTATTTCATAGTAATAAGTCAGAAATTTTCCTTATTTTGCGCAAAAAAGACAGAAATTCCCTTTGTTTTGGCGGAAAAATACATAAATTCCACTTATTTAGAGACAAAAAAGCAGAAAGTCCCCTTTTTTTGGGGCAAAATTGCATAAATTTCACTTACTTCAGGGTAATAAGTCAGAAATTTTCCTTATTTTTGGGCAAAAGAGACAGAAATTACCTTTGTTTTGGGGGAAAAAGACAGAAATTCCACTTATTTAGAGGCAAAAAAGCAAAAATTCCCTTTATTTTGGAGCAAAAATGAAGAAATTTTCCTTTTTTATGGCAAAAAGTTATGCATTCTTATTTTCGGGCAAAAAGGCAGAAATTCCCAGTATTTTGGAGCAAAATTGCAGAAATTCCCCTAATTGTGGGGCAAAAAGGCAGAAATTCCCTATATGTTGAGGCAAAAAGACAGAGATTCTCCTTATTTTGGGGCAAAACTCAGAAATTCCACTTATTTTGGGGCAAAATTCCAGAAATTTCACTTATTTTGGGGCAAAATTGTAGAAATTTCACTTATTTTGGGGCAAAATTGCAGAAATTTAACTTATTTGGGTAATAAGTCACAAATTTTCCTTATTTTGGAGCAAAAAGACCAAAATTCTATATTTATTGGGGGACAAAGACAGAAATTCCACATATTTAGAGGCAAAAAAGCAGAAATTCCCCTTATTTTGGAGCAAAAATGAAGAAATTTTCCTTTTTTATGGCAAAAAGGTATGCATTCTTCTTATTTTCGTGCAAAAAGGCAGAAATTCCCTGTATTTTGGAGCAAAATTGCAGAAATTGCCATAATTGTGGGGCAAAAAGGCAGAAATTTCCTATATGTTGAGGCAAAAAGACAGAAATTCTCCGTATTTTGGGTCAAAACTATGAAATTCCAATTATTTTGAGGCAAAATTCCAGAAATTTCACTTATTTTGGGGCAAAATTATAGAAATTTCACTTATTTTGGGGAAAAATTTCAGAAATTTCACTTATTTCAGAAAAAAAGCAGAAATTTTCTTATTTGGAAGCAAAAGGGCAGAAATTTCTTTTATTTTGGTACAAAATTGCAGAAATTTCCCTTATTTTGGGACAAAATTGCAGAAATTTCACTTATTTTGGGGCAAAATTTCAGAAATTTCACTTATTTCAGGAAAAAAAGGCAGAAATTTTCCTTATTTTGGGGCAAAAAGGCAGAAATTCCTAATATTTTGTGGCAAAAATGCAGAAATTCCCCTTATTTTGAGGTAAAAAGGCTGAAATTCCCTATATTTGGGGGCAAAAAAGGCAGAAATTTCCCTTTTTTGGGGGCAAAATTGTAGAAATTTCACTTACTTCAGGGTAATAAGTCAGAAATTTTCCTTATTTTGGAACAAAAAAGACAGAAATTCCCTTTGTTTTTGGGGAAAAAGACAGAAATTCCACTTATTTAGAGTCAAAAAGGCAGAAATTCCTTTTATTTTTGAGCAAAAATGAAGAAATTTTCCTTTTTTATGGCAAAAAGGTATGCATTCTTATTTTCGGGCAAAAAGGCAGAAATTCCCCGTCTTTTGGGGCAAAATTGCAGAAATTCCCCTAATTATGGGGCAAAAAGGGAGAAATTCCCTATATATTGGGGCAAAAAGACAGAAATTCTCCTTATTTTGGGGTAAAACTCAGAAATTCCACTTATTTTGGGGCAAAATTCCAGAAATTTCACTTATTTTGGGGCAAAATTCTAGAAATTTCACTTACTTTGGGCCAAAATTTCAGAAATTTCACTTATTTTCAGAAAAAAAATAGAAATTTTTCTATTTCGAAGCAAAAATGCAGAAATTTCTTTTATTTTGGTACAAATTTTCAGAAATTTTTCTTATTTTGGGGCAAAAAGGCAGAAATTTCCCATATTTTGGGGCAAAAATTTAGAAATTCCCCTTATTTTGAGGTAAAAAGGCTAAAATTCCCCTTATTTGGGGGCAAAAAGGCAGAAATTCCACTTATTTTGGGCCAAAATTGCAGAAATTTCACTTATTTCAGGGAAAAAAGGCAGAAATTTTCCTTATTTTGGGGCAAAAAGGCAGAAATTCCTAATATTTTGTGGCAAAAATAAAGAAATTCCCTTTATTTTGAGGTAAAAAGGGTGAAATTCCCCTTATTTGGGGGTAAAAAGGCCGAAATTTCCATTATTTTGGGGCAAAATTGCAGAAATTTAACTTATTTCAGGTTAATAAGTCAGAAATTTCTTTTATTTTGGGGCAAAAAAGACAGAAATTCCCTTTGTTTTGGAGGAAAAAGACCAAAATACCACTTATTTAGAGGCAAAAAAGCAGAAATTTTCCTTATTTTGGAGCAAAAATTAAGAAATTTCCCTTTTTTATGGCAAAAAGGCAAAAATTCCTTGTATTTTGGAGCAAAATTGCAGAAATTCCCCTAATTGTCAGGCAAAAAGGTAGAAATTCCATATATGTTGGGGCAAAAAGACAGAAATTCTCTTTATTTTGGGGCGAAACTCAGAAATTCCACTTATTTGGGGCAAAATTTCAGAAATTTACCTTATTTTAGGGCAAAATTGCAGAAATTTCACTTATTTTGGGGCAAAATTGCAGAAATTTCACTTATTTCAGGGAAAAAAAGCAGAAATTTTCCTTATTTTGGGGCAAAAAACAGAAATTCCTAATATTTTGTAGTAAAAATGCAGAAATTCCCCTTATTTTGAGGTAAAAGGCTGAAATTCCCCTTATTTGGGGGCAAAAAGGCGGTAATTTCCCTTATTTTGGGACAAAATTGCAGAAATTTCAATTACTTCAGGGTAATAAGTAAGAAATTTTCCTTATTTTGGAACAAAAAAGACAGAAATTCCCTTTGTTTTAGGGGAAAAAGACAGATATACCACTTATTTAGAGTCAAAAAGGCAGAAATACCCCTTATTTTGGAGCAAAAATGAAGATATTTCCCTTTTTTTATGGCAAAAAGTTATGCATTCTTCTTATTTTCAGGCAAAAAGGCAGAAATTCCCTGTATTTTGAGCAACATTGCAGAAATTCCCCTAATTGTGGGGCAAAAAGGCAGAAATTCCCTATATGTTGGGGCAAAAAGACAGACATTCTTCTTATTTTGGGGCAAAACTCAGAAATTCCACTTATTTTGGGGCAAAATTCCAGAAATTTCCCATATTTTGGGGCCAAATTGCAGAAATTTCACTTATTTTGTGGCAAAATTTCAGAAATTTCACTTATTTCAGGGAAAAAAAGCAGAAATTTTTTTATTTTGGGGCAAAAAGGCAGAAATTTCCCATATTTTGAAGAAAAATGCAGAAATTCCCCTTATTTTGAGGTAAAAATGCTGAAATTCCCCTTATTTGGGTGCAAAAACGCAGAAATTTCTCTTATTTTGAGGCAAAATTGCAGAAATTTCACTTATTTCAGGATAATAAATCAGAAATATTCTTTATTTTGGGGCAAGAAAGACAGAAATTCTATTTGTTTTCGGGGAAAAAACAGAAATTCGAATTATTTAGAGGAAAAAAGCAGAAATTCTTCTTATTTTGGAGCAAAAATGAAAAAATTTTACTTTTTTATGGCAAAAAGGTATGCATTCTTCTTATTTTCAGACAAAAAGGCAGAAATTCCCTGTATTTTGGAGCAAAATTGCAGAAATTACTCTAATTGTGGGGCAAAAAGGCAGAAATTCCTTATATGTTGGGGCAAAAAGACAGAAATTCTCCTTATTTTGTGGCAAAACTCAGAAATTTCACTTATTTTGGGACAAAATTGCAGAAATTTCAGTTATTTCAGAAAAAAAAGCAGAAATTTTCTTATTTTGGGGCAAAAATGCAGAAATTCCCCTTATTTTGGGGTAAAAATATGAAATTCGCTTATTTGGGGGCAAAAAAGCAGAAATTTCACTTATTTAAGCAAAAAAAGTCAGAAATTTTCCTTATTTTGGGGCAAAAAGACAGAAATTCCTTTTGTTTTAGAGAAAAAAGACAGAAATTCCACTTATTTAGAGGCAAAAAAGCAGAAATTCCCTTTATTTTGAGGTAAAAAGGCTGAAATTCCACTTATTTTGGGGCAAAAAGGCAGAAATTTCCTTTATTTTGAGGCAAAATTGCAGAAATTTCACTTATTTCAGGGTAATAAGTCAGAAATTTTCCTTATTTTGGGGCAAAAAAGACAGAAATTCCCTTTGTTTTGGGGGAAAAAGACAGAAATTCCACTTATTTAGAGGCAAATGCAGAAATTCCCCTTATTTTGGAGCAAAAATGAAGAAATTTCCCTTTTTTATGGCAAAAAGGTATGCATTCTTCTTATTTTCGGGCAAAAAGGCAGAAATTCCCCGTATTTTGGAGCAAAATTGCAGAAATTCCCCTAATTGTCGGGCAAAAAGGTAGAAATTCCCTATATGTTGGGGCAAAAAGACAGAAATTCTCCTTATTTTGGGGCAAAACTCAGAAATTCCACTTATTTGGGGCAAAATTCCAGAAATTTACCTTATTTTAGAACAAAATTGCAGAAATTTCACTTATTTTGGGGCAAAATTGCAGAAATTTCACTTATTTCAGGGAAAAAAGGCAGAAATTTTCCTTATTTTGGGGCAAAAAGCAGAAATTCCTAATATTTTGTGGCAAAAATGCAGAAATTCCCCTTATTTTGAGGTAAAAAGGCTGAAATTACCCTTATTTGGGGGCAAAAAGGCAGTAATTTCCTTTATTTTGGGGCAAAATTGAAGAAATTTCAGTTATTTCAGGGTAATAAGTAAGAAATTTTTTTTTATTTTGGAAGAAAAAAGACAGAAATTCCCTTTGTTTTGGGGGAAAAAGACAGAAATTCCACTTATTTAGAGTCAAAAAGGCAGAAATTCCCCTTATTTTGAAGCAAAAATGAAGAAATTTCCCTTTTTTATGGCAAAAAGATATGCATTCTTCTTATTTTCAGGCAAAAATGCAGAAATTCCCTGTATTTTGAGCAACATTGCAGAAATTCCCCTAATTGTGGGGCAAAAAGGCAGAAATTCCCTATATGTTGGGGCAAAAAGACAGACATTCTTCTTATTTTGGGGCAAAACTCAGAAATTCCACTTATTTTGGGGCAAAATTCCAGAAATTTCCCATATTCTGGGGCCAAATTGCAGAAATTTCACTTATTTTGGGGCAAAATTTCAGAAATTTCACTTATTTCAGGAAAAAAAGGCAGAAATTTTCTTATTTTGGGGCAAAAAGGCAGAAATTCCTAATATTTTGTGGCAAAAATGCAGAAATTCCCCTTATTTTGAGGTAAAAAGGCTGAAATTCCCTATATTTGGGGGCAAAAAAGGCAGAAATTTCCCTTTTTTGGGTGCAAAATTGTAGAAATTTCACTTACTTCAGGGTAATAAGTCAGAAATTTTCCTTATTTTGGAACAAAAAAGACAGAAATTCCCTTTGTTTTGGGGGAAAAAGACAGAAATTCCACTTATTTAGAGTCAAAAAGGCAGAAATTCCCCTTATTTTGAAGCAAAAATGAAGAAATTTCCCTTTTTTATGGCAAAAAGGTATGCATTCTTATTTTCGGGCAAAAAGGCAGAAATTCCCCGTCTTTTGGAGCAAAATTGCAGAAATTCCCCTAATTATGGGGCAAAAAGGGGGAAATTCCCTATATATTGGGGCAAAAAGACAGAAATTCTCCTTATTTTGGGGTAAAACTCAGAAATTCCACTTATTTTGGGGCAAAATTCCAGAAATTTCACTTATTTTGAGGCAAAATTCTAGAAATTTCACTTATTTTGGGCCAAAATTTCAGAAATTTCACTTATTTTCAGAAAAAAAAATAGAAATTTTTCTATTTCGAAGCAAAAATGCAGAAATTTCTTTTATTTTGGTACAAAATTGCAGAAATTTTTCTTATTTTGGGGCAAAAAGGCAGAAATTTCCCATATTTTGGGGCAAAAATTTAGAAATTCCCCTTATTTTGAGGTAAAAAGGCTAAAATTCCCCTTATTTGGGGGCAAAAAGGCAGAAATTCCACTTATTTTGGGCCAAAATTGCAGAAATTTCACTTATTTCAGGGAAAAAAGGCAGAAATTTTCCTTATTTTGGGGCAAAAAGGCAGAAATTCCTAATATTTTGTGGCAAAAATAAAGAAATTCCCTTTATTTTGAGGTAAAAAGGGTGAAATTCCCCTTATTTGGGGGTAAAAAGGCCGAAATTTCCATTATTTTGGGGCAAAATTGCAGAAATTTAACTTATTTCAGGTTAATAAGTCAGAAATTTTTTTTATTTTGGGGCAAAAAAGACAGAAATTCCCTTTGTTTTGGAGGAAAAAGACCAAAATACCACTTATTTAGAGGCAAAAAAGCAGAAATTTTCCTTATTTTGGAGCAAAAATTAAGAAATTTCCCTTTTTTATGGCAAAAAGGCAAAATTCCTTGTATTTTGGAGCAAAATTGCAGAAATTCCCCTAATTGTCAGGCAAAAAGGTAGAAATTCCATATATGTTGGGGCAAAAAGACAGAAATTCTCTTTATTTTGGGGCAAAACTCAGAAATTCCACTTATTTGGGGCAAAATTCCAGAAATTTACCTTATTTTAGGGCAAAATTGCAGAAATTTCACTTATTTTGGGGCAAAATTGCAGAAATTTCACTTATTTTAGGGAAAAAAAGCAGAAATTTTCCTTATTTTGGGGCAAAAAAAAAGAAATTCCTAATATTTTGTAGTAAAAATGCAGAAATTCCCCTTATTTTGAGGTAAAGAGGCTGAAATTCCCCTTATTTGGGGGCAAAAAGGCAGTAATTTCCCTTATTTTGGGGCAAAATTGCAGAAATTTCACTTATTTCAGGGTATTAAGTAAGGAATTTTCCTTATTTTGGAACAAAAAAGACAGAAATTCCCTTTGTTTTAGGGGAAAAAGACAGATATTCCACTTATTTAGAGTCAAAAGGCATAAATACCCCTTATTTTGGAGCAAAAATGAAGATATTTCTCTTTTTTTATGGCAAAAAGTTATGCATTCTTCTTATTTTCAGGCAAAAAGGCAGAAATTCCCTGTATTTTGAGCAACATTGCAGAAATTCCCCTAATTGTGGGGCAAAAAGGCAGAAATTCCCTATATGTTGGGGCAAAAAGACAGACATTCTTCTTATTTTGGGGCAAAACTCAGAAATTCCACTTATTTTGGGGCAAAATTCCAGAAATTTCCCATATTTTGGGGCCAAATTGCAGAAATTTCACTTATTTTGGGGCAAAATTTCAGAAATTTCACTTATTTCAGGGAAAAAAAGCAGAAATTTTTTTATTTTGGGGCAAAAAGGCAGAAATTTCCCATATTTTGAAGAAAAATGCAGAAATTCCCCTTATTTTGAGGTAAAAATGCTGAAATTCCCCTTATTTGGGTGCAAAAACGCAGAAATTTCTCTTATTTTGAGGCAAAATTGCAGAAATTTCACTTATTTCAGGATAATAAATCAGAAATTTTCTTTATTTTGGGGCAAGAAAGACAGAAATTCTATTTGTTTTCGGGGAAAAAACAGAAATTCGAATTATTTAGATGAAAAAAGCAGAAATTCTTCTTATTTTGGAGATAAATGAAAAAATTTTACTTTTTTATGGCAAAAAGGTATGCATTCTTCTTATTTTCAGACAAAAAGGCAGAAATTCCCTGTATTTTGGAGCAAAATTGCAGAAATTACTCTAATTGTGGGGCAAAAAGGCAGAAATTCCTTATATGTTGGGGCAAAAAGACAGAAATTCTCCTTATTTTGTGGCAAAACTCAGAAATTTCACTTATTTTGGGACAAAATTGCAGAAATTTCAGTTATTTCAGAAAAAAAAGCAGAAATTTTCTTATTTTGGGGCAAAAATGCAGAAATTCCCCTTATTTTGGGGTAAAAATATGAAATTCGCTTATTTGGGGGCAAAAAAGCAGAAATTTCACTTATTTAAGCAAAAAAAGTCAGAAATTTTCCTTATTTTGGGGCAAAAAGACAGAAATTCCTTTTGTTTTAGAGAAAAAAGACAGAAATTCCACTTATTTAGAGGCAAAAAAGCAGAAATTCCCTTTATTTTGAGGTAAAAAGGCTGAAATTCCACTTATTTTGGGGCAAAAAGGCAGAAATTTCCTTTATTTTGAGGCAAAATTGCAGAAATTTCACTTATTTCAGGGTAATAAGTCAGAAATTTTCCTTATTTTGGGGCAAAAAAGACAGAAATTCCCTTTGTTTTGGGGGAAAAAGACAGAAATTCCACTTATTTAGAGGCAAATGCAGAAATTCCCCTTATTTTGGAGCAAAAATGAAGAAATTTCCCTTTTTTATGGCAAAAAGGTATGCATTCTTCTTATTTTCGGGCAAAAAGGCAGAAATTCCCCGTATTTTGGAGCAAAATTGCAGAAATTCCCCTAATTGTCGGGCAAAAAGGTAGAAATTCCCTATATGTTGGGGCAAAAAGACAGAAATTCTCCTTATTTTGGGGCAAAACTCAGAAATTCCACTTATTTGGGGCAAAATTCCAGAAATTTACCTTATTTTAGAACAAAATTGCAGAAATTTCACTTATTTTGGGGCAAAATTGCAGAAATTTCACTTATTTCAGGGAAAAAAGGCAGAAATTTTCCTTATTTTGGGGCAAAAAGCAGAAATTCCTAATATTTTGTGGCAAAAATGCAGAAATTCCCCTTATTTTGAGGTAAAAAGGCTGAAATTACCCTTATTTGGGGGCAAAAAGGCAGTAATTTCCTTTATTTTGGGGCAAAATTGAAGAAATTTCAGTTATTTCAGGGTAATAAGTAAGAAATTTTTTTTTATTTTGGAAGAAAAAAGACAGAAATTCCCTTTGTTTTGGGGGAAAAAGACAGAAATTCCACTTATTTAGAGTCAAAAAGGCAGAAATTCCCCTTATTTTGAAGCAAAAATGAAGAAATTTCCCTTTTTTATGGCAAAAAGATATGCATTCTTCTTATTTTCAGGCAAAAAGGCAGAAATTCCCTGTATTTTGAGCAACATTGCAGAAATTCCCCTAATTGTGGGGCAAAAAGGCAGAAATTCCCTATATGTTGGGGCAAAAAGACAGACATTCTTCTTATTTTGGGGCAAAACTCAGAAATTCCACTTATTTTGGGGCAAAATTCCAGAAATTTCCCATATTCTGGGGCCAAATTGCAGAAATTTCACTTATTTTGGGGCAAAATTTCAGAAATTTCACTTATTTCAGGAAAAAAAGGCAGAAATTTTCTTATTTTGGGGCAAAAAGGCAGAAATTCCTAATATTTTGTGGCAAAAATGCAGAAATTCCCCTTATTTTGAGGTAAAAAGGCTGAAATTCCCTATATTTGGGGGCAAAAAAGGCAGAAATTTCCCTTTTTTGGGTGCAAAATTGTAGAAATTTCACTTACTTCAGGGTAATAAGTCAGAAATTTTCCTTATTTTGGAACAAAAAAGACAGAAATTCCCTTTGTTTTGGGGGAAAAAGACAGAAATTCCACTTATTTAGAGTCAAAAAGGCAGAAATTCCTTTTATTTTGGAGCAAAAATGAAGAAATTTTCCTTTTTTATGGCAAAAAGGTATGCATTCTTATTTTCGGGCAAAAAGGCAGAAATTCCCCGTCTTTTGGAGCAAAATTGCAGAAATTCCCCTAATTATGGGGCAAAAAGGGGGAAATTCCCTATATATTGGGGCAAAAAGACAGAAATTCTCCTTATTTTGGGGTAAAACTCAGAAATTCCACTTATTTTGGGGCAAAATTCCAGAAATTTCACTTATTTTGAGGCAAAATTCTAGAAATTTCACTTATTTTGGGCCAAAATTTCAGAAATTTCACTTATTTTCAGAAAAAAAAATAGAAATTTTTCTATTTCGAAGCAAAAATGCAGAAATTTCTTTTATTTTGGTACAAAATTGCAGAAATTTTTCTTATTTTGGGGCAAAAAGGCAGAAATTTCCCATATTTTGGGGCAAAAATTTAGAAATTCCCCTTATTTTGAGGTAAAAAGGCTAAAATTCCCCTTATTTGGGGGCAAAAAGGCAGAAATTCCACTTATTTTGGGCCAAAATTGCAGAAATTTCACTTATTTCAGGGAAAAAAGGCAGAAATTTTCCTTATTTTGGGGCAAAAAGGCAGAAATTCCTAATATTTTGTGGCAAAAATAAAGAAATTCCCTTTATTTTGAGGTAAAAAGGGTGAAATTCCCCTTATTTGGGGGTAAAAAGGCCGAAATTTCCATTATTTTGGGGCAAAATTGCAGAAATTTAACTTATTTCAGGTTAATAAGTCAGAAATTTTTTTTATTTTGGGGCAAAAAAGACAGAAATTCCCTTTGTTTTGGAGGAAAAAGACCAAAATACCACTTATTTAGAGGCAAAAAAGCAGAAATTTTCCTTATTTTGGAGCAAAAATTAAGAAATTTCCCTTTTTTATGGCAAAAAGGCAAAATTCCTTGTATTTTGGAGCAAAATTGCAGAAATTCCCCTAATTGTCAGGCAAAAAGGTAGAAATTCCATATATGTTGGGGCAAAAAGACAGAAATTCTCTTTATTTTGGGGCAAAACTCAGAAATTCCACTTATTTGGGGCAAAATTCCAGAAATTTACCTTATTTTAGGGCAAAATTGCAGAAATTTCACTTATTTTGGGGCAAAATTGCAGAAATTTCACTTATTTTAGGGAAAAAAAGCAGAAATTTTCCTTATTTTGGGGCAAAAAAAAAGAAATTCCTAATATTTTGTAGTAAAAATGCAGAAATTCCCCTTATTTTGAGGTAAAGAGGCTGAAATTCCCCTTATTTGGGGGCAAAAAGGCAGTAATTTCCCTTATTTTGGGGCAAAATTGCAGAAATTTCACTTATTTCAGGGTATTAAGTAAGGAATTTTCCTTATTTTGGAACAAAAAAGACAGAAATTCCCTTTGTTTTAGGGGAAAAAGACAGATATTCCACTTATTTAGAGTCAAAAGGCATAAATACCCCTTATTTTGGAGCAAAAATGAAGATATTTCTCTTTTTTTATGGCAAAAAGTTATGCATTCTTCTTATTTTCAGGCAAAAAGGCAGAAATTCCCTGTATTTTGAGCAACATTGCAGAAATTCCCCTAATTGTGGGGCAAAAAGGCAGAAATTCCCTATATGTTGGGGCAAAAAGACAGACATTCTTCTTATTTTGGGGCAAAACTCAGAAATTCCACTTATTTTGGGGCAAAATTCCAGAAATTTCCCATATTTTGGGGCCAAATTGCAGAAATTTCACTTATTTTAGGGCAAAATTTCAGAAATTTCACTTATTTCAGGGAAAAAAAGCAGAAATTTTTTTATTTTGGGGCAAAAAGGCAGAAATTTCCCATATTTTGAAGAAAAATGCAGAAATTCCCCTTATTTTGAGGTAAAAATGCTGAAATTCCCCTTATTTGGGTGCAAAAACGCAGAAATTTCTCTTATTTTGAGGCAAAATTGCAGAAATTTCACTTATTTCAGGATAATAAATCAGAAATTTTCTTTATTTTGGGGCAAGAAAGACAGAAATTCTATTTGTTTTCGGGGAAAAAACAGAAATTCGAATTATTTAGATGAAAAAAGCAGAAATTCTTCTTATTTTGGAGATAAATGAAAAAATTTTACTTTTTTATGGCAAAAAGGTATGCATTCTTCTTATTTTCAGACAAAAAGGCAGAAATTCCCTGTATTTTGGAGCAAAATGGCAGAAATTACTCTAATTGTGGGGCAAAAAGGCAGAAATTCCTTATATGTTGGGGCAAAAAGACAGAAATTCTCCTTATTTTGTGGCAAAACTCAGAAATTTCACTTATTTTGGGACAAAATTGCAGAAATTTCAGTTATTTCAGAAAAAAAAGCAGAAATTTTCTTATTTTGGGGGAAAAAGGCAGAAAATTCCCATATTTTGGGGCAAAAATGCAGAAATTCCCCTTATTTTGGGGTAAAAATCTGAAATTTCCTTATTTGGGGGCAAAAAAGCAGAAATTTCACTTATTTAAGCAAAAAAAGTTAGAAATTTTCCTTATTTTGGGGCAAAAAGACAGAAATTCCTTTTGTTTTAGAGAAAAAAGACAGAAATTCCACTTATTTAGAGGCAAAAAAGCAGAAATTCCCCTTATTTTGAGGTAAAAAGGCTGAAATTCCCCTTATTTTGGGGCAAAAAGGCAGAAATTTCCTTTATTTTGAGGCAAAATTGCAGAAATTTCACTTATTTCAGGGTAATAAGTCAGAAATTTTCCTTATTTTGGGGCAAAAAAGACAGAAATTCCCTTTGTTTTGGGGGAAAAAGACAGAAATTCCACTTATTTAGAAGCAAATGCAGAAATTCCCCTTATTTTGGAGCAAAAATGAAGAAATTTCCCTTTTTTATGGCAAAAAGGTATGCATTCTTCTTATTTTCGGACAAAAAGGCAGAAATTCCCCGTATTTTGGAGCAAAATTGCAGAAATTCCCCTAATTGTGGGGCAAAAAGGCAGAAATTCCCTATATGTTGGGGCAAAAGGACAGAAATTTTCCTTATTTTGTGGCAAAACTCAGAAATACCACTTATTTTGAGGCAAAATTCCAGAAATTTTCCTTATTTTGTGGAAAAATTGCAGAAATTTCACTTATTTTGGGCAAAATTGCAGAAATTTCACTTATTTCAGAAAAAAAGCAGAATTTTTTTTATTTTGGGGCAAAAAGGCAGAAATTTCTTTTATTTTGGTACAAAATTGAAGAAATTTTTCTTATTTTGGGGCAAAAACGCAGAAATTTCCCATATTTTGGGGCAAAACTGCAGAAATTTCCCTTTTTTTGACGTAAAAAGGCTGAAATTCCCCTTATTTGGGGGCAAAAAGGGAGAAATTTTTCTTATTTTGAGGCAAAATTGCAGCAATTTCACTTATTTCAGGGTAATAAGTCAGAAATTTTCCTTATCTTGGGGCAAAAAATACAGAAATTCCCTTTGTTTTGGGGGAAAAAGACAGAAATTCCACTTATTTTGGGGCAAAATTCCAGAAATTTCACTTATTTTGGGGCAAAATTGTAGAAATTTCACTTATTTTGGTGCAAAATTTGAGAAATTTCACTTTTTTCAGAAAAAAAAGTAGAAATTTTTCTATTTGGAAGCAAAAAGGCAGAAATTTCTTTTATTTTGTTACAAAATTGCAGAAATTTTTCTTATTTTGGGGCAAAAAGGCAGAAATTATCCATATTTTGGGGCAAAAATGCAGAAATTCCCCTTCTTTTGAGGTAAAAAGGCTAAAATTCCCCTTATTTGGGGGCAAAAAGGCAGAAATTTCACTTATTTTGGGCCAAACTTGCGGAAATTTCACTTATTTCAGGGAAAAAAGGCAGAAATTTTCCTTATTTTGGGGCAAAAAGGCAGAAATTCCTAATATATTGTGGCAAAAATGCAGAAATTCCCTTTATTTTGAGGTAAAAAGGGTGAAATTCCCCTTATTTGGGGGTAAAACTGCCGAAATTTCGCTTATTTTGGGGCAAAATTGCAGAAATTTCACTTATTTCAGGGTAATAAGTAAGAAATTTTCCATATTTTGGGGCAAAAAAGACAGAAATTCCCTTTGTTTTGAGGGAAAAAGACAGAAATACCACTTATTTAGAGGCAAAAAAGCAGAAATTTTCCTTATTTTGGAGCAAAAATGAAGAAATTTCCCTTTTTTATGGCAAAAAGGTATGCATTCTTCTTATTTTCGGGCAAAAAGGCAGAAATTCCCCGTATTTTGGAGCAAAATTGCAGAAATTCCCCTAATTGTCGGGCAAAAAGGTAGAAATTCCCTATATGTTGGGGCAAAAAGACAGAAATTCTCCTTATTTTGGGGCAAAACTCAGAAATTCCACTTATTTGGGGCAAAATTCCAGAAATTTACCTTATTTTAGAACAAAATTGCAGAAATTTCACTTATTTTGGGGCAAAATTGCAGAAATTTCACTTATTTCAGGGAAAAAAGGCAGAAATTTTCCTTATTTTGGGGCAAAAAGCAGAAATTCCTAATATTTTGTGGCAAAAATGCAGAAATTCCCCTTATTTTGAGGTAAAAAGGCTGAAATTACCCTTATTTGGGGGCAAAAAGGCAGTAATTTCCCTTATTTTGGGGCAAAATTGAAGAAATTTCAGTTATTTCAGGGTAATAAGTAAGAAATTTTTTTTATTTTGGAAGAAAAAAGACAGAAATTCCCTTTGTTTTGGGGGAAAAAGACAGAAATTCCACTTATTTAGAGTCAAAAAGGCAGAAATTCCCCTTATTTTGAAGCAAAAATGAAGAAATTTCCCTTTTTTATGGCAAAAAGGTATGCATTCTTATTTTCGGGCAAAAAGGCAGAAATTCCCCGTCTTTTGGAGCAAAATTGCAGAAATTCCCCTAATTATGGGGCAAAAATGGAGAAATTCCCTATATATTGGGGCAAAAAGACAGAAATTCTCCTTATTTTGGGGTAAAACTCAGAAATTCCACTTATTTTGGGGCAAAATTCCAGAAATTTCACTTATTTTGGGGCAAAATTCTAGAAATTTCACTTATTTTGGGCCAAAATTTCAGAAATTTCACTTATTTTCAGAAAAAAAAATAGAAATTTTTCTATTTCGAAGCAAAAATGCAGAAATTTCTTTTATTTTGGTACAAATTTTCAGAAATTTTTCTTATTTTGGGGCAAAAAGGCAGAAATTTCCCATATTTTGGGGCAAAAATTTAGAAATTCCCCTTATTTTGAGGTAAAAAGGCTAAAATTCCCCTTATTTGGGGGCAAAAAGGCAGAAATTCCACTTATTTTGGGCCAAAATTGCAGAAATTTCACTTATTTCAGGGAAAAAAGGCAGAAATTTTCCTTATTTTGGGGCAAAAAGGCAGAAATTCCTAATATTTTGTGGCAAAAATAAAGAAATTCCCTTTATTTTGAGGTAAAAAGGGTGAAATTCCCCTTATTTGGGGGTAAAAAGGCCGAAATTTCCATTATTTTGGGGCAAAATTGCAGAAATTTAACTTATTTCAGGTTAATAAGTCAGAAATTTTTTTTATTTTGGGGCAAAAAAGACAGAAATTCCCTTTGTTTTGGAGGAAAAAGACCAAAATACCACTTATTTAGAGGCAAAAAAGCAGAAATTTTCCTTATTTTGGAGCAAAAATTAAGAAATTTCCCTTTTTTATGGCAAAAAGGCAAAATTCCTTGTATTTTGGAGCAAAATTGCAGAAATTCCCCTAATTGTCAGGCAAAAAGGTAGAAATTCCATATATGTTGGGGCAAAAAGACAGAAATTCTCTTTATTTTGGGGCGAAACTCAGAAATTCCACTTATTTGGGGCAAAATTCCAGAAATTTACCTTATTTTAGGGCAAAATTGCAGAAATTTCACTTATTTTGGGGCAAAATTGCAGAAATTTCACTTATTTCAGGGAAAAAAAGCAGAAGTTTTCCTTATTTTGGGGCAAAAAAAAAGAAATTCCTAATATTTTGTAGTAAAAATGCAGAAATTCCCCTTATTTTGAGGTAAAAAGGCTGAAATTCCCCTTATTTGGGGGCAAAAAGGCAGTAATTTCCCTTATTTTGGGGCAAAATTGCAGAAATTTCACTTATTTCAGGGTAATAAGTAAGAAATTTTCCTTATTTTGGAACAAAAAAGACAGAAATTCCCTTTGTTTTAGGGGAAAAAGACAGATATTCCACTTATTTAGAGTCAAAAGGCATAAATACCCCTTATTTTGGAGCAAAAATGAAGATATTTCTCTTTTTTTATGGCAAAAAGTTATGCATTCTTCTTATTTTCAGGCAAAAAGGCAGAAATTCCCTGTATTTTGAGCAACATTGCAGAAATTCCCCTAATTGTGGGGCAAAAAGGCAGAAATTCCCTATATGTTGGGGCAAAAAGACAGACATTCTTCTTATTTTGGGGCAAAACTCAGAAATTCCACTTATTTTGGGGCAAAATTCCAGAAATTTCCCATATTTTGGGGCCAAATTGCAGAAATTTCACTTATTTTGGGGCAAAATTTCAGAAATTTCACTTATTTCAGGGAAAAAAAGCAGAAATTTTTTTATTTTGGGGCAAAAAGGCAGAAATTTCCCATATTTTGAAGAAAAATGCAGAAATTCCCCTTATTTTGAGGTAAAAATGCTGAAATTCCCCTTATTTGGGTGCAAAAACGCAGAAATTTCTCTTATTTTGAGGCAAAATTGCAGAAATTTCACTTATTTCAGGATAATAAATCAGAAATTTTCTTTATTTTGGGGCAAGAAAGACAGAAATTCTATTTGTTTTCGGGGAAAAAACAGAAATTCGAATTATTTAGATGAAAAAAGCAGAAATTCTTCTTATTTTGGAGATAAATGAAAAAATTTTACTTTTTTATGGCAAAAAGGTATGCATTCTTCTTATTTTCAGACAAAAAGGCAGAAATTCCCCGTATTTTGGAGCAAAATGGCAGAAATTACTCTAATTGTGGGGCAAAAAGGCAGAAATTCCTTATATGTTGGGGCAAAAAGACAGAAATTCTCCTTATTTTGTGGCAAAACTCAGAAATTTCACTTATTTTGGGACAAAATTGCAGAAATTTCAGTTATTTCAGAAAAAAAAGCAGAAATTTTCTTATTTTGGGGGAAAAAGGCAGAAAATTCCCATATTTTGGGGCAAAAATGCAGAAATTCCCCTTATTTTGGGGTAAAAATCTGAAATTTCCTTATTTGGGGGCAAAAAAGCAGAAATTTCACTTATTTAAGCAAAAAAAGTTAGAAATTTTCCTTATTTTGGGGCAAAAAGACAGAAATTCCCATTGTTTTAGAGAAAAAAGACAGAAATTCCACTTATTTAGAGGCAAAAAAGCAGAAATTCCCCTTATTTTGAGGTAAAAAGGCTGAAATTCCCCTTATTTTGGGGCAAAAAGGCAGAAATTTCCTTTATTTTGAGGCAAAATTGCAGAAATTTCACTTATTTCAGGGTAATAAGTCAGAAATTTTCCTTATTTTGGGGCAAAAAAGACAGAAATTCCCTTTGTTTTGGGGGAAAAAGACAGAAATTCCACTTATTTAGAAGCAAATGCAGAAATTCCCCTTATTTTGGAGCAAAAATGAAGAAATTTCCCTTTTTTATGGCAAAAAGGTATGCATTCTTCTTATTTTCGGACAAAAAGGCAGAAATTCCCCGTATTTTGGAGCAAAATTGCAGAAATTCCCCTAATTGTGGGGCAAAAAGGCAGAAATTCCCTATATGTTGGGGCAAAAGGACAGAAATTTTCCTTATTTTGTGGCAAAACTCAGAAATACCACTTATTTTGAGGCAAAATTCCAGAAATTTTCCTTATTTTGTGGAAAAATTGCAGAAATTTCACTTATTTTGGGCAAAATTGCAGAAATTTCACTTATTTCAGAAAAAAAGCAGAATTTTTTTTATTTTGGGGCAAAAAGGCAGAAATTTCTTTTATTTTGGTACAAAATTGAAGAAATTTTTCTTATTTTGGGGCAAAAACGCAGAAATTTCCCATATTTTGGGGCAAAACTGCAGAAATTTCCCTTTTTTTGACGTAAAAAGGCTGAAATTCCCCTTATTTGGGGGCAAAAAGGGAGAAATTTTTCTTATTTTGAGGCAAAATTGCAGCAATTTCACTTATTTCAGGGTAATAAGTCAGAAATTTTCCTTATCTTGGGGCAAAAAATACAGAAATTCCCTTTGTTTTGGGGGAAAAAGACAGAAATTCCACTTATTTTGGGGCAAAATTCCAGAAATTTCACTTATTTTGGGGCAAAATTGTAGAAATTTCACTTATTTTGGTGCAAAATTTGAGAAATTTCACTTTTTTCAGAAAAAAAGTAGAAATTTTTCTATTTGGAAGCAAAAAGGCAGAAATTTCTTTTATTTTGTTACAAAATTGCAGAAATTTTTCTTATTTTGGGGCAAAAAGGCAGAAATTATCCATATTTTGGGGCAAAAATGCAGAAATTCCCCTTCTTTTGAGGTAAAAAGGCTAAAATTCCCCTTATTTGGGGGCAAAAAGGCAGAAATTTCACTTATTTTGGGCCAAACTTGCGGAAATTTCACTTATTTCAGGGAAAAAAGGCAGAAATTTTCCTTATTTTGGGGCAAAAAGGCAGAAATTCCTAATATATTGTGGCAAAAATGCAGAAATTCCCTTTATTTTGAGGTAAAAAGGGTGAAATTCCCCTTATTTGGGGGTAAAACTGCCGAAATTTCGCTTATTTTGGGGCAAAATTGCAGAAATTTCACTTATTTCAGGGTAATAAGTAAGAAATTTTCCATATTTTGGGGCAAAAAAGACAGAAATTCCCTTTGTTTTGAGGGAAAAAGACAGAAATACCACTTATTTAGAGGCAAAAAAGCAGAAATTTTCCTTATTTTGGAGCAAAAATGAAGAAATTTCCCTTTTTTATGGCAAAAAGGTATGCATTCTTCTTATTTTCGGGCAAAAAGGCAGAAATTCCCCGTATTTTGGAGCAAAATTGCAGAAATTCCCCTAATTGTCGGGCAAAAAGGTAGAAATTCCCTATATGTTGGGGCAAAAAGACAGAAATTCTCCTTATTTTGGGGCAAAACTCAGAAATTCCACTTATTTGGGGCAAAATTCCAGAAATTTACCTTATTTTAGAACAAAATTGCAGAAATTTCACTTATTTTGGGGCAAAATTGCAGAAATTTCACTTATTTCAGGGAAAAAAGGCAGAAATTTTCCTTATTTTGGGGCAAAAAGCAGAAATTCCTAATATTTTGTGGCAAAAATGCAGAAATTCCCCTTATTTTGAGGTAAAAAGGCTGAAATTACCCTTATTTGGGGGCAAAAAGGCAGTAATTTCCCTTATTTTGGGGCAAAATTGAAGAAATTTCAGTTATTTCAGGGTAATAAGTAAGAAATTTTTTTTATTTTGGAAGAAAAAAGACAGAAATTCCCTTTGTTTTGGGGGAAAAAGACAGAAATTCCACTTATTTAGAGTCAAAAAGGCAGAAATTCCCCTTATTTTGAAGCAAAAATGAAGAAATTTCCCTTTTTTATGGCAAAAAGGTATGCATTCTTATTTTCGGGCAAAAAGGCAGAAATTCCCCGTCTTTTGGAGCAAAATTGCAGAAATTCCCCTAATTATGGGGCAAAAATGGAGAAATTCCCTATATATTGGGGCAAAAAGACAGAAATTCTCCTTATTTTGGGGTAAAACTCAGAAATTCCACTTATTTTGGGGCAAAATTCCAGAAATTTCACTTATTTTGGGGCAAAATTCTAGAAATTTCACTTATTTTGGGCCAAAATTTCAGAAATTTCACTTATTTTCAGAAAAAAAAATAGAAATTTTTCTATTTCGAAGCAAAAATGCAGAAATTTCTTTTATTTTGGTACAAATTTTCAGAAATTTTTCTTATTTTGGGGCAAAAAGGCAGAAATTTCCCATATTTTGGGGCAAAAATTTAGAAATTCCCCTTATTTTGAGGTAAAAAGGCTAAAATTCCCCTTATTTGGGGGCAAAAAGGCAGAAATTCCACTTATTTTGGGCCAAAATTGCAGAAATTTCACTTATTTCAGGGAAAAAAGGCAGAAATTTTCCTTATTTTGGGGCAAAAAGGCAGAAATTCCTAATATTTTGTGGCAAAAATAAAGAAATTCCCTTTATTTTGAGGTAAAAAGGGTGAAATTCCCCTTATTTGGGGGTAAAAAGGCCGAAATTTCCATTATTTTGGGGCAAAATTGCAGAAATTTAACTTATTTCAGGTTAATAAGTCAGAAATTTTTTTTATTTTGGGGCAAAAAAGACAGAAATTCCCTTTGTTTTGGAGGAAAAAGACCAAAATACCACTTATTTAGAGGCAAAAAAGCAGAAATTTTCCTTATTTTGGAGCAAAAATTAAGAAATTTCCCTTTTTTATGGCAAAAAGGCAAAATTCCTTGTATTTTGGAGCAAAATTGCAGAAATTCCCCTAATTGTCAGGCAAAAAGGTAGAAATTCCATATATGTTGGGGCAAAAAGACAGAAATTCTCTTTATTTTGGGGCGAAACTCAGAAATTCCACTTATTTGGGGCAAAATTCCAGAAATTTACCTTATTTTAGGGCAAAATTGCAGAAATTTCACTTATTTTGGGGCAAAATTGCAGAAATTTCACTTATTTCAGGGAAAAAAAGCAGAAGTTTTCCTTATTTTGGGGCAAAAAAAAAGAAATTCCTAATATTTTGTAGTAAAAATGCAGAAATTCCCCTTATTTTGAGGTAAAAAGGCTGAAATTCCCCTTATTTGGGGGCAAAAAGGCAGTAATTTCCCTTATTTTGGGGCAAAATTGCAGAAATTTCACTTATTTCAGGGTAATAAGTAAGAAATTTTCCTTATTTTGGAACAAAAAAGACAGAAATTCCCTTTGTTTTAGGGGAAAAAGACAGATATTCCACTTATTTAGAGTCAAAAGGCATAAATACCCCTTATTTTGGAGCAAAAATGAAGATATTTCTCTTTTTTTATGGCAAAAAGTTATGCATTCTTCTTATTTTCAGGCAAAAAGGCAGAAATTCCCTGTATTTTGAGCAACATTGCAGAAATTCCCCTAATTGTGGGGCAAAAAGGCAGAAATTCCCTATATGTTGGGGCAAAAAGACAGACATTCTTCTTATTTTGGGGCAAAACTCAGAAATTCCACTTATTTTGGGGCAAAATTCCAGAAATTTCCCATATTTTGGGGCCAAATTGCAGAAATTTCACTTATTTTGGGGCAAAATTTCAGAAATTTCACTTATTTCAGGGAAAAAAAGCAGAAATTTTTTTATTTTGGGGCAAAAAGGCAGAAATTTCCCATATTTTGAAGAAAAATGCAGAAATTCCCCTTATTTTGAGGTAAAAATGCTGAAATTCCCCTTATTTGGGTGCAAAAACGCAGAAATTTCTCTTATTTTGAGGCAAAATTGCAGAAATTTCACTTATTTCAGGATAATAAATCAGAAATTTTCTTTATTTTGGGGCAAGAAAGACAGAAATTCTATTTGTTTTCGGGGAAAAAACAGAAATTCGAATTATTTAGATGAAAAAAGCAGAAATTCTTCTTATTTTGGAGATAAATGAAAAAATTTTACTTTTTTATGGCAAAAAGGTATGCATTCTTCTTATTTTCAGACAAAAAGGCAGAAATTCCCCGTATTTTGGAGCAAAATGGCAGAAATTACTCTAATTGTGGGGCAAAAAGGCAGAAATTCCTTATATGGTGGGGCAAAAAGACAGAAATTCTCCTTATTTTGTGGCAAAACTCAGAAATTTCACTTATTTTGGGACAAAATTGCAGAAATTTCAGTTATTTCAGAAAAAAAAGCAGAAATTTTCTTATTTTGGGGCAAAAAGGCAGAAAATTCCCATATTTTGGGGCAAAAATGCAGAAATTCCCCTTATTTTGGGGTAAAAATCTGAAATTCCCTTATTTGGGGGCAAAAAACAGAAATTTCACTTATTTAAGCAAAAAAAGTCAGAAATTTTCCTTATTTTGGTGCAAAAAGACAGAAATTCCTTTTGTTTTAGAGAAAAAAGACAGAAATTCCACTTATTTAGAGGCAAAAAAGCAGAAATTCCCCTTATTTTGAGGTAAAAATGCTGAAATTCCACTTATTTTGGGGCAAAAAGGCAGAAATTTCCTTTATTTTGAGGCAAAATTGCAGAAATTTCACTTATTTCAAGGTAATAAGTCAGAAATTTTCCTTATTTTGGGGCAAAAAAGACAGAAATTCCCTTTGTTTTGGGGGAAAAAGACAGAAATTCCACTTATTTAGAAGCAAATGCAGAAATTCCCCTTATTTTGGAGCAAAAATGAAGAAATTTCCCTTTTTTATGGCAAAAAGGTATGCATTCTTCTTATTTTCGGACAAAAAGGCAGAAATTCCCCGTATTTTGGAGCAAAATTGCAGAAATTCCCCTAATTGTGGGGCAAAAAGGCAGAAATTCCCTATATGTTGGGGCAAAAGGACAGAAATTCTCCTTATTTTGTGGCAAAACTCAGAAATACCACTTATTTTGAGGCAAAATTCCAGAAATTTTCCTTATTTTGTGGAAAAATTGCAGAAATTTCACTTATTTTGGGCAAAATTGCAGAAATTTCACTTATTTCAGAAAAAAAGCAGAATTTTTTTTATTTTGGGGCAAAAAGGCAGAAATTTCTTTTATTTTGGTACAAAATTGAAGAAATTTTTCTTATTTTGGGGCAAAAACGCAGAAATTTTCCATATTTTGGGGCAAAACTGCAGAAATTTCCCTTTTTTTGACGTAAAAAGGCTGAAATTCCCCTTATTTGGGGGCAAAAAGGGAGAAATTTTTCTTATTTTGAGGCAAAATTGCAGCAATTTCACTTATTTCAGGGTAATAAGTCAGAAATTTTCCTTATCTTGGGGCAAAAAATACAGAAATTCCCTTTGTTTTGGGGGAAAAAGACAGAAATTCCACTTATTTTGGGGCAAAATTCCAGAAATTTCACTTATTTTGGGGCAAAATTGTAGAAATTTCACTTATTTTGGGGCAAAATTTGAGAAATTTCACTTTTTTCAGAAAAAAAAGTAGAAATTTTTCTATTTGGAAGCAAAAAGGCAGAAATTTCTTTTATTTTGTTACAAAATTGCAGAAATTTTTCTTATTTTGGGGCAAAAAGGCAGAAATTATCCATATTTTGGGGCAAAAATGCAGAAATTCCCCTTCTTTTGAGGTAAAAAGGCTAAAATTCCCCTTATTTGGGGGCAAAAAGGCAGAAATTTCACTTATTTTGGGCCAAACTTGCGGAAATTTCACTTATTTCAGGGAAAAAAGGCAGAAATTTTCCTTATTTTGGGGCAAAAAGGCAGAAATTCCTAATATATTGTGGCAAAAATGCAGAAATTCCCTTTATTTTGAGGTAAAAAGGGTGAAATTCCCCTTATTTGGGGGTAAAACTGCCGAAATTTCGCTTATTTTGGGGCAAAATTGCAGAAATTTCACTTATTTCAGGGTAATAAGTAAGAAATTTTCCATATTTTGGGGCAAAAAAGACAGAAATTCCCTTTGTTTTGAGGGAAAATGACAGAAATACCACTTATTTAGAGGCAAAAAAGCAGAAATTTTCCTTATTTTGGAGCAAAAATGAAGAAATTTCCCTTTTTTATGGCAAAAAGGTATGCATTCTTCTTATTTTCGGGCAAAAAGGCAGAAATTCCCCGTATTTTGGAGCAAAATTGCAGAAATTCCCCTAATTGTCGGGCAAAAAGGAAGAAATTCCCTATATGTTGGGGCAAAAAGACAGAAATTCTCCTTATTTTGGGGCAAAACTCAGAAATTCCACTTATTTGGGGCAAAATTCCAGAAATTTACCTTATTTTAGAACAAAATTGCAGAAATTCCACTTATTTTGGGGCAAAATTGCAGAAATTTCACTTATTTCAGGGAAAAAAGGCAGAAATTTTCCTTATTTTGGGGCAAAAATCAGAAATTCCTAATATTTTGTGGCAAAAATGCAGAAATTCCCCTTATTTTGAGGTAAAAAGGCTGAAATTACCCTTATTTGGGGGCAAAAAGGCAGTAATTTCCCTTATTTTGGGGCAAAATTGAAGAAATTTCAGTTATTTCAGGGTAATAAGTAAGAATTTTTTTTTTATTTTGGAAGAAAAAAGACAGAAATTCCCTTTGTTTTGGGGGAAAAAGACAGAAATTCCACTTATTTAGAGTCAAAAAGGCAGAAATTCCCCTTATTTTGAAGCAAAAATGAAGAAATTTCCCTTTTTTATGGCAAAAAGGTATGCATTCTTCTTATTTTCAGGCAAAAAGGCAGAAATTCCCTGTATTTTGAGCAACATTGCAGAAATTCCCCTAATTGTGGGGCAAAAAGGCAGAAATTCCCTATATGTTGGGGCAAAAAGACAGACATTCTTCTTATTTTGGGGCAAAACTGAGAAATTCCACTTATTTTGGGGCAAAATTCCAGAAATTTCCCATATTTTGGGGCCAAATTGCAGAAATTTCACTTATTTTGGGGCAAAATTTCAGAAATTTCACTTATTTCAGGGAAAAAAAGCAGAAATTTTTTTATTTTGGGGCAAAAAGGCAGAAATTTCCCATATTTTGTAGTAAAAATGCAAAAATTCCCCTTATTTTGAGGTAAAAAGGCTGAAATTCCCCTTATTTGGGTGCAAAAAGGCAAAAATTTCTCTTATTTAGAGGCAAAATTGCAGAAATTTCACTTATTTCAGGGTAATAAATCAGAAATTTTCTTTATTTTGGGGCAAAAAAGACAGAAATTATATTTGTTTTGGGGGAAAAAACAGAAATTCGAATCATTTAGAGGAAAAAAGCAGAAATTCTTCTTATTTCAGAGCAAAAATGAAAAAATTTCCCTTTTTTATGGCAAAAAGGTATGCATTCTTCTTATTTTCGGACAAAAAGGCAGAAATTCCCCGTATTTTGGAGCAAAATTGCAGAAATTCCTCTAATTGTGGGGCAAAAAGGCAGAAATTCCTTATATGTTGGGGCAAAAAGACAGAAATTCTCCTTATTTTGTGGCAAAACTCAGAAATTTCACTTATTTTGGGGCATAATTGCAGAAATTTCAGTTATTTCAGAAAAAAAAAGCATAAATTTTCTTATTTTGGTGCAAAAAGGCAGACATTTCTTTTATTTTGGTACAAAATTGCAGAAATTTTTCTTACTTTGGGGCAAAAGGGCAGAAATTTCCCATATTTTGGGGCAAAAATGCAGAAATTCCCCTAATTTTGGGGTAAAAATCTGAAATTCCCTTATTTGGGGGCAAAAAAGCAGAAATTTCACTTATTTAAAGAAAAAAATTCAGAAATTTTCCTTATATTGGGGCAAAAAGACAGAAATTCCTTTTGTTTTAGAGAAAAAAGACAGAAATTCCACTTATTTAGAGGGAAAAAAGCAGAAATTCCCCTTATTTTGAGGTAAAAAGGCTGAAATTCCCCTTATTTGGGGGCAAAAAGGCAGAAATTTCCTTTATTTTGGGGCAAAATTGCAGAAATTTCACTTATTTCAGGGTAATAAGTCAGAAATTTTCCTTATTTTGGGGCAAAAAAGACAGAAATTCCCTTTGTTTTGGGGGAAAAAGACAGAAATTCCACTTATTTAGAGGCATAAAAGCAAAAATTCCCCTCATTTTGGAGAAAAATGAAGAAAATTCCCTTTTTTATGGCAAAAAGGTAAGCATTATTATTATTTTCGGACAAAAAAGGCAGAAATTCCCCGTATTTTAGAGCAAAATTGCGAAAATTCCCCTAATTGTGGCGCAAAAATGCAGTAATTCCCTATATGTTGGGGCAAAAAGACAGAAATTCTCCTTATTTTAGGGCAAAACTCAGAAATATAAATTATTTTGGGGCAAAATTGCAGAAATTTCACTTATTTCAGAAAAAAAAGCAGAAATTTTCTTATTTTGGGGCCAAAAGGCAGAAATTTCTTTTATTTTGTTACAAAATGCAGAATTTTTTTTATTTTGGGGCAAAAAGGCAGAAATTTCCCATATTTTGGGTTAAAAATGCAGAAATTTCTCTTATGTTGAGGTAAAAGGCTGAAATTCCCTTTATTTGGGGGCAAAAAGGCAGAAATTTCACTTATTTTGGGGCAAAATTGCAGAAATTTCACTTATTTCAGGGTAATAAGTCAGAAATTTAACTTATTTTGGAGCCAGAAAACAGAAATAACCTTTGTTTTGGGGGGAAAAAGACAGAAATTCCACTTTTTTAGAGGCAAAAAAGCAGAAATTCCCCTTATTTTGGAGCAAAAATTAAGAAATTTCACCATTTAAGGGCATAAAGGTATGCATTCTTCTTATTTTTGGGCAAAAAGGCAGAAATTTCCCTTATTTTAGAGCAAAATTGCAGAAATTTCCCAAATTGTGGGGCAAAAATGCAGAAATTCCCAATATGTTGAGGCAAAAATACAGAAATTCTCCTTATTTTTGTGCAAAACTCAGAAATTCCACTTATTTTGGGGCAAAATTCCAGAAATTTCACTTATTTTGGGGCAAAATTGTAGAAATTTCACTTATTTTGGGGCAAAATTTCAGAAATTTCACTTTTTTCAGAAAGAAAGTAGAAATTTTTTTATTTGGAAGCAAAAGGGCAGAAATTTCTTTTATTTTGGTACAAAATTGCAGAAATTTTTCTTATTTTGGGGCAAAAAGGCAGAAATTTCCCATATTTTGGGGCAAAAATGCAGCAATTCCCCTTATTTTGAGGTAAAAAGGCTAAAATTCCCCTTATTTGGGGGCAAAAAGGCAAAAATTTCACTTATTTTGGGTCAAAATTGCAGAAATTTCACTTATTTCAGGGAAAAAAGGCAGAAATTTTCTTTATTTTGGGGCAAAAATTCAGAAATTCCTAATATTTTGTGGCAAAAATGCAGAAATTCCCTTTATTTTGAGGTAGAATCGGTGAAATTCCCCTTATTTGGGGGTAAAAAGGCCGAAATTTTCCTTATTTTGGGGCAAAATTGCAGAAATTTCACTTATTTCAGGGTAATAAGTCAGAAATTTTCTTTATTTTGGGGCAAAAAAGACAGAAATTCCCTCTGTTTTGGGGAAAAAAAAACAGAAATTACACTTATTTAGAGGCAAAAAAGCAGAAATTTTCCTTATTTTGGGGCAAAAATGAAGAAATTTCCCTTTTATATGGCAAAAAGCTATGCATTCTTCTTATTTTCGGGCAAAAAGGCAGAAATTCCCCGTATTTTAGAGCAAAATTGCAGAAATTCCCCTAATTGTCAGGCAAAAAGGTAGAAATTCCCTATATGTTGGAGCAAAAAGACAGAAATTCTCCTTATTTTGGGGCGAAACTCAGAAATTCCACTTATTTGGGGCAAAATTCCAGAAATTTACCTTATTTTAGAACAAAATTGCAGAAATTTCACTTATTTTGGGGCAAAATTGCAGAAATTTCACTTATTTCAGGGAAAAAAGGCAGAAATTTTCCTTATTTTGGGGCAAAAATCAGAAATTCCTAATATTTTGTGGCAAAAATGCAGAAATTTCCTTTATTTTGAGGTAAAAAGGCTGAAATTACCCTTATTTGGGGGCAAAAAGGCAGTAATTTCCCTTATTTTGGGGCAAAATTGAAGAAATTTCAGTTATTTCAGGGTAATAAGTAAGAAATTTTTTTTTTATTTTGGAAGAAAAAAGACAGAAATTCCCTTTGTTTTGGGGGAAAAAGACAGAAATTCCACTTATTTAGAGTCAAAAATGCAGAAATTCCCCTTATTTTGGAGCAATAATGAAGAAATTTCACTTTTTTATGGCAAAAAGTTATGCATTCTTCTTATTTTCAGGCAAAAACGCAGAAATTCCCTGTATTTTGAGCAACATTGCAGAAATTCCCCTAATTGTGGGGCAAAAAGGCAGAAATTCCCTATATGTTGGGGCAAAAAGACAGACATTCTTCTTATTTTGGGGCAAAACTGAGAAATTCCACTTATTTTGGGGCAAAATTCCAGAAATTTCCTATATTTTGGGGCCAAATTGCAGAAATTTCACTTATTTTGGGGCAAAATTTCAGAAATTTCACTTATTTCAGGGAAAAAAAGCAGAAATTTTTTTATTTTGGGGCAAAAAGGCAGAAATTTCCCATATTTTGAAGCAAAAATGCAGAAATTCCCCTTATTTTGAGGTAAAAAGGCTGAAATTCCCCTTATTTGGGTGCAAAAAGGCAGAAATTTCTTTTATTTAGAGGCAAAATTGCAGAAATTTCACTTATTTCAGGGTAATAAATCAGAAATTTTCTTTATTTTGGGGCAAAAAAGACAGAAATTCCATTTGTTTTGGGGGAAAAAACAGAAATTCGAATTATTTAGAGGAAAAAAGCAGAAATTCTTCTTATTTTGGAGCAAAAATGAAAAAATTTCCCTTTTTTATGGCAAAAAGGTATGCATTCTTCTTATTTTCAGACAAAAAGGCAGAAATTCCTCGTATTTTGGAGCAAAATTGCAGAAATTCTTCTAATTGTGGGGCAAAAAGGCAGAAATTCCTTATATGTTGGGGCAAAGAGACAGAAATTCTCCTTATTTTGTGGCAAAACTCAGAAATTTCACTTATTTTGGGGCAAAATTGCAGAAATTTCAGTTATTTCAGAAAAAAAAGCATAAATTTTCTTATTTTGGGGCAAAAAGGCAGAAATTTCTTTTATTTTGGTACAAAATTGCATTAATTTTTCTTATTTTGGGGCAAAAAGGCAGAAATTTCCCATATTTTGGGGCAAAAATGCAAAAATTCCCCTTATTTTGGGGTAAAAAGTCTGAAATTCCCTTATTTGGGGGCAAAGAAGCACAAATTTCACTTATTTAAGGAAAAAAAGTCAGAAATTTTCCTTATTTTGGGACAAAAAACCAGAAATTCCTTTTGTTTTAGAGAAAAAAGACAGAAATTCCACTTATTTAGAGGCAAAATGCAGAAATTCCCCATATTTTGAGGTAAAAAGGCTGAAATTCCCCTTATTTGGGGGCAAAAAGGCAGAAATTTCCTTTATTTTGGGGCAAAATTGCAGAAATTTCATTTATTTCAGGGTAATAAGTCAGAAATTTTCCTTACTTTGGGGCAAAAAAGACAGAAATTCCCTTTGTTTTGGGGGAAAAAGACAGAAATTCCACTTATTTAGAGGCAAATGCAGAAATTCCCCTTATTTTGGAGCAAAAATGAAGAAATTTCCCTTTTTTATGGCAAAAAGGTATGCATTCTTCTTATTTTCGAACAAAAAAACAGAAATTCTCCGTATTTTGGAGCAAAATTGCAGAAATTCCCCTAATTGTGGGGCAAAAAGGCAGAAATTCCCTATATGTTGGGGCAAAAGGACAGAAATTCTCCTTATTTTGTGGCAAAACTAAGAAATAACACTTATTTTGAGGCAAAATTCCAGAAATTTCCCTTATTTTGGGGCAAAATTGCAGAAATTTCACTTATTTTGGGCAAAATTGCAGAAATTTCAGTTATTTCAGAAAAAAAGCAGAAATTTTTTTATTTTGGGGCAAAAAGGCAGAAATTTCTTTTATTTTGGTACAAAATTGAAGAAATTTTTCTTATTTTGGAACAAAAACGCAGAAAGTTCCCATATTTTGGGGCAAAAATGCAGAAATTTCCCTTTTTTTGACGTAAAAAGGCTGAAATTCCTCTTATTTGGGGGCAAAAAGGGAGAAATTTTTCTTATTTTGAGGCAAAATACAGCAATTTCATTTATTTCAGGGTGATAAGTCAGAAATTTTCCTTATCTTGGGGCAAAAAATACAGAAATTCCCTTTGTTTTGGGGGAAAAAGACAGAAATTCCACTTATTTAGAGGCAAAAAAGCAGAAATTCCCCTTATTTTAAAGCAAAAATGAAGATTTCCGTTTTTTGTGGCAAAAGGTATACATTCCCTTTATTTTCGGCCTAAAAAGCAAAAATTCCCCGTATTTTGGAGCAAAATTTTAGAAATTCCCCTAATTGTGGGGCAAAAAGGCAGAAATTCCCTATATGTTAGGGCAAAAAGACAGAAATTTTCCTTATTTTGGGGCAAAACACAGAAATTCCACTTATTTTGGGGCAAAATTCCAGAGATGTCCCTTATTTTGGGGCAAAATTGCAGAAATTTCACTTATTTCAGGGAAAAAAGGCAGAAATTTTCCTTATTTTGGGGCAAAAAGGCAGAATTTCCTAATATTTTGTTGCAAAAATGCAGAAATTCTCCTTATTTTGAGGTAAAAGGGTGAAATTCCTCTTATTTGGGGGCAAAAGGGCAGAAATTTCTCTAATTTTGGGGCAAAATTGCAGAAATTTCACTTATTTCAGGGTAATAAGTCAGAAAATTTCTTTATTTTGTTGCAAAAAAGACAGAAATTTTCTTTGTTTTGGGGGAAAAAGAGAGAAACTCCACATATTTAGAGGCAAAAAGCAGAAATTCCCCTTATTTTGGAGCAAAATTACAGAAATTTTCCTTTTTTATGGCAAAAAGGTATGCATTCTTCTTATTTTCGGGCAAAAAGGCAGAAATTCTCTGTATTTTGGAACAAAATTGCAGAAATTAACCTAATTGTGGGGCAAAAAGGCAGAAATTCCCTATATGTTGGGGCAAAAAGACAGAAATTCTGCTTATTTTGGGGCAAAACTCAGAAATTCCACATATTTTGGGGCAAAATTCCAGAAATTTCCCTTATTTTGGGGCAAAATTGCAGAAATTGCACTTATTTTGGGACAAAATTGGAGAAATTTCACTTATTTCAGAGAAAAAAGGCAGAAATTTTCCTTATTTTGGGGCAAAAAGTCAGAAATTTCCCATATTTTGGTACAAAATTGCAGAAATTTTTTCTTATTTTTGGCAAAAAGGCAAAAATTTCCCATATTTTGGGGAAAAAATGCAGAAATTCCCCTTATTTTGAGGTAAAATGCTGAAATTCCCCTTATTTGGGGTTAAAAAACAGAAATTTCTCTTATTTTGGGGCAAAATTGCAGAAATTTCACTTATTTCAGAGTAATAAGTCAGAAATTTTCCTTATTTTGGGGCAAAAAAGACAGAAATTCCCTTTGTTTTGGGGGAAAAAGACAGAAATTCCACTTATTTAGAGGCATAAAAGCAAAAATTCCCCTCATTTTGGAGAAAAATGAAGAAAATTCCCTTTTTTATGGCAAAAAGGTATGCATTATTATTATTTTCGGACAAAAAAGGCAGAAATTCCCCGTATTTTAGAGCAAAATTGCGAAAATTCCCCTAATTGTGGCGCAAAAATGCACTAATTCCCTATATGTTGGGGCAAAAAGACAGAAATTCTCCTTATTTTAGGGCAAAACTCAGAAATTTAAATTATTTTGGGGCAAAATTGCAGAAATTTCACTTATTTCAGAAAAAAAAGCAGAAATTTTCTTATTTTGGGGCCAAAAGGCAGAAATTTCTTTTATTTTGTTACAAAATGCAGAATTTTTTTTATTTTGGGGCAAAAAGGCAGAAATTTCCCATATTTTGGGTTAAAAATGCAGAAATTTCTCTTATGTTGAGGTAAAAGGCTGAAATTCCCTTTATTTGGGGGCAAAAAGGCAGAAATTTCTCTTATTTTGGGGCAAAATTGCAGAAATTTCACTTATTTCAGGGTTATAAGTCAGAAATTTAACTTATTTTGGAGCCAGAAAACAGAAATAACCTTTGTTTTGGGGGGAAAAAGACAGAAATTCCACTTTTTTAGAGCCAAAAAAGCAGAAATTCCCCTTATTTTGGAGCAAAAATTAAGAAATTTCACTTTTTAAGGGCATAAAGGTATGCATTCTTCTTATTTTTGGGCAAAAAGGCAGAAATTCCCCTTATTTTAGAGCAAAATTGCAGAAATTTCCCAAATTGTGAGGCAAAAATGCAGAAATTCCCAATATGTTGAGGCAAAAATACAGAATTTCTCCTTATTTTTGGGCAAAACTCAGAAATTACACTTATTTTGGGGCAAAATTCCAGAAATTTCACTTATTTTGGGGCAAAATTGTAGAAATTTCACTTATTTTGGGGCAAAATTTCAGAAATTTCACTTTTTTCAGAAAAAAAGTAGAAATTTTTTTATTTGGAAGCAAAAGGGCAAAAATTTCTTTTATTTTGGTACAAAATTGCAGAAATTTTTCTTAGTTTGGGGCAAAAAGGCAGAAATTTCCCATATTTTGGGGCAAAAATGCAGAAATTCCCCTTATTTTGAGGAAAAAAGGCTAAAATTCCCCTTATTTGGGGGCAAAAAGGCAGAAATTTTACTTATTTTGGGCCAAAATTGCAGAAATTTCACTTATTTCAGGGAAAAAGGCAGAAATTTTCCTTATTTTGGGGCAAAAAAGACAGAAATTCCCTCTGTTTTGGGGGAAAAAAACAGAAATTACACTTATTTAGAGGCAAAAAAGCAGAAATTTTCCTTATTTTGGAGCAAAAATGAAGAAATTTCCTTTTTATATGGCAAAAAGGTATGCATTCTTCTTATTTTCGGGCAAAAAGGCAGAAATTCCCCGTATTTTGGAGCAAAATTGCAGAAATTCCCCTAATTGTCAGGCAAAAAGGTAGAAATTCCCTATATGTTGGAGCAAAAAGACAGAAATTCTCCTTATTTTGGGGCAAAACTCAGAAATTCCATTTATTTGGGGCAAAATTCCAGAAATTTACCTTATTTTCGGGCAAAATTGCAGAAATTTCACTTATTTTGGGGCAAAATTGCAGAAATTTCACTTATGTCAGTGAAAAAAGGCAGAAATTTTCCTTATTTTGGGGCAAAAAACAGAAATTCCTAATATTTTGTGGCAAAAATGCAGAAATTCCTCTTATTTTGAGGTAAAAAGGCTGAAATTCCCCTTATTTGGGGGTAAAAAGGCAGTAATTTCCCTTATTTCGGGGCAAAATTGCAGAAATTTCACTTATTTCAGGGTAATAAGTAAGAAATTTTCCTTATTTTGGAACAAAAAAGACAGAAATTTTGTTTGTTTTGGGGGAAAAAGACAGAAATTCCACTTATTTAGAGTCAAAAAGGCAGAAATTCCCCTTATTTTGGAGCAAAAATGAAGAAATTTCTTTTTTTTATGGCAAAAAGGTATGCATTTTTCTTATTTTCAGACAAAAAGGCAGAAATTCCCCGTATTTTGAGCAACATTGCAGAAATTCCCCTAATTGTGTGGCAAAAAGGCACAAATTCCCTATATGTTTGGGCAAAAAGACAGACATTCTTCTTATTTTGTAGCAAAACTATGAAATTCCACTTATTTTGGGGAAAAATTTCAGAAATTTCCATATTTTGGGGCCAAATTGCAGAAATTTCACTTATTTTGGGGCAAAATTTCAGAAATTTCACTTATTTCAAGGAAAAAAAGCAAAAATTTTCTTATTTTGGGGCAAAAAGGCTAAATTTCCCATATTTTGAAGCAAAAATTCAGAAATTTTCCGTATTTTGAGGTAAAAAGGCTGAAATTCCCCTTATTTGGGGGCAAAAAGGCAGAAATTTCTCTTATTTTGAGGCAAAATTGCAGAAATTTAATTATTTCAGGGTAATAAATCAGAAATTTTCTTTATTTTGGGGCAAAAAAGAAAGAAATTCCCTTTGTTTTGGGGGAAAAAACAGAAATTCGAATTATTTAGAGTAAGAAAACAGAAATTCTTCTTATTTTGGAGCAAAAATGAAAAAATTTTCTTTTTTTATGGCAAAAAGGTAAGCATTCTTCTTATTTTCAGACAAAAAGGCAGAAATTCCTCGTATTTTGGAGCAAAATTGCAGAAATTCCCCTTATTGTGGGGCAAAAAGGCAGAAATTTATTATATGTTGGGCCAAAAAAACAGAAATTCTCCTTATTTTGTGGCAAAACTCAGAAATTTCACTTATTTTGGGGTAAAATTGCAGAAATTTCAGTTATTTCAGAAAAAAAAGCAGAAATTTTCTTATTTTGGGGCAAAAAGGCAGAAATTTCTTTTATTTTGGTACAAAATTGCAGAAATTTTTCTTATTTTGGGGCAAAAAGGCAGAAATTTCCCATATTTTGGTGCAAAAATGCAGAAATTCCTTTTATTTTGGGGTAAAAAGTCTGAAATTCTTTTATTTGGAGGCAAAAAAGCAGAAATTTTCTTATTTTGGGGCAAAAAGGCAGAAATTTCCCATATTTTGGGGCCAAAATGCAGAAATTCCCCTTATTTTGAGGTAAAAAGGCTGAAATTCCCGTTATTTGGGGGCAAAAAGGGAGAAATTTCCCTTATTTTGGGGAAAAATTGCAGAAATTTCACTTATTTCAGGGTAATAAGTCAGAAACTTTCCTTATTTTGGGGCAAAAATACAGAAATTCCCTTTGTTTTGGGGGACAAAGACAGAAATTCCACATATTTAGAGGCATAAAAGCAAAAATTTTCTTTATTTTGGAGCAAAAATGAAGAAATTTTTCTTTTTTATGGCAAATAGTTATGCATTCTTCTTATTTTTGGGCAAAAAGGCAGAAATTTCCTTTATTTGGGGCAAAATTCCAGAAATTTCCCTTATTTCATGGTAATAAGTCAGAAATTTTCCTTATTTTGCGCAAAAAAGACAGAAATTCCCTTTGTTTTGGGTAAAAATACATAAATTCCACTTAATTAGAGACAAAAAAGCAGAAATTCCCCTTATTTTGGGGCAAAATTGCATAAATTTCACTTACTTCAGGGTAATAAGTCAGAAAATTTCCTTATTTTTGGGCAAAAAAGACAGAAATTACCTTTGTTTTGGGGGAAAAAGACAGAAATTCCACTTATTTAGAGGCAAAAAAGCAAAAATTCCCTTTATTTTGGAGCAAAAATGAAGAAATTTTCCTTTTTTATGGCAAAAAGGTATGCATTCTTATTTTCGGGCAAAAAGGCAGAAATTCCCTGCATTTTGGAGCAAAATTGCAGAAATTCCCCTAATTGTGGGGCAAAAAGGCAGAAATTCCCTATATGTTGAGGCAAAAAGACAGAAATTCTCCTTATTTTGGGGCAAAACTCAGAAATTCCACTTATTTTGGGGCAAATTTCCAGAAATTTCACTTATTTTGGCACAAAATTGTAGAAATTTCACTTATTTTGGGGCAAATTGCAGAAATTTATCTTATTTGGGGGAAAATTGCAGAAATTTAACTTATTTCAGGGTAATAAGTCACAAATTTTCCTTATTTTGGAGCAAAAAGACAGAAATTCTATTTGTATTGGGGGACAAAGACAGAAATTCCACATATTTAGAGGCATAAAAGCAGAAATTCCCCTTATTTTGGAGCAAAAATGAAGAAATTTTCCTTTTTTATGGCAAAAAGGTATGCATTCTTCTTATTTTCGGGCAAAAAGGCAGAAATTCCCCGTATTTTGGAGCAAAATTGCAGAAATTGCCTTAATTGTGGTGTAAAAAGTCAGAAATTCCCTATATGTTGAGGCAAAAAGACAGAAATTCTCCTTATTTTGGGTCAAAACTATGAAATTCCAATTATCTTGAGGCAAAATTCCAGAAATTTCACTTATTTTGGGGCAAAATTGTAGAAATTTCACTTATTTTGGGGAAAAATTTCAGAAATTTCACTTATTTCAGAAAAAAAGCAGAAATTTTCTTATTTGGAAGCAAAAAGGCAGAAATTTCTTTTATTTTGGTACAAAATTGCAGAAATTTCCCTTATTTTGGGGCAAAATTGCAGAAATTTCACTTATTTTGGGGCAAAATTTCAGAAATTTCACTTATTTCAGGAAAAAAAGGCAGAAATTTTCCTTATTTTGGGGCAAAAAGGCAGAAATTCCTAATATTTTGTGGCAAAAATGCAGAAATTCCCCTTATTTTGAGGTAAAAAGGCTGAAATTCCCCTTATTTGGGGGCAAAAAGGCAGAAATTTCCCTTTTTTGGGGCAAAATTGGAGAAATTTCACTTACTTCAGGTTAATAAGTCAGAAATTTTCCTTATTTTGGAACAAAAAAGACAGAAATCCCCTTATTTTGCGGGGGAAAAAGACAGAAATTCCACTTATTTAGAGGCAAAAAGCAGAAATTCCTTTTATTTTGGAGCAAAAATGAAGAAATTTTCCTTTTTTATGGCAAAAAGGTATGAATTCTTATTTTCGGGCAAAAAGGCAGAAATTCCCCGTATTTTGGAGCAAAATTGCAGAAATTCCCCTAATTGTGGGGCAAAAAAGGCAGATATTCCCTATATGTTGGGGAAAAGAGACAGAAATTCTCCTTATTTTAGGGTAAAACTCAGAAATTCCACTTATTTTGGGGCAAAATTCCAGAAATTTCACTTATTTTGGGGCAAAATTCTAGAAATTTCACTTATTTTGGGCCAAAATTTCAGAAATTTGACTTATTTTCAGAAAAAAAAAATAGAAATTTTTCTATTTGGAAGCAAAAATGCAGAATTTTCTTTTATTTTGGTACAAAACTGCAGAAATTTTTCTTATTTTGGAGCAAAAAGCAGAAATTTCCCATATTTTGGGGCAAAAATTCAGAAATTCCCCTTATTTTGAGGTAAAAAGGCTGAAATTCCCGTTATTTTGGGGCAAAAAGGGAGAAATTTCCCTCATTTTGGGGAAAAATTGCAGAAATTTCACTTATTTCAGGGTAATAAGTCAGAATCTTTCCTTATTTTGGGGCAAAAATACAGAAATTCCCTTTGTTTTGGGGGACAAAGACAGAAATTCCACATATTTAGAGGCATAAAAGCAAAAATTTTCTTTATTTTGGAGCAAAAATGAAGAAATTTTCCTTTTTTACGACAAATAGTTATGCATTCTTCTTATTTTCGGGCAAAAAGGCAGAAATTTCCCTTATTTGGGGCAAAATTCCAGAAATTTCCCTTATTTCATGGTAATAAGTCAGAAATTTTCCTTATTTTGCGCAAAAAAGACAGAAATTTCCTTTGTTTTGGGGAAAAAATACATAAATTCCACTTAATTAGAGACAAAAAACAGAAATTCCCCTTATTTTGGGGCAAAATTGCATAAATTTCACTTACTTCAGGGTAATAAGTCAGAAAATTTCCTTATTTTTGGGCAAAAAAGACAGAAATTACCTTTGTTTTGGGGGAAAAAGACAGAAATTCCACTTATTTAGAGGCAAAAAAGCAAAAATTCCCTTTATTTTGGAGCAAAAATGAAGAAATTTTCCTTTTTTATGGCAAAAATGTATGCATCCTTATTTTCGGGCAAAAAGGCAGAAATTCCCCGTATTTTGGAGCAAAATTGCAGAAATTCCCCTAATTGTGGGGCAAAAAGGCAGAAATTCCCTATATGTTGAGGCAAAAAGACAGAAATTCTTTTTATTTTGGGGCAAAACTCAGATATTCCACTTATTTTGGGGCAAAATTCCAGAAATTTCACTTATTTTGGGGCAAAATTGTAGAAATTTCACTTATTTTGGGGCAAAATTGCAGAAATTTTACTTATTTTGGGGCAAAATTGCAGAAATTTAACTTATTTCAGGGTAATAAGTCACAAATTTTCCTTATTTTGGAGCAAAAAGACAGAAATTTTATTTGTATTGGGGACAAAGACAGAAATTCCACATATTTAGAGGCATAAAAGCAGAAATTCCCCTTATTTTGGAGCAAAAATGAAGAAATTTTCTTTTTTTATGGCAAAAAGGTATGCATTCTTCTTATTTTCGGGCAAAAAGGCAGAAATTCCCCGTATTTTGGAGCAAAATTGCAGAAATTGCCTTAATTGTGGTCTAAAAAGTCAGAAATTCCCTATATGTTGAGGCAAAAAGACAGAAATTCTCCTTATTTTGGGTCAAAACAATGAAATTCCAATTATCTTGAGGCAAAATTCCAGAAATATCACTTATTTTGGGGCAAAATTGTAGAAATTTCACTTATTTTGGGGAAAAATTTCAGAAATTTAACTTATTTCAGAAAAAAAGCAGAAATTTTCTTATTTGGAAGCAAAAAGGCAGAAATTTCTTTTATTTTGGTACAAAATTGCAGAAATTTCCCTTATTTTGGGGCAAAATTACAGAAATTTCACTTATTTTGGGGCAAAATTTCAGAAATTTCACTTATTTCAGGAAAAAAAGGCAGAAATTTTCCTTATTTTGGGGCAAAAAGGCAGAAATTCCTAATATTTTGTGGCCAAAATGCAGAAATCCCCCTTATTTTGAGGTAAAAAGGCTGAAATTCCCCTTATTTGGGGGCAAAAAGGCAGAAATTTCCCTTTTTTGGGGCAAAATTGGAGAAATTTCACTTACTTCAGGGTAATAAGTCAGAAATTTTCCTTATTTTGGAACAAAAAAGACAGAAATCCCCTTTTTTGGGGGGGAAAAAGACAGAAATTCCACTTATTTAGAGTCAAAAAGCAGAAATTCCTTTTATTTTGGAGCAAAAATGAAGAAATTTTCCTTTTTTATGGCAAAAAGTTATGCATTCTTATTTTCGGGCAAAATCATAGAAATTCACCGTATTTTGGAGCAAAATTGCAGAAATTCCCCTAATTGTGGGGCAAAAAGGCAGAAATTCCCTATATGTTGGGGCAAAAAGAGAGAAATTCTCCTTATTTTGCAGTAAAACTCAGAAATTCCACTTATTTTGGGCCAAAATTTCAGAAATTTGACTTATTTTCAGAAAAAAATAGAAATTTTTCTATTTGGAAGCAAAAATGCAGAAATTTCTTTTATTTTGGTACAATATTGCAGAAATTTTTCTTATTTTGGGGCAAAAAGGCAGAAATTTCCCATATTTTGGGGCAAAAATTCCGAAATTCCCCTTATTTTGAGGTAAAAAGTCTAAAATTCACCTTATTTGGTGGCAAAAAGGCAGAAATTTCACTTATTTTGGGCCAAAATTGCGGAAATTTCACTTATTTTAGGGAAAAAAGGCAGAAATTTTCCTTATTTTGGGGCAAAAAGGCAGAAATTCCTAATATTTTGTGGCAAAAATACAGAAATTCCCTTTATTTTGAGGTAAAAAGGGTGAAATTCCCCTTATATGGGGGTAAAAAGGCCAAAATTTCCCTTATTTTGGGGCAAAATTGCAGAAATTTCACTTATTTCAGGGTAATAAGTCAGAAATTTTTTTTTATTTTGGGGCAAAAAAGACAGAAATTCCCTTTGTTTTGGAGGAAAAAGACCAAAATACCACATATTTAGAGGCAAAAAAGCAGAAATTTTCCTTATTTTGGAGCAAAAATTAAGAAATTTCCCTTTTTTATGGCAAAAAGGTATGCATTCTACTTATTTTCGGGCAAAAAGGCAAAAATTCCTTGTATTTTGGAGCAAAATTGCAGAAATTCCCATAATTGTCGGGCAAAAAGGTAGAAATTCCATATATGTTGGGGCAAAAAGACAGAAATTCTCCTTATTTTGGGGCGAAACTCAGAAATTCCACTTATTTGGGGCAAAATTCCAGAAATTTACCTTATTTTAGGGCAAAATTGCAGAAATTTCACTTATTTTGGGGCAAAATTGCAGAAATTTCACTTATTTCAGGGAAAAAAGGCAGAAATTTTCTTTATTTTGGGGCAAAAAACAGAAATTCCTTATATTTTGTGGTAAAAATGCAGAAATTCCCCTTATTTTGAGGTAAAAAGGCTGAAATTCCCCTTATTTGGGGGCAAAAAGGCAGTAATTTCCCTTATTTTGGGGCAAAATTGATGAAATTTCACTTATATCAGGGTAATAAGTAAGAAATTTTCCTTATTTTGGAACAAAAAAGACAGAAATTCCCTTTGTTTTAGGGGAAAAAGACAGAAATTCCACTTATTTAGAGTCAAAAATGCAGAAATACCCCTTATTTTGGAGCAAAAATGAAGAAATTTCCCTTTTTTTATGGCAAAAAGGTATGCATTCTTCTTATTTTCAGGCAAAAAGGCAGAAATTCCCTGTATTTTGAGCAACATTGCAGAAATTCCCCTAATTGTGGGGCAAAAAGGCAGACATTCTACTTATTTTGGGGCAAAACTCAGAAATTCCATTTATTTTGGGGCAAAATTCCAGAAATTTCCCATATTTTGGGGCCAAATTGCAGAAATTTCACTTATTTTGGGGCAAAATTGCAGAAATTTCACTTATTTCAGGGAAAAAAAGCAGAATTTTTTTATTTTGGGGCAAAAAGGCTGAAATTTCCCATATTTTGAAGCAAAAATGCAGAAATTCCCCTTATTTTGAGGTAAAAAGGCTGAAATTCCCCTTATTTGGGTGCAAAAAGGCAGAAAATTCTCTTATTTTGAGGCAAAATTGCAGAAATTTCACTTATTTCAGGGTAATAAATCAGAAATTTTCTTTATTTTGGGGCAAAAAAGACAGAAATTCTATTTGTTTTGGGGGAAAAAACAGAAATTCGAATTATTTAGAGGAAAAAGCAGAAATTCTTCTTATTTTGGAGCAAAAATGAAAAAATTTCCCTTTTTTATGGCAAAAAGGTATGCATTCTTCTTATTTTCAGACAAAAAGGCAGAAATTCCCCATATTTTGGAGCAAAATTGCAGAATGTCCTCTAATTGTGGGGCAAAAAGGCAGAAATTCCTTATATGTTGGGGCAAAATGACAGAAATTCTCCTTATTTTGTGGCAAAACTCAGAAATTTCACTTATTTTGGGACAAAATTGCAGAAATTCCAGTTATTTCAGAAAAAAAAGCAGAAATTTTCTTATTTTGGGGCAAAAAGGCAGAAATTTCCCATATTTTGGGGCAAAAATGCAGAAATTCCCCTTATTTTGGGGTAAAAAGTCTGAAATTCCCTTATTTGGGGGCAAAAAAGCAGAAATTTCACTTATTTAAGGAAAAAAAGTCAGAAATTTTCTTTATTTTGGGGCAAAAAGACAGAAATTCCTTTTGTTTTAGAGAAAAAAGACAGAAATTCCACTTATTTAGAGCCAAAAAAGCAGAAATTCCCCTTATTTTGAGGTAAAAAGGCTGAAATTCCCCTTATTTGGGGGCAAAAAGGCAGAAATTTCCTTTATTTTGGGGCAAAATTGCACAAATTTCACCTATTTCAGGGTAATAAGTCAGAAATTTTCCTTATTTTGGGGCAAAAAAGACAGAAATTCCCTTTGTTTTGGGGGAAAAAGACAGAAATTCCACTTATTTAGAGGCAAATGCAGAAATTCCCCTTATTTTGGAGCAAAAATGAAGAAATTTCCCTTTTTTATGGCAAAAAGGTATGCATTCTTCTTATTTTCGGACAAAAAGGCAGAAATTCTCCGTATTTTGAAGCAAAATTGAAGAAATTCCCCTAATTGTGGGGCAAAAAGGCAGAAATTCCCTATATGTTGGGGCAAAAGGACAGAAATTCTTCTTATTTTGTGGCAAAACTCAGAAATACCACTTATTTTGAGGCAAAATTCCAGAAATTTCCCTTATTTTGTGGAAAAATTGCAGAAATTTCACTTATTTTGGGCAAAATTGCAGAAATTTCACTTATTTCACAAAAAAAGCAGATTTTTTTTTATTTCGGGGCAAAAAGGCAGAAATTTCTTTTATTTTGGTACAAAATTGAAGAAATTTTTCTTATTTTGGGGCAAAAACGCAGAAATTTCCCATATTTTGGGGCAAAACTGCAGAAATTTCCCTTTTTTTTGACGCAAAATGGCTGAAATTCTCCTTATTTTGGGGCAAAAAGAAAGAAATTTTTCTTATTTTGAGGAAAAATTGCAGCAATTTCACTTATTTCAGGGTAATAAGTCAGAAATTTTCCTTATCTTGGGGCAAAAAATAGAGAAATTCCCTTTGTTTTGGGGGAAAAAGACAGAAATTCCACTTATTTTGGGGCAAAATTCCAGAAATTTCACTTATTTTGGGGCAAAATTGTAGAAATTTCACTTATTTTGGGGCAAAATTTCAGAAATTTCACTTTTTTTGGGAAAAAAAAGTAGAAATTTTTCTATTTGGAAGCAAAAAGGCAGAAATTTCTTTTATTTTGGTACAAAATTGCAGAAATTTTTCTTATTTTGGGGCAAAAAGGCAGAAATTTCCCATATTTTGGGGCAAAAATGCAGAAATTCCCCTTATTTTGAGGTAAAAAGGCCAAAATTCCCCTTATTTGGGGGCAAAAAGGCAGAAATTTCACTTATTTTGGGCCAAAATTGCGGAAATTTCACTCATTTCAGGGAAAAAAGGCAGAAATTTTCCTTATTTTGGGGCAAAAAGCAGAAATTCCTAATATTTTGTGGCAAAAATGCAGAAATTCCCTTTATTTTGAGGTAAAAAGGGTGAAATTCCCCTTATTTGGGGGTAAAAAGGCCGAAATTTCCCTTATTTTGGGGCAAAATTGCAGAAATTTCACTTATTTCAGGGAAAAAAGGCAGATATTTTCCTTATTTTGGGGCAAAAATCAGAAATTCCTAATACTTTGTGGCAAAAATGCAGAAATTCCTCTTATTTTGAGGTAAAAAGGCTGAAATTACCCTTATTTGGGGGCAAAAAGGCAGTAATTTCCCTTATGTTGGGGCAAAATTGAAGAAATTTCAGTTATTTCAGGGTAATAAGTAAGAAATTTTTTTTATTTTGGAAGAAAAAAGACAGAAATTCCCTTTGTTTTGCGGGAAAAAGACAGAAATTCCACTTATTTAGAGTCAAAATGCAGAAAATCACCTTATTTTGAAGCAAAAATGAAGAAATTTCCCTTTTTTATGGCAAAAAGGTATGCATTCTTCTTATTTTCAGGCAAAAAGGCAGAAATTCCCTGTATTTTGAGCAACATTGCAGAAATTCCCCTAATTGTGGGGAAAAAGGCAGAAATTCCCTATATTTGGGGCAAAAAGACAGACATTCTTCTTATTTTGGGGCAAAATTGAGAAATACCACTTATTTTGGGGCAAAATTCCAGAAATTTCCCATATTTTGGGGCCAAATTGCAGAAATTTCACTTATTTTGGGGCAAAAGTTCAGAAATTTCACTTATTTCAGGGAAAAAAAGCAGAAATTTTTTTATTTTGGGGCAAAAAGGCAGAAATTTCCCATATTTTGAAGCAAAAATGCAGAAATTCCCTTTATTTTGAGGTAAAAAGGCTGAAATTCCCCTTATTTGGGTGCAAAAAGGCAGAAATTTCTCTTATTTAGAGGCAAAATTGCAGAAATTTCACTTATTTCAGGGTAATAAATCAGAAATTTTCGTTATTTTGGGGCAAAAAAGACAGAAATTCTATTTGTTTTGGGGGAAAAAACAGAAATTCGAATTATTTAGAGGAAAAAAGCAGAAATTCTTCTTATTTTGGAGCAAAAATGAAAAAATTTCCCTTTTTATGGCAAAAAGGTATGCATTCTTCTTATTTTCAGACAAAAAGGCAGAAATTCCCCGTATTTTGGAGCAAAATTACAGAAATTCCTCTAATTGTGGGGCAAAAAGGCAGAAATTCCTTATATGTTGGGGCAAAAAGACAGAAATTCTCCTAAGTTTGGGGCAAAACTCAGAAATTTCATTTATTTTGCGGCAAAATTGCAGAAATTTCAGTTATTTCAGAAAAAAAAGTATAAATTTTCTTATTTTGGGGCAAAAAGGCAGAAATTTCTTTTATTTTGTTACAAAATTGCAGAAATTTTTCTTATTTTGGGGCAAAAAGGCAGAAATTTCCCATATTTTGGGGCAAAAATGCAGAAATTCCGCTTATTTGGGGTAAAAATCTGAAATTCCCTTATTTGGGGGCAAAAAAGCAGAAATTTCACTTATTTAAGGAAAAAAAGTCAGAAATTTTCTTTATTTTGGGGCAAAAACACAGAAATTCCTTTTGTTTTAGAGAAAAAAGACAGAAATTCCACTTATTTAGAGGCAAAAAAGCAGAAATTCCCCTTATTTTGAGGTAAAAAGGCTGAAATTCCCCTTATTTGGGGGCAAAAAGGCAGAAATTTCCTTTATTTTGGGGCAAAATTGCAGAAATTTCACTTATTTCAGGGTAATAAGTCAGAAATTTTCCTTATTTTGGGGCAAAAAAGACAGAAATTCCCTTTGTTTTGGGGGAAAAAGACAGAAATTCCACTTATTTAGAGGCAAATGCAGAAATTCCCCTTATTTTGGAGCAAAAATGAAGAAATTTCCTTTTTTTATGGCAAAAAGGTATGCATTCTTATTTTCGGACAAAAAGGCAGAAATTCTCCGTATTTTGGAGCAAAATTGAAGAAATTCCCCTAATTGTGGGTCAAAAAGGCAGAAATTCCCTATATGTTGGGGCAAAAGGACAGAAATTCTCCTTATTTTGTGGCAAAACTCAGAAATACCACTTATTTTGAGGCAAAATTCCAGAAATTTCCCTTATTTTGGGGCAAAATTGAGAAATTTCACTTATTTTGGGCAAAATTGCAGAAATTTCACTTATTTCAGAAAAAAAGCAGAATTTTTTTTATTTTGGGGCAAAAAGGTAGAAATTTCTTTTTTTTTGGTACAAAATTGAAGAAATTTTTCTTATTTTGGGGCAAAAACGCAGAAAGTTCCCATATTTTGGGGCAAAAATGCAGAAATTTCCCTTATTTTGACGTAAAAAGGATGAAATTCCCATTATTTGGGGGCAGAGAGAGAGAAATTTTTCTTTTTTGAGGCAAAATACAGCAATTTCACTTATTTCAGGGTGATAAGTCAGAAATTTTCCTTATCTTGGGGCAAAAAATACAGAAATTCCCTTTGTTTTGGGGGGAAAAGACAGAAATTCCAGTTATTTAGAGGCAAAAAAGCAGAAATTCCCCTTATTTTGAAGCAAAAATGAAGATTTCTCTTTTTTGTGGCAAAAGGTATACATTCCCCTTATTTTCGGGCTAAAAAGCAGAAATTCCCCGTATTTTGGAGCAAAATTCTAGAAATTCCCCTAATTGTGGGGCAAAAAGGCAGAAATTCCCTATATGTTAGGGCAAAAAGACAGAAATTCTCCTTATTTTGGGGCAAAACTCAGAAATTCCACCTATTTTGGGGCAAAATTCCAGAGATGTCCCTTATTTTGGGGCAAAATTGCAGAAATTTCACTTATTTCAGGGAAAAAAGGCAGAAATTTTCCTTATTTTGGGGCAAAAAGGCAGAAATTCCTAATATTTTGTTGCAAAAATGCAGAAATTCTCCTTATTTTGAGGTAAAAGGGTGAAATTCCTCTTATTTGGGGGCAAAAGGGCAGAAATTTCTCTAATTTTGGGGCAAAATTGCAGAAATTTCACTTATTTCAGGGTAATAAGTCAGAAAATTTCTTTATTTTGTTGCAAAAAAGACAGAAATTTTCTTTGTTTTGGGGGAAAAAGAGAGAAACTCCACATATTTAGAGGCAAAAAGCAGAAATTCCCCTTATTTTGGAGCAAAATTACAGAAATTTCCCTTTTTTATGGCAAAAAGGTATGCATTCTTCTTATTTTCGGGCAAAAAGGTAGAAATTCTCTGTATTTTGGAACAAAATTGCAGAAATTAACCTAATTGTGGGGCAAAAAGGCAGAAATTCCCTATATGTTGGAGCAAAAAGACAGAAATTCTGCTTATTTTGGGGCAAAACTCAGAAATTCCACATATTTTGGGGCAAAATTCCAGAAATTTCCCTTATTTTGGGGCAAAATTGCAGAAATTGCACTTATTTTGGGACAAAATTGGAGAAATTTCACTTATTTCAGAGAAAAAAGGCAGAAATTTTCCTTATTTTGGGGCAAAAAGGCAGAAATTTCCCATATTTTGGTACAAAATTGCAGAAATTTTTTCTTATTTTTGGCAAAAAGGCAAAAATTTCCCATATTTTGGGGAAAAAATGCAGAAATTCCCCTTATTTTGAGGTAAAATGCTGAAATTCCCCTTATTTGGGGTTAAAAAACAGAAATTTCTTTTATTTTGGGGCAAAATTTCAGAAATTTCACTTATTTCAGGGTAATAAGTCAGAAATTTTCCTTATTTTGGGGCAAAAAAGACAGAAAGTCCCTTTGTTTTGGTGGAAAAAGACATAAATTCCACTTATTTAGAGGCATAAAAGCAAAAATTCCCCTCATTTTAGACAAAAATGAAGAAAATTCTCTTTTTTATGGCAAAAAGGCATGCATTATTATTATTTTCAGACAAAAAAGGCAGAAATTCCCGGTATTTTAGAGCAAAATTGCCAAAATTCCCCTAATTGTGGCACAAAAATGCAGTAATTCCCTATATGTTGGGGCAAAAAGACAGAAATTCTCCTTATTTTAGGGCAAAACTCAGAAATTTAAATTATTTTGGGGCAAAATTGCAGAAATTTCACTTATTTCAGAAAAAAAAAAGCAGAAATTTTCTTATTTTGGGGCCAAAAGGCAGAAATTTCTTTTATTTTGTTACAAAATGCAGAATTTTTTTTATTTTGGGGCAAAAAGGCAGAAATTTCCCATATTTTGGAGTAAAAATGCAGAAATTTCTCTTATTTTGAGGTAAAAGGCTGAAATTCCCCTTATTTGGGGGCAAAAAGGCAGAAATTTCTCTTATTTTGGGGCAAAATTGCAGAAATTTCACTTATTTCAGGGTAATAAGTCAGAAATTTAACTTATTTTGGAGCCAAAAAACAGAAATAACCTTTGTTTTTGGGGGAAAAAGTCAGAAATTCCACTTTTTTAGAGGCAAAAAAGCAGAATTTCCACTTATTTTGGAGCAAAAATGAAGAAATTTCACTTTTTAAGGGCAAAAAGTTATGCATTCTTCTTATTTTTGGGCAAAAAGGCAGAAATTCCCCTTATTTTAGAGCAAAATTGCAGAAATTTCCCAAATTGTGGGGCAAAAATGCAGAAATTCCCAATATGTTGAGGCAAAAATACAGAAATTCTCCTTATTTTTGGGCAAAACTCAGAAATTCCACTTATTTTGGGGCAAAATTCCAGAAATTTAACTTATTTTGGGGCAAAATTGTAGAAATTTCACTTATTTTGGGGCAAAATTTCAGAAATTTCACTTTTTTCAGAAAAAAAAGTAGAAATTTTTTTATTTGGAAGCAAAATGGCAGAAATTTCTTTTATTTTGGTACAAAATTGCAGAAATTTTTCTTAGTTTGGGGCAAAAAGGCAGAAATTTCTCATATTTTGGGGCAAAAATGCAAAAATTCCCCTTATTTTGAGGTAAAAAGGCTAAAAATGCCCTTATTTGGGGGCAAAAAGGCAAAAATTTCACTTATTTTGGGCCAAAATTGCAGAAATTTCACTTATTTCAGGGAAAAAAGGCAGAAATTTTCCTTATTTTGGGGCAAAAATTCAGAAATTCCTAATATTTTGTGGCAAAAATGCAGAAATTCCCTTTATTTTTAGGTAGAAACCGTGAAATTCAACTCATTTGGGGGTAAAAATGCCGAAATTTTCCTTATTTTGGGGCAAAATTGCAGAAATTTCACTTATTTTAGGGTAATAAGTCAGAAATTTTCCTTATTTTGGGGCAAAAAAGACAGAAATTCCCTCTCTTTTGGGGGAAAAAAACAGAAATTACACTTATTTAGAGGCAAAAAAGCAGAAATTTTCCTTATTTTGGAGCAAAAATGAAGAAATTTCCCTTTTTTATGGCAAAAAGGTATGCATTCTTCTTATTTTCGGGCAAAAAGGCAGAAATTCCCCGTATTTTGGAGCAAAATTGCAGAAGTTCCCCTAATTGTCGGGCAAAAAGGTAGAAATTCCCTATATGTTGGAGCAAAAAGACAGAAATTCTCCTTATTTTGGGGCAAAACTCACAAATTCCATTTATTTGGGGAAAAATTCCAGAAATTTACCTTATTTTCGGGCAAAATTGCAGAAATTTCACTTCTTTTGTGGCAAAATTGCAGAAATTTCACTTATTTCAGGGAAAAAAGGCAGAAATTTTCCTTATTTAGGGGCAAAAAACAGAAATTCCTAATATTTTGTGGCAAAAATGCAGAAATTCCCCTTATTTTGAGGTAAAAAGGCTGAAATTCCCCTTATTTGGGGGCAAAAAGGCACTAATTTCCCTTATTTTGGGGCAAAATTGCAGAAATTTCACTTATTTCAGGGTAATAAGTAAGAAATTTTTCTTATTTTGGAACAAAAAAGAAAGAAATTCCCTTTGTTTTGGGGGAAAAAGACAGAAATTCCACATATTTAGAGTCAAAAAGGCAGAAATTCCCCTTATTTTGGAGCAAAAATGAAGAAATTTCCCTTTTTTATGGCAAAAAGGTATGCATTTTTCTTATTTTCAGGCAAAAAGGCAGAAATTCCCCGTATTTTGAGCAACATTGCAGAAATTCCCCTAATTGTGTGGCAAAAAGGCAGAAATTCCCTATATGTTTGGGCAAAAAGACAGACATTCTTCTTATTTTGTAGCAAAACTATGAAATTCCACTTATTTTGGGGCAAAATTTCAGAAATTTCCATATTTTGGGGCCAAATTGCAGAAATTTCACTTATTTTGGGGCAAAATTTCAGAAATTTCACTTATTTCAAGGAAAAAAAGCAAAAATTTTCTTATTTTGGGGCAAAAAGGCAGAAATTTCCCATATTTTGAAGCAAAAATGCAGAAATTTTCCGTATTTTGAGGTAAAAAGGCTGAAATTCCCCTTATTTGGGGGCAAAAAGGCAGAAATTTCTCTTATATTGAGGCAAAATTGCAGAAATTTCATTATTTCAGGTAATAAATCAGAAATTTTCTTTTTTTTGGGGAAAAAAATGGAGAAATTCTCTTTGTTTTACGGGAAAAAACAGAAATTCGAATTATTTAGAGTAAGAAAGCAGAAATTCTTATTTTGGATCAAAAATGAAAAAATTTCCTTTTTTTTATGGCAAAAAGGTACGCATTCTTCTTATTTTCAGACAAAAAGGCAGAAATTCCTCGTATTTTGGAGCAAAATTGCAGAAATTCCCCTTATTGTGGGGCAAAAAGGCAGAAATTTATTATATGTTTGGCCAAAAAAACAGAAATTCTCCTTATTTTGTGGCAAAACTCAGGAATTTCACTTATTTTGGGGTAAAATTGCAGAAATTTCAGTTATTTCAGAAAAAAAGCAGAAATTTTCTTATTTTGGGGCAAAAAGGCAGAAATTTCTTTTATTTTGGTACAAAATTGCAGAAATTTTTCTTATTTTGAGGCAAAAAGGCAGAAATTTCCCATATTTTGGTGCAAAAATGCAGAAATTCCTTTTATTTTGGGGTAAAAAGTCTGAAATTCCCTTATTTGGAGGCAAAAAAGCAGAAATTTCACATATTTTGGGGCAAAATTGCAGAAATTTCACTTATTTCAGGGAAAAAAGTCAGAAATTTTCCTTATTTTGGGGCAAAGAGACAGAAATTCCTTTTGTTTTGGGGAAAAAAGACAGAAATTTCTCTCATTTAGAGGCAAAAAAGTAGAAATTTTCCTCATTTTGAAGCAAATATGAAGAAATTTCCCTTTTTTATGGCAAAAATCTATGAATTCTACTTATTTTTGGGCAAAAATGCAAAAATTCCCCGTATTTTGGAGCAAAATTTAAGAAATTCCCCTAATTGTGGGGCAACAAGGCAGAAATTCCCTATATGTTGGGGCAAAAAGGCAGAAATTCTCCTTATTTTGGGGCAAAACTCAGAAATACCACTTATTTTGGGGCAAAATTCCAGAAATTTCCCTTATTTTGGGGAAAAATTGCAGAAATTTCACTTATTTTGGGCAAAATTGCAGAAATTTCACTTATTTCAGAAAAAAAGCAGAAATTTTTTATTTTGGGGCAAAAAGGCAGAAATTTCTTTTATTTTGGTACAAAATTGAAGAAATTTTTCTTATTTTGGGGCAAAAATGCAGAAATTTCCCTTAGTTTGACATAAAAAGGATAAAATTCCCATTATTTGGGGGCAAAGAGAGAGAAATTTTTTTTATTTTGAGGCAAAATTGCAGCAATTTCACTTATTTCAGGGTAATAAGTCAGAAATTTTCCTTATCTTGGGGCAAAAAATACAGAAATTCTCTTTGTTTTGGGGGAAAAAGACAGAAATTCCACTTATTTAGAGGCAAAAAAGCAGAAATTTTCCTTATTTTGGAGCAAAAATGAAGAAATTTCCCTTTTTTATGGCAAAAAGATGTGCATTCTTCTTATTTTTGGGCAAAAAGTCAGAAATTCCCCATATTTTGGAGGAAAATTGAAGAAATTCCCCTAATTGTGGAACAAAAAGGCAGAAATTCCCTATATGTTGGTGCAAAAAGACAAAAATTCTCCTTATTTTCGGGCAAAACTCAGAAGTTTACTTATTTTAGGGCAAAATTCCAGAAATTTCCCTTATTTTGTGGCAAAATTGCTGAAATTTCACCTATTTTGGGGCAAAATTGCAGAAATTTCATTTATTGCAGAAAAAAAAAGCAGAAATTTTCTTATTTTGGGGCAAAAAGGCAGAAATTTCTTTTATTTTGGTACAAAATTGCAGAAATTTTTCTTATTTTGGAGCATAAATGCAGAAATTTCCCATATTTTGGGGCAAAAATGCAGAAATTCTTCTTATTTTGAGGAAAAAGGCTGAAATTCCCCTTATTTTGGGGCAAAAAGGCAGAAATTTCCCTTATTTTGGGGCAAAATGGCAGAAATTTCACTTTTTTAGAGGGAAAAAAGCAGAAAGTCCTTTTATTTTTTAGCAAAAATGAAGAAATTTCCCTTTTTTGTAGTAAAAGGTATACATTCCCCTTATTTTTAGGCTAAAAAGCAGAAATTCCCCGTAATTTGGAGCAAAATTGCAGAAATTCCCCTAATTGTGGGGCAAAAAGGCAGATATTCCCTATATGTTAGTGCAAAAAGACAGAAATCCTTCACTGTTTTCGGGCAAAACTCAGAAATTCCACTTATTTTGGGGCAAAATTCCAGAAATTTTCCTTATTTTGGGGCAAAATTGCAGAAATTTCACTTATTTTGGGGCAAAATTCCAGAAATTTCACTTATTTATGGGAAAAAAATCAGAAATTATTTTATTTTGGGGCAAAAAGGCAGAAATTTCTTATATTTTGGTAAAAAATTTCAGAAATTTTTCTTATTTTGGGGCAAAAAGGCAGAAATTTCCCATATTTTAGGGCAAAAATGCAGAAATTCCCCTTTTTTTGAGGTAAAAAGGATTAAATTCCCTTATTTGGGGGCAAAAAGGCAGACATTTCCTTTATTTTGAGGCAAAATTGCAGAAATTTCACATATTTCAGGGAAAAAAGGCAGAAATTTTCCTTATTTTGGGGCAAAATTGCAGAAATTTCACTTATTTTGGGGCAAAATTGGAGAAATTTCACTTATGTCAGGGTAATAAGTCAGAAATTTCTTTTATTTTGGGGCAAAAAAGACAGAAATTCCCTTTGTTTTGGGGGAAAAAGACAGAAATTCCACTTATTTAGAGGCAAAAAAGCAGAAATTCCCCTTATTTTGGAGCAAAAATGAAGAAATTTCCCTTTTTTATGGCAAAAAGGTATACATTCTTCTTATTTTCGGGCAAATACCAGAAATTTCTCGTATTTTGGAGCAAAATTGCAGAAATTCCTCTAATTGTGGGGCAAAAAGGCAGAAATTCCCTATATTTTATGGCATAAAGACAGAAATTCTTCTTATTTTGGGGCAAAACTCAGAAATTCCACTTATTTTAAGGCAAAATTCCAGAAATTTCCCTTATTTTGGGGCAAAATTGCAGAAATTTCACTTATTTTGGGGCAAAATTGCAGAAATTTCACTTATTTAAGGGAATAAAAGCAGAAATTTTCTTCTTCTGGGGCAAAAAGGCAAAAATTTCTTTTATTTTGGTACAAAATTGCAGAAAATTTTTTTATTTTGGGCAAAAAGGCAGAAATTTCCCATATTTTGGGGCAAAAATTCAGAAATTCCCCTTATTTTGAGGTAAAAAGGCTGAAATTCCCGTTATTTGGGGGCAAAAAGGGAGAAATTTCCCTTATTTTGGGGAAAAATTGCAGAAATTTCACTTATTTCAGGGTAATAAGTCAGAAATTTTCCTTATTTTGGGGCAAAAATACAGAAATTCCCTTTGTTTTGGGGGACAAAGACAGAAATTCCACATATTTAGAGGCATAAAAGCAAAAATTCTCTTTATTTTGGAGCAAAAATGAAGAAATTTTCCTTTTTTATGGCAAATAGTTATGCATTCTTCTTATTTTAGGGCAAAAAGGCAGAAATTTCCCTTATTTGGGGGAAAATTCCAGAAATTTCCCTTATTTCATGGTAATAAGTCAGAAATTTTCCTTATTTTGCGCAAAAAAGACATAAATTCCCTTTGTTTTGGGGGAAAAATACATAAATTCCACTTATTTAAAGACAAAAAAGCAGAAATTCCCCTTATTTTGGGGCAAAATTGCATAAATTTCACTTACTTCAGGGTAATAAGTCAGAAATTTTCCTTATTTTTGGGCAAAAAAGACAGAAATTACCTTTGTTTTGGGGGAAAAAGACAGAAATTCCACTTATTTAGAGGCAAAAAAGCAAAAATTCCCTTTATTTTGGAGCAAAAATGAAGAAATTTTCCTTTTTTATGGCAAAAAGGTATGCATTCTTATTTTCGGGCAAAAAGGCAGAAATTCCCCATATTTTGGAACAAAATTGCAGAAATTCCCCTAATTGTGGGGCAAAAAGGCAGAAATTCCCTATATGTTGAAGCAAAAAGACAGAAATTCTCCTTATTTTGGGGCAAAACTCAGAAATTCCACTTATTTTGGGGCAAATTTCCAGAAATTTCACTTATTTTGGCACAAAATTGTAGAAATTTCACTTATTTTGGGGCAAATTGCAGAAATTTATCTTATTTGGGGGAAAATTGCAGAAATTTAACTTATTTCAGGGTAATAAGTCACAAATTTTCCTTATTTTGGAGCAAAAAGACAGAAATTCTATTTGTATTGGGGGACAAAGACAGAAATTCCACATATTTAGAGGCATAAAAGCAGAAATTCCCCTTATTTTGGAGCAAAAATTAAGAAATTTTTCTTTTTTATGGCAAAAAGGTATGCATTCTTCTTATTTTCGGGCAAAAAGGCAGAAATACCCGTATTTTGGAGCAAAATTGCAGAAATGGCAATAATTGTGGGGCAAAAAGGCAGAAATTCCCTATATGTTGAGGCAAAAAGACAGAAATTCTCCTTATTTTGGGTCAAAACTATGAAATTCCAATTATTTTGAGGCAAAATTCCAGAAATTTCACTTATTTTGGGGCAAAATTGTAGAAATTTCACTTATTTTGGGGAAAAATTTCAGAAATTTCACTTATTTCAGAAAAAAAGCAGAAATTTTCTTATTTGGAAGCAAAAAGGCAGAAATTTCTTTTATTTTGGTACAAAATTGCAGAAATTTCCCTTATTTTGGGGCAAAATTGCAGAAATTTCACTTATTTTGGGGCAAAATTTCAGAAATTTCACTTATTTCAGGAAAAAAAGGCAGAAATTTTCCTTATTTTGGGGCAAAAAGGCAGAAATTCCTAATATTTTGTGGCAAAAATTCAGAAATTCCCCTTATTTTGAGGTAAAAATGCTGAAATTCCCCTTATTTGGAGGCAAAAAGGCAGAAATTTTCCTTTTTTGGGGCAAAATTGTAGAAATTTCACTTACTTCAGGGTAATAAGTCAGAAATTTTCATTATTTTGGAACAAAAAAAACAGAAAATCCCTTTGTTTTGGGGGAAAAAGACAGAAATTCCACTTATTTAGAGTCAAAAAGGCAGAAATTCCTTTTATTTTGGAGCAAAAATGAAGAAATTTTCCTTTTTTATGGCAAAAAGGTATGCATTCTTATTTTCGGGCAAAAAGGCAGAAATTCCCCGTATTTTGGAGCAAAATTGCAGAAATTCCCCTAATTGTGGTGCAAAAAGGCAGAAATTCCCTATATGTTGGGGCAAAAAGACAGAAATTCTCCTTATTTTGGGGTAAAACTCAGAAATTCCACTTATTTTGGGGCAAAATTCCAGAAATTTCACTTATTTTCGGGCAAAATTCTAGAAATTTCACTTATTTTGGGCCAAAATTTCAGAAATTTGACTTATTTTCAGAAAAAAAAATAGAAATTTTTCTATTTGGAAGCAAAAATGCAGAAATTTCTTTTATTTTGGTACAAAATTGCAGATATTTTTCTTATTTTGGGGCAAAAATGCAGAAATTTCCCATATTTTGGGGCAAAAATTCAGAAATTCCCCTTATTTTGAGGTAAAAAGGCTGAAATTCCCGTTATTTGGTGGCAAAAAGGCAGAAATTTCACTTATTTTGGGCCAAAATTGCGGAAATTTCACTTATTTTAGGGAAAAAAGGCAGAAATTTTCCTTATTTTGGGGCAAAAAGGCAGAAATTCCTAATATTTTGTGGCAAAAATACAGAATTTCCCTTTATTTTGAGGTAAAAAGGGTGAAATTCCCCTTATTTGGGGGTAAAAAGGCCGAAATTTCCCTATTTTGGTGCAAAATTGCAGAAATTTCACTTATTTCAGGGTAATAAGTCAGAAATTTTTTTTTATTTTGGGGCAAAAAAGACAGAAATTCCCTTTGTTTTGGAGAAAAAAGACCGAAATACCACTTATTTAGAGGCATAAAAGCAGAAATTTTCCTTATTTTGGAGCAAAAATGAAGAAATTTCCCTTTTTTATGGCAAAAAGGTATGCATTCTACTTATTTTCGGGCAAAAAGGCAAAAATTCCTTGTATTTTGGAGCAAAATTGCAGAAATTCCCCTAATTGTCGGGCAAAAATGTAGAAATTCCATATATGTTGGGGCAAAAAGACAGAAATTCTCCTTATTTTGGGGCGAAACTCAGAAATTCCACTTATTTGGTGCAAAATTCCAGAAATTTACCTTATTTTAATGCAAAATTGCAGAAATTTCAATTATTTTGGGGCAAAATTGCAGAAAATTCACTTATTTCAGGGAAAAAATGCAGAAATTTTCATTATTTTGGTGCAAAAAACAGAAATTCCTAATATTTTGTGGTAAAAATGCAGAAATTCCCCGTATTTTGAGGTAAAAAGGCTGAAATTCCCCTTATTTGGGGGCAAAAAGGCAGTAATTTCCCTTATTTTGGGGCAAAATTGCAGAAATTTCACTTATTTCAGGGTAATAAGTAAGAAATTTTCCTTATTTTGGAACAAAATACAGAAATTCCCTTTGTTTTCGGGGAAAACACAGAAATTCCACTTATTTAGAGTCAAAAATGCAGAAATACCCCTTATTTTGGAGCAAAAATGAAGAAATTTCCCTTTTTTTATGGCAAAAAGGTATGCATTCTTTTTATTTTCAGGCAAAAAGGCAGAAATTCCCTGTATTTTGAGCAACATTGCAGAAATTCCCCTAATTGTGAGGCAAAAAGGCAGAAATTCCCTATATGTTGGGGCAAAAAGACTGACATTCTTCTTATTTTGGGGCAAAACTCAGAAATTCCATTTATTTTGGGGCAAAATTCCAGAAATTTCCCATATTTTGGGGCCAAATTGCAGAAATTTCACTTATTTTGGGGCAAAATTTCAGAAATTTCACTTATTTCAGGGAAAAAAAGCAGAAATTTTTTTATTTTGGGGCAAAAAGGCAGAAATTTCCCATATTTTGAAGCAAAAATGCAGAAATTCCCCTTATTTTGAGGTAAAAAGGATGAAATTCCCCTTATTTGGGTGCAAAATGGCAGAAATTTCTCTTATTTAGAGGCAAAATTGCAGAAATTTCACTTATTTCAGGGTAATAAATCAGAAATTTTCTTTATTTTGGGGCAAAAAAGACAGAAATTCTATTTGTTTTGGGTGAAAAAAAGAGAAATTCGAATTATTTAGAGGAAAAAAGCAGAAATTCTTCTTATTTTGGAGCAAAAATCAAAAAATTTTACTTTTTTATGGCAAAAATGTATGCATTCTTCTTATTTTCAGAGAAAAAGGCAGAAATTCCCCGTATTTTGGAGCAAAATTGCAGAAATTCCTCTAATTGTGGGGCAAAAAGGCAGAAATTCCTTATATGTTGGGGCAAAAAGACAGAAATTCTCCTTATTTTGTGGCAAAACTCAGAAATTTCACTTATTTTGGGACAAAATTGCAGAAATTTCAGTTATTTCAGAAAAAAAAAACAGAAATTTTCTTATTTTGGGGCAAAAAGCCAGAAATTTCCCATATTTTGGGGCAAAAATGCAGAAATTCCCCTTATTTTGGGGTAAAAAGTCTGAAATTCCCTTATTTGGGGAAAAAAGCAGAAATTTCACTTATTTAAGGAAAAAAAGTCAGAAATTTTCCTTATTTTGGGGCAAAAAGACAGAAATTCCTTTTGTTTTAGAGAAAAAAGACAGAAATTCCACTTATTTAGAGGCAAAAAAGCAGAAATTCCCCTTATTTTGAGGTAAAAAGGCTGAAATTCCCCTTATTTGGGGGCAAAAAGGCAGAAATTTCCTTTATTTTGGGGCAAAATTGCAGAAATTTCACTTATTTCAGGGTAATAAGTCAGAAATTTTCCTTATTTTGGGGCAAAAAAGACAGAAATTCCACTTATTTAGAGGCAAATGCAGAAATTCCCCTTATTTTGGAGCAAAAATGAAGAAATTTCCCTTTTTTATGGCAAAAAGGTATGCATTCTTTTTATTTTCGAACAAAAAGGCAGAAATTCCCCGAATTTTGGAGCAAAATTGCAGAAATTCCCCTAATTGTGGGGCAAAAAGGCAGAAATTCCCTATATGTTGGGGCAAAAGTACAGAAATTCTCCTTATTTTGTGGCAAAACTCAGAAATAACACTTATTTTGAGGCAAAATTCCAGAAATTTCCCTTATTTTGTGGAAAAATTGCAGAAATTTCACTTATTTTGGGCAAAATTGCAGAAATTTCACTTATTTCAGAAAAAAAGCAGAATTTTTTTTATTTTGGGGCAAGAAGGCAGAAATTTCTTTTATTTTGGTACAAAATTGAAGAAATTTTTCTTATTTTGGGGCAAAAACGCAGAAATTTCCCATATTTTGGGGCAAAACTGCAGAAATTTCCCTTTTTTTGACGTAAAAAGGCTGAAATTCCCCTTATTTGGGGGCAAAAAGGGAGAATTTTTTTTAATTTTGAGGCAAAATTGCAGCAATTTCACTTATTTCAGGGTAATAAGTCAGAAATTTTCTTATCTTGGGGCAAAAAATACAGAAATTATCTTTGTTTTGGGGGAAAAAGACAGAAATTCCACTTATTTTGGGGCAAAATTTCAGAAATTTCACTTATTTTGGGGCAAAATTGTAGAAATTTCACTTATTTTGGAGCAAAATTTCAGAAATTTTCACTTTTTTCAGAAAAAAAAGTAGAAATTTTTCTATTTGGAAGCAAAAAGTCAGAAATTTCTTTTATTTTGTTACAAAATTGCAGAAATTTTTCTTATTTTGGGGCAAAAAGGCAGAAATTTCCCATATTTTGGGGCAAAAATCAGAAATTCCCCTTATTTTGAGGTAAAAAGGCTAAAATTCCCCTTATTTGGGGGCAAAAAGGCAGAAATTTCACTTATTTTGGGCCAAAATTGCAGAAATTTCACTTATTTCAGGGAAAAAAGGCAGAAATTTTCCTTATTTTGGGGCAAAATTGAAGAAATTTCACTTATTTCAGGGTAATAAGTAAGAAAATTTCCTTATTTTGGGGCAAAAAAGACAGAAATTTCCTTTGTTTTGGGGGAAAAAGACAGAAATACCACTTATTTAGAGGCAAAAAAGCAGAAATTTTCCTTATTTTGGAGCAAAAATGAAGAAATTTCCCTTTTTTATGGCAAAAAGGTATGCATTCTTCTTATTTTCGGGCAAAAAGGCAGAAATTCCCCGTATTTTGGAGCAAAATTGCAGAAATTCCCCTAATTGTCGGGCAAAAAGGTAGAAATTCCCTATATGTTGGGGCAAAAAGACAGAAATTCTACTTATTTTGGGGCAAAACTCAGAAATTCCACTTATTTGGGGCAAAATTCCAGAAATTTACCTTATTTTAGAACAAAATTGCAGAAATTTCACTTATTTTGGGGCAAAATTGCAGAAATTTCACTTATTTCAGGGAAAAAAGCAGAAATTTTCCTTATTTTGGGGAAAAAAATCAGAAATTCCTAATATTTTGTGGCAAAAATGCAGAAATTCCCCTTATTTTGAGGTAAAAAGGCTGAAATTACCCTTATTTGGGGGCAAAAAGGCAGTAATTTCCCTTATTTTGGGGCAAAATTGAAGAGATTTCAGTTATTTCAAGGTAATAAGTAAGAAATTTTTTTTATTTTGGAAGAAAAAAGACAGAAATTCCCTTTGTTTTGGGGGAAAAAGACAGAAATTCCACTTATTTAGAATCAAAAATGCAGAAATTCCCCTTATTTTGAAGCAAAAATGAAGAAATTTCCTTTTTTTATTGCAAAAAGGTATGCATTTTTCTTATTTTCAGGCAAAAAGGCAGAAATTCCTCGTATTTTGGAGCAAAATTGCAGAAATTCCTCTAATTGTGGGGCAAAAAGGCAGAAATTCCTTATATGTTGGGGCAAAAAGACAGAAATTCTCCTTATTTTGTGGCAAAACTCAGAAATTTCACTTATTTTGGGGCAAAATTGCAGAAATTTCAGTTATTTCAGAAAAAAAAGCATAAATTTTCTTATTTTGGGGCAAAAAGGCAGAAATTTCTTTTATTTTGGTACAAAATTGCAGAAATTTTTCTTATTTTGGGGCAAAAAGGCAGAAATTTCCCATATTTTGGGGAAAAATGCAAAAATTCCCCTTATTTTGGGGTAAAAAGTCTGAAATTCCCTTATTTGTGGGCAAAAAAGCAGAAATTTCACTTATTTAAGGAAAAAAAGTCAGAAATTTTTCTTATTTTGGGGCAAAAAGACAGAAATTCCTTTTGTTTTGGAGAAAAAAGACAGAAATTCCACTTATTTAGAGGCAAAAAAGCAGAAATTTCCCTTATTTTGAGGTAAAAAGGCTGAAATTCCCCTTATTTGGGGGCAAAAAAGCAGAAATTTCCTTTATTTTGGGGCAAAATTGCAGAAATTTCACATATTTCAGGGTAATAAGTCAGAAATTTTCCTTATTTTGGGGCAAAAAAGACAGAAATTTCCTTTGTTTTGGGGGAAAAAGACAGAAATTCCACTTATTTAGAGGCAAATGCAGAAATTCCCCTTATTTTGGAGCAAAAATGAAGAAATTTCCCTTTTTTATGGCAAAAAGGTATGCATTCTTCTTATTTTCGGACAAAAGGCAGAAATTCTCCGTATTTTGGAGCAAAATTGCAGAAATTCTCCTAATTGTGGGGCAAAAAGGCAGAAATTTCCTATATGTTGGGGCAAAAGGACAGAAATTCTCCTTATTTTGTGGCAAAACTCAGAAATACCACTTATTTTGAGGCAAAATTCCAGAAATTTCCCTTATTTTGGGGCAAAATTGCAGAAATTTCAATTATTTTGGGCAAAATTGCAGAAATTTCACTTATTTCAGAAAAAAAGCAGAAATTTTTTTATTTTGGGGCAAAAAGGCAGAAATTTCTTTTATTTTGGTACAAAAATGAAGAAATTTTTCTTATTTTGGAACAAAAACGCAGAAAGTTCCCATATTTTGGGGCAAAAATGCAGAAATTTCCCTTTTTTTGACGTAAAAAGGCTGAAATTCCCCTTATTTGGGGGCAAAAAGGGAGAAATTTTTCTTATTTTGAGGCAAAATACAGCAATTTCACTTATTTCAGGGTGATAAGTCAGAAATATTCCTTATCTTGGGGCAAAAAATACAGAAATTCCCTTTGTTTTGGGGGAAAAAGACAGAAATTCCACTTATTTAGAGGCAAAGAAGCAGAAATTCCCCTTATTTTGAAGCAAAAATGAAGATTTCCCTTTTTTGTAGCAAAAGGTATACATTCCCTTTATTTTCGGCCTAAAAAGCAAAAATTCCCCGTATTTTGGAGCAAAATTCTAGAAATTCCCCTAATTGTGGGGCAAAAAGGCAGAAATTCCCTATATGTTAGGGCAAAAAGACATAAATTCTCCTTATTTTTGGGCAAAACTCAGAAATTCCACTTATTTTGGATCAAAATTCCAGAGATGTCCCTTATTTTGGGGCAAAATTGCCTAAATTTCACTTATTTCAGAAAAAAAGGCAGAAATTTTCCTTATTTTGGGGCAAAAAGGCAGAAATTCCTAATATTTTGTTGCAAAAATGCAGAAATTCTCCTTATTTTGAGGTAAAAGGGTGAAATTCCTCTTATTTGGGGGCAAAAGGGCAGAAATTTCCCTTATTTTGGGGCAAAATTGCAGAAATTTCACTTATTTCAGGGTAATAAGTCAGAAAATTTCTTTATTTTGTTGCAAAAAAGACAGAAATTTTCTTTGTTTTGGGGGAAAAAGAGAGAAACTCCACATATTTAGAGGCAAAAAGCAGAAATTCCCCTTATTTTGGAGCAAAATTACAGAAATTTCCCATTTTTATGGCAAAAAGGTATGCATTCTTCTTATTTTCGGGCAAAAAGGCAGAAATTCTCTGTATTTTGGAACAAAATTGCAGAAATTAACCTAATTGTGGGGCAAAAAGGCAGAAATTCTCTATATGTTGTGGCAAAAAGACAGAAATTCTGCTTATTTTGGGGCAAAACTCAGAAATTCCACATATTTTGGGGCAAAATTCCAGAAATTTCCCTTATTTTGGGGCAAAATTGCAGAAATTGCACTTATTTTGGGACAAAATTGGAGAAATTTCACTTATTTCAGAGAAAAAAGGCAGAAATTTTTCTTATTTTGGGGCAAAAAGTCAGAAATTTTCCATATTTTGGTACAAAATTGCAGAAATTTTTTCTTATTTTTGGCAAAAAGGCAAAAATTTCCCATATTTTGGGGAAAAATGCAGAAATTCCCCTTATTTTGAGGTAAAATGCTGAAATTCCCCTTATTTGGGGTTAAAAAACAGAAATTTCTCTTATTTTGGGGAAAAATTGCAGAAATTTCACTTATTTCAGAGTAATGTCAGAAATTTTCCTTATTTTGGGGCAAAAAAGACAGAAATTCCCTTTGTTTTTTGGGGAAAAAGACAGAAATTCCACTTATTTAGAGGCATAAAAGCAAAAATTCCCCACATTTTGGAGAAAAATGAAGAAAATTCCCTTTTTTATGGCAAAAAGGTATGCATTATTATTATTTTCGGACAAAAAAGGCAGAAATTCCCCTTATTTTAGAGCAAAATTGCGAAAATTCCCCTAATTGTGGCGCAAAAATGCAGTAATTCCCTATATGTTGGGGCAAAAAGACAGAAATTCTCCTTATTTTAGGGCAAAACTCAGAAATTTAAATTATTTTGGGGCAAAATTGCAGAAATTTCACTTATTTCAGAAAAAAAAGCAGAAATTTTCTTATTTTGGGGCCAAAAGGCAGAAATTTCTTTTATTTTGTTACAAAATGCAGAATTTTTTTTTTATTTTGGGGCAAAAAGGCAGAAATTTCCCATATTTTGGGGTAAAAATGCAGAAATTTCTCTTATTTTGAGGTAAAAGTCTGAAATTCCCTTTATTTGGGGGCAAATGGCAGAAATTTCTCTTATTTTGGGGCAAAATTGCAGAAATTTCACTTATTTCAGGGTAATAAGTCAGAAATTTAACTTATTTTGGAGCCAGAAAACAGAAATAACCTTTGTTTTGAGGGGAAAAAGACAGATATTCCACTTTTTTTAGAGGCAAAAAAGCAGAAATTCCCCTTATTTTGGAGCAAAAATTAAGAAATTTCACTTTTTAAGGGCATAAAGGTATGCATTCTTCTTATTTTTGGGCAAAAAGGCAGAAATTCCCTTTATTTTAGAGCAAAATTGCAGAAATTTCCCAAATTGTGGGGCAAAAATGCAGAAATTCTTAATATGTTGAGGCAAAAATACAGAAATTCTCCTTATTTTTGTGCAAAACTCAGAAATTCCACTTATTTTGGGGCAAAATTCCAGAAATTTCACTTATTTTGGGGCAAAATTGTAGAAATTTCACTTATTTTGGGGCAAAATTTCAGAAATTTCACTTTTTTCAGAAAGAAAGAATTTTTTTTATTTGGAAGCAAAAGGGCAGAAATTTCTTTTATTTTGGTACAAAATTGCAGAAATTTTTCTTAGTTTGGGGCAAAAAGGCAGAAATTTCCCATATTTTGGGGCAAAAATGCAGAAATTCTCCTTATTTTGAGGTAAAAAGACTAAAATTCCCCTTATTTGGGGGCAAAAGGGCAGAAATTTCACTTATTTTGGGCCAAAATTGCAGAAATTTCACTTATTTCAGGGAAAAAAGGCAGAAATTTTCCTTATTTTGGGGCAAAAATTCAAAAATTCCTAATATTTTGTGGCAAAAATGCAGAAATTCCCTTTATTTTGAGGTAGAATCGGTGAAATTCCCGTTATTTGGGGTTAAAAAACAGAAATTTCTCTTATTTTGGGGCAAAATTGCAGAAATTTCACTTATTTCAGAGTAATAAGTCAGAAATTTTCCTTATTTTGGGGCAAAAAAGACAGAAATTCCCTTTGTTTTGGGGGAAAAAGACAGAAATTCCACTTATTTAGAGGCATAAAAGGAAAAATTCCCCACATTTTGGAGAAAAATGAAGAAAATTCCCTTTTTTATGGCAAAAAGGTATGCATTATTATTATTTTCGGACAAAAAAGGCAGAATTTCCCCGTATTTTAGAGCAAAATTGCGAAAATTCCCCTAATTGTGGCGCAAAAATGCAGTAATTCCCTATATGTTGGGGCAAAAAGACAGAAATTCTCCTTATTTTAGGGCAAAACTCAGAAATTTAAATTATTTTGGGGCAAAATTGCAGAAATTTCACTTATTTCAGAAAAAAAAAGCAGAAATTTTCTTATTTTGGGGCCAAAAGGCAGAAATTTCTTTTATTTTGTTACAAAATGCAGAATTTTTTTTTATTTTGGGGCAAAAAGGCAGAAATTTCCCATATTTTGGGGTAAAAATGCAGAAATTTCTCTTATTTTGAGGTAAAAGGCTGAAATTCCCTTTATTTGGGGGCAAAAAGGCAGAAATTTCTCTTATTTTGGGGCAAAATTGCAGAAATTTCACTTATTTCAGGGTAATAAGTCAGAAATTTAACTTATTTTGGAGCCAGAAAACAGAAATAACCTTTGTTTTGGGGGTAAAAAGACAGAAATTCCACTTTTTTAGAGGCAAAAAAGCAGAAATTCCCCTTATTTTGGAGCAAAAATTAAGAAATTTCACATTTTAAGGGCATAAAGGTATGCATTCTTCTTATTTTTGGGCAAAAAGGCAGAAATTCCCCTTATTTTAGAGCAAAATTGCAGAAATTTCCCAAATTGTGGGGCAAAAATGCAGAAATTCCCAATATGTTGAGGCAAAAATACAGAAATTCTCCTTATTTTTGTGCAAAACTCAGAAATTCCACTTATTTTGGGGCAAAATTCCAGAAATTTCACTTATTTTGGGGCAAAATTGTAGAAATTTCACTTATTTTGGGGAAAATTTCAGAAATTTCACTTTTTTCAGAAAAAAAGTAGAAATTTTTTTATTTGGAAGCAAAAGGGCAGAAATTTCTTTTATTTTGGTACAAAATTGCAGAAATTTTTCTTAGTTTGGGGCAAAAAGGCAGAAATTTCCCATATTTTGGGGCAAAAATGCAGAAATTCCCCTTATTCTGAGGTAAAAAGGCTAAATTTCCCCTTATTTGGGGGCAAAAAGGCAGTAATTTCATTTATTTTGGGCCAAAATTGCAGAAATTTCACTTATTTCAGGGAAAAAAGGCAGAAATTTTCCTTATTTTGGGGCAAAAATTCAGAAATTCCTAATATTTTGTGGCAAAAATGCAGAAATTCCCTTTATTTTGAGGTAGAATCGGTGAAATTCCCCTTATTTGGGGGTAAAAAGGCCGAAATTTTCCTTATTTTGGGGCAAAATTGCAGAAATTTCACTTATTTCAGGGTAATAAGTCAGAAATTTTCCTTATTTTGGGGCAAAAAAGACAGAAATTCCCTCTGTTTTGGAGGAAAAAAACAGAAATTACACATATTTAGAGGCAAAAAAGCAGAAATTTTCCTTATTTTGGAGCAAAAATGAAGAAATTTCTTTTTTATATGGCAAAAAGGTATGCATTCTTCTTATTTTCGGGCAAAAAGGCAGAAATTCCCCGTATTTTGGAGCAAAATTGCAGAAATTCCCCTAATTGTCGGGCAAAAAGGTAGAAATTCCCTATATGTTGGGGCAAAAAGACAGACATTCTTCTTATTTTGGGGCAAAACAGAGAAATTCCACTTATTTTGGGGCAAAATTCCAGAATTTTCCTATATTTTGGGGCCAAATTGCAGAAATTTCACTTATTTTGGGGCAAAATTTCAGAAATTTCACTTATTTCAGGGAAAAAAAGCAGCAATTTTTTTATTTTGGGGCACAAGGCAGAAATTTCCCATATTTTGAAGCAAAAATGCAGAAATTCCCCTTATTTTGAGGTAAAAAGGCTGAAATTCCCTTTATTTGGGTGCAAAAAGCCAGAAATTTCTCTTATTTAGAGGCAAAATTGCAGAAATTTCACTTATTTCAGGGTAATAAATCAGAAATTTTCTTTATTTTGGGGCAAAAAAGACAGAAATTCTATTTGTTTTGGGGGAAAAAACAGAAATTCGAATTATTTAGAGAAAAAAAGCAGAAATTCTTCTTATTTTGGAGCAAAAATGAAAAAATTTCCCTTTTTTATGGCAAAAAGGTATGCATTCTTCTTATTTTCAGACAAAAAGGCAGAAATTCCTCGTATTTTGGAGCAAAATTGCAGAAATTACTCTAATTGTGGGGCAAAAAGGCAGAAATTCCTTATATGTTGGGGCAAAGAGACAGAAATTCTCCTTATTTTGTGGCAAAACTCAGAAATTTCACTTATTTTGGGGCAAAATTGCAGAAATTTCAGTTATTTCAGAAAAAAAAAGCATAAATTTTTTTATTTTGGGGCAAAAAGGCAGAAATTTCTTTTATTTTGGTACAAAATTGCATTAATTTTTCTTATTTTGGGGCAAAAAGGCAGAAATTTCCCATATTTTGGGGCAAAAATGCAAAAATTCCCCTTATTTTGGGGTAAAAAGTCTGAAATTCCCTTATTTGGGGGCAAAAAAGCAGAAATTTCACTTATTTAAGGAAAAAAAGTCAGAAATTTTCCTTATTTTGGGGCAAAAAGACAGAAATTCCTTTTGTTTTAGAGAAAAAAGACAGAAATTCCACTTATTTAGAGGCAAAAAAGCAGAATTTCCCCTTATTTTGAGGTAAAAAGGCTGAAATTCCCCTTATTTGGGGGCAAAAAGGCAGAAATTTCCTTTATTTTGGGGCAAAATTGCAGAAATTTCACTTATTTCAGGGTAATAAGTCAGAAATTTTCCTTATTTTGGGGCAAAAAAGACAGAAATTCCCTTTGTTTTGGGGGAAAAAGACAGAAATTCCACTTATTTAGAGGCAAATGCAGAAATTCCCTTTATTTTGAAGCAAAAATGAAGAAATTTCCATTTTTATGGCAAAAAGGTATGCATTCTTCTTATTTTCGGACAAAAAGGCAGAAATTCTTCGTATTTTGGAGCAAAATTGCAGAAATTCCCCTAATTGTGGGGCAAAAAGGCAGAAATTCCCTATATGTTGGGGCAAAAGGACAGAAATTCTCCTTATTTTGTGGCAAAACTCAGAAATACCATTTATTTTGAGGGAAAATTCCAGAAATTTCCCTTATTTTGGGGCAAAATTGCAGAAATTTCACTTAATTTGGGCAAAATTGCAGAAATTTCACTTATTTCAGAAAAAAAGCAGAAATTTTTTTATTTTGGGGCAAAAAGGCAGAAATTTCTTTTATTTTGGTACAAAATTGAAGAAATTTTTCTTATTTTGGAACAAAAACGCAGAAAGTTCCCATATTTTGGGCAAAAATGCAGAAATTTCTTTTTTTTTTTGACGTAAAAAGGCTGAAATTCCCCTTATTTGGGGGCAAAAAGGGAGAAATTTTTCTTATTTTGAGGCAAAATACAGCAATTTCACTTATTTCAGGGTGATAAGTCAGAAATTTTCCTTATCTTGGGGCAAAAAATACAGAAATTCCCTTTGTTTTGGGGGAAAAAGAGAGAAATTAAACTTATTTAGAGGCAAAAAAGCAGAAATTCCCCTTATTTTGAAGCAAAAATGAAGATTTCCCTTTTTTGTGGCAAAAGGTATACATTCCCTTTATTTTCGGCCTAAAAAGCAAAAATTCCCCGTATTTTAGAGCAAAATTCTAGAAATTCCCCTAATTGTGGGGCAAAAAGGCAGAAATTCCCTATATGTTAGGGCAAAAAGACATAAATTCTCCTTATTTTTGGGCAAAACTCAGAAATTCCACTTATTTTGGGGCAAAATTCCAGAGATGTCCCTTATTTTGGGGCAAAATTGCAGAAATTTCACTTATTTCAGGGAAAAAAGGCAGAAATTTTCCTTATTTTGGGGCAAAAAGGCAGAAATTCCCAATATTTTGTTGCAAAAATGCAGAAATTCTCCTTATTTTGAGGTAAAAGGGTGAAATTCCTCTTATTTGGGGGCAAAAGGGCAGAAATTTCCCTTATTTGGGGCAAAATTGCAGAAATTTCACTAATTTCAGGGTAATAAGTCAGAAAATTTCTTTATTTTGTTGCAAAAAAGACAGAAATTTTCTTTGTTTTGGGGGAAAAAGAAAGAAACTACACATATTTAGAGGCAAAAAGCAGAAATTCCCCTTATTTTGGAGCAAAATTACAGAAATTTCCCCTTTTTATGGCAAAAAGGTATGCATTCTTCTTATTTTCGGGCAAAAAGGCAGAAATTCTCTGTATTTTGGAACAAAATTGCAGAAATTAACCTAATTGTGGGGCAAAAAGGCAGAAATTCCCTATATGTTGTGGCAAAAAGACAGAAATTCTGCTTATTTTTGGGCAAAACTCAGAAATTCCACATATTTTGGGGCAAAATTCCAGAAATTTCCCTTATTTTGGGGCAAAATTGCAGAAATTCCACTTATTTTGGGACAAAATTGGAGAAATTTCACTTATTTCAGAGAAAAAAGGCAGAAATTTTCCTTATTTTGGGGCAAAAAGTCAGAAATTTCCCATATTTTGGTACAAAATTGCAGAAATTTTTTCTTATTTTTGGCAAAAAGGCAAAAATTTCCCATATTTTGGGGAAAAATGCAGAAATTCCCCTTATTTTGAGGTAAAATGCTGAAATTCCCCTTATTTGGGGTTAAAAAACAGAAATTTCTCTTATTTTGGGGCAAAATTGCAGAAATTTCACTTATTTCAGAGTAATAAGTCAGAAATTTTCCTTATTTTGGGGCAAAAAATACAGAAATTCCCTTTGTTTTGGGGGAAAAAGACAGAAATTCCACTTATTTAGAGGCATAAAAGCAAAAATTCCCCTCATTTTGGAGAAAAATGAAGAAAATTCCCTTTTTTATGGCAAAAAGGTATGCATTATTATTATTTTCGGACAAAAAAGGCAGAAATTCCCCGTATTTTGGAGCAAAATTGCAGAAATTCCCCTAATTGTGGGGCAAAAAGGCAGAAATTCCCTATATGTTGGGGCAAAAATACAGACATTCTTCTATTTTTTGGGTCAAAACTGAGAAATTCCACTTATTTTGGGGCAAAATTTCAGAAATTTCCCATATTTTGGAACCAAATTGCAGAAATATCACTTATTTCAAGGAAAAAAAGCAAAAATTTTCTTATTTTGGGGCAAAAAGGCAGAAATTTCCCAAAGTTTGAAGCAAAAATTCAGAAATTCCCCTTATTTTGAGGTAAAAAAAGCTGAAATTCCCCTTATTTGGGGGCAAAAAGGCAGAAATTTCTTTTATTTTTAGGCAAAATTGCAGTAATTTCACTTATTTCAGGGTAATAAATCAGAAATTTTTTTTTATTTTGGGGCAAAAAAGACAGAAATTCTCTTTGTTTTGGGGGAAAAAACAGAAATCCGAACTATTTAGAAAGAAAAAGCAGAAATTCTTCTTATTTTGGAGCAAAAATGAAAAAATTTCTCTTTTTTATGGCAAAAAGGTATGCATTCTTCTTATTTTCAGACAAAAAGGCAGAAATTCCCCGTATTTTGGAGCAAAATTGCAGAAATTTTACTAATTGTGGGGCAAAAAAGCAGAAATTCCTTATGTTGGGGCAAAAAAACAGAAATTCTCTTTATTTTGTGGCAAAACTCAGATATTTCACTTATTTGGGGGCAAAATTGCAAAAATTTCAGTTATTTCAGAAAAAAAAGAAGAAATTTTCTTATTTTGGGGCAAAAAGGCAGAAATTTCTTTTATTTTGGTACAAAATTGCAGAAATTTTCCTTATTTTGGGGCAAAAAGAAAGAAATTTCCCATATTTTGGGGCAAAAATGCAGAAATTCCTCTTATTTTGGGGTAAAAACTCTGAAATTCCCTTATTTGGGGGCAATAAAGCAGAAATTTCACTTATTTTGGGGCAAAATTGCAAAAATTTCACTTATTTCAGGAAAAAAGTCAGAAATTTTCCTTATTTTGGGGCAAAAAGACAGAAATTCCTTTTGTTTTTGGGAAAAAAGACAGAAATTCCACTTATTTAGAGGCAAAAAAGCAGAAATTCCCCTCATTTTGGAGCAAAAATGAAGAAATTTCCCTTTTTTATGGCAAAAAGGTATGCATTTTTCTTATTTACGGGCAAAAAGACAGAAATTCCCCGTATTTTGGAGCAAAATTACAGAAATTCCCCTAATTGTGGGGCAAAAAGGCAGAAATTCCCTCTATGTTGGGTCAAAAAGACAGAAATTCTCCTTATTTTGGGGCAAAACTCAGAAATACCACTTAATTTGGGGCAAAATTCCAGAAATTTCCCTTATTTTGGGGCAAAATTGCAGAAATTTCACTTATTTTGGAGCAAAAATGAAGAAATTTCACTTATTTCAGAATAAAACAGAAATTTTTTTATTTTGGGGCAAAAAGGCAGAAATTTCTTTTATTTTGGTACAAAATTGAAGAAATTTCTCTTATTTTGGGGCAAATACGCAGAAATTTCCCATATTTTGGGGCAAAAATGCAGAAATTTCCCTTATTTTGACGTAAAAAGACTGAAATTCCCCTTATTTGGGGGCAAAAAGGGAGAAATTTTTCTTATTTTGAGGCAAAATTTCAGCAATTTCACTTATTTAAGGGTAATAAGTCAGAAATTTTCCTTATCTTGGGGCAAAAAATACAGAAATTCTTTTTGTTTTGGGGAAAAAAAAACAGAAATTCCACTTATTTAGAGGCAAAAAAGCAGAAATTCCCTTATTTTGGAGCAAAAATGAAGAAATTTCACTTTTTTGTGGCAAAAGGTATACATTCCCCTTATTTTCGGGCTAAAAAGCAGAAATTCCCCGTATTTTGGAGCAAAATTATAGAAATTCCCCTAATTGTGGGGCAAAAAGGCAGAAATTCCCTATATGTTAGGGCAAAAAGACAGAAATTCTCCTTATTTTGGTGCAAAACTCAGAAATTCCACTTATTTTGGGGCAAAATTCCAGAGATTTCCCTTATTTTGGGACAAAATTGCAGAAATTTCACTTATTTTGGGGCAAAATTGCAGAAATTTCATTTATTTCAGGGAAAAAAGGCAGAAATTTTCCTTATTTTGGGGCAAAAAGGCAGAAATTCCTAATATTTTGTTGCAAAAATGCAGAAATTCCCCTTATTTTGAGGTAAAAGGGTGAAATTCCCCTTATTTGGGGACAAAAAGACTGAAATTTCCCTTATTTTGTGGCAAAATTGCAAAAATTTCCCTTATTTCAGGGTAATAAGTCAGAAAATTTCCTTATTTTGTTGCAAAAAAGACCGAAATTCCTTTTGTTTTGGGGGATAAAGAGAGAAATTCGACATATGTATAGGCAAAAAGCAGAAATTCCCCTTATTTTGGAGCAAAATTACAGAAATTTCCCTTTTTTATGGCAAAAAGGTATGCATTCTTCTTATTTTCGGGCAAAAAGGCAGAAATTCCCTATATGTTGGGGAAAAAACACAGAAATTCTCCTTATTTTGGGGCAAAACTCAGAAATTCCACTTATTTTGGGGCAAAATTCCAGATATTTCCCTTATTTTGGGGCAAAATTGCAGAAAATTCACTTATTTTGGGACAAAATTGGAGAAATTTCACTTATTTCAGGGAAAAAAGGCAGAAATTTTCCTTATTTTGGGGCAAAAAGGCAGAAATTTCCCATATTTTGGTACAAAATTGCAGAAATTTTTCTTATTTTGGGCAAAAAGTCAGAAATTTCCCATATTTTGGGGCAAAAATGCAGAAATTTCCTTTATTTTGAGGTAAAAAGGCTGAAATTCCCCTTATTTGTGGGTAAAAAAGCAGAAATTTCCCTTATTTTTGGGCAAATTTGTAGAAATTTCACTTATTTCAGGGTAATAAATCAGAAATTTTCCTTATTTTGGGGCAAAAAAGACAGAAATTCCCTTTGTTTTTGGGGAAAAAGACAGAAATTCCACTTATTTAGAGGCATAAAAGCAGAAATTCCCCTCATTTTGGACAAAAATGAAGAAATTTCCCTTTTTTATGGCAAAAAGGTATGCATTCTTATTATTTTCGGACAAAAAAGGCAGAAATTCCCCGTATTTTGGAGCAAAATTGCAGAAATTCCCCAAATTGTGGGGCAAAAATGCAGTAATTCCCTATATGTTGGGGCAAAAAGACAGAAATTCTCCTTATTTTAGGGCAAAACTCAGAAATTTAACTTATTTTGGGGCAAAATTTCAGAAATTTCACTTATTTCAGAAAAAAAAGCAGAAATTTTCTTATTTTGGGGCCAAAAGGCTGAAATTTCTTTTATTTTGTAACAAAATTGCAGAATTTTTTTTATTTTGGGGCAAAAAGGCAGAAATTTTCCATATTTTGGAGTAAAAATGCAGAAATTTCTTTTATTTTGAGGTAAAAGGCTGAAATTCCCCTTATTTGGGGGCAAAAAGGCAGAAATTTCTCTTATTTTGGGGCAAAATTGCAGAAATTTCACTTATTTCAGGGTAATAAGTCAGAAATTTTTCTTATTTTGGGGCCAAAAAACAGAAATAACCTTTGTTTGGGGGGAAAAAGACAGAAATTCCACTTTTTTAGAGGCAAAAAAGCAGAAATTCCCTTTACTTTGGAGCAAAAATAAAGAAATTTCACTTTTTAAAGGCAAAAAGGTATGCAGTCTTCTTATTTTTGGGCAAAAAGGCAGAAATTCCCCTTATTTTAGAGCAAAATTGCAGAAATTTCCCAAATTGTGGGGCAAAAATGCAGAAATTCTACTTATTTTTGGGGAAAACACAGAAATTCCACTTATTTTGGAGCAAAATTCCAGAAATTTCACTTATTTTTGGGCAAAAAGGCTGAAATTTCTTTCATTTTGTTACAAAATTTTAGAAATTTTTCTTATTTTGTAGCAAAAAGGCAGAAATTTACCATATTATGGGGCAAAAATGCAGAAATTCCCCTTATTTTGAGGAAAAAGGCTGAAATTCCCCTTAATTGGGGGCAAACAGGCAGAAATTTCCTTATTTTGTGACAAAATTTCAAAAATTTCACTTATAAAAAGTAATAAGTCAGAAATTTTCCTTACTTTGGGACAAAAGGCAGAAATTCTTAATATTTTGTGGCAAAAATGCAGAAATTCCCCTTATTTTGAGATTAAAAGGCTGAAATTCCCCTTATTTGGGGGCAAAAAGGCAGAAATTTCCATTATTTTGGGGCAAAATTGCAGAAATTTCTCTTATTTTAGGGTAATAAGTCAGAAATTTTCCTTATTTTGGGCAAAATAGACAGAAATTCTCTTTGCTTTGGGAAAAAAATACATAAATTCCACTAATTTAGAGGCAAAAAAGCAGAAATTCCCCTTATTTTGGGGCAAAATTGCAGAAATTTCACTTACTATAGGGTAATAAGTCAGAAATTTTCCTTATTTTGGGGCAAAAAATACAAAAATTTCCTTTGTTTTAGGGGAAAAAATACAGAAATTCCACTTATTTAGAGGCAAAAAAGCAGAAATTCCCCTTATTTTGGAGGAAAAATGAAGAAATTTCCCTTTTTTATGGCAAAAAGTTATGTATTCTTCTTTTTTCGGGAAAAAAGGCAGAAATTCCCCGTATTTTGGAGCAAAATTGCAGAAATTCCCCTAATTGTGGGGCAAAAAGGCAGAAATTCCCTATATGTTAGGGCAAAAAGACAGAAATTCTCCTTATTTTGGTGCAAAACTCAGAAATTCCACTTATTTTGGGGCAAAATTCCAGAGATTTCCCTTATTTTGGGACAAAATTGCAGAAATTTCACTTATTTTGGGGCAAAATTGCAGAAATTTCATTTATTTCAGGGAAAAAAGGCAGAAATTTTCCTTATTTTGGGGCAAAAAGGCAGAAATTCCTAATATTTTGTTGCAAAAATGCAGAAATTCCCCTTATTTTGAGGTAAAAGGGTGAAATTCCCCTTATTTGGGGGCAAAAAGACTGAAATTTCCCTTATTTTGTGGCAAAATTGCAAAAATTTCCCTTATTTCAGGGTAATAAGTCAGAAAATTTCCTTATTTTGTTGCAAAAAAGACCGAAATTCCTTTTGTTTTGGGGGATAAAGAGAGAAATTCGACATATGTATAGGCAAAAAGCAGAAATTCCCCTTATTTTGGAGCAAAATTACAGAAATTTCCCTTTTTTATGGCAAAAAGGTATGCATTCTTCTTATTTTCGGGCAAAAAGGCAGAAATTCCCTATATGTTGGGGAAAAAACACAGAAATTCTCCTTATTTTGGGGCAAAACTCAGAAATTCCACTTATTTTGGGGCAAAATTCCAGATATTTCCCTTATTTTGGGGCAAAATTGCAGAAAATTCACTTATTTTGGGACAAAATTGGAGAAATTTCACTTATTTCAGGGAAAAAAGGCAGAAATTTTCCTTATTTTGGGGCAAAAAGGCAGAAATTTCCCATATTTTGGTACAAAATTGCAGAAATTTTTCTTATTTTGGGCAAAAAGTCAGAAATTTCCCATATTTTGGGGCAAAAATGCAGAAATTTCCTTTATTTTGAGGTAAAAAGGCTGAAATTCCCCTTATTTGTGGGTAAAAAAGCAGAAATTTCCCTTATTTTTGGGCAAATTTGTAGAAATTTCACTTATTTCAGGGTAATAAATCAGAAATTTTCCTTATTTTGGGGCAAAAAAGACAGAAATTCCCTTTGTTTTTGGGGAAAAAGACAGAAATTCCACTTATTTAGAGGCATAAAAGCAGAAATTCCCCTCATTTTGGACAAAAATGAAGAAATTTCCCTTTTTTATGGCAAAAAGGTATGCATTCTTATTATTTTCGGACAAAAAAGGCAGAAATTCCCCGTATTTTGGAGCAAAATTGCAGAAATTCCCCAAATTGTGGGGCAAAAATGCAGTAATTCCCTATATGTTGGGGCAAAAAGACAGAAATTCTCCTTATTTTAGGGCAAAACTCAGAAATTTAACTTATTTTGGGGCAAAATTTCAGAAATTTCACTTATTTCAGAAAAAAAAGCAGAAATTTTCTTATTTTGGGGCCAAAAGGCTGAAATTTCTTTTATTTTGTAACAAAATTGCAGAATTTTTTTTATTTTGGGGCAAAAAGGCAGAAATTTTCCATATTTTGGAGTAAAAATGCAGAAATTTCTTTTATTTTGAGGTAAAAGGCTGAAATTCCCCTTATTTGGGGGCAAAAAGGCAGAAATTTCTCTTATTTTGGGGCAAAATTGCAGAAATTTCACTTATTTCAGGGTAATAAGTCAGAAATTTTTCTTATTTTGGGGCCAAAAAACAGAAATAACCTTTGTTTGGGGGGAAAAAGACAGAAATTCCACTTTTTTAGAGGCAAAAAAGCAGAAATTCCCTTTACTTTGGAGCAAAAATAAAGAAATTTCACTTTTTAAAGGCAAAAAGGTATGCAGTCTTCTTATTTTTGGGCAAAAAGGCAGAAATTCCCCTTATTTTAGAGCAAAATTGCAGAAATTTCCCAAATTGTGGGGCAAAAATGCAGAAATTCTACTTATTTTTGGGGAAAACACAGAAATTCCACTTATTTTGGAGCAAAATTCCAGAAATTTCACTTATTTTTGGGCAAAAAGGCTGAAATTTCTTTCATTTTGTTACAAAATTTTAGAAATTTTTCTTATTTTGTAGCAAAAAGGCAGAAATTTACCATATTATGAGGCAAAAATGCAGAAATTCCCCTTATTTTGAGGAAAAAGGCTGAAATTCCCCTTAATTGAGGGCAAACAGGCAGAAATTTCCTTATTTTGTGACAAAATTGCAAAAATTTCACTTATAAAAAGTAATAAGTCAGAAATTTTCCTTACTTTGGGACAAAAGGCAGAAATTCTTAATATTTTGTGGCAAAAATGCAGAAATTCCCCTTATTTTGAGATAAAAAGGCTGAAATTCCCCTTATTTGGGGGCAAAAAGGCAGAAATTTCCATTATTTTGGGGCAAAATTGCAGAAATTTCTCTTATTTTAGGGTAATAAGTCAGAAATTTTCCTTATTTTGGGCAAAATAGACAGAAATTCTCTTTGCTTTGGGAAAAAAATACATAAATTCCACTAATTTAGAGGCAAAAAAGCAGAAATTCCCCTTATTTTGGGGCAAAATTGCAGAAATTTCACTTACTATAGGGTAATAAGTCAGAAATTTTCCTTATTTTGGGGCAAAAAATACAAAAATTTCCTTTGTTTTAGGGGAAAAAATACAGAAATTCCACTTATTTAGAGGCAAAAAAGCAGAAATTCCCCTTATTTTGGAGGAAAAATGAAGAAATTTCCCTTTTTTATGGCAAAAAGTTATGTATTCTTCTTTTTTCGGGAAAAAAGGCAGAAATTCCCCGTATTTTGGAGCAAAATTGCAGAAATTCCCCTAATTGTGGGGCAAAAAGGCAGAAATTCCCTATATGTTAGGGCAAAAAGACAGAAATTCTCCTTATTTTGGTGCAAAACTCAGAAATTCCACATATTTTGGGGCAAAATTCCAGAGATTTCCCTTATTTTGGGGCAAAATTGCAGAAATTTCTTTTATTTTGGTACAAAATTTCAGATATTTTTCTTATTTTGTAGCAAAAAAGCAGAAATTTCCCATATTTTGGGGCAAAAATGCAGAAATTCCTTTTATTTTGAGGAAAAAGCCTGAAATTCCTCTAAATTGGGGGCAAAAAGTCAGAAATTTCCTTATTTTAGGGCAAAATTGCAAAAATTTCAATTATTACAGGGTAATAAGTAAGAAATTTTCCTTATTTTGGGGCAAAAAGGCAGAAATTCCTAATATGTTGTGGCAAAAATGCAGAAATTCCCCTTATTTTGAGGTAAAAAGGCTGAAATTAACTTTATTTGGGGGCCAAAAGGCAGAAATTTCTTTTATGTTGTTACAAAATTGCAGAATTTTTTTTATTTTGGGGCAAAAAGGCAGAAATTTCCCATATTTTGGGGCAAAAATGCAGAAATTTCTCTTATTTTGAGGTAAAAGGCTGAAATTCCCCTTATTTGGGGGCAAAAAGGCAGAAATTTCTCTTATTTTGGGGCAAAATTGCAGAAATTTCACTTATTTTAGGGTAATAAGTCAGAAATTTTCCTTATTTTGGGGCCAAAAATCAGAAATAACCTTTTTTTGGGGAAAAAGACAGTAATTCCACTTTTTTAGAGGCAAAAAAGCAGAAATTCCCCTTAATTTGGAGAAAAATGAAGAAATTTCACTTATTAAGGGCAAAAATGTATGCATTCTTCTTATTTTTGGGCAAAATAGCAGAAATTCCTCTTATTTTGGAGCAAAATTGCAGAAATTTCCCAAATTGTGGGGCAAAAAGGCAGAAATTCCCAATATGTTGGGGCAAAAATACAGAAATTCTCCTTATTTTGGGGCAAAACTCAGAAATTCCACTTATTTTGGGGCATAAATCCAATAATTTCCCTTATTTTGGGGCAAGATTGCAGAAATTCACTTATTTTGGGCAAAATTGCAGAAAATTCACTTATTTCAGAAAAAAAGCATAAATTTTTTATTTTGGGGCAAAATTGCAGAAATTTCACTTATTTCAGGGTAATAAGTCAGAAATTTTCCTTATTTTGGGGCAAAAAGGCAGAAATTCCTAATATTTTGTGGCAAAAATGCAGAAATTCCCCTTTTTTTGAGGTAAAAATGCTGAAATTCCCCTTATTTGGGGGCAAAAAGGCAGAAATTTCCATTATTTTGGGCCACAATTGCAGAAATTTCACTTATTTCAGGGTAATAAGTCAGGAATTTTCCTTATATTGGTGCAAAAAAGACAGAAATTCCCTTTGTTTTGGGGGAAAAATACATAAATTCCACTTATTTAGAGGCAAAAAAGCAGAAATTCCCCTTATTTTGGAGCAATAATGAAGAAATTTCACTTTTTTATGGCAAAAAGCTATGCATTCTTCTTATTTTCGGGCAAAAAGGCAGAAATTCCCCATATTTTGGAGCAAAATTGCAGAAATTCCCCTAATTGTGGGGCAAAAATGCAGAAATTCACTATATGTTAAGGCAAAAAGACAGAAATTCTCTTTATTTTGGGGCAAAACTCAGAAATTCCTCTTATTTTGGAGCGAAATTCCAGAAATTTCACTTATTTTGGGGCAAAAAGGCAGAAATTTCTATTATTTTGGTACAAAATTTAGAAATTTTTCTTATTTTGTAGCAAAAAGGCAGAAATTTCCCATATTTTGGGGCAAAAATGCAGAAATTCCCCTTATTTTGAGGAAAAAGGCTGAAATTCCCCTTAATTGGGGGCAAACAGGCAGAAATTTCCTTATTTTGTGGCAAAATTGCAAAAATTTCACTTACTTCAGGGTAATAAGTCAGAAATTTTTTTTATTTTGGGGCAAAAAGGCAAAAATTCCTAATATTTTGTGGCAAAATGCAGAAATTCCCCTAATTTTGAGATAAAAAGGCTGAAATTCCCCTTCTTTGGGCGCAAAAAGGCAGAAATTTCCATTATTTTGGGGCAAAATTGCAGAAATTTCACTTATTTTAGGGTAATAAGTCAGAAATTTTCCTTATTTTGGGCAAAAAAGACAGAATTTCCCTTTGTTTTGGGGGAAAAAGACAGAAATTCCACTTATTTAGAGGCAAAAAAGCAGAAATTCTCCTTATTTTGGGGCAAAATTGCAGAAATTTCACTTACTTCAGGGTAATAAGTCAGAAATTTTCCTTATTTTGTGGCAAAAAATACAGAAATTACCTTTGTTTTCGGGGAAAAAGACAGAAATTCCACTTATTTAGAGGCAAAAAAGGAGAAATTCCCCTTATTTTGGAGCAAAAATGAAGAAATTTCCCTTTTTTATGGCAAAAAGTTATGCATTCTTCTTATTTTCAGGCAAAAAGGCAGGAATTCCCCGTATTTTGGAGCAAAATTGCAGAAATTCCCCTAATTGTGGGGCAAAAAGGCAGAAATTCCCTATATGTTGGGGCAAAAAGACAGAAATTCTCCTAATTTTGGGGCAGAACTCAGAAATTCCACTTATTTTGGGGCAAAATTCTAAAGATTTCCCTTATTTTTGGGCAAAATTGCAGAAATTTCACTTATTTCAAAAAAAAGCAGAAATTTTCTTATTTTGGAGCAAGAAGGCAGAAATTTCTTTTATTTTGGTAAAAAATTGCAGAAATTTTTCTTATTTTGGAGCAAAAGAGCAGAAATTTCCCATATTTTGGGGCAAAAATGCCGAAATTCCCCTTATTTTGATGAAAAAGGCTGAAATTTCCCTTAATTGGAAGCAAAAAGTCAGAAATTTCCTTATTTTGGGGCAAAATTGCAAAAATTTCACTTAATTCAGGGTAATAAGTAAGAAATTTTTCTTAATTTGGGGCAAAAAGGCAGAAATTCCTAATATTTTGTGGCAAAAATGCAAAAATTCCCCTTATTTTGAGGTAAAAAGGCTGAAATTCCCATTATTTGGGGGCAAAAAGGCAGAAATTTCCCTTATTTTGGGTCAAAATTGCAGAAATTTCACTTATTTCAGGATAATAAGTCAGAAATTTTCCTTATTTTGGGCAAAAAAGACAGAAATTCCCTTTGTTTTGGGGAAAAAATAAATAAATTCCACTTATTTAGAGGCAAAAAAGCAGAAATTCCCCTTATTTAGGAGCAAAAATGGAGAAATTTCCCTTTTTTATGGCAAAAAGTTATGCATTCTTCTTATTTTCGGGCAAAAAGGCAGAAATTCCCCGTATTTTGGAGCAAAATTGCAGAAATTCCCCTAATTGTGGGTCAAAAAGGCAGAAATTCCCTATATGTTGGGGCAAAAAGACAGAAATTCTCCTTATTTTGGGGCAAAACTCAGAAATTCCACTTATTTTGGGGCAAAATTCCAGAAATTTCTCTTATTTTGGGGCAAAATTGCAGAAATTTCACTTATTTTGGGACAAAATTGGAGAAATTTCACTTATTTCAGGGAAAAAAGGCAGAAATTTTCTTTATTTTGGGTCAAAAGGGCTGAAATTCCTAATATTTTTTGGCAAAAATGCAGAAATTCCCCTTACTTTTAGGTAAAAAGGCTGAAATTCCCCATATTTGGGGGCAAATGGCAGAAATTTCCCTTATTTTGGGGCAAAATTGCAGAAATTTCACTTATTTCAGGGTAATAAGTCAGAAATTTTTTTTTTTTAGGGCAAAAAAGACAAAAATTCCCTTTGTTTTGGGGGAAAAAGACAGAAATTACACTTATTTAGAGGCAAAAAAGCAGAAATTCCCCTTATTTTGAAGCAAAAATGAAGAAATTTCCATTTTTTATGGCAAAAAGGTATGCATTCTTCTTATTTTCGGACAAAAAGGCAGAAATTCCCCGTATTTTGGAGCAAAATTGCAGAAATTCCCTTAAAGGTGGGGCAAAAAGGCAGAAATTCCCTATATGTTGGGGCAAAAGGACAGAAATTCTCCTTATTTTGGGGCAAAACTCAGAAATACCACTTATTTTGGAGCAAAATTCCAGAAATTTCCCTTATTTTGGAACAAAATTGCAGAAATTTCACTTATTTTGGGCAAAATTGCAGAAATTTAACTTATTTTAGAAAAAAAGCAGAAATTTTCTTATTTTGGGGCAAAAAGGCAGAATTTTTTTTTATTGGTACAAAATTGCAGAAATTTTTCTTATTTTGGGGCTAAAACGCAGAAATTTCCCATATTTTGGGGCAAAAATGCAAAAATTTCACTTATTTTAGGGTAATAAGTCAGAAATTTTCCTTATTTTGGGCAAAAAAGACAGAATTTCCCTTTGTTTTGGGAGAAAAATACAAAAATTCCACTTATTTAGAGGCAAAAAAGCAGAAATTCTCCTTATTTTGGGGCAAAATTGCAGAAATTTCACTTACTTCAGGGTAATAAGTCAGAAATTTTCCTTATTTTGTGGCAAAAAATACAGAAATTACCTTTGTTTTCGGGGAAAAAGACAGAAATTCCACTTATTTAGAGGCAAAAAAGCAGAAATTTCCCTTATTTTGGAGCAAAAATGAAGAAATTTCCCTTTTTTATGGCAAAAAGTTATGCATTCTTCTTATTTTCAGGCAAAAAGGCAGAAATTCCCCGTATTTTGGAGCAAAATTGCAGAAATTCCCTTAATTGTGGGGCAAAAAGGCAGAAATTCCCTATATGTTGGGGCAAAAAGACAGAAATTCTCCTAATTTTGGGGCAGAACTCAGAAATTCCACTTATTTTGGGGCAAAATTCTAAAGATTTCCCTTATTTTTGGGCAAAATTGCAGAAATTTCACTTATTTCAAAAAAAAGCAGAAATTTTCTTATTTTGGGGCAAGAAGGCAGAAATTTCTTTTATTTTGGTAAAAAATTGCAGAAATTTTTCTTATTTTGGAGCAAAAAAGCAGAAATTTCCCATATTTTGGGGCAAAAATGCAGAAATTCCCCTTATTTTGAGGTAAAAAGGCTGAAATTCCCCTTATTTGGGGGCAAAAAGGCAGAAATTTCCATTATTTTGGGGCACAATTGCAGAAATTTCACTTATTTCAGGGTAATAAGTCAGGAATTTTCCTTATTTTGGTGCAAAGAAGACAGAAATTCCCTTTGTTTTGGGGGAAAAATACATAAATTCCACTTATTTAGATGCAAAAAAGCAGAAATTCCCCTTATTTTGGAGCAATAATGAAGAAATTTCACTTTTTTATGGCAAAAAGCTATGCATTCTTCTTATTTTCGGGCAAAAAGGCAGAAATTCCCCATATTTTGGAGCAAAATTGCAGAAATTCCGCTAATTGTGGGGCAAAAAGGCAGAAATTCCCTATATGTTAAGGCAAAAAGACAGAAATTCTCATTATTTTGGGGCAAAACTCAGAAATTCCTCTTATTTTGGAGCGAAATTCCAGAAATTTCACTTATTTTGGGGCAAAAAGGCAGAAATTTCTATTATTTTGGTACAAAATTGTAGAAATTTTTCTTATTTTGTAGCAAAAACGCAGAAATTTCCCATATTTTGGGGCAAAAATGCAGAAATTCCCCTTATTTTGAGGAAAAAGCCTGAAATTCCCCTTAATTGGGGGCAAACAGGCAGAAATTTCCTTATTTTGTGGCAAAATTGCAAAAATTTCACTTACTTCAGGGTAATAAGTCAGAAATTTTTCTTATTTTGGGGCAAAAAGGCAGAAATTCCTAATATTTTGTGGCAAAATGCAGAAATTCCCCTTATTTTGAGATAAAAAGGCTGAAATTCCCCTTATTTGGGGGCAAAAAGGCAGAAATTTCCATTATTTTGGGGCAAAATTGCAGAAATTTCACTTATTTTAGGGTAATAAGTCAGAAATTTTCCTTATTTTGGGCAAAAAAGACAGAATTTCCATTTGTTTTGGGGGAAAAATACATAAATTCCACTTATTTAGAGGCAAAAAAGCAGAAATGCTCCTTATTTTCGGGCAAAATTGCAGAAATTTCACTTACTTCAGGGTAATAAGTCAGAAATTTTCCTTATTTTGTGGCAAAAAATACAGAAATTACCTTTGTTTTCGGGGAAAAAGACAGAAATTCCACTTATTTAGAGGCAAAAAAGGAGAAATTCCCCTTATTTTGGAGCAAAAATGAAGAAATTTCCCTTTTTTATGGCAAAAAGTTATGCATTCTTCTTATTTTCAGGCAAAAAGGCAGAAATTCCCCGTATTTTGGAGCAAAATTGCAGAAATTCCCCTAATTGTGGGGCAAAAAGGCAGAAATTCCCTATATGTTGGGGCAAACAGACAGAAATTCTCCTAATTTTGGGGCAGAACTCAGAAATTCCACTTATTTTGGGGCAAAATTCTAAAGATTTCCCTTATTTTTGGGCAAAATTGCAGAAATTTCACTTATTTCAAAAAAAAAGCAGAAATTTTCTTATTTTGGGGCAAGAAGGCAGAAATTTCTTTTATTTTGGTAAAAAATTGCAGAAATTTTTCTTATTTTGGAGCAAAAAAGCAGAAATTTCCCATATTTTGGGGCAAAAATACCGAAATTCCCCTTATGTTGATGAAAAAGGCTGAAATTCCCCTTAATTGGAAGCAAAAAGTCAGAAATTTCCTTATTTTGGGGCAAAATTGCAAAAATTTCACTTAATTCAGGGTAATAAGTAAGAAATTTTCCTTATTTTGGGGCAAAAAGGCAGAAATTCCTAATATTTTGTGGCACAAATGCAAAAATTCCCCTTATTTTGAGGTAAAAAGGCTGAAATTCCCATCATTTGGGGGCAAAAAAGCAGAAATTTCCCTTATTTTGGGGCAAAATTGCAGAAATTTCACTTATTTCAGGATAATAAGTCAGAAATTTTCCTTATTTTGGGCAAAAAAGACAGAAATTCCCTTTGTTTTGGGGGAAAAATACATAAATTCCACTTATTTAGAGGCAAAAAAGCAGAAATTCCCCTTATTTAGGAGCAAAAATGAAGAAATTTCCTTTTTTTATGGCAAAAAGTTATGCATTCTTCTTATTTTCGGGCAAAAAGGCAGAAATTCCCCGTATTTTGGAGCAAAATTGCAGAAATTCCCCTAATTGTGGGGCAAAAAGGCAGAAATTCCCTATATGTTAAGGCAAAAAGACAGAAATTCTCTTTATTTTGGGACAAAACTCAGAAATTCCTCTTATTTTGGAGCAAAATTCCAGAAATTTCACTTATTTTGGGGCAAAAAGGCAGTAATTTCTATTATTTTGGTACAAAATTGTAGAAATTTTTCTTATTTTGTAGGAAAAAAGGCAGAAATTTCCCATATTTTGGGGCAAAATTGCAGATATTTCACTTATTTTAGGGTAATAAGTCAGAAATTTCCTTATTTTGGGGCAAAAAGGCAGAAATTCCTAATATTTTGTGGCAAAAATGCAGAAATGTTACTTATTTTGAGGTAAAAAGACTGAAATTCCCCTTATTTGAAGGCAAAAAGGCAGAAATTTCCCAAATTTTGGGGCAAAATTGCAGAAATTTTACTTATTTCAGGGTAATAAATCAGAAATTTCCCTTATTTTGGGGCAAAAAAGACAGAAATTCCTTTTGTTTTGGGGGAAAAAACAGAAATTCCAATTATTTAGAGGAAAAAAGCAGAAATTCCTCTTATTTTGGAGCAAAAATGAAAAAATTTCACTTTTTTATGGCAAAAAGGTATGCATTCTTATTTTCGGAGAAAAAGGCAGAAATTCCTCGTATTATGGAGCAAAATTGCATAAATTCCCCTAATTGTGGGGCAAAAAGGCAGAAATTCCTTATATGTTGGGGCAAAATAACAGAAATTCTCTTTATTTTGTAGCAAAACTCAGAAATTTCACTTATTTTGGGGCAAAATTGCAGAAATTTCAGTTATTTCAGAAAAAAAAGCAGAAATTTTCTTATTTTAAGGCAAAAAGGCAGAAATTTCTTTTATTTTGGTAAAAAATTGCAGAATTTTTTTTTATTTTGGGGCAAAAAGGCAGAAATTTTCCATATTTTGGGGCAAAAATGCAGAAATTCCCCTTATTTTGGGGTAAAAATGCTGAAATTCCCTTATTTGGGGGCAAAAAAGCAGAAATTTCACTTATTTTGGGACAAAATTGCAGAAATTTTCCGTATTTTGGTGCAAAAAACACAGAAATTCCCTTTGTTTTGGGGGAAAAAGACAGAAATTCCACTCATTTAGAGGCAAAAAAAGCGGAAATTCCCCTCATATTGGAGCAAAAATGAAGAAATTTCTCTTTTTTATGGCAAAAAGGTATGCATTCTACTTATTTTCGGGCAAAAAGGCAGAAATTCCCCGTATTTTGGAGCAAAATTGCAGAAATTCCCCTAATTGTGGGGCAACAAGGCAGAAATTCCCTATATGTTGGGGCAAAAATACAGAAATTCTCATTATTTTGGGGCAAAACTCAAAAATTCCACATATTTGGGGGCAAAATTCCATAAATTTCCCTTATTTTGGGACAAAATTGCTAAAATTTCACTTATTTGGGGGCAAAATTTCAGAAATTTCAATTATTTCAGGGAAAAAAGGCAGTAATTTTCTTTATTTTAAAGCAAAAAGGCTGAAATTCCTAATATTTTGTGGCAAAAATGCAGAAATTCCCCTTACTTTTAGGTAAAAAGGCTGAAATTTCTCATATTTGGGGGCAAAAAGGCAGAAATTTCCCTTATTTTGGGGCAAAATTGCAGAAATTTCACTTAATTCAGGGTAATTATCAGAAATTTTTTTAATTTTGGGGCAAAAAAGACAGAAGTTTTCTTTGTTTTGGGGCAAAAAGACAGAAATTCCACTTATTTAGAGGCAAAAAAGCAAAAATTTTCCTTATTTTGGAGCAAAAATGAAGAAATTTCCCTTTTTTATGGCAAAAAGGTATGCATTCTTCTTATTTTCGGACAAAAAGGCAGAAATTCCCCATATTTTGGAGCAAAATGGCAGAAATTCCCCTAATTGTGGGTCAAAAAGGCAGAAATTCCCTATATGTTGTGGCAAAAAGACAGAAATTCTCCTTATTTTGGGGCAAAACTCAGAAATTCCACTTATTTTGGGGCAAAATTCCAGAAATTTCCCTTATTTTGGGGAAAAATTGCAGAAATTTCACTTATTTTGGGACAAAATTGGAGAAATTTCACTTATTTCAGGGAAAAAAGGCAGAAATTTTCTTTATTTTGGGGCAAAAGGGCTGAAATTCCTAATATTTTGTGGCAAAAATGCAGAAATTCCCCTTACTTTTAGGTAAAAAGGCTGAAATTCCCCATATTTGGGGGCAAAAGGGCAGAAATTTCCCTTATTTTGGGGCAAAATTGCAGAAATTTCACTTATTTCAGGGTAATAAGTCAGAAATTTATTTTATTTAGGGCAAAAAAGACAAAAATTCCCTTTGTTTTGGGGGAAAAAGACAGAAATTACACTTATTTAGAGGCAAAAAAGCAGAAATTCCCCTTATTTTGAAGCAAAAATGAAGAAATTTCCATTTTTTATGGCAAAAAGGTATGCATTCTTCTTATTTTCGGACAAAAAGGCAGAAATTCCCCGTATTTTGGAGCAAAATTGCAGAAATTCCCTTAAAGGTGGGGCAAAAAGGCAGAAATTCCCTATATGTTGGGGCAAAAGGACAGAAATTCTCCTTATTTTGGGGCAAAACTCAGAAATACCACTTATTTTGGAGCAAAATTCCAGAAATTTCCCTTATTTTGGAACAAAATTGAAGAAATTTCACTTATTTTGGGCAAAATTGAAGAAATTTCACTTATTTTATTAAAAAGCAGAAATTTTCTTATTTTGGGGCAAAAAGGCAGAATTTTTTTTTATTTTGGTACAAAATTGCCGAAATTTTTCTTATTTTGGGGCTAAAACGCAGAAATTTCCCATATTTTGGGGCAAAAATGCAGAAATTTCCCTTATTTTGAGGTAAATAGGCTGAAATTCCCCTTATTTGGGGGTAAAAAGGCAGCAAAAATTGCAGCAATTTCACTTATTTAAGGGTAATAAGTCAGAAATTTTCCTTATTTTGGGGCCAAATAACAGAAATTCCCTTTGTTTGGGGGGAAAAGACAGAAATTCCACTTTTTTAGAGGCAAAAAGCAGAAATTCCCCTTATTTTGGAGCAAAAATGAAGAAATATCACTTTTTAAGGGCAAAAAGGTATGCATTCTTCTTATTTTTGGGCAAAAAGGCCAAAATTCCCCTTATTTTGGAGCAAAATTGCAGAAATTTCCCAAATTGTTGGACAGAAAGGCAGAAATTCCCAATAAGTTGGGGCAAAAAGACAGAAATTCTCCTTATTTTAGGGCCAAACTCAGAAATTCCACTTATTTTGGAGCAAAGTTCCCGAAATTTCACTTATTTTTGGGCAAAATTGCAGAAATTACACTTATTTTGTGGCAAAATTGCAGAAATTTCACTTATTTCATAAAAAATGAAATTTTCTTATTTTGGGGCAAAAAGGCAGAAATTTTTTTATTTTGGTACAAAATTGCAGAAATTTTTTCTTATTTTGGAGTAAAAAGGCAGAAATTTCCTATATTTTGGGACAAAAATGCAGAAATTCCCCTTATTTTGAGGAAAAAAGGCTGAAATTCCCCTTAATTGGGGGCAAATAGGCAGAAATTTCCTTATTTTGTGGCAAAATTGAAAATTTTCACTTATTTCAGGGTAATAAGTCAGAAATTTTCTTTATTTTGGGGCAAAAAGACAGAAATTCCCTTTGTTTTTGGGGAAAAAGACAGAAATTCCACTTTTTGAGAGGCAAAAAACCAGAACTTCTTTTTATTTTGGAGCAAAAATGAAGAAATTTCTCTTTTTTGTGGCAAAAGGTATACATTCCCCTTATTTTCAGGCTAAAAAGCAGAAATTCTTTGTATTTTGGAGCAAAATTGCAGAAATTCCCCTAATTGTGGGGCAAAAAGGCAGAAATTCCATATATGTTAGGGCAAAAAACAGAATTTCTCCTTATTTTGGGGCAAAACTCAGAAATTCCACTTATTTTGGGGCAAAATTCCAGAAATTTCCCATATTTTGGGGCAAAATTGCAGAAATTTCACTTATTTTGGGGAAAAATTGCAGAAAATTCACTTGTTTCAGGGAAAAAAGGCAGAAATTTTCCTTATTTTTGGGCAAAACACAGAAATTCCTAATATTTTGTGGCAAAAATGCAGAAATTCCCCTTATTTTGAGGTAAAAAGGCTGAAATTACCCTTATTTGGGGACAAAAATGCAGAAATTTCCCTTATTTTGGGGCAAAATTGCAGAAATTTCACTTATTTCAGAATATTAAGTCAGAAATTTTCCTTATTTTCGTGCAAAAAAGACAGAAATTCCCTTTGTTTTGGGGGAAAAAGACAGAAATTCCACATATTTCGAGGCAAAAAAGCAGAAATTCCCCTTACTTTGGAGCAAAATTACAGAAATTTCCCTTTTTTATGGAAAAAGGTATGCATTCTTCTTATTTTCGGGCAAAAAGGCAGAAATTCCCTGTATTCTGGAGAAAAATTGCAGAAATTAACCTAATTGTGTGGCAAAAAGGCAGAAATTCCCTATATGTTGGGGCAAAAAGACAGAAATTTTCCTTATTTAGGGGCAAAACTCAGAAATTGCACTTATTTTGGGGCAAAATTCCAGAAATTTCCTTTATTTTGGGGGAAAATTGCAGAAATTTCACTTATTTTGGGGCAAAATTGGAGAAATTTCACTTATTTCAGGGAAAAAAAGCAGAAATTTTCTTATTTTGGGGCATAAAGTCAGAAATTTCCCATATTGTGGTACAAAATTGCCGAAATTTTTCTTATTTTGGGCAAAAAGGCATAAATTCCCATATTTTGGGGGAAAATTCAGAAATTCCCCTTATTTTGAGGTAAAAAGGCTGAAATTCCTTTTATTTGGGGGTAAAAAGGCAGAAATTTCCCTTATTTTGGGGCAAAATTGCAGAAATTTCACTTATTTCAGGGTAATAAGTCAGAAGTTTTCCTTATTTTGGGGCAAAAAAGACAGAAATTCCCTTTGTTTTGGGGGAAAAAGACAGAAATTCCACTTATTTAGAGGCATAAAAGCAGAAATTCCCCTCATTTTGGAACAAAAATGAAGAAATTTCCATTTTTTTTGGCAAAAAGGTATGCATTCTTATTATTTTCGGACAAAAAATGCAGAAATTCCATGTATTTTGGAGCAAAATTGCAGAAATTCCCCTAATTGTGCGGCAAAAATGCAGAAATTCCCTATATGTTGAGGCAAAAAAAGAGAAATTCTCCTTATTTTAGGGCAAAACTCAGAAATTTAACTTATTTTGGGGCAAAATTGCAGAAATTTCACTTATTTCAGAAAAAAAAGCAGAAATTTTCTTATTTTGGGGCCAAAAGTCAGAAATTTCTTTTATTTTGTAACAAAATTACAGAATTTTTTCTTATTTTGGGGCAAAAAGAAGGAAATTTCCCATATTTGGGGCAAAAATTCAGAAATTTCTCTTATTTTGAGGTAAAAGGCTGAAATTCACCTTTTTTGGGGGCAAAATTCAGAAATTTCTCTTATTTTGGGGCAAAATTGCAGAAATTTCACTTATTTCAGGGTAATAAGTCAGAAATTTTTCTTATTTTGGGGCCAAAAAACAGAAATTCCCTTTGTTTTGAGGGAAAAAGACAGAAATTTTACTTTTTTAGAGGCAAAAAAGAAGAAATTCCCCTTATTTTAGAGCAAAAATGAAGAAATTTCACTTTTTAAGGGCATAAAGGTATGCATTCTTCTTATTTTTGGGCAAAAAGGCCGAAATTCTCTTTATTTTGGAGCAAAATTGCAGAAATTTCCCAAATTGTGGGACAAAAAGGCAGAAATTCACTAAATGTTGGGGCAAAAAGACAGAAATTCCCCTTATTTTAGGGCAAAACTAAGAAATTCCACTTATTTTGGAGCAAAATTCCAGAAATTTCACTTATTTTGGGGCAAAATTGCAGAAATTACATTTATTTTGGGGCAAAATTGCAGAAATTTCATTTATTTCAAAAAAAATGAAATTTTCTTATTTTGGGGCAAAAAGGCAGAAATTTTTTTTATTTTGGTACAAAATTGCAGAAATTTTTCTTATTTTGGAGTAAAAAGGCAGAAATTTCTTATATTTTGGGGCAAAAATGCAGAAATTCCCCTTTTTGAGGAAAAAGGCTGAAATTCCCCTTATTTGGGGGCAAAAAGGCAGAAATTCCCTTATTTTGGGGCAAAATTGCAAAAATATCACTAATTTCAGGGTAATAAGTAAGAAATTTTCCTTATTTTGGGGCAAAAAGACAGAAATTCCCTTTGTTTTTGGGGAGAAAGGAAGAAATTCCACTTTTATAGAGGCAAAATGCAGAAATTTCTTTTATTTTGGAGCAAAAATGAAGAAATTTCTCTTTTTTGTGGCAAAAGGTATACATTCCCCTTATTTTCAGGCTAAAAACCAGAAATTCTTTGTATTTTGGAGCAAAATTGCAGAAATTCCCCTAATTGTGGGGCAAAAAGGCAGAAATTCCCTATATGTTAGGGCAAAAAACAGAAATTCTCCTTATTTTGGGGCAAAACTCAGAAATTCCACTTATTTTGGGGCAAAATTCCAGAAATTTCCCTTATTTTGGGAAAAATTGCAGAAATATCACTTATTTTGGGGCAAAATTGCAGAAATTTCACTTATTTCCGTGAAAAAATGCAGAAATTATCCTTATTTTGGGGCAAAAAGGCAGAAATTCCTAATATTATGTGGCAAAAATGCAGAAATTCCCCTTATTTTGAGGTCAAAAGCCTGAAATTCCCCTTATTTGGGGGCAAAGAGGCAGAAATTTCCCTTATTTTGGGGAAAAATTGCAGAAATTTCACTTATTTCAGAATAATAAGTCAGAAATTTTCCTTATTTTCGGCAAAAAAAGACAGAAATTCCCTTTGTTTTGGGGGTAAAATACATAAATTCCACTTATTTAAAGGCAAAAAAGCAGAATTTTTCCTTATTTTGGGGCAAAATTGCAGAAATTTTATTTACTTCAGGGTAATAAGTCAGAAATTTTTTTATTTTGGGGCAAAAAAGACAGAAATTACCTTTGTTTTGGGGGAAAAGAACAGAAATTCCACTTATTTGGAGGCAAAAAAGCAGAAATTCCCCTTATTTTGGAGCAAAAATGAAGAAATTTCCCTTTTTCATGGCAAAAAGTTATGCATTCTTCTTATTTTCGGGCAAAAAGGCAGAAATTCCCCTAATTGTGGGGCAAAAAGGCAGAAATTCCCTATATGTTGGGGCAAAAAGACAGAAATTCTCCTTATTTGGGGGCAAAACTCAGAAATTCCACTTATTTTGGGGCAAAATTCCAGAGATTTCCTTTATTTTGGGGCAAAATTGCAGAAATTTCACTTATTTCAGGAAAAAAGGCAGAAATTTTTCTTATTTTGGGGCAAAAAGGCAGAAATTCCTATTATTTTGTGGCAAAAATGCAGAAATTCCCCTTATTTTGAGGTAAAAGTGTGAAATTCCCCTTATTTGTGGGCAAAAAGGCAGAAATTTCCCTTATGTTGGGGCAAAATTGCAGAAATTTCACTTATTTTAGGGTAATAAGTCAGAAAATTTCCTTATTTTGGTGCAAAAAAGACAGAAATTCCTTTTGTTTTGGGGGAAAAAGACAGAAATTCCACATATTTAGAGGCAAAAAAGCAGAAATTCCTCTTATTTTGGAGCAAAATTACAGAAATTTGACTTTTTTATGGCAAAAAGGTATGCATTCTTCTTATTTTCGGGCAAAAAGGCAGAAATTCCCCGTATTTTGGAGCAAAATTGCAGAAATTAACCTAATTGTGGGACAAAAAGGCAGAAATTTCCTATATGTTGGGGCAAAAAGACAGAAATTCTCCTTATTTTTGGGGCAAAACTCAGAAATTCCACTTATTTTGGGGCAAAATTTCAGAAATTTTTTTTATTTTGGGGTAAAATTGCAGAAATTTCACTTATTTTGGGGCAAAATTGGAGAAATTTCACTTATTTCAGGGAAAAAAGCAGAAATTTTCTTATTTTGGGGCAAAAAGTCAGAAATTTCCCATATTTTGGTACAAAATTGCAGAAATTTTCCTTATTTTGGGCAAAAAGGCATAAATTTCTAATATTTTGAGGCAAAAATGCAAAAATTCTCCTTATTTTGTGGTAAAAAGGCTGAAATTCCCCTTATTTGGAGGTAAAAAGGCAGAAATTTCTCTCATTTTGGGGCAAAATTGCAGAAATTTCACTTATTTTAGGGCAAAAAGTCAGAAATTTGCCTTATTTTTGGGCAAAAAGCAGAAATTCCCCTAATTTTGGGGCCAAAAACAGAAATTCCCCTTATTTTTGGGTAAAATTGCAGAAATTTCAAATATTTCAGTGCAAAAAGGCAGAAATTCCACTTAATTTTAGGCAATAAGGCAGAAATTTTCTGTATTTTGGAGCAAAATCTCAGAAATTCCCTTTATATTGGTGCAAAAATGGAGAAATTCCCATTATTTTGGTGTAATAAGGAAGAAATTCCCTGTGTTTGGAAGCAAAATTGCACAAATTCCCCTAATTTTGAGGGAAAATGCAGAAATTCAAATTATTTCGGGGCAAATAGACAGAAATTCTCCTTATTTCAGGGCATAACGTCAGAAATTCCCCTTATTTTGGGGCAAAATTGCAGAAATATCCCTTATTTTGTGGCAAAATTGCAGAAATTTTTCTTATTTTGGGCAAAATTGCAGAAATTTCACTTATTTCAGGAAAAGAAGGCAGGAATTTCTCTTATTTTGGGGCAAAAAGGCAGAAATTTCTTTTATTTTTGTACAAAATTGCAGAAATTTTCTTTATTTTGGGGCAAAAATGCAGAAATTCCCCTTATTTTGTGGCAAAAATGCAGAAATTTCCCTTATTTTGAGGCAAAATTGCAGAAATTCCCTTTATTTTGGTGCAATAAGGCAGAATTTCTCCATATTTTGAAGCAAAATTGCACAAATTCCCCAAATTTTGAGAGAAAATGCAGAAATTCACATTATTTTGGGGCAAAAAGAAAGAAATTCTCCTTATTTCACGGCAAAAAGTCAGAAATTCCCCTTATTTTGGGGCAAAATTGCAGAAATTTCCCTTATTTTGTGGAAAAATTGCAGAAATTTTTCTTATTATGGGCAAAATTGCAGAAATTTCACTTATTTCAGGGAAAGAAGGCAGGAATTTCTTTTATTTTGGGGCAAAAAGGCAGAAATTTCTTTTATTTTGGTACAAAATTGAAGGAATTTTCTTTATTTTGAGGCAAAAATGCAGAAATTCCCCATATTTTGGGGCAAAAAGGCAGAGATTCCCCTTATTATGAGGTAAAAAGGCTGAAATTCCTTTTATTTTGGGGCAAAAAGACAGAAATTTTCCTTATGTTGTGGCAGAAAGGCAGAAATTTCCCTTATTTTGGGGCAAAATTGCAGAAATTTCCTTTATTTTCGGGCAAAATTTTAGAAATTTCTTTTATTTTGGTACAGAATTGCAGAAATTTTTCTTATTTTGTGGCAAAAAGGCAGAAATTCCTCATATTTTGGTGCAAAAAAGCTGAAATTCCCCTTATTTTGAGGTAAAATGCTAAAATTCCCCATATTATGGTGCAAAAAGGCAGAAATTCCCTACAGTTTGGGGCAAAAAGGCACAAATTTCCCTTATTTTCGGGCAAAATTGCAGAAATTTCACTTATTTTAGGGCAAAAAGTCAGAAATTTGCCTTATTTTGTGGCAAAAAGCAGAAATTCCCCTAATTTTGGGGCCAAAAAGAGAAATTCCCCTTATTTTGGGGTAAAATTGCAGAAATTTCAAATATTTCAATGCAAAAAGGCAGAAATTCCACTTAATTTTAGGCAATAAGGCAGAAATTTTCCGTGTTTTGAAGAAAAATCTCAGAAATTCCCCTTATATTGGTGCAAAAATGCAGAAATTCCCATTATTTTGGTGTAATAAGGCAGAAATTCCCCGCGTTTTGAAGCAAAATTGCACAAATTCATCTAATTTTGAGGGAAAATGCAGAAATTCAAATTATTTTGGGGCAAAAAGACAGAAATTCTCCTTATTTCAGAGCATAACGTCAGAAATTCCCCTTATTTTGGGGCAAAATTGCAGAAATATCCCTTATTTTGTGGCAAAATTGCAGAAATTTTTCTTATTTTGGGGAAAATTGCAGAAATTTCACTTATTTCAGGGAAAGAAGTTAGGAATTTTTCTTATTTTGGGGCAAAAGGGCAGAAATTTCTTTTATTTTGGTACAAAATTGCAGAAATTTTCTTTATTTTGGGTCAAAAATGCAGAAATTCCCCTGATTTTGTGACAAAAAGGCAGAAATTTCCCTCATTTTGTGGCAAAATTGCAGAAATTTCACTTATTTCAAGGCAAAATTCAAAAATTCCTTTTAGTTTGGGGCAAAAAGACAGAAATTCCGTTTATTTTTGGGTAAAAACGCAGAAATTTCACTTATTTTGAGGTAAAAAAGGCAGAAATTACTCTTATTTTGGGGCTAAAATGGAGAAATTTCCCTTTTTTTGTGGCAAAATTGCAGAAATTTTTCTTATTTTGGGCAAAATTGCAGAAATTTCACTTATTTCATGGAAAGAAGGCAGGAATTTCTCTTATTTTGGCGCAAAAAGGCAGAAATTTCACTTATTTCAAGGCAAAATTCAAAAATTCCTTTTATTTTGGTGCAAAAAGACAGAAATTCCATTTATTTTTGGGTAAAAGGGCAGAAATTTCACTTATTTTGAGGTAAAAAGGCAGAAATTACTCTTATTATGGGGTTAAAATGAAGAAATTTCCCTTTTTTGTGGCAAAAGGTATACATTCCCCTTATTTTCAGGCAAAAAAGCAGAAATTCCCCGTATTTTGAAGTAAAATTGCAGAAATTCCCCTAATTGTGAGGCAAAACGGCAGAAATTTTCTACATGTTGGGGCAAAAAGACAGAAATTCTCCTTATTTTGTGGCAAAACTCAGAAATTCCACTTATTTTGGGGCAAAATTCCAGAAATTTCCCTTATTTTAGGGCAAAAAGGCAGAAATTCCTAATATTTTGTGGCAAAAATGCAGAAATTCCCCTTATTTTGAGGTAAAAAGGCTGAAATTCCTCTTATTTGGGGGCAAAAAGGAAGAATTTTTCTTTATTTTGTGGCAAAATTGCAGAAATTTCACTTATTTCAGGGTAATAAGTCAGAAATTCCCCTTATTTTGGGGCAAAAAAGACAGAAATTCCCTTTTTTAGGGGTAAAAAAGACAGAAATTCCACTTATTTAGAGGCAAAAGGCAGAAGTTCCTCTTAATTTGGCACAAAAATGAAGAAATTTCTCTTTTTTATGGCAAAAAGGTATGCATTCCCCTTATTTTCGGGCAAAATTGCAGAAACTCCCCTTATTTTGAAGCAAAATTGCAGAAATTCCCCTAATTTTGGGGCAAAAGGCAGATATTTCCTTTATTTTGGGGCAAAAATCAGAAATTCACCTTGTTTTGGGGCAAAATTCCAGAAATTTCCTTTAATTTGGGGCAAAATTGCGGAAATTTATCTTATTTTGGGGCAAAAAGGCAGAAATTCCTTATATTTTGGGGAAAAAAGGCAGAAATTCCCCTTATTTTGAGATAAAATTGCAGAAATTTCCCTTATTTGGGGGCAAAAAGGCAGAAAATCCTTTTAATTTCGGGCCAAAAGGCAGAAATTCCCTGTATTTTGGAGCAAAATTGCAGAAATTCCCCTAATATCGGGGCAAAAATGCAGAAATTCCCTTTATTTGGTGCAAAAGCAGAAGTTCCCCTTATTTTTGGAAAAAAGGCAGATATTCCTTGTATTTTGAAGCAAAACTGCAGAAACTCCCCTAATTTTGGGGCAAAAATGCAGAAATTCCCTTTATTTTGGGGCAAAAATACAGAAATTCTCCTTATTTCGCGGCAAAACGTCAGAAATTCCCCTTATTTTGGGGCAAAATTGAAGAACTTTCCTATATCTTGGGGCAAAATTGCAGAAATTTCCCTTATTTTGGGGCAAAATTTTAGAAATTTCTTTTATTTTGGTACAGAATTGCAGAAATTTTTCTTATATTGTGGCAAAAAGGCTAAAATTCCCCATATTTTGGTGCAAAAAGGCTGAAATTCTTCTTATTTTGAGGTAAAATGCTGAAATTCCCCATATTTTGGGGCAAAAAGGCAGAAATTCCTTATATTTTGGGGGCAAAAAGGCACAAATTTCCCTTATTTTCGGGCAAAATTGCAGAAATTTCATTTATTTCAGGGCAAAAAGTCAGAAATTCCTTTTATTTTGGGGCAAAAAGCAGAAATTTCTTTTATTTTGGTACAAAATTGCAGAAATTTGCTTTATTTTGGGGCAAAAATGCAGAAATTCCCCTGATTTTGTGGCAAAAAGGCAGAAATTTCTCTGATTTTGGGGCAAAATTGCAGAAATTCCCTTTATTTTGGTGTAATAAGGCAGAAATTCCCTATATTTTGAAGCAAAATTGCACAAATTCCCCTAATTTTGAGAGAAAATGCAGATATTCACATTATTTTGGGGCAAAAAGAAAGAAATTCTCCTTATTTCAAGGGAAAAAGTCAGAAATTCCCCTTATTTTGGGGCAAAATTGCAGAAATTTCCCTTATTTTGTGGAAAAATTGCAGAAATTTTTCTTATTATGAGCAAAATTGCAGAAATTTCACTTATTTCAGGGAAAGAAGGCAGGAATTTCTTTTATTTTGGGGCAAAAAGGCAGAAATTTCTCTTATTTTGGTACAAAATTGAAGAAATTTTCTTTATTTTGAGGCAAAAATGCAGAAATTCCCTATATTTTGGGGCAAAAAGACAGAAATTTCCCTTATTTTGTGGCTGAAAGGCAGAAATTTCCCTTATTTTGGGGCAAAATTGCAGAAATTTCCTCTATTTATGGGCAAAATTTTAGAAATTTCTTTTATTTTGGTACAGAATTGCAGAAATTTTTCTTATTTTGTGGCAAAAAGGCAGAAATTCCGCATATTTTGGTGCAAAAATGGTGAAATTCCCCTTATTTTGAGGTAAAATGAAAAATTCCCCATATTATGGTGCAAAAAGGCAGAAATTCCCTACATTTTGGGGCAAAAAGGCACAAATTTCCCTTATTTTCGGGCAAAATTGCAGAAATTTCATTTATTTCAGGGCAAAAAGTCAGACATTCCTTTTATTTTGGGGCAAAAAGCAGAAATTTTTTTTATTTTGGTACAAAGTTGAAGAAATTTTTCTTATTTTGGAACAAAAAGGCAGAAATTCCCCATATTTTGGGGCAAAAGGCAGAAATTCCCCTTATTTTGAGGTAAAAAGGCTGAAATGCCCCTTGTTTTGGGGCAAAAAGGCAGAAATTCCCTTTGTTTTGTGGCAAAAAGGCAGAAATTCTTTTTAATTGGGGCAAAAAAGCAGAAACTTTCCTTATTTGGGTGCAATAATGCAGAAATTCCCCATATTTTGTGGCAAAAAGGCAGAAATTCCCCTTATTTGGAGGTAAAATGCTGAAATTCCCCTTATTTTGGGCAAAAGGCAGAAATTCCCCTTATTTTGGGGCAAAATTGCAGAAATTTCACTTATTTTAGGGCAAAAAGTCAGAAATTTGCCTTATTTTGTGGCAAAAAGCAGAAATTCCCCTAATTTTGGGGCCCAAAACAGAAATTTCCCTTATTTTGGGGTAAAATTGCAGAAATTTCAAATATTTCAGTGCAAAAAGGCAGAAATTCCACTTAATTTTAGGCAATAAGGCAGAAATTTTCTGTATTTTTGAGCAAAATCTCAGAAAATCCCCTTATATTGGTGCAAAAATGCAGAAATTCCCATTATTTTGGTGTAATAAGGCAGATATTCCCCGTGTTTTGAAGCAAAATTGCACAAATTCATCTAATTTTGTGGGAAAATGCAGAAATTCAAATTATTTTGGGGCAAAAAGACAGAAATTCTCCTTATTTCAGAGCATAACGTCAGAAATTCCCCTTATTTTGGGGCAAAATTGCAGAAATATCCCTTATTTTGTGGCAAAATTGCAGAAATTTTTCTTATTTTGGGGAAAATTGCAGAAATTTCACTTATTTCAGGGAAAGAAGTTAGGAATTTCTCTTATTTTGGGGTAAAAGGGCAGAAATTTCTTATATTTTGGTACAAAATTGCAGAAATTTTCTTTATTTTGGGGCAAAAATGCAGAAATTCCCATGATTTTGTGGCAAAAAGGCAAAAATTTTCCCTCATTTTGTGGCAAAATTGCAGAAATTTCACTTATTTCAAGGCAAAATTCAAAAATTCCTTTTATTTTGGGGCAAAAAGACAGAATTTCCGTTTATTTTTGGGTAAAAAGGCAGAAATTTCACTTATTTTGAGGTAAAAAAGGCAGAAATTACTCTTATTTTGGAGCTAAAATGAAGAAATTTCCCTTTTTTGTGGCAAAATTGCAGAAATTTTTCAAATTTTGGGCAAAATTGCAGAAATTTCACTTATTTCAGGGAAAGAAGGCAGGAATTTCTCTTATTTTTGGGCAAAAAGGCAGATATTTCTTTTATTTTGGTACAAAATTTCAGAAATTTTCTTTATTTTGGGGCAAAAATGCAGAAATTCCCTTTATTTTGTGGCAAAAAGGGAAAAATTTCCCTTATTTTGGGGCATAATTGCAGAAATTTCACTTATTTCAAGGCAAAATTCAAAAATTCCTTTTATTTTGGGGCAAAAAGACAGAAATTCCATTTATTTTTGGGTGAAAAGGCAGAAATTTCACTTATTTTGAGGTAAAAAGGCAGAAATTACTCTTATTTTGGGGTTAAAATTAAGAAATTTCCCTTTTTGTGGCAAAAGGTATACATTCTCCTTATTTTCAGGCAAAAAAGCAGAAATTCCCCGTATTTTGAAGTAAAATTGCAGAAATTCCCCTAATTGTGAGGCAAAACGGCAGAAATTCCCTATATGTTTGGGCAAAAAGACAGAAATTCTCCTTATTTTGTGGCAAAACTCAGAAATTCCACTTATTTTGGGGCAAAATTCCAGAAATTTCCCTTATTTTAGGGCAAAAAGTCAGAAATTCCTAATATATTGTGGCAAAAATGCAGAAATTCCCCTTATTTTGAGGTAAGAACTCTGAAATTCCTCTTATTTGGGGGCAAAAAGAAAGAATTTTTCCTTATTTTGTGGCAAAATTGCAGAAATTTCACTTATTTCAGGGTAATAAGTCAGAAATTCCCCTTATTTTGGGGCAAAAAAGACAGAAATTCCCTTTTTTGTGGTAAAAAAGACAAAAATTCCACTTATTTAGAGGCAAAAGGCAGAAGTTCCTCTTAATTTGGCGCAAAAATGAAGAAATTTCCCTTTTTTATGGCAAAAAGGTATGCATTCCCCTTATTTTCGGGCAAAAAAGCAGAAATTCCCCTTATTTTGAAGCAAAATTGCAGAAATTCCCCTAATTTTGGGGCAAAAGGCAGACATTTCCTTTATTTTGGGGCAAAAAACAGAAATTCCCCTTATTTTGGGGCAAAATTCCAGAAATTTCCTTTAATTTGTGGCAAAATTGCGGAAATTTACTTTATTTTGGGTCAAAAAGGCAGAAATTCCTTATATTTTGGGGCAAAAAGGCAGAAATTCCCCTTATTTTGGGATAAAATTGCAGAAATTTTCCTTATTTGGGGGCAAAAAGGCAGAAAATCCTTTTAATTTCGATCAAAAAGGCAGAAATTCCCCGTATTTTGGAGCAAATTTGCAGAAATTCCCCTAATATCGGGGCAAAAATGCAGAAATTCCCTTTACTTGGTGCAAAAGCAGAAGTTCCCCTTATTTACGGGAAAAAAGGCAGAAATTCCTTGTATTTTGAAGCAAAATTGCAGAAACTCTCCTAATTTTGGGGCAAAAAGTCAGAAATTCCTTTTATTTTGGGGCAAAAATACAGAAATTCTCCTTATTTCGCGGCAAAAAGTAAGAAATTCCCCTTATTTTGGAGCAAAATTGAAGAACTTTCCTATATTTTGGGGCAAAATTGCAGAAATTTCCCTTATTTTGGGGCAAAATTTTAGAAATTTCTTTTATTTTGGTACAGAATTGCAGAAATTTTTCTTATATTGTGGCAAAAAGGCTAAAATTCCCCATATTTTGGTGCAAAAAGGCTGAAATTCCCCTTATTTTGAGGTCAAATGCTGAAATTCCCCATATTTTGGGGCAAAAAGGCAGAAATTCCCTATATTTTGGGGGCAAAAATGCACAAATTTTCTTTATTTTTGGGCAAAATTGCAGAAATTTCATTTATTTTAGGGCAAAAAGTCAGTAATTCCTTTTATTTTGGGACAAAAAGCAGAAATTTCTTTTATTTTGGTACAAAGTTGAAGAAATTTTCCATATTTTGGAATAAAAAGGCAGAAATTCCCCATATTTTCGGGTAAAGGGCAGAAATTCCCCTTATTTTGAGGTAAAAAGGATGAAATTCCCCTTATTTTAGGGCAGAAAGGCAAAAATTTCCTTTACTTTGTGACAAAAAGGCAGAAAATCTTGTAAATTGGGGCAGAAAAGCAGAAATTTTCCTTATTTGGAGGCAATAAGTCAGTAATTTCCCATATTTTGTGGCAAAAAGGCAGAAATTCCCCTTATTTGGGGGTAAAATGCTGAAATTCCCCTTATTTGGGGCAAAAAGGCAGATATTCCCCTTATTTTGGGACAAAATTGCAGAAATTTCACTTATTTCAGGGCAAAAAGTCAGAAATTTGCCTTATTTTGGGGCAAAAAGCAGAAATTCCCTTAATTTTGGGGCCAAAAACAGAAATTCCCCTTATTTTGGAGTAAAATTGCAGAAATTTCAAATATGTCAGTGCAAAAAGGCAAAAATTCCACTTAATTTCGGTCAATAAGGCAGAAATTTTCTGTATTTTGGAGCAAAATCTCAGAAATTCCCCTTATATTGGTGCAAAAATGCAGAAATTCCCTTTATTTTGGTGCAATAAGGCAGAAATTCCCCATATTTTGAAGCAAAATTGCACAAATTCCCCTAATTTTGAGGGAAAATGCAGAAATCACATTATTTTGGGGTAAAAAGACAGAAATTCTCCTTATTTCAAGGCAAAAAGTCAGAAATTTACCTTATTTTGGGGCAAAATTGCAAAAATTTCCCTTATTTTGTGGCAAAATTGCAGAAATTTTTCTTATTTTGGGCAAAATTGCAAAAATTTCACTTATTTCAGGGAAATAAGGCAGGAATTTCTCTTATTTTGGGGCAAAAGGGCAGAAATTTCTATTATTTTGGTACAAAGTTAAAGAAATTTTTCTTATTTTGGAACAAATAGGCAGAAATTCCCCATATTTTGTGGCAAAAAGGCAGAAATTCCCCTTATTTGGAGGTAAAATGCTGAAATTCCCCTTATTTTGGGCAAAAGGCAGAAATTCCCTTTATTTTGGGGCAAAATTGCAGAAATTTCACTTATTTTAGGGCAAAAAGTCAGAAATTTGCCTTATTTTTGGGCAAAAAGCAGAAATTCCCCTAATTTTGGGGCCAAAAACAGAAATTCCCCTTATTTTTGGGTAAAATTGCAGAAATTTCAAATATTTCAGTGCAAAAAGGCAGAAATTCCACTTAATTTTAGGCAATAAGCCACAAATTTTCCGTATTTTGGAGCAAAATCTCAGAAATTCCCCTTATATTGGTGCAAAAATGCAGAAATTCCCATTATTTTTGTGTAATAAGGCAGAAATTCCCCATGTTTTGAAGCAAAATTGCACAAATTCATCTAATTTTGAGGGAAAATGCAGAAATTCAAATTATTTTGGGGCAAAAAGACAGAAATTCTACTTATTTCAGAGCATAACGTGAGAAATTCCCCTTATTTTGGGGCAAAATTGCAGAAATGTCCCTAATTTTGGGGTAAAATTGCAGAAATTTCACTTATTTCAAGGCAAAATTCAAAAATTCCTTTTATTTTGGGGCAAAAAGACAGAAATTCCATTTATTTTTGGGTAAAAAGGCAGAAATTTAACTTATTTTGAGGTAAAAAGGCAGAAATTACTCTTATTTTGGGGCTAAAATGAAGAAATTTCCCTTTTTTGTGGCAAAAGGTATACATTCCCTTTATTTTCAGGCAAAAAAGCAGAAATTCCCTGTATTTTGAAGTAAAATTGCAGAAATTCCCCTAATTGTGAGGCAAAACGGCAGAAATTTTCTATATGTTGGGGCAAAAAGACAGAAATTCTCCTTATTTTGTGGCAAAACTCAGAAATTCTACTTATTTTGGGGCAAAATTCCAGAAAATTCCCTTATTTTAGGGCAAAAAGGCAGAAATTCCTAACATATTGTGACAAAAATGCAGAAATTCCCCTTATTTTGAGGTAAAAAGGCTGAAATTCCTCTTATTTGGGGGCAAAAAAGAAGAATTTTTCCTTATTTTGTGGCAAAATTGCAGAAATTTCACTTATTTCAGGGTAATAAGTCGGAAATTCCCCTTATTTTGGGGCAAAAAGACAGAAATTTTTTTTGGGGGGTAAAAAAGACAGAAATTCCATTTATTTAGAGGCAAAAGGCAGAATTTCATCTTAATTTGGCGCAAAAATGAAGAAATTTCCCTTTTTTATGGCAAAAAGGTATGCATTCCCCTTATTTTCGGGCAAATAGGCAGAAATCCCCCTTATTTTGAAGCAAAATTGCAGAAATTCCTCTAATTTTGGGGCAAAAGGCAGACAATTCCTTTATTTTAGGGCAAAAATCAGAAATTCCCCTTATTTTGGGGCAAAATTCCAGAAATTTCATTTAATTTGGGGCTAAATTGCAGAAATTTACCTTATTTTGGGGCAAAATTGCAGAAATTTCCTTTTGGGGCAAAATTGCAGAAACTTCACTTATTTTCAGATAAAAAGGCTGAAATTTCCTTTATTTTTGGGCAAAAAGTGAGAAATTCCCCTTATTTTGGGGAAAAATTGCAGAAATATTTCTTATTTTGGGGAAAAAAGGCAGAAATTCCTTATATTTTTGGGAAAAAAGGCAAAAATTCCCCTTATTTTGGGATAAAATTGTAGAAATTTTCCTTATTTGGGGGCAAAAAGGCAGAAAATCCTTTTAATTTCGGGGAAAAAGGCAGAAATTCACCGTATTTTGGAGCAAAATTGCAGAAATTCCCTTAATATCGGGGCAAAAAGGCAGAAATTCCCTTTATTTGATGCAAAAGCAAAAGTTCCCCTTATTTTCGGGAAAAAAGGCAGAAATTCCTTGTATTTTGAAGCAAAATTGCAGAAACTCCCCTAATTTTGTGGCAAAAAGGCAGAAATTCCCTTTATTTTGGGGCAAAAAATACAGAAATTCTCCTTATTTCACGGCAAAAAGTCAGAAATTCCCCTTATTTTGGGGCAAAATTGAGGAACTTTCCCTTATTTTGGGGCAAAATTGCAGAAATTTCCCTTATTTTGGGGCAAAATTTTAGAAATTTCTTTTATTTTGGTACAGAATTGCAGAAATTTTTCTTATATTGTGGCAAAAAGGCTAAAATTCCCCATATTTTGGAGCAAAAAGGCTGAAATTCCCCTTATTTTGAGGTAAAATGCTTAAATTCCTCATATTCTGGGCCAAATAGGGAGAAATTTCCCTCATTTTGGGGCAAAAAGGCACAAATTTTCCTTATTTTCGGGCAAAATTGCAGAAATTTCATTTATTTCAGGGCTAAAAGTCAGAAATTCCTTTTATTTTGGGACAAAAAGCAGAAATTTCTTTTATTTTGGTAAAAAGTTGAAGAAATTTTTCATATTTTGGAATAAAAAGGAAGATATTCCCTATATTTTGGGGTAAAAGGCAGAAATTCCCCTCATTTTGAGGTAAAAAGAATGAAATTCCCCTTATTTTAGGGCAAAAAAGCAAAAATTTCCTTTACTTTGTGGCAAAAAAGCAGAAATTCTTGTTAATTGGGGCAGAAACGCAGAAATGTTCCTTATTTGAAGGCAATAAGGCAGTAATTCTCCATATTTTGTGGCAAAAAGGCAGAAATTCCCCTCATTTGGGGGTAAAATGCTGAAATTCCCCTTATTTTGGGCAAAAAGGCAGATATTCCCCTTATTTTGGGACAAAATTGCAGAAATTTCATTTATTTCAGGGCAAAAAGTCAGAAATTTGCCTTATTTTGGGGCAAAAAGCAGAAATTTCCCTAATTTTGGGGCCAAAAATAGAAATTTCCCTTATTTTGGGGTAAATTTGCAGAAATTTCAAATATTTCAGTGCAAAAAGGCAGAAATTCCACTTAATTTCGGGCAATAAGGCAGAAATTTTCTGTATTTTGGAGCAAAATCTCAGAAATTCGCCTTATATTGGTGCAAAAATGCAGAAATTCCCTTTATTTTGGTGCAATAAGGCAGAAATTCCCCGTATTTTGAAGCAAAATTGCACAAATTCCCCTAATTTTAAGGGAAAATGCAGAAATTCACATTATTTTGGGGCAAAAAGACAGAAATTCTCCTTATTTCATGGCAAAAAGTCAGAAATTCCCTTTATTTTGGGGCAAAATTGCAAAAATTTCTCTTATATTGTGGCAAAATTGCAGAAATTTTTCTTATTTTGGGCAAAATTGCAGAAATTTCACTTATTTCAGGGCAAAAAGTCAGAAATTCCTTTTATTTTGGGGCAAAAAGCAGAAATTTTTTTATTTTGGTACAAAGTTGAAGAAATTTTTTTTATTTTGGAACAAAAAGGCACAAATTCCCCATATTTTGGGGTAAAAGGCAGAAATTCCCCATATTTTGAGGGAAAAAGGATGAAATTCCCCTTATTTTGGGGCAAAAAGGCAAAAATTTCCTTTACTTTGTGGCAAAAAGGCAGAAATTCTTGTTAATTGGTGCAGAAAAGCAGAAATTTTCTTAATTTGAAGGCAATAAGGCAGTAATTCCCCATATTTTGTGGCAAAAAGGCAGAAATTCCCCTTATTTGGAGGTAAAATGCTGAAATTCCCCTTATTTTGGGCAAAAGGCAGAAATTCCCCTTATTTTGGGGCAAAATTGCAGAAATTTCACTTATTTTAGTGCAAAAAGTCAGAAATTTGCCTTATTTTGGGGCAAAAAGCAGAAATTCCCCTAATTTTGGGGCCAAAAACAGAAATTCCCCTTATTTTGGGGTAAAATTGCAGAAATTTCAAATATTTCAGTGCAAAAAGGCAGAAATTCCACTTAATTTTAGGCAATAAGGCACAAATTTTCCGTATTTTAAAGGAAAATCTCAGAAATTCCCCTTATAATGGTGCAAAAATGCAGAAATTCCCTTTATTTTTGTGTAATAAGGCAGAAATTCCCAGTGTTTTGAAGCAAAATTGCACAAATTCATCTAATTTTGAGGGAAAATGCAGAAATTCAAATTATTTTGGGGCAAAAAGACAGAAATTCTCCTTATTTCAGGGCATAACGTCAGAAATTCCCCTTATTTTGGGGCAAAATTGCAGAAATTTCACTTATTTCAGGGAAAGAAGGCAGGAATTTCTCTTATTTTGGGGCAAAAATGCAGAATTTTTTTTATTTGGTACAAAATTGCAGAAATTTTCTTTATTTTGAGGCAAAAATGCAGAAATTCCCAATATTTTGGGTCAAAAAGGCAGAGATTCCCATTATTATGAGGTAAAAAGGCTGAAATTCCTTTAATTTTGGGGCATAAAGACAGAAATTCCCCTTATTTTGTGGCATAAAGGCAGAAATTTCCCTTATTTTGGGGCAAAATTCCAGAAATTTCCTTTATTTTCTGGCAAAATTTTAGAAATTTCTTTTATTTTGTTATAGAATTGCAGAAATTTTTCTTATTTTGTGGCAAAAAGGCAGAAATTCCCCATATTTTGGTGAAAAAATGCTGAAATTCCTCTTATTTTGAGGTAAAATGCTGAAATTCCCCATAATTTGGGGCAAAAAGGCAAAAATTCCCATTATTTTGTGGCAAAAAGGCAGAAATTCCCATTAGATGGGGCAGAAAAGCAGAAACTTTCCTTATTTGGGGGCAATAATGCAGAAATTCCCCATATTTTGTGGCAAAAAGGCAGAAATTCCCCTTATTTGGAGGTAAAATTCTGAAATTCCCCTTATTTTGGGCAAAAGGCAGAAATTCCCCTTATTTTGGGGCAAAATTGCAGAAATTTCACTTATTTTAGGGCAAAAAGTCAGAAATTTGCCTTATTTTGGGGCAAAAAGCAGAAATTCCCCAAATTTTGGGGCCAAAAACAGAAATTCCCCTTATTTTGGGGTATAATTGCAGAAATTTCAAATATTTCAGTGCAAAAAGGCAGAAATTCCACTTAATTTTAGGCAATAAGGCACAAATTTTCCGTATTTAAAGCAAAATCTCAGAAATTCTCCTTATAATTGTGCGAAAAGGAAATTGCCTTTATTTTGGTGTAATAAGGCAGAAATTCCCTGTGTTTTGAAGCAAAATTGCACAAATTCATCTAATTTTGAGGGAAAATGCAGAAATTCAAATTATTTTGGGGAAAAAAGACAGAAATTTTCCTTATTTTAGGGCATAACGTCAGAAATTCCCCTTGTTTTGGGTCAAAATTGCAGAAATTTCCCTTATTTTGTGGCAAAATTGCAGAAATTTTTCTTATTTTGGGCAAAATTGGAGAAATTTCACTTATTTCAAGGCAAAATTCAAAAATTCCTTTTATTTTTGGGCAAAAAGACAGAAATTCCGTTTATTTTTGGGTAAAATGCAGAAATTTCACTTATTTTGAGGAAAAAAGGCAGAAATTACTCTTCTTTTGGGGCTAAAATGAAGAAATTTCTCTTTTTTGTGGCAAAATGGCAGAAATTTTTCTTATTTTGGGCAAAATTGCAGAAATTTCACTTATTTCAGGGAAAGAAGGCAGGAATTTCTCTCATTTTGGGGCAAAAAGGCAGAAATTTCTTTTATTTTGGTACAAAATTGCTGAAATTTTCTTTATTTCGTGGCAAAAATGCAGAAATTCCCCTTATTTTGTGGCAAAAAGGGAAAAATTTCCCTTATTTTGGGGCAAAATTGCAGAAATTTCACTTATTTCAAGGCAAAATTCCAAAATTCCTTTTATTTTGGGGCAAAAAGACAGAAATTCCGTTTATTTTTGGGTAAAAAGGCAGAAATTTCACTTATTTTGAGGTAAAAAGGCAGAAATTACTCTTATTTTGGGGCTAAAATGAAGAAATTTCTCTTTTTTGTGGCAAAATTGCAGAAATTTTTCTTATTTTGGGAAAATTGCAGAAATTTCACTTATTTCAGGGAAAGAAGGCAGGAATTTCTCTCATTTTGGGGCAAAAAGGCAGAAATTTCTTTTATTTTGGTACAAAATTGCAGAAATTTTCTTTATTTTGTGGCAAAAATGCAGAAATTCCCCTTATTTTGTGGCAAAAAGGGAAAAATTTCCCTTATTTTGGGGCAAAATTGCAGAAATTTCACTTATTTCAAGGCAAAATTCAAAAATTCCTTTTATTTTGGGGCAAAAAGACAGAAATTCCGTTTATTTTTGGGTAAAAAGGCAGAAATTTCACTTATTTTGAGGTAAAAAGGCAGAAATTACTCTTATTTTGGGGCTAAAATGAAGAAATTTCCCTTTTTTGTGGCAAAATTGCAGAAATTTTTCTTATTTTGGGCAAAATTGCAGAAATTTCACTTATTTCAGGGAAAGAAGGCAGGAATTTCTCTCATTTTGGGGCAAAAAGGCAGAAATTTCTTTTATTTTGGTACAAAATTCCAAAAATTTTCTTTATTTTGGGGCAAAAATGGAGAAATTCTCCTTATTTTGTGGCAAAAAGGCAGAAATTTCCCTTATTTTGGGGCAAAATTGCAGAAATTCCCTTTATTTTGGTGCAATAAGGCAGAAATTCCCCATATTTTGAAGCAAAATTCCATAAATTACCCTAATTTTGAGGGAAAATGCAGAAATTCACATTATTTTGGGAAAAAGAAAGAAATTCTCCTTATTTCACGGCAAAAAGTCAGAAATTCCCCTTATTTTGGGGCAAAATTGCAGAAATTCTTCTTATTTTGTGGCAAAATTGCAGAAATTTTTCTTATTTTGGGCAAAATTGCAGAAATTTCACTTATTTCAGGGAAAGAAGGCAGGAATTTCTCTTATTTTGGGGCAAAAAGGCAGAAATTTCTTTTATTTAGGTACAAAATTGCAGAAATTTTCTTTATTTTGAGGCAAAAATGCAGAAATTCCCCATATTTTGGGGCAGAAAGGCAGAGATTCCTCTTATTATGAGGTAAAAAGGCTGAAATTCCTTATATTTTGGGGCAAAAACACAGAAATTCCCCTTATTTTGTGGCAAAAAGGCAGAAATTTCCTTTATTTTTGGGCAAAATTGCAGAAATTTCCCTTATTTTCGGGCAAAATTTTAGAAATTTCTTTTATTTTAGTACAGAATTGCAGAAATTTTTCTTATTTTGTGGCAAAAAGGCAAAAATACCCCTTATTTTGAGGGAAAATGCTGAAATTCCCCATATTTTGGGGCAAAAAGGCAGAAATTCCCTACATTTTGGGGCAAAAAGGCACAAATTTCCCTTATTTTCGGGCAAAATTGCAGAAATTTCATTTATTTCAGGGCAAAAAGTCAGAAATTCCTTTTATTTTAGGGCAAAATGCAGAAATTCCCTTTATTTTGTGGCAAAAAGGCAGAAATTCCTGTTAATTGGGGCAGAAAAGCAGAAACTTTCTTATTTGGGGGCAATAATGCAGAAATTCCCCATATTTTGTGGCAAATAGGCATAAATTCCCCTTATTTTGAGGTAAAAAAGATGAAATTCCCCTTATTTTAGGGCAAAAAGGCAAAAATTTCCTTTACTTTGTGACAAAATGGCAGAAATTCTTGTTAATTGGGGCAGAAAAGCAGAAATTTTCCTTATTTGAAGGCAATAAGGCAGTAATTCCCCATATTTTGTGGCAAAAAGGCAGAAATTCCCCTCATTTGGAGGTAAAATTCTGAAATTCCCCTTATTTTGGGCAAAAAGTCAGAAATTTGCCTTATTTTGGGGCAAAAAGAAGATATTCCCCTAATTTTGGGGCCAAAAATAGAAATTCCCTTTATTTTGGGGTAAAATTGCAGAAATTTCAAATATTTCAGGGCAAAAAGGCAAAAATTCCACTTAATTTCGGGTTATAAGGCAGAAATTTTCTGTATTTTGGAGCAAAATCTCAGAAATTCCCCTTATATTGGTGCAAAAATGCAGAAATTCCCTTTATTTTGGTGCAATAAGGCAGAAATTCCCCGTATTTTGAAGCAAAATTGCACTAATTCCCCTAATTTTGAGGGAAAATGCAGAAATTCACATTATTTTGGGGCAAAAAGACAGAAATTCTCCTTGTTTCACGGCAAAAAGTCAGAAATTCCCCTTATTTTGGGGCAAAATTGCAAAAATTTCCCTTATTTTGTGGCAAAATTGCAGAAATTTTTCTTATTTTGGGCAAAATTGCAGAAATTTCACTTATTTCAGGGAAAGAAGGTAGGAATTTCTCTTATTTTGGGGCAAAAAGGCAGAAATTTCTTTTATTTTGGTACAAAATTGCAAAAATTTTCTTTATTTTGAGGCAAAAATGCAGAAATTCCCCATATTTTGGGGCAAAAAAGCAGAGATTCCCCTTATTATGAGGTAAAAAGGCTGAAATTCCTTTTATTTTGGGGCAAAAAGACAGAAATCCCCCTTATTTTGTGGCAAAAAGGCAGAAATTTCCCTTATTTTGGGGCAAAATTGCAGAAATTTCCCTTATTTTGGGGCAAAATTTTAGAAATTTCTTTTATTTTGGTACAGAATTGCAGAAATTTTTCTTCTTTTGTGACAAAAAGGCAGAAATTCCCCATATTTTGGTGCAAAATGCTGAAATTCCCCTTATTTTGAGGTAAAATGCTTAAATTCCCCATATTTTGGAACAAAAATGCAGAAATTCCCTACATTTTGAGGCAAAACGGCACAAATTTCCCTTATTTTCAGGCAAAATTGCAGAAATTTCATTTATTTCAGGGCAAAAAGTCAGAAATTCCTTTTATTTTGGGGCAAAAAGCAGAAATTTCTTTTATTTTGGTACAAAGTTGAAGAAATTTTTCTTATTTTGGAACAAAAAGGCAGAAATTCCCCATATTTTGGGGCAAAAGAAAGAAATTCCCCTTATTTTGAGGTAAAAAGGCTGAAATGCCCCTTGTTTTGGGGCAAAAAGGCAGAAATTCCCTTTATTTTCTGGCAAAAAGGCAGAAATTCCCATTTATTGGGGCAGAAAAGCAGAAACTTTCCTTATTTGGGGGCAATAATGCAGAGATTCCCCATATTTTGTGGCAAAAAGTCAGAAATTCCCGTTATTTGAAGGTAAAATGCTGAAATTCCCCTTATTTTGGGCAAAAGGCAGAAATTCCCATTATTTTGGGGCAAAATTGCAGAAATTTCACTTATTTTAGGGCAAAAAGTCAGAAATTTGCCTTATTTTGGGGCAAAAAGCAGAAATTTCCCTAATTTTGGGGCCAAAAACAGAAATTCCGCTTATTTTGGGGTAAAATTGCAGAAATTTCAAATATTTCAGTGCAAAAAGGCAGAATTTCCGCTTCATTTTAGACAATAAGGCACAAATTTTCCGTATTTTGGAGCAAAATCTCAGAAATTCCCCTTATAATGGTGCAAAAATGCAGAAATTCCCTTTATTTTGGTGTAATAAGGCAGAAATTCCCCGTGTTTTGAAGCAAAATTGCAAATTCATCTAATTTTGAGAGAAAATGCAGAAATTCAAATTATTTTGGGGCAAAAAGACAGAAATTCTCCTTATTTCAGGGCATAACGTCAGAAATTCCCCTTATTTTGGGGCAAAATTGCAGAAATTTTTCTTATTTTGGGCAAAATTGCAGAAATTTCACTTATTTAAGGGAAAGAAGGCAGGAATTTCTCTTATTTTGGGGCAAAAGAGCAGAAATTTCTTTTATTTTGGTACAAAATTGCAGATATTTTCTTTATTTTGGGGCAAAAATGAAGAAATTCCCCTTATTTTGTGGCAAAAAGGCAGAAATTTCCCTTATTTTGGGGCAAAATTGCAGAAATTTCACTTATTTCAAGGCAAAATTCAAAAATTCCTTTTATTTTGGGGCAAAAAAAGAAAAATTCCGTTTATTTTTGGGTAAAAAGGCACGAATTTCACTTATTTTGAGGTAAAAAGGCAGAAATTACTCTTACTTTGGGGCTAAAATGAAGAAATTTCCCTTTTTTGTGGAAAAATTGCAGAAATTTTTCTTATTTTGGGCAAAATTGCAGAAATTTCACTTATTTCAGGGAAAGAAGGCAGGAATTTCTCTCATTTTGGGGCAAAAAGGCAGAAATTTCTTTTATTTTGGTACAAAATTGCAGAGATTTTTTTATTTTGGGGCAAAAATGAAGAAATTCCCCCTTATTTTGTGGCAAAAAGGCAGAAATTTCCCTTATTTTGGGGCAAAATTGCAGAAATTCCCTTTATTTTGGTGCAATAAGGCAGAAATTCCCCATATTTTGAAGCAAAATTGCACAAATTCCCCTAATTTTGAGGGAAAATGCAGAAATTCACATTATTTTTGGGCAAAAAGACAGAAATTCTCCTTATTTCATGGCAAAAAGTAAGAAATTCCTCTTATTTTTGGGCAAAATTGCAGAAATTTCCTTTATTTTGTGGCAAAATTGCAGAAATTTTTCTTATTTTGGGCAAAATTGCAGAAATTTCACTTATTTCATCGAAAGAAGGCAGGAATTTCTCTTATTTTGGGGCAAATAGGTAGAAATTTCTTTTATTTTGGTACAAAATTGCAGAAATTTTCTTTATTTTGGGGCAAAAATGCAAAAATTCCCCTTATTTTGTGGCAAAAAGGCAGAAATTTCCCTTATTTTGAGGCAAAATTTCAGAAATTCCTTTTATTTTGGTGCAATAAGGCAGAAATTCCCAATATTTTGAAGCAAAATTGCACAAATTCCCCTAATTTTGAGGGAAAATGCAGAAGTTCACATTATTTTGGGGCAAAAAGGCAGAAATTCTCCTTATTTCACGGCAAAAAGTCAGAAATTCCCCTTATTTTGGGCAAAGTTGCAGAAATTTCCCTTATTTTGTGGCAAAATTGCAGAAATTTTTCTTATTTTGGGCAAAATTGCAGAAATTTCACTTATTTCAGGGAAAGAAGGTAGGAATTTCTCTTATTTTGGGGCAAAAAGGCAGAAATTTCTTTTATTTTGGTACAAAATTGCAAAAATTTTCTTTATTTTGAGGCAAAAATGCAGAAATTCCCCATATTTTGGGGCAAAAAAGCAGAGATTCCCCTTATTATGAGGTAAAAAGGCTGAAATTCCTTTTATTTTGGGGCAAAAAGACAGAAATCCCCCTTATTTTGTGGCAAAAAGGCAGAAATTTCCCTTATTTTGGGGCAAAATTGCAGAAATTTCCCTTATTTTGGGGCAAAATTTTAGAAATTTCTTTTATTTTGGTACAGAATTGCAGAAATTTTTCTTCTTTTGTGACAAAAAGGCAGAAATTCCCCATATTTTGGTGCAAAATGCTGAAATTCCCCTTATTTTGAGGTAAAATGCTTAAATTCCCCATATTTTGGAACAAAAATGCAGAAATTCCCTACATTTTGAGGCAAAACGGCACAAATTTCCCTTATTTTCAGGCAAAATTGCAGAAATTTCATTTATTTCAGGGCAAAAAGTCAGAAATTCCTTTTATTTTGGGGCAAAAAGCAGAAATTTCTTTTATTTTGGTACAAAGTTGAAGAAATTTTTCTTATTTTGGAACAAAAAGGCAGAAATTCCCCATATTTTTGGGCAAAAGGCAGAAATTCCCCTTATTTTGAGGTAAAAAGGCTGAAATGCCCCTTGTTTTGGGGCAAAAAGGCAGAAATTCACTTTATTTTCTGGCAAAAAGGCAGAAATTCCTGTTAATTGGGGCAGAAAAGAAGAAACTTTCCTTATTTGGGGGCAATAATGCAGAAATTCCCCATATTTTGTGGCAAATAGGCATAAATTCCCCTTATTTTGAGGTAAAAAGGATGAAATTCCCCTTATTTTAGGGCAAAAAGTCAAAAATTTCCTTTACTTTGTGGCAAAAGGGCAGAAATTCTTGTTAATTGGGGCAGAAAAGCAGAAATTTTCCTTATTTGAAGGCAATAAGGCAGTAATTCCCCATATTTTGTGGCAAAAAGGCAGAAATTCCCCTCATTTGGAGGTAAAATGCTGAAATTCCCCTTATTTTGGGCAAAAAGGCAGAAATTCGCTTATTTTTGGACAAAATTGCAGAAATTTCACTTATTTCAAGGCAAAAAGTCAGAAATTTGCCTTATTTTGGGGCAAAAAGAAGATATTCCCCTAATTTTGGGGCCAAAAATAGAAATTCCCCTTATTTTGGGGTAAAATTGCAGAAATTTCAAATATTTCAGGGCAAAAAGGCAGAAATTCCACTTAATTTCGGGCAATAAGGCAGAAATTTTCTGTATTTTGGAGCAAAATCTCAGAAATTCCCCTTATATTGGTGCAAAAATGCAGAAATTCCCTTTATTTTGGTGCAATAAGGCAGAAATTCCCCGTATTTTGAAGCAAAATTGCACTAATTCCCCTAATTTTGAGGGAAAATGCAGAAATTCACATTATTTTGGGGCAAAAAGACAGAAATTCTCCTTGTTTCACGGCAAAAAGTCAGAAATTCCCCTTATTTTGGGGCAAAATTGCAAAAATTTCCCTTATTTTGTGGCAAAATTGCAGAAATTTTTCTTATTTTGGGCAAAATTGCAGAAATTTCACTTATTTCAGGGAAAGAAGGTAGGAATTTCTCTTATTTTGGGGCAAAAAGGCAGAAATTTCTTTTATTTTGGTACAAAATTGCAAAAATTTTCTTTATTTTGAGGCAAAAATGCAGAAATTCCCCATATTTTGGGGCAAAAAAGCAGAGATTCCCCTTATTATGAGGTAAAAAGGCTGAAATTCCTTTTATTTTGGGGCAAAAAGACAGAAATCCCCCTTATTTTGTGGCAAAAAGGCAGAAATTTCCCTTATTTTGGGGCAAAATTGCAGAAATTTCCCTTATTTTGGGGCAAAATTTTAGAAATTTCTTTTATTTTGGTACAGAATTGCAGAAATTTTTCTTCTTTTGTGACAAAAAGGCAGAAATTCCCCATATTTTGGTGCAAAATGCTGAAATTCCCCTTATTTTGAGGTAAAATGCTTAAATTCCCCATATTTTGGAACAAAAATGCAGAAATTCCCTACATTTTGAGGCAAAACGGCACAAATTTCCCTTATTTTCAGGCAAAATTGCAGAAATTTCATTTATTTCAGGGCAAAAAGTCAGAAATTCCTTTTATTTTGGGGCAAAAAGCAGAAATTTCTTTTATTTTGGTACAAAGTTGAAGAAATTTTTCTTATTTTGGAACAAAAAGGCAGAAATTCCCCATATTTTTGGGCAAAAGGCAGAAATTCCCCTTATTTTGAGGTAAAAAGGCTGAAATGCCCCTTGTTTTGGGGCAAAAAGGCAGAAATTCACTTTATTTTCTGGCAAAAAGGCAGAAATTCCTGTTAATTGGGGCAGAAAAGAAGAAACTTTCCTTATTTGGGGGCAATAATGCAGAAATTCCCCATATTTTGTGGCAAATAGGCATAAATTCCCCTTATTTTGAGGTAAAAAGGATGAAATTCCCCTTATTTTAGGGCAAAAAGTCAAAAATTTCCTTTACTTTGTGGCAAAAGGGCAGAAATTCTTGTTAATTGGGGCAGAAAAGCAGAAATTTTCCTTATTTGAAGGCAATAAGGCAGTAATTCCCCATATTTTGTGGCAAAAAGGCAGAAATTCCCCTCATTTGGAGGTAAAATGCTGAAATTCCCCTTATTTTGGGCAAAAAGGCAGAAATTCGCTTATTTTTGGACAAAATTGCAGAAATTTCACTTATTTCAAGGCAAAAAGTCAGAAATTTGCCTTATTTTGGGGCAAAAAGAAGATATTCCCCTAATTTTGGGGCCAAAAATTGAAATTCCTTTTATTTTGGGGTAAAATTGCAGAAATTTCAAATATTTCAGGGCAAAAAGGCAGAAATTCCACTTAATTTCGGGCAATAAGGCAGAAATTTTCTGTATTTTGGAGCAAAATCTCAGAAATTCCCCTTATATTGGTGCAAAAATGCAGAAATTCCCTTTATTTTGGTGCAATAAGGCAGAAATTCCCCGTATTTTGAAGCAAAATTGCACTAATTCCCCTAATTTTGAGGGAAAATGCAGAAATTCACATTATTTTGGGGCAAAAAGACAGAAATTCTCCTTGTTTCACGGCAAAAAGTCAGAAATTCCCCTTATTTTGGGGCAAAATTGCAAAAATTTCCCTTATTTTGTGGCAAAATTGCAGAAATTTTTCTTATTTTGGGCAAAATTGCAGAAATTTCACTTATTTCAGGGAAAGAAGGTAGGAATTTCTCTTATTTTGGGGCAAAAAGGCAGAAATTTCTTTTATTTTGGTACAAAATTGCAAAAATTTTCTTTATTTTGAGGCAAAAATGCAGAAATTCCCCATATTTTGGGGCAAAAAAGCAGAGATTCCCCTTATTATGAGGTAAAAAGGCTGAAATTCCTTTTATTTTGGGGCAAAAAGACAGAAATCCCCCTTATTTTGTGGCAAAAAGGCAGAAATTTCCCTTATTTTGGGGCAAAATTGCAGAAATTTCCCTTATTTTGGGGCAAAATTTTAGAAATTTCTTTTATTTTGGTACAGAATTGCAGAAATTTTTCTTCTTTTGTGACAAAAAGGCAGAAATTCCCCATATTTTGGTGCAAAATGCTGAAATTCCCCTTATTTTGAGGTAAAATGCTTAAATTCCCCATATTTTGGAACAAAAATGCAGAAATTCCCTACATTTTGAGGCAAAACGGCACAAATTTCCCTTATTTTCAGGCAAAATTGCAGAAATTTCATTTATTTCAGGGCAAAAAGTCAGAAATTCCTTTTATTTTGGGGCAAAAAGCAGAAATTTCTTTTATTTTGGTACAAAGTTGAAGAAATTTTTCTTATTTTGGAACAAAAAGGCAGAAATTCCCCATATTTTTGGGCAAAAGGCAGAAATTCCCCTTATTTTGAGGTAAAAAGGCTGAAATGCCCCTTGTTTTGGGGCAAAAAGGCAGAAATTCACTTTATTTTCTGGCAAAAAGGCAGAAATTCCTGTTAATTCGGGCAGAAAAGAAGAAACTTTCCTTATTTGGGGGCAATAATGCAGAAATTCCCCATATTTTGTGGCAAATAGGCATAAATTCCCCTTATTTTGAGGTAAAAAGGATGAAATTCCCCTTATTTTAGGGCAAAAAGTCAAAAATTTCCTTTACTTTGTGGCAAAAGGGCAGAAATTCTTGTTAATTGGGGCAGAAAAGCAGAAATTTTCCTTATTTGAAGGCAATAAGGCAGTAATTCCCCATATTTTGTGGCAAAAAGGCAGAAATTCCCCTCATTTGGAGGTAAAATGCTGAAATTCCCCTTATTTTGGGCAAAAAGGCAGAAATTCGCTTATTTTTGGACAAAATTGCAGAAATTTCACTTATTTCAAGGCAAAAAGTCAGAAATTTGCCTTATTTTGGGGCAAAAAGCAAAAATTCACTGAATTTTGGGGCCAAAAATTGAAATTCCTTTTATTTTGGGGTAAAATTGCAGAAATTTCAAATATTTCAGGGCAAAAAGGCAGAAATTCCACTTAATTTCGGGCAATAAGGCAGAAATTTTCTGTATTTTGGAGCAAAATCTCAGAAATTCCCCTTATATTGGTGCAAAAATGCAGAAATTCCCTTTATTTTGGTGCAATAAGGCAGAAATTCCCCGTATTTTGAAGAAAAATTGCACTAATTCCCCTAATTTTGAGGGAAAATGCAGAAATTCACATTATTTTGGGGCAAAAAGACAGAAATTCTCCTTATTTCACGGTAAAAAGTCAGAAATTCCCCTTATTTTGGGGCAAAATTGCAAAATTTTCCCTTATTTTGTGGCAAAATTGCAGAAATTTTTCTTATTTTGGGCAAAATTGCAGAAATTTCACTTATTTCAGGGAAAGAAGGCAAGAATTTCTCTTATTTTGGGGCAAAAAGGCAGAAATTTCTTTTATTTTGGTACAAAATTGCAAAAATTTTCTTTATTTTGAGGCAAAAATGCAGAAATTCCCCATATTTGGGGGCAAAAAAGCAGAGATTCCCCTTATTATGAGGTAAAAAGGCTGAAATTCCTTTTATTTTGGGGCAAAAAGACAGAAATCCCCCTTATTTTGTGGCAAAAAGGCAGAAATTTCCCTTATTTTGGGGCAAAATTGCAGAAATTTCCCTTATTTTGGGGCAAAATTTTAGAAATTTCTTTTATTTTGGTACAGAATTGCAGAAATTTTTCTTCTTTTGTGACAAAAAGGCAGAAATTCCCCATATTTTGGTGCAAAATGCTGAAATTCCCCTTATTTTGAGGTAAAATGCTTAAATTCCCCATATTTTGGAACAAAAATGCAGAAATTCGCTACATTTTGAGGCAAAAAGGCACAAATTTCCCTTATTTTCAGGCAAAATTGCAGAAATTTCATTTATTTCAGGGCAAAAAGTCAGAAATTCCTTTTATTTTTGGGCAAAAAGCAGAAATTTCTTTTATTTTGGTACAAAGTTGAAGAAATTTTTCTTATTTTGGAACAAAAAGGCAGAAATTCCCCATATTTTGGGGCAAAAGAAAGAAATTCCCCTTATTTTGAGGTAAAAAGGCTGAAATGCCCCTTGTTTTGGGGCAAAAAGGCAGAAATTCCCTTTATTTTCTGGCAAAAAGGCAGAAATTCCCATTTATTGGGGCAGAAAAGAAGAAACTTTCCTTATTTGGGGGCAATAATGCAGAGATTCCCCATATTTTGTGGCAAAAAGTCAGAAATTCCCGTTATTTGAAGGTAAAATGCTGAAATTCCCCTTATTTTGGGCAAAAGGCAGAAATTCCCATTATTTTGGGGCAAAATTGCAGAAATTTCACTTATTTTAGGGCAAAAAGTCAGAAATTTGCCTTATTTTGGGGCAAAAAGCAGAAATTTCCCTAATTTTGGGGCCAAAAACAGAAATTCCGCTTATTTTGGGGTAAAATTGCAGAAATTTCAAATATTTCAGTGCAAAAAGGCAGAATTTCCGCTTCATTTTAGACAATAAGGCACAAATTTTCCGTATTTTGGAGCAAAATCTCAGAAATTCCCCTTATAATGGTGCAAAAATGCAGAAATTCCCTTTATTTTGGTGTAATAAGGCAGAAATTCCCCGTGTTTTGAAGCAAAATTGCAAATTCATCTAATTTTGAGAGAAAATGCAGAAATTCAAATTATTTTGGGGCAAAAAGACAGAAATTCTCCTTATTTCAGGGCATAACGTCAGAAATTCCCCTTATTTTGGGGCAAAATTGCAGAAATTTTTCTTATTTTGGGCAAAATTGCAGAAATTTCACTTATTTAAGGGAAAGAAGGCAGGAATTTCTCTTATTTTGGGGCAAAAGAGCAGAAATTTCTTTTATTTTGGTACAAAATTGCAGATATTTTCTTTATTTTGGGGCAAAAATGAAGAAATTCCCCTTATTTTGTGGCAAAAAGGCAGAAATTTCCCTTATTTTGGGGCAAAATTGCAGAAATTTCACTTATTTCAAGGCAAAATTCAAAAATTCCTTTTATTTTGGGGCAAAAAAAGAAAAATTCCGTTTATTTTTGGGTAAAAAGGCACGAATTTCACTTATTTTGAGGTAAAAAGGCAGAAATTACTCTTACTTTGGGGCTAAAATGAAGAAATTTCCCTTTTTTGTGGAAAAATTGCAGAAATTTTTCTTATTTTGGGCAAAATTGCAGAAATTTCACTTATTTCAGGGAAAGAAGGCAGGAATTTCTCTCATTTTGGGGCAAAAAGGCAGAAATTTCTTTTATTTTGGTACAAAATTGCAGAGATTTTTTTATTTTGGGGCAAAAATGAAGAAATTCCCCCTTATTTTATGGCAAAAAGGCAGAAATTTCCCTTATTTTGGGGCAAAATTGCAGAAATTCCCTTTATTTTGGTGCAATAAGGCAGAAATTCCCCGTATTTTGAAGCAAAATTGCACAAATTCCCCTAATTTTGAGGGAAAATGCAGAAATTCACATTATTTTTGGGCAAAAAGACAGAAATTCTCCTTATTTCAGGGCAAAAAGTAAGAAATTCCCCTTATTTTTGGGCAAAATTGCAGAAATTTCCTTTATTTTGTGGCAAAATTGCAGAAATTTTTCTTATTTTGGGCAAAATTGCAGAAATTTCACTTATTTCATCGAAAGAAGGCAGGAATTTCTCTTATTTTGGGGCAAATAGGCAGAAATTTCTTTTATTTTGGTACAAAATTGCAGAAATTTTCTTTATTTTGGGGCAAAAATGCAAAAATTCCCCTTATTTTGTGGCAAAAAGGCAGAAATTTCCCTTATTTTGAGGCAAAATTTCAGAAATTCCTTTTATTTTGGTGCAATAAGGCAGAAATTCCCAATATTTTGAAGCAAAATTGCACAAATTCCCCTAATTTTGAGGGAAAATGCAGAAGTTCACATTATTTTGGGGCAAAAAGGCAGAAATTCTCCTTATTTCACGGCAAAATGTCAGAAATTCCCCTTATTTTGGGCAAAGTTGCATAAATTTCCCTTATTTTGTGGCAAAATTGCAGAAATTTTTCTTATTTTGGGCAAAATTGCAGAAATTTCACTTATTTCAGGGAAAGAAGGCAGGAATTTCTCTTATTTTGGGGCAAAAAGGCAGAAATTTCTTATATTTTGGTACAAAATTGCAGAAATTTTCTATATTTTGGGACAAAAATGCAGAAATTCCCCTTATTTTGTGGCAAAATGGCAGAAATTTCCCTTATTTTGGGGCAAAATTGCAGAAATTTTTCTTATTTTGTGGCAAAATTGCAGAAATTTTTCTTATTTTGGGCAAAATTGCAGAAATTTCACTTATTTCAGGGAAAGAAGGCAGGAATTTCTTTTATTTTGGGGCAAAAAGGCAGAAATTTCTTATATTTTGGTACAAAATTGCAGAAATTTTCTATATTTTGGGACAAAAATGCAGAAATTCCCCTTATTCTGTGGCAAAAAGGCAGAAATTTCCCCTTATTTTGGGGCAAAATTGCAGAAATTTCACTTATTTCAAGGCAAAATTCCAAAAGTCCTTTTGTTTTGGGGCAATAAGACAGAAATTCAGTTTATTTTTGGGTTAAAAAGCAGAAATTTCACTTAATTTGAGGTAAAAAGGCAGAAATTACTTTTATTTTGGGGCTAAAATGAAGAAATTTCCCTTTTTTGTGGCAAAAGGTATACATTCCCCTTATTTTCAGGCAAAAAAGCAGAAATTCCCCGTATTTTAAAGCAAAATTGCAGAAATTCCCCTAATTGTGAGGCAAAACGGCAGAAATTCCCTATATGTTGGGGCAAAAAGACAGAAATTCTCCTTATTTTGTGGCAAAACTCAGAAATTCCACTTATTTTGGGGCAAAATTCCAGAAATTTCCCTTATTTTAGGGCAAAAAAGCAGAAATTCCTAATATATTGTGGCAAAAATGCAGAAATTCCCCTTATTTTGAGGTAAAAAGGCTGAAATTCCTCTTATTTGGGGGCAAAAAGGAAGAATTTTTCTTTATTTTGGGGCAAAGTTGCAGAAATTTCACTTATTTCAGGGTAATAAGTCAGAAATTTTCCTTATTTTGCGGCAAAAAAAACAGAAATTTCTTTTGTTTTGGGGTAAAAAAGACAGAAATTCCACTTATTTAGAGGCAAAAGGCAGAAGTTCCTCTTAATTTTGCGCAAAAATGAAGAAATTTTCCTTTTTTATGGCAAAAAAATATGCATTCCCCTTATTTTCGGGCAAAAAGGCAGAAATTCCCCTTATTTTGAAGCAAAATTGCAGAAATTCCCCTAATTTTGCGGTAAAAGTCAGACATTCCCTTTATTTTGGGGCAAAAATCAGAAATTCCCCTTATTTTGGGGAAAAATTCCAGAAATTTCCTTTAATTTGGGGCAAAATTGCAGAAGTTTACCTTATTTTGGTGCAAAATTGCAGAAATTTCTGATATTTGGGGCAAAATTGCAGAAATTTCACTTATTTTCAGGTAAAAAGGCTGAAATTTCCTTTATTTTTGGGCAAAAAGTGAGAAATTCCCCTTATTTTGGGGCAAAATTGCAGAAATATTTCTTATTTTGGGGCAAAAAGGCAGAAACTCCTTATATTTTGGGGCAAAAAGGAAGAAATTCCCCTTATTTTGGGATAAATTTGCAGAAATTTCCCTTATTTGGAAGCAAAAAGGCAGAAAATCCTTTTAATTTCGGGCAAAAAGGCAGAAATTCCCCGTATTTTCGAGCAAAATTGCAGAATTTCCCCTAATATCGGGGCAAAAATGCAGAAATTCCCTTTATTTGGGGCAAAAGCAGAAGTTCCCCTTATTTCTGGGAAAAAAGTCAGAAATTTCTTGTATTTTGAAGCAAAATTGCAGAAACTCCCCTAATTTTGGGGCAAAAAGGCAGAAATTCCCTTTATTTCCGGGCAAAAATACAGAAATTCTCCTTATTTCGCGGCAAAAAGTCAAAAATTCCCCTTATTTTGGGGCAAAATTGAAGAACTTTCCCTTATTTTGGGGCAAAATTGCAGAAATTTCCCTTATTTTGGGGCAAAATTTTAGAAATTTCTTTTATTTTGGTACATAATTGCAGAAATTTTTCTTATATTGTGGTAAAAAAGCTAAAATTCCCCATATTTTGGTGCAAAAATGCTGAAATTCCCCTTATTTTGAGGTAAAATGCTGAAATTCCCCTTATTTTGGGGCAAAAAGGCCGAAATTTCCCTCATTTTCGGGCAAAAAGGCACAAATTTTCCATATATTCGGGCAAAATTGCAGAAATTTCATTTATTTCAGGGCAAAAAGTCAGAAATTCCATTTATTTTGGGACAAAAAACAGAAATTTCTTTTATTTTGGTACAAAGTAGAAGAAATTTTTCTTATTTTGGAACAAAAAGGCAGAAATTCATCATATTTTGGGGTAAAAGGCAGAAATTCCCCTTATTTTGAGGTAAAAAGGATGAAATTCCTCTTATTTTAGGGCAAAAAGGCAAAAATTTCCTTTACTTTGTGGCAAAAAGGCAGAAATTCTTGTTAATTGGGGCAGAAAAGCAGAAATTTTCCTTATTTGAAGGCAATAAGGCAGTAATTCCCCATATTTTGTGGCAAAAAGGCAGAAATTCCCCTCATTTGGAGGTAAAATGCTGAAATTCCCCTTATTTTGGGCAAAAAGGCAGAAATTCCCCTTATTTTTGGACAAAATTGCAGAAATTTCACTTATTTCAGGGCAAAAAGTAAGAAATTTGCATTATTTTGGGGCAAAAAGCAAAAATTCACTGAATTTTGGGGCCAAAAATTGAAATTCCTTTTATTTTGGGGTAAAATTGCAGAAATTTCAAATATTTCAGGGCAAAAAGGCAGAAATTCCACTTAATTTCGGGCAATAAGGCAGAAATTTTCTGTATTTTGGAGCAAAATCTCAGAAATTCCCCTTATATTGGTGCAAAAATTCAGAAATTCCCTTTATTTTGGTGCAATAAGGCAGAAATTCCCTGTATTTTGAAGCAAAATTGCAATAATTCCCCTAATTTTGAGGGAAAATGGAGAAATTCACATTATTTTGGGGCAAAAAGACAGAAATTCTCCTTATTACAAAGCAAAAAGTCAGAAATTCCCCTTATTTTGGGGCAAAATTGCATAAATTTCCCTTATTTTGTGGCAAAATTGCAGAAATTTTTCTTATTTTGGGCAAAATTGCAGAAATTTCACTTATTTCAGGGAAAGAAGGCAGGAATTTCTCTTATTTGGGGCAAAAAGGCAGAAATTTCTTTTATTTTGGTACAAAATTTCAAAAATTTTCTTTATTTTGAGGCAAAAATGCAGAAATTCCCCATATTTTGGGGCAAAAAGGCAGAAATTTCCCTTATTTTGGGGCAAAATTGCAGAAATTTTCTTTATTTTGAGGCAAAAATGCAGAAATTCCCCATATTTTGGGGCAAAAAGGCAGAGATTCCCTTTATTATGAGGTAAAAAGGCTGAAATTCCTTTTATTTTGGGGCAAAAGGACAGAAATTCCCCTTATTTTGTGGCAAAAAGGCAGAAATTTCCCTTATTTTGGGGCAAAATTGCAGAAATTTCCCTTATTTTGTTGCAAAATTGCAGAAATTTTTCTTATTTTGGGCAAAATTGCAGAAATTTCACTTATTTCAGGGAAAGAAGGCAGGAATTTCTCTTATTTTGGGGCAAAAAGGCAGAAATTTCTTATATTTTGGTACAAAATTGCAGAAATTTTCTATATTTTGGGACAAAAATGCAGAAATTCCCCTTATTTTGTGGCAAAATGGCAGAAATTTCCCTTATTTTGGGGCAAAATTGCAGAAATTTTCTTTATTTTGTGGCAAAATTGCAGAAATTTTTCTTATTTTGGTCAAAATTGCAGAAATTTCACTTATTTCAGGGAAAGAAGGCAGGAATTTCTCTCATTTTGGGGCAAAAAGGCAGAAATTTCTTATATTTTGGTACAAAATTGCAGAAATTTTCTATATTTTGGGACAAAAATGCAAAATTCCCCTTATATTGTGGCAAAAAGGCAGAAATTTCCCTTATTTTGGGGCAAAATTGCAGAAATTTTTCTTATTTTGGGCAAAATTGCAGAAATTTCACTTATTTCAGGGAAAGAAGGCAGGAATTTCTCTTATTTTGGGGCAAAAAGGCAGAAATTTCTTATATTTTGGTACAAAATTGCAGAAATTTTCTATGTTTTGGGACAAAATTGCAGAAATTCCCCTTATTTTGTGGCAAAAAGGCAGAAATTTCCCTTATTTTGGGGCAAAAATGCAGAAATTTCACTTATTTCAAGGCAAAATTCCAAAAGTCCTTTTGTTTTGGGGCAAAACGACAGAAATTCAGTTTATTTTTGGGTTAAAAAGCAGAAATTTCACTTAATTTGAGGTAAAAAGGCAGAAATTACTATTATTTTGGGGCTAAAATGAAGAAATTTCCCTTTTTTGTGGCAAAAGGTATACATTCCCCTTATTTTCAGGCAAAAAAGAAGAAATTCCCCGTATTTTGAAGCAAAATTACAGAAATTGCCCTAATTGTGAGGCAAAACGGCAGAAATTCCCTATATGTTGGGGCAAAAAGACAGAAATTCTCCTTATTTTGTGGCAAAACTAAGAAATTCCACTTATTTTGGGGCAAAATTCCAGAAATTTCCCTTATTTTAGGGCAAAAAAGCAGAAATTCCTAATATATTGTGGCAAAAATGCAGAAATTCCCCTTATTTTGAGGTAAAAAGGCTGAAATTCCTCTTATTTGGGGGCAAAAAGGAAGAATTTTTCTTTATTCTGGGGCAAAGTTGCAGAAATTTCACTTATTTCAGGGTAATAAGTCAGAAATTTTCCTTATTTTGCGGCAAAAAAAACAGAAATTTCTTTTGTTTTGGGGTAAAAAAGACAGAAATTCCACTTATTTAGAGGCAAAAGGCAGACGTTCCTCTTAATTTTGCGCAAAAATGAAGAAATTTTCCTTTTTTATGGCAAAAAAATATGCATTCCCCTTATTTTCGGGCAAAAAGGCAGAAATTCCCCTTATTTTGAAGCAAAATTGCAGAAATTCCCCTAATTTTGGGGTAAAAGTCAGACATTCCCTTGATTTTGGGGCAAAAATCAGAAATTCCCCTTATTTTGGGGAAAAATTCCAGAAATTTCCTTTAATTTGGGGCAAAATTGCAGAAGTTTACCTTATTTTGGTGCAAAATTGCAGAAATTTCTGATATTTGGGGCAAAATTGCAGAAATTTCACTTATTTTCAGGTAAAAAGGCTGAAATTTCCTTTATTTTTGGGCAAAAAGTGAGAAATTCCCCTTATTTTGGGGCAAAATTGCAGAAATATTTCTTATTTTGGGGCAAAAAGGCAGAAACTCCTTATATTTTGGGGCAAAAAGGAAGAAATTCCCCTTATTTTGGGATAAATTTGCAGAAATTTCCCTTATTTGGAAGCAAAAAGGCAGAAAATCCTTTTAATTTCGGGCAAAAAGGCAGAAATTCCCCGTATTTTGGAGCAAAATTGCAGAATTTCCCCTAATATCGGGGCAAAAATGCAGAAATTCCCTTTATTTGGGGCAAAAGAAGAAGTTCCCCTTATTTTCGGGAAAAAAGGCAGAAATTCCTTGTATTTTGAAGCAAAATTGCAGAAACTCCCCTAATTTTGGGGCAAAAAGGCAGAAATTCCCTTTATTTTGGGGCAAAAATACAGAAATTCTCCTTATTTCGCGGCAAAAAGTCAGAAATTCCCCTTATTTTGGGGCAAAATTGAAGAACTTTCCCTTATTTTGGGGCAAAATTGCAGAAATTTCCCTTATTTTGGGGCAAAATTTTAGAAATTTCTTTTATTTTGGTACATAATTGCAGAAATTTTTCTTATATTGTGGCAAAAAGGCTAAAATTCCCCATATTTTGGTGCAAAAATGCTGAAATTCCCCTTATTTTGAGGTAAAATGCTGAAATTCCCCTTATTTTGGGGCAAAAAGGCCGAAATTTCCCTCATTTTGGGGCAAAAAGGCACAAATTTTCCTTATATTCGGGCAAAATTGCAGAAATTTCATTTATTTCAGGGCAAAAAGTCAGAAATTCCATTTATTTTGGGACAAAAAACAGAAATTTCTTTTATTTTGGTACAAAGTTGAAGAAATTTTTCTTATTTTGGAACAAAAAGGCAGAAATTCATCATATTTTGGGGTAAAAGGCAGAAATTCCCCTTATTTTGAGGTAAAAAGGATGAAATTCCTCTTATTTTAGGGCAAAAAGGCAAAAATTTCCTTTACTTTGTGGCAAAAAGGCAGAAATTCTTGTTAATTGGGGCAGAAAAGCAGAAATTTTCCTTATTTGAAGGCAATAAGGCAGTAATTCCCCATATTTGTGGCAAAAAGGCAGAAATTCCCCTCATTTGGAGGTAAAATGCTGAAATTCCCCTTATTTTGGGCAAAAAGGCAGAAATTCCCCTTATTTTTGGACAAAATTGCAGAAATTTCACATATTTCAGGGCAAAAAGTAAGAAATTTGCCTTATTTTGGGGCATAAAGCAAAAATTCCCCTAATTTTAGGGCCAAAAATTGAAATTCCCCTTATTTTGGGGTAAAATTGCAGAAATTTCCCTTATTTTGGGGCAAAATTGCAGAAATTTTCTTTATTTTGTGGCAAAATTGCAGAAATTTTTCTTATTTTGGTCAAAATTGCAGAAATTTCACTTATTTCAGGGAAAGAAGGCAGGAATTTCTCTCATTTTGGGGCAAAAAGGCAGAAATTTCTTATATTTTGGTACAAAATTGCAGAAATTTTCTATATTTTGGGACAAAAATGCAAAATTCCCCTTATATTGTGGCAAAAAGGCAGAAATTTCCCTTATTTTGGGGCAAAATTGCAGAAATTTTTCTTATTTTGGGCAAAATTGCAGAAATTTCACTTATTTCAGGGAAAGAAGGCAGGAATTTCTCTTATTTTGGGGCAAAAAGGCAGAAATTTCTTATATTTTGGTACAAAATTGCAGAAATTTTCTATGTTTTGGGACAAAATTGCAGAAATTCCCCTTATTTTGTGGCAAAAAGGCAGAAATTTCCCTTATTTTGGGGCAAAAATGCAGAAATTTCACTTATTTCAAGGCAAAATTCCAAAAGTCCTTTTGTTTTGGGGCAAAACGACAGAAATTCAGTTTATTTTTGGGTTAAAAAGCAGAAATTTCACTTAATTTGAGGTAAAAAGGCAGAAATTACTATTATTTTGGGGCTAAAATGAAGAAATTTCCCTTTTTTGTGGCAAAAGGTATACATTCCCCTTATTTTCAGGCAAAAAAGAAGAAATTCCCCGTATTTTGAAGCAAAATTACAGAAATTGCCCTAATTGTGAGGCAAAACGGCAGAAATTCCCTATATGTTGGGGCAAAAAGACAGAAATTCTCCTTATTTTGTGGCAAAACTAAGAAATTCCACTTATTTTGGGGCAAAATTCCAGAAATTTCCCTTATTTTAGGGCAAAAAAGCAGAAATTCCTAATATATTGTGGCAAAAATGCAGAAATTCCCCTTATTTTGAGGTAAAAAGGCTGAAATTCCTCTTATTTGGGGGCAAAAAGGAAGAATTTTTCTTTATTCTGGGGCAAAGTTGCAGAAATTTCACTTATTTCAGGGTAATAAGTCAGAAATTTTCCTTATTTTGCGGCAAAAAAAACAGAAATTTCTTTTGTTTTGGGGTAAAAAAGACAGAAATTCCACTTATTTAGAGGCAAAAGGCAGACGTTCCTCTTAATTTTGCGCAAAAATGAAGAAATTTTCCTTTTTTATGGCAAAAAAATATGCATTCCCCTTATTTTCGGGCAAAAAGGCAGAAATTCCCCTTATTTTGAAGCAAAATTGCAGAAATTCCCCTAATTTTGGGGTAAAAGTCAGACATTCCCTTGATTTTGGGGCAAAAATCAGAAATTCCCCTTATTTTGGGGAAAAATTCCAGAAATTTCCTTTAATTTGGGGCAAAATTGCAGAAGTTTACCTTATTTTGGTGCAAAATTGCAGAAATTTCTGATATTTGGGGCAAAATTGCAGAAATTTCACTTATTTTCAGGTAAAAAGGCTGAAATTTCCTTTATTTTTGGGCAAAAAGTGAGAAATTCCCCTTATTTTGGGGCAAAATTGCAGAAATATTTCTTATTTTGGGGCAAAAAGGCAGAAACTCCTTATATTTTGGGGCAAAAAGGAAGAAATTCCCCTTATTTTGGGATAAATTTGCAGAAATTTCCCTTATTTGGAAGCAAAAAGGCAGAAAATCCTTTTAATTTCGGGCAAAAAGGCAGAAATTCCCCGTATTTTGGAGCAAAATTGCAGAATTTCCCCTAATATCGGGGCAAAAATGCAGAAATTCCCTTTATTTGGGGCAAAAGAAGAAGTTCCCCTTATTTTCGGGAAAAAAGGCAGAAATTCCTTGTATTTTGAAGCAAAATTGCAGAAACTCCCCTAATTTTGGGGCAAAAAGGCAGAAATTCCCTTTATTTTGGGGCAAAAATACAGAAATTCTCCTTATTTCGCGGCAAAAAGTCAGAAATTCCCCTTATTTTGGGGCAAAATTGAAGAACTTTCCCTTATTTTGGGGCAAAATTGCAGAAATTTCCCTTATTTTGGGGCAAAATTTTAGAAATTTCTTTTATTTTGGTACATAATTGCAGAAATTTTTCTTATATTGTGGCAAAAAGGCTAAAATTCCCCATATTTTGGTGCAAAAATGCTGAAATTCCCCTTATTTTGAGGTAAAATGCTGAAATTCCCCTTATTTTGGGGCAAAAAGGCCGAAATTTCCCTCATTTTGGGGCAAAAAGGCACAAATTTTCCTTATATTCGGGCAAAATTGCAGAAATTTCATTTATTTCAGGGCAAAAAGTCAGAAATTCCATTTATTTTGGGACAAAAAACAGAAATTTCTTTTATTTTGGTACAAAGTTGAAGAAATTTTTCTTATTTTGGAACAAAAAGGCAGAAATTCATCATATTTTGGGGTAAAAGGCAGAAATTCCCCTTATTTTGAGGTAAAAAGGATGAAATTCCTCTTATTTTAGGGCAAAAAGGCAAAAATTTCCTTTACTTTGTGGCAAAAAGGCAGAAATTCTTGTTAATTGGGGCAGAAAAGCAGAAATTTTCCTTATTTGAAGGCAATAAGGCAGTAATTCCCCATATTTGTGGCAAAAAGGCAGAAATTCCCCTCATTTGGAGGTAAAATGCTGAAATTCCCCTTATTTTGGGCAAAAAGGCAGAAATTCCCCTTATTTTTGGACAAAATTGCAGAAATTTCACATATTTCAGGGCAAAAAGTAAGAAATTTGCCTTATTTTGGGGCATAAAGCAAAAATTCCCCTAATTTTAGGGCCAAAAATTGAAATTCCCCTTATTTTGGGGTAAAATTGCAGAAATTTCAAATATTTCAGGGCAAAAAGGCAGAAATTCCACTTAATTTCGGGCAATAAGGCAGAAATTTTCTGTATTTTGGAGCAAAATCTCAGAAATTCCCCTTATATTGGTGCAAAAATTCAGAAATTCCCTTTATTTTGGTGCAATAAGGCAGAAATTCCCCGTATTTTGAAGCAAAATTGCACTAATTCCTCTAATTTTGAGGGAAAATGCAGAAATTCACATTATTTTGGGGCAAAAAGACAGAAATTCTCCTTATTACACAGCAAAAAGTCAGAAATTCCCTTTATTTTGGGGCAAAATTGCATAAATTTCCTTTATTTTGTGGCAAAATTGCAGAAATTTTTCTTATTTTGGGCAAAATTGCAGAAATTTCACTTATTTCAGGGAAAGAAGGCAGGAATTTCTCTTATTTGGGGCAAAAAGGCAGAAATTTCTTTTATTTTGGTACAAAATTGCAAAAATTTTCTTTATTTTGAGGCAAAAATGCAGAAATTCCCCATATTTTGGGGCAAAAAGGCAGATATTCCCTTTATTATAAGGTAAAAAGGCTGAAATTCCTTTTATTTTGGGGCAAAAAGACAGAAATTCCCTTTATTTTGTGGCAAAAAGGCAGAAATTTCCCTTATTTTCGGCAAAATTGCAGAAATTTCCCTTATTTTGGGGCAAAATTTTAGAAATTTCTTTTATTTTGGTACAGAATTGCAGAAATTTTTCTTTGTTTGTGGCAAAAAGGCAGAAATTCCCCATATTTTGGTGCAAAAAGGCTGAAATTCCCCTTATTTTGAGGTAAAATGCTGAAATTCCCCATATTTTGGGGCAAAAAGGCACAAATTTCCCTTATTTTCGGGCAAAATTGCAAAAATTTCATTTATTTCAGGGCAAAGAGTCAGAAATTCCTTTTATTTTGGGTCAAAACCAGAAATTTCTTTTATTTTGGTACAAAGTTGAAGAAATTTTTCTTATTTTGGAACAAAAAGGCAGAAATTCCCCATATTTTGGGGCAAAAGACAGAAATTCCCCTTATTTTGAGGTAAAAAGGCTGAAATTCCCCTTGTTTTGGGGCAAAAAGGCAGAAATTCCTTTTATTTTCTGGCAAAAAGGCAGAAATTCCCATTAGTTGGGGCAGAAAAGCAGAAACTTTTCTTATTTGGGGCAATAATGCAGAGATTCCCCATATTTTGTGGCAAAAAGGCAGAAATTCCCCTTATTTGGAGGTAAAATGCTGAAATTCCCCTTATTTGAGGCAATAGGCAGAAATTCCCCTTATTTTGGGGCAAAATTGCAGAAATTTCACTTATTTTAGGGCAAAAAGTCAGAAATTTCCCTTATTTTGAGGCAAAAAGCAGAAATTCCCCTAATTTTGGGCCCAAAAACAGAAATTCCCCTTATTTTGGGTAAAATTGCAGAAATTTCAAATATTTCAGTGCAAAAAGGCAGAAATTCCACTTAATTTTAGACAATAAGGCACAAATTTTCCATATTTTGGAGCAAAATCTCAGAAATTCCTCTTATAAAGATGCAAAAATGCAGAAATTCCCTTTATTTTGGTGTAAAAAGGCAGAAATTCCCCGTGTTTTGAAGCAAAATTGCAAATTCATCTAATTTTGAGGGAAAATACAGAAATTCAAATTATTTTGGGGCAAAAAGACAGAAATTCTCCTTATTTCAGGGCATAACTTCAGAAATTCCCCTTATTTTGGGGCAAAATTGCAGAAATTTTCCTTATTTTGTGGCAAAATTGCAGAAATTTTTCTTATTTTGGGCAAAATTTTAGAAATTTCACTTATTTCAGGGAAAGAAGTCAGGAATTTCTCTTATTTTGGGGCAAAAGGGCAGAAATTTCTTTTATTTTGGTACACAATTGCAGAAATTTTCTTTATTTTGGGGCAAAAATGAAGAAATTCCTCTTATTTTGTGGCAAAAAAACAGAAATTTCCCTTATTTTGGGGCAAAATTGCAGAAATTTCACTTATTTCAAGGCAAAATTCAAAAATTCCTTTTATTTTGGGGCAAAAAGACAGAAAATCCGTTTATTTTTGGGTAAAAAGGCAGAAATTTCACTTATTTTGAGGTAAAAAGGCAGAAATTACTTTTATTTTGGGGCTAAAATGAAGAAATTTCCTTTTTTGGTGGCAAAATTGCAGAAATTTTTCTTATTTTGGGCAAAATTGCAGAAATTTCACTTATTTCAGGGAAAGAAGGCAGGAATTTCTCTTATTTTGGGGCAAAAAGGCAGAAATTTCTTTTATTTTGGTACAAAATTGCAGAAATTTTCTTTATTTTGGGGCAAAAATGCAGAAATTCCCCTTATTTTGTGGCAAAAAGGCAGAAATTTCCCTTATTTTGGGGCAAAATTGCAAAATTTTCTTTATTTTGTTGCAATAAGGCAGAAATTCCCCATATTTTGAAAGAAAATTGCACAAATTCCCCTAATTTTGAGGGAAAATGCAGAAATTCACATTATTTTGGGGCAAAAAGACATAAATTCTCCTTATTTCACGGCAAAAAGTCAGAAATTCCCCTTATTTTGGGGCAAAATTGCAGAAATTTCCCTTATTTTGTGGCAAAATTGCAGAAATTTTTCTTATTTTGGGCAAAATTGCAGAAATTTCACTTATTTCAGGGAAAGAAGGCAGGAATTTCTCTTATTTTGGGACAAAAAGGCAGAAATTTCTTATATTTTGGTACAAAAAAAGCAGAAATTTTCTATATTTTGGGACAAAAATGCAGAAATTCCCCTTATTTTGTGGCAAAAAGGCAGAAATTTCTTTTATTTTGGGGCAAAATTGCAGAAATTTCACTTATTTCAAGGAAAAATTCAAAAAGTCCTCTTATTTTGGGGCAAAAAGACAGAAATTCAGTTTATTTTTGGGTTAAAAGGCAGAAATTTCACTTAATTTGAGGTAAAAAGGCAGAAATTACTCTTATTTTGGGGCTAAAATGAAGAAATTTTTTTTTTGTGGCAAAAGGTATACATTCCCCTTATTTTCAGGCAAAAAAGCAGAAATTCCCCGTATTTTGTAGCATAATTGCAGAAATTCCCCTAATTGTGAGGCAAAACGGCAGAAATTCCCTATATGTTGGGGCAAAAAGACAGAAATTCTCCTTTTTTTGTGGCAAAACTCAGAATTTCCACTTATTTTGGGGCAAAATTCCAGAAATTTCTTTTATTTTAGGGCAAAAAAGCAGAAATTCCTAATATATTGTGGCAAAAATGCAGAAATTCCCCTTATTTTGAGGTAAAAAGGCTGAAATTCCTCTTATTTGGGGGCAAAAAGGAAGAATTTTTCCTTATTTTGCGGCAAAGTTGCAGAAATTTCACTTATGTCAGGGTAATAAGTCAGAAATTTTCCTTATTTTGAGGCAAAAAAGACAGAATTTTTTTTTGTTTTGGGGTAAAAAAGACAGAAATTCCACTTATTTAGAGGCAAAAGCAGAAGTTCCTCTTAATTTGGGGCAAAAATGAAGAAATTTCCCTTTTTTATAGCAAAAAGGTATGCATTCCCCTTATTTTCAGGCAAAAAGGCAGAAATTCCCCTTATTTTGAAGCAAAATTGCAGAAATTCCCCTAATTTTGGGGTAAAAGGCAGACATTCCCTTTATTTTGGGGCAAAAATCAGCAATTCCCCTTATTTTGGGGAAAAATTCCAGAAATTTCCTTTAATTTGGGGCAAAATTGGAGAAATTTCACTTACTTTCAGGTAAAAAGACTGATATTTCCTTTATTTTTGGGCAAAAAGTGAGAAATTCCCCTTATTTTGCGGCAATATTGCAGAAATATTTCTTATTTTGGGGCAAAAAGGCAGAAATTCCTTATATTTGGGGCAAAAAGGCAGAAATTCTCCTTATTTTGGGATAAAATTGCAGAAATTTCCCTTATTTGGGGGCAAAAAGGCAGAAAATCCTTTTAATTTCGGGCATAAAGGCAGAAATTCCCCGTATTTTGGAGCAAAATTGCAGAAATTCCCCTAATATCGGGGCAAAAATGCAGAAATTCCCTTTATTTGGGGCAAAAGCAGAAGTTCCCCTTATTTTCGGGAAAAAAGGCAGAAATTCCTTGTATTTTGAAGCAAAATTGCAGAAACTCCCTTAATTTTGGGGCAAAAAGGCAGAAATTTCCTTTATTTTGGGGCAAAAATACAGAAATTCTCCTTATTTCGCGGCAAAAATTCAGAAATTCCCCTTATTTTGGGGCAAAATTGAAGAACTTTCCCTTATTTTCAAGAAAAATTGCAGAAATTTCCCTTATTTTGGGGCAAAATTTTAGAAATTTCTTTTATTTTGGTACAGAATTGCAGAAATTTTTTTTATATTGTGGCAAAAAGGCTAAAATTCCTCATATTTTGGTGCAAAAATGCTGAAATTCCCCTTATTTTGAGGTAAAATGCTGAAATTCCCCTTATTTTGGGGCAAAAAGGCCAAAATTTCCCTCATTTTGGAGCAAAAAGGCACAAATTTTTTTTATTTTCGGGCAAAATTGAAGAAATTTCATTTATTTCAAGGCAAAAAGTCAGAAATTCCTTTTATTTTGGAACAAAAAACAGAAATTTCTTTTATTTTGTTACAAAGTGGAAGAAATTTTTCTTATTTTGGAACAAAAAGGCAGAAATTCATCATATTATGGAGTAAAAGGCAAAAATTCCCCTTATGTTGAGGTAAAAAGGATGAAATTCCCCTTATTTTAGGGCAAAAAGGCAAAAATTTCCTTTACTTTGTGGCAAAAAAAGGAGAATTTCTTGTTAATTGGGGCAGAAACGCAGAAATTTTCCTTATTTGAAGGCAATAAGGCAGTAATTCCCCATATTTTGTGGCAAAAAAGCAGAAATTCCCCTCATTTGGAGGTAAAATGCTGAAATTCCCCTTATTTTGGGCAAAAAGGCAGAAATTCCCCTTATTTTTGGACAAAATTGCAGAAATTTCACTTATTTCATGGCAAAAAGTCAGAAATTTGCCTTATTTTGGGGGAAAAAACAGAAATTCCCCTAATTTTAGGGACAAAAATAGAAATTCCCCTTTTTTATGTGTAAAATTGCAGAAATTTCAAATATTTCAGGGCAAAAAGGCAGAAATTCCACTTAATATCGGGCAATAAGGCAGAAATTTTCTGTATTTTGGAGCAAAATCTCAGAAATTCCCCTTATATTGGTGCAAAAATGCAGAAATTCCCTTTATTTTGGTGCAATAAGGCAGAAATTCTCCGTATTTTGAAGCAAAATTGCACTAATTCCCCTAATTTTGAGGGAAAATGCAGAAATTCACATTATTTTGGGGCAAAAAGACAGAATTTCTCCATATTTCACGTCAAAAAGTCAGAAATTCCCCTTACTTTGGGGCAAAATTGCATAAATTTCCCTTATATTGTGGCAAAATTGCAGAAATTTTTCTTATTTTGGGCAAAATTGCAGAAATTTCACTTATTTCAGAAAAAGAAGGCAGGAATTTCTCTTATTTTGGGGCAAAAAGGCAGAAATTTCTTTTATTTTGGTACAAAATTGCAAAAATTTTTCTTTATTTTGAGGCAAAAATGCAGAAATTCCCCATATTTTGGGGCAAAAAGGCAGAGATTCCCCTTATTATGAGGTAAAAAGGCTGAAATTCCTTTTATTTTGGGGCAAAAAGACAGAAATCCTCCTTATTTTGTGGCAAAAAGGCAGAAATTTCCCTTATTTTGGGGCAAAATTGCAGAAATTTCCCCTATTTTGGGGCAAAATTTTAGAAATTTCTTTTATTTTGGTACAGAATTGCAGAAATTTTTCTTCTTTTGTGGCAAAAAGGCAGAAATTCCCCTTATTTGGAGGTAAAATGCTGAAATTCCCCTTATTTTGGGCAAAAGGAAGAAATTCCCTTTATTTTTGAGCAAAATTTCAGAAATTTCACTTATTTTAGTGCAAAAAGTCAGAAATTTGCCTTATTTTGAGGCAAAAAGCAGAAATTTCCCTAATTTTGGCACCAAAAAAAGAAATTCCTTTTATTTTGGGGTAAAATTGCAGAAATTTCAAATATTTCAGTGCAAAAAGGCAGAAATTCCATTTAATTTTAGACAATAAGGGACAAATTTTCCGTATTTTGGAGCAAAATCTAAGAAACTCCCCTTATAATGGTGCAAAAATGCAGAAATTTCCTTTATTTTGGTGTAATAAGGCAGAAATTCCCCGTGTTTTGAAGCAAATTTGCACAAATTCATCTAATTTTAAGGAAAATAAAGAAATTCAAATTATTTTGGGGCAAAAAGACAGAAATTCTCCTTATTTCAGGGCATAACGTCAGAAATTCCCCTTATTTTGGGGCAAAATTGCAGAAATTTCCCTTATTTTGTGGCAAAATTGCAGAAATTTTTCTTATTTTGGGCAAAATTGCAGAAATTTCACTTATTTCAAGGCAAAATTCAAAAATTCCTTTTATTTTGGGGCAAAAAGAAAGAAATTCCGTTTTTTTGGGTAAAATGCAGAAATTTCACTTATTTTGAGGTAAAAAGGCAGAAATTACTCTTATTTTGGGGCTAAAATGAAGAAATTTCCCTTTTTTGTGGCAAAATTGCAGAAATTTTTCTTATTTTGGGCAAAATTGCAAAAATTTCACTTATTTCAGGGAAAGAAGGCAGGAATTTCTCTTATTATTGGGCAAAAAGGCAGAAATTTCTTTTATTTTGGTACAAAATTGCAGAAATTTTCTTTATTTTGGGGCAAAAATGCAGAAATTCCCCTTATTTTGTGCCAAAAAGGCAGAAATTTCCCTTATTTTGGGGCAAAATTGCATAAATTCCTTTTATTTTGTTGCAATAAGGCAGAAATTCCCCATTTTTTGAAGCAAAATTGCACAAATTTCCCTAATTTTGAGGGAAAATGCAGAAATTCACATTATTTTGGGGCAAAAGACAGAAATTCTCCTTATTACACAGCAAAAAGTCAGAAATTCCCCTTATTTTGGGGCAAAATTGCAGAAATTTCCTTTATTTTGTGGCAAAATTTCAGAAATTTTTCTTATTTTGTGCAAAATTGCAGAAATTTCACTTATTTCAGGGAAAGAAGGCAGGAATTTCTCTTATTTTAGGGCAAAAAGGCAGAAATTTCTTTTATTTTGGTACAAAATTACAAAAATTTTCTTTATTTTGAGGCAAAAATGCAGAAATTCCCCATATTTTGGGGCAAAAAGGCAGAGATTCCCTTTATTATGAGGTAAAAAGGCTGAAATTCCTTTTATTTTGAGGCAAAAAAACAGAAATTCTCCTTATTTTGTGGCAAAAAGGCAGAAATTTCCCTTCTTTTCGGGCAAAATTATAGAAATTTATTTTATTTTGGTACAGAATTGCAAAAAATTTTCTTATTTTGTGGCAAAAAGTCAGAAATTCCCCATATTTTGGTGCAAAAAGTCTGAAATTTCCCTTATTTTGGGGTAAAATAATGAAACTCCCCATATTTTGGGGCAAAAAGGCAGAAATTCTCTACATTTTGGGGCAAAAAGGCACAAATTACCATTATTTTCGGGCAAAATTGCAGAAATTTCATTTATTTCATGGCAAAAAGTCAGAAATTCTTTTTATTTTGGGGCAAAAACCAGAAATTTCTTTTATTTTGGTACAAAGTTGGAGAATTTTTTTTTTTATTTTGAAACAAAAAGGCAGAAATTTCCCTTATTTTGGGGCAAAAGGCAGAAAATCCCCTTATTTTGAGGTAAAAAGGATGAAATTCCCCTTATTTTAGGGCAAAAAGGCAAAATTTTCCTTTACTTTGTGGCAAAAAGGCAGAAATTCTTGTTTATTGGGGCAGAATAGCAGAAATTTTCCTAATTTGAAGGCAATAAGGCACTAATTCTCCATATTTTGTGGCAAAAAGGCAGAAATTCCATTTATTTGGAGGTAAAATGCTGAAATTCCCCTTATTTTGGGCAAAAGGCAGAAATTCCCCTTATTTTGGTGCAAAATGGCAGAAATTTCACTTATTTTAGGGCAAAAAGTCAGAAATTTCCCTTATTTTGGGGCAAAAAACAGAAATTCCCCTTATTTTGGGGTAAAATTGCAGAAATTTAAAATAATTCAGTGCAAAAAGGAAGAAATTCCACTTAATTTTAGGCAATAAGGAACAAATTTTTTGTATTTTGGAGCAAAATCTCAGAAATTCCCCTTATAATGGTGCAAAAATGCAGAAATTCCCTTTATTTTGGTGTAATAAGGCAGAAATTCCCCGTGTTTTGAAGCAACATTGCACAAATTCATCTAATTTTGAGGGAAAATGCAGAAATTCAAATTATTTTGGGGCAAAAAGACAGAAATTCTCCATATTTCAGGGCATAACTTCAGAAATTCCCCTTATTTTGGGGCAAAATTGCAGAAATTCCCTTTATTTTGTGGCAAAAAGGCAGAAATTTACCTTATTTTGGGGCAAAATTGCAGAAATTTCACTTATTTCAAGGTAAAATTCAAAAATTCCTTTTATTTTGGGGCAAAAAGACAGAAATTCCGTTTATTTTTGGGTAAAAAGGCAGAAATTTCACTTATTTTGAGGTAAAAAGGCAGAAATTACTCTTATTTTGGGGCTAAAATGAAGAAATTTCCCTTTTTTGTGGCAAAATTGCAGAAATTTTTCTTATTTTGGGAAAATTGCAGAAATTTCACTTATTTCAGGGAAAGAAGGCAGGAATTTCTCTTATTTTGGGGCAAAAAGGCAGAAATTTCTTTTATTTTGGTACAAAATTACAGAAATTTTCTTTATTTTGAGGCCAAAATGCAGAAATTCCCCATATTTTGGGGCAAAATGGCAGAGATTCCCCTTATTATGACGTAAAAAGGCTGAAATCCCTTTTATTTTGGGGCAAAAAGACAGAAATTCCCCTTATTTTGTGGCAAAAAGGAAGAAATTTCCCGTATTTTGGGGCAAAATTGCAGAAATTTTCCTTATTTTAGGGCAAAATTTTAGAAATTTCTTTTATTTTGGTACAGAATTGCAGAAATTTTTCTTATATTGTGGCAAAAAGGCAGAAATTCCCCATATTTTGGTGCAAAAAGGCTGAAATTCCCCTTATTTTGAGGTAAAATGCTGAAATTCCCCATATTTTGGGGCAAAAAGGCTGAAATTCCCTACATTTTGGGGCAAAAAGGCACAAATTTCCCTTATTTTCAGGCAAAATTGCAGAAATTTCATTTATTTCAGGGCAAAAAGTTAGAAATTCTTTTTATTTTGGGGCAAAAAGCAGAAATTTCTTTTATTTTGGTACAAAGTTGAAGAAATTTTTCTTATTTTGGAACAAAAAGGCAGAAATTCCCCATATTTTGGGGCAAAAGGCAGAAATTCCCCTTATTTTGAGGTAAAAAGGCTGAAATTCCCCTTACTTTGGGGCAAAAAGGCAGAAATTCCCTTTATTTTGTGGCAAAAAGGCAGAAATTCTCATCAATTGGGGCAGAAAAGCAGAAACTTTCCTTATTTGAGGGCAATAATGCAGAAATTCCCCATATTTTGTGGCAAAAAGGCAGAAATTCCCCTTATTTGGAGGTAAAATGCTAAAATTCCCCTTATTTTAGGCAAAAGGCAAAAATTCCCATTATTTTGGGGCAAAATTGCAGAAATTTCACTTATTTTAAGGCAAAAAGTCAGAAATTTGCCTTATTTTGGGGCAAAAAGAAGAAATTCCCCTAATTTTGGGGCGAAAAACAGAAATTCCCCTTATTTTGGGGTAAAATTGCAGAAATTTCAAATATTTCAGTGCAAAAAGGCAGAAATTCCACTTAATTTTAGGCAATAAGGCACAAATTTTCCATATTTTGGAGCAAAATCTCAGAAATTCCCCTTATAATGGTGCAAAAATGCAGAAATTCCATTTTTTTGGTGTAATAAGGCAGAAATTCCCCGTGTTTTGAAGCAAAATTGCACAAATTCATCTAATTTTGAGGGAAAATGCAGAAATTCAAATTATTTTGGGGCAAAAAGACAGAAATTCTCCTTATTACACAGCAAAAAGTCAGAAATTCCCTTTATTTTGGGGCAAAATTGCAGAAAATTCCCTTATTTTGTGGCAAAATTGCAGAAATTTTTCTTATTTTGGGCGAAATTGCAGAAATTTCACTTATTTCAGGGAAAGAAGGCAGGAATTTCTCTTATTTTGGGGCAAAAGGGCAGAAATTTCTTTTATTTTGGTACAAAATTGCAGAAATTTTTTTTATTTTGGGGCAAAAATGCAGAAATTCCCCTGATTTTGTGGCAAAAAGGCAGAAATTTCTCTTATTTTGGGGCAAAATTGCAGAAATTTCACTTATTTCAAGGCAAAATTCAAAAATTCCTTTTATTTTGGGGCAACAAACAGAAATTCCGTTTATTTTTGGGTAAAAAGGCTGAAATTTCACTTATTTTGAGGTAAAAAGGCAGAAATTACTCTTATTTTGGGGCTAAAATGAAGAAATTTCCCTTTTTTGTGGCAAAATTGCAGAAATTTTTCTTATTTTGGGCAAAATTGCAGAAATTTCACTTTTTTCAGGGAAAGAAGGCAGGAATTTCTCTTATTTTGGGGCAAAAAGGCAGAAATTTCTTTTATTTTGGTACAAAATTGCAGAAATTTTCTTAATTTTGGGACAAAAATGCAGAAATTCCCCTTATTTTGTGGCAAAAAGGCAGAATTTACCCTTATTTTGGGGCAAAATTGCAGAAATTTCACTTATTTCAAGGCAAAATTCAAAAATTCCTTTTATTTTAGGGGAAAAAGACAGAAATTCGGTTTATTTTTGGGTAAAAAGGCAGAAATTTCACTTATTTTGAAGTAAAAAAACAGAAATTACTCTTATTTTGCGGCTAAAATGAAGAAATTTCTCTTTTTTGTGGCAAAATTGCAGAAATTTTTCTTATTTTGGGCAAAATTGCAGAATTTTCACTTATTTCAGGGAAAGAAGGCACGAATTTCTCTTATTTTGGTTCAAAAAGGCAGAAATTTCTTTTATTTTGCTACAAAATTGCAGAAATTTTCTTAATTTTGGGGCAAAAATGCAGAAATTCCTTTTATTTTGTGGCAAAAACACAGAAATTTCCCTTAATTTGGGGCAAAATTACAGAAATTCCCTTTATTTTGGTGCAATAAGGCAGAAATTCCTCATATTTTGAAGCAAAATTGCACAAATTCCCCTAATTTTGAGGGAAAATGCAGAAATCCCATTATTTTGGTGCAGAAAGACAGAAATTCTCCTTATTTCACGGCAAAAAGTAAGAAATTCCCCTTATTTTGGAGCAAAATTGCAGAAATTTCCCTTATTTTGTGGCAAAATTGCAGAAATTTTTCTTATTTTGGGCAAAATTGCAGAAATTTCACTTATTTCAGGCAAAGAAGGCAGGAATTTCTCTTATTTTGGGGCAAAAAGGAAGAAATTTCTTTTATTTTGGTACAAAATTGCAGAAATTTTCTTTATATTGAGGCAAAAATACAGAAATTCCCCATTTTGGGGGGCAAAAAGACAGAGATTCCCCTTATTATGAGGTAAAAAGGCTGAAATTCCTTTTATTTTGGGGCAAAAAAACAGAAATTCCTCTTACTTTGTGCCAAAAAGGCAGAAATTGCCCCTATTTTGGGGCAAAATTGCAGAAATTTCCCTTATTTTTGGGCAAAATTTTAGAAATTTCTTTTATTTTGGTACAGAATTGCAGAAATTTTTTTATTTTGTGGAAAAAACGCAGAAATTCCACATATTTTGGTGCAAAAAGGCTGAAATTCCCCTTATTTTGAGGTAAAATGCTGAAATTCCCCATATTTTGGGGCAAAAAGGCAGAAATTCCCTACATTTTGGGGCAAAAAGGCACAAATTTCCCTTATTTTCGGGCAAAATTGCAGGAATTTCATTTATTTCAGGGCAAAAAGTCAGAAATTCCTTTTATTTTGGGGCAAATAGCAGAAATTTCTTTTATTTTGGTACAAAGTTGAAGAATTTTTTTTTATTTTGGAACAAAAGGGCACAAATTCCCCATATTCTGGGGTAAAAGGAAGAAATTCCCCTTACTTTGAGGTAAAAAGGATGAAATACCCCTTATTTTAGGGCATAAAGGCAAAAATTTCCTTTACTTTGTGGCAAAAAGGCAGACATTCTTGTTAATTGGGGCAGAAAACCAGAAATTTTCCTTATTTGAAGGCAATAAGGCAGTAATTCCCCATATTTTTGTGGCAAAAAGGCAGAAATTCCCCTTATTTTGAGGTAAAATGCTGAAATTCCCCTTATTTTGGGCAAAAGGCAGAAATTCCCCTTATTTTGGTGCAAAATTGCAGAAATTTCACTTATTTTAGGGCAAAAAGTCAGAAATTTCCCTTATTTTGAGGCAAAACCAGAAATTTCCCTAATTTTGGGGCCAAAACCAGAAATTCCCCTTATTTTGGGGTAAAATTGCAGAAATTTCAAATATTTCAGTGCAAAAAGGCAGAAATTCCACTTAATTTTAGGCAATGAGGCAAAAATTTTCCGTATTTTGGAGCAAAATCTCAGAAATTCCCCTTATAATGGTGCAAAAATGCAGAAATTCCCTTTATTTTGGTGTAATAAGACAGAAATTCCCAGTGTTTTGAAGCAAAATTGCACAAATTCACCTAATTTTGAGGGAAAATGCAGAAATTCAAATTATTTTGGGGCAAAAAGACAGAAATTCTCCTTATTTCAGGGCATAACGTCAGAAATTCCCCTTATTTTGGGGCAAAATTGCAGAAATTTCCCTTATTTTGTGGCAAAATTGCAGAAATTATTCTTATTTTGGGCAAAATTGCAGAAATTTCACTTATTTCAGGGAAAGAAGGCAGGAATTTCTCTTATTTTGGGGAAAAAAGGCAGAAATTTTTTTTTGGTACAAAATTGCAGAAATTTTCTTTATTTTGGGGCAAAAATGCAGAAATTCCCTTTATTTTGTGGCAAAAAGGCAGAAATTTTTCTTATTTTGGGGCAAAATTGCAGAATTTTCACTAATTTCAAGGCAAAATTCAAAAATTCCTTTTATTTTTTTGGGCAAAAAGACAGAAATTCCGTTTATTTTTGGGTAAAAAGGCAGAAATTTTACTTATTTTGAGGTAAAAAGGCAGAAATTACTTTTATTTTGGGGCTAAAATGAAGAAATTTCCTTTTTTTGTTGCAAAATTGCATAAATTTTTCTTATTTTGGGCAAAATTGCAGAAATTTCACTTATTTCAGGGAAAGAAGGCAGGAATTTATCTTATTTTGGGGTAAAAAGGCAGAAATTTCTTCTATTTTGGTACAAAATTGCAGAAATTTTCTTTATTTTGGGGCAAAAATGCAGAAATTCCCCTTATTTTGTGGCAAAAAGGCAGAAATTTTTCTTATTTTGGGGCAAAATTGCAGAAATTCCCTTTATTTTGGTGCAATAAGGCAGAAATTTCCCATATTTTGAAGCAAAATTGCACAAATTCCCCTAATTTTGAGGGAAAATGCAGAAATTCACATTATTTTTGGGCAAAAAGAAAGAAATTCTCCTTATTTCACGGCAAAAAGTCAGAAATTCCCCTTATTTTTGGGCAAAATTGCAGAAATTTCCCTTATTTTGTGGCAAATTGCAGAAATTTTTTTATATTTTGAGCAAAATTGCAGAAATTTCACCTATTTCAGGGAAAGAAGGCAGGAATTTCTTTTATTTTGGGGCAAAAAGGCAGAAATTTCTTTTATTTTTGTACAAAATTGCAGAAATTTTCTTTATTTTGAGGCAAAAAATGCAGAAATTCCCCATATTTTGAGGCAAAAATGCATAGATTCCCTTTATTATGAGGTAAATAGGCTGAAATTCCTTTTATTTTGGAGCAAAAAGACAGAAATTCCCCTTATTTTGTGGCAAAAAGGCAGAAATTTCCCTTATTTTGGGGCAAAATTGCAGAAATTTCCCTTATTTTCGGGCAAAATTTTAGAAATTTCTTTTATTTTGGTACAGAATTGCAGAAATTTTTCTTCTCTTGTGGCAAAAAGGCAGAAATTCCCCATATTTTGGTGCAAAAAGGCTGAAATTCCTCTTATTTTGAGGTAAAATGCTGAAATTCCCCATATTTTGGGGCAAAAAGGCAGAAATTCCCTACATTTTGAGGCAAAAAGGCACAAATTTCCCTTATTTTCGGGCAAAATTGCAGAAATTTCATTTATTTCAGGGCAAAAAGTCAGAAATTCCTTTTATTTTGGGGCAAAAGAAGAAATTTCTTTTATTTTGGTAGAAAGTTCAAGAAATTTTTTTTATTTTGGAACAAAAAGGCAGATATTCTCCATATTTTGGGGCAAAACGCAGAAATTCCCCTTATTTTGAGGTAAAAAGGCTGAAATTCCCCTTATTTTGGGGCAAAAAGGCAGAAATTCCCTTTATTTTGTGGCAAAAAGGCAGAAATTCCCATTAATTGGGGGCAGAAAAGCAGAAACTTTCCTTATTTGGGGGCAAAAATGCAGAAATTCCCCATATTTTGTGGCAAAAAGGCAGAAATTCTCCTAATTTGGAGGTAAAATGCTGAAATTCCCCTTATTTTGGGCAAAAGGCAGAAATGCCCCTTATTTTGGGGCAAAATTCCAGAAATTTCACTTATTTTAGGGCAAAAAGTCAGAAATTTGCCTTATTTTGGGGCAAAAAGCAGAAATTACCCTAATTTTAGGGCCAAAAACAGAAATTCCCCTTATTTTGGGGTAAAATTGCAGAAATTTCAAATATTTCAGTGCAAAAAGGCAGAAATTCCACTTAATTTTAGGCAATAAGGCACAAATTTTCTGTATTTTGGAGCAAAATCTCAGAAATTCCCCTTATAATTGTGCAAAAATGCAGAAAATCTTTTTATTTTGGTGTAATACGGCAGAAATTCCCCGTGTTTTGAAGCAACATTGCACAAATTCATCTAATTTTGAGGGAAAATGCAGAAATTCAAATTATTTTGGGGCAAAAAGACAGAAATTCTTTTTATTTCAGGGCATAATGTCAGAAATTCCCATTATTTTTGGGCAAAATTGCAGAAATTTCCCTTATTTTGTGGCAAAATTGCAGAAATTTTTCTTATTTTGGGCAAAATTGCAGAAATTTCACTTATTTCAGGGAAAGAAGGCAGAAATTTCCCTTATTTTGGGGCAAAATTGCAGAAATTCCTTTTATTTTGGTGCAATAAGGCAGAAATTCCCCATATTTTGAAGCAAAATTGCACAAATTCCCCTAATTTTGAGGGTAAATGCAGAAATTCACATTATTTTGGTGCAGAAAGAGAGAAATTCTCCTTATTTCACGGCAAAAAGTAAGAAATTCCTATTATTTTGGGGCAAAATTGCAGAAATTTCCCTTATTTTGTGGCAAAATTGCAGAAATTTTTCTTATTTTGGGCAAAATTGCAGAAATTTCACTTATTTCAGGGAAAGAAGGCAGGAATTTCTCTTATTTTGGGGAAAAAGGCAGAAATTTCTTTTATTTTGGTACAAAATTGCAGAAATTTTCTTTATTTTAAGGCAAAAATGCAGAAATTCCCCTTATTTTGTGGCAAAAAGGCAGATATTTCCCTTATTTTGGGGCAAAATTGCAGAAATTTCACTTATTTCAAGGCAAAATTCAAAAATTCCTTTTATTTTGGGGCAAAATAACAGAAATTCCGTTTATTTTTGGGTAAAATGCAGAAATTTCACTTATTTTGAGGTAAAAAGGCAGAAATTACTTTTATTTTGGGGCTAAAATGAAGAAATTTCTTTTTTTGTGGCAAAATGGCAGAAATTTTTCTTATTTTGGGCAAAATTGCAGAAATTTCACTTACTTCAGGGAAAGAAGGCAGGAATTTCTCTTATTTTGGGGCAAAAAGGCAGAAATTTCTTTTATTTTGGTACAAAATTGCAGAAATTTTCTTTATTTTGGGGCAAAAATGCAGAAATTCCCCTTATTTTGAGGCAAAAAGGCAGAAATATCTATTATTTTGGGGCAAAATTGCAGAAATTCCCTTTATTTTGGTGCATTAAGGCAGAAATTCCCCATATTTTAAAGCAAAATTGCACAAATTCCCCTAATTTTGAGGGAAAATGCAGAAATTCACATTATTTTGGGGCAAAAAAAAGAAATTCTCCTTATTTCACGGCAAAAAGTCAGAAATTCCCCTTATTTTTGGGCAAAATTGCAGAAATTTCCCTTATTTTGTGGCAAAATTGCAGAAATTTTTTTATATTTTGATCAAAATTGCAGAAATTTCACTTATTTCAGGGAAAGAAGGCAGGAATTTCTTTTATTTTGGGGCAAAAAGGCAGAAATTTCTTTTATTTTGGTAAAAAATTGCAGAAATTTTCTTTATTTTGAGGCAAAAATGCAGAAATTCCCCATATTTTGAGGCAAAAAGGCATAGATTCCCTTTATTATGAGGTAAAAAGGCTGCAATTCCTTTTATTTTGGAGCAAAAAGACAGAAATTCCCCTTATTTTGTGGCAAAAAGGCTGAAATTTCCTTTATTTTGGGGCAAAATTGCAGAAATTTTCCTTATTTTCGGGCAAAATTTTAGGAATTTCTCTTATTTTGGTACAGAATTGCAGAAATTTTTCTTCTCTTGTGGCAAAAAGGCAGAAATTCCCCATATTTTGGTGCAAAAAGGCTGAAATTCCCCTTATTTTGAGGTAAAATGCTGAAATTCCCCATATTTTGGGGCAAAAAGGCAGAAATTCCCTACATTTTGAGGGAAAAAGGCACAAATTTCCCTTATTTTCGGGCAAAATTGCAGAATTTTCATTTATTTCAGGGCAAAAAGTCAGAAATTCCTTTTAATTTGGGGCAAAAAGCAGAAATTTCTTTTATTTTGGTAGAAAGTTCAAGAAATTTTTCTTATTTTGGAACAAAAAGGCAGAAATTCTCCATATTTTGGGGCAAAACGCAGAAATTCCCCTTATTTTGAGGTAAAAAGGCTGAAATTCCCCTTATTTTGGGGCAAAAAGGCAGAAATTCCCTTTATTTTGTGGCAAAAAGGCAGAAATTCCCATTAATTGGGGCAGAAAAGCAGAAACTTTCCTTATTTGGGGGCAAAAATGCAGAAATTCCCTATATTTTGTGGCAAAAAGGCAGAAATTCTCCTAATTTGGAGGTAAAATGCTGAAATTCCTCTTATTTTGGGCAAAAGGCAGAAATGCCCCTTATTTTGGGGCAAAATTCCAGAAATATCACTTATTTTAGGGCAAAAAGTCAGAAATTTGCCTTATTTTGGGGCAAAAAGCAGAAATTACCCTAATTTTTGGGCCAAAAACAGAAATTCCCCTTATTTTTGGGTAAAATTGCAGAAATTTCAAATATTTCAGTGCAAAAAGGCAGAAATTCCACTTAATTTTAGGCAATAAGGCACAAATTTTCTGTATTTTGGAGCAAAATCTCAGAAATTCCCCTTATAATGGTGCAAAAATGCAGAAAATCTTTTTATTTTGGTGTAATAAGGCAGAAATTCCCCGTGTTTTGAAGAAACATTGCACAAATTCATCTAATTTTGAGGGAAAATGCAGAAATTCAAATTATTTTGGGGCAAAAAGACAGAAATTCTTTTTATTTCAGGGCATAATGTCAGAAATTCCCCTTATTTTTGGGCATAATTGCAGAAATTTCCCTTATTTTGTGGCAAAATTGCAGAAATTTTTCTTATTTTGGGCAAAATTGCAGAAATTTCACTTATTTCAGGGGAAGAAGGCAGGAATTTCTCTTATTTTGGGGAAAAAGGCAGAAATTTCTTTTATTTTGGTACAAAATTGCAGAAATTTTCTTTATTTTGGGGCAAAAATGCAGAAATTCCCCTTATTTTGTGGCAAAAAGGCAAATATTTCCCTTATTTTGGGGCAAAATTGCAGAAATTTCAATTATTTCAAGGCAAAATTCAAAAATTCCTTTTATTTTGGGGCAAAAAGACAGAAATTCCGTTTATTTTGGGTAAAATGCAGAAATTTCACTTATTTTGAGGTAAAAAGGCAGAAATTACTCTTATTTTGGGGCCTAAATGAAGAAATTTCTTTTTTTGTGGCAAAATGGCAGAAATTTTTCTTATTTTGGGCAAAATTGCAGAAATTTCACTTATTTCAGGGAAAGAAGGCAGGAATTTCTCATATTTTGGGGCAAAAAGGCAGAAATTTCTTTTATTTTGGTACAAAATTGCAGAAATTTTCTTTATTTTGGGGCAAATATGCAGAAATTCCCCTTATTTTGTGGCAAAAAGGCAGAAATATCCCTTATTTTGGGGCAAAATTGCAGAAATTCCCTTTATTTTGGTGCAATAAGGCAGAAATTCCCCATATTTTAAAGCAAAATTGCACAAATTCCCCTAATTTTGAGGGAAAATGCAGAAATTCACATTATTTTGGGGCAAAAAGAAAGAAATTCTCCTTATTTCACGGCAAAAAGTCAGAAATTCCTCTTATTTTGGGGCAAAATTGCAGAAATTTCCCTTATGTTGTGGAAAAATTGCAAAAATTTTTCTTATTTTGGGCAAAATTGCAGAAATTTCACTTATTTCAAGGCAAAATTCAAAAATTCCTTCTATTTTGGGGAAAAAGGCAGAAAATCCATTTATTTTTGGGTAAAAAGGCAGAAATTTCACTTATTTTGAGGTAAAAAGGCAGAAATTACTCTTATTTTGGGGCTAAAATGAAGAAATTTCCTTTTTTGTGGCAAAATTGCAGAAATTTTCCTTATTTTGGGCAAAATTGCAGAAATTTCACATACTTCAGGGAAAGAAGGCAGGAATTTCTCCTTTTTGGGGGCAAAAAGGCAGAAATTTCTTTTATTTTGGTACAAAATTGCAGAAATTTTCTTTATTTTGAGGCAAAAATGCAGAAATTCTTCATATTTTGTGGCAAAAAGGCAGAGATTCTTTCTATTATGAGGTAAAAAGGCTGAAATTCTTTTATTTTGGGGCAAAAAGACAGAAATTCCACTTTTTTTGTGGCAAAAAGGCAGAAATTTCCCTTATTTTGGGGCAAAATTGCAGAAATTTCCTTATTTTTAGGCAAAATTTTAGAAATTTTTTTTTATTTTGGTACAGAATTGCAGAAATTTTTCTTATTTTGTGGCAAAAATAAAGAAATTCCCCATATTATTGGTGCAAAAAGGCTGCAATTCCCCTTATTTTGAGGTAAAATGCTGAAATTCCCCATATTTTGGGGCAAAAAGGCAGAAATTCCCTACATTTTGAGGCAAAAAGGCACAAATTTCCCTTATTTTCGGGCAAAATTGAAGAAATTTCATTTATTTCAGGGCAAAACTTCAGAAATTCCTTTTATTTTGGGGCAAAAAGGAAGAAATTCCCTTTATTTTGTGGCAAAAAGGCAGAAATTCCCATTAATTGGGGCAGAAAAGCAGAAACTTTCCTTATTTGGGGGCAATAATGCAGAAATTCCCCATATTTTGTGGCAAAAAGGCAGAAATTCTCCTAATTTGGAGGTTAAATGCTGAAATTCCCCTTATTTTGGGCAAAAGGCAGAAATTTCCCTTATTTTGGGGCAAAATTCCAGAAATTTCACTTATTTTAGGGCAAAAAGTCAAAAATTTGCCTTATTTTGGGGCAAAAAGCAGAAATTCCCCTAATTTTGGGGCGAAAAACAGAAATTCCCCTTATTTTGGGGTAAAATAGCAGAAATTTCAAATATTTCAGTGCAAAAAGGCAGAAATTCCACTTAATTTTAGGCAATAAGGCACAAATTTTCCGTATTTTGGAGCAAAATCTCAGAAATTCCCCTTATAATGGTGCAAAAATGCAGAAATTCTTTTTATTTTGGTGTAATAAGGCAGAAATTCCCCATGTTTTGAAGCAAAATTGCACAAATTCATATAATTTTGAGGGAAAATGCAGAAATTCAAATTATTTTGGGGAAAAAAGACAAAAGTTCTCCTTATTTCAGGGCATAACATCAGAAATTCCCCTTATTTTGGGGCAAAATTGCAGAAATTTCCCTTATTTTGTGGCAAAATTGCAGAAATTTTTCTTATTTTGGGCAAAATTGCAGAAATTTCACTTATTTCAGGGAAAGAAGGCAGGAATTTCTCTTATTTTGGGGCAAAAAGGCAGAAATTTCTTTTTTTGGTACAAAATTGCAGAAATTTTCTTTATTTTGGGGCAAAAATGCAGAAATTCCCCTTATTTTGTGGAAAAAAGGCAGAAATTTCCATTATTTTGGGGCAAAATTGCAGAAATTTCACTTATTTCAAAACAAAATTCAAAAATTCCTTTTATTTTTGGGGGCAAAAAGACAGAAATTCCGTTTATTTTGGGGTAAAAAGGCAGAAATTTCACTTATTTTGAGGTAAAAAGGCAGAAATTATTCTTATTTTGGGGCTAAAATGAAGAAATTTCCTTTTCTTGTGGCAAAATTGCAGAAATTTTTCTTATTTTGGGCAAAAGTGCAGAAATTTCACTTATTTCAGGGAAAGAAGGCAGGAATTTCTCTTATTTTAAGGCAAAAAGGCAGAAATTTCTTTTATTTTGTTACAAAATTGCAGAAATTTTCATTATTTTGGGGCAAAAATGCAGAAATTCCCCTTATTTTGTGGCAAAAAGGCAGAAATTTCCCTTATTTTGGGGCAAAATTGCAGAAATTCCCTTTATTTTTGTGCAATAAGGCAGAAATTCTCCCTCCATATTTTGAAGCAAAATTGCACAAATTCCCCTAATTATAAGGGAAAATGCAGAAATTCACATTATTTTGGGGCAAAAAGAAAGAAATTCTCCTTATTTCACGGCAAAAAGTCAGAAATTCCCCTTATTTTGGGGAAAAATTGCAGAAATTTCCCTTATTTTGTGGCAAAATTGCAGAAATTTCACTTATTTCAGGGAAAGAAGGCAGGAATTTCTCTTATTTTGGGGCAAAAAGGCAGAAATTTCTTTTATTTTGGTACAAAATTGCAGAAATTTTCTTTATTTTGAGGCAAAAATGCAGAAATTCCCCATATTTTGGGGCAAAAAGGAAGAGATTCCCTTTATTATGAGGTAAAAAGGCTGAAATTCCTTTTATTTTGGGGCAAAAAGACAGAAATTCCCCTTATTTTGTGGCAAAAAGGCAGAAATTCCCATTATTTGGAGGAAAAATGCTGAAATTCCCATTATTTTAAGCAAAAGAAAGAAATTCCCCTTATTTTGGGGCAAAATTGCAGAAATTTCACTTATTTTAGGGCAAAAAGTCAGAAATTTCCCTTATTTTGGGGCAAAAAGCAGAAATTCCCCTAATTTTGGGGCCAAAAATAGAAATTCCCCTTATTTTGGGGTAAAATTGCAGAAATTTCAAATATTTCAGTGCAAAAAGGCAGAAATTCCACTTAATTTTAGGCAATAAGGCAGAAATTTTCCGTATTTTGGAGCAATATCTCAGAAATTCCCCTTATATTGGTGCAAAAATGCAGAAATTCCTTTTATTTTGGTGTAATAAGGCAGAAATTCCCCGTGTTTTGAAGCAAAATTGCACAAATTCATCTAATTTTGAGGTAAAATGCAGAAATTCAAATTATTTTGGCGCAAAAAGACAGAAATTCTCCTTATTTCAGGGCAAAACGTCAGAAATTCCCCTTATTTTGGGGCAAAATTGCAGAAATATCCCTTATTTTGTTGCAAAATTGCAGAAATTTTTCTTATTGTGGGCAAAATTGCAGAAATTTCACTTATTTCAGGATAAGAAGGTAGGAATTTCTCTTATTTTGGGGCAAAAGGGCAGAAATTTCTTTTATTTTGGTACAAAATTGCAAAAATTATCTTTATTTTGGGGCAAAAATGCAGAAATTCCCCTGATTTTGTGGCAAAAAGGCAGAAACTTCCCTTATTTTGGGACAAAATTGCAGAAATTTCACTTATTTCAAGGCAAAATTCAAAAATTCCTTTCATTTTGGGGCAAAAAGACAGAAATTCCGTTTATTTTTGGGTAAAAAGGCAGAAATTTCACTTATTTTGAGGTAAAAAGGCAGAAATTACTCTTATTTTGGGGCTAAAATAAAGAAATTTCTTTTTTTGTGGCAAAATTGCAAAAATTTTTTTTTATTTTGGGCAAAATTGCAGAAATTTCACTTATTTCAGGGAAAGAAGGCAGGAATTTCTTTTATTTTGGGGCAAAAAGGCAGAAATTTTTTTTTATTTTGGTACAAAATTGCAGAAATTTTCTTTATTTTGGGGCAAAAATGCAGAAATTCCCCTGATTTTGTGGCAAAAAGGCAGAAATTTCCCTTATTTTGGGGCAAAATTGCAGAAATTTCACTTATTTCAAGGCAAAATTCAAAAATTCTTTTTATTTTGGGGAAAAGACAGAAATTCCCTTTATTTTTGGGTAAAAAGGCAGAAATTTCACTATTTTGAGGTAAAAAGGCAGAAATTACTCTTATTTTGGGGCTAAAATGAAGGAATTTACCTTTTTTGTGGCAAAAGGTATACATTCCCCTTATTTTCAGGCAAAAAAGCATAAATTCCTCGTATTTTGAAGCAAAATTTCAGAAATTCCCCTAATTGTGAGGCAAAACGGCTGAAATTCCCAATATGTTGGGGTAAAAAGACAGAAATTCTCATTATTTTGTGGAAAAACTCAAAAATTCCCCTTATTTTGAGGTAAAAAGGCTGAAATTCCTTTTATTTGGGGGCAAAAAGGAGGAATTTTTCCATATTTTTGGGCAAAATTGCAGAAACTTCACTTATTTCAGGGTAATAAGTCAGAAATTCCTTTTATTTTGGGGCAAAAAAGACAGAAATTCCCTTTGTTTTTGGGTAAAAAAGACAGAAATTCCACTTATTTAGATGCAAAAGGCAGAAGTTCCTTTTAATTTGGTGCAAAAATGAAGAAATTTCACTTTTTTATAGCAAAAAGGTATGCATTCCCCTTATTTTCGGGCAAAAAGGCAGAAATTCCTTTTATTTTTAAGCAAAATTGCAGAAATTTCCCTAATTTTGTGGCAAAAGGCAGACATTCCCTTTATTTTGGGGCAAAAATCAGAAATTCCCCTTATTTTGAGGCGAAATTCCAGAAATTTCCTTTAATTTGGGGCAAAATTGCAGAAATTTACCTCATTTTAGGGCAAAAGTGCAGAAACTCCCTTTATTTTGGTGCAATAAGGCAGAAATTCCCCATATTTTGAAGCAAAATTGCACAAATTCCCCTAATTTTGAGAGAAAATGCAGAAATTCACATTATTTGGGGGCAAAAAAAAAGAAATTCTCCTTATTTCACGGCAAAAAGTCAGAAATTCCCCTTATTTTGGGGCAAAATTGCAGAAATTTCCATTATTTTGTGGCAAAATTGCAGAAATTTTTCTTATTTTGGGCAAAATTGCAGAAATTTCACTTACTTCAGGGAAAGAAGGCAGGAATTTCTCTTATTTTGGGGCAAAAAGGCAGAAATTTCTTTTATTTTGGTACAAAATTGCAGAAATTTTCTTTATTTTGGGGCAAAAATGCAAAAATTCCCCTTATTTTGTGGCAAAAAGGCCGAATTTACCCTTATTTTGGAGCAAAATTGCAGAAATTTCACTTATTTCAAGGCAAAATTCAAAAATTTCTTTTATTTTGGGGCAAAAAGACAGAAATTCCATTTATTTTGGGTAAAAAGGCAGAAATTTCACTTATTTTGAGGTAAAAAGGCAGAAATTACTCTTATTTTGGAGCTAAAATGAAGAAATTTCTCTTTTTTGTGGCAAAAGTTATACATTCCCCTTATTTTTAGGCAAAAAAGCAGAAATTCCCCGTATTTTGAAGCAAAATTGCAGAAATTTCCCTAATTGTGAGGCAAAACGGCTGAAATTCCCTATATGTTGGGGCAAAAAGACAGAAATTCTCCTTATTTTGTGGCAAAACTCAGACATTCTTCTTATTTTGAGGTAAAAAGGTGAAATTCCTCTTATTTGGGGGCAAAAAAGAAGAATTTTTCCTTATTTTGGGGCAAAATTGCCGAAATTTCACTTATTTCAGGGTAATAAGTCAGAAATTCCCCTTATTTTGGGGCAAAATAGACAGAAATTCCCTTTGTTTTTGGGTAAAAAAGACAGAAATTCCACTTATTTAGACGCAAAAGGCAGAAGTTCCACTTAATTTGGTGCAAAAATGAAGAAATTTCCCTTTTTTATGGCAAAAAGGTATGCATTCCCCTTATTTTCGGGCAAAAAGGCAGAAATTCCTCTTATTTTGAAGCAAAATTGCAGAAATTCCCCTAATTTTGGGGCAAAAGGCAGACATTTCCTTTATTTTTGGGCAAAAATCAGAAATTTCCCTTATTTTGAGGCGAAATTCCAGAAATTTCCATTAATTTGGGTCAAAATTGCAGAAATTTACCTCATTTTGGGGCAAAATTGCAGAAATTTCCCTTATTTGGGGCAAAATTGCAGAAATTTCACTTATTTTCAGGTAAAAAGGCTGAAATTTCCTTTATTTTGGGCAAAAAGTGAGAAATTCCCCTTATTTTGGGGCAAAATTGCAGAAATATTTCTTATTTTTGGGCAAAAAGGCAGAAATTCCCCTTATTTTGGGGTAAAATTTCAAAAATTTTTCTTATTTGGAGGCAAAAAGGCAGAAAATCATTTTAATTTCGGGCAAAAATGCACAAATTCCAAGTATTTTGCAGCAAAATTGCAGAAATTCCGCTAATATCGGGGCAAAAATGCAGAAATTCCCTTTATTTGGGGCAAAAGCAGAAGTTCCCCTTATTTTCGGGAAAAAAGGCAGAAATTCCTTGTATTTTGAAGCAAAATTGAAGAAACTCCCCTAATTTTGGGGCAAAAAGGCAGAAATTCCCTTTATTTTGGGGCAAAAATACAGAAATCTCCTTATTTCGCGGTAAAAAGTCAGAAATTCCCCTTATTTTGAGGCAAAATTGCAGAAATTTTTCTTATTTTGGGGCATAATTTTTGAAATTTCTTTTATTTTGGTACAAAATTGAAGAAATTTTTTTTATATTGTGGCAAAAAGGCTAAAATTTCCCATATTTTGGTGCAAAAAGGCTGAAATTCTTCTTATTTTGAGGTAAAATGCTGAAATTACCCATATTTTGGCGCAAAAAGGCAGAAATTTCCCTCATTTTGGAGCAAAAAGGCACAAATTTTCCTTATTTTGGGCAAAATTGAAGAAATTTCATTTATTTCAGGGCAAAAATTCAAAAATTCCTTTTATTTTGGGACAAAAAGCAGAAATTTCTTTTATTTTGGTACAAAGTTGAAGAAATTTTTCTTATTTTGGAACAAAAAAGCAGAAATTCCCCATATTTTGGGGTAAAAGGCAGAAATTCCCCTTATTTTGAGGTAAAAAGGATGAAATTTTCCTTATTTTAGGGCAAAAAGGCAAAAAATTTCCTTTACTTTGTGGCAAAAAGGCAGAAATTCTTGTTAATTGTGGCAGAAAAGCAGAAACTTTCCTTATTTGGGGGCAATAAGGCAGTAATTCCCCATATTTAGTGGCAAAAAGGCAGAAATTCCACTTATTTGGAGGTAAAATGCTGAAATTCCCCTTATTTTGGGCAAAAAGGCAGAAATTCCCTTTATTTAGGGACAAAATTGCAGAAATTTCACTTATTTCAGGGCAAAAAGTCAGAAATTTGCCTTATTTTGGGGCAAAAAGCAGAAATTCCCCTAATTTTGTGGCCAAAAATAGAAATTCGCCTTATTTTGGAGTAAAATTGCAGAAATTTCAAATATTTCAGGGCAAAAAGCAGAAATTCCACTTAATTTCGGGCAATAAGGCAGAATTTTCTGTATTTTGCCGCAAAATCTCAGAAATTCCCCTTATATTGGTGCAAAAATGCAGAAATTCCCTTTATTTTGGTGCAATAAGGCAGAAATTCCCTGTATTTTGAAGCAAAATTGCACAAATTCCCCTAATTTTGAGGGAAAATGCAGAAATTCACATTATTTTGGGGCAAAAAGACAGAAATTCTCCTTATTTCACGGCAAAATTCAGAAATTCCCCTTATTTTGGGGCAAAATTGCAAAAATTTTCCTTATTTTGTGGCAAAATTGCAGAAATTTTTCTTATTTTGGACAAAATTGCAGAAATTTCACTTATTTCAGGGAAAGAAGGGAGGAATTTCTCTTATTTTGGGGCAAAAAGGCAGAAATTTCTTTTATTTTGGATCAAAATTCCAAAAATTTTCTTTATTTTGAGCCAAAAATGCAGAAATTCCCCATATTTTGGGGCAAAAAGGCAGTGATTCCCCTTATTATGAGGTAAAAAGGCTGAAATTTCTTTTATTTTGGGGCAAAAAGAAAGAATTTCCCCTTATTTTTTGGCAAAAAGGCAGAAATTTCCCTTATTTTGGGGCAAAATTGGAGAAATTTCCCTTATTTTGGGGCAAAATTTTAGAAATTTCTTTTATTTTGGTAAAGACTTGCAGAATTTTTTTTTATTTTGTGGCAAAAAGGCAGAAATTCCCCATATTTTGGGGCAAAAAGGCTGAAATTTCCCTTATTTTGAGGTAAAATGCTGAAATTCCTTATATTTTGGGGCAAAAAGGCAGAAATTCCCTACATTATGGGGCAAAAGGCAGAAATTCCTTGTATTTTGAGGTAAACAGGCTGAAATTCCCCTTATTTTGGGGCAAAAAGGCAGAAATTCCCTTTATTTTGTGGCAAAAAGGCAGAATTCCCATTAATTGGGGCAGAAAAGCAGAAACGTTCCTTATTTGGGGGCAATAATGCAGAAATTCCCCATATTTTGTGGCAAAAAGGAAGAAATTCCCCTTATTTGGAGGTAAAATGCTGAAATTCTTCTTATTTTAGCAAAAGGCAGAAATTCCACTTATTTTGGGGCAAAATTGCAAAAATTTTACTTATTTTAGTGCAAAACGTCAGAAATTTCCCTTATTTTGGGGCAAAAAGCAGAAATTCCCCTAATTTTGGGTCCAAAAACAGAAATTCCCCTTATTTTGGGGTAAAATTGGAGAAATTTCAAATATTTCAGGGCAAAAAGGCAGAAATTCCACTTAATTTTAGGCAATAAGTCAGAAATTTTCCGTATTTTGGAGCAAAATTTCAGAAATTCCCCTTATAATGTTGCAAAAATGCAGAAATTCCCTTTATATTTGTGTAATAAGGCAGAAATTCCCCTTGTTTTGAAGCAAAAGTGCACAAATTCATCTAATTTTGAGTGAAAATGCAGAAAATCAAATTATTCTGGGGCAAAAAGGCAGAAATTCTCCTTATTTCAGGGCATAAGGTCAGAAATTCCCCTTATTTTGGAACAAAATTGCAGAAATTTCCCTTATTTTGTGGCAAAATTGCAGAAATTTTTTTTATTTTTGGCAAAATTGCAGAAATTTCACGTATTTCAGGGAGAGAAGGCAGGAATTACGGTTATTTTAGAGCAAAAGTGCAGAAATTTCTTTTTTTTGGTACAAAATTGCAGAAATTTTCTTTATTTTGGGGCAAAAATTCAGAAATTCTTCTTATTTTGTGGCAAAAAGGCAGAAATTTCCCTTATTTTGGGGAAAAATTGCAGAAATTTCAATTATTTCAAGGAAAAATTCAAAAATTTCTTTTATTTTGAGGCAAAAAGAAAGAAATTTCGTTTATTTTTGGGTAAAAAGGCAGAAATTTCACTTATTTTGAGGTAAAAAAGGCAGAAATTTCTCTTATTTTGGGGCTAAAATAAAGAAATTTCCATTTTTTGTGGCAAAATTGCAGAAATTTTCCTTATTTTGGGCAAAATTGCAGAAATTATACTTATTTCAGAGAAAGAAGGCAGGAATTTCTCTTACTTTAGGGCAAAAAGGCAGAAATTTCTTTTATTTTGGTACAAAATTGAAGAAATTTTCTTTATTTTGGGGCAAAAATGCAGAAATTCCTCTTATTTTGTGGGAAAAAGGCAGAAATTTCCCTTATTTTGGGGCAAAATTGCAGAAATTCCCTTTATTTTGGTGCAATAAGGGAGAAATTCCCCGTATTTTGAAGCAAAAATTGCACAAATTCCCTTAATTTTTAGGGAAAATGCAGAAATTCACATTATTTTTGGGCAAAAAGACAGAAATTCTCCTTATTTCACAGCAAAAAGTCAGAATTTCCGCTTATTTTGGGGCAAAATTGCAGAAATTTCCCTTATTTTATGGCAAAATTGCAGATTTTTTTTTTTATATTGGGCAAAATTGCAGAAATTTCACTTATTTCAGGGAAAGAAGGCAGGAATTTCTCTTATTTTGGGGCAAAAAGGCAGAAATTTCTTTTATTTTGGTACAAAATTGCAGAAATTTTCTTTATTTTGAGGCAAAAATGCAAAAATTCCCCATATTATGGGGCAAAAAGGCAGAGATTCCCCTTATTATGAGGTAAAAATGTTGATATTCCTTTTATTTTGGGGCAAAAAGACAGAAATTCCCCTTATTTTGTGGCAAAAAGGCAGAAATTTCCCTTATTTTGGTACAGAATTGCAGAAATTTTTCTTATTTTGTGGCAAGAAGGCAGAAATTCCCCATATTTTGGTGCAAAAAGTCTGAAATTCCCCTTAATTTGAGTTAAAATGCTGAAATTCCCCATATTTTGGGGCAAAAAGGCAGAAACTCCCTACATTTTGGGGCAAAAAGGCACAAATTTCCCTTATTTTCGGGCAAAATTGCAGAAATTTCATTTATTTCAGGGCAAAAAGTCAGAAATTCCTTTTATTTTGGGGCAAAAAGCAGAAATTTCTTTTATTTTGGTACAAAGTTGAAGAAATTTTTCTTATTTTGGAACAAAAAGGCAGAAATTCCCCATATTTTGGGGCAAAAGGCAGAAATTCCCCATATTTTGAGGTAAAAAGGCTGAAATTCCTCTTATTTTGGGGCAAAAAGGCAGAAATTCCCTTTATTTTGTGGCAAAAATGCAGAAATTCCGATTAATTGGGGCAGAAAAGCAGAAACTTTCTTTATTTGGGGGCAATAATGCAGAAATTCCCCATATTTTGTGGCAAAAAGTCAGAAATTCCCCTTATTTGGAGGTAAAATGCTGAAATTCCCCTTATTTTGGGCAAAAGGCAGAAATTCCCCTTGTTTTGGGGCAAAATGCAGAAATTTCACTTATTTTAGGGCAAAAAGACAGAAATTTGCCTTATTTTGTGGCAAAAAGCAGAAATTCCCCTAATTGTGAGGCAAAACGGAAGAAATTCTCTATATGTTGGGGCAAAAAGACAGAAATTCTTTTTATTTTGTGGCAAAACTCAGAAATTCCACATATTTTTGGGCAAAATTCCAGAAATTTCCTTTATTTTAGGGCAAAAAGGCAGAAATTCCTAATATATTGTGGCAAAAATGCAGAAATTCCCCTTATTTTGAGGTAAAAAGGCTGAAATTCCTCTTATTTGGGGGCAAAAAGGAAGAATTTTTCTTTATTTTGGGGAAAAATTGCAGAAATTTCACTTATTTCAGGGTAATAAAACAGAAATTCCCCTTATTTTGGGCCAAAATTACAGAAATTCCCTTTGTTTTGGGGTAAAAAAGACAGAAATTCCACTTATTTAGAGGCAAAAGGCAGAAGTTCCTCTTAATTTGGCGCAAAAATGAAGAAATTTTCCTTTTTTATGGAAAAAAGGTATGCATTTTCCTTATTTTCAGGCAAAAAGGCAGAAATTCCCCTGATTTTGAAGCAAAATTGCAGAAATTCCCCTAATTTTGGGGCAAAAGGCAGACATTCCCTTTATTTTGGGGCAAAAATCAGAAATTCCCCTTATTATGGGGCAAAATTCCAGAAATTTCCTTTAATTTGGGGCAAAATTGCAGAAATTTACCTTATTTTGGGGCAAAATTGCAGAAATTTCCCTTATTTGGGGCAAAATTGCAGAAATTTCACTTATTTTCAGGTAAAAAGGCTGATATTTCCTTTATTTTTGGGAAAAAAGTTAGAAATTTCTTTTATTTTGGGGCAAAATTGCAGAAATATTTCTTATTTTGGGGCAAAAAGGCAGAAATTCCTTATATTTTGAAGCAAAAAGGCAGAAATTCCCCTTATTTTGGGATAAAATTGCAGAAATTTCCCTTATTTGGGGGCAAAAAGGCAGAAAATCCTTTATTTTCGGGCAAAAAGGCAGAAATTCCCCGTATTTGAGAGCAAAATTGCAGAAATTCCCCTAATATCGGGGCAAAAATGCAGAAATTCCTTTATTTGGGGCAAAAGCAAAAGTTCCCCTTATTTTCGGGAAAAAAGGCAGAAATTCTTTGTATTTTGAAGCAAAATTGCAGAAACTCCCCTAATTTTGGGGCAAAAAGGCAGAAATTCCCTTTATTTTGGGGCAAAAATACAGAAATTCTCCTTATTTTGCGGCAAAAAGTCAGAAATTCCCCTTAATTTGGGGCAAAATTGAAGAACTTTCCCTTATTTTGGGGCAAAATTGCAGAAATTTCCCTTATTTTGGGGCAAAATTTTAGAAATTTCTTTTATTTTGGTACAGAATTGCAGAAATTTTTTCTTATATTGTGGCAAAAAGGCTAAAATTCCCCATATTTTGGTGCAAAAATGCTGAAATTCCCCTTATTTTGAGGTAAAATGCTGAAATTCCACATATTTTGGGGCAAAAAGGCAGAAATTTCCCTCATTTTGGGGCAAAAAGGCACAAATTTTGCTTATTTTCGGGCAAATTGCAGAAATTTCATTTATTTCAGGGCAAAAAGTCAGAAATTCCTTTTATTTTGAGACAAAAAGCAGAAATTTCTTTTATTTTGGTACAAAGTTGAAGAAATTTTTCTTATTTTAGAACAAAAGGCAGAAATTCCCCATATTTTGGGGTAAAAGGCAGAAATTCCCCTTATTTTGAGATAAAAAGGATGAAATTCCCTTTATTTTAGGGCAAAAAGGCAAAAATTTCCTTTACTTTATGGCAAAAAGGCAGAAATTCCCCTTATTTGGAGGTAAAATGCTGAAATTCCCCTTATTTTGGGCAAAAAGGCAGAAATTCCCCTTGTTTTGGGACAAAATTGCAGAAATTTCGCTTACTTCAGGGCAAAAAATCAGAAATTTCCCTTATTTTGTGGCAAAATTGCAGAAATTTTTCTTATTTTGGGCAAAATTGCAGAAATTTCACTTATTTTAGGTAAAGAAGGCAGGAATTTCTCTTATTATGAGGGAAAAGGGCAGAAATTTCTTTTATTTGGTACAAAATTGCAGAAATTTTCTTTATTTTGGGGCAAAAATGAAGAAATTCCCCTTATTTTGTGGCAAAAAGGCAGAAATTTCCCTTATTTTGGGGCAAAATTACAGAAATTTTACTTATTTCAAGGCAAAATTCAAAAATTCCTTTTATTTTGGGGCAAAAAGACAGAAATTTTTTTTATTTTTGAATAAAAAAGCAGAAATTTCACTTATTTTGAGGTTAAAAGGCAGAAATTACTCTTATTTTGGGGCTAAAATGAAGAAATTTCCCTGTTTTGTGGCAAAATTGCAGAAATTTTTCTTATTTTGGGCAAAATTGCAGAAATTTCACTTATTTCAGGGAAAGAAGGCAGGAATTTCTCTTATTTTGGGGCAAAAAGGCAGAAATTTCTTTTATTTTGCTACAAAATTGCAGAAATTTTCTTTATTTTGGGGCAAAAATGCAGAAATTCCCCTTATTTTGTGGCAAAAAGGCAGGAATTTCCATTATTTTGGGGCAAAATTGCAGAAATTTCTTTTATTTTGGTACAAAATTGCAGAAATTTTCTTTATTTTGGGGCAAAAATGCAGAAATTCCTCTTATTTTGTGGGAAAAAGGCAGAAATTTCCCTTATTTTGGGGCAAAATTGCAGAAATTCCCTTAATTTTGGTGCAATAAGGGAGAAATTCCCCGTATTTTGAAGCAAAATTGCACAAATTCCCTTAATTTTTAGGGAAAATGCAGAAATTCACATTATTTTGGGGCAAAAAGACAGAAATTCTCCTTATTTCAGAGCAAAAAGTCAAAATTTCTGCTTATTTTGGGGCAAAATTGCAGAAATTTCCCTTATTTTATGGCAAAATTGCAGAATTTTTTTTTATATTGGGCAAAATTGCAGAAATTTCACTTATTTCAGGGAAAGAAGGCAGGAATTTCTCTTATTTTGGGGCAAAAAGGCAGAAATTTCTTTTATTTTGGTACAAAATTGCAGAAATTTTCTTTATTTTGAGGCAAAAATGCAAAAATTCCCCATATTATGGGGCAAAAAGGCAGAGATTCCCCTTATTATGAGGTAAAAATGTTGATATTCCTTTTATTTTGGGGCAAAAAGACAGAAATTCCCCTTATTTTGTGGCAAAAAGGCAGAAATTTCCCTTATTTTGGTACAGAATTGCAGAAATTTTTCTTATTTTGTGGCAAGAAGGCAGAAATTCCCCATATTTTGGTGCAAAAAGTCTGAAATTCCCCTTAATTTGAGTTAAAATGCTGAAATTCCCCATATTTTGGGGCAAAAAGGCAGAAACTCCCTACATTTTGGGGCAAAAAGGCACAAATTTCCCTTATTTTCGGGCAAAATTGCAGAAATTTCATTTATTTCAGGGCAAAAAGTCAGAAATTCCTTTTATTTTGGGGCAAAAAGCAGAAATTTCTTTTATTTTGGTACAAAGTTGAAGAAATTTTTCTTATTTTGGAACAAAAAGGCAGAAATTCCCCATATTTTGGGGCAAAAGGCAGAAATTCCCCATATTTTGAGGTAAAAAGGCTGAAATTCCTCTTATTTTGGGGCAAAAAGGCAGAAATTCCCTTTATTTTGTGGCAAAAATGCAGAAATTCCGATTAATTGGGGCAGAAAAGCAGAAACTTTCTTTATTTGGGGGCAATAATGCAGAAATTCCCCATATTTTGTGGCAAAAAGTCAGAAATTCCCCTTATTTGGAGGTAAAATGCTGAAATTCCCCTTATTTTGGGCAAAAGGCAGAAATTCCCCTTGTTTTGGGGCAAAATGCAGAAATTTCACTTATTTTAGGGCAAAAAGACAGAAATTTGCCTTATTTTGTGGCAAAAAGCAGAAATTCCCCTAATTGTGAGGCAAAACGGAAGAAATTCTCTATATGTTGGGGCAAAAAGACAGAAATTCTTTTTATTTTGTGGCAAAACTCAGAAATTCCACATATTTTTGGGCAAAATTCCAGAAATTTCCTTTATTTTAGGGCAAAAAGGCAGAAATTCCTAATATATTGTGGCAAAAATGCAGAAATTCCCCTTATTTTGAGGTAAAAAGGCTGAAATTCCTCTTATTTGGGGGCAAAAAGGAAGAATTTTTCTTTATTTTGGGGAAAAATTGCAGAAATTTCACTTATTTCAGGGTAATAAATCAGAAATTCCCCTTATTTTGGGCCAAAATTACAGAAATTCCCTTTGTTTTGGGGTAAAAAAGACAGAAATTCCACTTATTTAGAGGCAAAAAGCAGAAGTTCCTCTTAATTTGGCGCAAAAATGAAGAAATTTTCCTTTTTTATGGAAAAAAGGTATGCATTTTCCTTATTTTTAGGCAAAAAGGCAGAAATTCCCCCGATTTTGAAGCAAAATTGCAGAAATTCCCCTAATTTTGGGGCAAAAGGCAGACATTCCCTTTATTTTGGGGCAAAAATCAGAAATTCCCCTTATTATGGGGCAAAATTCCAGAAATTTCCTTTAATTTGGGGCAAAATTGCAGAAATTTACCTTATTTTGGGGCAAAATTGCAGAAATTTCCCTTATTTGGGGCAAAATTGCAGAAATTTCACTTATTTTCAGGTAAAAAGGCTGAAATTTCCTTTATTTTTGGGAAAAAAGTTAGAAATTTCTTTTATTTTGGGGCAAAATTGCAGAAATATTTCTTATTTTGGGGCAAAAAGGCAGAAATTCCTTATATTTTGAAGCAAAAAGGCAGAAATTCCCCTTATTTTGGGGTAAAATTGCAGAAATTTCCCTTATTTGGGGGCAAAAAGGCAGAAAATCCTTTATTTTCGGGCAAAAAGGCCGAAATTCCCCGTATTTTAGAGCAAAATTGCAGAAATTCCCCTAATATCGGGGCAAAAATGCAGAAATTCCCTTTATTTGGGGCAAAAGCAAAAGTTCCCCTTATTTTCGGGAAAAAAGGCAGAAATTCCTTGTATTTTGAAGCAAAATTGCAGAAACTCCCCTAATTTTGGGGCAAAAAGGCAGAAATTCCCTTTATTTTGGGGCAAAAATACAGAAATTCTCCTTATTTTGCGGCAAAAAGTCAGAAATTCCCCTTAATTTGGGGCAAAATTGAAGAACTTTCCCTTATTTTGGGGCAAAATTGCAGAAATTTCCCTTATTTTGGGGCAAAATTTTAGAAATTTCTTTTATTTTGGTACAGAATTGCAGAAATTTTTTCTTATATTGTGGCAAAAAGGCTAAAATTCCCCATATTTTGGTGCAAAAACGCTGAAATTCCCCTTATTTTGAGGTAAAATGCTGAAATTCCACATATTTTGGGGCAAAAAGGCAGAAATTTCCCTCATTTTGGGGCAAAAAGGCACAAATTTTGCTTATTTTCGGGCAAATTGCAGAAATTTCATTTATTTCAGGGCAAAAAGTCAGAAATTCTGTTTATTTTGAGACAAAAAGCAGAAATTTCTTTTATTTTGGTACAAAGTTGAAGAAATTTTTCTTATTTTAGAACAAAAGGCAGAAATTTCCCATATTTTGGGGTAAAAGGCAGAAATTCCCCTTATTTTGAGGTATAAAGGATGAAATTCCCTTTATTTTAGGGCAAAAAGGCAAAAGTTTCCTTTACTTTATGGCAAAAAGGCAGAAATTCCCCTTATTTGGAGGTAAAATGCTGAAATTCCCCTTATTTTGGGCAAAAAGGCAGAAATTCCCCTTGTTTTGGGACAAAATTGCAGAAATTTCGCTTATTTCAGGGCAAAAAATCAGAAATTTCCCTTATTTTGTGGCAAAATTGCAGAAATTTTTCTTATTTTGGGCAAAATTGCAGAAATTTCACTTATTTCAGGTAAAGAAGGCAGGAATTTCTCTTATTATGAGGGAAAAGGGCAGAAATTTCTTTTATTTTGGTACAAAATTGCAGAAATTTTCTTTATTTTGGGGCAAAAATGAAGAAATTCCCCTTATTTTGTGGCAAAAAGGCAGAAATTTCCCTTATTTTGGGGCAAAATTACAGAAATTTTACTTATTTCAAGGCAAAATTCAAAAATTCCTTTTATTTTGGGGCAAAAAGACAGAAATTTTTTTTATTTTTGAATAAAAAAGCAGAAATTTCACTTATTTTGAGGTTAAAAGGCAGAAATTACTCTTATTTTGGGGCTAAAATGAAGAAATTTCCCTGTTTTGTGGCAAAATTGCAGAAATTTTTCTTATTGTGGGCAAAATTGCAGAAATTTCACTTATTTCAGGGAAAGAAGGCAGGAATTTCTCTTATTTTGGGGCAAAAAGGCAGAAATTTCTTTTATTTTGCTACAAAATTGCAGAAATTTTCTTTATTTTGGGGCAAAAATGCAGAAATTCCCCTTATTTTGTGGCAAAAAGGCAGGAATTTCCATTATTTTGGGGGCAAAATTGCAGAAATTCCCTTTATTTTGGTGCAATAAGGCAGAAATTCCCAATATTTTGAAGCAAAATTGCACTAATTTCCCTAATTTTGAGGGAAAATGCAGAAATTCACATTATTTTGGGCAAAAAGACAGAAATTCTCCTTATTTCACGGCAAAAAGTCAGAAATTCCCCTTATTTTGGGGCAAAATTGCAGAAATTTCCTTTATTTTGTGGCAAAATTGCAGAAATTTTTCTTATTTTGTGCAAAATTGCAGAAATTTCACTTATTTCAGGGAAAGAAGGCAGGAATTTCTTTTATTTTGGGGCAAAAAGGCAGAAATTTCTTTTATTTTGGTACAAAATTGCAGAAATTTTCTTTATTTTGAGGCAAAAATAGAGAAATTCCCCTTATTTTGTGGCAAAAAGGCAGAAATTTCCCTTATTTTGGGGCAAAATTGCAAAAATTTTTCTTATTTTCGGGCAAAATTTTAGAAATTTATTTTATTTTGGTACAGAATTGCAGAAATTTTTCTTATTTTGTGGCAAAAAGTCAGAAATTCCCCATATTTTGGTGCAAAAAGGCTGAAATTTCCCTTATTTTGAGGTAAAATGCCGAAATTCCTTATATTTTGGGGCAAAAAGGCAGAAATTTCCTACATTTTGGGGCAAAAAGGCACAAATGTTCCTTATTTTCGGGCAAAATTGCAGAAATTTCATTTATTTCAGGGCAAAAAGTCAGAAATTCCTTTTATTTTGGGGAAAAAAGTCAGAAATTCCCTTTATTTTGTGGCAAAAAGGCAGAAATTCCCATTAATTTTTGCAGAAAAGCAGAAACTTTCCTTATTTGGGGGCAATGATGCAGAAATTCCCCATATTTTGTGGCAAAAAGGCACAAATTCCTCTTATTTGGAGGTAAAATGCTGAAATTCCCCTTATTTTGGGCAAAAGGCAGAAATTCCCCTTATTTGGGGCAAAATTGCAGAAATTTCACTTATTTTAGGGCAAAAAGTCAGAAATTTGCTTTATTTTGGGGCAAAAAGCAGAAATTCCCCTAATTTTGGGGAGAAAAACAGAAATTCTTCTTATTTTGGGGTAAAATTGCAGAAATTTCAAACATTTCAGTGCAAAAAGGCAGAAATTCCACTTAATTTTAGGCAATAAGGCAAAAATTTTCCGTATTTTGAAGCAAAATCTCAGAAATTCCCCTTATAATGGTGCAAAAATGCAGAAATTCTTTCATTTTGGTGTAATAAGGCAGAAATTCCCTGTGTTTTGAGCAAAATTGCACAAATTCATCTAATTTTGAGGGAAATTGCAGAAATTCAAATTATTTTGGGGCAAAAAGATAGAAATTCTTTTTATTTCAGGGCATAACGTCAGAAATTCCCCTTATTTTGGGGCAAAATTGCAGAAATTTCCATTATTTTGTGGAAAATTGCAGAAATTTTTCTTATTTTGGGCAAAATTGCAGAAATTTCACTTATTTCAGGGAAAGAAGGCAGAAATTTCTCTTATTTTGGGGCAAAAGGGCAGAAGTTTCTTTTATTTTGGTACAAAATTGCAGAAATTTTCTTTATTTTGGAACAAAAATGCAGAAATTCACCTTATTTTGTGGCAAAAAGGCAGAAATTTTTCTTATTTTGGGCAAAATTGCAGAAATTTCACTTATTTCAGGGAAAGAAGGCAGAAATTTCTCTTATTTTGGGGCAAAAGGGCAGAAATTTCTTTTATTTTGGTACAAAATTGCAGAAATTTTCTTTATTTTGGGGCAAAAATGCAGAAATTCACCTTATTTTGTGGCAAAAAGGCAGAAATTTTTCTTATTTTAGGGCAAAATTGCAGAAATTTCACTTATTTCAAGGCAAAATTCAAAAATTCCTTTTATTTTGGGGCAAAAAGACAGAAATTCCGTTTATTTTTAGGTAAAAAGGCAGAAATTTCACTTATTTTGAGGTAAAAAGGTTGAAATTACTCTTATTTTGTGGCTAAAATGAAGAAATTTCCCTTTTTTGTGGCAAAATTGCAGAAATTTTTTTTATTTTGGGCAAAATTGCAGAAATTTCACTTATATCAGGGAAAGAAGGCAGGAATTTCTCTTATGTTGGGGCAAAAAGGCAGAAATTTTTTTTTATTTTGGTACAAAATTGCTGAAATTTTCTTTATTTTGGGCAAAAATGCAGAAATTCCCATTATTTTGTGGCAAAAAGGCAGAAATTTCCCTAATTTTGGGGCAAAATTGCAGAAATTTCACTTATTTCAAGGCAAAATTCAAAATTCCTTTTATTTTTGGGCAAAAAGACAGAAATTCAGTTTATTTTTGGGTAAAAAGGCAGAAATTTCACTTATTTTGAGGTAAAAAGGCAAAAATTACTCTTATTTTGGGGCTAAAATTAAGAAATTTTCCTTTTTTGTGGCAAAATTGCAGAAATTTTTCTTATTTTGGGCAAAATTGCAGAAATTTCACTTATTTCAGGGAAAGAAAGCAGGAATTTCTCTTATTTTGGGGCAAAAAGGCAGAAATTTCTTTTATTTTGCTACAAAATTGCAGAAATTTTCTTTATTTTGGGGCAATAATGCAGAAATTTTCCTTATTTTGGGGCAAAAAGGCAGAGATTCCCCTTATTATGAGGTAAAAAGGCTGAAATTCCTTTTATTTTGGGGCAAAAATACTGAAATTCCCCTTATTTTGTGGCAAAAAGGCAGAAACTTCCCTTATTTTGGAGCAAAATTGTAGAAATTTCCATTATTTTCGAGCAAAATTTTAGAAATTTATTTTATTTTGGTACAGAATTGCAGAAATTTTTTTTATTTTGTGGCAAAAAGGCAGAAATTCCCCATATTTTGGTGCAAAAAGGCTGAAATTCCCCTTATTTTGAAGTAAAATGCTGAAATTCCTCATATTTTGGGGCAAAAAGGCAGAAATTACCTACATTTTGGGGCAAAAAGACAGAAATTTCCCTTATTTTGCGGCAAAATTGCAGAAATTTCATTTATTTCAGGGCAAAAAGTCAGAAATTCCTTTTATTTTGGGGCAAAAGGCAGAAATTCCCTTTATTTTGTGGCAAAAAGGCAGAAATTCCCATTAATTGGGGCAGAAAAGCAGAAACTTTCCTTATTTGGGGGCAATAATGCAGAAATTCCCCATATTTTGTGGCAAAAATGCAGAAATTCCCCTTATTTGGAGGTAAAATGCTCAAAATCCCCTTATTTTGGGCAAAAGGCAGAAATTCCCCTTATTTTGGGGCAAAATTGCAGAAATTTCACTTATTTTAGGGCAAAAAGTCTGAAATTTGCCTTATTTTGGGGCAAAAAGCAGAAATTCCCCTAATTTTGGGGCCAAAAACAGAAATTCCCCTTATTTTGGGGTAAAATTGCAGAAATTTCAAACATTTCAGTGCAAAAAGGCAGAAATTCCACTTAATTTTAGGCAATAAGGCAGAAATTTTCCGTATTTTGGAGCAATATCTCAGAAATTCCCCTTATATTGGTGCAAAAATGCAGAAATTCCCTTTATTTTGGTGTAAAAAGGCAGAAAATACCCCGTGTTTTGAAGCAAAATTGCACAAATTCATCTAATTTTGAGGGAAAATGCAGAAATTCAAATTATTTTGGGGCAAAAAGACAGAAATTCTCTGTATTTTAGGGCAAAACGTCAGAAATTCCTCTTATTTTGAGGCAAAATTGCAGAAATATCCCTTATTTTGTTGCAAAATTGCAGAAATTTTTCTTATTTTGGGCAAAATTGCAAAAATTTCACTTATTTCAGGGAAAGAAGGTAGGAATTTCTTTTATTTTGGGGCAAAAAGGCAGAAATTTCTTTTATTTTGGTACAAAATTGTAGAAATGTTCTTTATTTTGGGGCAAAAATGCAGAAATTCCCCATATTTTGTGGGAAAAAGGCAGAAATTTCCCTTATTTTGTGGTAAAATTGCAGAAAGTCCCTTTATTTTGGTGCAATAAGGCAGAAATTCCCAATATTTTGAGGCAAAATTGCACAAATTCCCCTAATTTTGAGGGAAAATGCAGAAATTCACATTATTTTGGGGCAAAAAAGACAGAAATTCTCCTTATTTCACGTCAAAAAGTCAGAAATTCCCCTTATTTTGGGGCAAAATTGCAGAAATTTCTCTTATTTTGTGGCAAAATTGCAGAAATTTTTCTTATTTTGGGCAAAATTGCAGAAATTTCACTTATTTCAGGGAAAGAAGGCAGGAATTTCTCTTATTTTGGGGCAAAAAGGTAGAAATTTCTTTTATTTTGATACAAAATTGCAGAAATTTTCTTTATTTTGAGGCAAAAATGCAGAAATTTCCCATATTTTGGGGCAAAAAGGCAGAGATTCCCCTTACTATGAGGTAAAAAGGCTGAATTTCCTTTTATTTTGGGGCAAAAAGACAGAAATTCCTTTTATTTTGTGGCAAAAAGGCAGAAATTTCCCTTATTTTGTGGCAAAAATGCAGAAATTTTCTTTATTTTAGGGCAAAATTGCAGAAATTCCTTTTATTTTGGTGCAATAAGGCAGAAATTCCCCATATTGTGAAGCATAATTGCACAAATTCCCCTAATTTTGAGACAAAATACAGAAATTCACATTATTTTGGGGCAATAAGACAGAAATTCTCTTTATTTCAAGGCAAAAAGTCAGAAATTCCCCTTATTTTGGGGTAAAATTGCAGAAATTTCCCTTATTTTGTGGCAAAATTGCAGAAATTTTTCTTATTTTGGGCAAAATTGCAGAAATTTCACTTATTTCAGGGAAAGAAGGCAGGAATTTTTATTATTTTGGGGGGAAAAGGCAGTAATTTCTTTTATTTTGGTACAAAATTGCAGAAATTTTCTTTATTTTGAGGCCAAAATGCAGAAATTCCCCATATTTTAGGGCAAAAAGGCAGAGATTCTACTTATTATGATGTAAGAAGGCTGAAATTCCTTTTATTTTGGGGCAAAAATACTGAAATTCCCCTTATTTTGTGGCAAAAAGGCAGAAACTTCCCTTATTTTGGGGCAAAATTGTAGAAATATCCCTTATTTTCGAGCAGAATTTTAGAAATTTATTTTATTTTGGTACAGAATTGCAGAAATTTTTTTTATTTTGTGGCAAAAAGGCAGAAATTCCCCATATTTTGGTGCAAAAAGGCTGAAATTCCCCTTATTTTGAAGTAAAATGCTGAAATTCCTCATATTTTGGGGCAAAAAGGCAGAAATTACATACATTTTGGGGCAAAAAGGCAGAAATTTCCCTTATTTTGCGGCAAAATTGCAGAAATTATATTTATTTCAGGGCAAAAAGTCAGAAATTCTTTTTATTTTGGGGCAAAAAGGCAGAAATTCCCTTTATTTTGTGGCAAAATGCAGAAATTCCCATTAATTGGGGCAGAAAAGCAGAAACTTTCCTTATTTGGGGGCAATAATGCAGAAATTCCCCATATTTTGTGGCAAAAAGGCAGAAATTCCCCTTATTTGGAGGTAAAATGCTGAAAATCCCCTTATTTTGGGCAAAAGGCAGAAATTCCCCTTATTTTGGGGCAAATTGCAGAAATTTCACTTATTTTAGGGCAAAAAGTCAGAAATTTGCCTTATTTTGGGGCAAAAACAGAAATTCCCCTAATTTTGGGGCCAAAAACAGAAATTCCCCTTATTTTGGGGTAAAATTGCAGAAATTTCAAACATTTCAGTGCAAAAAGGCAGAAATTCCACTTAATTTTAGGCAATAAGGCAGAAATTTTCCGTATTTTGGAGCAATATCTCAGAAATTCCCCTTATATTGGTGCAAAAAATCAGAAATTCCCTTTACTTTGGTGTAATAAGGCAGAAATTTCCCGTGTTTTGAAGCAAAATTGCACAAATTCATCTAATTTTGAGGGAAAATGCAGATATTCAAATTATTTTGGGGCAAAAAGACAGAAATTCTCCGTATTTCAGGGCAAAACGTCAAAAATTCCTCTTATTTTGTGGCAAAATTGCAGAAATATCCCTTATTTTGTTGCAAAATTGTAGAAATTTTTTTATTTTGGGCAAAATTGCAGAAATTTTACTTATTTCAGGGAAAGAAGGTAGGAATTTCTTTTATTTTGGGGCAAAAAGGCAGAAATTTCTTTTATTTTGGTACAAAATTATAGAAATTTTCTTTATTTTGGGGCAAAAATGCAGAAATTCCCCATATTTTGTGGGAAAAAGGCAGAAATTTCCCTTATTTTGGGGTAAAATTGCAGAAAGTCCCTTTATTTTGGTGCAGTAAGGCAGAAATTCCCAATATTTTGAAGCAAAATTGCACAAATTCCCCTAATTTTGAGGGAAAATGCAGAAATTCACATTATTTTGGGGCAAAAAAACAGAAATTCTCCTTATTTCACGTCAAAAAGTCAGAAATTCCCCTTATTTTGGGCAAAATTGCAGAAATTTCACTTATTTCAGAGAAAGAAGGCAGGAATTTCTCTTATTTTGGGCAAAAAGGTAGAAATATCTTTTATTTTGGTACAAAATTGCAGAAATTTTCTTTATTTTGAGGCAAAAATGCAGAAATTTCCCATATTTTGGGGCAAAAAGGCAGAGATTCCCCTTATTATGAGGTAAAAAGGCTGAAATTACTTTTATTTTGGGGCAAAAAGACAGAAATTCCCCTTATTTTGTGGCAAAAAGGCAGAAATTTCCATTATTTTGGGGCAAAATTGCAGAAATTTCCCTTATTTTTGGGCAAAATTTTAGAAATTTATTTTATTTTGGTACAGAATTGCAGAAATTTTTCTTATTTTGTGGCAAAAAGGCAGAAATTCCCCATATTTTGGTGCAAAAAGGCTGAAATTCCTTTTATTTCGAAGTAAAATGTTGAAATTCCCCATATTTTGGGGCAAAAAGGCAGAAATTACCTACATTTTGGGGCAAAAAGGCAAAAATTTCCCTTATTTTCGGGCAAAATTGCAGAAATTTCTTTTATTTCAGGGCAAAAAGACTGAAATTCCTATTATTTTGGGGCAAAAAGGCAGAAATTCCCTTTATTTTGTGGCAAAAAGGCAGAAATTCCCATTAATTGGGGCCGAAAAGCAGAAACTTTCCATATTTGGGGGCAATAATGCAGAAATTCCCCATATTTTGTAGCAAAAAGGCAGAAATTCCCTTTATTTGGAGGTAAAATGCTGAAATTCCCCTTATTTTGGGCAAAAGGCAGAAATTCCCCTTATTTTGCAGCAAAATTGCCGAAATTTCACTTATTTTATGGCAAAAAGTCAGAAATTTGCCTTATTTTGGGGCAAAAAGCAGAAATTACCCTAATTTTGGGGCCAAAAACAGAAAATCCTATTATTTTGGGGTAAAATTGCAGAAATTTCAAATATTTCAGTGCAAAAAGGCAGAAATTCCACTTAATTTTAGGCAATAAGGCACAAATTTTCCGTATTTTGGAGCAAAATCTCAGAAATTCCCTTTATAATGGTGCAAAAATGCAGAAATTCCCTTTATTTTGGTGTAATAAGGTAGAAATTCCCCGTGTTTTGAAGCAAAATTGCACAAGTTCATCTAATTTTGAGGAAAAATGCAGAAATTCAAATTATTTTGGGGCAAAAAGACAGAAATTCTCTTTATTTCAGGGCATAACGTCAGAAATTCCCCTTATTTTGGGGCAAAATTGCAGAAATTTCCCTTATTTTGTGGCAAAATTGCAGAAATTTTTCTTATTTTAGGAAAATTGCAGAAATTTCACTTCTTTCAGAAAAAGAAGGCAGAAATTTCTCTTATTTTGGGGCAAAAGGGCAGAAATTTCTTTTATTTTGGTAAAAAATTGCAGAAATTTTCTTTATTTTGGGGCAAAAATGCAGAAATTCACCTTATTTTGTGACAAAAAGGCAGACATTTCCCTTATTTTAGGGCAAAATTGCAGAAATTTCACTTATTTCAAGGCAAAATTCAAAAATTCCTTTAATTTTGGCGCAAAAAAACAGAAATTCCAATTATTTTTAGGTAAAAAGGCAGAAAATTCACTTATTTTGAGGTAAAAAGGCAGAAATTACTCTTATTTTGGGGCTAAAATGAAGAAATTTCCCTTTTTTGTGGCAAAATTGCAGAAATTTTTCTTATTTTGGGCAAAATTGCAGAAATTTCACTTATTTCAGAGAAAGAAGGCAGGAATTTCTCTTATTTTGGGGCAAAAGTCAGAAATTTCTTTTATTTTGGTACAAAATTGCAGAAATTTTCTTTATTTTGGGGCAAAAATGCAGAAATTCCCTTTATTTCGTGGCAAAAAGGCAGAAATTTCCCTTATTTTGGGCAAAATTGCAGAAATTCCCTTTATTTTGGTGCAATAAGGCAGAAATTCCCTATATTTTGAAGCAAAATTGCACAAATTCCCCTAATTTTGAGGGAAAATGCAGAAATTCACATTATTTTGGGGCAAAAAGACAGAAATTCTTTTTATTTCACGGCAAAAAGTCAGAAATTCCCCTTATTTTGGGGTAAAATTGCAGAAATTTCCCTTATTTTGTGGCAAAATTGCAGAAATTTTTCTTATTTTGGGCAAAATTGCAGAAATTTCACTTATTTCAGGGAAAGAAGGCAGTAATTTCTCTTATTTTGGGGCAAAAATGCAGAAATTTCTTTTATTTTGGTACAAAATTGCAGAAATTTTCTTTATTTTGAGGCCAAAATGCAGAAATTCCCCATATTTTGGGACAAAAAGGCAGAGATTCCCCTTATTATGAGGTAAAAAGGCTGAAATTCCTTATATTTTGGGGCAAAAAGACAGAAATTCCCCTTATTTTGTGGCAAAAAGGCAGAAATTTCCCTTATTTTGGGGCTAAATTGCAGAAATTTCTCTTATTTTTAGGCAAAATATTAGAAATTTCTTTTATTTTGGTACAGAATTGCAGAAATTTTTCTTATTTTGTGGCAAAAAGGCAGAAATTCCCCATATTTTAGTTCAAAAAGCTGAAATTCCCCTTATTTTGAGGTAAAATGCTGAAATTCCCCATATTTTGGGGCAAAAAGGCAGAAATTCCCCTCATTTTGTGGCAAAAAGGCACAAATTTCCCTTATTTTCGGGCAAAATTGCAGAAATTTTATTTATTCCAGGGCAAAATGTCAGAAATTCCTTTTATTTTGGGGCAAAAAGCAGAAATTTCTTTTATTTTGGTACAAAGTTGAAAAAATTTATCTTATTTTGGAACAAAACGGCGGAAATTCCCCATATTTTGGGGCAAAAGGCAGAAATTTCCCTTATTTTGAGGTAAAAACCCTGAAATTCCCCTTATTTTGGGGCAAAAAGGCAGAAATTTCCTTTATTTTGTGGCAAAAAGGCAGAAATTCCCATTAATTGGGGCAGAAAAGCAGAAACATTCTTTATTTGGGGGCAATAATGCAGAAATTCCCCATATTTTGTGGCAAAAATGCAGAAATTCCCCTTATTTGGAGGTAAAATGCTGAAATTCCCCTTATTTTGGGCAAAAAGCAGAAATTCCCCTTATTTTGGGGCAAAATGGCAGAAATTTCACTTATTTTAGGGCAAAAAGTCAGAAATTTGCCTTATTTTGGGGCAAAAAGCAGAAATCCCCCTAATTGTGAGGCAAAACGGCAGAAATTCCCTATATGTTGGGGCAAAAAGACAGAAATTCTCCTTATTTTGGGGCTAAACTCAGAAATTCCACTTATTTTGGGGCAAAATTCCAGAAATTTCCCTTCTTTTGGGGCAAAATTGCAGAAATTTCACTTATTTGGGGGCAAAATTGCAGAAATTTGACTTATTTCAGGGAAGAAAAGCAGAAATTTTCTTATTTTGTAGAAAAAAGGCAGAAATTCCTAATATATTGTGGCAAAAATGCAGAAATTCCCCTTATTTTGAAGTAAAAAGGCTGAAATTCCTCTTATTTGGGGGCAAAAAGGAAGAATTTTTCCTTATTTTGGGGCAAAATTGCAGAAATTTCACTTATTTCAGGGTAATAAGTCAGAAATTCCCCTTATTTTGTGGCAAAAAACACAGAAATTCCCTTTGTTTTTGGGTAAAAAAGACAGAAATTCCATTTATTTAGAGGCAAAATGCAGCTTTTCCTCTTAATTCGGCGCAAAAATGAAGAAATTTCCCTTTTTTATGGCAAAAAGGTATGCATTTTTCTTCTTTTCTGGCAAAAAGGCAGAAATTCCCCTTATTTTGAAGCAAAATTGCAGAAATTCCTATAATTTTGTGGCAGAAGGCAGACATTCCCTATATTTTAGGGCAAAAATCAGAAATTTCCCTTATTTTGGGGCAAAATTGCAATAATTTCACTTATTTTAGGGCAAAAAGTCAGAAATTTCCCTTATTTTGGTGCAAAATTGCAGAAATTTCCCTTATTTGGGGCAAAATTGCAGAAATTTGACTTATTTTCAGGTAAAAAGGCTGAAATTTCCTTTATTTTTGAGAAAAAAGTTAGAAATTTCTTTTATTTTGGGGCAAAATTGCAGAAATATTTCTTATTTTGGGGCAAAAAGGCAGAAATTCCTTATATTTTGAAGCAAAAAGGCAGAAATTCCCCTTATTTTGGAATAAAATTGCAGAAATTTCCCTTATTTGGGGGCAAAAGGGAAGAAAATCCTTTTAATTTCGGGCAAAAAGGCAGAAATTCCCCATATTTTAGAGCAAAATTGCAGAAATTCCCCTAATATCGGGGCAAAAATGCAGAAATTCCCTTTATTTGGGGCAAAAGCAAAAGTTTCCCATATTTTCGGGAAAAAAGGCAGAAATTCCTTGTATTTTGAAGCAAAATTGCAGAAACTCCCCTAATTTTGGGGCAAAAAGGCAGAAATTCCCTTTATTTTGGGGCAAAAATACAGAAATTCTCCTTATTTCGCAGCAAAATGTCAGAAATTCCCCTTATTTTGGGGCAAAATTGAAAAACTTTCCCTTATTTTGGGGCAAAATTACAGAAATTTTCCTTATTTTGGGGCAAAATTTTAGAAATTTCTTTTATTTTGGTAGAGAATTGCAGAAATTTTTCTCATATTGTGGCAAAAAGGCTAAAATTCCACATATTTTTGTGCAAAAAGGCTGAAATTCCCCTTATTTTGAGGTAAAATACTGAAATTCCCCATATTTTGGGGCAAAAAGGCAGAAATTTCCCCCTTTTTGGTGCAAAAAGGCACAAATTTTCCTTATATTCGGGCAAAATTGCAGAAATTTCATTTATTTCAGGGCAAAAATTTAGAAATTTCTTTTATTTTGGGACAAAAAGCAGAAATTTCTTTTATTTTGGTACAAAGTTGAAGAAATTTTTCTTATTTTGGAACAAAAAGATAGAAATTCCCCATATTTTGGGGTAAAAGGCAGAAATTCCCCTTATTTGGAGGTAAAATGGTGAAATTACCCTTATTTTGGGCAAAAAGGCAGAAATTCCCCTTATTTTGGGACAAAATTGCAGAAATTTCACTTATTTCATGGCAAAAAGTCAGAAATTTGCCTTATTTTGGGCAAAAAGCAGAAATTCCCCTAATTTTGGGGCTAAAAATAGAAATTCCCCTTATTTTGGGGTAAAATTGCAGAAATTTAAAATATTTCAGGGCAAAAAGGCAGAAATTCAACTTAATTTCGGGCAATAAGGCAGAAACTTTCTGTATTTTGGAGCAAAATCTCAGAAATTCCCTTTATATTGGTGCAAAAATGCAGAAATTTCCTTTATTTTGGTGCAATAAGGCAGAAATTCCCCGTATTTTAAAGCAAAATTGCACAAATTCCCCTAATTTTGAGGGAAAATGCAGAAATTCACATTATTTTGGGGCAAAAAGACAGAACTTCTCCTTATTTCACGGCAAAAAGTCAGAAATTCCCCTTATTTTGGGACAAAATTGCAAAAATTTCCCTTATTTTGTGGCAAAATTGCAGAATTTTTTTTTATTTTAGGCAAAATTGCAGAAATTTCACTTATTTCATGGAAAGAAGGCAGGAATTTCTCTTATTTTGGGGCAAAATGCAGAAATTTCTTCTTTTTCGTACAAAATTGCAGAAATTTTCTTTATTTTGAGGCAAAAAGGCAGAAATTCCCCATATTTTGGGGCAAAAAGGCAGAGATTCTCCTTATTATGAGGTAAAAAGGCTGAAATTCCTTTTATTTTGGCGCAAAAAGACAGAAATTCTCCTTATTTTGTGTAAGAAAGGCAGAAATTTCCCTTATTTTGGGGCAAAATTACAAAAATTTCCCTTATTTTCGGGCAAAATTTTAGAAATTTCTTTTATTTTGGTACAGAATTGCAGAAATTTTTCTTATTTTGTGGCAAAAAGGCAGAAATTCCCCATATTTTGGTGCAAAAAGGCAGAAATTCCCCTTATTTTGAGGTAAAATGCTGAAATTCCCCATAATTTGGGGCAAAGAGGCAGAAATTCCCTACATTTTGGGGCAAAAAGGCAGAAATTTCCCTTACTTTGGGGCAAAATTGCAGAAATTTCATTTATTTCAGGGCAAAGAGTCAGAAATTCCTTTTATTTTGGAGAAAAAAGCAGAAATTTCTTTTATGTTGGTACAAAGTTGAAGAAATTTTTCTTATTTTGGAACAAAATGGCAGAAATTCGCCATATTTTCAGGCAAAAGGCAGAAATTCCCCTTATTTTGAGGTAAAAAGGCTGAAATGCCCCTTATATTGGGGCAAAAAGGCAAAAATTCCCTTTATTTTGTGGCAAAAAGGCAGAAATTCCCATTAATTGGGGCAGAAAAGCAGAAACTTTGTTTATTTGGGGCAATAATGCAGAAATTCCCCATATTTTGTGGCAAAAAGGCAGAAATTCCCCTTATTTGGAGGTAAAATGCTGAAATTCCCCTTATTTTGGGCAAAAGGCAGAAATTCCCCTTATTTTGGGGCAAAATTGCAAAAATTTCACTAATTTTAGGGCAAAAAGTCAGAAATTTCCCTTATTTGGTGCAAAATTGCAGAAATTTGACTTATTTTCAGGTAAAAAGGCTGAAATTTCCTTTATTTTTGGGAAAAAAGTGAGAAATTCCTTTTATTTTGGGAGAAAATTGCAGAAATATTTCTTATTTTGGGGCAAAAAGGCAGAAATTCCTTATATTTTGGGGCAAAAAGGCAGAAATTCCCCTTATTTTGGAATAAAATTGCAGAAATTTCCCTTATTTGGGGGCAAAAAGGCAGAAAATCCTTTTAATTTCGGGCAAAAAGGCAGAAATTCCCCGTATTTAAAAGCAAAATTGCAGAAATTCCGCTAATATCGGGGCAAAAATGCAGAAATTCCCTTTATTTGGGGCAAAAGCAAAAGTTTCCCATATTTTCGGAAAAAAAGGCAGAAATTCCTTGTATTTTGAAGCAAAATTGCAGAAACTCCCCTAATTTTGGGGCAAAAAGGCAGAAATTCCCTTTATTTTGGAGCAAAAATACAGAAATTCTCCTTATTTCGCGGAAAAAAGTCAGAAATTCCCCTTATTTTGGGGCAAAATTGAAGAACTTTCCCTTATTTTGGGGCAAAATTACAGAAATTTCCCTTATTTGGGGCAAAATTTTAGAAATTTCTTTTATTTTGGTACAGAATTGCAGAAATTTTTCTTATATTGTGGCAAATATGCTAAAATTCCCCATATTTTGGTGCAAAAAGGCTGAAATTCCCCTTATTTTGAGGTAAAATGCTGAAATTCCCCATATTTTGGGGCAAAAAGGCAGAAATTTCACTCATTTTGGGGCAAAAAGGCACAAATTTTCCTTATTTTCGGGCAAAATTGCAGAAATTTCATTTATTTCAGGGCAAAAATTTAGAAATTTCTTTTATTTTGGGACAAAAAGCAGAAATTTCTTTTATTTTGGTACAAAGTTGAAGAAATTTTTCTTATTTTGGAACAAAAAGATAGAAATTCCCCATATTATGGGGTAAAAGGCAGAAATTCACCTTATTTTGAGGTAAAAAGGATGAAATTCCCCTCATTTTAGGGCAAAAAGGCAAAAATTTCATTTACTTTGTGGCAAAAAGGCAGAAATTCTTGTTAATTGGGGCAGAAAAGCAGAAATTTTCATTATTTGAAAGCAATAAGGCAGTAATTCCCCATATTTTGTGGCAAAAAGGCAGAAATTCCACTTATTTGGAGGTAAAATGCTGAAATACCCCTTATTTTGGGCAAAAAGGCAGAAATTCCCCTTATTTTGGGACAAAATTGCAGAAATTACACTTATTTCAGGGCAAAAAGTCAGAAATTTGCCTTATTTTGGGCAAAAAGCAGAAATTCCCCTAATTTTGGGGCTAAAAATAGAAATTCCCCTTATTTTGGGGTAAAATTGCAGAAATTTCAAATATTTCAGGGCAAAAAGGCAGAAATTCCACTTAATTTCGGGCAATAAGGCAGAAATTTTCTGTATTTTGGAGCAAAATCTCAGAAATTCCACTTTATATTGGTGCAAAAATTCAGAAATTCCCTTTATTTTGGTGCAATAAGGCAGAAATTCCCCGTGTTTTGAAGCAAAATTGCACAAATTCATCTAATTTTGAGGGAAAATGCAGAAATTCAAATTATTTTGGGGCAAGAAGACAGAAATTCTCCTTATTTCACGGCAAAATCAGAAATTCCCCTTATTTTGAGGCAAATTTGCAAAAGTTTCCCTTATTTTGTGGCATAATTGCAGAAATTTTTCTTATTTTGGGCAAAATTGCAGAAATTTCACTTATTTCAGGGAAAAAAAGGCAGGAATTTCTCTTATTTTGGGGCAAAAAGGCAGAAAATTCTTTTATTTTGGTTCAAAATTGCAAAAATCTTCTTTATTTTGAGGTAAAAATGCAGAAATTCCCCATATTTTGGGGCAAAAAGGCAGAGATTCCCCTTATTATGAGGTAAAAAGGCTGAAATTCCTTTTATTTTGGGGCAAAAAGACAGAAATTCCCCTTATTTTGTGGCAAAAAGGCAGAAATTTTCCTTATTTTGGGGCAAAATTGCAGAAATTTTCCATATTTTCAGGCAAAATTTTAGAAATTTCTTTTATTTTGGTACAGAATTGCAGAAATTTTTCTTATTTTGTGGCAAAAAGGCAGAAATTCCCCATATTTTGGTTGAAAAAGGCTGAAATTGGCCTTATTTTGAGGTAAAATGCTGAAATTCCCCATATTTTGGGGCAAAAGGCAGAAATTCCCTACATTTTGGAGCAAAAAGGCACAAATTTCCCTTATTTTCGGGCAAAATTGCATAAATTTCATTTATTTCAGGGCAAAAATTCAAAAATTCCTTTTATTTTGGGGCAAAAAATGAAATTTCTTTTATTTTGGTACAAAGTTGAAGAAATTTTTCTTATTTTGGAACAAAAAGGCAGAAATTCCCCATATTTTGGGGCAAAAGGCAGAAATTCCCCTTATTTTTAGGTAAAAAGGATGAAATTCCCCTTATTTTAGGGCAAAAAGGCAAAAATTTCCTTTACTTTGTGGCAAAAAGGCAGAAATTCTTGTTAATTGGATCAGAAAAAAAAAGAAATTTTCCTTATTTGAAGGTAATAAGGCAGTAATTCCCCATATTTTGTTGCAAAAAGGCAGAAATTCCCTTTATTTGGAGGTAAAATGGTGAAATTCCCCTTATTTTGGGCAAAAAGGCGGAAATTCCCCTTATTTTGGGGCAAAAATTGCAAAAATTTCACATATTTTAGGGCAAAAAGTCAGAAATTTCCCTTATTTTGGGGCAAAAAGCAGAAATTCTCCTAATTTTGGGGCCAAAAACAGAAATTCCCATTATTTTGGGGTAAAATTGCAGAAATTTCAAATATTTCAGTGCAAAAAGGCAGAAATTCCACTTAATTTTAGGCAATAAGGCACAAATTTTCCGTATTTTTGAGCAAAATCTCAGAAATTCCCCTTATAATGGTGCAAAAATGCAGAAATTCCCTTTATTTTGGTGTAATAAGGCAGAAATTCCCTGTGTTTTGAAGCAAAATTGCACAAATTCATCTAATTTTGAGGGAAAATGCAGAAATTCAAATTATTTTATGGCAAAAAGACAGAAATTCTCCTTATTTCAGGGAATAACGTCAGAAATTCCTCTTATTTTGGGGCAAAATTGCAGAAATTTCCCTTATTTTGTGGCAAAATTGCAGAAAATTTTCTTATTTTGGGCAAAATTGCAGAAATTTCACTTATTTCAGGGACAGAAGGCAGGAATTTCTCTTATTTTGGGGCAAAAAGGCAGAAATTTCTTTTTTTTGGTACAAAATTGCAGAAATTTTCTTTTTTTTGTGGGCAAAAATGCAAAAATTCCCCATATTTTGGGGTAAAAAGGCAGAGATTCCCCTTATTATGAGGTAAAAACGCTAAAATTCCTTTTATTTTGGGGCAAAAAGACAGAAATTCCCCTTATTTTGTGGCAAAAAGGAAGAAATTTCCCTTATTTTGGGGCAAAATTGCAGAATTTTTTTTTTTCGGCACAATTTTAGAAATTTCTTTTATTTTGGTACAGAATTGCAGAAATTTTTCTTATTTTGTGGCAAAAATGCAGAAATTCCCCATATTTTGGTGCAAAAAGGCTGAAATTCCCCTTATTTTGAGGTAAAATGCTGAAATTCACCATATTTTGGGGCAAAAAGGCAGAAATTCCCTACATTTTGAGGCAAAAAGGCACAAATTTCCCTTATTTTCGGGCAAAATTGCAGAAATTTTATTTTTTCCAGGGCAAAATGTCAGAAATTCCTTTTATTTTGGGGCAAAAAGCAGAAATTTCTTTTATTTTGGTACAAAGTTGAAAAAATTTATCTTATTTTGGAACAAAACGGCGGAAATTCCCCATATTTTGGGGCAAAAGGCAGAAATTTCCCTTATTTTGAGGTAAAAACCCTGAAATTCCCCTTATTTTGGGGCAAAAAGGCAGAAATTTCCTTTATTTTGTGGCAAAAAGGCAGAAATTCCCATTAATTGGGGCAGAAAAGCAGAAACATTCTTTATTTGGGGGCAATAATGCAGAAATTCCCCATATTTTGTGGCAAAAAGGCAGAAATTCCCCTTATTTGGAGGTAAAATGCTGAAATTCCCCTTATTTTGGGCAAAAAGCAGAAATTCCCCTTATTTTGGGGCAAAATGGCAGAAATTTCACTTATTTTAGGGCAAAAAGTCAGAAATTTGCCTTATTTTGGGGCAAAAAGCAGAAATCCCCCTAATTGTGAGGCAAAACGGCAGAAATTCCCTATATGTTGGGGCAAAAAGACAGAAATTCTCCTTATTTTGGGGCTAAACTCAGAAATTCCACTTATTTTGGGGCAAAATTCCAGAAATTTCCCTTCTTTTGGGGCAAAATTGCAGAAATTTCACTTATTTGGGGGCAAAATTGCAGAAATTTGACTTATTTCAGGGAAGAAAAGCAGAAATTTTCTTATTTTGTAGAAAAAAGGCAGAAATTCCTAATATATTGTGGCAAAAATGCAGAAATTCCCCTTATTTTGAAGTAAAAAGGCTGAAATTCCTCTTATTTGGGGGCAAAAAGGAAGAATTTTTCCTTATTTTGGGGCAAAATTGCAGAAATTTCACTTATTTCAGAGTAATAAGTCAGAAATTCCCCTTATTTTGTGGCAAAAAACACAGAAATTCCCTTTGTTTTTGGGTAAAAAAGACAGAAATTCCATTTATTTAGAGGCAAAATGCAGCTTTTCCTCTTAATTTGGCGCAAAAATGAAGAAATTTCCCTTTTTTATGGCAAAAAGGTATGCATTTTTCTTCTTTTCTGGCAAAAAGGCAGAAATTCCCCTTATTTTGAAGCAAAATTGCAGAAATTCCTATAATTTTGTGGCAGAAGGCAGACATTCCCTATATTTTAGGGCAAAAATCAGAAATTTCCCTTATTTTGGGGCAAAATTGCAATAATTCTACTTATTTTAGGGCAAAAAGTCAGAAATTTCCCTTATTTTGGTGCAAAATTGCAGAAATTTCCCTTATTTGGGGCAAAATTGCAGAAATTTGACTTATTTTCAGGTAAAAAGGCTGAAATTTCCTTTATTTTTGAGAAAAAAGTTAGAAATTTCTTTTATTTTGGGGCAAAATTGCAGAAATATTTCTTATTTTGGGGCAAAAAGGCAGAAATTCCTTATATTTTGAAGCAAAAAGGCAGAAATTCCCCTTATTTTGGAATAAAATTGCAGAAATTTCCCTTATTTGGGGGCAAAAGGGAAGAAAATCCTTTTAATTTCGGGCAAAAAGGCAGAAATTCCCCGTATTTTAGAGCAAAATTGCAGAAATTCCCCTAATATCAGGGCAAAAATGCAGAAATTCCCTTTATTTGGGGCAAAAGCAAAAGTTTCCCATATTTTCGGGAAAAAAGGCAGAAATTCCTTGTATTTTGAAGCAAAATTGCAGAAACTCCCCTAATTTTGGGGCAAAAAGGCAGAAATTCCCTTTATTTTGGGGCAAAAATACAGAAATTCTCCTTATTTCGCAGCAAAATGTCAGAAATTCCCCTTATTTTGGGGCAAAATTGAAAAACTTTCCCTTATTTTGGGGCAAAATTACAGAAATTTCCCTTATTTTGGGGCAAAATTTTAGAAATTTCTTTTATTTTGGTAGAGAATTGCAGAAATTTTTCTCATATTGTGGCAAAAAGGCTAAAATTCCACATATTTTGGTGCAAAAAGGCTGAAATTCCCCTTATTTTGAGGTAAAATACTGAAATTCCCCATATTTTGGGGCAAAAAGGCAGAAATTTCCCTCATTTTGGGGCAAAAAGGCACAAATTTTCCTTATATTCGGGCAAAATTGCAGAAATTTCATTTATTTCAGGGCAAAAATTTAGAAATTTCTTTTATTTTGGGACAAAAAGCAGAAATTTCTTTTATTTTGGTACAAAGTTGAAGAAATTTTTCTTATTTTGCAACAAAAAGATAGAAATTCCCCATATTTTGGGGTAAAAGGCAGAAATTCCCCTTATTTGGAGGTAAAATGGTGAAATTACCCTTATTTTGGGCAAAAAGGCAGAAATTCCCCTTATTTTGGGACAAAATTGCAGAAATTTCACTTATTTCATGGCAAAAAGTCAGAAATTTGCCTTATTTTGGGCAAAAAGCAGAAATTCCCCTAATTTTGGGGCTAAAAATAGAAATTCCCCTTATTTTGGGGTAAAATTGCAGAAATTTAAAATATTTCAGGGCAAAAAGGCAGAAATTCAACTTAATTTCGGGCAATAAGGCAGAAACTTTCTGTATTTTGGAGCAAAATCTCAGAAATTCCCTTTATATTGGTGCAAAAATGCAGAAATTTCCTTTATTTTGGTGCAATAAGGCAGAAATTCCCCGTATTTTAAAGCAAAATTGCACAAATTCCCCTAATTTTGAGGGAAAATGCAGAAATTCACATTATTTTGGGGCAAAAAGACAGAACTTCTCCTTATTTCACGGCAAAAAGTCAAAAATTCCCCTTATTTTGGGACAAAATTGCAAAAATTTCCCTTATTTTGTGGCAAAATTGCAGAATTTTTTTTTATTTTAGGCAAAATTGCAGAAATTTCACTTATTTCATGGAAAGAAGGCAGGAATTTCTCTTATTTTGGGGCAAAATGCAGAAATTTCTTCTTTTTCGTACAAAATTGCAGAAATTTTCTTTATTTTGAGGCAAAAAGGCAGAAATTCCCCATATTTTGGGGCAAAAAGGCAGAGATTCTCCTTATTATGAGGTAAAAAGGCTGAAATTCCTTTTATTTTGGCGCAAAAAGACAGAAATTCTCCTTATTTTGTGTAAGAAAGGCAGAAATTTCCCTTATTTTGGGGCAAAATTACAAAAATTTCCCTTATTTTCGGGCAAAATTTTAGAAATTTCTTTTATTTTGGTACAGAATTGCAGAAATTTTTCTTATTTTGTGGCAAAAAGGCAGAAATTCCCCATATTTTGGTGCAAAAAGGCAGAAATTCCCCTTATTTTGAGGTAAAATGCTGAAATTCCCCATAATTTGGGGCAAAGAGGCAGAAATTCCCTACATTTTGGGGCAAAAAGGCAGAAATTTCCCTTACTTTGGGGCAAAATTGCAGAAATTTCATTTATTTCAGGGCAAAGAGTCAGAAATTCCTTTTATTTTGGAGAAAAAAGCAGAAATTTCTTTTATGTTGGTACAAAGTTGAAGAAATTTTTCTTATTTTGGAACAAAATGGCAGAAATTCGCCATATTTTCAGGCAAAAGGCAGAAATTCCCCTTATTTTGAGGTAAAAAGGCTGAAATGCCCCTTATATTGGGGCAAAAAGGCAAAAATTCCCTTTATTTTGTGGCAAAAAGGCAGAAATTCCCATTAATTGGGGCAGAAAAGCAGAAACTTTGTTTATTTGGGGCAATAATGCAGAAATTCCCCATATTTTGTGGCAAAAAGGCAGAAATTCCCCTTATTTGGAGGTAAAATGCTGAAATTCCCCTTATTTTGGGCAAAAGGCAGAAATTCCCCTTATTTTGGGGCAAAATTGCAAAAATTTCACTAATTTTAGGGCAAAAAGTCAGAAATTTCCCTTATTTGGTGCAAAATTGCAGAAATTTGACTTATTTTCAGGTAAAAAGGCTGAAATTTCCTTTATTTTTGGGAAAAAAGTGAGAAATTCCTTTTATTTTGGGAGAAAATTGCAGAAATATTTCTTATTTTGGGGCAAAAAGGCAGAAATTCCTTATATTTTGGGGCAAAAAGGCAGAAATTCCCCTTATTTTGGAATAAAATTGCAGAAATTTCCCTTATTTGGGGGCAAAAAGGCAGAAAATCCTTTTAATTTCGGGCAAAAAGGCAGAAATTCCCCGTATTTAAAAGCAAAATTGCAGAAATTCCGCTAATATCGGGGCAAAAATGCAGAAATTCCCTTTATTTGGGGCAAAAGCAAAAGTTTCCCATATTTTCGGAAAAAAAGGCAGAAATTCCTTGTATTTTGAAGCAAAATTGCAGAAACTCCCCTAATTTTGGGGCAAAAAGGCAGAAATTCCCTTTATTTTGGAGCAAAAATACAGAAATTCTCCTTATTTCGCGGAAAAAAGTCAGAAATTCCCCTTATTTTGGGGCAAAATTGAAGAACTTTCCCTTATTTTGGGGCAAAATTACAGAAATTTCCCTTATTTGGGGCAAAATTTTAGAAATTTCTTTTATTTTGGTACAGAATTGCAGAAATTTTTCTTATATTGTGGCAAATATGCTAAAATTCCCCATATTTTGGTGCAAAAAGGCTGAAATTCCCCTTATTTTGAGGTAAAATGCTGAAATTCCCCATATTTTGGGGCAAAAAGGCAGAAATTTCACTCATTTTGGGGCAAAAAGGCACAAATTTTCCTTATTTTCGGGCAAAATTGCAGAAATTTCATTTATTTCAGGGCAAAAATTTAGAAATTTCTTTTATTTTGGGACAAAAAGCAGAAATTTCTTTTATTTTGGTACAAAGTTGAAGAAATTTTTCTTATTTTGGAACAAAAAGATAGAAATTCCCCATATTATGGGGTAAAAGGCAGAAATTCACCTTATTTTGAGGTAAAAAGGATGAAATTCCCCTCATTTTAGGGCAAAAAGGCAAAAATTTCATTTACTTTGTGGCAAAAAGGCAGAAATTCTTGTTAATTGGGGCAGAAAAGCAGAAATTTTCATTATTTGAAAGCAATAAGGCAGTAATTCCCCATATTTTGTGGCAAAAAGGCAGAAATTCCACTTATTTGGAGGTAAAATGCTGAAATACCCCTTATTTTGGGCAAAAAGGCAGAAATTCCCCTTATTTTGGGACAAAATTGCAGAAATTACACTTATTTCAGGGCAAAAAGTCAGAAATTTGCCTTATTTTGGGCAAAAAGCAGAAATTCCCCTAATTTTGGGGCTAAAAATAGAAATTCCCCTTATTTTGGGGTAAAATTGCAGAAATTTCAAATATTTCAGGGCAAAAAGGCAGAAATTCCACTTAATTTCGGGCAATAAGGCAGAAATTTTCTGTATTTTGGAGCAAAATCTCAGAAATTCCACTTTATATTGGTGCAAAAATTCAGAAATTCCCTTTATTTTGGTGCAATAAGGCAGAAATTCCCCGTGTTTTGAAGCAAAATTGCACAAATTCATCTAATTTTGAGGGAAAATGCAGAAATTCAAATTATTTTGGGGCAAGAAGACAGAAATTCTCCTTATTTCACGGCAAAATCAGAAATTCCCCTTATTTTGAGGCAAATTTGCAAAAGTTTCCCTTATTTTGTGGCATAATTGCAGAAATTTTTCTTATTTTGGGCAAAATTGCAGAAATTTCACTTATTTCAGGGAAAAAAAGGCAGGAATTTCTCTTATTTTGGGGCAAAAAGGCAGAAAATTCTTTTATTTTGGTTCAAAATTGCAAAAATCTTCTTTATTTTGAGGTAAAAATGCAGAAATTCCCCATATTTTGGGGCAAAAAGGCAGAGATTCCCCTTATTATGAGGTAAAAAGGCTGAAATTCCTTTTATTTTGGGGCAAAAAGACAGAAATTCCCCTTATTTTGTGGCAAAAAGGCAGAAATTTTCCTTATTTTGGGGCAAAATTGCAGAAATTTTCCATATTTTCAGGCAAAATTTTAGAAATTTCTTTTATTTTGGTACAGAATTGCAGAAATTTTTCTTATTTTGTGGCAAAAAGGCAGAAATTCCCCATATTTTGGTTGAAAAAGGCTGAAATTGGCCTTATTTTGAGGTAAAATGCTGAAATTCCCCATATTTTGGGGCAAAAGGCAGAAATTCCCTACATTTTGGAGCAAAAAGGCACAAATTTCCCTTATTTTCGGGCAAAATTGCATAAATTTCATTTATTTCAGGGCAAAAATTCAAAAATTCCTTTTATTTTGGGGCAAAAAATGAAATTTCTTTTATTTTGGTACAAAGTTGAAGAAATTTTTCTTATTTTGGAACAAAAAGGCAGAAATTCCCCATATTTTGGGGCAAAAGGCAGAAATTCCCCTTATTTTTAGGTAAAAAGGATGAAATTCCCCTTATTTTAGGGCAAAAAGGCAAAAATTTCCTTTACTTTGTGGCAAAAAGGCAGAAATTCTTGTTAATTGGATCAGAAAAAAAAAGAAATTTTCCTTATTTGAAGGTAATAAGGCAGTAATTCCCCATATTTTGTTGCAAAAAGGCAGAAATTCCCTTTATTTGGAGGTAAAATGGTGAAATTCCCCTTATTTTGGGCAAAAAGGCGGAAATTCCCCTTATTTTGGGGCAAAAATTGCAAAAATTTCACATATTTTAGGGCAAAAAGTCAGAAATTTCCCTTATTTTGGGGCAAAAAGCAGAAATTCTCCTAATTTTGGGGCCAAAAACAGAAATTCCCATTATTTTGGGGTAAAATTGCAGAAATTTCAAATATTTCAGTGCAAAAAGGCAGAAATTCCACTTAATTTTAGGCAATAAGGCACAAATTTTCCGTATTTTTGAGCAAAATCTCAGAAATTCCCCTTATAATGGTGCAAAAATGCAGAAATTCCCTTTATTTTGGTGTAATAAGGCAGAAATTCCCTGTGTTTTGAAGCAAAATTGCACAAATTCATCTAATTTTGAGGGAAAATGCAGAAATTCAAATTATTTTATGGCAAAAAGACAGAAATTCTCCTTATTTCAGGGAATAACGTCAGAAATTCCTCTTATTTTGGGGCAAAATTGCAGAAATTTCCCTTATTTTGTGGCAAAATTGCAGAAAATTTTCTTATTTTGGGCAAAATTGCAGAAATTTCACTTATTTCAGGGACAGAAGGCAGGAATTTCTCTTATTTTGGGGCAAAAAGGCAGAAATTTCTTTTTTTTGGTACAAAATTGCAGAAATTTTCTTTTTTTTGTGGGCAAAAATGCAAAAATTCCCCATATTTTGGGGTAAAAAGGCAGAGATTCCCCTTATTATGAGGTAAAAACGCTAAAATTCCTTTTATTTTGGGGCAAAAAGACAGAAATTCCCCTTATTTTGTGGCAAAAAGGAAGAAATTTCCCTTATTTTGGGGCAAAATTGCAGAATTTTTTTTTTTCGGCACAATTTTAGAAATTTCTTTTATTTTGGTACAGAATTGCAGAAATTTTTCTTATTTTGTGGCAAAAATGCAGAAATTCCCCATATTTTGGTGCAAAAAGGCTGAAATTCCCCTTATTTTGAGGTAAAATGCTGAAATTCACCATATTTTGGGGCAAAAAGGCAGAAATTCCCTACATTTTGAGGCAAAAAGGCACAAATTTCCCTTATTTTCGGGCAAAATTGCAGAAATTTTATTTTTTCCAGGGCAAAATGTCAGAAATTCCTTTTATTTTGGGGCAAAAAGCAGAAATTTCTTTTATTTTGGTACAAAGTTGAAAAAATTTATCTTATTTTGGAACAAAACGGCGGAAATTCCCCATATTTTGGGGCAAAAGGCAGAAATTTCCCTTATTTTGAGGTAAAAACCCTGAAATTCCCCTTATTTTGGGGCAAAAAGGCAGAAATTTCCTTTATTTTGTGGCAAAAAGGCAGAAATTCCCATTAATTGGGGCAGAAAAGCAGAAACATTCTTTATTTGGGGGCAATAATGCAGAAATTCCCCATATTTTGTGGCAAAAAGGCAGAAATTCCCCTTATTTGGAGGTAAAATGCTGAAATTCCCCTTATTTTGGGCAAAAAGCAGAAATTCCCCTTATTTTGGGGCAAAATGGCAGAAATTTCACTTATTTTAGGGCAAAAAGTCAGAAATTTGCCTTATTTTGGGGCAAAAAGCAGAAATCCCCCTAATTGTGAGGCAAAACGGCAGAAATTCCCTATATGTTGGGGCAAAAAGACAGAAATTCTCCTTATTTTGGGGCTAAACTCAGAAATTCCACTTATTTTGGGGCAAAATTCCAGAAATTTCCCTTCTTTTGGGGCAAAATTGCAGAAATTTCACTTATTTGGGGGCAAAATTGCAGAAATTTGACTTATTTCAGGGAAGAAAAGCAGAAATTTTCTTATTTTGTAGAAAAAAGGCAGAAATTCCTAATATATTGTGGCAAAAATGCAGAAATTCCCCTTATTTTGAAGTAAAAAGGCTGAAATTCCTCTTATTTGGGGGCAAAAAGGAAGAATTTTTCCTTATTTTGGGGCAAAATTGCAGAAATTTCACTTATTTCAGAGTAATAAGTCAGAAATTCCCCTTATTTTGTGGCAAAAAACACAGAAATTCCCTTTGTTTTTGGGTAAAAAAGACAGAAATTCCATTTATTTAGAGGCAAAATGCAGCTTTTCCTCTTAATTTGGCGCAAAAATGAAGAAATTTCCCTTTTTTATGGCAAAAAGGTATGCATTTTTCTTCTTTTCTGGCAAAAAGGCAGAAATTCCCCTTATTTTGAAGCAAAATTGCAGAAATTCCTATAATTTTGTGGCAGAAGGCAGACATTCCCTATATTTTAGGGCAAAAATCAGAAATTTCCCTTATTTTGGGGCAAAATTGCAATAATTCTACTTATTTTAGGGCAAAAAGTCAGAAATTTCCCTTATTTTGGTGCAAAATTGCAGAAATTTCCCTTATTTGGGGCAAAATTGCAGAAATTTGACTTATTTTCAGGTAAAAAGGCTGAAATTTCCTTTATTTTTGAGAAAAAAGTTAGAAATTTCTTTTATTTTGGGGCAAAATTGCAGAAATATTTCTTATTTTGGGGCAAAAAGGCAGAAATTCCTTATATTTTGAAGCAAAAAGGCAGAAATTCCCCTTATTTTGGAATAAAATTGCAGAAATTTCCCTTATTTGGGGGCAAAAGGGAAGAAAATCCTTTTAATTTCGGGCAAAAAGGCAGAAATTCCCCGTATTTTAGAGCAAAATTGCAGAAATTCCCCTAATATCAGGGCAAAAATGCAGAAATTCCCTTTATTTGGGGCAAAAGCAAAAGTTTCCCATATTTTCGGGAAAAAAGGCAGAAATTCCTTGTATTTTGAAGCAAAATTGCAGAAACTCCCCTAATTTTGGGGCAAAAAGGCAGAAATTCCCTTTATTTTGGGGCAAAAATACAGAAATTCTCCTTATTTCGCAGCAAAATGTCAGAAATTCCCCTTATTTTGGGGCAAAATTGAAAAACTTTCCCTTATTTTGGGGCAAAATTACAGAAATTTCCCTTATTTTGGGGCAAAATTTTAGAAATTTCTTTTATTTTGGTAGAGAATTGCAGAAATTTTTCTCATATTGTGGCAAAAAGGCTAAAATTCCACATATTTTGGTGCAAAAAGGCTGAAATTCCCCTTATTTTGAGGTAAAATACTGAAATTCCCCATATTTTGGGGCAAAAAGGCAGAAATTTCCCTCATTTTGGGGCAAAAAGGCACAAATTTTCCTTATATTCGGGCAAAATTGCAGAAATTTCATTTATTTCAGGGCAAAAATTTAGAAATTTCTTTTATTTTGGGACAAAAAGCAGAAATTTCTTTTATTTTGGTACAAAGTTGAAGAAATTTTTCTTATTTTGCAACAAAAAGATAGAAATTCCCCATATTTTGGGGTAAAAGGCAGAAATTCCCCTTATTTGGAGGTAAAATGGTGAAATTACCCTTATTTTGGGCAAAAAGGCAGAAATTCCCCTTATTTTGGGACAAAATTGCAGAAATTTCACTTATTTCATGGCAAAAAGTCAGAAATTTGCCTTATTTTGGGCAAAAAGCAGAAATTCCCCTAATTTTGGGGCTAAAAATAGAAATTCCCCTTATTTTGGGGTAAAATTGCAGAAATTTAAAATATTTCAGGGCAAAAAGGCAGAAATTCAACTTAATTTCGGGCAATAAGGCAGAAACTTTCTGTATTTTGGAGCAAAATCTCAGAAATTCCCTTTATATTGGTGCAAAAATGCAGAAATTTCCTTTATTTTGGTGCAATAAGGCAGAAATTCCCCGTATTTTAAAGCAAAATTGCACAAATTCCCCTAATTTTGAGGGAAAATGCAGAAATTCACATTATTTTGGGGCAAAAAGACAGAACTTCTCCTTATTTCACGGCAAAAAGTCAAAAATTCCCCTTATTTTGGGACAAAATTGCAAAAATTTCCCTTATTTTGTGGCAAAATTGCAGAATTTTTTTTTATTTTAGGCAAAATTGCAGAAATTTCACTTATTTCATGGAAAGAAGGCAGGAATTTCTCTTATTTTGGGGCAAAATGCAGAAATTTCTTCTTTTTCGTACAAAATTGCAGAAATTTTCTTTATTTTGAGGCAAAAAGGCAGAAATTCCCCATATTTTGGGGCAAAAAGGCAGAGATTCTCCTTATTATGAGGTAAAAAGGCTGAAATTCCTTTTATTTTGGCGCAAAAAGACAGAAATTCTCCTTATTTTGTGTAAGAAAGGCAGAAATTTCCCTTATTTTGGGGCAAAATTACAAAAATTTCCCTTATTTTCGGGCAAAATTTTAGAAATTTCTTTTATTTTGGTACAGAATTGCAGAAATTTTTCTTATTTTGTGGCAAAAAGGCAGAAATTCCCCATATTTTGGTGCAAAAAGGCGGAAATTCCCCTTATTTTGAGGTAAAATGCTGAAATTCCCCATAATTTGGGGCAAAGAGGCAGAAATTCCCTACATTTTGGGGCAAAAAGGCAGAAATTTCCCTTACTTTGGGGCAAAATTGCAGAAATTTCATTTATTTCAGGGCAAAGAGTCAGAAATTCCTTTTATTTTGGAGAAAAAAGCAGAAATTTCTTTTATGTTGGTACAAAGTTGAAGAAATTTTTCTTATTTTGGAACAAAATGGCAGAAATTCGCCATATTTTCAGGCAAAAGGCAGAAATTCCCCTTATTTTGAGGTAAAAAGGCTGAAATGCCCCTTATATTGGGGCAAAAAGGCAAAAATTCCCTTTATTTTGTGGCAAAAAGGCAGAAATTCCCATTAATTGGGGCAGAAAAGCAGAAACTTTGTTTATTTGGGGCAATAATGCAGAAATTCCCCATATTTTGTGGCAAAAAGGCAGAAATTCCCCTTATTTGGAGGTAAAATGCTGAAATTCCCCTTATTTTGGGCAAAAGGCAGAAATTCCCCTTATTTTGGGGCAAAATTGCAAAAATTTCACTAATTTTAGGGCAAAAAGTCAGAAATTTCCCTTATTTGGTGCAAAATTGCAGAAATTTGACTTATTTTCAGGTAAAAAGGCTGAAATTTCCTTTATTTTTGGGAAAAAAGTGAGAAATTCCTTTTATTTTGGGAGAAAATTGCAGAAATATTTCTTATTTTGGGGCAAAAAGGCAGAAATTCCTTATATTTTGGGGCAAAAAGGCAGAAATTCCCCTTATTTTGGAATAAAATTGCAGAAATTTCCCTTATTTGGGGGCAAAAAGGCAGAAAATCCTTTTAATTTCGGGCAAAAAGGCAGAAATTCCCCGTATTTAAAAGCAAAATTGCAGAAATTCCGCTAATATCGGGGCAAAAATGCAGAAATTCCCTTTATTTGGGGCAAAAGCAAAAGTTTCCCATATTTTCGGGAAAAAAGGCAGAAATTCCTTGTATTTTGAAGCAAAATTGCAGAAACTCGCCTAATTTTGGGGCAAAAAGGCAGAAATTCCCTTTATTTTGGAGCAAAAATACAGAAATTCTCCTTATTTCGCGGAAAAAAGTCAGAAATTCCCCTTATTTTGGGGCAAAATTGAAGAACTTTCCCTTATTTTGGGGCAAAATTACAGAAATTTCCCTTATTTGGGGCAAAATTTTAGAAATTTCTTTTATTTTGGTACAGAATTGCAGAAATTTTTCTTATATTGTGGCAAATATGCTAAAATTCCCCATATTTTGGTGCAAAAAGGCTGAAATTCCCCTTATTTTGAGGTAAAATGCTGAAATTCCCCATATTTTGGGGCAAAAAGGCAGAAATTTCACTAATTTTGGGGCAAAAAGGCACAAATTTTCCTTATTTTCGGGCAAAATTGCAGAAATTTCATTTATTTCAGGGCAAAAATTCAGAAATTTCTTTTATTTTGGGACAAAGTTGAAGAAATTTTTCTTATTTTGGAACAAAAAGATAGAAATTCCCCATATTATGGGGTAAAAGGCAGAAATTCCCCTTATTTTGAGGTAAAAAGGATGAAATTCCTCTTATTTTAGGGCAAAAAGGCAAAAATTTCCTTTACTTTGTGGCAAAAAGGCAGAAATTCTTGTTAATTGGGGCAGAAAAGCAGAAATTTTCATTATTTGAAAGCAATAAGGCAGTAATTCCCCATATTTTGTGGCAAAAAGGCAGAAATTCCACTTATTTGGAGGTAAAATGCTGAAATTCCCCTTATTTTGGGCAAAAAGGCAGAAATTCCCCTTATTTTGGGACAAAATTGCAGAAATTTCACTTATTTCAGGGCAAAAAGTCAGAAATTTGCCTTATTTTGGGCAAAAAGCAGAAATTCCCCTAATTTTGGGGCTAAAAATAGAAATTCCCCTTATTTTGGGGTAAAATTGCAGAAATTTCAAATATTTCAGGGCAAAAAGGCAGAAATTCCACTTAATTTCGGGCAATAAGGCAGAAATTTTCTGTATTTTGGAGCAAAATCTCAGAAATTCCACTTTATATTGGTGCAAAAATTCAGAAATTCCCTTTATTTTGGTGCAATAAGGCAGAAATTCCCCGTATTTTGAAGCAAAATTGCACAAATTCCCCTAATTTTGAGGGAAAATGCAGAAATTCACATTATTTTGGGGCAAAAAGACAGAAATTCTCCTTATTTCACGGCAAAATCAGAAATTCCCCTTATTTTGAGGCAAATTTGCAAAAATTTCCCTTATTTTGTGGCATAATTGCAGAAATTTTTCTTATTTTGGGCAAAATTGCAGAAATTTCACTTATTTCAGGGAAAAAAGGCAGGAATTTCTCTTATTTTGGGGCAAAAAGGCAGAAAATTCTTTTATTTTGGTTCAAAATTGCAAAAATCTTCTTTATTTTGAGGTAAAAATGCAGAAATTCCCCATATTTTGGGGCAAAAAGGCAGAGATTCCCCTTATTATGAGGTAAAAAGGCTGAAATTCCTTTTATTTTGGGGCAAAAAGACAGAAATTCCCCTTATTTTGTGGCAAAAAGGCAGAAATTTTCCTTATTTTGGGGCAAAATTGCAGAAATTTTCCATATTTTCAGGCAAAATTTTAGAAATTTCTTTTATTTTGGTACAGAATTGCAGAAATTTTTCTTATTTTGTGGCAAAAAGGCAGAAATTCCCCATATTTTGGTTGAAAAAGGCTGAAATTGGCCTTATTTTGAGGTAAAATGCTGAAATTCCCCATATTTTGGGGCAAAAGGCAGAAATTCCCTACATTTTGGAGCAAAAAGGCACAAATTTCCCTTATTTTCGGGCAAAATTGCATAAATTTCATTTATTTCAGGGCAAAAATTCAAAAATTCCTTTTATTTTGGGGCAAAAAATGAAATTTCTTTTATTTTGGTACAAAGTTGAAGAAATTTTTCTTATTTTGGAACAAAAAGGCAGAAATTCCCCATATTTTGGGGCAAAAGGCAGAAATTCCCCTTATTTTTAGGTAAAAAGGATGAAATTCCCCTTATTTTAGGGCAAAAAGGCAAAAATTTCCTTTACTTTGTGGCAAAAAGGCAGAAATTCTTGTTAATTGGGGCAGAAAAAAAGAAATTTTCCTTATTTGAAGGTAATAAGGCAGTAATTCCCCATATTTTGTTGCAAAAAGGCAGAAATTCCCTTTATTTGGAGGTAAAATGGTGAAATTCCCTTTATTTTGGGCAAAAAGGCGGAAATTCCCCTTATTTTGGGGCAAAAATTGCAAAAATTTCACATATTTTAGGGCAAAAAGTCAGAAATTTCCCTTATTTTGGGGCAAAAAGCAGAAATTCTCCTAATTTTGGGGACAAAAACAGAAATTCCCATTATTTTGGGGTAAAATTGCAGAAATTTCAAATATTTCAGTGCAAAAAGGCAGAAATTCCACTTAATTTTAGGCAATAAGGCACAAATTTTCCGTATTTTTGAGCAAAATCTCAGAAATTCCCCTTATAATGGTGCAAAAATGCTGAAATTCCCTTTATTTTGGTGTAATAAGGCAGAAATTCCCTGTGTTTTGAAGCAAAATTGCACAAATTCATCTAATTTTGAGGGAAAATGCAGATATTCAAATTATTTTATGGCAAAAAGACAGAAATTCTCCTTATTTCAGGGAATAACGTCAGAAATTCCTCTTATTTTGGGGCAAAATTGCAGAAATTTCCCTTATTTTGTGGCAAAATTGCAGAAATTTTTCTTATTTTGGGCAAAATTGCAGAAATTTCACTTATTTCAGGGACAGAAGGCAGGAATTTCTCTTATTTTGGGGCAAAAAGGCAGAAATTTCTTTTTTTTTGGTACAAAATTGCAGAAATTTTCTTTTTTTTTGTGGGCAAAAATGCAAAAATTCCCCATATTTTGGGGTAAAAAGGCAGAGATTCCCCTTATTATGAGGTAAAAACGCTAAAATTCCTTTTATTTTGGGGCAAAAAGACAGAAATTCCCCTTATTTTGTGGCAAAAAGGAAGAAATTTCCCTTATTTTGGGGCAAAATTGCAGAATTTTTTTTTTTCGGCACAATTTTAGAAATTTCTTTTATTTTGGTACAGAATTGCAGAAATTTTTCTTATTTTGTGGCAAAAATGCAGAAATTCCCCATATTTTGGTGCAAAAAGGCTGAAATTCCCCTTATTTTGAGGTAAAATGCTGAAATTCACCATATTTTGGGGCAAAAAGGCAGAAATTCCCTACATTTTGAGGCAAAAATGTACAAATGTCCCTTATTTTGGAGCAAAATTGCAGAAATTTCATTTATTTCAGGGCAAAAAGTCAGAAATTCCTTTTATTTTGGGGCAAAAAGCAGAAATTTCTTTTATTTTGGTACAAAGTTGAAGAAATTTTTCTTATTTTAGAACAAAAAGGCAGAAATTCCCCATATTTTAAGGCAAAAGGCAAAAATTCCCCTTATTTTGAGGTAAAAAGGCTGAAATTCCCCTTTTTTTTGGCAAAAAGGCAGAAATTCACTTTATTTTGTGGCAAAAAGGCAGAAATTTCCATTAATTGGGGCAGAAAAGCAGAAACATTCCTAATTTAGGGGGCAATAATGCAGAAATTCCCCATATTTTGTGGCAAAAAGGCAGAAATTCCCCTTATTTGGAGATAAAATGCTGAAATTCCCCTTATTTTGGGCAAAAGGCAGAAATTCCCCTTATTTTGGGGCAAAATTGCAGAAATTTCACTTATTTTAGGGCAAAAAGTCATAAATTTGCCTTATTTTGGGGCAAAACAGAAATTCCCCTAATTTTGGGGCCAAAAACAGAAATTCCCCTTATTTTGGGGGAAAATTGCAGAAATTTCAAATATTTCAGTGCAAAAAGGCAGAAATTCCACTTATTTTTAGGCAATAAGGCAAAAATTTACTGTATTTTGGAGCAAAATCTCAGAAATTCTCCTTATATTGGTGCAAAAATGCAGAAATTCCATTTATTTTGGTGTCATAAGGCCGAAATTCCCTGTGTTTTGAAGCAAAATTGCACAAATTCATCTAATTTTGAGGGAAAACGCAGAAAATCAAATTATTTTGGGGCAAAAAGACAGAAATTCTCCTTATTTCAGAGCATAACGTCAGAAATTCCCCCTTTTTTGGGGCAAAATTACAGAAATTTTCCTTATTTTGGCCAAAATTGCAGAAATTTCATTTATTTCAGGAAAAGAAGGTAGGAATTTCTCATATTTTGGGGCAAAATGGCAGAAATTTCTTTTATTTTGGTACAAAATTGCAGAAATTTTCTTTATTTTGGGGCAAAAATGCAGAAATTCTACTTATTTTGTGGCAAAAAGGCAGAAATTTCCCTTATTTTGTGGCAAAATTGCAGAAATTTCACTTATTTCAAGGCAAAATTCAAAAATTCCTTTTATTTTGGGGCAAAAGACAGAAATTCCGTTTATTTTTGGGTAAAAAGGCAGAAATTTCACTTATTTTGAGGTAAAAAGGCAGAAATTACTCTTATTTTGGGGCTAAAATAAAGAAATTTCCCTTTTTTGTGGCAAAATTGCAGAAATTTTTCTTATTTTGTGCAAAATTGCAGAAATTTCACTTATTTCAGGGAAAGAAGGCAGGAATTTCTTTTATTTTGGGGCAAAAAGGCAGAAATATCATTTATTTTGGTACAAAATTTCAGAAATTTTCTTTATTTTGGGACAAAAATGCAGAAATTACCCTTATTTTGTGGCAAAAAGGCAGAAATTTCCCTTATTTTGGGGCAAAATTGCAGAAATTTCTTTAATTTCAAGGAAAAATTCAAAAATTCCTTTTATTTTGGGGCAAAAAGACAGAGATTCCGTTTATTTTTGGGTAAAAAGGAAGAAATTTCACTTATTTTGAGGTAAAAAGGCAGAAATTACTCTTATTTTGGGGCTAAAATTAAATAATTTCCCTTTTTTTGTGGCAAAAGTATACATTCCCCTTATTTTCAGGCAAAAAAGCAGAAATTCCCCGTATTTTGAAGTAAAATTGCAGAAATTCCCCTAATTGTGAGGCAAAACGGCAGAAATTCCCTATATATTGGGGCAAAAAGACAGAAATTCTCCTTATTTTGTGTCAAAACTCAGAAATTCCACTTATTTTGGGGTAAAATTCCAGAAATTTCCCTTATTTGAGGGCAAAAAGGCAGAAATTCCTAATATATTGTGGCAAAAATGCAGAAATTCCCCTTATTTTGAGGTAAAAAGGCTGAAATTACTCTTATTTGGGGGAAAAAAGGAAGAATTTTTCCTTATTTTGGGGCAAAATTGCAGAAATTTCACTTATTTCAGGGTAATAAGTCAGAAATTCCCCTTATTTTGGGGCAAAAAAGACAGAAATTTCCTTTGTTTTTAAGTAAAAAAGACAGAAATTCCACTTATTTAGAGGCAAAAGGCAGAAGTTTCTCTTAATTTGGCGCAAAAATGAAGAAATTTTCCTTTTTTATGGCAAAAAGGTATGCATTCCCCTTATTTTCGGGCAAAAGTCAGAAATTCCCCTTATTTTGAAGCAAAATTGCAGAAATTTTCCTATTTTGGGGCAAAAGGCAGACATTCCCTTTATTTTGGGGCAAAAATCAGAAATTCCCCTTATTTTGGGGCAAAATTTCAGAAATTTCCTTTAATTTGGGGCAAAATTGCAGAAATTTACCTTGTTTTGGTGCAAAATTGCAGAAATTTCCCTTATTTTGGGAAAAATTGCAGAAATTTGAGTTATTTTCAGTTAAAAAGGCTGAAATTTCCTTTATTTTTGGGGAAAAGTGAGAAATTCCCCTTATTTTGGGGCAAAATTGCAGAAATATTTCTTATTTTGGGACAAAAAGGCAGAAATTTCTTATATTTTGGGGAAAAAAGGCAAAAATTCCCCTTATTTTGGAATAAAATTGCAGAAATTTCTCTTATTTGGGGGCAAAAAGGCAGAAAATCCTTTTAATTTCGGGAAAAAAGGCAGAAATTCCCCGTATTTTGGAGCAAAATTGCAGAAATTCCCCTAATATTGGGGCAAAAATGCATAAATTCCCTTTATTTGAGGCGAAAGCAGAAGTTCATTTTATTTTCGGGAAAAAAGGCAGAAATTCCTTGTATTTTGAAGCAAAATTGCAGAAACTCCCCTAATTTTGGGGCAAAAAGTCTGAAATTCCCTTTATTTTGCGGCAAAAATACAGAAATTCTTCTTATTTCGCGGCAAAAAGTCAGAAATTCCACTTATTTTGGGGCAAAATTGACGAACTTTCCCTTATTTTGGGGCAAAATTGCAGAATTTTCCCTTATGTTGGAGCAAAATTTTAGAAATTTTTTTTATTTTGGTACATAATTGCAGAAATTTTTCTTATATTGTGGCAAAAATGCTAAAATTCCCCATATTTTGGTGCAAAAAGGCTGAAATTCCCCTTATTTTGAGGTAAAATGCTGAAACTCCCCATATTTTGGGGCAAAAAGGCAGAAATTTCCCTCATTTTGGGGCAAAAAGGCACAAATTTTCCTTATTTTCGGGCAAAATTACAGAAATTTCATTTATTTCAAGGCAAAAAGTCAGAAATTCCTTTTATTTTGGGACAAAAAGCAGAAATTTCTTTTATTTTGGTACAAAGTTGAAGAAATTTTTCTTATTTTGGAACAAAAAGGCAGAAATTCCCCATATTTTGGGGTAAAAGGCAGAAATTCCCATTATTTTGAGGTAAAAAGGATGAAATTTCCCTTATTTTAGGGCAACAAGGCAAAAATTTCCTTTACTTTGTGGCAAAAAGGCAGAAATTCTTGTTAATTGGGGCAGAAAAGCAGAAATTTTCCTTATTTAAGGGCAATAGGGCAGAAATTCCACATATTTTGTGGCAAAAAGGCAGAAATTCCTCTTATTTGGGGGTAAAATGCTGAAATTCTTCTTATTTTGGGCAAAAAGGCAGAAATTCCCCTTATTTTGGGAAAAAATTGCAGAAATTTCACTTATTTCAGGGCATAAAGTCAGAAAATTGCCTTATTTTGGGGCAAAAAGCAGAAATTCCCCTAATTTTGGGGCCAAAAATAGAAATTCCCCTTCTTTTGGGGTAAAATTGCAGAAATTTCAAATATTTCAGGGCAAAAAGGCAGAAATTCCACATAATTTCGGGCAATAAGGCAGAAATTTTCTGTATTTTTGAGCAAAATCTCAGAAAATCCCCTTATATTGGTGCAAAAATGCAGAAATTCCCTGTATTTTGGTGGAATAAGGCAGAAATTCCCTGTATTTTGAAGCAATATTGCACAAATTCCCTTATTTTGAGGGAACATGCAGAAATTCACATTATTTTGGGGCAAAAAGACAGAAATTCTCCTTATTTTATGGCAAAAGTCAGAAATTCCCTTTATTTTGGGACAAAATTGCAAAATTTTCTTTTATTTTTTGGCAAAATTGCAGAAATTTTTCTTATTTTGGGCAAAATTGCAGAAATTTCACTTATTTCAGGGAAAGAAGGCAGGAATTTCTCTTATTTTTGGGCAAAAAGGCAGAAATTTCTTTTATTTTGGTACAAAATTGCAAAAATTTTCTTTATTTTGAGGCAAAAATGCAGAAATTCTTCATATTTTGGGGCAAAAAGGCAGAGATTCCCCTTATTATGAGGTAAAAAGGCTGAAATTCCTTTTATTTTGGGGCAAAAAGACAGAAATTCCTTTTATTTTGTGGCAAAAAAACAGAAATTTTCCTTATTTTGGGGCAAAATTGCAGAAATTTCCCTTATTTTCAGGCAAAATTTTAGAAATTTCTTTTATTTTGGTACAGAATTGCAGAAATTTTTCTTATTTTGTGCCAAAAAGGCAGAAATTCCCCATATTTTGGTGCAAAAATGCTGAAATTTCCCTTATTTTGAGGTAAAATGCTGAAATTCCCCATATTTTGGGGCAATAAGGCAGAAATTCCCTACATTTTGGGGCAAAAATGCACAAATTTCCCTTATTTTCAGGCAAAATTGCAGAAATTTCATTTATTTCAGGGCTAAAAGTCAGAAATTCCTTTTATTTTGTGGCAAAAAGCAGAAATTTCTTTTATTTTGGTACGAAGTTGAAGAAATTTTACTTATTTTGGAACAATAAGGCAGAATTTCCCCATATTTTGGGGCAGAAGGCAGAAATTCCCCTTATTTTGAGGTAAAAAGAGTGAAATTCCCCTTATTTTAGGGCAAAAAGGCAAAAATTTCCTTTACTTTGTGACAGAAAGGAAGAAATTCTTGTTAATTGGGGTAGAAAGCAGAAAGTTTCCTTATTTGAAGGCAATAATGCAGTAATTCCCCATATTTTGTGGCAAAAAGGCAGAAATTCCCTTTATTTGGAGGTAAAATTGTGAAATTCCCCTTATTTTGGGCAAAAAGGCAGAAATTCCCCTTGTTTTGGGACTAAATTGCAGAAATTTCACTTATTTCAGGGAAAAAAGTCAGAAATTTGAATTATTTTGGGGCAAAAAGCAGAAATTCTTTTAATTTTGAGGCTAAAAATAGAAATTTCCCTTATTTTGGGATAAAATTGCAGAAATCTCAAATATTTCAGGGCCAAAAGGCAGAAATTCCACTTAATTTCAGGCAATAAGGCAGAAATTTTCTGTATTTTGGAGCAAAATCTCAGAAATTCCCCTTATATTGGTGCAAAAATGCAGAAATTCCCTTTATTTTGGTGTAATAAAGCAGAAGTTTCCCTTGTTTTGAAGCAAAATTGCACAAATTCATCTAATTTTGAGGGAAAATGCAGAAAATCAAATTATTTTGGGGCAAAAAGACAGAAATTCTCCTTATTTCAGGGCATAACGTCAGAAATTCCACTTATTTTGGGGCAAAATTGCAGAAATATCCCTTATTTTGTTGCAAAATTGCAGAAATTTTTCTTATTTTGGGCAAAATTGCAGAAATTTCAATTATTTCAGGGAAAGAACTTAGGAATTTCTCTTATTTTGGGGCAAAAGGGCAGAAATTTCTTTTATTTTGGTACAAAATTGCAGAAATTTTTTTTATTTTGGGGCAAAAATGCAGAAATTCCCCTGATTTTGTGGCAAAAAGGCAGAAATTTCTCTTATTTTGGGGCAAAATTGCAGAAATTTCACTTATTTCAAGGCAAAATTCAAAAATTCCTTTTATTTTGGGTTAACAAACAGAAATTCCGTTTATTTTTGGGTAAAAAGGCTGAAATTTCACTTATTTTGAGGTAAAAAGGCAGAAATTACTCTTATTTTGGGGCTAAAATGAAGAAATTTCCCTTTTTTGTGGCAAAATTGCAGAAATTTTTCTTATTTTGGGCAAAATTGCAGAAATTTCACTTTTTTCAGGGAAAGAAGGCAGGAATTTCTCTTATTTTGGGGCAAAAAGGCAGAAATTTCTTTTATTTTGGTACAAAATTGCAGAAATTTTCTTAATTTTGGGACAAAAATGCAGAAATTCCCCTTATTTTGTGGCAAAAAGGCAGAATTTACCCTTATTTTGGGGCAAAATTGCAGAAATTTCACTTATTTCAAGGCAAAATTCAAAAATTCCTTTTATTTTGGGCAAAAAGACAGAAATTCCCTTTATTTTTGGGTAAAGAGGCAGATATTTCACTCATTTTGAGGTAAAAAGGCAGAAATTACTCTTATTTTGGGGCTAAAATGAAAAAATTTCCTTTTTTTGTTGCAAAAGTTATACATTCCCCTTATTTTCAGGCAAAAAAGCAGAAATTCCCCGCATTTTGGAACAAAATTGCAGAAATTCCCCTAATTGTGAGGCAAAACGGCTGAAATTCTTTATATGTTGGGGCAAAAAGACAGAAATTCTCCTTATTTAGTGGCAAAACTCAGAAATTCCACTTATTTTGGGGCAAAATTCCAGAAATTTCCCTTATTTTAGTGCACAAAGGCAGAAATTCCTAATATATTGTGGCAAAAACGCAGAAATTCCCCGTATTTTGAGGTAAAAAGGCTGAAATACCTCTTATTTGGGAGCAAAAAGGAAGAATTTTTCTTTATTTTGGGGCAAAATTGCAGAAATTTCACTTATTTCAGGGTAATAAGTCAGAAATTCCCCTTATTTTGGGGCAAAAAAGACAGAAATTCCCTTTGTTTTGGCGTAAAAAAGAAAGAAATTCCACTTATTTACAGCAAAAGGCAAAAGTTCCTTTTAATTTGGCGCAAAAATGAAGAAATTTCCCTTTTTTATGGCAAAAAGATATGCATTTTCCTAATTTCCGGGAAAAAAGGCAGAAATTTCCCTTATTTTGAAGCAAAATTGCAGAAATTCCCCTAATTTTGGGGCAAAAGGCAGACATTCCCTATATTTTGTGGAAAAAATCAGAAATTCCCCTTATTTTGGGGCAAAATTGCAGAAATTTCCTTTAATTTGGGGCAAAATTGCAGAAATTTACCTTATTTTGGGGCAAAATTGCAGAAATTTCCCTTATTTGAAGCAAAATTGCAAAAATTTGACTTATTTTCAGGTAAAAAGGCTGAAATTTCCTTTATTTTTGGGCAAAAAGTGAGAAATTCCTTTTATTTTGGGGCAAAATTGCAGAAATGTTTCTTATTTTGGGGCAAAAAGGCAGAAATTCCTTATATTTTGGGTCAAAAAGGCAGAAATTCCCCTTATTTTGGGATAAAATTGCAGAAATTTCCCTTATTTGGGGGCAAAAAGGCAGAAAATCCTTTTAATTTCAGGCAAAAAGGCAGAAATTCTCCGTATTTTGGAGCAAAATTGCAGAAATTCCCCTATATATCGGGGCAAAAATGCAGAAATTCCCTTTATTTGGGGCAAAAGCAGAAGTTCCCCTTATTTTTGGGAAAAGAGGCAGAAATTCCTTGTATTTTGAAGCAAAATTGCAGAAACTCCCATAATTTTGGGGCAAAAAGGCAGAAATTCCCTTTATTTTGGAATAAAAATACAGAAATTCTCCTTATTTTGCGGCAAAAAGTCAGAAATTCCCCTTATTTTGGGGCAAAATTGAAGAACTTTCCCTTATTTGGGGCAAAATTGTAGAAATTTCCCTTATTTTGGGGCAAAATTTTAGAAATTTCTTTTATTTTGGTACAGAATTGCAGAAATTTTTTTTTATATTGTGGCAAAAAGGCTAAAATTCCCCATATTTTGGTGCAAAAAAACTGAAATTCCCCTTATTTTGAGGTTAAAGGCTGAAATTCCCCATATTTTGGGACTAAAAGGCAGAAATTTCCCTCATTTTGGGGCAAAAAGGCACAAATTTTACTTATTTTCGGGCAAAATTGCAGAAATTTCATTTATTTCAGGGCAAAAAGTCAGAAATTCCTTTTATTTTGGGACAAAAAGCAGAAATTTCTTTTATTTTGGTACAAAGTTGAAGAAATTTTTCTTATTTTGGAACAAAAAGGCAGAAATTCCCCATATTTTGGAGTAAAAGGTAGAAATTCCTCTTATTTTGAGGTAAAAATGATGAAATTCCCCTTATTTTAGGGCAAAAAGGCAAAAATTTCCTTTACTTTGTGGCAAAAAGGCAGAAATTCTTGTTAATTGGGGCACAAAAGCAGAAATTTTCCTTATTTGAAGGCAATAAGGCAGTAATTTCACATATTTTGTGGCAAAAAGGCAGAAATTCCCCTTATTTGGAGGTAAAATGCTGAAATTCTCTTTATTTTGGGCAAAAAGGCAGAAATTCCCCTTATTTTTGGACAAAATTGCAGAAATTTCACTTATTTCAGGGCAAAAAGTCAGAAATTTGCCTTATTTTGGGGCAAAAAGCAGAAATTCCCCTAATTTTGGGGCTAAAAATAGAAATTTCCCTTATTTTGGGGTAAAATTGGAGAAATTTCAAATATTTCAGGGCAAAAAGGCAGAAATTCCACTTAATTTCGGGCAATAAGGCAGAAATTTTCTGTATTTTGGAACAAAATCTCAGGAAATCCCCTTATATTGGTGCAAAAATGCAGAAATTCCCTTTATTTTGGTGCAATAAGACAGAAATTCCCCGTATTTTGAAGCAAAATTGCACAAATTCCCCTAATTTTGAGGGAAAATGCAGAAATTCACATAATTTTGGGGCAAAATTGCAAAAATTTCCCTTATTTTGTGGCAAAATTGCAGAATTTTTTTTTATTTTGGGCAAAATTGCAGAAATTTCACTTATTTCAGGGAAAGAAGGGAGGAATTTTTCTTATTTTGGGGTAAAAAGGCAGAAATTTCATTTATTTTGGTACAAAATTGCAAAAATTTTCTTTATTTTGAGGCAAAAATGCAGAAATTCCCCATATTTTGGGGCAAAAAGGCAGAGATTCCCCTTATTATGAGGTAAAAAGGCTGAAATTCCTTTTATTTTGGAACAAAAAGACAGAAATTCCCCTTATTTTGTGGCAAAAAGGCAGAAGTTTCCCTTATTTTGGGGCAAAAATCCAGAAATTTCACTTATTTTGGGGCAAAATTGCAGAAATTTCCCTTATTTTCGGGCAAAATTTTAGAAATTTCTTTTATTTTGGTACAGAATTGCAGAAATTTTTCTTATTTTGTGGCAAAAAGGCAGAAATTCCCCATATTTTGGTGCAAAAAGGCTGAAATTCCTCTTTTTGAGGGAAAATGCTGAAATTCCCTATATTTTGGGGCAAAAAGAAAGAAATTCCCTACATTTTGGGGCAAAAAGTCACAAATTTCTCTTATTTTCGGGCAAAATTGCAGAAATTTCAATTATTTCAGGGCAAAAAGTCAGAAATTCTTTTTATTTTGGGGCAAAAAGCAGAAATTTCTTTTATTTTGGTACAAAGGTGAAGAAATTTTTCTTATTTTAGAACAAAAAGGCAGAAATTCCCCATATTTTGGGGCAAAAGGCAGAAATTCCCCTTATTTTGAGGTAAAAAGGCTGAAATTCTCATTATTTTGTGGCAAAAAGGCAGAAATTCCCTTTATTTTGTGGCAAAAAGGTAGAAATTCCCATTAATTTGGGCAGAAAAGCAGAAACTTTCCTTATTTGGGGGCTATAATGCAGAAATTCCCCATATTTTGTGGCAAAAAAGCAGAAATTCCCCTTAATTGAAGGTAAAATGCTGAAATTCTCCTTATTTTGGGCAAAAGGCAGAAATTCCCCTTATTTTGGGGCAAAATTGCAGAAATTTCACTTATTTTAGGGAAAAAAGTCAGAAATTTGCCTTATTTTGTGGCAAAAAGCAGAAATTCCCCTAATTTTGGGGCCAAAAACAGAAATTACCCTTATTATAGGGTAAAATTGCAGAAATTTCAAATATTTCAGTGCAAAAAGGCAGAAATTCCACTTAATTTTCGGCAATAAACAACAAATTTCCTGTATTTTGGAGCAAAATCTCAGAAATTTCCCTTATATTGGTGCAAAAATGCAGAAATTCCTTTTATTTTGGTGTAATAAGGCAGAAATTCCCCGTGTTTTGAAGCAAAATTGCACAAATTCATCTAATTTTGAGGGAAAATGCAGAAATTCAAATTATTTTGGGGCAAGAAGACAGAAATTCTCCTTATTTCAGGGCATAACGTCAGAAATTCCCCTTATTTTGGGGCAAAATTGCAGAAATATCCCTTATTTTGGGCAAAATTGCAGAAATTTCAATTATTTCAGGGAAAGAACTTAGGAATTTCTCTTATTTTGGGGCAAAAGGGCAGAAATTTCTTTTATTTTGGTACAAAATTGCAGAAATTTTCTTTATTTTGTGGCAAAAATGCAGAAATTCCCCTGATTTTGTGGCAAAAAGGCAGAAATTTCTTTTATTTTGGGGCAAAATTGCAGAAATTTCACTTATTTCAAGGCAAAATTCAAAAATTCCTTTTATTTTGGGGCAAAAAACAGAAATTCCGTTTATTTTTGGGTAAAAAGGCTGAAATTTCACTTATTTTGAGGTAAAAAGGCAGAAATTACTCTTATCTTGGGGCTAAAATGAAGAAATTTCCCTTTTTTGTGGCAAAATTGCAGAAATTTTTCTTATTTTGGGCAAAATTGCAGAAATTTCACTTTTTTCAGGGAAAGAAGGCAGGAATTTCTCTTATTTTGGGGCAAAAAGGCAGAAATTTCTTTTATTTTGGTACAAAATTGCAGAAATTTTCTTTATTTTGGGGCAAAAATGCAGAAATTCCCCTTATTTTGTGGCAAAAAGGCCGAATTTACCCTTATTTTGGAGCAAAATTGCAGAAATTTCACTTATTTCAAGGCAAAATTCAAAAATTCCTTTTATTTTGGGGCAAAAAGACAGAAATTCCCTTTATTTTTGGGTAAAAAGGCAGAAATTTCACTTATTTTGAGGTAAAAAGGCAGAAATTACTCTTATTTTGGGGCTAAAATGAAAAAATTTCCTTTTTTTGTTGCAAAAGTTATACATTCCCCTTATTTTCAGGCAAAAAAGCAGAAATTCCCCGCATTTTTGAACAAAATTGCAGAAATTCCCCTAATTGTGAGTAAAAACGGCTGAAATTCTTTATATGTTGGGGCAAAAAGACAGAAATTCTCCTTATTTTGTGGCAAAACTCAGAAATTCCACTTATTTTGGGGCAAAATTCCAGAAATTTTCCTTATTTTAGGGCACAAAGGCAGAAATTCCTAATATATTGTGGCAAAAACGCAGAAATTCCCCTTATTTTGAGGTAAAAAGGCTGTAATACCTCTTATTTGGGAGCAAAAAGGAAGAATTTTTCTTTATTTTGGGGCAAAATTGCAGAAATTTCACTTATTTCAGGGTAATAAGTCAGAAATTCCCCTTATTTTGGGGCAAAAAAATACAGAAATTCCCTTTGTTTTGGCGTAAAAAAGAAAGAAATTCCACTTATTTAGAGGCAAAAGGCAGAAGTTCCTTTTAATTTGGCGCAAAAATGAAGAAATTTCCCTTTTTTTATGGCAAAAAGATATGCATTTTCCTAATTTCCGGGAAAAAAGGCAGAAATTCCCCTTATTTTGAAGCAAAATTGTAGAAATTCCCCTAATTTTGGGGCAAAAGGCAGACATTCCCTATATTTTGTGGCAAAAATCAGAAATTTACCTTATTTTGGGGCAAAATTGCAGAAATTTCCCTTATTTGAAGCAAAATTTCAGAAATTTGACTTATTTTCAGGTAAAAAGGCTGAAATTTCCTTTATTTTTGGGCAAAAAGTGAGAAATTCCTTTTATTTTGGGGCAAAATTGCAGAAATGTTTCTTCTTTTGGGGCAAAAAGGCAGAAATTCCTTATATTTTGGGTCAAAAAGGCAGAAATTCCCCTTATTTTGGGATAAAATTGCAGAAATTTCCCTTATTTGGGGGCAAAAAGGCAGAAAATCCTTTTAATTTCGGGCAAAAAGGCAGAAATTCCCCGTATTTTGGAGCAAAATTGCAGAAAGTCCCCTAATATCGGGGCAAAAATGCAGAAATTCCCTTTTTTTGGGGCAAAAGCAGAAGTTCCCCATATTTTTGGGAAAAGAGGCAGAAATTCCTTGTATTTTGAAGCAAAATTGCAGAAACTCCCCTAATTTTGGGGTAAAAAGGCAGAAATTCCCTTTATTTTGGGGCAAAAATACAGAAATTCTCCTTATTTTGCGGCAAAAAGTCAGAAATTCCCCTTATTTTGGGGCAAAATTGAAGAACTTTCCCTTATTTGGGGCAAAATTGTAGAAATTTCCCTTATTTTGGGGCAAAATTTTAGAAATTTCTTTTATTTTGGTACAGAATTGCAGAAATTTTTTTTTATATTGTGGCAAAAAAGCTAAAATTCCCCATATTTTGGTGCAAAAAAACAGAAATTCCCCTTATTTTGAGGTTAAAGGCTGAAATTCCCCATATTTTTGGACTAAAAGTCAGAAATTTCCCTTATTTTGGGGCAAAAAGGCACAAATTTTACTTATTTTCGGGCAAAATTGCAGAAATTTCATTTATTTCAGGGCAAAAAGTCAGAAATTCCTTTAATTTTGGGACAAAAAGCAGAAATTTCTTTTATTTTGGTACAAAGTTGAAGAAATTTTTCTTATTTTGGAACAAAAAGGCAGAAATTCCCCATATTTTGGAGTAAAAGGTAGAAATTCCTCTTATTTTGAGGTAAAAATGATGAAATTCCCCTTATTTTAGGGCAAAAAGGCAAAAATTTCCTTTACTTTGTGGCAAAAAGGCAGAAATTCTTGTTAATTGGGGCACAAAAGCAGAAATTTTCCTTATTTGAAGGCAATAAGGCAGTAATTTCACATATTTTGTGGCAAAAAGGCAGAAATTCCCCTTATTTGGAGGTAAAATGCTGAAATTCTCTTTATTTTGGGCAAAAAGGCAGAAATTCCCCTTATTTTGGGACAAAATTGCAGAAATTTCACTTATTTCAGGGCAAAAAGTCAGAAATTTGCCTTATTTTGGGGCAAAAAGCAGAAATTCCCCTAATTTTGGGGCTAAAAATAGAAATTTCCCTTATTTTGGGGTAAAATTGGAGAAATTTCAAATATTTCAGGGCAAAAAGGCAGAAATTCCACTTAATTTCGGGCAATAAGGCAGAAATTTTCTGTATTTTGGAACAAAATCTCAGGAAATCCCCTTATATTGGTGCAAAAATGCAGAAATTCCCTTTATTTTGGCGCAATAAGACAGAAATTCCCCGTATTTTGAAGCAAAATTGCACAAATTCCCCTAATTTTGAGGGAAAATGCAGAAATTCACATAATTTTGGGGCAAAAAGACAGAAATTCTCCTTATTTCACGGCAAAAAGTCAGAAATTCCCCTTATTTTGGGGCAAAATTGCAAAAATTTCCCTTATTTTGTGGCAAAATTGCAGAAATTTTTCTTATTTTGGGCAAAATTGCAGAAATTTCACCTTTTTCAGGGAAAGAAGGCAGGAATTTTTCTTATTTTGGGGTAAAAAGGCAGAAATTTCATTTATTTTGGTACAAAATTGCAAAAATTTTCTTTATTTTGAGGCAAAAATGCAGAAATTCCCCATATTTTGGAGCAAAAAGGCAGAGATTCCCCTTATTATGAGGTAAAAAGGCTGAAATTACTTTTATTTTGGGGCAAAAAGACAGAAATTCCCCTTATTTTGTGGCAAAAAGGCAGAAGTTTCCCTTATTTTGGGGCAAAAATCCAGAAATTTCCCTTATTTTGGGGCAAAATTGCAGAAATTTCCCTTATTTTCAGGCAAAATTTTAGAAATTTCTTTTATTTTGGTACAGAATTGCAGAAATTTTTCTTATTTTGTGGCAAAAGGCAGAAATTCCCCATATTTTGGTGCAAAAAGGCTGAAATTCCTCTTTTTGAGGTAAAATGCTGAAATTCCCCATATTTTGGGGCAAAAAGGCAGAAATTCCCTACATTTTGGGGCAAAAAGTCACAAATTTCCCTTATTTTCGGGCAAAATTGCAGAAATTTCAATTATTTCAGGGCAAAAAGTCAGAAATTCTTTTTATTTTGGGGCAAAAAGCAGAAATTTCTTTTATTTTGGTACAAAGGTGAAGAAATTTTTCTTATTTTAGAACAAAAAGGCAGAAATTCCCCATATTTTGGGGCAAAAGGCAGAAATTCCTCTTATTTTGAGGTAAAAAGGCTGAAATTCTCCTTATTTTGTGGCAAAAAGGCAGAAATTACCTTTATTTTGTGGCAAAAAGGTAGAAATTCCCATTAATTTGGGCAGAAAAGAAGAAACTTTCCTTATTTGGGGGCTATAATGCAGAAATTCCCCATATTTTGTGGCAAAAAAGCAGAAATTCCCCTTAATTGAAGGTAAAATGCTGAAATTCCCCTTATTTTGGGCAAAAGGCAGAAATTCCCCTTATTTTGGGGCAAAATTGCAGAAATTTCAATTATTTTAGGGAAAAAAGTCAGAAATTTGCCTTATTTTGTGGCAAAAAGCAGAAATTCCCCTAATTTTGGGGCCAAACACAGAAATTACCCTTATTTTAGGGTAAAATTGCAGAAATTTCAAATATTTCAGTGCAAAAAGGCAGAAATTCCACTTAATTTTCGGCAATAAGGCACAAATTTCCTGTATTTTGGAGCAAAATCTCAGAAATTTCCATTATATTGGTGCAAAAATGCAGAAATTCCTTTTATTTTGGTGTAATAAGTCAGAAATTCCCCGTGTTTTGAAGCAAAATTGCACAAATTCATCTAATTTTGAGGGAAAATGCAGAAATTCAAATTATTTTGGGGCAAAAAGACAGAAATTCTCCTTATTTCAGGGCATAACGTCAGAAATTCCCCTTATTTTGGGGCAAAATTGCAGAAATTTCCCTTATTTTGTGGCAAAATTGCAGACATTTTTCTTATTTAGGGCAAAATTGCAGAAATTTCACTTATTTCAGGGAAAGAAGGCAGGAATTTCTCGTTTTTTGTGGCAAAAGGGCAGAAATTTCTTTTTTTTTTTCGTACAAAATTCCAGAAATTTTCTTTATTTTGGGGCAAAAATGCAGAAATTCCCCTTATTTTGTGGCAAAAAGGCAGAAATTTCTCTTATTTTGGGGCAAAATTGCAGAAATTACTCTTATTTTGGGGCTAAAATGAAGAAATTTACCTTTTTTGTGGCAAAATTGCAACAATTTTTCTTATTTTGAGCAAAATCGCAGAAATTTCACTTATTTCAGGGAAAGAAGGAAGGAATTTCTCTTATTTTGGGGCAAAAAGGCAGAAATTTCTTTTATTTTGGTACAACATTGCAGAAATTTTCTTTATTTTGGGGCAAAAATGCAGAAATTCCCCTTATTTTGTGGCAAAAAGGCAGAAATTTCCCTTATTTTGGGGCAAAATTTCAGAAATTTTTCTTATTTTGGGCAAAATTGCAGAAAATTCACTTATTTCAGGGAAAGAAGGCAGGAATTTCTCTTATTTTGGGGCAAAAAGGCAGAAATTTCTTTTATTTTGGTACAAAATTGCAAAAATTTTCTTTATTTTGAGGCAAAAATGCAGAAATTCCCTATATTTTGGGGCAAAAAAGCAGAGATTCCCCTTATTATGAGGTAAAAAGGCTGAAATTCCTTTTATTTTGGGGCAAAAAGACAGAAATTCCCCTTATTTTGTGGCAAAAAGGAAGAAATTTCCCGTATTTTGGGGCAAAATTGCAGAAATTTCCTTTATTTTCGGGCAAAATTTTAGAAATTTCTTCTATTTTGGTACAGAATTGCAGAAATTTTTCTTATTTTGTGGCAAAAAGTCAGAAATTCCCCATATTTTGGTGCAAAAAGGCTGAAATTCCCCTTATTTTGAGGTAAAATGATGAAATTCCCCATATTTTGGGGCAAAAAGGCAGAAATTCCCTACATTTTGTGGCAAAAAAGCACAAATTTCCCTTTTTTTGGGCAAAATTGCAGAAATTTCATTTATTTCAGGGCAAAAAGTCAGAAATTCTTTTTATTTTGGGGCAAAAAGCAGAAATTTCTTTTATTTTGGTACAAAGGTGAAGAAATTTTTCTTATTTTGGAACAAAAAGGCAGAAATTCCCTATATTTTGGGGCAAAAGGCAGAAATTCCCCTTATTTTGAGATAAAAAGGCTGAAATTCTCCTTATTTTGGGGCAAAAAGGCAGAAATTCCCTTTATTTTGTGGCAAAAAGGCAGAAATTCCCATTAATTTGGGCAGAAAAGCAGAAAATTTCCTTATTTGGGGGCAATAATGCAGAAATTCCCTATATTTTGTGGCAAAAAGGCAGAAATTCTTCTTATTTGGAGGTAAAATGCTGAAATTCCCCTTATTTTGGGCAAAAGGCAGAAATTCCTTTAATTTTAAGGCAAAATTGCAGAAATTTCACTTATTTTAGGGAAAAAAGTCAGAAATTTGCCTTATTTGTGGCAAAAAGCAGAAATTCCCCTAATTTTGGGGCCAAACACAGAAATTACCCTTATTTTAGGGTAAAATTGCAGAAATTTCAAATATTTCAGTGCAAAAAGGCAGAAATTCCACTTAATTTTCGGCAATAAACAACAAATTTCCTGTATTTTGGAGCAAAATCTCAGAAATTTCCCTTATATTGGTGCAAAAATGCAGAAATTCCTTTTATTTTGGTGTAATAAGGCAGAAATTCCCCGTGTTTTGAAGCAAAATTGCACAAATTCATCTAATTTTGAGGGAAAATGCAAAAATTCAAATTATTTTGGGGCAAGAAGACAGAAATTCTCCTTATTTCAGGGCATAACGTCAGAAATTCCCCTTATTTTGGGGCAAAATTGCAGAAATATCCCTTATTTTGGGCAAAATTGCAGAAATTTCAATTATTTCAGGGAAAGAACTTAGGAATTTCTCTTATTTTGGGGCAAAAGGGCAGAAATTTCTTTTATTTTGGTACAAAATTGCAGAAATTTTCTTTATTTTGTGGCAAAAATGCAGAAATTCCCCTGATTTTGTGGCAAAAAGGCAGAAATTTCTTTTATTTTGGGGCAAAATTGCAGAAATTTCACTTATTTCAAGGCAAAATTCAAAAATTCCTTTTATTTTGGGGCAAAAAACAGAAATTCCGTTTATTTTTGGGTAAAAAGGCTGAAATTTCACTTATTTTGAGGTAAAAAGGCAGAAATTACTCTTATCTTGGGGCTAAAATGAAGAAATTTCCCTTTTTTGTGGCAAAATTGCAGAAATTTTTCTTATTTTGGGCAAAATTGCAGAAATTTCACTTTTTTCAGGGAAAGAAGGCAGGAATTTCTCTTATTTTGGGGCAAAAAGGCAGAAATTTCTTTTATTTTGGTACAAAATTGCAGAAATTTTCTTTATTTTGGGGCAAAAATGCAGAAATTCCCCTTATTTTGTGGCAAAAAGGCCGAATTTACCCTTATTTTGGAGCAAAATTGCAGAAATTTCACTTATTTCAAGGCAAAATTCAAAAATTCCTTTTATTTTGGGGCAAAAAGACAGAAATTCCCTTTATTTTTGGGTAAAAAGGCAGAAATTTCACTTATTTTGAGGTAAAAAGGCAGAAATTACTCTTATTTTGGGGCTAAAATGAAAAAATTTCCTTTTTTTCTGGCAAAAGTTATACATTCCCCTTATTTTCAGGCAAAAAAGCAGAAATTCCCCGCATTTTTGAACAAAATTGCAGAAATTCCCCTAATTGTGAGTAAAAACGGCTGAAATTCCCTATATGTTGGGGCAAAAAGACAGAAATTCTCCTTATTTTGTGGCAAAACTCAGAAATTCCACTTATTTTGGGGCAAAATTCCAGAAATTTTCCTTATTTTAGGGCACAAAGGCCGAAATTCCTAATATATTGTGGCAAAAACGCAGAAATTCCCCTTATTTTGAGGTAAAAAGGCTGTAATACCTCTTATTTGGGAGCAAAAAGGAAGAATTTTTCTTTATTTTGGGGCAAAATTGCAGAAATTTCACTTATTTCAGGGTAATAAGTCAGAAATTCCCCTTATTTTGGGGCAATAAAATACAGAAATTCCCTTTGTTTTGGCGTAAAAAAGAAAGAAATTCCACTTATTTAGAGGCAAAAGGCAGAAGTTCCTTTTAATTTGGCGCAAAAATGAAGAAATTTCCCTTTTTTTATGGCAAAAAGATATGCATTTTCCTAATTTCCGGAAAAGGCAGAAATTCCCCTTATTTTGAAGCAAAATTGTAGAAATTCCCCTAATTTTGGGGCAAAAGGCAGACATTCCCTATATTTTGTGGCAAAAATCAGAAATTTACCTTATTTTGGGGCAAAATTGCAGAAATTTCCCTTATTTGAAGCAAAATTTCAGAAATTTGACTTATTTTCAGGTAAAAAGGCTGAAATTTCCTTTATTTTTGGGCAAAAAGTGAGAAATTCCTTTTATTTTGGGGCAAAATTGCAGAAATGTTTCTTCTTTTGGGGCAAAAAGGCAGAAATTCCTTATATTTTGGGTCAAAAAGGCAGAAATTCCCCTTATTTTGGGATAAAATTGCAGAAATTTCCCTTATTTGGGGGCAAAAAGGCAGAAAATCCTTTTAATTTCGGGCAAAAAGGCAGAAATTCCCCGTATTTTGGAGCAAAATTGCAGAAAGTCCCCTAATATCGGGGCAAAAATGCAGAAATTCCCTTTTTTTGGGGCAAAAGCAGAAGTTCCCCATATTTTTGGGAAAAGAGGCAGAAATTCCTTGTATTTTGAAGCAAAATTGCAGAAACTCCCCTAATTTTGGGGTAAAAAGGCAGAAATTCCCTTCATTTTGGGGCAAAAATACAGAAATTCTCCTTATTTTGCGGCAAAAAGTCAGAAATTCCCCTTATTTTGGGGCAAAATTGAAGAACTTTCCCTTATTTGGGGCAAAATTGTAGAAATTTCCCTTATTTTGGGGCAAAATTTTAGAAATTTCTTTTATTTTGGTACAGAATTGCAGAAATTTTTTTTATATTGTGGCAAAAAGGCTAAAATTCCCCATATTTTGGTGCAAAAAAACAGAAATTCCCCTTATTTTGAGGTTAAAGGCTGAAATTCCCCATATTTTTGGACTAAAAGTCAGAAATTTCCCTTATTTTGGGGCAAAAAGGCACAAATTTTACTTATTTTCGGGCAAAATTGCAGAAATTTCATTTATTTCAGGGCAAAAAGTCAGAAATTCCTTTTATTTTGGGACAAAAAGCAGAAATTTCTTTTATTTTGGTACAAAGTTGAAGAAATTTTTCTTATTTTGGAACAAAAAGGCAGAAATTCCCCATATTTTGGAGTAAAAGGTAGAAATTCCTCTTATTTTGAGGTAAAAATGATGAAATTCCCCTTATTTTAGGGCAAAAAGGCAAAAATTTCCTTTACTTTGTGGCAAAAAGGCAGAAATTCTTGTTAATTGGGGCACAAAAGCAGAAATTTTCCTTATTTGAAGGCAATAAGGCAGTAATTTCACATATTTTGTGGCAAAAAGGCAGAAATTCCCCTTATTTGGAGGTAAAATGCTGAAATTCTCTTTATTTTGGGCAAAAAGGCAGAAATTCCCCTTATTTTGGGACAAAATTGCAGAAATTTCACTTATTTCAGGGCAAAAAGTCAGAAATTTGCCTTATTTTGGGGCAAAAAGCAGAAATTCCCCTAATTTTGGGGCTAAAAATAGAAATTTCCCTTATTTTGGGGTAAAATTGGAGAAATTTCAAATATTTCAGGGCAAAAAGGCAGAAATTCCACTTAATTTCGGGCAATAAGGCAGAAATTTTCTGTATTTTGGAACAAAATCTCAGGAAATCCCCTTATATTGGTGCAAAAATGCAGAAATTCCCTTTATTTTGGCGCAATAAGACAGAAATTCCCCGTATTTTGAAGCAAAATTGCACAAATTCCCCTAATTTTGAGGGAAAATGCAGAAATTCACATAATTTTGGGACAAAAAGACAGAAATTCTCCTTATTTCACGGCAAAAAGTCAGAAATTCCCATTATTTTGGGGCAAAATTGCAAAAATTTCCCTTATTTTGTGGCAAAATTGCAGAAATTTTTCTTATTTTGGGCAAAATTGCAGAAATTTCACCTTTTTCAGGGAAAGAAGGCAGGAATTTTTCTTATTTTGGGGTAAAAAGGCAGACATTTCATTTATTTTGGTACAAAATTGCAAAAATTTTCTTTATTTTGAGGCAAAAATGCAGAAATTCCCCATATTTTGGGGCAAAAAGGCAGAGATTCCCCTTATTATGAGGTAAAAAGGCTGAAATTACTTTTATTTTGGGGCAAAAAGACAGAAATTCCCCTTATTTTGTGGCAAAAAGGCAGAAGTTTCCCTTATTTTGGGGCAAAAATCCAGAAATTTCCCTTATTTTGGGGCAAAATTGCAGAAATTTCCCTTATTTTCGGGCAAAATTTTATAAATTTCTTTTATTTTGGTACAGAATTGCAGAAATTTTTCTTATTTTGTGGCAAAAGGCAGAAATTCCCCATATTTTGGTGCAAAAAGGCTGAAATTCCTCTTTTTGAGGTAAAATGCTGAAATTCCCCATATTTTGGGGCAAAAAGGCAGAAATTCCCTACATTTTGGGGCAAAAAGTCACAAATTTCCCTTATTTTAGGGCAAAATTGCAGAAATTTCAATTATTTCAGGGCAAAAAGTCAGAAATTCTTTTTATTTTGGGGCAAAAAGCAGAAATTTTTTTTATTTTGGTACAAAGGTGAAGAAATTTTTCTTATTTTAGAACAAAAAGGCAGAAATTCCCCATATTTTGGGGCAAAAGGCAGAAATTCCTCTTATTTTGAGGTAAAAAGGCTGAAATTCTCCTTATTTTGTGGCAAAAAGGCAGAAATTCCCTTTATTTTGTGGCAAAAAGGTAGAAATTCCCATTAATTTGGGCAGAAAAGAAGAAACTTTCTTTATTTGGGGGCTATAATGCAGAAATTCCCCATATTTTGTGGCAAAAAAGCAGAAATTCCACTTAATTGAAGGTAAAATGCTGAAATTCCCCTTATTTTGGGCAAAAGGCAGAAATTCCCCTTATTTTGGGGCAAAATTGCAGAAATTTCACTTATTTTAGGGAAAAAAGTCAGAAATTTGCCTTATTTTGTGGCAAAAAGCAGAAATTCCCCTAATTTTGGGGCCAAACACAGAAATTACCCTTATTTTAGGGTAAAATTGAAGAAATTTCAAATATTTCAGTGCAAAAAGGCAGAAATTCCACTTAATTTTCGGCAATAAGGCACAAATTTCCTGTATTTTGGAGCAAAATCTCAGAAATTCCCCTTATATTGGTGCAAAAATGCAGAAATTCCTTTTATTTTGGTGTAATAAGTCAGAAATTCCCCGTGTTTTGAAGCAAAATTGCACAAATTCATCTAATTTTGAGGGAAAATGCAGAAATTCAAATTATTTTGGGGCAAGAAGACAGAAATTATCCTTATTTCAGGGCATAACGTCAGAAATTCCCCTTATTTTGGGGCAAAATTGCAGAAATTTCCCTTATTTTGTGGCAAAATTGCAGACATTTTTCTTATTTTGGGCAAAATTGCAGAAATTTCACTTATTTCAGGGAAAGAAGGCAGGAATTTCTCGTTTTTTGTGGCAAAAGGGCAGAAATTTCTTTTTTTTTTTTCGTACAAAATTCCAGAAATTTTCTTTATTTTGGGGCAAAAATGCAGAAATTCCCCTTATTTTGTGGCAAAAAGGCAGAAATTTCTCTTATTTTGGGGCAAAATTGCAGAAATTACTCTTATTTTGGGGCTAAAATGAAGAAATTTACCTTTTTTGTGGCAAAATTGCAAAAATTTTTCTTATTTTGAGCAAAATCGCAGAAATTTCACTTATTTCAGGGAAAGAAGGAAGGAATTTCTCTTATTTTGGGGCAAAAAGGCAGAAATTTCTTTTATTTTGGTACAACATTGCAGAAATTTTCTTTATTTTGGGGCAAAAATGCAGAAATTCCCCTTATTTTGTGGCAAAAAGGCAGAAATTTCCCTTATTTTGGGGCAAAATTTCAGAAATTTTTCTTTTTTTGGGCAAAATTGCTGAAAATTCACTTATTTCAGGGAAAGAAGGCAGGAATTTCTTTTATTTTGGGGCAAAAAGGCAGAAATTTCTTTTATTTTGGTACAAAATTGCAAAAATTTTCTTTATTTTGAGGCAAAAATGCAGAAATTCCCTATATTTTGGGGCAAAAAAGCAGAGATTCCCCTTATTATGAGGTAAAAAGGCTGAAATTCCTTTTATTTTGGGGCAAAAAGACAGAAATTCCCCTTATTTTGTGGCAAAAAGGAAGAAATTTCCCATATTTTGGGGCAAAATTGCAGAAATTTCCTTTATTTTCGGGCAAAATTTTAGAAATTTCTTTTATTTTGGTACAGAATTGCAGAAATTTTTCTTATTTTGTGGCAAAAAGTCAGAAATTCCCCATATTTTGGTGCAAAAAGGCTGAAATTCCCCTTATTTTGAGGTAAAATGATGAAATTCCCCATATTTTGGGGCAAAAAGGCAGAAATTCCCTACATTTTGTGGCAAAAAAGCACAAATTTCCCTTTTTTTGGGCAAAATTGCAGAAATTTCATTTATTTCAGGGCAAAAAGTCAGAAATTCCTTTTATTTTGGGGCAAAAAGCAGAAATTTCTTTTATTTTGGTACAAAGGTGAAGAAATTTTTCTTATTTTGGAACAAAAAGGCAGAAATTCCCTATATTTTGGGGCAAAAGGCAGAAATTCCCCTTATTTTGAGATAAAAAGGCTGAAATTCTCCTTATTTTGGGGCAAAAAGGCAGAAATTCCCTTTATTTTGTGGCAAAAAGGCAGAAATTCCCATTAATTGGGGCAGAAAAGCAGAAAATTTCCTTATTTGGGGGCAATAATGCAGAAATTCCCCATATTTTGTGGCAAAAAGGCAGAAATTCTTCTTATTTGGAGGTAAAATGCTGAAATTCCCCTTATTTTGGGCAAAAGGCAGAAATTCCTTTAATTTTAAGGCAAAATTGCAGAAATTTCACTTATTTTAGGGAAAAAAGTCAGAAATTTGCCTTATTTTGTGGCAAAAAGCAGAAATTCCCCTAATTTTGGGGCCAAACACAGAAATTACCCTTATTTTAGGGTAAAATTGCAGAAATTTCAAATATTTCAGTGCAAAAAGGCAGAAATTCCACTTAATTTTCGGAAATAAGGCACAAATTTCCTGTATTTTGGAGCAAAATCTCAGAAATTCCCCTTATATTGGTGCAAAAATGCAGAAATTCCTTTTATTTTGGTGTAATAAGTCAGAAATTCCCCGTGTTTTGAAGCAAAATTGCACAAATTCATCTAATTTTGAGGGAAAATGCAGAAATTCAAATTATTTTGGGGCAAGAAGACAGAAATTCTCCTTATTTCAGGGCATAACGTCAGAAATTCCCCTTATTTTGGGGCAAAATTGCAGAAATATCCCTTATTTTGTTGCAAAATTGCAGAAATTTTTCTTATTTTGGGCAAAATTGCAGAAATTTCAATTATTTCAGGGAAAGAACTTAGGAATTTCTCTTATTTTGGGGCAAAAGGGCATAAATTTCTTTTATTTTGGTACAAAATTGCAGAAATTTTCTTTATTTTGGGGCAAAAATGCAGAAATTCCCCTTATTTTGTGGCAAAAAGGCAGAAATTTCTTTTATTTTGGGGCAAAATTGCAGAAATTTCACTTATTTCAAGGCAAAATTCAAAAATTCCTTTTATTTTGGGGCAAAAAACAGAAATTCCGTTTATTTTTGGGTAAAAAGGCTGAAATTTCACTTATTTTGAGGTAAAAAGGCAGAAATTACTCTTATTTTGGGGCTAAAATGAAGGAATTTCCCTTTTTTGTGGCAAAATTGCAGAAATTTTTCTTATTTTGGGCAAAATTGCAGAAATTTCACTTTTTTCAGGGAAAGAAGGCAGGAATTTCTCTTATTTTGGGGCAAAAAGGCAGAAATTTCTTTTATTTTGGTACAAAATTGCAGAAATTTTCTTTATTTTGGGGCAAAAATGCAGAAATTCCCCTTATTTTGTGGCAAAAAGGCCGAATTTACCCTTATTTTGGGGCAAAATTGCAGAAATTTCACTTATTTCAAGGCAAAATTCAAAAATTCCTTTTATTTTGGGGCAAAAAGACAGAAATTCCCTTTATTTTTGGGTAAAAAGGCAGAAATTTCACTTATTTTGAGGTAAAAAGGCAGAAATTACTCTTATTTTGGGGCTAAAATGAAAAAATTTCCTTTTTTTGTTGCAAAAGTTATACATTCTTCTTATTTTCAGGCAAAAAAGCAGAAATTCCCCGCATTTTGGAACAAAATTGCAGAAATTCCCCTAATTGTGAGGCAAAACGGCTGAAATTCCCTATATGTTGGGGTAAAAAGACAGAAATTCTCCTTATTTTGTGGCAAAACTCAGAAATTCCACTTATTTTGGGGCAAAATTCCAGAAATTTCTCTTATTTTAGTGCACAAAGTCAGAAATTCCTAATATATTGTGGCAAAAACGCAGAAACTCCCCCTTATTTTGAGGTAAAAAGGCTGAAATACCTCTTATTTGGGAGCAAAAAGGAAGAATTTTTCTTTATTTTGGGGCAAAATTGCAGAAATTTCACTTATTTCAGGGTAATAAGTCAGAAATTCCCCTTATTTTGGGGCAAAAAAGACAGAAATTCCCTTTGTTTTGGCGTAAAAAAGAAAGAAATTCCACTTATTTAGAGGCAAAAGGCAGAAGTTCCTTTTAATTTGGCGCAAAAATGAAGAAATTTCCCTTTTTTATGGCAAAAAGATATGCATTTTCCTAATTTCCGGGAAAAAAGGCAGAAATTCCCCTTATTTTGAAGCAAAATTGCAGAAATTCCCCTAATTTAGGGCAAAAGGCAGACATTCCCTATATTTTGTGCAAAAATCAGAAATTCCCCTTATTTTGGGGCAAAATTGCAGAAATTTCCTTTAATTTGGGGCAAAATTGCAGAAATTTACCTTATTTTGGGGCAAAATTGCAGAAATTTCCCTTATTTGAAGCAAAATTGCAGAAATTTGACTTATTTTCAGGTAAAAAGGCTGAAATTTCTTTATTTTTGGGCAAAAAGTGAGAAATTCCTTTTATTTTGGGGCAAAATTGCAGATATGTTTCTTATTTTGGGGCAAAAAGGCAGAAATTCCTTATATTTTGGGTCAAAAAGGCAGAAATTCCCCTTATTTTGGGATAAAATTGCAGAAATTTCCCTTATTTGGGGGCAAAAAGGCAGAAAATCCTTTTAATTTCGGGCAAAAAGGCAGAAATTCCCCGTATTTTGGAGCAAAATTGCAGAAATTCCCCTAATATCGGGGCAAAAATGCAGAAATTCCCTTTATTTGGGGCAAAAGCAGAAGTTCCCCTTATTTTTGGGAAAAGAGGCAGAAATTCCTTGTATTTTGAAGCAAAATTGCAGAAACTCCCCTAATTTTGGGGCAAAAAGGCAGAAATTCCCTTTATTTTGGGGCAAAAATACAGAAATTCTCCTTATTTTGCGGCAAAAAGTCAGAAATTCCCCTTATTTTGGGGCAAAATTGAAGAACTTTCCCTTATTTGTGGCGAAATTGTAGAAATTTCCCTTATTTTGGGGCAAAATTTTAGAAATTTCTTTTATTTTGGTACAGAATTGCAGAAATTTTTTTTTATATTGTGGCAAAAAGGCTAAAATTCCCCATATTTTGGTGCAAAAAAACTGAAATTCCCCTTATTTTGAGGTTAAAGGCTGAAATTCCCCATATTTTGGGACTAAAAGGCAGAAATTTCCCTCATTTTGGGGCAAAAAGGCACAAATTTTACTTATTTTCGGGCAAAATTGCAGAAATTTCATTTATTTCAGGGCAAAAAGTCAGAAATTCCTTTTATTTTGGGACAAAAAGCAGAAATTTCTTTTATTTTGGTACAAAGTTGAAGAAATTTTTCTTATTTTGGAACAAAAAGGCAGAAATTCCCCATATTTTGGAGTAAAAGGTAGAAATTCCTCTTATTTTGAGGTAAAAATGATGAAATTCCCCTTATTTTAGGGCAAAAAGGCAAAAATTTCCTTTACTTTGTGGCAAAAAGGCAGAAATTCTTGTTAATTGGGGCACAAAAGCAGAAATTTTCCTTATTTGAAGGCAATAAGGCAGTAATTTCACATATTTTGTGGCAAAAAGGCAGAAATTCCCCTTATTTGGAGGTAAAATGCTGAAATTCTCTTTATTTTGGGCAAAAAGGCAGAAATTCCCCTTATTTTGGGACAAAATTGCAGAAATTTCACTTATTTCAGTGCAAAAAGTCAGAAATTTGCCTTATTTTGGGGCAAAAAGCAGAAATTCCCCTAATTTTGGGGCTAAAAATAGAAATTTCCCTTATTTTGGGGTAAAATTGGAGAAATTTCAAATATTTCAGGGCAAAAAGGCAGAAATTCCACTTAATTTCGGGCAATAAGGGAGAAATTTTCTGTATTTTGGAACAAAATCTCAGGAAATCCCCTTATATTGGTGCAAAAATGCAGAAATTCCCTTTATTTTGGTGCAATAAGACAGAAATTCCCCGTATTTTGAAGCAAAATTGCACAAATTCCCCTAATTTTGAGGGAAAATGCAGAAATTCACATAATTTTGGGGCAAAAAGACAGAAATTCTCTTTATTTCACGGCAAAAAGTCAGAAATTCCCCTTATTTTGGGGCAAAATTGCAAAAATTTCCCTTATTTTGTGGCAAAATTGCAGAAATTTTTCTTATTTTGGGCAAAATTGCAGAAATTTCACTTATTTCAGGGAAAGAAGGCAGGAATTTTTCTTATTTTGGGGTAAAAAGGCAGAAATTTCATTTATTTTGGTACAAAATTGCAAAAATTTTCTTTATTTTGAGGCAAAAATGCAGAAATTCCCCATATTTTGGGGGAAAAGGCAGAGATTCCCCTTATTATGAGGTAAAAAGGCTGAAATTCCTTTTATTTTGGGGCAAAAAGACAGAAATTCCCCTTATTTTGTGGCAAAAAGGCAGAAGTTTCCCTTATTTTGGGGCAAAAATCCAGAAATTTCCCTTATTTTGGGGCAAAATTGCAGAAATTTCTCTTATTTTCCGGCAAAATTTTAGAAATTTCTTTTATTTTGTACAGAATTGCAGAAATTTTTCTTATTTTGTGGCAAAAAGGCAGAAATTCCCCATATTTTGGTGCAAAAAGGCTGAAATTCCTCTTTTTGAGGGAAAATGCTGAAATTCCCCATATTTTGGGGCAAAAAGTCAGAAATTCCCTACATTTTGGGGCAAAAAGTCACAAATTTCTCTTATTTTCGGGCAAAATTGCAGAAATTTCAATTATTTCAGGGCAAAAAGTCAGAAATTCTTTTTATTTTGGGGCAAAAAGCAGAAATTTCTTTTATTTTGGTACAAAGGTGAAGAAATTTTTCTTATTTTAGAACAAAAAGGCAGAAATTCCCCATATTTTGGGGCAAAAGGCAGAAATTCCCCTTATTTTGAGGTAAAAAGGCTGAAATTCTCCTTATTTTGTGGCAAAAAGGCAGAAATTCCCTTTATTTTGTGGCAAAAAGGTAGAAATTCCCATTAATTTGGGCAGAAAAGAAGAAACTTTCCTTATTTGGGGGCTATAATGCAGAAATTCCCCATATTTTGTGGCAAAAAAGCAGAAATTCCCCTTAATTGAAGGTAAAATGCTGAAATTCCCCTTATTTTGGGCAAAAGGCAGAAATTCCCCTTATTTTGGGGCAAAATTGCAGAAATTTCACTTATTTTAGGGAAAAAAGTCAGAAATTTGCCTTATTTTGTGGCAAAAAGCAGAAATTCCCCTAATTTTGGGGCCAAAAACAGAAATTACCCTTATTATAGGGTAAAATTGCAGAAATTTCAAATATTTCAGTGCAAAAATGCAGAAATTCCACTTAATTTTCTGCAATAAACAACAAATTTCCTGTATTTTGGAGCAAAATCTCAGAAATTCCCCTTATATTGGTGCAAAAATGCAGAAATTTATTTTATTTTGGTGTAATAAGTCAGAAATTCCCCGTGTTTTGAAGCAAAATTGCACAAATTCATCTAATTTTGAGGGAAAATGCAGAAATTCAAATTATTTTGGGGCAAGAAGACAGAAATTCTCCTTATTTCAGGGCATAACGATAGAAATTCCCCTTATTTGGGGCAAAATTGCAGAAATATCCCTTATTTTGTTGCAAAATTGCAGAAATTTTTTTATTTTGGGCAAAATTGCAGAAATTTCAATTATTTCAGGGAAAGAACTTAGGAATTTCTCTTATTTTGGGGCAAAAGGGCAGAAATTTCTTTTATTTTGGTACAAAATTGCAGAAATTTTCTTTATTTTGGGGCAAAAATGCAGAAATTCCCCTGATTTTGTGGCAAAAAGGCAGAAATTTCTTTTATTTTGGGGCAAAATTGCAGAAATTTCACTTATTTCAAGGCAAAATTCAAAAATTCCTTTTATTTTGGGGCAAAAAACAGAAATTCCGTTTATTTTTGGGTAAAAAGGCTGAAATTTCACTTATTTTGAGGTAAAAAGGCAGAAATTACTCTTATTTTGGGGCTAAAATGAAGAAATTTCCCTTTTTTGTGGCAAAATTGCAGAATTTTTTCTTATTTTGGGCAAAATTGCAGAAATTTCACATTTTTCAGGGAAAGAAGGCAGGAATTTCTCTTATTTTGGGGCAAAAAGGCAGAAATTTCTTTTATTTTGGTACAAAATAGCAGAAATTTTCTTTATTTTGGGGCAAAAATGCAGAAATTCCCCTTATTTTGTGGCAAAAAGGCCGAATTTACCCTTATTTTGGAGCAAAATTGCAGAAATTTCACTTATTTCAAGGCAAAATTCAAAAATTCCTTTTATTTTGGGGCAAAAAGACAGAAATTCCCTTTATTTTTGGGTAAAAAGGCAGAAATTTCACTTATTTTGAGGTAAAAAGGCAGAAATTACTCTTATTTTGGGGCTAAAATGAAAAAATTTCCTTTTGTTGTTGCAAAAGTTATACATTCCCCTTATTTTCAGGCAAAAAAGCAGAAATTCCCCGCATTTTGGAACAAAATTGCAGAAATTCCCCTAATTGTGAGGCAAAACGGCTGAAATTCCCTATATGTTGGGGCAAAAAGACAGAAATTCTCCTTATTTTGTGGCAAAACTCAGAAATTCCACTTATTTTGGGGCAAAATTCCAGAAATTTTCCTTATTTTAGGGCACAAAGGCAGAAATTCCTAATATATTGTGGCAAAAACGCAGAAATTCCCCTTATTTTGAGGTAAAAAGGCTGTAATACCTCTTATTTGGAAGCAAAAAGGAAGAATTTTTCTTTATTTTGGGGCAAAATTGCAGAAATTTCACTTATTTCAGGGTAATAAGTCAGAAATTCTCCTTATTTTGGGGCAAAAAATACAGAAATTCCCTTTGTTTTGGCGTAAAAAAGAAAGAAATTCCACTTATTTAGAGGCAAAAGGCAGAAGTTCCTTTTAATTTGGTGCAAAAATGAAGAAATTTCCCTTTTTTTATGGCAAAAAGATATGCATTTTCCTAATTTCCGGAAAAAAGGCAGAAATTCCCCTTATTTTGAAGCAAAATTGTAGAAATTCCCCTAATTTTGGGGCAAAAGGCAGACATTCCCTATATTTTGTGGCAAAAATCAGAAATTTACCTTATTTTGGGGCAAAATTGCAGAAATTTCCCTTATTTGAAGCAAAATTTCAGAAATTTGACTTATTTTCAGGTAAAAAGGCTGAAATTTCCTTTATTTTTGGGCAAAAAGTGAGAAATTCCTTTTATTTTGGGGCAAAATTGCAGAAATGTTTCTTCTTTTGGGGCAAAAAGGCAGAAATTCCTTATATTTTGGGTCAAAAAGGCAGAAATTCCCCTTATTTTGGGATAAAATTGCAGAAATTTCCCTTATTTGGGGGCAAAAAGGCAGAAAATCCTTTTAATTTCGGGCAAAAAGGCAGAAATTCCCCGTATTTTGGAGCAAAATTGCAGAAAGTCCCCTAATATCGGGGCAAAAATGCAGAAATTCCCTTTTTTTGGGGCAAAAGCAGAAGTTCCCCATATTTTTGGGAAAAGAGGCAGAAATTCCTTGTATTTTGAAGCAAAATTGCAGAAACTCCCCTAATTTTGGGGTAAAAAGGCAGAAATTCCCTTTATTTTGGGGCAAAAATACAGAAATTCTCCTTATTTTGCGGCAAAAAGTCAGAAATTCCCCTTATTTTGGGGCAAAATTGAAGAACTTTCCCTTATTTGGGGCAAAATTGTAGAAATTTCCCTTATTTTGGGGCAAAATTTTAGAAATTTCTTTTATTTTGGTACAGAATTGCAGAAATTTTTTTTATATTGTGGCAAAAAGGCTAAAATTCCCCATATTTTGGTGCAAAAAAACTGAAATTCCCCTTATTTTGAGGTTAAAGGCTGAAATTCCCCATATTTTTGGACTAAAAGTCAGAAATTTCCCTTATTTTGGGGCAAAAAGGCACAAATTTTACTTATTTTCGGGCAAAATTGCAGAAATTTCATTTATTTCAGGGCAAAAAGTCAGAAATTCCTTTTATTTTGGGACAAAAAGCAGAAATTTCTTTTATTTTGGTACAAAGTTGAAGAAATTTTTCTTATTTTGGAACAAAAAGGCAGAAATTCCCCATATTTTGGAGTAAAAGGTAGAAATTCCTCTTATTTTGAGGTAAAAATGATGAAATTCCCCTTATTTTAGGGCAAAAAGGCAAAAATTTCCTTTACTTTGTGGCAAAAAGGCAGAAATTCTTGTTAATTGGGGCACAAAAGCAGAAATTTTCCTTATTTGAAGGCAATAAGGCAGTAATTTCACATATTTTGTGGCAAAAAGGCAGAAATTCCCCTTATTTGGAGGTAAAATGCTGAAATTCTCTTTATTTTGGGCAAAAAGGCAGAAATTCCCCTTATTTTGGGACAAAATTGCAGAAATTTCACTTATTTCAGGGCAAAAAGTCAGAAATTTGCCTTATTTTGGGGCAAAAAGCAGAAATTCCCCTAATTTTGGGGCTAAAAATAGAAATTTCCCTTATTTTGGGGTAAAATTGGAGAAATTTCAAATATTTCAGGGCAAAAAGGCAGAAATTCCACTTAATTTCGGGCAATAAGGCAGAAATTTTCTGTATTTTGGAACAAAATCTCAGGAAATCCCCTTATATTGGTGCAAAAATGCAGAAATTCCCTTTATTTTGGCGCAATAAGACAGAAATTCCCCGTATTTTGAAGCAAAATTGCATAAATTCCCCTAATTTTGAGGGAAAATGCAGAAATTCACATAATTTTGGGGCAAAAAGACAGAAATTCTCCTTATTTCACGGCAAAAAGTCAGAAATTCCCATTATTTTGGGGCAAAATTGCAAAAATTTCCCTTATTTTGTGGCAAAATTGCAGAAATTTTTCTTATTTTGGGCAAAATTGCAGAAATTTCACCTTTTTCAGGGAAAGAAGGCAGGAATTTTTCTTATTTTGGGGTAAAAAGGCAGAAATTTCATTTATTTTGGTACAAAATTGCAAAAATTTTCTTTATTTTGAGGCAAAAATGCAGAAATTCCCCATATTTTGGGGCAAAAAGGCAGAGATTCCCCTTATTATGAGGTAAAAAGGCTGAAATTACTTTTATTTTGGGGCAAAAAGACAGAAATTCCCCTTATTTTGTGGCAAAAAGGCAGAAGTTTCCCTTATTTTGGGGCAAAAATCTAGAAATTTCCCTTATTTTGGGGCAAAATTGCAGAAATTTCCCTTATTTTCGGGCAAAATTTTACAAATTTCTTTTATTTTGGTACAGAATTGCAGAAATTTTTCTTATTTTGTGGCAAAAGGCAGAAAATCCTCATATTTTGGTGCAAAAAGGCTGAAATTCCTCTTTTTGAGGTAAAATGCTGAAATTCCCCATATTTTGGGGCAAAAAGGCAGAAATTCCCTACATTTTGGGGCAAAAAGTCACAAATTTCCCTTATTTTCGGGCAAAATTGCAGAAATTTCAATTATTTCAGGGCAAAAAGTCAGAAATTCTTTTTATTTTGGGGCAAAAAGCAGAAATTTCTTTTATTTTGGTACAAAGGTGAAGAAATTTTTCTTATTTTAGAACAAAAAGGCAGAAATTCCCCATATTTTGGGGCAAAAGGCAGAAATTCCTCTTATTTTGAGGTAAAAAGGCTGAAATTCTCCTTATTTTGTGGCAAAAAGGCAGAAATTCCCTTTATTTTGTGGCAAAAAGGTAGAAATTCCCATTAATTTGGGCAGAAAAGAAGAAACTTTCCTTATTTGGGGGCTATAATGCAGAAATTCCCCATATTTTGTGGCAAAAAAGCAGAAATTCCCCTTAATTGAAGGTAAAATGCTGAAATTCCCCTTATTTTGGGCAAAAGGCAGAAATTCCCCTTATTTTGGGGCAAAATTGCAGAAATTTCACTTATTTTAGGGAAAAAAGTCAGAAATTTGCCTTATTTTGTGGCAAAAAGCAGAAATTCCCCTAATTTTGGGGCCAAACACAGAAATTACCCTTATTTTAGGGTAAAATTGAAGAAATTTCAAATATTTCAGTGCAAAAAGGCAGAAATTCCACTTAATTTTCGGCAATAAGGCACAAATTTCCTGTATTTTGGAGCAAAATCTCAGAAATTCCCCTTATATTGGTGCAAAAATGTAGAAATTCTTTTTATTTTGGTGTAATAAGTCAGAAATTCCCCGTGTTTTGAAGCAAAATTGCACAAATTCATCTAATTTTGAGGGAAAATGCAGAAATTCAAATTATTTTGGGGCAAGAAGACAGAAATTCTCCTTATTTCAGGGCATAACGTCAGAAATTCCCCTTATTTTGGGGCAAAATTGCAGAAATATCCCTTATTTTGTTGCAAAATTGCAGAAATTTTTCTTATTTTGGGCAAAATTGCAGAAATTTCAATTATTTCAGGGAAAGAACTTAGGAATTTCTCTTATTTTGGGGCAAAAGGGCATAAATTTCTTTTATTTTGGTACAAAATTGCAGAAATTTTCTTTATTTTGGGGCAAAAATGCAGAAATTCCCCTGATTTTGTGGCAAAAAGGCAGAAATTTCTTTTATTTTGGGGCAAAATTGCAGAAATTTCACTTATTTCAAGGCAAAATTCAAAAATTCCTTTTATTTTGGGGCAAAAAACAGAAATTCCGTTTATTTTTGGGTAAAAAGGCTGAAATTTCACTTATTTTGAGGTAAAAAGGCAGAAATTACTCTTATTTTGGGGCTAAAATGAAGAAATTTCCCTTTTTTGTGGCAAAATTGCAGAAATTTTTCTTATTTTGGGCAAAATTGCAGAAATTTCACTTTTTTCAGGGAAAGAAGGCAGGAATTTCTCTTATTTTGGGGCAAAAAGGCAGAAATTTCTTTTATTTTGGTACAAAATTGCAGAAATTTTCTTTATTTTGGGGCAAAAATGCAGAAATTCCCCTTATTTTGTGGCAAAAATGCAGAAATTTCCCTTATTTTGAGGCAAAATTGCAGAAATTCCCTTTATTTTGGTGCAATAAGGCAGAATTTCCCCATATTTTGAAGCAAAATTGCACAAATTCTCCAAATTCAAAAATTCCTTTTATTTTGGGGCAAAAAGACAGAAATTCCGTTTATTTTTGGGTAAAAAGGCAGAAATTTCACTTATTTTGAGGTAAAAAGGCAGAAATTACTCTTATTTTGGGGCTAAAATGAAAAAATTTCCTTTTTTTGTTGCAAAAGTTATACATTCCCCTTATTTTCAGGCAAAAAAGCAGAAATTCCCCACATTTTGGAACAAAATTGCAGAAATTCCCCTAATTGTGAGGCAAAACGGCTGAAATTCCCTATATGTTGGGGTAAAAAGACAGAAATTCTCCTTATTTTGTGGCAAAACTCAGAAATTCCACTTATTTTGGGGCAAAATTCCAGAAATTTCCCTTATTTTAATGCACAAAGGCAGAAAATCCTAATATATTGTGGCAAAAACGCAGAAATTCCCCTTATTTTGAGGTAAAAAGGCTGAAATACCTCTTATTTGGGAGCAAAAAGGAAGAATTTTTCTTTATTTTGGGGCAAAATTGCAGAAATTTCACTTATTTCAGGGTAATAAGTCAGAAATTCCCCTTATTTTGGGGCAAAAAAGACAGAAATTCCCTTTGTTTTGGCGTAAAAAAGAAAGAAATTCCACTTATTTAGAGGCAAAAGGCAGAAGTTCCTTTTAATTTGGCGCAAAAATGAAGAAATTTCCCTTTTTTATGGCAAAAAGATATGCATTTTCCTAATTTCCGGGAAAAAAGGCAGAAATTCCCCTTATTTTGAAGCAAAATTGCAGAAATTCCCCTAATTTAGGGCAAAAGGCAGACATTCCCTATATTTTGTGCAAAAATCAGAAATTCCCCTTATTTTGGGGCAAAATTGCAGAAATTTCCTTTAATTTGGGGCAAAATTGCAGAAATTTACCTTATTTTGGGGCAAAATTGCAGAAATTTCCCTTATTTGAAGCAAAATTGCAGAAATTTGACTTATTTTCAGGTAAAAAGGCTGAAATTTCCTTTATTTTTGGGCAAAAAGTGAGAAATTCCTTTTATTTTGGGGCAAAATTGCAGATATGTTTCTTATTTTGGGGCAAAAAGGCAGAAATTCCTTATATTTTGGGTCAAAAAGGCAGAAATTCCCCTTATTTTGGGATAAAATTGCAGAAATTTCCCTTATTTGGGGGCAAAAAGGCAGAAAATCCTTTTAATTTCGGGCAAAAAGGCAGAAATTCCCCGTATTTTAGAGCAAAATTGCAGAAATTCCCCTAATATCGAGGCAAAAATGCAGAAATTCCCTTTATTTGGGGCAAAAGCAGAAGTTCCCCTTATTTTTGGGAAAAGAGGCAGAAATTCCTTGTATTTTGAAGCAAAATTGCAGAAACTCCCCTAATTTTGGGGCAAAAAGGCAGAAATTCCCTTTATTTTGGGGCAAAAATACAGAAATTCTCCTTATTTTGCGGCAAAAATCAGAAATTCCCCTTATTTTGGGGCAAAATTGAAGAACTTTCCCTTATTTGTGGCGAAATTGTAGAAATTTCCCTTATTTTGGGGCAAAATTTTAGAAATTTCTTTTATTTTGGTACAGAATTGCAGAAATTTTTTTTTATATTGTGGCAAAAAGGCTAAAATTCCCCATATTTTGGTGCAAAAAAACTGAAATTCCCCTTATTTTGAGGTTAAAGGCTGAAATTCCCCATATTTTGGGACTAAAAGGCAGAAATTTCCCTCATTTTGGGGCAAAAAGGCACAAATTTTACTTATTTTCGGGCAAAATTGCAGAAATTTCATTTATTTCAGGGCAAAAAGTCAGAAATTCCTTTTATTTTGGGACAAAAAGCAGAAATTTCTTTTATTTTGGTACAAAGTTGAAGAAATTTTTCTTATTTTGGAACAAAAAGGCAGAAATTCCCCATATTTTGGAGTAAAAGGTAGAAATTCCTCTTATTTTGAGGTAAAAATGATGAAATTCCCCTTATTTTAGGGCAAAAAGGCAAAAATTTCCTTTACTTTGTGGCAAAAAGGCAGAAATTCTTGTTAATTGGGGCACAAAAGCAGAAATTTTCCTTATTTGAAGGCAATAAGGCAGTAATTTCACATATTTTGTGGCAAAAAGGCAGAAATTCCCCTTATTTGGAGGTAAAATGCTGAAATTCTCTTTATTTTGGGCAAAAAGGCAGAAATTCCCCTTATTTTGGGACAAAATTGCAGAAATTTCACTTATTTCAGTGCAAAAAGTCAGAAATTTGCCTTATTTTGGGGCAAAAAGCAGAAATTCCCCTAATTTTGGGGCTAAAAATAGAAATTTCCCTTATTTTGGGGTAAAATTGGAGAAATTTCAAATATTTCAGGGGAAAAAGGCAGAAATTCCACTTAATTTCGGGGAATAAGGCAGAAATTTTCTGTATTTTGGAACAAAATCTCAGGAAATCCCCTTATATTGGTGCAAAAATGCAGAAATTCCCTTTATTTTGGTGCAATAAGACAGAAATTCCCCGTATTTTGAAGCAAAATTGCACAAATTCCCCTAATTTTGAGGGAAAATGCAGAAATTCACATAATTTTGGGGCAAAAAGACAGAAATTCTCTTTATTTCACGGCAAAAATTCAGAAATTCCCCTTATTTTGGGGCAAAATTGCAAAAATTTCCCTTATTTTGTGGCAAAATTGCAGAAATTTTTCTTATTTTGGGCAAAATTGCAGAAATTTCACTTATTTCAGGGAAAGAAGGCAGGAATTTTTCTTATTTTGGGGTAAAAAGGCAGAAATTTCATTTATTTTGGTACAAAATTGCAAAAATTTTCTTTATTTTGAGGCAAAAATGCAGAAATTCCCCATATTTTGGGGCAAAAAGGCAGAGATTCCCCTTATTATGAAGTAAAAAGGCTGAAATTCCTTTTATTTTGGGGCAAAAAGACAGAAATTCCCCTTATTTTGTGGCAAAAAGGCAGAAGTTTCCCTTATTTTGGGGCAAAAATCCAGAAATTTCCCTTATTTTGGGGCAAAATTGCAGAAATTTCCCTTATTTTCCGGCAAAATTTTAGAAATTTCTTTTATTTTGGTACAGAATTGCAGAAATTTTTCTTATTTTGTGGCAAAAATGCAGAAATTCCCCATATTTTTGTGCAAAAAGGCTGAAATTCCTCTTTTTGAGGTAAAATGCTGAAATTCCCCATATTTTGGGGCAAAAAGGCAGAAATTCCCTACATTTTGGTGCAAAAAGTCACAAATTTCTCTTATTTTCGGGCAAAATTGCAGAAATTTCAATTATTTCAGGGCAAAAAGTCAGAAATTCTTTTTATTTTGGGGCAAAAAGCAGAAATTTCTTTTATTTTGGTACAAAGGTGAAGAAATTTTTCTTATTTTAGAACAAAAAGGCAGAAATTCCCCATATTTTGGGGCAAAAGGCAGAAATTCCCCTTATTTTGAGGTAAAAAGGCTGAAATTCTCCTTATTTTGTGGCAAAAAGGCAGAAATTCTTTTTATTTTGTGGCAAAAAGGTAGAAATTCCCATTAATTTGGGCAGAAAAGCAGAAACTTTCCTTATTTGGGGGCTATAATGCAGAAATTCCCCATATTTTGTGGCAAAAAAGCAGAAATTCCCCTTAATTGAAGGTAAAATGCTGAAATTCCCCTTATTTTGGGCAAAAGGCAGAAATTCCCCTTATTTTGGGGCAAAATTGCAGAAATTTCACTTATTTTAGGGAAAAAAGTCAGAAATTTGCCTTATTTTGTGGCAAAAAGCAGAAATTCCCCTAATTTTGGGGCCAAACACAGAAATTACCCTTATTTTGGGACAAAATTGCAGAAATTTCACTTATTTCAGTGCAAAAAGTCAGAAATTTGCCTTATTTTGGGGCAAAAAGCAGAAATTCCCCTAATTTTGGGGCTAAAAATAGAAATTTCCCTTATTTTGGGGTAAAATTGGAGAAATTTCAAATATTTCAGGGGAAAAAGGCAGAAATTCCACTTAATTTCGGGGAATAAGGCAGAAATTTTCTGTATTTTGGAACAAAATCTCAGGAAATCCCCTTATATTGGTGCAAAAATGCAGAAATTCCCTTTATTTTGGTGCAATAAGACAGAAATTCCCCGTATTTTGAAGCAAAATTGCACAAATTCCCCTAATTTTGAGGGAAAATGCAGAAATTCACATAATTTTGGGGCAAAAAGACAGAAATTCTCTTTATTTCACGGCAAAAAGTCAGAAATTCCCCTTATTTTGGGGCAAAATTGCAAAAATTTCCCTTATTTTGTGGCAAAATTGCAGAAATTTTTCTTATTTTGGGCAAAATTGCAGAAATTTCACTTATTTCAGGGAAAGAAGGCAGGAATTTTTCTTATTTTGGGGTAAAAAGGCAGAAATTTCATTTATTTTGGTACAAAATTGCAAAAATTTTCTTTATTTTGAGGCAAAAATGCAGAAATTCCCCATATTTTGGGGCAAAAAGGCAGAGATTCCCCTTATTATGAAGTAAAAAGGCTGAAATTCCTTTTATTTTGGGGCAAAAAGACAGAAATTCCCCTTATTTTGTGGCAAAAAGGCAGAAGTTTCCCTTATTTTGGGGCAAAAATCCAGAAATTTCCCTTATTTTGGGGCAAAATTGCAGAAATTTCCCTTATTTTCCGGCAAAATTTTAGAAATTTCTTTTATTTTGGTACAGAATTGCAGAAATTTTTCTTATTTTGTGGCAAAAAGGCAGAAATTCCCCATATTTTGGTGCAAAAAGGCTGAAATTCCTCTTTTTGAGGTAAAATGCTGAAATTCCCCATATTTTGGGGCAAAAAGGCAGAAATTCCCTACATTTTGGTGCAAAAAGTCACAAATTTCTCTTATTTTCGGGCAAAATTGCAGAAATTTCAATTATTTCAGGGCAAAAAGTCAGAAATTCTTTTTATTTTGGGGCAAAAAGCAGAAATTTCTTTTATTTTGGTACAAAGGTGAAGAAATTTTTCTTATTTTAGAACAAAAAGGCAGAAATTCCCCATATTTTGGGGCAAAAGGCAGAAATTCCCCTTATTTTGAGGTAAAAAGGCTGAAATTCTCCTTATTTTGTGGCAAAAAGGCAGAAATTCTTTTTATTTTGTGGCAAAAAGGTAGAAATTCCCATTAATTTGGGCAGAAAAGCAGAAACTTTCCTTATTTGGGGGCTATAATGCAGAAATTCCCCATATTTTGTGGCAAAAAAGCAGAAATTCCCCTTAATTGAAGGTAAAATGCTGAAATTCCCCTTATTTTGGGCAAAAGGCAGAAATTCCCCTTATTTTGGGGCAAAATTGCAGAAATTTCACTTATTTTAGGGAAAAAGTCAGAAATTTGCCTTATTTTGTGGCAAAAAGCAGAAATTCCCCTAATTTTGGGGCCAAACACAGAAATTACCCTTATTTTGGGACAAAATTGCAGAAATTTCACTTATTTCAGTGCAAAAAGTCAGAAATTTGCCTTATTTTGGGGCAAAAAGCAGAAATTCCCCTAATTTTGGGGCTAAAAATAGAAATTTCCCTTATTTTGGGGTAAAATTGGAGAAATTTCAAATATTTCAGGGCAAAAAGGCAGAAATTCCACTTAATTTCGGGGAATAAGGCAGAAATTTTCTGTATTTTGGAACAAAATCTCAGGAAATCCCCTTATATTGGTGCAAAAATGCAGAAATTCCCTTTATTTTGGTGCAATAAGACAGAAATTCCCCGTATTTTGAAGCAAAATTGCACAAATTCCCCTAATTTTGAGGGAAAATGCAGAAATTCACATAATTTTGGGGCAAAAAGACAGAAATTCTCTTTATTTCACGGCAAAAAGTCAGAAATTCCCCTTATTTTGGGGCAAAATTGCAAAAATTTCCCTTATTTTGTGGCAAAATTGCAGAAATTTTTCTTATTTTGGGCAAAATTGCAGAAATTTCACTTATTTCAGGGAAAGAAGGCAGGAATTTTTCTTATTTTGGGGTAAAAAGGCAGAAATTTCATTTATTTTGGTACAAAATTGCAAAAATTTTCTTTATTTTGAGGCAAAAATGCAGAAATTCCCCATATTTTGGGGCAAAAAGGCAGAGATTCCCCTTATTATGAAGTAAAAAGGCTGAAATTCCTTTTATTTTGGGGCAAAAAGACAGAAATTCCCCTTATTTTGTGGCAAAAAGGCAGAAGTTTCCCTTATTTTGGGGCAAAAATCCAGAAATTTCCCTTATTTTGGGGCAAAATTGCAGAAATTTCCCTTATTTTCCGGCAAAATTTTAGAAATTTCTTTTATTTTGGTACAGAATTGCAGAAATTTTTCTTATTTTGTGGCAAAAAGGCAGAAATTCCCCATATTTTGGTGCAAAATGCTGAAATTCCTCTTTTTGAGGGAAAATGCTGAAATTCCCCATATTTTGGGGCAAAAAGGCAGAAATTCCCTACATTTTGGTGCAAAAAGTCACAAATTTCTCTTATTTTCGGGCAAAATTGCAGAAATTTCAATTATTTCAGGGCAAGAAGTCAGAAATTCTTTTTATTTTGGGGCAAAAAGCAGAAATTTCTTTTATTTTGGTACAAAGGTGAAGAAATTTTTCTTATTTTAGAACAAAAAGGCAGAAATTCCCCATATTTTGGGGCAAAAGGCAGAAATTCCCCTTATTTTGAGGTAAAAAGGCTGAAATTCTCCTTATTTTGTGGCAAAAAGGCAGAAATTCCCTTTATTTTGTGGCAAAAAGGTAGAAATTCCCATTAATTTGGGCAGAAAAGCAGAAACTTTCCTTATTTGGGGGCTATAATGCAGAAATTCCCCATATTTTGTGGCAAAAAAGCAGAAATTCCCCTTAATTGAAGGTAAAATGCTGAAATTCCCCTTATTTTGGGCAAAAGGCAGAAATTCCCCTTATTTTGGGGCAAAATTGCAGAAATTTCTCTTATTTTAGGGAAAAAAGTCAGAAATTTGCCTTATTTTGTGGCAAAAAGCAGAAATTCCCCTAATTTTGGGGCCAAACACAGAAATTACCCTTATTTTAGGGTAAAATTGCAGAAATTTCAAATATTTCAGTGCAAAAAGGCAGAAATTCCACTTAATTTTCGGCAATAAGGCACAAATTTCCTGTATTTTGGAGCAAAATCTCAGAAATTCCCCTTATATTGGTGCAAAAATGCAGAAATTCCTTTTATTTTGGTGTAATAAGTCAGAAATTCCCCGTGTTTTGAAGCAAAATTGCACAAATTCATCTAATTTTGAGGGAAAATGCAGAAATTCAAATTATTTTGGGGCAAGAAGACAGAAATTCTCCTTATTTCAGGGCATAACGTCAGAAATTCCCCTTATTTTGGGGCAAAATTGCAGAAATTTCCCTTATTTTGTGGCAAAATTGCAGACATTTTTCTTATTTTGGGCAAAATTGCAGAAATTTCACTTATTTCAGGGAAAGAAGGCAGGAATTTCTCATTTTTTGTGGCAAAAGGGCAGAAATTTCTTTTTTTTTTTCGTACAAAATTCCAGAAATTTTCTTTATTTTGGGGCAAAAATGCAGAAATTCCCCTTATTTTGTGGCAAAAAGGCAGAAATTTCTCTTATTTTGGGGCAAAATTGCAGAAATTACTCTTATTTGGGGGCTAAAATGAAGAAATTTACCTTTTTTGTGGCAAAATTGCAAAAATTTTTCTTATTTTGAGCAAAATCGCAGAAATTTCACTTATTTCAGGGAAAGAAGGAAGGAATTTCTCTTATTTTGGGGCAAAAAGGCAGAAATTTCTTTTATTTTGGTACAACATTGCAGAAATTTTCTTTATTTTGGGGCAAAAATGCAGAAATTCCCCTTATTTTGTGGCAAAAAGGCAGAAATTTCCCTTATTTTGGGGCAAAATTTCAGAAATTTTTCTTATTTTGGGCAAAATTGCAGAAAATTCACTTATTTCAGGGAAAGAAGGCAGGAATTTCTCTTATTTTGGGGCAAAAAGGCAGAAATTTCTTTTATTTTGGTACAAAATTGCAAAAATTTTCTTTATTTTGAGGCAAAAATGCAGAAATTCCCTATATTTTGGGGCAAAAAAGCAGAGATTCCCCTTATTATGAGGTAAAAAGGCTGAAATTCCTTTTATTTTGGGGCAAAAAGACAGAAATTCCCCTTATTTTGTGGCAAAAAGGAAGAAATTTCCCGTATTTTGGGGCAAAATTGCAGAAATTTCCTTTATTTTCGGGCAAAATTTTAGAAATTTCTTTTATTTTGGTACAGAATTGCAGAAATTTTTCTTATTTTGTGGCAAAAAGTCAGAAATTCCCCATATTTTGGTGCAAAAAGGCTGAAATTCCCCTTATTTTGAGGTAAAATGATGAAATTCCCCATATTTTGGGGCAAAAAGGCAGAAATTCCCTACATTTTGTGGCAAAAAAGCACAAATTTCCCTTTTTTTGGGCAAAATTGCAGAAATTTCATTTATTTCAGGGCAAAAAGTCAGAAATTCCTTTTATTTTGGGGCAAAAAGCAGAAATTTCTTTTATTTTGGTACAAAGGTGAAGAAATTTTTCTTATTTTGGAACAAAAAGGCAGAAATTCCCTATATTTTGGGGCAAAAGGCAGAAATTCCCCTTATTTTGAGATAAAAAGGCTGAAATTCTCCTTATTTTGGGGCAAAAAGGCAGAAATTCCCTTTATTTTGTGGCAAAAAGGCAGAAATTCCCATTAATTGGGGCAGAAAAGCAGAAAATTTCCTTATTTGGGGGCAATAATGCAGAAATTCCCCATATTTTGTGGCAAAAAGGCAGAAATTCTTCTTATTTGGAGGTAAAATGCTGAAATTCCCCTTATTTTGGGCAAAAGGCAGAAATTCCTTTAATTTTAAGGCAAAATTGCAGAAATTTCACTTATTTTAGGGAAAAAAGTCAGAAATTTGCCTTATTTTGTGGCAAAAAGCAGAAATTCCCCTAATTTTGGGGCCAAACACAGAAATTACCCTTATTTTAGGGTAAAATTGCAGAAATTTCAAATATTTCAGTGCAAAAAGGCAGAAATTCCACTTAATTTTCGGCAATAAGGCACAAATTTCCTGTATTTTGGAGCAAAATCTCAGAAATTCCCCTTATATTGGTGCAAAAATGCAGAAATTCCTTTTATTTTGGTGTAATAAGTCAGAAATTCCCCGTGTTTTGAAGCAAAATTGCACAAATTCATCTAATTTTGAGGGAAAATGCAGAAATTCAAATTATTTTGGGGCAAGAAGACAGAAATTCTCCTTATTTCAGGGCATAACGTCAGAAATTCCCCTTATTTTGGGGCAAAATTGCAGAAATATCCCTTATTTTGTTGCAAAATTGCAGAAATTTTTCTTATTTTGGGCAAAATTGCAGAAATTTCAATTATTTCAGGGAAAGAACTTAGGAATTTCTCTTATTTTGGGGCAAAAGGGCATAAATTTCTTTTATTTTGGTACAAAATTGCAGAAATTTTCTTTATTTTGGGGCAAAAATGCAGAAATTCCCCTTATTTTGTGGCAAAAAGGCAGAAATTTCTTTTATTTTGGGGCAAAATTGCAGAAATTTCACTTATTTCAAGGCAAAATTCAAAAATTCCTTTTATTTTGGGGCAAAAAACAGAAATTCCGTTTATTTTTGGGTAAAAAGGCTGAAATTTCACTTATTTTGAGGTAAAAAGGCAGAAATTACTCTTATTTTGGGGCTAAAATGAAGAAATTTCCCTTTTTTGTGGCAAAATTGCAGAAATTTTACTTATTTTGGGCAAAATTGCAGAAATTTCACTTTTTTCAGGGAAAGAAGGCAGGAATTTCTCTTATTTTGGGGCAAAAAGGCAGAAATTTCTTTTATTTTGGTGCAAAATTGCAGAAATTTTCTTTATTTTGGGGCAAAAATGCAGAAATTCCCCTTATTTTGTGGCAAAAAGGCCGAATTTACCCTTATTTTGGGGCAAAATTGCAGAAATTTCACTTATTTCAAGGCAAAATTCAAAAATTCCTTTTATTTTGGGGCAAAAAGACAGAAATTCCCTTTATTTTTGGGTAAAAAGGCAGAAATTTCACTTATTTTGAGGTAAAAAGGCAGAAATTACTCTTATTTTGGGGCTAAAATGAAAAAATTTCCTTTTTTTGTTGCAAAAGTTATACATTCCCCTTATTTTCAGGCAAAAAAGCAGAAATTCCCCGCATTTTGGAACAAAATTGCAGAAATTCCCCTAATTGTGAGGCAAAACGGCTGAAATTCCCTATATGTTGGGGCAAAAAGACAGAAATTCTCCTTATTTTGTGGCAAAACTCAGAAATTCCACTTATTTTGGGGCAAAATTCCAGAAATTTTCCTTATTTTAGGGCACAAAGGCAGAAATTCCTAATATATTGTGGCAAAAACGCAGAAATTCCCCTTATTTTGAGGTAAAAAGGCTGTAATACCCCTTATTTGGAAGCAAAAAGGAAGAATTTTTCTTTATTTTGGGGCAAAATTGCAGAAATTTCACTTATTTCAGGGTAATAAGTCAGAAATTCTCCTTATTTTGGGGCAAAAAATACAGAAATTCCCTTTGTTTTGGCGTAAAAAAGAAAGAAATTCCACTTATTTAGAGGCAAAAGGCAGAAGTTCCTTTTAATTTGGTGCAAAAATGAAGAAATTTCCTTTTTTATTTGGCAAAAAGATATGCATTTTCCTAATTTCCGGAAAAAAGGCAGAAATTTCCCTTATTTTGAAGCAAAATTGTAGAAATTCCCCTAATTTTGGGGCACAAGGCAGACATTCCCTATATTTTGTGGCAAAAATCAGAAATTTACCTTATTTTGGGGCAAAATTGCAGAAATTTCCCTTATTTGAAGCAAAATTGCAGAAATTTGACTTATTTTCAGGTAAAAAGGCTGAAATTTCCTTTATTTTTGGGCAAAAAGTGAGAAATTCCTTTTATTTTGGGGCAAAATTGCAGAAATGTTTCTTCTTTTGGGACAAAAAGGCAGAAATTCCTTATATTTTGGGTCAAAAAGGCAGAAATTCCCCTTATTTTGGGATAAAATTGCAGAAATTTCCCTTATTTGGGGGCAAAAAGGCAGAAAATCCTTTTAATTTCGGGCAAAAAGGCAGAAATTCCCCGTATTTTGGAGCAAAATTGCAGAAAGTCCCCTAATATCGGGGCAAAAATGCAGAAATTCCCTTTTTTTGGGGCAAAAGCAGAAGTTCCCCATATTTTTGGGAAAAGAGGCAGAAATTCCTTGTATTTTGAAGCAAAATTGCAGAAACTCCCCTAATTTTGGGGTAAAAAGGCAGAAATTCCCTTCATTTTGGGGCAAAAATACAGAAATTCTCCTTATTTTGTGGCAAAAAGTCAGAAATTCCCCTTATTTTGGGGCAAAATTGAAGAACTTTCCCTTATTTGGGGCAAAATTGTAGAAATTTCCCTTATTTTGGGGCAAAATTTTAGAAATTTCTTTTATTTTGGTACAGAATTGCAGAAATTTTTTTTATATTGTGGCAAAAAGGCTAAAATTCCCCATATTTTGTTGCAAAAAATCTGAAATTCCCCTTATTTTGAGGTTAAAGGCTGAAATTCCCCATATTTTTGGACTAAAAGTCAGAAATTTCCCTTATTTTGGGGCAAAAAGGCACAAATTTTACTTATTTTCGGGCAAAATTGCAGAAATTTCATTTATTTCAGGGCAAAATGTCAGAAATTCCTTTTATTTTGGGACAAAAAGCAGAAATTTCTTTTATTTTGGTACAAAGTTGAAGAAATTTTTCTTATTTTGGAATAAAAAGGCAGAAATTCCCCATATTTTGGAGTAAAAGGTAGAAATTCCTCTTATTTTGAGGTAAAAATGATGAAATTCCCCTTATTTTAGGGCAAAAAGGCAAAAATTTCCTTTACTTTGTGGCAAAAAGGCAGAAATTCTTGTTAATTGGGGCACAAAAGCAGAAATTTTCCTTATTTGAAGGCAATAAGGCAGTAATTTCACATATTTTGTGGCAAAAAGGCAGAAATTCCCCTTATTTGGAGGTAAAATGCTGAAATTCTCTTTATTTTGGGCAAAAAGGCAGAAATTCCCCTTATTTTGGGACAAAATTGCAGAAATTTCACTTATTTCAGGGCAAAAAGTCAGAAATTTGCCTTATTTTGGGGCAAAAAGCAGAAATTCCCCTAATTTTGGGGCTAAAAATAGAAATTTCCCTTATTTTGGGGTAAAATTGGAGAAATTTCAAATATTTCAGGGCAAAAAGGCAGAAATTCCACTTAATTTCAGGCAATAAGGGAGAAATTTTCTGTATTTTGGAACAAAATCTCAGGAAATCCCCTTATATTGGTGCAAAAATGCAGAAATTCCCTTTATTTTGGTGCAATAAGACAGAAATTCCCCGTATTTTGAAGCAAAATTGCACAAATTCCCCTAATTTTGAGGGAAAATGCAGAAATTCACATAATTTTGGGGCAAAAAGACAGAAATTCTCTTTATTTCACGGCAAAAAGTCAGAAATTCCCCTTATTTTGGGGCAAAATTGCAAAAATTTCCCTTATTTTGTGGCAAAATTGCAGAAATTTTTCTTATTTTGGGCAAAATTGCAGAAATTTCACCTTTTTCAGGGAAAGAAGACAGGAATTTTTCTTATTTTGGGGTAAAAAGGCAGAAATTTCATTTATTTTGGTACAAAATTGCAAAAATTTTCTTTATTTTGAGGCAAAAATGCAGAAATTCCCCATATTTTGGGGCAAAAAGGCAGAGATTCCCCTTATTATGAGGTAAAAAGGCTGAAATTCCTTTTATTTTGGGGCAAAAAGACAGAAATTCCCCTTATTTTGTGGCAAAAAGGCAGAAGTTTCCCTTATTTTGGGGCAAAAATCCAGAAATTTCCCTTATTTTGGGGCAAAATTGCAGAAATTTCCCTTATTTTCCGGCAAAATTTTAGAAATTTCTTTTATTTTGGTACAGAGTTGCAGAAATTTTTCTTATTTTGTGGCAAAAAGGCAGAAATTCCCCATATTTTGGTGCAAAAAGGCTGAAATTCCTCTTTTTGAGGGAAAATGCTGAAATTCCCCATATTTTGGGGCAAAAAGGCAGAAATTCCCTACATTTTGGGGCAAAAAGTCACAAATTTCTCTTATTTTCGGGCAAAATTGCAGAAATTTCAATTATTTCAGGGCAAAAAGTCAGAAATTCTTTTTATTTTGGGGCAAAAAGCAGAAATTTCTTTTATTTTGGTACAAAGGTGAAGAAATTTTTCTTATTTTAGAACAAAAAGGCAGAAATTCCCCATATTTTGGGGCAAAAGGCAGAAATTCCCCTTATTTTGAGATAAAAAGGCTGAAATTCTCCTTATTTTGTGGCAAAAAGGCAGAAATTCCCTTTATTTTGTGGCAAAAAGTTAGAAATTCCCATTAATTTGGGCAGAAAAGCAGAAACTTTCCTTATTTGGGGGCTATAATGCAGAAATTCCCCATATTTTGTGGCAAAAAAGCAGAAATTCCCCTTAATTGAAGGTAAAATGCTGAAATTCCCCTTATTTTGGGCAAAAGGCAGAAATTCCCCTTATTTTGGGGCAAAATTGCAGAAATTTCACTTATTTTAGGGAAAAAAGTCAGAAATTTGCCTTATTTTGTGGCAAAAAGCAGAAATTCCCCTAATTTTGGGGCCAAACACAGAAATTACCCTTATTTTAGGGTAAAATTGCAGAAATTTCAAATATTTCAGTGCAAAAAGGCAGAAATTCCACTTAATTTTCGGCAATAAGGCACAAATTTCCTGTATTTTGGAGCAAAATCTCAGAAATTCCCCTTATATTGGTGCAAAAATGCAGAAATTCCTTTTATTTTGGTGTAATAAGTCAGAAATTCCCCGTGTTTTGAAGCAAAATTGCACAAATTCATCTAATTTTGAGGGAAAATGCAGAAATTCAAATTATTTTGGGGCAAGAAGACAGAAATTCTCCTTATTTCAGGGCATAACGTCAGAAATTCCCCTTATTTTGGGGCAAAATTGCAGAAATTTCCCTTATTTTGTGGCAAAATTGCAGACATTTTTCTTATTTTGGGCAAAATTGCAGAAATTTCACTTATTTCAGGGAAAGAAGGCAGGAATTTCTCATTTTTTGTGGCAAAAGGGCAGAAATTTCTTTTTTTTTTTCGTACAAAATTCCAGAAATTTTCTTTATTTTGGGGCAAAAATGCAGAAATTCCCCTTATTTTGTGGCAAAAAGGCAGAAATTTCTCTTATTTTGGGGCAAAATTGCAGAAATTACTCTTATTTGGGGGCTAAAATGAAGAAATTTACCTTTTTTGTGGCAAAATTGCAAAAATTTTTCTTATTTTGAGCAAAATCGCAGAAATTTCACTTATTTCAGGGAAAGAAGGAAGGAATTTCTCTTATTTTGGGGCAAAAAGGCAGAAATTTCTTTTATTTTGGTACAACATTGCAGAAATTTTCTTTATTTTGGGGCAAAAATGCAGAAATTCCCCTTATTTTGTGGCAAAAAGGCAGAAATTTCCCTTATTTTGGGGCAAAATTTCAGAAATTTTTCTTATTTTGGGCAAAATTGCAGAAAATTCACTTATTTCAGGGAAAGAAGGCAGGAATTTCTCTTATTTTGGGGCAAAAAGGCAGAAATTTCTTTTATTTTGGTACAAAATTGCAAAAATTTTCTTTATTTTGAGGCAAAAATGCAGAAATTCCCTATATTTTGGGGCAAAAAAGCAGAGATTCCCCTTATTATGAGGTAAAAAGGCTGAAATTCCTTTTATTTTGGGGCAAAAAGACAGAAATTCCCCTTATTTTGTGGCAAAAAGGAAGAAATTTCCCGTATTTTGGGGCAAAATTGCAGAAATTTCCTTTATTTTCGGGCAAAATTTTAGAAATTTCTTTTATTTTGGTACAGAATTGCAGAAATTTTTCTTATTTTGTGGCAAAAAGTCAGAAATTCCCCATATTTTGGTGCAAAAAGGCTGAAATTCCCCTTATTTTGAGGTAAAATGATGAAATTCCCCATATTTTGGGGCAAAAAGGCAGAAATTCCCTACATTTTGTGGCAAAAAAGCACAAATTTCCCTTTTTTTGGGCAAAATTGCAGAAATTTCATTTATTTCAGGGCAAAAAGTCAGAAATTCCTTTTATTTTGGGGCAAAAAGCAGAAATTTCTTTTATTTTGGTACAAAGGTGAAGAAATTTTTCTTATTTTGGAACAAAAAGGCAGAAATTCCCTATATTTTGGGGCAAAAGGCAGAAATTCCCCTTATTTTGAGATAAAAAGGCTGAAATTCTCCTTATTTTGGGGCAAAAAGGCAGAAATTCCCTTTATTTTGTGGCAAAAAGGCAGAAATTCCCATTAATTGGGGTAGAAAAGCAGAAAATTTCCTTATTTGGGGGCAATAATGCAGAAATTCCCCATATTTTGTGGCAAAAAGGCAGAAATTCTTCTTATTTGGAGGTAAAATGCTGAAATTCCCCTTATTTTGGGCAAAAGGCAGAAATTCCTTTAATTTTAAGGCAAAATTGCAGAAATTTCACTTATTTTAGGGAAAAAAGTCAGAAATTTGCCTTATTTTGTGGCAAAAAGCAGAAATTCCCCTAATTTTGGGGCCAAACACAGAAATTACCCTTATTTTAGGGTAAAATTGCAGAAATTTCAAATATTTCAGTGCAAAAAGGCAGAAATTCCACTTAATTGTCGGCAATAAGGCACAAATTTCCTGTATTTTGGAGCAAAATCTCAGAAATTCCCCTTATATTGGTGCAAAAATGCAGAAATTCCTTTTATTTTGGTGTAATAAGTCAGAAATTCCCCGTGTTTTGAAGCAAAATTGCACAAATTCATCTAATTTTGAGGGAAAATGCAGAAATTCAAATTATTTTGGGGCAAGAAGACAGAAATTCTCCTTATTTCAGGGCATAACGTCAGAAATTCCCCTTATTTTGGGGCAAAATTGCAGAAATTTCCCTTATTTTGTGGCAAAATTGCAGACATTTTTCTTATTTTGGGCAAAATTGCAGAAATTTCACTTATTTCAGGGAAAGAAGGCAGGAATTTCTCATTTTTTGTGGCAAAAGGGCAGAAATTTCTTTTTTTTTTTCGTACAAAATTCCAGAAATTTTCTTTATTTTGGGGCAAAAATGCAGAAATTCCCCTTATTTTGTGGCAAAAATGCAGAAATTTCTCTTATTTTGGGGCAAAATTGCAGAAATTACTCTTATTTGGGGGCTAAAATGAAGAAATTTACCTTTTTTGTGGCAAAATTGCAAAAATTTTTCTTATTTTGAGCAAAATCGCAGAAATTTCACTTATTTCAGGGAAAGAAGGAAGGAATTTCTCTTATTTTGGGGCAAAAAGGCAGAAATTTCTTTTATTTTGGTACAACATTGCAGAAATTTTCTTTATTTTGGGGCAAAAATGCAGAAATTCCCCTTATTTTGTGGCAAAAAGGCAGAAATTTCCCTTATTTTGGGGCAAAATTTCAGAAATTTTTCTTATTTTGGGCAAAATTGCAGAAAATTCACTTATTTCAGGGAAAGAAGGCAGGAATTTCTCTTATTTTGGGGCAAAAAGGCAGAAATTTCTTTTATTTTGGTACAAAATTGCAAAAATTTTCTTTATTTTGAGGCAAAAATGCAGAAATTCCCTATATTTTGGGGCAAAAAAGCAGAGATTCCCCTTATTATGAGGTAAAAAGGCTGAAATTCCTTTTATTTTGGGGCAAAAAGACAGAAATTCCCCTTATTTTGTGGCAAAAAGGAAGAAATTTCCCGTATTTTGGGGCAAAATTGCAGAAATTTCCTTTATTTTCGGGCAAAATTTTAGAAATTTCTTTTATTTTGGTACAGAATTGCAGAAATTTTTCTTATTTTGTGGCAAAAAGTCAGAAATTCCCCATATTTTGGTGCAAAAAGGCTGAAATTCCCCTTATTTTGAGGTAAAATGATGAAATTCCCCATATTTTGGGGCAAAAAGGCAGAAATTCCCTACATTTTGTGGCAAAAAAGCACAAATTTCCCTTTTTTTGGGCAAAATTGCAGAAATTTCATTTATTTCAGGGCAAAAAGTCAGAAATTCCTTTTATTTTGGGGCAAAAAGCAGAAATTTCTTTTATTTTGGTACAAAGGTGAAGAAATTTTTCTTATTTTGGAACAAAAAGGCAGAAATTCCCTATATTTTGGGGCAAAAGGCAGAAATTCCCCTTATTTTGAGATAAAAAGGCTGAAATTCTCCTTATTTTGGGGCAAAAAGGCAGAAATTCCCTTTATTTTGTGGCAAAAAGGCAGAAATTCCCATTAATTGGGGCAGAAAAGCAGAAAATTTCCTTATTTGGGGGCAATAATGCAGAAATTCCCCATATTTTGTGGCAAAAAGGCAGAAATTCTTCTTATTTGGAGGTAAAATGCTGAAATTCCCCTTATTTTGGGCAAAAGGCAGAAATTCCTTTTATTTTAAGGAAAAATTGCAGAAATTTCACTTATTTTAGGGCAAAAAGTCAGAAATTTGCCTTATTTTTGGGCAAAAAGCAGAAATTCTCCTAATTTTGGGGCCAAAAACAGAAATTCCCCTTATTTTAGAGTATAATTGCAGAAATTTCAAATATTTCAGTGCAAAATGGCAGAAATTCCACTTAATTTTAGGCAATAAGGCACAAATTTTCTGTATTTTGGAGCAAAATCTTAGAAGTTCCCCTTATATTGGTGCAAAAATGCAGAAATTCCCTTTATTTTGGTGTAATAAGGCAGAAATTCCCCGTGTTTTGAAGCAAAATTGCACAAATTCATCTAATTTTGAGGAATAATGCAAAAATTCAAATTATTTTGGGGCAAAAAGACAGAAATTCTCTTTATTTCAGGGCATAACGTCAGAAATTCCCCTTATTTTGGGGTAAAATTGCAGAAATTTCCCTTATTTTGTGGCAAAATTGCAGAAATTTTTCTTATTTTGGGCAAAATTGCAGAAATTTCAATTATTTCAGGGAAAGAACTTAGGAATTTCTCTTATTTTGGGGCAAAAGAGCAGAAATTTCTTTTATTTTGGTACAAAATTGCAGAAATTTTCTTTATTTTGGGGCAAAAATGCAGAAATTCCCCTTATATTGTGGCAAAAAGGCAAAAATTTCCCTTATTTTGGGGCAAAATTGCAGAAATTTCACTTATTTCAAGGCAAAATTCAAAAATTCCTTTAATTTTGGGGTAAAAAGACAGAAATTCCGTTTATTTTTGGTTAAAAAGGCAGAAATTTCACTTATTTTTAGGTAAAAAGAAAGAAATTACTCTTATTTTGGGGCTAAAATGAAGAAATTTTCCTTTTTTGTGGCAAAATTGCAAAAATTTTTCTTATTTTGGGCAAAATTCCAGAAATTTCACTTATTTCAGGGAAAAAAGGAAGGAATTTCTCTTATTTTGGGGCAAAAAGGCAGAAAATTCTTTACTTTTGGTACAACATTGCAGAAATTTTCTATATTTTGGGGCAAAAATGCAGAAATTCCCCTTATTTTGTGGTAAAAAGGCAGAAATTTCCCTTATTTTGGGGCAAAATTTCAGAAATTTTTCTTATTTTGGGCAAAATTGCAGAAATTTCACTTATTTCAGGGAAAGAAAACAGGAATTTCTCTTACTTTGGGGCAAAAAAGCAGAAATTTCTTTTATTTTGGTACAAAATTACAAAAATTTTCTTTATTTTGAGGCAAAAATGCAGAAATTCCCCATATTTTGGGGCAAAAAGGCAGAGATTCCCCATATTATGAGGTAAAAAGGCTGACATTCCTATTATTTTGGGGCAAAAATACAGAAATTCCCCTTATTTTGTGGCAAAAAGGCAGAAATTTCCCTTATTTTGGGGCAAAATTGCAGAAATTTTCCTTATTTTGGGGCAAAATTGCAGAAATTCTTTTTATTTTGGTGCAATAAGGCAGAAATTCCCCATATTTTGAAGCAAAATTGAAAAAATTCCCCTAATTTTGAGGGATAATGCAGAAATTCACATTATTTTGGGGCAAAAAGTCAGAAATTCTCCTTATTTCATGGCAAAAAGTCAGAAATTCCCTTTATTTTGGGGCAAAATTGCAGAAATTTCCCTTATTTTGTGGCAAAATTGCAAAAATTTTTCTTATTTTGGGCAAAATTGCAGAAATTTCACTTATTTCAGGGAAAGAAGGCAGGAATTTCTCTTATTTTGGGGCAAAAAGGCAGAAATTTCTTTTATTTTGGTACAAAATTGCAGAAATTTTTTTTATTTTGAGGCAAAAATGCAGAAATTCCCCATATTTTGGGGCAAAAAAAACAGAGATTCCCCTTATTATGAGGTAAAAAGGCTGAAATTTCTTTTATTTTGGGGCAAAAAGACAGAAATTCCCCTTATTTTGTGGCAAAAAGGCAGAAATTTCCCTTATTTTGGGGCAAAATTGCAGAAATTTCCCTTATCTTCAGGCAAAATTTTAGAAATTTCTTTTATTTTGGTACAGAATTGCAGAAATTTTTCTTATTTTGTTCCTAAAAGGCAGAAATTCCCCATATTTTGGTGCAAAAAGGCTGAAATTCCCCTTATTTTGAGGTAAAATGCTGAAATTCCCCATATTTTGGGGCAAAAAGGCAGAAATTCCCCTTATTTTGAGGTAAAATGCTGAAATTCCCCATATTTTGGGGCAAAAAGGCAGAAATTCCCTACATTTTGGGGCAAAAAAGGCACAAATTTCCCTTATTTTCGGTCAAAATTGCAGAAATTTCATTTATTTCAGGGCAAAAAGTCAGATATTCCTTTTATTTTGGGGCAAAAAGCAGAAATTTCTTTTATATTGGTACAAAATTGAAAAAATTTTCCTTATTTTGAAACAAAAAAGCAGAAATTCCCCATATTTTGGGGTAAAAGGCAGAAATTCCCCTTATTTTGAGGTAAAAAGGTTGAAATTCCCTTTATTTTAGGGCAAAAAGGCAAAAATTTTCTTTACTTTGTGGCAAAAATGCAGAAATTCTTGTTAATTCGGGCAGAAAAGTAGAAATTTTCCTTATTTGAAACAATAAGGCAGAAATACCAAATATTTTGCGGCAAAAAGGCAGAAATTCCCCTTATTTGGAGGTAAAATGATGAAATTCCCCTTATTTTGGGCAAAAAGGCAGAAATTTCCCTTAATTTGGGGCAAAATTGCACACATTTCACTTATTTTAGGGCAAAAAGTCAGAAATTTGCTTTATTTTGGGGCAAAAAGCAGAAATTCTCCTAATTTTGGGGCCAAAAACAGAAATTCCCTTTATTTTGGGGTAAAATTGCAGAAATTTCAAATATTTCAGGGCAAAAAGGCAGAAATTCCACTTAATTTCGGGCAATAAGGCAGAAATTTTCTGTATTTTGAGCAAAATCTAAGAAATTCCTTTTATATTGGTGCAAAAATGCAGAAATTCCCTTTATTTTGGTGCAATAAGGCTAAAATTACCCATATTTTGAAGCAAAATTGCACAAATTCCCCTAATTTTGAGAGAAAATGCAGAAATTCACATTATTTTGGGGCAAAAGGACAGAAATTCTCCTTATTTCACGGAAAAAATTTAGAAATTCCCCTTATTTTGGGGCAAAATTGCAGAAATTTCCCTTATTTTGTTGCAAAATTGCAAAAATTTTTCTTATTTTGGTACAAAATTGCAGAAATTTTCTTTATTTTGAGGCAAAAATGCAGAAATTCCCCATATTTTGGGGCAAAAATGCAGAGATTCCCCTTATTATGAGGTAAAAAGGCTGAAATTCTTTTTATTTTGGGGCAAAACGACAGAAATTTCCCTTATTTTGTGGCAAAATTGCAGAAATTCCCCTTATTTTGTGGCAAAAAGGCAGAAATTTCCCTTATTTTGGGGCAAAATTGCAGAAATTTCACTTATTTCAAGGCAAAATTCAAAAATTCCTTTTATTTTGGAGCAAAAAGACAGAAATTCTGTTTATTTTTGGGTAAAAAGGCAGAAATTTCACTTATTTTGAGGGAAAAAGGCAGAAATTACTCTTATTTTGGGGCTAAAATGAAGAAATGTCTCTTTTTTGTGGCAAAATTGCAGAAATTTCACTTATTTCAGGAAATGAAGGCAGGAATTTCTCTTATTTTGGTGCAAAAAGGCAGAAATTTCTTTTATTTTGGTACAACATTGCAGAAATTTTCTTTATTTTGGGGCAAAAATGCAGAAATTCCCTTTGTTTTGTGGCAAAAAGACACAACTTTCTATTATTTTGGGGAAAAATTGCAGAAATTCCCTTTATTTTGGTGCAAGAAGGCAGTAATTTCCCATATTTTGAAGCAAAATTGCACAAATTCCCTTAATTTTGAGGGAAAGTGAAGAAATTCACATTATTTTGGGGCAAAAAGACAGAAATTCTCCTTATTTCACCGCAAAAAGTCAGAAATTCCCCTTATTTTTGGGCAAAATTGCAGAAATTTCCCTTATTTTGTAACAAAATTGCAGAAATTTTTCTTATTTTGGGCAAAATTGCAGAAATTTCACTTATTTCAGGGAAAGAAGTCAGGAATTTCTATTATTTTGGGGCAAAAATTCAAAAATTTCTTTTATTTTGGTACAAAATTGCAGAAATTTTCTTTATTTTGAGGCAAAAATGCAGAAATTCCCCATATTTTTGGGCAAAAAGGCAGAGATTCCCCTTATTATGAGGTAAAAAGGCTTAAAATCCTTTTATATTGAGGCAAAAAGACAGAAATTCCCCTTAATTTGTGGCAAAAAGGCAGAAATTTCCCTTATTTTGGGGAAAAATTGCAGAAATTTCCCTAATTTTGGGGAAAAATTTTAGAAATTTCTTTTATTTTGGTACAGAATTGCAGAAAATTTTCTTATTTTGTGGCAAAAATGCAGAAATTCCCTATATTTTGGTGCAAAAAGGCTGAAATTCCCCTTATTTTGAGGTAAAATGCTGAAATTCCCCATATTTTGGAGCAAAAAGGCAGAAATTTCTCTTATTTTGAGGCAAAATTGCAGAAATTTCACTTATTTCAGGGTAATAAGTCAGAATTTTTTTTTTATTTTCGGGCAAAAAAGACAGAAATTCCTTTTGTTTTGGGGCAAAACTAAGAAATTCCACTTATTTTGAAGCAAAATTCCAGAAATTACCCCTTATTTTGGGGCAAAATTGCAGAAATTTCACTTATTTCAGGGGAAAAAAGCAGATGTTTTTTATTTTGGGGCAAAAAGGCAGAAATTTCTTTTATTTTGGTACAAAATTGCAGAAATTATTCTTATTTTGGGCAAAAATAAGAAATTTCCCATATTTTGGGGCAAAAATGCAGAAATTCCCCTTATTTTGAGGTAAAAAGCCTGAAATTCCTTTTATTTGGGGGCAAAAATTAAGAAATTCCCATTATTTTGGGGCAAAAAGCAGACATTTCCCTTATTTTGGAAAAAATTTTAGAAATTTAACTTATTTCAGGGCAAAAATTAAGAAATTTTCCTTATTTTGGGGCAAAAAGGCAGAAATTCCCCTTATTTACAGGTAAAAAAGCTGAAATTCCCCTTATTTGGGGGCAAAAATGCAGAAATTTACCTTTTTTTGGGGCAAAATTGCAAAAATTTCACTTACTTCAGGGTAATAAATCAGAAATTTTCCATATTTTGGGCAAAAAACACAGAAATTCCCTTTGTTTTGGGGGAGAAATACAGAAATTCCACTTATTTAGAGGCAAAAAAGCAGAAATTCCCCTTATTTTGGAGCAAAAATGAAGAAATTTTCCTTTTTATGGCAAAAAGGTATGCATTCTTCTTATTTTCGGGCAAAAAGGCAGAAATTCCCCGTATTTTGCAGCAAAATTGCAGAAATTCCCCTAATTGTGGGGCAAAAAAGTAGAAATTCCCTATATGTTGGGGCAAAACGACAGAAATTCTCCTTATTTTGGGGCAAAATACAGAAATTCCACTTATTTTGGGGCAAAATTCCAGAAATTTCCCTTATTTTTGGGCAAAATTACAGAAATTTAACTTATTTTGGGGCAAAATTGAAGAAATTTCACTTATTTCAGGGAAAAAAGGCAGAAATTTTCCTTATTTTGTGGCAAAAAGGCAGAAATTCCAAATATTTTTTGGCAAAAATGCAGAAATTCCTGTTATTTTGAGGTAAAAAGGCTGAAATTTTCCTTATTTGGGGGCAAAAAGGCAGAAATTTCCCTTATTATGGGGCAAAATTTCAGAAATTTCACTTATTTCAGGGAAATAAGTCAGAAATTTTCCTTATTTTGGGGCAAAAAATACAGAAATTCCCATTGTTTTGGGGGAAAAAGACAGCAATTCCACTTATTTAGAGGCAAAAAAGCAGAAATTCCCCTTATTTTAAAGCAAAATTGCCGAAATTTTCCTTTTTTATGGCAAAAAGTTATGCATTCTTCTTATTTTCGGGCAAAAAGGCAGAAATTCCCCGTATTTTGCAGCAAAATATCAGAAATTCCTCTAATTGTGGGGCAAAAAGGCAGAAATTCCCTATATGTTGGGGCAAAAATACAGAAATTCTCCTTATTTTGGGGCAAAACTCAGGAATTCCACTTATTTTGAAGGAAAATTCCAGAAATTTCCCTTATTTTGGGCAAAATTGCAGAAATTTCACTCATTTTGGGGCAAAATTGCAGAAGTTTCAATTATTTCTGGGAAAAAAAGGAGAAATTTTCTTATTTTGGGGCAAAAAACCAGAAATTTCTTTTATTATGGTACAAAATAGCAGAAATTTTTCTTATTTTGGGCAAAAAGGCAGAAATTTCCCATATTTTGGGTCAAAAATGCAGAAATTCCCCTTATTTTGAGGATAAAAGGCTGAAATTCCCCTTATTTGGGAGCAAAAAGTAAGAAATTCCCCTTGTTTTGGAACAAAAAGCAGACATTTCCATTATTTTGTGGAAAAAATTTAGAAATTTAACTAATTTCAGGGCAAAAGTCAGAAATTTTCCTTAATTTGGGGTAAAAAGGCAGAAATTCTTAATATTTTGTGGCTAAAATACAGATATTCCTATTATTTTGAGGTAAAAAGGCTGAAATTCCCCTTTTTTGGGGCCAAAAGGCAGAAATTTCCCTTATTTTGGCGTAAAATTGCAGAAATATTACTTACTTCAGGGTAATAAGTCAGAAATTTTCACTATTTTGGGGCAAAGAAGACAGAAATTCCCTTTGTTTTAGGGGAGAAAGACAGAAATTCCACTTATTTATAGGCAAAAAAGCAGAAATTTCCCTTATTTTGGAGCAAAAATGAAGAAATTTCACTTTTTATGGCAAAAAGGTATGCATTCTTCTTATTTTTGGGCAAAAAGGCAGAAATTCCCCGTATTTTGCAGCAAAATTGCAGAAATTCCCCTACTTGTGGGGCAAAAAGGCAGAAATTCCCTATATGTTGGGGCAAAAAGACAGAAATTCTCCTTATTTTGGGGCAAAACACAGAAATTCCACTTATTTTGGGGGAAAATTCCAGAAATTTCCTTTATTTTGTGGCAAAATTGAAGAAATTTTACTCATTTTGGAACAAAATTGCAGAAGTTTCAATTATTTCAGGGAAAAAAAGCAGAAATTTTCTTATTTTGGGGCAAAAAAACAGAAATTTCTTTTATTATGGTACAAAATAGCAGAAATTTTTCTTATTTTGGGCAATAGGCAGAAATTTCCCATATTTTGGGTCAAAAATGCAGAAATTCCCCTTATTTTGAGTTAAAAAGGCTGAAATTCCTCTTATTTGGGGGCAAAAAGTAAGAAATTCCCCTTATTTTGGAACAAAAAGCAGACATTTCCATTATTTTGGGGAAAAAATTTAGAAATTTAACTTATTTCAGGGCAAAAAGTCAGAAATTTTCCTTATTTTGGGGCAAAAAGGCAGAAATTCTTAATATTTTGTGGCAAAAATACAGAAATTCCTATTATTTTGAGGTAAAAAGGCTGAAATTCCCCTTATTTGGGGGCAAAAAGGCAGAAATTTCCCTTATTTTGAGGCAAAATTGCAGAAATTTCACTTATTTCAGGGTATTAAGTCAGAAATTTTCCTTATTTTGGGGCAAAAAAGACAGAAATTCCCTTTGTTTTGGGGGAAAAAGACAGAAATTCCACTTATTTAGAGGCAAAAAAGCAGAAATCATCCTTATTTTGGAGCAAAATTGCAGATTGTTCCCTTTTTTATGGCAAAAAGGTATGCATTCTTCTTATTTTCGGGCAAAAAGGAAGAAATTTCCTGTATTTTGGAGCAAAATTGCAGATATTCCCCTAATTGTGGGGCAAAAAGGCAGAATTTCCCTATATTTTTTGGCAAAAAGACAGAAATTCTCCTTATTTTGGGGCAAAACTCGAAAATTCCTTATTTTGGGGCAAAATTCCAGAAATTTCTTTTATTTTGGCGCAAAATTGCAGAAATTTCACTTATTTTGTGGCAAATTGCAGAAATTTCACTTATTTCAGAAAAAAAAGCAGAAATTTTCTTATTTTGTGGCAAAAAGGCAGAAATTTATTTTATTTTGATACAAAATTGCAGAAAATTTTCTTATTTTGGGACAAAAAGGCAGAAATTTCCCATATTGTGGGGCAAAATGCAGAAATTCCCCTTATTTTGAGTTAAAAAGACTGGAATTCCCCTTATTTGGGGGCAAAAAGGCAGAAATTTCCCTTATTTTGAGGCAAAATTGCAGAAATTTCACTTATTTCAGGGTAATAAGTAAGAAATTTTCCTAATTTTGGGGCAAATAAAGACAGAAATTCCCTTTGTTTTGGGGGAAAAAAAGAGAAATTCCACTTATTTAGAGGCAAAAAAGCAGAAATTCCCCTTATTTCGGAGCAAAAATGAAGAAATTTCCATTTTTTGTGGCAAAAGGTATACATTCCCCTTATTTTCGGGCTAAAAAGCAGAAATTCCCAGTATTTTGGAGCAAAATTGCAGAAATTCCCCTAATTGTTGGGCAAAAAGGCAGAAATTCCTTATATGTTAGGGCAAAAAGACAGAAATTCTCCTTATTTTGAGGCAAAACTCAGAAATTCCACTTATTTTGGGGCAAAATTCCAGAAATTTCCCTTATTTGGGGCAAAATTACAGAAATTTAACTTTTTTTGGGGCAAAATTGCAGAAATTTCCCTTATTTCATGGGAAAAAGCAGAAATTACCTTATTTTGGGGCAAAAACTTAGAAATTTCCAATATTTTGGAGCAAAAATGCAAAAATTCCCTTTATTTTGAGGTAAAAAGGCTGAAATTCCCCGTATTTGGTGGCAAAAAGGCAGAAATTTCCCTTATTTTGGAGCAAAATTGCAGAAATTTTACTTATGTCAGGGTAATAAGTCAGTAATTTTCCTTATTTTGGGGCAAAAATGACAGAAATACCTTTGTTTTGGGGGAAAAAGACAGAAATTCCACTTATTTAAAGGCAAAAATGCAGAAATTCCTCTTATTATGGAGCAAAAATGAAGAAATTTCCTTTATTTATGGCAAAAAGGTATGCATTCTTCTTATTTTCGTACAAAAAGGAAGAAAATCCCCGTATTTTGGAGCAAAATTGCAAAATTCCCCTAATTGTTGGGCAAAAAAGCAGAAATTCCGTATATGTTGGGGCAAAAAGACAGAAATTCTCCTTATTTTGGGGCAAAACCCAGAAATTCCACTTATTTTGAAGCAAAATTCCAGAAATTTCCCTCATTTTGGGGCAAAATTGCAATAATGTCAATTATTTTGGAGCAAAATTGCAGAAATTTCACTTATTTCAGGGGGAAAAAGCAGAAATTTTCTTATTTTGTGGCAAAAAGTCAGAAATTTCTTTTATTTTGGTACAAAATTGCAGAAATTTTTCTTATTTTGGGGCAAAAAGGCAGAAATTTCCCATATTTTGGGGCAAAAATGCAGAAATTCCCCTTATTTTGAGGTAAAAAGGCTGAAATTCCCCTTATTTGGGGGCAAAACTTAAGAAATTCTCATTATTTTGGGGCAAAAAGCAGACATTTCTCTTATTTTGGGAAAAAATTTTAGAAATTTAACTTATTTCAGGGCAAAAATTTAGAAATTTTCCTTATTTTGGGGCAAAAAGGCAGAAATTCCTAATATTTTTGGCAAAAATGCAGAAATTCCCTTTATTTAGAGGTAAAAAGGCTGAAATTCCCCTTATTTGGGGGCAAAAAAACAGAAATTTCCCTTATTTTGCGGCAAAATTGCAGAAAATTCACTTACTTCAGGGTAATAAGTCAGAAATTTTCCTTATTTTGGGGCAAAAAAGACAGAAATTCCCATTGTTTTGGGGGAGAAAGACAGAAATTCCACTTATTTAGAGGCAAAAAAGCAGAAATTCTCCTCTTTTGGAGCATAAATGAAGAAATTTCCCTTTTTATGACATAAAGGTATGCATTCTTCTTATTTTCAGGCAAAAAGGCAGAAATTCCCTGTATTTTGCATAAAAATGCAGAAATTCCCCTAACTGTCGGGCAAAAAGGCAGAAATTCCCTATATGTTGGGGCAAATAGACAGAAATTCTCCTTATTTTGGGGCAAAACTCAAAAATTCCACTTATTTTGGAGCAAAATTTCAGAAATTTCCCTTATTTTGGGGCTAAATTACAGAAATTTAACTTGTTTTGGGGCAAAATTGCAGAAATTTCACTTATTTCAGGGAAAAAAAGCAGAAATTTTCCTTATTTTGGGGCAAAAAGGCAGAAATTCCTAATATTTTTGGCAAAAATGCAGAAATTCCCTTATTTTGAGGTAAAAAGGCTGAAATTCCTCTTATTTGGGGGCAAAAAGGCAGAAATTTCCCTTATTTTGGGGCAAAATTGCAGAAATTTCACTTATTTCAGGGTAATAAGTCAGAAATTTTCCTTATTTTGGGGCAAAAAATACAGAAATTCCCTTTGTTTTTGGGGAAAAAACAGAAATTCCACTTATTTAGAGACAAAACAGCAGAAATTTTCCTTTTTTTGGAGCAAAATTGCAGAAATTTCCCTTTTTTATGGCAAAAAGTTATGCATTCTTCTTATTTTCGGGCAAAAAAACAGAAATTCCCCGTATTTTGGAGCAAAATTGCCGAAATTCCCCTAATTGTGGGGCAAGAAGGCAGAAATTCCCTATATGTTGGGGTAAAAAGACAGAAGTTCTCCTTATTTTAGGGCAAAACACAGAAATTCCACTTATTTTGGGGGAAAATTCCAGAAATTTCCCTTATTTTGGGGCAAAATTGCAGAAATTTCACTCATTTTGGGGCAAAATTGCAGAAATTTCAATTATTTCAGGGAAAAAAAGCAGAAATTTTCTTATTTTGGGGCAAATACAGAAATTTCTTTTATTATGGTACAAAATAGCAGAATTTTTTCTTATTTTGAACAAAAAGGCAGAAACTTCCCATATTTTGGGTCAAAAATGCAGAAATTCCCCTTATTTTGAGGTAAAAAGGTAGAAATTCCTTTTATTTGGGGGCAAAAAGTAAGAAATTCCCTTTATTTTGGAACAAAAAGCAGACATTTCCATTATTTTGGGGAAAAATTAAGAAATATAACTTATTTCAGGGCAAAAAGTCAGAAATTTTCCTTATTTTCGGGCAAAAAGGCAGAAATTCTTAATCGTTTGTGGCAAAAATACAGAAATTCCTATTATTTTGAGGTAAAAAGCCTGAAATTCCCTTATTTGGGGCCCAAAAGGCAGAAATTTCCCTTACTTTGGGGCAAAATTGCAGAAATTTCACTTACTTCAGGGTAATAAGTCAGAAATTTTCCTTATTTTGGGGCAAAAAAGACAGAAATTCCCTTTGTTTTGGGGGAAAAAGACAGAAATTCCACTTATTTTTAGGCAAAAAAGCAGAAATTCCCCTTATTTTGGAGCAAAAATGAAGAAATTTTCCTTTTTTGTGGCAAAAGTTATACATTCCACTTTTTTTCGGGCTAAAAAGCAGAAATTCCCCGTATTTTGGAGCAAAATTGCAGAAATTCCCCTAATTGTGGGGCAAAAAGTCAGAAATTCCCTATATGTTAGGGCAAAAAGACAGAAATTCTCCTTATTTTGGGGCAAAACTCAGAATTTCCACTTATTTTGGGGCAAAATTCCAGAAAATTCCCTTATTTTCGGGCAAAATTGCAGAAATTTCACTTATTTTGAGGCAAAATTGCAGAAATTTCACTTATTTCAGAAAAAAAAGCAGAAATTTTCCTATTTTGGGGCAAAAAGGCAGAAATTTCTTTTATTTTGGTACAAAATTGCAGAAATTTTTCTTCTTTTCGAACAAAAAGGCAGAAATTTTCCTTATTTTGGGGCAAAAATGCAGAAATTTCCCTTATTTTGAGGTAAAAAGACTGAAATTCCCCTTATTTGGCAGCAAAAAGGCAGAAATTTCTCTTATTTTGGGGCAAAATTGCAGAAATTTCACTTATTTCAGGGAAATAAGTCAGAAATTTTCCTTATTTTGGGGCAAAAAAGACTGAAATTCCCTTTGTTTTGGGGGAAAAATACAGAAATTCCACATATTTAGAGGCAAAAAAGCAGAAATTCCTCTTATTTTGGAGCAAAAATGAAGAAATTTCCTTTTTTTATGGAAAAAAGGTATGCATTCCTCTTATTTTCATGCAAAAAGGCAGAAATTCCCCAATTTTAAAGCAAATTTGCAGAAATTCCTATAATTGTGAGGCAAAAAGTCAGAAATTCCCAATATGTTGGGGAAAAAAGACAGAAATTCTCCTTATTTTGGGGCAAAACTCAGAAATTCCACTTATTTTGGTGCAAAATTCCAGAAATTTTCCATATTTTGGGGTAAAATTGCAGAAATTTCACTTATTTTGAGGCAAAATTGCAGAAATTTTAATTATTTCAGGGATAAAAAGCAGAAATTTTCTTATTTTGGGGCAAAAAAAGAAATTTCTTTTATTTCGGTACAAAATTGCAGACATTTTTCTTATTTTGGGCAAAAAGGCAGAAATTTCCCATATTTTGGGTCAAAAATGCAGAAATTTCCCTTATTTTTTGGTAAAAAGGCTGAAATTCCACTTATTTGGGGGCAAAAAGTAAGAAATTCCTTTTTTTGGGGCAAAAAGCAACCATTTCCCTTATTTTGGGAAAAAATTTTAGAAATTTAACTTATTTTAGAGCAAAAAGTCAGAATTTTTTTTTATTTTGGCGCAAAAAGGCAGATATTCCTAATATTTTGTGGCAAAAATGCAGAAATTCCTTTTATTTTGAGGTAAAAAGGCTGAAATTCCCCTTATTTGGGGGCAAAAAGGCAGAAATTTCCCTTATTTTGGAATAAAATTGCAGAAATTTCACTTACTTCAGGGTAATATGTAAGAAATTTTCCTTATTTTGTGGCAAAATAGACAGAAATTCCCTGTGTTTTGGGGGAGAAAGACAGAAATTCCACTTATTTAGAGGCAAAAAGCAGAAATTCCCCTTATTTTGGAGCAAAAATGAAAATTTCCCTTTTTTATGGCAAAAAGGTATGCAGTCTTCTTATTTTGGACAAAAAAACTGAAAATCCCCGTATTTTGGAGCAAAATTACAGAAATTCCTCTAATTGTGGGGTAAAAAGGCAGAAATTCCCTATATGTTGGGGCAAAAAGACAGAAATTCTCCTTATTTTGGGGTAAAACTCAGAAATTACACTTAATTTGGGGCAAAATTCCAGAAATTTCCCTTATTTTGAGGCAAAATTGCAGAAATTTCACTTATTTTGTGGCAAAATTGCAGAAATTTTACTTATTTCAGAAAAAAAAGCAGAAATTTTCTTATTTTGTTGCAAAAATGCAGAAATTTTTTTTTGTTTTGGTACAAAATTGCAGTAATTTTTCTTATTTTGAGACAAAAAGGCAGAAATTTTCCATATTTTGAAGCAAAAATGCAGAAATTCCCATTATTTGGAGTTAAAGAGACTGAAATTCCCCTTATTTGAGGGCAAAAAGGCAGAAATTTCCCTTATTTTGAGGCAAAATTGCAGAAATTTCACTTATTTCAGGGTAATAAGTCAGAAATTTTCTTTATTTTGGGGAAAAAAGACAGAAATTCTTTTTGTTTTGGGGGAAAAAGACAGAAATTCCACTTATTTAGAGGCAAAAATGTATAAAATTCTCCTTATTTTGGAGCATAAATGAAGAAATTTCCCTTTTTATGACATAAAGGTATGCATTCTTCTTATTTTCAGGCAAAAAGGCAGAAATTCCACGTATTTTGCAGCAAAAATGCAGAAATTCCCCTAATTGCCGGGCAAAAAGGCAGAAATTCCCTATATGTTGGGGCAAATAGACAGAAATTCTTTTTATTTTTGGGCAAAACTCAAAAATTCCACTTATTTTGGGGCAAAATTTCAGAAATTTCCCTTATTTTGGGGCTAAATTACAGAAATTTAACTTATTTTGGGGCAAAATTGCAGAAATTTCACTTATTTCAGGGAAAAAAAGCAGAAATTTTCCTTATTTTGTGGCAAAAAGGCAGAAATTCCTAATATTTTGTGGCAAAAATGCAGAAATTCCCCTTATTTTGAGGTAAAAAGGCTGAAATTCCTCTTATTTGGGGGCAAAAAGGCAGAAATTTCTCTTATTTTGGGGCAAAATTGCAGAAATTTCACTTATTTCAGGGTAATAAGTCAGAAATTTTCCTTATTTTGTGGCTAAAAATACAGAAATTCCCTTTGTTTTGGGGGAAAAAACAGAAATTCCACTTATTTAGAGGCAAAACGACAGAAATTCCCCTTATTTCGGAGCAAAATTGCAGAAATTTCCCTTTTTTATGGCAAAAAGGTATGCATTCTTCTTATTTTCGGGCAAAAAAACAGAAATTCCCCGTATTTTGGAGCAAAATTGCAGAAATTCCCCTAATTGTGGGGCAAAAAGGCAGAAATTCCCTATATGTTGGGGCAAAAAGACAGAAGTTCTCCTTATTTTAGGGCAAAACACAGAAATTCCACTTATTTTGGGGGAAAATTCCAGTAATTTCCCTTATTTTGGGGCAAAATTGCAGAAATTTCACTCATTTTGGGGCAAAATTGCAGAAATTTCAATTATTTCAGGGAAAAAAGCAGAAATTTTCTTATTTTGGGGCAAATACAGAAATTTCTTTTATTATGGTACAAAATAGCAGAATTTTTTCTTATTTTGAACAAAAAGGCAAAAATTTCCCATATTTTGGGTCAAAAATGCAGAAATTCCCTCTTATTTTGAGGTAAAAAGGCTGAAATTCCTTTTATTTGGGGGCAAAAAGTAAGAAATTCCCTTTATTTTGGAACAAAAAGCAGACATTTCCATTATTTTGGGGAAAAAATTAAGAAATATAACTTATTTCAGGGCAAAAATCAGAAATTTTCCTTATTTTCGGGAAAAAGGCAGAAATTCTTAATCGTTTGTGGCAAAAATACAGAATTTCCTATTATTATGAGGTAAAAAGCCTGAAATTCCCTTATTTGGGGGCCAAAAGGCAGAAATTTCCCTTACTTTGGGGCAAAATTGCAGAAATTTCACTTACTTCAGGGTAATAAGTCAGAAATTTTCCTTATTTTGGGGCAAAAAAGACAGAAATTCCCTTTGTTTTGGGGGAAAAAGACAGAAATTCCACTTATTTATAGGCAAAAAAGCAGAAATTCCCCTTATTTTGGAGCAAAAATGAAGAAATTTTCCTTTTTTGTGGCAAAAGTTATACATTCCACTTTTTTTCGGGCTAAAAAGCAGAAATTCCCCGTATTTTGAAGCAAAATTGCAGAAATTCCCCTAATTGTGGGGCAAAAAGGCAGAAATTTCTTATATGTTAGGGCAAAAAGACAGAAATTCTCCTTATTTTGGGGCAAAACTCAGAAATTCCACTTATTTTGGGGCAAAATTCCAGAAAATTCCCTTATTTTCGGGCAAAATTGCAGAAATTTAACTTATTTTGGGGCAAAATTGCAGAAATTTCACTTATTTCAGAAAAAAAAGCAGAAATTTTATTATTTTGGGGCAAAAAAGGAGAAATTTCTTTTATTTTGGTACAAAATTGCAGAAATTTTTTTTTCTATTGGGACAAAAAGGCAGAAATTTTCTTTATTTTGGGGCAAAAATGCAGAAATTCCCCTTATTTTGAGGTAAAAAGACTGAAATTCCCCTTATTTGGCAGCAAAAAGGCAGAAATTTTCCTTATTTTGGGGCAAAAAAGACTGAAATTCCCTTTGTTTTGGGGGAAAAAGACAGAAATTCCACATATTTAGAGGCAAAAAGCAGAAATTCCTCTTATTTTGGAGCAAAAATGAAGAAATTTCTATTTTTTATGGAAAAAAGGTATGCATTCTTCTTATTTTGGGGCAAAAAGGCAGAAATTCCCCGTATTTTCAAGCAAAATTGCAGAAATTCCTATAGTTGTGAGGCAAAAAGGCAGAAATTTCCAATATGTTGGGGAAAAAAGACAGAAATTCTCCTTATTTTGGGGCAAAACTCAGAAATTCCACTTATTTTGGTGCAAAATTCCAGAAATTTTCCTTATTTTGGGGTAAAATTGCAGAAATTTCACTTATTTTGGGGCAAAATTGCAAAAATTTTAATTATTTCAGGGATAAAAAGCAGAAATTTTCTTATTTTGGGGCAAAAAAAAGAAATGTCTTTTATTTTGGTACAAAATTGCAGACATTTTTCTTATTTTGGGCAAAAAGGCAGAAATTTCCCATATTTTGGGTCAAAAATGCAGAAATTCCCCTTATTTTGTGGTAAAAAGGCTGAAATTCCCCTTATTTGGGGGCAAAAAGTAAGAAATTCCCCTTTTTTGGGGCAAAAAGCAGACATTTCCCTTATTTTGGGAAAAAATTTTAGAAATTTAACTTATTTCAGAGCAAAAAGTCAGAATTTTTTTTTATTTTGGGGCAAAAAAGCAGATATTCCTAATATTTTGTGGCAAAAATGCAGAAATTCCTTTTATTTTGAGGTAAAAAGGCTGAAATTCCCCTTATTTGGGGGCAAAAAGGCAGAAATTTCCCTTATTTTGGGGTAAAATTGCAGAAATTTCACTTACTTCAGGGTAATAAGTAAGAAATTTTCCTTATTTTGTGGCAAAAAAGACAGAAATTCCCTTTGTTTTGGGGGAGAAAGACAGAAATTCCACTTATTTAGAGGCAAAAAGCAGAAATTCCCCTTATTTTGGAGCAAAAATGAAGAAATTTCCCTTTTTTATAGCAAAAAGTTATGCAGTCTTCTTATTTTGGACAAAAAAAACAGAAAATCCCCGTATTTTGGAGCAAAATTACAGAAATTCCCCTAATTGTGGGGTAAAAATGCAGAAATTCCCTATATGTTGGGGCAAAAAGACAGAAATTCTCCTTATTTTGGGGTAAAACTCAGATATTCCACTTAATTTGGAGCAAAATTCCAGAAACTTCCCTTATTTTGGGGCAAAATTGCAGAAATTTCACTTATTTTGTGGCAAAATTGCAGAAATTTCACTTATTTCAGAAAAAAAGCAGAAATTTTCTTATTTTGTTGCAAAAAGGCAGAAATTTCTTTTATTTTGGTACAAAATTGCAGTAATTTTTCTTATTTTGAGACAAAAAGGCAGAAATTTTCCATATTTTGGGGCAAATATGCAGAAATTCTCATTATTTTGAGTTAAAGAGACTGAAATTCCCCTTTTCTGAGGGCAAAAAGGCAGAAATTTCCCTTATTTTGAGGCAAAATTGCAGAAATTTCACTTATTTCAGGGTAATAAGTCAGAAATTTTCTTTATTTTGGGGCAAAAAAGACAGAAATTCTCTTTGTTTTGGGGGAAAAAGACAGAAATTCCACTTATTTAGAGGCAAAAAAGCAGAAATTCCCCTTATTTTGGAGCAAAAATGAAGAAATTTTTCTTTTTTGTGGCAAAAGGTATACATTCCCCTTATTTTCGGGCTACAAAGCAGAAATTCCCTGTATTTTGCAGCAAAATTGCAGAAATTCCCCTAATTGTGGGGCAAAAAGGCAGAAATTCCCTATATGTTGGGGCAAAAAGACAGAAATTCTCCTTATTTTGGGGCAAAACTCAGAAATTCCACTTATTTTGGGGCAAAATTCCAGAAATTTCTCTTATTTGGGGCAAAATTACAGAAATTTAACTTTTTTTGGGGCAAAATTGCAGAAATTTCACTTATTTCAGGGAAAAAAGGCAGAAATTTTCCTTATTTTGGGGCAAAAAGTACAGAAATTCCCTTTGTTTTGGGGGAAAAAGACAGAAATTCCACTTATTTAGAGGCAAAAAAGCAGAAATTCCCCTTATTTTGGAGCAAAATTGCAGAAATTTTTCTTTTTTATGGCAAAAAGTATGCATTCTTCTTATTTTCGGGCAAAAAGGCAGAAATTCCCTGTATTTTGCAGCAAAATTGCAGAAATTTCCCTAATTGTGGGGCAAAAAGGCAGAAATTCCCTATATGTTGGGGCAAAAAGACAGAAATTCTCCTTATTTTGGCTCAAAACTCAGAAATTCCACTTATTTTGGGGGAAAATTCTAAAAATTTCCCTTATTTTGGGGCAAAATTGCAGAAATTTCACTCATTTTGGGGCAAAATTGCAGAAATTTCAATTATTTCAGGGAAAAAAAGAAGAAATTTTCCTATTTTGGGGCGAAAAAACAGAAATTTCTTTTATTATGGTACAAAATAACAGAAATTTTTCTTATTTTGGGCAAAAAGGCAGAAATTTCCCATATTTTGGGTCAAAAATGCAGAAATTCCCCTTATTTTGAGGTAAAAAGGCTGAAATTCCTTTTATTTGGGGGCAAAAATTAAGAAATTCCCCTTATTTTGGAACAAAAAGCAGACATTTACATGATTTTGGGGAAAAAATTTAGAAATTTAACTTATTTCAGGGCAAAAAGTCAAAATTTTCCTTATTTTGGGGCAAAAAGGCAAAAATTCTTAATATTTTGTGACAAAAATACAGAAATTCCTATTATTTTGAGGTAAAAAGGCTGAAATTCTTCATATTTGGGTGCCAAAAGGCAGAAATTTCCCTTATTTTGGGGCAAAATTGCAGAAATTTCACTTATTTTGGGGAAAAATTGCACAAATTTCACTTATTTCAAAAAAAAGCAGAAATTTTCTTATTTTGGGGCAAAAAGGCAGAAATTTCTTTTATTTTGTACAAAATTGCAGAAATATTTCTTATTTTGGGACAAAAAGGCAGAAATTCCCCTTATTTGGGGGCAAAAAGGCAGAAATTTCCCTTATTTTGAGGCAAAATTGCAGAAATTTCACTTATTTCAGGGTATTAAGTCAGAAATTTTCCTTATTTTGGGGCAAAAAAGACAGAAATTCGCTTTGTTTTGGGGGAAAAAGACAGAAATTCCACTTATTTAGGGGTAAAAAGCAGAAATTCCCCTTATTTTGGAGCAAAAATGAAGAAATTTCTATTTTTTGTGGCAAAAGGTATACATTCCCCTTATTTTCGGGCTAAAAAGCAGAAATTCCCTGTATTTTGGAGAAAAATTGCAGAAATTCCCCTAATTGTGGGGCAAAAAGGCAGAAATTCCTTTTATGTTAGGGCAAAAAGACAGAAATTCTTCTTATTTTGAGGCAAAACTCAGAAATTCCATTTATTTTGGGGCATAATTCCAGAAATTTCCCTTATTTTGGGGCAAAATTGCAGAAATTTCACTTATTATGGGGCAAAATTGCAGAAATTTCACATATTTCAGAGACAAAAGGCAGAAATTTTCTTTATTTTGGGGCAAAAACGCAGAAATTCCCCTTATTTTAAGGTAAAATGCTAAAATTCCTCTTATTTGGGGGCAAAAAGGCTGAAATTTCTCTTATTTTGGGGCAAAATTGCAGAAATTTCACATATTTCAGGGTAATAAGTCAGAAATTTTCCTTATTTTGGGACAAAAAAGACAGAAATTCCCTTTGTTTTGGGGGAAAACGAAATTCCACTTATTTAGAGGCAAAAAAGCAGAAATCCTCCTTATTTTGGAGCAAAATTGCAGATTGTTCCCTTTTTTATGGCAGAGAGGTATGCATTCTTCTTATTTTCGGGCAAAAAGGAAGAAATTTCCTGTATTTTGGAGCAAAATTGCAGAAATTCCCCAAATTGTGGGGCAAAAAGGCAGAAATTCCCTATATTTTTTGGCAAAAAGACAGAAATTCTCCTTATATTGGGGCAAAACTCGAAAATTCCTCTTATTTTGGGGCAAAATTCCAGAAATTTCTTTTATTTTGGGGCAAAATTGCAGAAATTTTACTTATTTTGTGGCAAATTGCAGAAATTTCACTTATTTCAGAAAAAAAAGCAGAAATTTTCTTATTTTGTGGCAAAAAGGCAGAAATTTATTTTATTTTGATACAAAATTGAAGAAAATTTTCTTATTTTGGGACAAAAAGGCAGAAATTTCCCATATTTTGGGGCAAAAATGCAGAAATTCCCCTTATTTTGAGTTAAATAGACTGAAATTCCCCTTATTTGGGGGCAAAAAGGCAGAAATTTCCCTTATTTTGATGCTAAATTGCAGAAATTTCACTTATTTCAGGGTAAAAAGTCAGAAATTTTCCTTATTTTGGGGCAAAAATGACAGAAATTCCCTATGTTTTGGTGAAAAAAGAGATAAATTCCACTTATTTAGAGGCAAAAAAGCAGAAATTCCTCTTATTTCGGAGCAAAAATGAAGAAATTTCCTTTTTTTGTGACAAAAGGTATACATTCCCCTTATTTTCGGGCTAAAAAGAAGAAATTCCTTGTATTTTGGAGCAAAATTGCAAAAATTCCCCTAATTGTGGGGCAAAAAGGCAGAAATTCTTTATATGTTAGTGCAAAATGAAAGAAATTTTCCTTATTTTGAGGCAAAACTCAGAAATTCCACTTATTTTGAGGCAAAATTCCAGAAATTTCCCTTATTTTGGGGCAAAATTGCAGAAATTTCACATATTTTGGGGAAAAATTGCAGAAATTACACTTATTTCATGGAAAAAAGCAGAAATTTCCTATTTTGGGGCAAAAACTTAGAAATTTCCAATATTTTGGAGCAAAAATGCTAAAATTCCCCTTATTTTGAGGTAAAAAGGCTGAAATTCCCCGTATTTGGTGGCAAAAAGGCAGAAATTTCCCTTATTTTGGAGCAAAATTGCAGAAATTTTACTTATGTCAGGGTAATAAGTCAGAAATTTTCCTTATTTTGGGGCAAAAAAGACAGAAATACCCTTTGTTTTGGGGGAAAAAGACAGAAATTCCACTTATTTAAAGGCAAAAATGCAGAAATTCCCCTTATTTTGGAGCAAAAATGAAGAAATTTCCTTTATTTATGGCAAAAAGGTATGCATTCATCTTTTTTTCGTACAAAAAGGAAAAATTCCCCGTATTTTGGAGCAAAATTGCAAAATTTCCCTAATTGTTGGGCAAAAAAGCAGAAATTCCCTAAATGTTGGGGCAAAAAGACAGAAATTCTCCTTATTTTGGGGCAAAACTCAGAAATTCCACTTATTTTGAAGCAAAATTCGAGAAATTTCCCTCATTTTGGGGCAAAATTGCAATAATGTCAATTATTTTGGAGCAAAAATGCAGAAATTTCACTTATTTCAGGGGAAAAAAGCAGAAATTTTTATATTTTGTGGCAAAAAGGCAGAAATTTCTTTTATTTTAATACAAAATTGCAGAAATTTTTCTTATTTTGGGGCAAAAATGCAGAAATTCCCCTTATTTTGAGGTAAAAAGGCTGAAATTCCCCTTATTTGGGGGCAAAAATTAAGAAATTCCCATTATTTTAGGGCAAAAAGAAGACATTTCTATTATTTTGGGAAAAAATTTTAGAAATTTAACTTATTTCAGGGCAAAAATTCAGAAATTTTCCTTATTTTGGGGCAAAAATGCAGAAATTCCTAATATATTTGACAAAAATGCAGAAATTCCCCTTATTTAGAGGTAAAAAGGCTGAAATTCCTCTTATTTGAAGGCAAAAAAGCAGAAATTTCCCTTATTTTGCGGAAAAATTGCAGAAATTTCACTTACTTCAGGGTAAAGTCAGAAATTTTCCTCATTTTGGGGCAAAAAAGACAGAAATTCCCTTTGTTTTGGGGGAGAAAGACAGAAATTCCACTTATTTAGAGGCAAAAAAGCAGAAATTCTCCTTATTTTGGAGCATAAATGAAGAAATTTCCCTTTTTATGACATAAAGGTATGCATTCTTCTTATTTTCAGGCAAAAAGGCAGAAATTCCCCGTATTTTGCAGCAAAAATGCAGAAATTCCCCTAATTGTCGGGCAAAAAGTCAGAAATTCCCTATGTGTTGGGGCAAATAGACAGAAATTCTCCTTATTTTGGGGCAAAACTCAGAAATTCCACTTATTTTGGGGCAAAATTCCAGAAATTTCCCTTATTTTGGGGCAAAATTACAGAAATTTCACTTATTTTGGGGCAAAATTGCAGAAATTTCACTTCTTTCAGGGAAAAAAGTCAGAAATTTTCCTTATTTTGTGGCAAAAAGGCAGAAATTCCTAATATTTTGTGGCAAAAATATAGAAATTCCCCTTATTTTGAGGTAAAAGGCTGAAATTCCTCTTATTTGGGGGCAAAAAGGCAGAAATTTTCCTTATTTTGGGGCAAAATTGAAGAAATTTCACTTATTTCAGGGTAATAAGTCAGAAATTTTCCTTATTTTGGGGCAAAAAATACAGAAATTCCCTTTGTTTTGGGGGAAAAAGACAGAAATTCCACTTATTTAGAGGCAAAAAAGCAGAAATTCCCCTTATTTTGGAGCAAATTTGCAGAAATTTCCCTTTTTTATGGCAAAAAAGTTTGCATTCTTCTTATTTTCGGGCAAAAAAACAGAAATTCCATGTATTTTGGAGCAAAATTGCAGAAATTCCCCTAATTGTGGGGCAAAAAGGCAGAAATTCCCTATATGTTGGGGCAAAAAGTCAGAAATTCTCCTTATTTTAGGGCAAAACACAGAAATTCCACTTATTTTGGGGGAAAATTCCAGAAATTTCCCTTATTTTGGGGCAAAATTGCAGAAATTTCACTCATTTTGGGGCAAAATTGCAGAAATTTCAATTATTTCAGGGAAAAAAGCAGAAATTTTTTTATTTTGTGGCAAATACAGAAATTTCTTTTATTATGGTACAAAATAGCAGAATTTTTTCTTATTTTGGGCAAAACGGCAGAAATTTCTCATATTTTGGATCAAAAATGCAGAAATTCCTCTTATTTTGAGGTAAAAAGGCTGAAATTCCCCTTATTTGGGGGCAAAAAGTAAGAAATTCCTTTTATTATTGAACAAAAAGCAGACATTTCCATTATTTTGGGGAAAAAATTAAGAAATATAACTTATTTCAGGGCAAAAAGTCAAAAATTTTTCTTATTTTCGGGCAAAAAGGCAGAAATTCTTAATCGTTTGTGGCAAAAATACAGAAATTCCTATTATTTTGAGGTAAAAAGCCTGAAATTCCCTTATTTGGGGGCCAAAAGGCAGAAATTTCCCTTACTTTTGGGCAAAATTGCAGAAATTTCACTTACTTCAGGGTAATAAGTCAGAAATTTTCCTTATTTTGGGGCAAAAAAGACAGAAATTCCCTTTGTTTTGGGGGAAAAAGACAGAAATTCCACTTATTTATAGGCAAAAAAGCAGAAATTCCCCTTATTTTGGAGCAAAAATGAGGAAATTTCCCTTTTTTTTGGCAAAAGGTATACATTCCACTTTTTTTCGGGCTAAAAAGCAGAAATTCCCCGTATTTTGGAGCAAAATTGCAGAAATTCCCTTAATTGTGGGGCAAAAAGGCAGAAATTCCCTATATGTTAGGGCAAAAAGACAGAAATTCTCCTTATTTTGGGGCAAAACTCAGAAATTCCACTTATTTTGGGGCAAAATTCCAGAAAATTCCCTTATTTTCGGGCAAAATTGCAGAAATTTCACTTATTTTGGGGCAAAATTGCAGAAATTTCACTTATTTCACAAAAAAAAGCAGAAATTTTCTTATTTTGGGGCAAAAAGGCAAAAATTTCTTTTATTTTGGTACAAAATTGCAGAATTTTTCTTATTTTGGGACAAAAAGGCAGAAATATCCCTTATTTTGGGGCAAAAATGCAGAAATTTCCCTTATTTTGAGGTAAAAAGACTGAAATTCCCGTTATTTGGCGGCAAAAAGGCAGAAATTTCTCTTCTTTTGGGGCAAAATTGCAGAAATTTCACTTATTTCAGGGTAATAAGTCAGAAATTTTCCTTATTTTGGGGCAAAAAAGACAGAAATTCCCTTTGTTTTGGAGGAAAAAAAACAGAAATTCCACTAATTTAGAGGCAAAAAAGCAGAAATTCCCCTTATTTTGGAGCAAAATTGCAGAAATTTACCTTTTTTATGGCAATAAGGTAGGCATTCTTCTCATTTTCCGAAAAAGGCAGAAATTCCCCGTATTTTGGAGCAAAATTGCAGAAATTCCCTATATGTTGGGGCAAAAAGGCAGAAATTCTCCTTATTTTGTGGCAAAACTCAGAAATTCCACTTATTTTGGGGCAAAATTCCAGAAATTTCCGTTAATTTGTGGCAAAATTGCAGAAATTTCATTAATTTTGGGGCAAAATTGCAGAAATTTCACTTATTTCATGGAAAAAAGCAGAAATTTTCTTATTTTGGGGCAAGAAATGCAGAAATTTCCTATATTTTGGTGCAAAAATGCAGAAATTCCCCTTATTTTGAAATAAAAAGTCTGAAATTCCCCGTATTTGGGGGCAAAAAGGCAGAAATTTCCCTTATTTTTGGGCAAAATTGCAGAAATTTCACTTATTTCAGGGTAATAAGTCAGAAATTGTTTTTCTTTTGGAGCAAAAAGGACAGAAATTCCCTTTGTCTTGGGGGAAAAAGACAGAAATTCCACTTATTTAGAGGAAAAAAAGCAGAAATTCCCCTTATTTTGGAGCAAAAATGAAGAAATTTCCCTTTTTTATGGCAAAAAGGTATGCATTCTTCTTTTTTCGTACAAAAAGGCAGAAATTCCCTGTATTTTGAAGCAAAATTGCAGAAATTCCTCTAATTGTTAGGCCAAAAATTAGAAATTCCCTATATGTTGGGGCAAAAAGACAGAAATTCTCCTCATTTTGGGTCAAAACTCAGAAATTACACTTATTTTGGGGCAAAATTCCAGAAATTTCCCTTATTTTGGGGCAAAATTGCAGAAATTTCACTTATTTCAGGAGAAAAAGGAGAAATTTTTTTATTTTGGGGCAAAAAGTCAGAAATTTCCCATATTTTGGGGCAAAAATGCAGAAATTCCCCTTATTTTGGAGCAAAAATGAAGAAATTTCCCTTTTTATGGCAAAAGGTATGCATTCTTCTTATTTTCGGGAAAGAAAGGCAGAAATTCCTCGTATTTTGGAGCAAAATTACAGAAATTCCCCTAATTGTGGGGCAAAAAGGCAGAAATTCCCTATATGTTGGGGCAAAAATACAGAAATTCTCCTTATTTTGAGGCAAAACTCAGAAATTCCACTTATTTTGGGGCAAAATTCTAGAAATTTCCCTTATTTTGGGGCAAAATTGCAGAAATTTCAGTTATTTTGGGGCAAAATTGCAGAAATTTCATTTATTTCATGGAAAAAAAGCAGAATTTTTCTTATTTTGGGCAAAAAGGCAGAAATTTTTCATATTTTGGGGCAAGAATGCAGAAATTCCCCTTATTTTGAGGTAAAAAGGCTGAAATTCCCATTATTTGGGGGCAAAAAGTAAGAAATTCCCATTATTTTGGGGCAAAAAGCAGACATTTCCCTTATTTTGGGGAAAAAATTTTAGAAATTTAACTAATTTCAGTGCAAAAAGTCAGAAATTTTCCTTATTATGGGGCAAAAAGGCAGAAATTCCCAATATTTTGTGGCAAGAATGCAGAAATTCCTCTTATTTTGAGGTAAAAAGGCTGAAATTCTCCTTATTTGGGAGCAAAAAGGCAGAAATTTCCCTTATTTTGGGGCAAAATTGCAGAAACTTCACTTACTTCAGGGTAATAAGTCAGAAATTTTCCTTATTTTGGGGCAAAAAATACAGAAATTCCCTTTGTTTTGGGGGAAAAAGACAGAAATTCCACTTATTTAGAGGCAAAAAAGCAGAAATTCCCTTTATTTTGGAGCAAAATTGCAGAAATTTCCCTTTTTTATGGCAAAAAAGTTTGCATTCTTCTTATTTTCGGGCAAAAAAACAGAAATTCCATGTATTTTGGAGCAAAATTGCAGAAATTCCCCTAATTGTGGGGCAAAAAGGCAGAAATTCCCTATATGTTGGGGCAAAAAGTCAGAAATTCTCCTTATTTTAGGGCAAAACACAGAAATTCCACTTATTTTGGGGGAAAATTCCAGAAATTTCCCTTATTTTGGGGCAAAATTGCAGAAATTTCACTCATTTTGGGGCAAAATTGCAGAAATTTCAATTATTTCAGGGAAAAAAGCAGAAATTTTTTTATTTTGTGGCAAATACAGAAATTTCTTTTATTATGGTACAAAATAGCAGAATTTTTTCTTATTTTGGGCAAAAAGGCAGAAATTTCTCATATTTTGGATCAAAAATGCAGAAATTCCTCTTATTTTGAGGTAAAAAGGCTGAAATTCCCCTTATTTGGGGGCAAAAAGTAAAAATTCCTTTTATTATTGAACAAAAAGCAGACATTTCCATTATTTTGGGGAAAAAATTAAGAAATATAACTTATTTCAGGGCAAAAAGTCAAAAATTTTTCTTATTTTCGGGCAAAAAGGCAGAAATTCTTAATCGTTTGTGGCAAAAATACAGAAATTCCTATTATTTTGAGGTAAAAAGCCTGAAATTCCCTTATTTGGGGGCCAAAAGGCAGAAATTTCCCTTACTTTTGGGCAAAATTGCAGAAATTTCACTTACTTCAGGGTAATAAGTCACAAATTTTCCTTATTTTGGGGCAAAAAAGACAGAAATTCCCTTTGTTTTGGGGGAAAAAGACAGAAATTCCACTTATTTATAGGCAAAAAAGCAGAAATTCCCCTTATTTTGGAGCAAAAATGAGGAAATTTCCCTTTTTTTGGAAAAAGGTATACATTCCACTTTTTTTCGGGCTAAAAAGCAGAAATTCCCCGTATTTTGGAGCAAAATTGCAGAAATTCCCCTAATTGTGGGGCAAAAAGGCAGAAATTCCCTATATGTTAGGGCAAAAAGACAGAAATACTCCTTATTTTGGGGCAAAACTCAGAAATTCCACTTATTTTGGGGCAAAATTCCAGAAAATTCCCTTATTTTCGGGCAAAATTGCAGAAATTTCACTTATTTTGGGGCAAAATTGCAGAAATTTCACTTATTTCACAAAAAAAGCAGAAATTTTCTTATTTTGGGGCAAAAAGGCAAAAATTTCTTTTATTTTGGTACAAAATTGCAGAATTTTTCTTATTTTGGGACAAAAAGGCAGAAATATCCCTTATTTTGGGGCAAAAATGCAGAAATTTCCCTTATTTTGAGGTAAAAAGACTGAAATTCCCGTTATTTGGCGGCAAAAAGGCAGAAATTTCACTTCTTTTGGGGCAAAATTGCAGAAATTTCACTTATTTCAGGGTAATAAGTCAGAAATTTTCCTTATTTTGGGGCAAAAAAGACAGAAATTCCCTTTGTTTTGGAGGAAAAAAAACAGAAATTCCACTAATTTAGAGGCAAAAAAGCAGAAATTCCCCTTATTTTGGAGCAAAATTGCAGAAATTTACCTTTTTTATGGCAATAAGGTAGGCATTCTTCTCATTTTCCGAAAAAGGCAGAAATTCCCCGTATTTTGGAGCAAAATTGCAGAAATTCCCCTAATTGTGGGGCAAAAAGGCAGAAATTCCCTATATGTTGGGGCAAAAAGGCAGAAATTCTCCTTATTTTGTGGCAAAACTCAGAAATTCCACTTATTTTGGGGCAAAATTCCAGAAATTTCCGTTAATTTGTGGCAAAATTGCAGAAATTTCATTAATTTTGGGGCAAAATTGCAGAAATTTAACTTATTTCATGGAAAAAAGCAGAAATTTTCTTATTTTGGGGCAAGAAATGCAGAAATTTCCTATATTTTGGTGCAAAAATGCAGAAATTCCCCTTATTTTGAAATAAAAAGTCTGAAATTCCCCGTATTTGGGGGCAAAAAGGCAGAAATTTCCCTTATTTTTGGGCAAAATTGCAGAAATTTCACTTATTTCAGGGTAATAAGTCAGAAATTGTTTTTATTTTGGAGCAAAAAGGACAGAAATTCCCTTTGTCTTGGGGGAAAAAGACAGAAATTCCACTTATTTAGAGGAAAAAAAGCAGAAATTCCCCTTAATTTGGAGCTAAAATGAAGAAATTTCCCTTTTTTATGGCAAAAAGGTATGCATTCTTCTTTTTTCGTACAAAAAGGCAGAAATTCCCTGTATTTTGAAGCAAAATTGCAGAAATTCCTCTAATTGTTAGGCCAAAAATTAGAAATTCCCTATATGTTGGGGCAAAAAGACAGAAATTCTCCTCATTTTGGGTCAAAACTCAGAAATTACACTTATTTTGGGGCAAAATTCCAGAAATTTCCCTTATTTTGGGGCAAAATTGCAGAAATTTCACTTATTTCAGGAGAAAAAGGAGAAATTTTTTTATTTTGGGGCAAAAAGTCAGAAATTTCCCATATTTTGGGGCAAAAATGCAGAAATTCCCCTTATTTTGGAGCAAAAATGAAGAAATTTCCCTTTTTATGGCAAAAGGTATGCATTCTTCTTATTTTCGGGAAAGAAAGGCAGAAATTCCTCGTATTTTGGAGCAAAATTACAGAAATTCCCCTAATTGTGGGGCAAAAAGGCAGAAATTCCCTATATGTTGGGGCAAAAATACAGAAATTCTCCTTATTTTGAGGCAAAACTCAGAAATTCCACTTATTTTGGGGCAAAATTCCAGAAATTTCCCTTATTTTGGGGCAAAATTGCAGAAATTTCAGTTATTTTGGGGCAAAATTGCAGAAATTTCATTTATTTCATGGAAAAAAAGCAGAATTTTTCTTATTTTGGGCAAAAAGGCAGAAATTTTTCATATTTTGGGGCAAGAATGCAGAAATTCCCCTTATTTTGAGGTAAAAAGGCTGAAATTCCCATTATTTGGGGGCAAAAAGTAAGAAATTCCCATTATTTTGGGGCAAAAAGCAGACATTTCCCTTATTTTGGGGAAAAAATTTTAGAAATTTAACTAATTTCAGTGCAAAAAGTCAGAAATTTTCCTTATTATGGGGCAAAAAGGCAGAAATTCCCAATATTTTGTGGCAAGAATGCAGAAATTCCTCTTATTTTGAGGTAAAAAGGCTGAAATTCTCCTTATTTGGGAGCAAAAAGGCAGAAATTTCCCTTATTTTGGGGCAAAATTGCAGAAACTTCACTTACTTCAGGGTAATAAGTCAGAAATTTTCCTTGTTTTGGGGCAAAAAAGACAGAAATTCCCTTTGTTTTGGGGGAAAAAGACAGAAATTCCACTTATTTAGAGGCAAAAAAGCAGAAATTCCCCTTATATTGGAGCAAAATTGCAGAAATTTTCCTTTTTTATGGCAAAAATGTATGCATTCTTCTTATTTTCGGGCAAAAAGGCAGAAATTCCCCGTATTTTGGAGCAAAATTGCAGAAATTCCCCTAATTGTGAAGCAAAAAGGCAGAAATTCCCTATATGTTGGGGCAAAAAGACAGAAATTCTCCTTATTTTGGGGCAAAACTCAGAAATTCCAATTATTTTGGGGCAAAATTCCAAAAATTTCCCTTATTTTGGCGCAAAATTGCAGAAATTTCACTTATTTTGGGGCAAAATTGCAGAAATTTCACTTATTTCATGGAAAAAAGCAGAAATTTTCTTATTTTGGGGCAAAAAGGCAGAAATTTCCCATATTTTGGGGAAAAAATGCAGAAATTCCCCTTATTTTGAGGTAAAAAGGCTGAAGTTCCCCGTATTTGGGGGCAAAAAGGCAGAAAATTCCCTTATTTTGGGGCAAAATTGCAGAAATTTCACATATTTCAGTGTAATAAGTCAGAAATTTTCCTTATTTTGGGAATAAAAAGACAGAAATTCTTTTTGTTTTGGGGGAAAAGGAAAGAAATGCCACTTATTGGGAGGCAAAAAAGCAGAAATTCCCCATAATTAGAGGTAATAAGGCTGAAATTTTCCTTATTTGGGGGCAAAAGGCAGAAATTTCCCCTTATTTTGGGGCAAAATTGCAGAAATTTCACTTATTTCAGGGAAATAAGTCAGAAATTTTCCTTATTTTGGGGCAAAAAAGACAGAAATTCCTTTTGTTTTGGGGGAAAAAGACAGAAACTCCACTAATTTAGAGGCAAAACAGCAGAAATTCCCCTTATTTTGGAGCAAAAATGAAGAAATTTCCCTTTTTATGGCAAAAAGGTATGCATTCTTCTTATTTTCGGGCAAAAAGGCAGAAATTCCCCGTATTTTAAAGCAAAATTACAGAAATTCCCCTAATTGTGGGGCAAAAAGGCAGAACTTCCCTATATGTTGGGGTAAAAATACAGAAATTTTCCTTATTTTGAGGCAAAACTCAGAAATTCCACTTATTTTGGGGCAAAATTCCAGAAATTTCCCTTATTTTGGGGCAAAATTGCAGAAATTTCACTTATTTCAGGGTAATAAGTCAGAAATTGTTTTTATTTTGGAGCAAAAAGGACAGAAATTCCCTTTGTCTTGTGGGAAAAAGACAGAAATTCCACTTATTTAGAGGAAAAAAAGCAGAAATTCCCCTTATTTTGGAGCAAAAATGAAGAAATTTCCCTTTTTTATGGCAAAAAGGTATGCATTCTTCTTTTTTCGTACAAAAAGGCAGAAATTCCCTGTATTTTGAAGCAAAATTGCAGAAATTCCTCTAATTGTTAGGCCAAAAATTAGAAATTCCCTATATGTTGGGGCAAAAAGACAGAAATTCTCCTCATTTTGGGTCAAAACTCAGAAATTACACTTATTTTGGGGCAAAATTCCAGAAATTTCCCTTATTTTGGGGCAAAATTGCAGAAATTTCACTTATTTCAGGAGAAAAAGGAGAAATTTTTTTATTTTGGGGCAAAAAGTCAGAAATTTCCCATATTTTGGGGCAAAAATGCAGAAATTCCCCTTATTTTGGAGCAAAAATGAAGAAATTTCCCTTTTTATGGCAAAAGGTATGCATTCTTCTTATTTTCGGGAAAGAAAGGCAGAAATTCCTCGTATTTTGGAGCAAAATTACAGAAATTCCCCTAATTGTGGGGCAAAAAGGCAGAAATTCCCTATATGTTGGGGCAAAAATACAGAAATTCTCCTTATTTTGAGGCAAAACTCAGAAATTCCACTTATTTTGGGGCAAAATTCCAGAAATTTCCCTTATTTTGGGGCAAAATTGCAGAAATTTCAGTTATTTTGGGGCAAAATTGCAGAAATTTCATTTATTTCATGGAAAAAAAGCAGAATTTTTCTTATTTTGGGCAAAAAGGCAGAAATTTTTCATATTTTGGGGCAAGAATGCAGAAATTCCCCTTATTTTGAGGTAAAAAGGCTGAAATTCCCATTATTTGGGGGCAAAAAGTAAGAAATTCCCATTATTTTGGGGCAAAAAGCAGACATTTCCCTTATTTTGGGGAAAAAATTTTAGAAATTTAACTAATTTCAGTGCAAAAAGTCAGAAATTTTCCTTATTATGGGGCAAAAAGGCAGAAATTCCCAATATTTTGTGGCAAGAATGCAGAAATTCCTCTTATTTTGAGGTAAAAAGGCTGAAATTCTCCTTATTTGGGAGCAAAAAGGCAGAAATTTCCCTTATTTTGGGGCAAAATTGCAGAAACTTCACTTACTTCAGGGTAATAAGTCAGAAATTTTCCTTGTTTTGGGGCAAAAAAGACAGAAATTCCCTTTGTTTTGGGGGAAAAAGACAGAAATTCCACTTATTTAGAGGCAAAAAAGCAGAAATTCCCCTTATATTGGAGCAAAATTGCAGAAATTTTCCTTTTTTATGGCAAAAATGTATGCATTCTTCTTATTTTCGGGCAAAAAGGCAGAAATTCCCCGTATTTTGGAGCAAAATTGCAGAAATTCCCCTAATTGTGAAGCAAAAAGGCAGAAATTCCCTATATGTTGGGGCAAAAAGACAGAAATTCTCCTTATTTTGGGGCAAAACTCAGAAATTCCAATTATTTTGGGGCAAAATTCCAAAAATTTCCCTTATTTTGGCGCAAAATTGCAGAAATTTCACTTATTTTGGGGCAAAATTGCAGAAATTTCACTTATTTCATGGAAAAAAGCAGAAATTTTCTTATTTTGGGGCAAAAAGGCAGAAATTTCCCATATTTTGGGGAAAAAATGCAGAAATTCCCCTTATTTTGAGGTAAAAAGGCTGAAGTTCCCCGTATTTGGGGGCAAAAAGGCAGAAAATTCCCTTATTTTGGGGCAAAATTGCAGAAATTTCACATATTTCAGTGTAATAAGTCAGAAATTTTCCTTATTTTGGGAATAAAAAGACAGAAATTCTTTTTTTTTGGGGGAAAAGGAAAGAAATGCCACTTATTGGGAGGCAAAAAAGCAGAAATTCCCCATAATTAGAGGTAATAAGGCTGAAATTTTCCTTATTTGGGGGCAAAAGGCAGAAATTTCCCCTTATTTTGGGGCAAAATTGCAGAAATTTCACTTATTTCAGGGAAATAAGTCAGAAATTTTCCTTATTTTGGGGCAAAAAAGACAGAAATTCCTTTTGTTTTGGGGGAAAAAGACAGAAACTCCACTAATTTAGAGGCAAAACAGCAGAAATTCCCCTTATTTTGGAGCAAAAATGAAGAAATTTCCCTTTTTATGGCAAAAAGGTATGCATTCTTCTTATTTTCGGGCAAAAAGGCAGAAATTCCCCGTATTTTAGAGCAAAATTACAGAAATTCCCCTAATTGTGGGGCAAAAAGGCAGAACTTCCCTATATGTTGGGGTAAAAATACAGAAATTTTCCTTATTTTGAGGCAAAACTCAGAAATTCCACTTATTTTGGGGCAAAATTCCAGAAATTTCCCTTATTTTGGGGCAAAATTGCAGAAATTTCACTTATTTCAGGGTAATAAGTCAGAAATTGTTTTTATTTTGGAGCAAAAAGGACAGAAATTCCCTTTGTCTTGTGGGAAAAAGACAGAAATTCCACTTATTTAGAGGAAAAAAAGCAGAAATTCCCCTTATTTTGGAGCAAAAATGAAGAAATTTCCCTTTTTTATGGCAAAAAGGTATGCATTCTTCTTTTTTCGTACAAAAAGGCAGAAATTCCCTGTATTTTGAAGCAAAATTGCAGAAATTCCTCTAATTGTTAGGCCAAAAATTAGAAATTCCCTATATGTTGGGGCAAAAAGACAGAAATTCTCCTCATTTTGGGTCAAAACTCAGAAATTACACTTATTTTGGGGCAAAATTCCAGAAATTTCCCTTATTTTGGGGCAAAATTGCAGAAATTTCACTTATTTCAGGAGAAAAAGGAGAAATTTTTTTATTTTGGGGCAAAAAGTCAGAAATTTCCCATATTTTGGGGCAAAAATGCAGAAATTCCCCTTATTTTGGAGCAAAAATGAAGAAATTTCCCTTTTTATGGCAAAAGGTATGCATTCTTCTTATTTTCGGGAAAGAAAGGCAGAAATTCCTCGTATTTTGGAGCAAAATTACAGAAATTCCCCTAATTGTGGGGCAAAAAGGCAGAAATTCCCTATATGTTGGGGCAAAAATACAGAAATTCTCCTTATTTTGAGGCAAAACTCAGAAATTCCACTTATTTTGGGGCAAAATTCCAGAAATTTCCCTTATTTTGGGGCAAAATTGCAGAAATTTCAGTTATTTTCGGGCAAAATTGCAGAAATTTCATTTATTTCATGGAAAAAAAGCAGAATTTTTCTTATTTTGGGCAAAAAGGCAGAAATTTTTCATATTTTTGGGCAAGAATGCAGAAATTCCCCTTATTTTGAGGTAAAAAGGCTGAAATTCCCATTATTTGGGGGCAAAAAGTAAGAAATTCCCATTATTTTGGGGCAAAAAGCAGACATTTCCCTTATTTTGGGGAAAAAATTTTAGAAATTTAACTAATTTCAGTGCAAAAAGTCAGAAATTTTCCTTATTTTGGGGCAAAAAGGCAGAAATTCCCAATATTTTGTGGCAAGAATGCAGAAATTCCCCTTATTTTGAGGTAAAAAGGCTGAAATTCTCCTTATTTGGGGGCAAAAAGGCAGAAATTTCCCTTATTTTGGGGCAAAATTGCAGAAACTTCACTTACTTCAGGGTAATAAGTCAGAAATTTTCCTTGTTTTGGGGCAAAATAGACAGAAATTCCCTTTGTTTTGGGGGAAAAAGACAGAAATTCCACTTATTTAGAGGCAAAAAAGCAGAAATTCCCCTTATATTGGAGCAAAATTGCAGAAATTTTCCTTTTTTATGGCAAAAATGTATGCATTCTTCTTATTTTCGGGCAAAAAGGCAGAAATTCCCCGTATTTTGGAGCAAAATTGCAGAAATTCCCCTAATTGTGAAGCAAAAATGCAGAAATTCCCTATATGTTGGGGCAAAAAGACAGAAATTCTCCTGATTTTGGGGCAAAACTCAGAAATTCCAATTATTTTGGGGCAAAATTCCAAAAATTTCCCTTAATATGGCGCAAAATTGCAGAAATTTCACTTATTTTGGGGCAAAATTGCAGAAATTTCACTTATTTCATGGAAAAAAGCAGAAATTTTCTTATTTTGGGGCAAAAAGGCAGAAATTTCCCATATTTTGGGGAAAAAATGCAGAAATTCCCCTTATTTTGAGGTAAAAAGGCTGAAGTTCCCCGTATTTGGGGGCAAAAAGGCAGAAATTTCCCTTATTTTGGGGCAAAATTGCAGAAATTTCACATATTTCAGTGTAATAAGTCAGAAATTTTCCTTATATTGGGAATAAAAAGACAGAAATTCTTTTTGTTTTGGGGGAAAAGGAAAGAAATGCCACTTATTGGGAGGCAAAAAAGCAGAAATTCCCCATAATTAGAGGTAATAAGGCTGAAATTTTCCTTATTTGGGGGCAAAAGGCAGAAATTTCCCCTTATTTGGGGCAAAATTGCAGAACTTTCACTTATTTCAGGGTAATAAGTCAGAAATTTTCCTTATTTTGGGGCAAAAAAGACAGAAATTCCTTTTGTTTTGGGGGAAAAAGACAGAAATTCCACTAATTTAGAGGCAAAAAAGCAGAAATTCCCCTTATTTTGGAGCAAAAATGAAGAAATTTCCCTTTTTATGGCAAAAAGGTATGCATTCTTCTTATTTTCGGGCAAAAAAGCAGAAATTCCCCGTATTTTGGAGCAAAATTACAGAATTTCCCCTAATTGTGGGGCAAAAAGGCAGAAATTCCCTATATGTTGGGGTAAAAATACAGAAATTTTCCTTATTTTGAGGCAAAACTCAGAAATTCCACTTATTTTGGGGCAAAATTCCAGAAATTTCCCTTATTTTGGGGCAAAATTGCAGAAATTTCACTTATTTCAGGGTAATAAGTCAGAAATTGTTTTTATTTTGGAGCAAAAAGGACAGAAATTCCCTTTGTCTTGGGGGAAAAAGACAGAAATTCCACTTATTTAGAGGAAAAAAAGCAGAAATTCCCCTTAATTTGGAGCTAAAATGAAGAAATTTCCCTTTTTTATGGCAAAAAGGTATGCATTCTTCTTTTTTCGTACAAAAAGGCAGAAATTCCCTGTATTTTGAAGCAAAATTGCAGAAATTCCTCTAATTGTTAGGCCAAAAATTAGAAATTCCCTATATGTTGGGGCAAAAAGACAGAAATTCTCCTCATTTTGGGTCAAAACTCAGAAATTACACTTATTTTGGGGCAAAATTCCAGAAATTTCCCTTATTTTGGGGCAAAATTGCAGAAATTTCACTTATTTCAGGAGAAAAAGGAGAAATTTTTTTATTTTGGGGCAAAAAGTCAGAAATTTCCCATATTTTGGGGCAAAAATGCAGAAATTCCCCTTATTTTGGAGCAAAAATGAAGAAATTTCCCTTTTTATGGCAAAAGGTATGCATTCTTCTTATTTTCGGGAAAGAAAGGCAGAAATTCCTCGTATTTTGGAGCAAAATTACAGAAATTCCCCTAATTGTGGGGCAAAAAGGCAGAAATTCCCTATATGTTGGGGCAAAAATACAGAAATTCTCCTTATTTTGAGGCAAAACTCAGAAATTCCACTTATTTTGGGGCAAAATTCCAGAAATTTCCCTTATTTTGGGGCAAAATTGCAGAAATTTCAGTTATTTTCGGGCAAAATTGCAGAAATTTCATTTATTTCATGGAAAAAAAGCAGAATTTTTCTTATTTTGGGCAAAAAGGCAGAAATTTTTCATATTTTGGGGCAAGAATGCAGAAATTCCCCTTATTTTGAGGTAAAAAGGCTGAAATTCCCATTATTTGGGGGCAAAAAGTAAGAAATTCCCATTATTTTGGGGCAAAAAGCAGACATTTCCCTTATTTTGGGGAAAAAATTTTAGAAATTTAACTAATTTCAGTGCAAAAAGTCAGAAATTTTCCTTATTTTGGGGCAAAAAGGCAGAAATTCCCAATATTTTGTGGCAAGAATGCAGAAATTCCTCTTATTTTGAGGTAAAAAGGCTGAAATTCTCCTTATTTGGGGGCAAAAAGGCAGAAATTTCCCTTATTTTGGGGCAAAATTGCAGAAACTTCACTTACTTCAGGGTAATAAGTCAGAAATTTTCCTTGTTTTGGGGCAAAAAAGACAGAAATTCCCTTTGTTTTGGGGGAAAAAGACAGAAATTCCACTTATTTAGAGGCAAAAAAGCAGAAATTCCCCTTATATTGGAGCAAAATTGCAGAAATTTTCCTTTTTTATGGCAAAAATGTATGCATTCTTCTTATTTTCGGGCAAAAAGGCAGAAATTCCCCGTATTTTGGAGCAAAATTGCAGAAATTCCCCTAATTGTGAAGCAAAAATGCAGAAATTCCCTATATGTTGGGGCAAAAAGACAGAAATTCTCCTGATTTTGGGGCAAAATCAGAAATTCCAATTATTTTGGGGCAAAATTCCAAAAATTTCCCTTAATATGGCGCAAAATTGCAGAAATTTCACTTATTTTGGGGCAAAATTGCAGAAATTTCACTTATTTCATGGAAAAAAGCAGAAATTTTCTTATTTTGGGGCAAAAAGGCAGAAATTTCCCATATTTTGGGGAAAAAATGCAGAAATTCCCCTTATTTTGAGGTAAAAAGGCTGAAGTTCCCCGTATTTGGGGGCAAAAAGGCAGAAATTTCCCTTATTTTGGGGCAAAATTGCAGAAATTTCACATATTTCAGTGTAATAAGTCAGAAATTTTCCTTATTTTGGGAATAAAAAGACAGAAATTCTTTTTGTTTTGGGGGAAAAGGAAAGAAATGCCACTTATTGGGAGGCAAAAAAGCAGAAATTCCCCATATTTAGAGGTAATAAGGCTGAAATTTTCCTTATTTGGGGGCAAAAGGCAGAAATTTCCCCTTATTTTGGGGCAAAATTGCAGAAATTTTACTTATTTCAGGGAAATAAGTCAGAAATTTTCCTTATTTTGGGGCAAAAAAGACAGAAATTCCTTTTGTTTTGGGAAAAAAAGACAGAAATTCCACTAATTTAGAGGCAAAAAAGCAGAAATTCCCCTTATTTTGGAGCAAAAATGAAGAAATTTCCCTTTTTATGGCAAAAAGGTATGCATTCTTCTTATTTTCGGGCAAAAATGCAGAAATTCCTCGTATTTTGGAGCAAAATTACAGAAATTCCCCTAATTGTGGGGCAAAAAGGCAGAAATTCCCTATATGTTGGGGTAAAAATACAGAAATTTTCCTTATTTTGAGGCAAAACTCAGAAATTCCACTTATTTTGGGGCAAAATTCCAGAAATTTCCCTTATTTTGGGGCAAAATTGCAGAAATTTCACTTATTTTGGGGCAAAATTGCAGGAATTTCACTTATTTCATGGAAAAAAGCAGAATTTTTCTTATTTTGGTCAAAAAGGCAGAAATTTCCCATATTTTGCGGCAAGAATGCAGAAATTCCCCTTATTTTGAGGTAAAAAGACAGAAATTCCCATTATTTGGGGGCAAAATGTAAGAAATTCCCATTATTTTTGGGCAAAAATGAGACATTTCCCTTATTTTGGGGAAAAATTTTAGAAATTTAACATATTTCAGTGCAAAAAGTCAGAAATTTTCCTTATTTTGTTGCAAAAAGTCAGAAATTCCCAATATTTTGTGGCAATAATGCAGAAATTTTCCTTATTTTGAGGTAAAAAGGCTGAAATTCCCCTTATTTGGGGGCAAAAATGCAGAAATTTCCCTTATTTTGGGGCAAAATTGCAGAAACTTCACTTACTTCAGGGTAATAAGTCAGAAATTTTCCTTGTTTTGGGCCAAAAAAGACAGAAATTCCCTTTGTTTTGGGAGATAAAGACAGAAATTCCACTTATTTAGAGGCAAAAAAGCAGAAATTCCCCTTTTATTGGAGCAAAATTGCAGAAATTTTCCTTTTTTATGGCAAAAATGTATGCATTCTTCTTATTTTTAGGCAAAAAGTCAGAAATTCCTCATATTTTTGAGGCAAAATTGCAGAAATTCCCCTAATTGTGAAGTCAAAAGGCAGAAATTCCCTATATGTTGGGGCAAAAAGACAGAAATTCTCCTTATTTTGGGGCAAAACTCAGAAATTCCACTTATTTTGGGGCAAAATTCCAGAAATTTCCCTTATTTTGGCGCAAAATTGCAGAAATTTCACTTATTTTGGGGCAAAATTGCAGAAATTTCACTTATTTCATGGAAAAAAGCAGAAATTTTCTTATTTTAGGGCAAAAAGGAAGAAATTTCCCATATTTTGGGGAAAAAATGCAGAAATTCCCCTTATTTCGAGGAAAAAAGGCTGAAGTTCCCCGTATTTGGGGGCAAAAAGGCAGAAATTTCCCTTATTTTGGGGCAAAATTGCAGAAATTTCACTTATTTCAGTGTAATAAGGCAGAAATTTCCTTATTTTGGGAATAAAAAGACAGAAATTCTTTTTGTTTTGGGGGAAAAGGAAAGAAATTCCACTTATTGGGAGGCAAAAAAGCAGAAATTCCCCATATTTAGAGGTAATAAGGCTGAAATTTTCCTTATTTGGGGGCAAAAGGCAGAAATTTCCCCTTATTTTGGGACAAAATTGCAGAAATTTCACTTATTTCAGGGTAATAAGTCAGAAATTTTCCTTATTTTGGAGCAAAAAAGACAGAAATTCCCTTAGTTTTGGGGGAAAAAGACAGAAATTCCACTAATTTAGAGGCAAAAAGGCAGAAATTCCCCATATTTTGGAGCAAAATTGCAGAAATTCCCCTAATTGTGGTGCAAAAAGGCAGAAATTCCCTATATGTTCGGGCAAAAAGGCAGAAATTCTCCTTATTTTGAGGCAAAACTCAGAAATTCCACTTATTTTGGGGCAAAATTCCAGAAATTTCCGTATTTGGGGGCAAAATTGCAGAAATTTCATTAATTTTGGGGAAAAATTGCAGAAATTTCACTTATTTCATGGAAAAAGGAGAAATTTTCTTAATTTGGGGCAAAAAGGCAGAAATTTCCAATATTTTGGTGCAAAAATGCAGAAATTCCCTTATTTTGAAATAAAAAGTCTGAAATTCCCCGTATTTGGGGGCAAAAAGGCAGAAATTTCCCTTATTTTGGGGCAAAATTGCAGAAATTTCACTTATTTCAGGGTAATAAGTCAGAGATTGTTTATATTTTGGAGCAAAAAAGACAGAAATTCCCTTTGTTTTGGGAGAAAAAGACAGAAATTCCACTTATTTAGAGGAAAAAAAGCAGAAATTCCCCTTATTTTGGAGCAAAAATGACGAAATTTCCCTTTTTTATGGCAAAAAGGTATGCATTCTTCTTATTTTCGTACAAAAAAGCAGTAATTCCCTGTATTTTGGAGCAAAATTGCAGAAATTCCCCTAATTGTTAGGCAAAAAAGCAGAAATTTTCTATATGATGGGGCAAAAAGACAGAAATTCTCCTCATTTTGGGTCAAAACTCAGAAATTCCACTTATTTTGGGGCAAAATTCCAGAAATTTCCCTTATTTGGGGCAAAATTGCAGAAATTTCACTTATTTCAGGAGAAAAAGGAGAAATTTTTTTATTTTGGGGCAAAAAGTCAGAAATTTCCCATATTTTGGGGCAAAAATGCAGAAATTCCCCTTATTTTGGAGCAAAAATGAAGAAATTTCCCTTTTTATGGCAAAAGGTATGCATTCTTCTTATTTTCGGGAAAGAAAGGCAGAAATTCCTCGTATTTTGGAGCAAAATTACAGAAATTCCCCTAATTGTGGGGCAAAAAGGCAGAAATTCCCTATATGTTGGGGCAAAAATACAGAAATTCTCCTTATTTTGAGGCAAAACTCAGAAATTCCACTTATTTTGGGGCAAAATTCCAGAAATTTCCCTTATTTTGGGGCAAAATTGCAGAAATTTCAGTTATTTTGGGGCAAAATTGCAGAAATTTCATTTATTTCATGGAAAAAAAGCAGAATTTTTCTTATTTTGGGCAAAAAGGCAGAAATTTTTCATATTTTTGGGCAAGAATGCAGAAATTCCCCTTATTTTGAGGTAAAAAGGCTGAAATTCCCATTATTTGGGGGCAAAAAGTAAGAAATTCCCATTATTTTGGGGCAAAAAGCAGACATTTCCCTTATTTTGGGGAAAAAATTTTAGAAATTTAACTAATTTCAGTGCAAAAAGTCAGAAATTTTCCTTATTTTGGGGCAAAAAGGCAGAAATTCCCAATATTTTGTGGCAAGAATGCAGAAATTCCCCTTATTTTGAGGTAAAAAGGCTGAAATTCTCCTTATTTGGGGGCAAAAAGGCAGAAATTTCCCTTATTTTGGGGCAAAATTGCAGAAACTTCACTTACTTCAGGGTAATAAGTCAGAAATTTTCCTTGTTTTGGGGCAAAAAAGACAGAAATTCCCTTTGTTTTGGGGGAAAAAGACAGAAATTCCACTTATTTAGAGGCAAAAAAGCAGAAATTCCCCTTATATTGGAGCAAAATTGCAGAAATTTTACTTTTTTATGGCAAAAATGTATGCATTCTTCTTATTTTCGGGCAAAAAGGCAGAAATTCCCCGTATTTTGGAGCAAAATTGCAGAAATTCCCCTAATTGTGAAGCAAAAATGCAGAAATTCCCTATATGTTGGGGCAAAAAGACAGAAATTCTCCTGATTTTGGGGCAAAACTCAGAAATTCCAATTATTTTGGGGCAAAATTCCAAAAATTTCCCTTAATATGGCGCAAAATTGCAGAAATTTCACTTATTTTGGGGCAAAATTGCAGAAATTTCACTTATTTCATGGAAAAAAGCAGAAATTTTCTTATTTTGGGGCAAAAAGGCAGAAATTTCCCATATTTTGGGGAAAAATGCAGAAATTCCCCTTATTTTGAGGTAAAAAGGCTGAAGTTCCCCGTATTTGGGGGCAAAAAGGCAGAAATTTCCCTTATTTTGGGGCAAAATTGCAGAAATTTCACATATTTCAGTGTAATAAGTCAGAAATTTTCCTTATTTTGGGAATAAAAAGACAGAAATTCTTTTTGTTTTGGGGGAAAAGGAAAGAAATTCCACTTATTGGGAGGCAAAAAAGCAGAAATTCCCCATAATTAGAGGTAATAAGGCTGAAATTTTCCTTATTTGGGGGCAAAAGGCAGAAATTTCCCCTTATTTTGGGGCAAAATTGCAGAAATTTCACTTATTTCAGGGTAATAAGTCAGAAATTTTCCTTATTTTGGGGCAAAAAAGACAGAAATTCCTTTTGTTTTGGGGGAAAAAGACAGAAATTCCACTAATTTAGAGGCAAAAAAGCAGAAATTCCCCTTATTTTGGAGCAAAAATGAAGAAATTTCCCTTTTTATGGCAAAAAGGTATGCATTCTTCTTATTTTCGGGCAAAAAGGCAGAAATTCCCCGTATTTTGGAGCAAAATTACAGAAATTCCCCTTATTGTGGGGCAAAAAGTCAGAAATTCCCTATATGTTGGGGTAAAAATACAGAAATTTTCCTTATTTTGAGGCAAAACTCAGAAATTCCACTTATTTTGGGGCAAAATTCCAGAAATTTCCCTTATTTTGGGGCAAAATTGCAGAAATTTCACTTATTTCAGGGTAATAAGTCAGAAATTGTTTTTATTTTGGAGCAAAAAGGACAGAAATTCCCTTTGTCTTGGGGGAAAAAGACAGAAATTCCATTTATTTAGAGGAAAAAAAGCAGAAATTCCCCTTAATTTGGAGCAAAAATGAAGAAATTTCCCTTTTTTATGGCAAAAAGGTATGCATTCTTCTTTTTTCGTACAAAAAGGCAGAAATTCCCTGTATTTTGAAGCAAAATTGCAGAAATTCCTCTAATTGTTAGGCCAAATTTAGAAATTCCCTATATGTTGGGGCAAAAAGACAGAAATTCTCCTCATTTTGGGTCAAAACTCAGAAATTACACTTATTATGGGGCAAAATTCCAGAAATTTCCCTTATTTTGGGGCAAAATTGCAGAAATTTCACTTATTTCAGGAGAAAAAGGAGAAATTTTTTTATTTTGGGGCAAAAAGTTAGAAATTTCCCATATTTTGGGGCAAAAATGCAGAAATTCCCCTTATTTTGGAGCAAAAATGAAGAAATTTCCATTTTTATGGCAAAAGGTATGCATTCTTCTTATTTTCGGGAAAGAAAGGCAGAAATTCCTCGTATTTTGGAGCAAAATTACAGAAATTCCCCTAATTGTGGGGCAAAAAGGCAGAAATTCCCTATATGTTGGGGCAAAAATACAGAAATTCTCCTTATTTTGAGGCAAAACTCAGAAATTCCACTTATTTTGGGGCAAAATTCCAGAAATTTCCCTTATTTTGGGGCAAAATTGCAGAAATTTCAGTTATTTTGGGGCAAAATTGCAGAAATTTCATTTATTTCATGGAAAAAAAGCAGAATTTTTTTTATTTTGGGCAAAAAGGCAGAAATTTTTCATATTTTGGGGCAAGAATGCAGAAATTCCCCTTATTTTGAGGTAAAAAGGCTGAAATTCCCATTATTTGGGGGCAAAAAGTAAGAAATTCCCATTATTTTGGGGCAAAAAGCAGACATTTCCCTTATTTTGGGGAAAAAATTTTAGAAATTTAACTAATTTCAGTGCAAAAAGTCAGAAATTTTCCTTATTTTGGGGCAAAAAGGCAGAAATTCCCAATATTTTGTGGCAAGAATGCAGAAATTCCCCTTATTTTGAGGTAAAAAGGCTGAAATTCTCCTTATTTGGGGGCAAAAAGGCAGAAATTTCCCTTATTTTGGGGCAAAATTGCAGAAACTTCACTTACTTCAGGGTAATAAGTCAGAAATTTTCCTTGTTTTGGGGCAAAAAAGACAGAAATTCCCTTTGTTTTGGGGGAAAAAGACAGAAATTCCACTTATTTAGAGGCAAAAAAGCAGAAATTCCCCTTATATTGGAGCAAAATTGCAGAAATTTTCCTTTTTTATGGCAAAAATGTATGCATTCTTCTTATTTTCGGGCAAAAAGGCAGAAATTCCCCGTATTTTGGAGCAAAATTGCAGAAATTCCCCTAATTGTGAAGCAAAAAGGCAGAAATTCCCTATATGTTGGGGCAAAAAGACAGAAATTCTCCTTATTTTGGGGCAAAACTCAGAAATTCCAATTATTTTGTGGCAAAATTCCAAAAATTTCCCTTATTTTGGCGCAAAATTGCAGAAATTTCACTTATTTTGGGGCAAAATTGCAGAAATTTCACTTATTTCATGGAAAAAAGCAGAAATTTTCTTATTTTGGGGCAAAAAGGCAGAAATTTCCCATATTTTGGGGAAAAAATGCAGAAATTCCCCTTATTTTGAGGTAAAAAGGCTGAAGTTCCCCGTATTTGGGGGCAAAAAGGCAGAAATTTCCCTTATTTTGGGGCAAAATTGCAGAAATTTCACATATTTCAGTGTAATAAGTCAGAAATTTTCCTTATTTTGGGAATAAAAAGACAGAAATTCTTTTTGTTTTGGGGGAAAAGGAAAAAAATGCCACTTATTGGGAGGCAAAAAAGCAGAAATTCCCCATATTTAGAGGTAATAAGGCTGAAATTTTCCTTATTTGGGGGCAAAAGGCAGAAATTTCCCCTTATTTTGGGGCAAAATTGCAGAAATTTCACTTATTTCAGGGAAATAAGTCAGAAATTTTCCTTATTTTGGGGCAAAAAAGACAGAAATTCCTTTTGTTTTGGGGGAAAAAGACAGAAATTCCACTAATTTAGAGGCAAAAAAGCAGAAATTCCCCTTATTTTGGAGCAAAAATGAAGAAATTTCCCTTTTTATGGCAAAAAGGTATGCATTCTTCTTATTTTCGGGCAAAAAGGCAGAAATTCCCCGTATTTTGGAGCAAAATTACAGAAATTCCCCTAATTGTGAGGCAAAAAGGCAGAAATTCCCTATATGTTGGGGTAAAAATACAGAAATTTTCCTTATTTTGAGGCAAAACTCAGAAATTCCACTTATTTTGGGGCAAAATTCTAGAAATTTCCCTTATTTTGGGGCAAAATTGCAGAAATTTCACTTATTTTGGGGCAAAATTGCAGGAATTTCACTTATTTCATGGAAAAAAGCAGAATTTTTCTTATTTTGGTCAAAAAGGCAGAAATTTCCCATATTTTGCGGCAAGAATGCAGAAATTCCCCTTATTTTGAGGTAAAAAGACAGAAATTCCCATTATTTGGGGGCAAAATGTAAGAAATTCCCATTATTTTTGGGCAAAAATGAGACATTTCCCTTATTTTGGGAAAAAATTTTAGAAATTTAACTTATTTCAGTGCAAAAAGTCAGAAATTTTCCTTATTTTGGGGCAAAAAGTCAGAAATTCCCAATATTTTGTGGCAATAATGCAGAAATTTTCCTTATTTTGAGGTAAAAAGGCTGAAATTCCCCTTATTTGGGGGCAAAAATGCAGAAATTTCCCTTATTTTGGGGCAAAATTGCAGACACTTCACTTACTTCAGGGTAATAAGTCAGAAATTTTCCTTGTTTTGGGCCAAAAAGACAGAAATTCCCTTTGTTTTGGGAGATAAAGACAGAAATTCCACTTATTTAGAGGCAAAAAAGCAGAAATTCCCCTTTTATTGGAGCAAAATTGCAGAAATTTTCCTTTTTTATGGCAAAAATGTATGCATTCTTCTTATTTTTAGGCAAAAAGTCAGAAATTCCTCGTATTTTTGAGGTAAATTTGCAGAAATTCCCCTAATTGTGAAGTCAAAAGGCAGAAATTCCCTATATGTTGGGGCAAAAAGACAGAAATTCTCCTTATTTTGGGGCAAAACTCAGAAATTCCACTTATTTTGGGGCAAAATTCCAGAATTTTCCCTTATTTTGGCGCAAAATTGCAGAAATTTCACTTATTTTGGGGCAAAATTGCAGAAATTTCACTTATTTCATGGAAAAAAGCAGAAATTTTCTTATTTTAGGGCAAAAAGGAAGAAATTTCTCATATTTTGGGGAAAAAATGCAGAAATTCCCCTTATTTCGAGGAAAAAAGGCTGAAGTTCCCCGTATTTGGGGGCAAAAAGGCAGAAATTTCCCTTATTTTGGGGCAAAATTGCAGAAATTTCACTTATTTCAGTGTAATAAGGCAGAAATTTCCTTATTTTGGGAATAAAAAGACAGAAATTCTTTTTGTTTTGGGGGAAAAGGAAAGAAATTCCACTTATTGGGAGGCAAAAAAGCAGAAATTCCCCATATTTAGAGGTAATAAGGCTGAAATTTTCCTTATTTGGGGGCAAAAGGCAGAAATTTCCCCTTATTTTGGGACAAAATTGCAGAAATTTCACTTATTTCAGGGTAATAAGTCAGAAATTTTTATTATTTTGGAGCAAAAAAGACAGAAATTCCCTTAGTTTTGGGGGAAAAAGACAGAAATTCCACTAATTTAGAGGCAAAAAGGCAGAAATTCCCCATATTTTGGAGCAAAATTGCAGAAATTCCCCTAATTGTGGTGCAAAAAGGCAGAAATTCCCTATATGTTGGTGCAAAAAGGCAGAAATTCTTCTTATTTTGAGGCAAAACTCAGAAATTCCACTTATTTTGGGGCAAAATTCCAGAAATTTCCGTATTTGGGGGCAAAATTGCAGAAATTTCATTAATTTTGGGGAAAAATTGCAGAAATTTCACTTATTTCATGGAAAAAGGAGAAATTTTCTTAATTTGGGGCAAAAAGGCAGAAATTTCCAATATTTTGGTGCAAAAATGCAGAAATTCCCTTATTTTGAAATAAAAAGTCTGAAATTCCCCGTATTTGGGGGCAAAAAGGCAGAAATTTCCCTTTTTTTGGGGCAAAATTGCAGAAATTTCACTTATTTCAGGGTAATAAGTCAGAGATTGTTTATATTTTGGAGCAAAGAAGAGAGAAATTCCCTTTGTTTTGGGAGAAAAAGACAGAAATTCCACTTATTTAGAGGAAAAAAAGCAGAAATTCCCCTTATTTTGGAGCAAAAATGACGAAATTTCCCTTTTTTATGGCAAAAAGGTATGCATTCTTCTTATTTTCGTACAAAAAAGCAGTAATTCCCTGTATTTTGGAGCAAAATTGCAGAAATTCCCCTAATTGTTAGGCAAAAAAGCAGAAATTTCCTATATGATGGGGCAAAAAGACAGAAATTCTCCTCATTTTGGGTCAAAACTCAGAAATTCCACTTATTTTGGGGCAAAATTCCAGAAATTTCCCTTATTTTGGGGCAAAATTGCAGAAATTTCACTTATTTCAGGGGAAAAATTGAGAAATTTTCTTATTTTGTGGCAAAAAGACAGAAATTTCTCTTATTTTGGGACAAAAATGCAGAAATTCCCCTTATTTTGAGGTAAAAAGGCTGAAATTCCCCTTATTTGGGGGCAAAAAGTAAAAAATTCGCATTATTTGGGGGCAAAAAGCAGACATTTCCCTTATTTTGTGGAAAATTTTAGAAATTTAACTTATTTCAGGGCAAAACGTCAGTAATTTTCCTTTTTTTAGGGCAAAAAGGCAGAAATTCCCAATATTTTGTGGCAAGAATGCAGAAATTCCCCTTATTTTGAGGTAAAAAGGCTGAAATTCCCCTTATTTGGGAGCAAAAAGGCAAAAATTTCCCTTATTTTGGAGCAAAATTGCAGAAATTTCACTTACTTCAGGGTAATAAGTCAGAAATTTTCCTTATTTTGGGGCAAAAAAGACAGAAATTCCCTTTGTTTTTGGGGAAAAAGACAGAAATTACACTTATTTAAAGACAAAAAAGCAGAAATTCCTCTTATTTTGGAGCAAAAATGAAGAAATTTCCTTTTTATATGGCAAAAATGTATGCATTCTTCTTATTTTCGTACAAAAAGGCAGAAATTCCCCGTATTTTGGAGCAAAATTGCAAAAATTCCCCTAATTGTTGGGCAAAAAAGCAGAAATTCTTTATATGTTGGGGCAAAAAGACAAAAATTCTCCTTATTTTGGGGCAAAACTCAGAAATTCCACTTATTTTGATGCAAAATTCCAGAAATTTCCCTTATTTTGGGGCAAAATTGCAATAATTTCCCTTATTTTGGGGCAAAATTGCAGAAATTTCACTTATTTCAGTGTAATAAGGCAGAAATTTCCTTATTTTGGGAATAAAAAGACAGAAATTCTTTTTGTTTTGGGGGAAAAGGAAAGAAATTCCACTTATTGGGAGGCAAAAAAGCAGAAATTCCCCATATTTAGAGGTAATAAGGCTGAAATTTTCCTTATTTGGGGGCAAAAGGCAGAAATTTCCCATTATTTTGGGGCAAAATTGCAGAAATTTCACTTATTTCAGGGTAATAAGTCAGAAATTTACCTTATTTTGGGGCAAAAAAGACAGAAATTCCCTTTGTTTTGGGGGAAAAAGACAGAAATTCCACTAATTTAGAGGCAATAAAGCAGAAATTCCCCTTATTTTGGAGCAAAAATGAAGAAATTTCCCTTTTATGGCAATAAGGTAGGCATTCTTCTTATTTTCGGGCAAAAAGGCAGAAATTCCCCGTATTTTGGAGCAAAATTGCAGAAATTCCCCTAATTGTGGGGCAAAAAGGCAGAAATTCCCTACATGTTGGGGCAAAAAGGCAGAAATTCTCCTTATTTTGAGGCAAAACTCAGAAATTCCACTTATTTTGGGGCAAAATTCCAGAAATTTTCCTTATTTTGGGGCAAAATTCCAGAAATTTCACTTATTTTGGGGTAAAATTGCAGAAATTTCACTTATTTCATGGAAAAAAGCAGAATTTTTCTTATTTTGGGCAAAAAGGCAGAAATTTCCCATATTTTGGGGCAAGAATGCAGAAATTCCCCTTATTTTGAGGTAAAAATGCTTAAATTCCCATTATTTGGGGGTAAAAAGTAAGAAATTCCCATTATTTTGGGGCAAAAGCAGACATTTACCTTATTTTGGGGAAAAATTTTAGAAATTTAACTTATTTCAGTGCAAAAAGTCCGAAATTTTCTTTATTTTGGGGCAAAAAGGCAGAAATTCCCAATATTTTGTGGCAAGAATGCAGAAATTCCCCTTATTTTGAGGTAAAAAGGCTGAAATTCCCCTTATTTGGGGGCAAAAAGGCAGAAATTTCCCTTATTTTGTGGCAAAATTGCAGAAACTTCACTTACTTCAGGGTAATAAGTCAGAAATTTTCCTTGTTTTGGGGCAAAAAAGACAGAAATTCCCTTTGTTTTGGAGGGAAAATACAGAAATTCCACTTATTTAGAGGCAAAAAAGCAGAAATTCCCCTTATATTGGAGCAAAATTGCAGAAATTTTCCTTTTTTATGGCAAAAATGTATGCATTCTTCTTATTTTTAGGCAAAAAGTCAGAAATTCCCCGTATTTTGGATCAAAATTGCAGAAATTCCTGTAATTGTGAAGCAAAAAGGCAGAAATTCCCTATATATTGGGTCAAAAAGACAGAAATTCTCCTCATTTTGGGGCAAAACTCAGAAATTCCACTTATTTTGGGGCAAAATTCCAGAAATTTCCTTTATTTTGGCGCAAAATTGCAGAAATTTCACTTATTTTGGGGCAAAATTGCAGAAATTTCACTTATTTCATGGAAAAAAGCAGAAATTTTCTTATTTTGGGGCAAAAAGGCAGAAATTTCCCATATTTTGGGGAAAAAATGCAGAAATTCCCCTTATTTTGAGGTAAAAAGGCTGAAGTTCCCCGTATTTGGGGGCAAAAAGGCAGAAATTTCCCTTATTTTGGGGCAAAATTGCAGAAATTTCACATATTTCAGTGTAATAAGTCAGAAATTTTCCTTATTTTGGGAATAAAAAGACAGAAATTCTTTTTGTTTTGGGGGAAAAGGAAAGAAATTCCACTTATTGGGAGGCAAAAAAGCAGAAATTCCCCATATTTAGAGGTAATAAGGCTGAAATTTTCCTTATTTGGGGGCAAAAGGCGGAAATTTCCCCTTATTTCGGGGCAAAATTGCAGAAATTTCACTTATTTCAGGGTAATAAGTCAGAAATTTTCCTTATTTTGGGGCAAAAAAGACAGAAATTCCCTTTGTTTTGGGGGAAAAAGTCAGAAATTCCACTAATTTAGAGGCAAAAAAGGAGAAATTCCCCTTTATTTTGGAGCAAAAATGAAGAAATTTCCCTTTTTATGGCAAAAAGGTATGCATTCTTCTTATTTTCGGGCAAAAAGGCAGAAATTCCCCGTATTTTGGAGCAAAATTACAGAAATTCCCCTAATTGTGGGGCAAAAAGGCAGAAATTCCATATATGTTGGGGCAAAAATACAGAAATTCTCCTTATTTTGAGGCAAAACTCAGAAATTCCACTTATTTTGGGGCAAAATTCCAGAAATTTCCCTTATTTTGGGGCAAAATTGCAGAAATTTCACTTATTTTGGGGCAAAATTGCAGAAATTTCACTTATTTCATGGAAAAAAAGCAGAATTTTTCTTATTTTGGGCAAAAGGCAGAAATTTCCCATATTTTGGGGCAAGAATGCAGAAATTTCCCTTATTTTGAGGTAAAAAGGCTGAAATTCCCATTATTTGGGTGCAAAAAGTAAGAAATTCCCATTATTTTGGGGCAAAAAGCAGACATTTCCATTATTTTGGGGAAAAATTTTAGAAATTTAACTTATTTCAGTGCAAAAAGTCAGAAATTTTCCTTATTTTGGGGCATAAAGGAAGAAATTCCCAATATTTTGTGGCAAGAATGCAGAAATTCCCCTTATTTTGAGGTAAAAAGGCTGAAATTCCCCTTATTTGGGGGCAAAAAGGCAGAAATTTCCCTTATTTTGGGGCAAAATTGCAGAAACTTCACTAACTTCAGGGTAATAAGTCAGAAATTTTCCTTGTTTTGGGGCAAAAAAGACAGAAATTCCTTTTGTTTTGGGGGAAAAAGACAGAAATTCCACTTATTTAGAGGCAAAAAAGCAGAAATTACCCTTATATTGGAGCAAAATTGCAGAAATTTTCCTTTTTTATGACAAAAAGGTATGCATTCTTCTTATTTTCGGGCAAAAAGCCAGAAGTTCCCCGTATTTTGGAGCAAAATTGCAGAAATTCCCCTAATTGTGAAGCAAAAAGGCAAAATTCTCTATATGTTGGGGCAAAAAGACAGAAATTCTCCTTATTTTGGGGCAAAACTCAGAAATTCCACTTATTTTGGGGCAAAATTCCAGAAATTTCCCTTATTTTGGGGCAAAATTGCAAATTTCACTTATTTTGGGGCAAAATTGCAGAAATTTCACTCATTTCATTGAAAAAAGCAGAAATTTTCTTATTTTGGGGCAAAAAGGCAGAAATTTCCCATATTTTGGGGAAAAAATGCAGAAATTCCCCTTATTTTGAGGTAAAAAGGCTGAAATTCCCCTTATTTGGGGGCAAAAAGTAAGAAATTCCACTTATTTTGGGGCAAAATTCCAGAAATTTCCCTTACTTTGGGGCAAAATTGCAGAAATTTCACTCATTTTGGGGCAAAATTGCAGAAATTTCAATTATTTCAGGGCAAAGAAGCAGAAATTTCTTTTATTATGGTACAAAATAGCAGAAATTTTTCTTATTTTGTGCAAAAAGGCAGAAATTTCACATATTTTGGGTCAAAAATGCAGAAATTCTCCTTATTTTGAGGTAAAAAGGCTGAAATTCCCCTTATTTGGGGGCAAAAAGTAAGAAATTCCCCTTATTTTGGGGCAAAAAGCAGACATTTCCATTATTTTGGGGAAAAAATTTAGAAATTTAACTTATTTCAGGGCAAAAAGTCAGAAATTTTCCTTATTTTGGGGCAAAAAGGCAGAAATTCTTAATCGTTTGTGGCAAAAATACAGAAATTCCTATTATTTTGAGGTAAAAAGGCTGAAATTCTTCATATTTGGGTGCCAAAAGGCAGAAATTTCCATTATTTTGGGGCAAAATTTCAGAAATTTCACTTACTTCAGGGTAATAAGTCAGAAATTTTCCTTATTTTGGGGCAAAAAAGACAGAAATTCCCTTTGTTTTGTGGGAAAAAGACAGAAATTCCACTAATTTAGAGGCAAAAAAGCAGAAATTCTCCTTATTTTGGAGCAAAAATAAAGAAATTTCCCTTTTTATGGGAAAAAGGTATGCATTCTTCTTATTTTCGGGCAAAAAGGCAGAAATTCTCTGTATTTTGGAGCAAAATTACAGAAATTCTTCTAATTGTGGGGCAAAAAGGCAGAAATTCCATATATGTTGGGGCAAAAAGACAGAAATTCTTTTTATTTTGGGTCAAAACTCAGAAATTCCACATATTTTGGGGCAAAATTCCAATAATTTCACTTATTTTGAGGCAAAATTGCAGAAATTTCACTTATTTCAGGGTAATAAGACAGAAATTTTCCTTATTTTGGGGCAAAAAAGACAGATATTCCCTTTGTTTTGGGGGAAAAAGACAGAAATTCCACTTATTTAGAGGCATAAAAGCAGAAATTCCCCTTATTTTGGAGCAAAAGTGAAGAAATTTCCCTTTTTTATGGCAAAAAAGTATGCATTCTTATTATTTTCGGGCAAAAAGCAGAAATTCCTTGTATTTTGGGGCAAAAATGCAGAAATTCCTATTATTTTGAGGTAGAAAGGCTGAAATTACTCCTATTTGAGGGCAAAAATGCAGAAATTTCCCTTATTTTGAGGAAAAATTGCAGAAATTTAACTTATTTCAGGGTAATAATTGAGAAATTTCCCTTATTTTGCGCCAAAAAAGACAGAAATTCCCTTTGTTTTGGGGGAAAAAGACAGAAATTCCACTTATTTATAGGCAAAAAAGCAGAAATTCCCCCCTTATTTTAAAGCAAAAATGAAGAAATTTCTCTTTTTTTTGTGGCAAAAGGTATACATTCCACTTATTTTGGGCTAAAAAGCAGAAATTCCCCGTATTTTGGAGCAAAATTGCAGAAATTCCGCTAACTGTGGTGCAAAAGGCAGAAATTCCCTATATGTTAGGGCAAAAAGACAGAAATTCTACTTATTTTGGGGCAAAAGTCAGAAATTCCACATATTTTGGGGCAAAATTCCAGAAAATTCCTTTATTTTCGGGCAAAATTGCAGCAATTTCACTTATTTTGGGGCAAAATTGCAGAAATTTCACTTATTTCAGAAAAAAAAGCAGAAATTTTCTTATTTTGGGGCAAAAAGGCAGAAATTTCTTATATTTTGGAACAAAATTGCAGAAATTTTTTTTATTTTAGGACAAAAAGGCAGAAATTTCCCTTATTTTGGAGCAAAAATGCAGAAATTCCCTTTATTTTGAGGTAACAAGACTGAAATTCCCCTTATTTGGTGGCAAAAAGGCAGAAATTTCTCTTATTTTGGGGCAAAATTGCAGAAATTTCACTTATTTCAGGGTAATAATTCAGAAATTTTCCTTATTTTGGGGCAATAAAGACAGAAATTCCCTTTGTTTTGGGGGAAAAAGACTGAAATTCCACTAATTTAGATCAAAAAAGCAGAAATTCCCCTTATTTTAGAGCAAAATTGCAGAAATTTACCTTTTTTATGGCAATAAGGTAGGCATTCTTCTTATTTTCGGGCAAAAAGGCAGAAATTCCCCGTATTTTGGAGCAAAATTGCAGAAATTCCCCTAATTGTGGGCAAAAAGGCAGAAATTCCCTATATGATGGGCCAAAAAGGCAGAAATTCTCTTTATTTTGAGGCAAAACTCAGAAATTCCACTTATTTTGGGGCAAAATTCCAGAAATTTCCCTTATTTTGGGGCAAAATTGCAGAAATTTCATTAATTTTGGGGCAAAATTGCAGATATTTCACTTATTTCATGGAAAAAAAGGAGAAATTTTCTTATTTTGGGGCAAAAATGCAGAAATTTCCAATATTTTAGTGCAAAAATGCAGAAATTCCTCTTATTTTGAAATAAAAAGTCTGAAATTCCCCTGTATTTGGGGGCAAAAAGGCAGAAATTTCCCTTATTTATGAAAAAAATTGCAGAAATTTCACTTATTTCAGGGTAATAAGTCAGAAATTGTTTTTATTTTGGATCAAAAAAGACAGAAATTCCCTTTGTTTTGGGGGAAAAAGACAGAAATTTCACTTATTTAGAGGAAAAAAAGCAGAAATTCCCCTTATTTTTGAGCAAAAATGAAGAAATTTCCCTTTTTTATAGCAAAAAGGTATGCATTCTTCTTATTTTCGTACAAAAAGAAAGAAATTCCTCGTATTTTGGAGCAAAATTGCAGAAATTCCCCTAATTGTTAGGCAAAAAAGCAGAAATTTCCTATATGTTGGGGCAAAAAGACAGAAATTCCCCTTATTTTGGAGCAAAACTAAGAAATTCCACTTATTTTGGGGCAAAAATCCAGAAATTTCCCTTATTTGGGGGCAAAATTGCAGAAATTTCACTTATTTCAGGGGAAAAAAGGAGAAATTTTCTTATTTTGGGGCAAAAAGTCAGAAATTTCCCATATTTTGTGGCAAAAAAGCAGAAATTCCCCTTATTTTGAGGTAAAAAGGCTGAAATTCCCCTTATTTTGGGGCAAAAAGTAAAAAATTTCCATTATTTGGGGGCAAAAAGCAGACATTTCCCTTATTTTGGGGAAAAATTTTAGAAATTTAACTTATTTCATGGCAAAAAGTCAGAAATTTTCTTATTTTGGGGCAAAAAAACAGAAATTTCTTTTATTATGGTACAAAATAGCAGAAATTTTTCTTATTTTGGGCAAAAAGCCAAAATTTCCTATATTTTGGTCAAAAATGCAGAAATTCCCCTTATTTTGAGGTAAAAAGGCTGAAATTCCCCTTATTTGGGGGCCAAAAGTAAGAAATTCCCCTTATTTTGGGGCAAAAAGCAGACATTTCCATTATTTTGGGGAAAAAATTTAGAAATCTAACTTATTTCAGGGCAAAAATCAGAAATTTTCCTTATTTTGGGGCAAAAAGGCAGAAACTCTTAATCGTTTGTGGCAAAAATACAGAAATTCCTATTAATTTGAGGTAAAAAGCCTGAAATTCCCCTTATTTGGGGGCCAAAAGGCAGAAATTTCCCTTATTTTGGGGAAAAATTGCAGAAATTTCACTTACTTCAGCGTAATAAGTCAAAAATTTTCCTTATTTTGGGGCAAAAAAGACAGAAATTCCCTTTGTTTGGGGGAGAAAGACAGAAATTCCACTTATTTAGAGGCAAAAAAGCAGAAATTCCCCTTATTTTGGAGCAAAAATGAAGAAATTTCCCTTTTTTATAGCAAAAAGGTATGCATTCTTCTTATTTTCGGGCAAAAAGGCAGAAATTCCCCGTATTTTGGAGCAAAATTACAGAAATTCCCCTAATTGTGGGGCAAAAAGGCAGAAATTCCATATATGTTGGGGCAAAAATACAGAAATTCTCCTTATTTTGAGGCAAAACTCAGAAATTCCACTTATTTTGGGGCAAAATTCCAGAAATTTCCCTTATTTTGGGGCAAAATTGCAGAAATTTCACTTATTTTGGGGCAAAATTGCAGAAATTTCACTTATTTCATGGAAAAAAAGCAGAATTTTTCTTATTTTGGGCAAAAGGCAGAAATTTCCCATATTTTGGGGCAAGAATGCAGAAATTTCCCTTATTTTGAGGTAAAAAGGCTGAAATTCCCATTATTTGGGTGCAAAAAGTAAGAAATTCCCATTATTTTGGGGCAAAAAGCAGACATTTCCATTATTTTGGGGAAAAATTTTAGAAATTTAACTTATTTCAGTGCAAAAAGTCAGAAATTTTCCTTATTTTGGGGCATAAAGGAAGAAATTCCCAATATTTTGTGGCAAGAATGCAGAAATTCCCCTTATTTTGAGGTAAAAAGGCTGAAATTCCCCTTATTTGGGGGCAAAAAGGCAGAAATTTCCCTTATTTTGGGGCAAAATTGCAGAAACTTCACTAACTTCAGGGTAATAAGTCAGAAATTTTCCTTGTTTTGGGGCAAAAAAGACAGAAATTCCTTTTGTTTTGGGGGAAAAAGACAGAAATTCCACTTATTTAGAGGCAAAAAAGCAGAAATTACCCTTATATTGGAGCAAAATTGCAGAAATTTTCCTTTTTTATGACAAAAAGGTATGCATTCTTCTTATTTTCGGGCAAAAAGCCAGAAGTTCCCCGTATTTTGGAGCAAAATTGCAGAAATTCCCCTAATTGTGAAGCAAAAAGGCAAAATTCTCTATATGTTGGGGCAAAAAGACAGAAATTCTCCTTATTTTGGGGCAAAACTCAGAAATTCCACTTATTTTGGGGCAAAATTCCAGAAATTTCCCTTATTTTGGGGCAAAATTGCAAATTTCACTTATTTTGGGGCAAAATTGCAGAAATTTCACTCATTTCATTGAAAAAAGCAGAAATTTTCTTATTTTGGGGCAAAAAGGCAGAAATTTCCCATATTTTGGGGAAAAAATGCAGAAATTCCCCTTATTTTGAGGTAAAAAGGCTGAAATTCCCCTTATTTGGGGGCAAAAAGTAAGAAATTCCACTTATTTTGGGGCAAAATTCCAGAAATTTCCCTTACTTTGGGGCAAAATTGCAGAAATTTCACTCATTTTGGGGCAAAATTGCAGAAATTTCAATTATTTCAGGGCAAAGAAGCAGAAATTTCTTTTATTATGGTACAAAATAGCAGAAATTTTTCTTATTTTGTGCAAAAAGGCAGAAATTTCACATATTTTGGGTCAAAAATGCAGAAATTCTCCTTATTTTGAGGTAAAAAGGCTGAAATTCCCCTTATTTGGGGGCAAAAAGTAAGAAATTCCCCTTATTTTGGGGCAAAAAGCAGACATTTCCATTATTTTGGGGAAAAAATTTAGAAATTTAACTTATTTCAGGGCAAAAAGTCAGAAATTTTCCTTATTTTGGGGCAAAAAGGCAGAAATTCTTAATCGTTTGTGGCAAAAATACAGAAATTCCTATTATTTTGAGGTAAAAAGGCTGAAATTCTTCATATTTGGGTGCCAAAAGGCAGAAATTTCCATTATTTTGGGGCAAAATTTCAGAAATTTCACTTACTTCAGGGTAATAAGTCAGAAATTTTCCTTATTTTGGGGCAAAAAAGACAGAAATTCCCTTTGTTTTGTGGGAAAAAGACAGAAATTCCACTAATTTAGAGGCAAAAAAGCAGAAATTCTCCTTATTTTGGAGCAAAAATAAAGAAATTTCCCTTTTTATGGGAAAAAGGTATGCATTCTTCTTATTTTCGGGCAAAAAGGCAGAAATTCTCTGTATTTTGGAGCAAAATTACAGAAATTCTTCTAATTGTGGGGCAAAAAGGCAGAAATTCCATATATGTTGGGGCAAAAAGACAGAAATTCTTTTTATTTTGGGTCAAAACTCAGAAATTCCACATATTTTGGGGCAAAATTCCAATAATTTCACTTATTTTGAGGCAAAATTGCAGAAATTTCACTTATTTCAGGGTAATAAGACAGAAATTTTCCTTATTTTGGGGCAAAAAAGACAGATATTCCCTTTGTTTTGGGGGAAAAAGACAGAAATTCCACTTATTTAGAGGCATAAAAGCAGAAATTCCCCTTATTTTGGAGCAAAAGTGAAGAAATTTCCCTTTTTTATGGCAAAAAAGTATGCATTCTTATTATTTTCGGGCAAAAAGCAGAAATTCCTTGTATTTTGGGGCAAAAATGCAGAAATTCCTATTATTTTGAGGTAGAAAGGCTGAAATTACTCCTATTTGAGGGCAAAAATGCAGAAATTTCCCTTATTTTGAGGAAAAATTGCAGAAATTTAACTTATTTCAGGGTAATAATTGAGAAATTTCCCTTATTTTGCGCCAAAAAAGACAGAAATTCCCTTTGTTTTGGGGGAAAAAGACAGAAATTCCACTTATTTATAGGCAAAAAAGCAGAAATTCCCCCCTTATTTTAAAGCAAAAATGAAGAAATTTCTCTTTTTTTTGTGGCAAAAGGTATACATTCCACTTATTTTGGGCTAAAAAGCAGAAATTCCCCGTATTTTGGAGCAAAATTGCAGAAATTCCGCTAACTGTGGTGCAAAAGGCAGAAATTCCCTATATGTTAGGGCAAAAAGACAGAAATTCTACTTATTTTGGGGCAAAAGTCAGAAATTCCACATATTTTGGGGCAAAATTCCAGAAAATTCCTTTATTTTCGGGCAAAATTGCAGCAATTTCACTTATTTTGGGGCAAAATTGCAGAAATTTCACTTATTTCAGAAAAAAAAGCAGAAATTTTCTTATTTTGGGGCAAAAAGGCAGAAATTTCTTATATTTTGGAACAAAATTGCAGAAATTTTTTTTATTTTAGGACAAAAAGGCAGAAATTTCCCTTATTTTGGAGCAAAAATGCAGAAATTCCCTTTATTTTGAGGTAACAAGACTGAAATTCCCCTTATTTGGTGGCAAAAAGGCAGAAATTTCTCTTATTTTGGGGCAAAATTGCAGAAATTTCACTTATTTCAGGGTAATAATTCAGAAATTTTCCTTATTTTGGGGCAATAAAGACAGAAATTCCCTTTGTTTTGGGGGAAAAAGACTGAAATTCCACTAATTTAGATCAAAAAAGCAGAAATTCCCCTTATTTTAGAGCAAAATTGCAGAAATTTACCTTTTTTATGGCAATAAGGTAGGCATTCTTCTTATTTTCGGGCAAAAAGGCAGAAATTCCCCGTATTTTGGAGCAAAATTGCAGAAATTCCCCTAATTGTGGGCAAAAAGGCAGAAATTCCCTATATGATGGGCCAAAAAGGCAGAAATTCTCTTTATTTTGAGGCAAAACTCAGAAATTCCACTTATTTTGGGGCAAAATTCCAGAAATTTCCCTTATTTTGGGGCAAAATTGCAGAAATTTCATTAATTTTGGGGCAAAATTGCAGATATTTCACTTATTTCATGGAAAAAAAGGAGAAATTTTCTTATTTTGGGGCAAAAATGCAGAAATTTCCAATATTTTAGTGCAAAAATGCAGAAATTCCTCTTATTTTGAAATAAAAAGTCTGAAATTCCCCTGTATTTGGGGGCAAAAAGGCAGAAATTTCCCTTATTTATGAAAAAAATTGCAGAAATTTCACTTATTTCAGGGTAATAAGTCAGAAATTGTTTTTATTTTGGATCAAAAAAGACAGAAATTCCCTTTGTTTTGGGGGAAAAAGACAGAAATTTCACTTATTTAGAGGAAAAAAAGCAGAAATTCCCCTTATTTTTGAGCAAAAATGAAGAAATTTCCCTTTTTTATAGCAAAAAGGTATGCATTCTTCTTATTTTCGTACAAAAAGAAAGAAATTCCTCGTATTTTGGAGCAAAATTGCAGAAATTCCCCTAATTGTTAGGCAAAAAAGCAGAAATTTCCTATATGTTGGGGCAAAAAGACAGAAATTCCCCTTATTTTGGAGCAAAACTAAGAAATTCCACTTATTTTGGGGCAAAAATCCAGAAATTTCCCTTATTTGGGGGCAAAATTGCAGAAATTTCACTTATTTCAGGGGAAAAAAGGAGAAATTTTCTTATTTTGGGGCAAAAAGTCAGAAATTTCCCATATTTTGTGGCAAAAAAGCAGAAATTCCCCTTATTTTGAGGTAAAAAGGCTGAAATTCCCCTTATTTTGGGGCAAAAAGTAAAAAATTTCCATTATTTGGGGGCAAAAAGCAGACATTTCCCTTATTTTGGGGAAAAATTTTAGAAATTTAACTTATTTCATGGCAAAAAGTCAGAAATTTTCTTATTTTGGGGCAAAAAAACAGAAATTTCTTTTATTATGGTACAAAATAGCAGAAATTTTTCTTATTTTGGGCAAAAAGCCAAAATTTCCTATATTTTGGTCAAAAATGCAGAAATTCCCCTTATTTTGAGGTAAAAAGGCTGAAATTCCCCTTATTTGGGGGCCAAAAGTAAGAAATTCCCCTTATTTTGGGGCAAAAAGCAGACATTTCCATTATTTTGGGGAAAAAATTTAGAAATCTAACTTATTTCAGGGCAAAAATCAGAAATTTTCCTTATTTTGGGGCAAAAAGGCAGAAACTCTTAATCGTTTGTGGCAAAAATACAGAAATTCCTATTAATTTGAGGTAAAAAGCCTGAAATTCCCCTTATTTGGGGGCCAAAAGGCAGAAATTTCCCTTATTTTGGGGAAAAATTGCAGAAATTTCACTTACTTCAGCGTAATAAGTCAAAAATTTTCCTTATTTTGGGGCAAAAAAGACAGAAATTCCCTTTGTTTGGGGGAGAAAGACAGAAATTCCACTTATTTAGAGGCAAAAAAGCAGAAATTCCCCTTATTTTGGAGCAAAAATGAAGAAATTTCCCTTTTTTATAGCAAAAAGGTATGCATTCTTCTTATTTTCGTACAAAAAGAAAGAAATTCCCCGTATTTTGGAGCAAAATTGCAGAAATTCCCCTAATTGTTAGGCAAAAAAGCAGAAATTCCCTATATGTTGGGGCAAAAAGACAGAAATTCCCTTTATTTTGGAGCAAAACTCAGAAATTCCACTTATTTTGGGGCAAAATTCCAGAAATTTCCCTTATTTTGGGGCAAAATTGCAGAAATTTCACTTATTTCAGGGGAAAAAAGGAGAAATTTTCTTATTTTGGGGCAAAAAGTCAGAAATTTCCCATATTTTGGGGCAAAAATGCAGAAATTACCCTTATTTTGAGGTAAAAAGGCTGAAATTCCCCTTATTTGGGGCAAAAAGTAAAAAATTCCCATTATTTGGGGGCAAAAAGCAGACATTTCCCTTATTTTGGAGAAAAATTTTAAGAATTTAACTTATTTCAGGGCAAAAAGTCAGAAATTATCCTTATTTTGAGGCAAAAAGGCAGAAATTCCCAATATTTTGTGGCAAGAATGCAGAAATTCCCCTTATTTTGAGGTAAAAAGGCTGAAATTCCCCTTATTTGGGGGCAAAAAGGCAGAAATTTCCCTTATTTTGGGGCAAAATTGCAGAAATTTCACTTACTTCAGGGTAATAAGTCAGAAATTTTCCTTATTTTGGGCCAAAAAAGATAGAAATTCCCTTTGTTTTGGGGGAAAAAGACAGAAATTCAACTTATTTAAAGGCAAAAAAGCAGAAATTCCCCTTATTTTGGAGCAAAAATGAAGATATTTCCTTTTTTTATGGCAAAAATGTATGCATTCTTCTTATTTTAGTACAAAAAGGCAGAAATTCCCCGTATTTTGGAGCAAAATTGCAAAAATTCCCCTGATTCTTGGGCAAAAAAGCAGAAATTCCCTATATGTTGGGGCAAAAAGACAAAAATTCTCCTTATTTTGGGGCAATACTCAGAAATTCCACTTATTTTGAAGCAAATTCCAGAAATTTCCCTTATTTGGGGGCAAAATTGCAATAGTTTCACTCATTTTGGGGCAAAATTGCAGAAATTTCAATTATTTCAGGAAAAAAAAGCAGAAATTTTCTTATTTTGTGGCAAAAAGGCAGAAATTTCTTTTATTTTGGTACAAAATTGCAGAAATTTTTCTTATTTGGGGGCAAAAAGGCAGAAATTTCCTTTATTTTCAGGCAAAATTGCAGAAATTTCACTTATTTCAGGGTAATAAGTCAGAAATTTTCTTTATTTTGGGGCAAAAAAGACAGAAATTCCCTTTGTTTCTGGGGAAAATGAAAGAAATTCCACTTATTTAGAGGCAAAAAAGCAAAAATTCGTAATATTTAGAGGTAATAAGGCTGAAATTTTCCTTATTTGGAGGCAAAAGGCAGAAATTTCCCTTATTTTGGGACAAAATTGCAGAAATTTCACTTATTTCAGGGTAATAAGTCAGAAATTTTCCTTATTTTGGGGCAAAAAAGAAAGAAATTCCCTTTGTGTTGGGGTAAAAAGACAGAAATTCCACTTATTTAGAGGCAAAAAAAGAGGAAATTCCCTTTATTTTGGAGCAAAAATGAGGAAATTTCGCTTTTTTATGGCAAAAAGTTATGCATTCTTCTTATTTTCGGGTAAAAAGGAAGAAATTCACTTTATTTTGGAGCAAAATTTCAGAAATTCACCTAATTGTGGGGCAAAAAGGCAGAAATTCCCTATATGTTGTGGCAAAATGACAAAAATTCTCATATTTTGGGGCAAAACTCAAAAATTCCACTTATTTTGGGGCAAAATTCCCGAAATTTCCCTTATTTCGAGGCAAAATTACAGAAATTTCACTTATTTGTTGGCAAAATTGCAGAAATTTTTCTTATTTTGGGCAAAAAGGCAGAAATTTCCCATATTTTGGGGCAAAAATGCAGAAATTTCTTTTATTTTGAAGTAAAAAAGCTGAAATTCCACTTATTAGGGGCAAAAAGTAAGAAATTCCCATTATTTTGGGGCCAAAAGCAGACATTTCCCTTATTTTTGGGAAAAATTTTAGAAATTTAACTTATTTCAGTGCAAAAAATCAGAAATTTTTTTTTATTTTGGGGCAAAAAGGCAGAAATTCCTAATATTTTGTGGCAAAAATGCAGAAATTCCCCTTATTTTGAGATAAAAGGCTGAAATTCCCCTTATTTGGCGGCAAAAAGGCAGAAATTTCTCTTATTTTGGAACAAAATTGCAGAAATTTCACTTATTTCAGGGTAATAAGTCAGAAATTTTCCTTATTTTGTGGCAAAAAGGACAGAAATTCCCTTTGTTTTGGGGGAAAAAGACAGAAATTCCACTTATTCAGAGGCAAAAAAGCAAAAATTCCCCTTGTTTTGGAGCAAAATTGCAGAAATTTCCCTTTTTTATGGCAATAAGTTATGCATTCTTCTTATTTTCAGGCAAAAAGGCAGAAATTCCCCGTAATTTTGAGCAAAATTGCAGAAATTCCCCTAATTGTGGGGCATAAAGGCAGAAATTCCCTATATAATGGGGCAAAACGACAGAAATTCTCATTATTTTGAGGCAAAACTGAGAAATTCCACTTATTTTGGGGAAAAAAAATTCAGAAATTTCCCTTATTTTGGGGCAAAATTGCAGAAATTTCACTTATTTTGGGGCAAAATTTCAGAAATTTCACTCATTTCATGGAAAAAAGCAGAATTTTTATTATTTTGGGCAAAAAGGCAGAAATTTCCCAAATTTTGGGGCAAGAATGCAGAAATTCCCTTTATTTTGAGGTAAAAAGGCTGAAATTCCCCTTATTTGGGGGCAAAAAGTAAGAAATTCACATTATTTTGGCGCAAAAAGCAGACATTTCTCTTATTTTGTGGAAAAATTTTAGAAATTTAACTTATTTCAGTGCAAAAAGTCAGAAATTGTCCTTATTTTGGGGCAAAAAGGCAGAAATTCCCAATATTTTTTGGGGCAAAAAGGCAGAAATTCCCAATATTTTTTGGCAAGAATGCAGAAATTCCCCTTATTTTGAGGTAAAAAGGCTGAAAATCCCCTCTTTTGGGGGCAAAAAGGCAGAAATTCTCCTTATTTTAGGGAAAAACTCAGAAATTCCACTTATTTTGGAGCAAAATTCCCGAAATTTCCCTTATTTTGGGGCAAAATTGCATAAATTTCACTTATTTTGGGGCAAAATTGCAGAAATTTCACTTATTTCAAGGAAAAAATGCAGAAATTTTCTTATTTTGAGGCAAAAAGGCAGAAATTTCTTTTATTTTCGTACAAAATTGCAAAAATTTTTCTTATGTTGGGCAAAAAGGCAGAAATTTCCCATATTTTGGGGCAACAATGCAAACATTTCTTTTATTTTGAGGTAAAAAATCTGAAATTTCCCTTATGTGGGGGCAAAAAGCAAGAAATTCCCATTATTTTGCAGCCAAAAGCAGACATTTCCCTTATTTTTGGGAAAAATTTTAGAAATTTAACTTATTTCAGGGCAAAAAGTCAGAAATATTCCTTATTTTAGGGCAAAAAGGGAGAAATTCCTAATATTTTGCGGCAAAAATGCAGAAATTCCCCTTATTTTGAGGTAAAAAGGCTGAAATTCCTTTTATTTGGGGGCAAAAAGGCAGAAATTTCCCTTATTTTGTGGCAAAATTGCCAAAATTTCACTTACTTAAGGGTAGTAAGTCAGAAATTTTCCTTATTTTGGGGAAAAAAAGACAGAAATTCCCTTTGTTTTGGGGGAAAAGGACAGAAATTCCACTTATTTAGAGGCAAAAAAGCAGAAATTCCCCTTATTTTAATGCAAAAATGAAGAAATTTCTTTTTTTCATGGCAAAAAGGTATGCATTCTTCTTATTTTAGGACAAAAAGGCAGAAATTCCTCGTATTTTAAAGCAAAATTGCTGAAATTCCCCTAATTGTTGGGGAAAAAGAAGAAATTCCCTATATGTTGGGGCAAAAAGACAGAAATTCTCCTTATTTTATGGCAAAAAGGCAGAAATTCCACTTATTTTGGGGCAAAATTCAGAAATTTCCCTAATTTTGGGGCAAAATTGAAGAAATTTAACTTATTTTGGGGCAAAATTGCAGAAATTTCACTTATTTCAGGGAAAAAAGGCAGAAATTTTTCTTATTTTCGGGCAAAATGCAGAAATTCCTAATATTTTGTGGCAAAAATGCAGAAATTCCCCTTATTTTGAGGTAAAAAGGCTGAAATTCCCCTTATTTGGGGGCAAAAAGGCAGAAATTTCCCTTATTTTGGGGCAAAATTGCAGAAATTCCCCTAATTGTGGGGCAAAAAGGCAGAAATTCCCTATATGTTGGGGCAAAAAGACAGAAATTCTCCTTATTTTGGGGCAAAACTCAGAAATTCCACTTATTTTGGGGCAAAATTCCAGAAATTTCCTTTATTTCGGGGCAAAATTGCAGAAATTTCACTTATTTTGGGGCAAAATTGTAGAAATTTCACTTATTTCAGAAAAAAAAGCAGAAATTTTCTTATTTTGGGGCAAAAAGGCAGAAATTTCTTTTATCTTGGTTCAAAATTGCAGAAATTTTTTTATTTTGGGGCAAAAAGTCAGAAATTTCCGATATTTTGGGGCAAAAATGCAGAAATTCCCATTATCTTGAGGTAAAAAGGCTGAAATTCCCCTTATTTGGGGACAAAAAGGCAGAAATTTCCCTTATTTTGAAGGAAAATTTCAGAAATTTCACTTATATCAGGGTAATAAGTCAGAAATTTTCCTTATTTTGGGGCGAAAAAGACAGAAATTTACTTTGTTTTTAGGGGAAAAAGACAGAAATTCCACATTTTTGGAGGCAAAAAAGCATAAATTTCTATTATTTTGGAGCAAAAATGAAGAAATTTCCCTTTTTTTGTGGCAAAAGGTATACATTCCCCTTATTTTCAGGCTAAAAAGCAGAAATTCCCTTTATTTTGGAGCAAAATTGCAGAAATTCACCTAATTGTGGGGCAAAAAGGCAGAAATTCCCTATATGTTAGGGCAAAAAGACAAAAATTCTCCTTATTTTGGGGCAAAACTCAGAAATTCCACTTATTTTGGGGCAAAATTCCAGAAATTTCCCTTATTTTGGGGCAAAATTGCAGAAATTTCACTTATTTTGGGGCAAAATATCAGAAATTTCACTTATTTCATGGAAAAAAGCAAAAATTTTCTTATTTTGGGGCAAAAGGCAGAAATTTCCCATTATTTGGGGCAAAAATGCAGAAATTCCTTTTATTTTGATGTAAAAAGGTTGAAATACCCCGTATTTGGTGGCAAAAAGGCAGAAATTTCCCTTATTTTGGGGCAAAATTGCAGAAATTTCACTTATTTCAGGGTAATAAGTCAGAAATTTTCCTTATTTTGGGGCAAAAAAAAAAAAAGAAATTCCCTTTGTTTTGGGGGAAAAGGACAGAAATTCCACGTATTTAGAGGCAAAAAAGCAGAAATTCCCTTTATTTTGGAGCAAAAATGAAGAAATTTCCCTTTTTTATGGCAAAAAGGTATGCATTCTTCTCATTTTCAGACAAAAAGGAAGAAATTCCCCGTATTTTAAAGCAAAATTGCTGAAATTCCCCTAATTGTTGGGCAAAAAAGCAGAAATTCCCTATATGTTGGGGCAAAAAGACAGAAATTCTCCTTATTTTGGGGCAAAACTCAGAAATTTCACTTATTTTGTGGCAAAATTGCAGAAATTTCACTTATTTCAGAAAAAAGCAGAAATTTTCTTATTTTGGGGAAAAAAGGCAGAAATTTTTTTTTATTTTGGTACAAAATTGCAGAAATTTTTCTTATTTTGGGGCCAAGAGGCAGATATTTCCCATATTTTGGGGCATAAATGCAGAAATTCCCTTTATTTTGAGGAAAAAAAGGCTCAAATTCCCCTAATTTGGAGGCAAAAAGGCAGAAATTTCTCTTATTTTGGGGCAAAATTGCAGAAACATCATTTATTTCAGGGTAATAAGTAAGAAATTTTCCTTATTTTTGGGCAAAAAAGACAGAAATTCTCTTTGTTTTGGGGGAAAAAGACAGAAATTCCACTTATTTAGAGGCAAAACAGCAGAAATTCCCCTTATTTTGGAGCAAAAATGAAGAAATTTCCCTTTATTATGGCAAAAAGTTATGCATTCTTTTTATTTTCGGGCAAAAAGGCAGAAATTCCCCGTATTTTGGAGCAAAATTTCAGAAATTCCCCTAATTGTGGGGCAAAAGGCAGAAATTTTCTATATGTTGGGGCAAAAAGACAGAAATTCTCCTTATTTTGGGGCAAAACTCAGAAATTTCACTTATTTTGGGGCAAAATTCCAGAAATTTCCCTTATTTTGGGGCAAAATTGCAGAAATTTCAATTATTTTGGGGCGAAATTGCAGAAATTTCACTTATTTCAGGGAAAAAATGCAGAAATTTTATTTTGAGGCAAAAAGGCAGAAATTTCTTTTATTTTGGTACAAAATTGCAGAAATTTTTCTTATTTTGGGCAAAAAGGCAGAAATTTCCCATATTTTGGGGCAAAAATGCAAAACTTCCTTTTATTTTGAGGTAAAAAGGATGAAATTCCTCTTATTTGGGGGCAAAAAGTAAGAAATTGCCATTATTTTGGTGCCAAAAGCAGACATTTCCCTAATTTTCAGGAAAAATTTTAGAAATTTAACTTATTTAAGGGCAAAAAGTCAGAAATTTTCCTTATTTTGGGGCAGAAAGGCAGAAATTCCTAATATTTTGTGGCAAAAATGCAGAAATTCCCCTTATTTTGAGGTAAAAAGGCTGAAATTCCCCTTATTTGGGGGCAAAAAGTCAGAAATTTCCCTTATTTTGGGGCAAAATTGCAAAAATTTCACTTACTTCAAAGTAATAAGTCAGAAATTTTCCTTATTTTGGGGTAAAAAAAACAGAAATTCCCTTTGTTTTGGGGGAGAAAGAGAGAAATTCCACTAATTTAGAGGCAAAAAAGCAGAAATTCCCCTTATTTTGGAGCAAAAATGAAGAAATTTCCCTTTTTATGGCAAAAAAGTATGCATTCTTCTTACTTTCGGCAAAAAGGCAGAAATTCCTCGTATTTTAGAGCAAAATTGCAGAAATTCCCCTAATTGTGGGGCAAAAAGGCAGAAATTCCCTATATGTTGGGGCAAAAAGGTAGAAATTCTTATATTGGGGCAAAACTCAGAAATTCCACTTATTTTGGGGCAAAATTCCAGAAATTTCCCTTATTTTGTGGCAAAAAAGGCAGAAATTCCTAATATTTTGTGGCAAAAATGCAGAAATTCCCCTTATTTTGGGGTAAAAAGGCTGAAATTCCCGTCATTTGGGGGCAAAAAAGCATAAATTTTATCTTATTTTGGGGCAAATTTGCAGAAATTTCACTTATTTCAGGGTAATAATCAGAAATATTCCTTATTTTGGGCCAGAAAGGACAGAAATTCCCTTTGTTTTGGGGGAAAAAGACAGAAATTCTACTTATTTAGAAGCAAAAAACAGAAATTCCCCTTATTTTGGAGCAAAAATAAAGAAGTTTCATTTTTTATAGCAAAAAGTTATGCATTCTTCTTATTTTCCAGCAAAAAGGTAGAAATTTTCTGTATTTTGGAGCAAAATTGCAGAAATTCCTCTAATTGTGGGGCAAAAAGGCAGAAATTCCCTATATGTTGGGGCAAAATGAAAGAAATTCTCCTTATTTTGGGGCAAAACTCAGAAATTCCACATATTTTGGGGCAAAATTCCAGAAATTTCCCTTATTTTGTGGCAAAATTGCAGAAATTTCACTTATTTTGGGGCAAAATTGTAGAAATTTCACCTATTTCAGAAAAAAAAGCAGAAATTTTCTTATTTTGGGGCAAAAAGGCAGAAATTTCTTTTATCTTGGTACAAAATTTCAGAAATTTTTCTTATTTTGGGGCAAAAATGCAGAAATTTCTGATATTTTGGGGAAAAATGCAGAAATTCCCAGTATCTTGAGGTAAAAAGGCTGAAATTCCCCTTATTTGGGGGCAAAAAGGCAGAAATTTCCCTTATTTTGAAGCAAAATTTCAGAAATTTCACTTATTTCAGGGTAATAAGTAAGAAATTTTCCTTATTTTGGGGCAAAAAAGACAGAAATTTCCTTCGTTTTTAGGGGAAAAAGACAGAAATTCCACATTTTTGGAGGCAAAAAAGCAGAAATTCCTTTTATTTTGGAGCAAAAATGAAGAAATTTCCCTTTTTTGTGGCAAAAGGTATACATTCCCCTTATTTTCAGGCTAAAAAGCAGAAATTCCCTTTATTTTGGAGCAAAATTGCAGAAATTCCCCTAATTGTGGGGCAAAAAGGCAGAAATTCCCTATATGTTAGGGCAAAAAGACAGAAATTCTCCTTATTTTGGGGCAAAACTCTGAAATTCCACTTATTTTGGGGCAAAATTCCAGAAATTTACCTTATTTTGGGGCAAAATTGCAGAAATTTCACTTATATTGGGGCAAAATTGCAGAAATTTCACTTATTTTGGGGCAAAATTGCAGAAATTTCACTTATTTCAGGGAAAAAAGGCAGAAATTTTCCTTATTTTTGGGCAAAATGCAGAAATTCCTAATATTTTGTGACAAAAATGCAGAAATTCGCCTTATTTTGAGGTAAAAAGGCTGAAATTTCCCTTATTTGGGAGCAAAAAGGCAGAAATTTCTTTTATTTTGGGGCAAAATTTCAGAAATTTCACTTATTAGAGGGAAATAAGTCAGAAATTTTCCTTAATTTGGGTCAAAAAAGACAGAAATTCTCTTTGTTTTGGGGGAATAAGACAAAAATTCCACTTATTTAGAGGCAAAAAAGCAGCAATTCCCCTTATTTTGGAGCAAAATTGCAGAAATTTCCCTTTTTTATGGCAAAAACGTATGCATTCTTCTTATTTTCGGGCAAAAGGCAGAAATTCCTCGTATTTTTGAGCAAAATTGCAGAAATTCCCCTAATTTTGGGGCAAAAAGGCAGAAATTCCCTAAATGTTGGGGCAAAAAGACAGAAAGTCTCCTTATTTTAGGGCAAAACTCAGAATTTCCACTTATTTTGGGGCATAATTCCAGAAATTTCCCTTATTTTGGGGCAAAATTGCAGAAATTTCACTTATTTTGGGGCAAAATATCAGAAATTTCACTTATTTCATGGAAAAAAACAGAAATTTTCTTATTTTGGCGCAAAAGGCAGAAATTTCCCATTATTTGGGGCAAAAATGCAGAAATTCCTTTTATTTTGAGGTAAAAAGGCTGAAATTCCCCTTATTTGGGGGCAAAAAGGCAGAAATTTCCCTTATTTTGGGGCAAAATTGCAGAAATTTCACTTATTTCATGGAAAAAAGCAGAAATTTTCTTATTTTGGGGCAAAAGGCAGAAATTTCCCATATTTAGGCGCAAAATTGCAGAAATTTCACTTATTTAAGGGTAAAAAGTCAGAAATTTTCCTTATTTTGGGGCAAAAAAGACAGAAATTCCCTTTGTTTTGCGGGAAAAGGACAGAAATTTCCCTTATTTAGAGGCAAAAAAGCAGAAATTCCCCTTATTTTGGAGCAAAAATGAAGAAATTTCCCTTTTTATGGCAAAAATGTATGCATTCTTCTCATTTTCGGACAAAAAGGCAGAAATTCCCCGTATTTTAAAGCAAAATTGCTGAAATTCCCCTAATTCTTGGGCAAAAATGCAGAAATTCCCTATATGTTGGGGCAAAAAGACAGAAATTCTCCTTATTTTGGGGCAAAACTCAGAAATTACACTTATTTTGGAGCAAAATTGCAGAAATTTCAATTATTTCAAAAAAAGCAGAAATTTTCTTATTTTGGGGCAAAAAGGCAGAAATTTTTTTTTATTTTTGTACAAAATTGCAGAAATTTTTCTTATTTTGGGGCAAAAAAGCAGAAATTTCCCATATTTTGGGGCACAAATGCAGAAATTCCCTTTATTTTGAGGTAAAAAGGCTCAAATTCCCCTTATTTGGAGGCAAAAAGTCAGAAATTTCTCTTATTTTGGGGCAAAATTTCAGAAACTTCATCTATTTCAGGGTAATAAGTCAGAAATTTTCCTTATTTTGGGGCCAAAAAATAGAAATTCTCTTTGTTTTGGGGGAAAAAGACAGAAATTCCACTTATTTAGAGGCAAAAAAGCAGAAATTCCCCTTATTTTGGAGCAAAAATGAAGAAATTTCCCTTTTTTATGGCAAAAAATTATGCATTCTTTTATTTTCGGGCAAAAAGGCAGAAATTCCTCGTATTTTGGAGCAAAATTTCAGAAATCCCCTAATTGTGGGGCAAAAAGGCAGAAATTCCCTATATGTTGGGGCAAAAAGACAGAAATTCTCCTATTTTGGGGCAAAACTCAGAAATTCTACTTATTTTGGGGCAAAATTCCAGAAATTTCCCTTATTTTGGGACAAAATAGCAGAAATTTCACTTATTTTGGAGCAAAATTCCAGAAATTTCACTTATTTCAGGGAAAAAAATGCAGAAATTTTCTTATTTTGAGGCAAAAAGGCAGAAATTTCTTTTATTTTGGTACAAAATTGCAGAAATTTTTCTTATTTTGGGCAAAAAGGCAGAAATTTACCATATTTTTGGGCAAAAATGCAGAAATTCCTTTTATTTTTAGGTAAAAAGGCTGAAATTCCTATTATTTGGGGGCAAAAAGTAAGAAATTCCCATTATTTTGGTGCCAAAAACAGACATTTCCCTTATTTTCGGGAAAAATTTTAGAAATTTAACTTATTTCAGAGCAAAAAATCAGATATTTTCCTTATTTTGGGGCAGAAAGGTAGAAATTCCTAATATTTTGTGGCAAAAATGCTGAAATCCCCCTTTTTTTGAGGTAAAAAGGCTGAAATTCCCCTTATTTGGGGGCAAAAAGGCAGAAATTTCCCTTATTTTGGGGCAAAATTGCAGAAATTTCACTTACTTCAAAATAATAAGTCAGAAATTTTCCTTATTTTGGGGTAAAAAGACAGAAATTCCTTTTGTTTTAGGGAAAAAGACAGAAATTCCACTTATTTAGAGGAAAAAAGCAGAAATTCCCCTTATTTTGGAGCAGAAATGAAGAAATTTCCCTTTTTATGGCAAAAAGGTATGCATTCTTCTTATTTTCGGGCAAAAAGGCAGAAATTCACCGTATTTTATAGCAAAATTGCAGAAATTCCCCTAATTGTGGGGGAAAAAGGCAGAAATTCCCTATATGTTGGGTCAAAAAAACAGAAATTCTCTTTATTTTGGGGCAAAACTCAGAAATTCCACTTATTTTGGGCAAAATTCCAGAAATTTCCATTCTTTTCGGGCAAAAAGGCAGAAATTCCTAATATTTTGTAGCAAAAATGCCAAAATTCTCCTTATTTTGAGGTAAAAAGGCGGAAATTCCCTTTATTTGGGGGCAAAAAAGGAGAAATTTTCATTATTTTGGGGCAAAATTGCAGAAATTTCACTTACTTCAAAGTAATAAGTCAGAATTTTATATATTTTGGGGCAAAAAAGACAGAAATTCTTTTTGTTTTGGGGGAGAAAAACAGAAGTTCCACTTATTTAGAGGCAAAAAGCAGAAATTCCCCTTATTTTGGAGCAAAAATGAAGAAATTTCCCTTTTTATGGCAAAAAGGTATGCATTCTTCTTATTTTCGGGCAAAAAGGCAGAAATTCCTCGTATTTTAGAGCAAAATTGCAGAAATTCCCCTAATTGTCGGGCAAAAAGGCAGAAATTCCCTATATGTTGGGGCAAAAAGGCAGAAATTCTCCAAATTATGGGGCAAAACTCAGAAATTCCACTTATTTTGGGGCAAAATACAGAAATTTCCCTTATTTTGGGGCAAAAATTCAGAAATTCCTAATATTTTGTGGCAAAAATGCAGAAATTCCCTTTATTTTGAGGTAAAAAGCTGAAATTCCCCTTATTTGGGGGCCAAAAAGACCGAAATTCTCCTTATTTTAGGGCAAAACTTAGAAATTCCACTTATTTTGAGGCAAAATTCCAGAAATTTCCCTTATTTTGAAGCAAAATTGCAGAAATTTCACTTATTTTGGGGCAAAATTGCAGAAATTTCACTTATTTCATAAAAAAAGCAGAAATTTTCTTATTTTGGGGCAAAAAGGCAGAAATTTCCCATATTTAGGGCAAAAATGCAGAAATTCCCCTTGTTTTGATTTAAAAAGGCTGAAATTCTCCGTATTTGGGGGCAAAAATGCAGAAATTCCCATTATCTTGAGGTAAAAAGGCTGAAATTCCCCTTATTTGGGGGCAAAAAGGCAGAAATTTCCCTTATTTTGGGGCAAAATTTCAGAAATTTCACTTATTTCAGGGTAATAAGTCAGAAATTTTCCTTATTTGGGGCAAAAAATACAGAAATTCCCTTTGTTTTTAGGGGAAAAAGACAGAAATTCCACATTTTTAGAGGCAAAAAAGCAGAAATTCCTTTTATTTTGGAGCAAAAATGAAGAAATTTCTCTTTTTTGTGGCAAAAGGTATACATTCCCCTTATTTTCAGGCTAAAAAGCAGATATTCCCTTTATTTTGGAGCAAAATTGCAGAAAATCCCCTAATTGTGGGGCAAAAAGGCAGAAATTCCCTATTTGTTAGGGCAAAAAGACAGAAATTCTCCTTATTTTGAGGCAAAACTCTGAAATTCCACTTATTTTGGGGCAAAATTCCAGAAAATTCTCTTATTTTGGGGCAAAATTGCAGAAATTTCACTTATTTTGGGGCAAAATTGCAGAAATTTCACTTATTTCAGGGAAAAAAGCAGAAAATTTTTTTATTTTGGGGCAAAAAGCCAGAAATTCTTAATATTTTGTGGCAAAAATGCAGAAATTCCCCTTATTTTAGGTAAATAGGATGAAATTCCCCTTATTTGGGGGCAAAAAGGCAGAAATTTCCCTTATTTTGGGGCAAAATTGCAGAAATTTCACTTATTACAGGGTAATACTTCAGAAATTTTCCTTATTTTGGGGCAAAAAATACAGAAATTCCCTCTGTTTTTGGGGAAAAAGATAGAAATTCCACTTACTTAGAGGCAAAAAAGAAGAAATTCCCCTTATTTTGGAGCAAAAATGAAGAAATTTCCCTTTTTTATGGCAAAAAGGTATGCATTCTTTTTTTCGGGCAAAAAGGCAGAAATTCCCCGTATTTTGGAGCAAAATTGCAGAAATTCCCCTAATTGTGTGGAAAAAGGCAGAAATTCCCTATATGTTGGGGCAAAAAGACAGAAATTCTCCTTATTGTGGGGCAAAACTCAGAAATTTCACTTATTTTTGGGCAAAATTTCAGAAATTTCACTTATTTCAGTAAAAAAAGCAGAAATTTTCTTATTTTGGGGCAAAAAGGCAGAAATTACTTTTATTTTAGTACAAAATTGCAGAAATTTTTCTTATTTTGGGGCAAAAAGGCAGAACTTTCCCATATTTTTGGGCAAAAATGCAGAAAATCACCTTATTTTGAGGTAAAAAGGCTGAAATTCCCCTTATTTGGGGGCAAAAAAGCAGAAATTTCCCTTATTTTGAGGCAAAATTGCAGAAATTTCACTTATTTCAGGGTAATAAGTCAGAAATTTTTTTTATTTTGGGACAAAAAAGACAGAAATTCCCTTTTTTTGGGGGGGAAAAGAGAGTAATTCCACTTTTAGAGGCAAAAAAGCAGAAATTCCCCTTATTTTGGAGCAAAATTGCAGAAATTTCCCTTTTTTGTGGCAAAAAGGTATGAATTCTTCTTATTTTGAATAAAAAGGCAGAAGTTCCCTGTATTTTGGAGCAAAATTGCAGAAATTTCCCTAATTGTGGGGAAAAAAGGCAGAAATTCCCTATATGTTGGGGCAAAAAGACAGAAATTCTCCTTATTTTGGGGCAAAACTCAGAAATTCCACTTATTTTGGGGCAAAATTGCAAAAATTTCACTTATTTTGGGGCAAAAGTGCAGAAATTTCACTTATTTCAGGGAAAAAAAGCAGAAATTTTCTTATTTTGGGGCAAAAAGGCAGAAATTTCCCTTATTTTGGAGCAAAATTGCAGAAATTTCACTTATTTCAGGGTAATAAGTCAAAAATTTTTCTTATTTTGCGGCAAAAAAGACAGAAATTTTTTTGTTTTGTGGGAAAAAGACAGAAATTTTACTTATTTAGAGACAAAAAAGCAGAAATTCCTCTTATTTTGGAGCAAAAATGAGGAAATTTCCCTTTTTTATGGCAAAAAGTAATGCATTCTTCTTATTTTCAGGCAAAAAGGCAGAAATTCCCCGTATTTTGTGGCAAAATTCCAGAAATTTCCCTTATTTTGGGGCAAAATTGCAGAAATTTCACTTATTTTGGGGCAAAATTGCAGAAATTTCACTTATTTCTGGGAAAAAAAGCAGAATTTGTCTCATTTTGGGGCAAAAAGGCAGTAATTTCTCATATTTTGTGGCAAAAAAGCAGATATTCCCCTTATTTTGGAGCAAAATTAAAGAAATTTCCCTTTTTTATGCCAAAAAAAATGCATTCTTCTTATTTTCGGGCAAAAAGGCAGAAAGTCACCGTATTTTATAGCAAAATTGCAGAAATTCCCCTAATTGTGGGGCAAAAAGGCAGAAATTCCCTATATGTTGGGTCAAAAAGACAGAAATTCTACTTATTTTGGGGCAAAACTCAGAAATTCCACTTATTTTGGGGCAAAATTTCAGAAATTTCTCTTCTTTTGGGGCAAAAAGGCAGAAATTCCTAATATTTTGTAGCAAAAATGCCGAAATTCCCTTTATTTTGAGGTAAAAAGGCTGACATTCCCCTTATTTGGGGGCAAAAAAGCAAAAATTTTCTCTCATTTTGGGGCAAAATTGCAGAAATTTCACTTATTTCAGGGTAATAATCAGAAATATTCCTTATTTTGAGGCAAAAAAGACAGATATTCCCTTTGTTTTGGGGGAAAAAGATAGAAATTCTACTTATTTAGAAGCAAAAAAGCAGAAATTCCCCTTATTTTGGAGCAAAAATGAAAAAATTTCCCTTTTTTATGGCAAAAAATTATGCATTCTTCTTACTTTCCAGCAAAAAGGCAGAAATTTTCCGTATTTTGGAGCAAAATTGCAGAAATTCCCCTAATTGTGGGGCAAAAAGGCAGAAATTCCCTATATGTTGGGGCAAAAAGACAGAAATACTCCTTATTTTGGGGCAAAACTCAGAAATTCCACTTATTTTGGGGCAAAATTCCAGAAATTTCCTTTATTTTGGGGCAAAATTGCAGAAAATTCACTTATTTCAGAAAAAAAGCAGAAATTTTCTTATTTTGGGGCAAAAAGGCAGAAATTTCTTTTCTCTTGGTAGAAAATTGCAGACATTTTTCTTATTTTGGGGCAAAAAGGCAGAAATATCCCATATTTTGGGGCAAAAATGCAGAAATTATCATTATCTTGAGGTAAAAAGGCTGAAATTCCCCTTATTTGGGGGGAAAAAGGCAGAAATTTCTCTTATTTTGGGGCAAAATTTCAGAAATTTCACTTATTTCAGGGTAATAAGTCAGAAATTTTCTTAATTTTGGGGCAAAAAAGACAGAAATTCCCTTTGTTTTTAGGGGAAAAAGACAGAAATTCCACATTTTTGAAGGCAAAAAAGCAGAAATTCCTTTTATTTTGGAGCAAAAATGAAGAAATTTCCCTTTTTTGTGGCAAAAGGTATACATTCCCCTTATTTTCAGGCTAAAAAGCAGAAATTCCCTTTATTTTGGAGCATAATTGCAGAAATTCTCCTAATTGTGAGGCAAAAAGGCAGAAATTCCCTATATGTTAGGGCAAAAAGTCAGAAATTCTCCTTATTTTGGGGCAAAACTCTGAAATTCCACTTATTTTGGAGCAAAATTCCAGAAATTTCCCTTATTTTCGGGCAAAATTGCAGAAATTTCATTTATTTTGGGGCAAAATTGCAGAAATTTCACTTATTTCAGGGAAAAAAGGCAGAAATTTTTTTTATTTTTGGGCAAAATGCAGAAATTCCTAATATTTTGTAGCAAAAATGCAGAAAATCCTTTTATTTTGAGGTAAAAAAGGCTGAAATTCCCCTTATTCGGGGGCAAAAAGGCAGAAATTTCTCATATTTTGGGGCAAAATTGCAGAAATTTCACTTATTTCCGGGTAATAAGTCAGAAATTTTCCTTATTTTGGGGCAAAAAAGACAGAAATTCTCTTTGTTTTGGGGGAAAAAGACTGAAATTCCACTTATTTAGAGGCAAAAAGGCAGAAATTCCCCTTATTTTGAGGTAAAAAGGCTGAAATTCCCCTTATTTGGGGGCAAAAAGGCAGAAATTCCTAATATTTTGTAGCAAAAATGCCGAAATTCCCTTTATTTTGAGGTAAAAAGGCTGACATTCCCCTTATTTGGGGGCAAAAAAGCAGAAATTTTCTCTCATTTTGGGGCAAAATTGCAGAAATTTCACTTATTTCAGGGTAATAATCAGAAATATTCCTTATTTTGGGGCAAAAAGGACAGATATTCCCTTTGTTTTGGGGGAAAAAGATAGAAATTCTACTTATTTAGAAGCAAAAAAGCAGAAATTCCCCTTATTTTGGAGCAAAAATGAAAAAATTTCCCTTTTTTATGGCAAAAAGTTATGCATTCTTCTTATTTTCCAACAAAAAGGCAGAAATTTTCCGTATTTTGGAGCAAAATTGCAGAAATTCCCCTAATTGTGGGGCAAAAAGGCAGAAATTCCCTATATGTTGGGGCAAAAAGACAGAAATACTCCTTATTTTGGGGCAAAACTCAGAAATTCCACTTATTTTGGGGCAAAATTCCAGAAATTTCCTTTATTTTGGGGCAAAATTGCAGAAATTTCACTTATTTCAGAAAAAAACCAGAAATTTTCTTATTTTGGGGCAAATAGGCAGAAATTTCTTTTCTCTTGGTAGAAAATTGCAGACATTTTTCTTATTTTGGGGCAAAAGGCAGAAATATCCCATATTTTGGGGCAAAAATGCAGAAATTATCATTATCTTGAGGTAAAAAGGCTGAAATTCCCCTTATTTGGGGGGAAAAAGGCAGAAATTTCTTTTATTTTGGGGCAAAATTTCAGAAATTTCACTTATTTCAGGGTAATAAGTCAGAAATTTTCTTAATTTTGGGGCAAAAAAGACAGAAATTCCCTTTGTTTTTAGGGGAAAAAGACAGAAATTCCACATTTTTGAAGGCAAAAAAGCAGAAATTCCTTTTATTTTGGAGCAAAAATGAAGAAATTTCTCTTTTTTGTGGCAAAAGGTATACATTCACCTTATTTTCAGGCTAAAAAGCAGAAATTCCCTTTATTTTGGAGCATAATTGCAGAAATTCCCCTAATTGTGGGGCAAAAAGGCAGAAATTCCCTATATGTTAGGGCAAAAAGTCAGAAATTCTCCTTATTTTGGGGCAAAACTCTGAAATTCCACTTATTTTGGAGGAAAATTCCAGAAATTTCCCTTATTTTCGGGCAAAATTGCAGAAATTTCATTTATTTTGGGGCAAAATTGCAGAAATTTCACTTATTTCAGGGAAAAAGGCAGAAATTTTTTTTATTTTTGGACAAAATGCAGAAATTCCTAATATTTTGTGGCAAAAATGCAGAAATTCCTTTTATTTTGAGGTAAAAAAGGCTGAAATTCCCCTTATTCGGGGGCAAAAAGGCAGAAATTTCTCATATTTTGGGGCAAAATTGCAGAAATTTCACTTATTTCAGGGTAATAAGTCAGAAATTTTCCTTATTTTGGGGCAAAAAAGACAGAAATTCTCTTTGTTTTGGGGGAAAAAGACTGAAATTCCACTTATTTAGAGGCAAAAAAGCAGAAATTCCCCTTATTTTGGAGCAAAATGGCAGAAATTTCCCTTTTTTATTGCAAAAAGTTATGCATTCTTTTTATTTTCGGGCAAAAAGGCAGAAATTCCACGTTATTTTGGAGCAAAATTGCAGAAATTCCCCTAATTGTGGGGCAAAAAAGCAGAAATTCCCTATATGTTGGGGCAAAAAGACAGAAATTCTCCTTATTTTTGAGCAAAACTCAGAAATTCCACTTATTTTGGGGCAAAATTCCAGAAATTTCCCTTATTTTGGGGCAAAATTGCAGAAATTTCACTTATTTCAGAAAAAAAAAGCAGAAATTTTTTTATTTTGGGGCAAAAAGGCAGAAATTTCTTTCATCTTGGTACAAAATTGCAGAAATTTTTCTTATTTTGGGGCAAAAGGCAGAAATATCCCATATTTTGGGGCAAAAATGCAGAAATTATCATTATCTTGCGGTAAAAAGGCTTAAATTCCCCTTATTTGGGGGCAAAAAGGCAGAAATTTCCCTTATTTTGGGGCAAAATTTCAGAAATTTCACTTATTTCAGGAAAATAAGTCAGAAATTTTCTTTATTTTGGGGCAAAAAGACAGAAATTCCCTTTGTTTTTAGGGGAAAAAGACAGAAATTCCACATTTTTGAAGGTAAAAAAGCAGAAATTCCTTTTATTTTAAAGCAAAAATGAAGAAATTTCCCTTTTTTGTGGCAAAAAGTATACATTCCCCTTATTTTCAGGCTAAAAAGCAGAAATTCCCTTTATTTTGGAGCAAAATTGCAGAAATTCCCCTAATTGTGTGGCAAAAAGGCAAAAATTCCCTATATGTTAGGGCAAAAAGACAGAAATTCTCCTTATTTTGGGGCAAAACAATGAAATTCCACTTATTTTAAGGAAAAATTCCAGAAGTTTCCCTTATTTTGGGGCAAAATTTCAGAAATTTCACTTATTTTGGGGCAAAATTGCAGAAATTTCACTTATTTCAGGGAAAAAAGGCAGAAATTTTTTTTATTTTTTGGCAAAATGCAGAAATTCCTAATATTTTGTGGCAAAAATGCAGAAAGTCCCTTTATTTTGAGGTAAAAAGGCTGAAATTCCCCTTATTCGGGGGCAAAAAGGCAGAAATTTCTCTTATTTTGGGGCAAAGTTGCAGAAATTTCACTTATTTCAGGGTAATAAGTCAGAAATTTTCCTTATTTTGGGGCAAAAAGACAGAAATTCTCCTTATTTTGGAGCAAAACTCAGAAATTCCAATTATTTTGGGGCAAAATTCCAGAAATTTCTTTTATTTTGTGGCAAAATTGCAGAAATTTCACTTATTTTTTGGCAAAATTGCAGAAATTTCACTTATTTCATGGAAAAAAGCAGATATTTTCTTATTTTGGGGCAAAAAGGCAGAAATTTCCCATATTTTGGGGCAAAAATGCAGAAATTCCCCTTATTTTGAGGTAAAAAGGCTTAAATTCCCCGTATTTGGGGGCATAAAGGCAGAAATTTTCCTTATTTTGGGGCAAAATTGCAGAAATTTCACTTATTTCAGAAAAAAAGCAGAAATTTTTTTATTTTGGGGCAAAAAGGCACAAATTTCTTTTATTTTTGTACAAAATTGCAGAAATTTTTCTTATTTTGGGGCAAAAAGGCAGAAATTTCCCATATTTTGGGGCAAAAATGCAGAAATTCCCCTTATTTTGAGGTAAAAAGGCTGAAATTCCCCTTATTTGGGGGAAAAAGGAAGAAATTTCCCATATTTTGGGGCAAAAATGCAGAAATTTCCATTATTATGGGCAAAAAGGCAGAAATTTACCATATTTTGATGCAAAAATGCAGAAATTTCCATTATTTTGAGGTAAAAAGGCTGAAATTCCCCTTATTTGGGGGCAAAAAGTAAGAAATTCCCTTTATTTTGGGGCAAAAAGCAGACATTTCCCATATTTTGGGGAAAAATTTTAGAAATTTAACTTATTTCAGGGCAAAAAGTCAGAAATTTTCCTTATTTTGTGGGAAAAAGGCAGAAATTCCTAATATTTTGTGGCAAAAATGCAGAAATTCCTATTATTTTGAGGTAAAAAGGCTGAAATTCCCATTATTTGGGGGCAAAAAGGCAGAAATTTCCCTTATTTTGGGGCAAAATTGAAGAAATTTCACTTATTTCAGGGTAATAAGTCAGAAATTTTTCTTATTTTGAAGCAAAAAGACAGAAATTCCCTTAGTTTTGTGGGAAAAAGACAGAAATTTTACTTATATAAAGGCAAAAAAGCAGAAATTCCCCTTATTTTGGAGCAAAATTGCAGAAATTTCTTTTTTTGTGGCAAAAAGGTATGCATTCTTCTTATTTTGGACACAAAGGCAGAAATTTCCTGTATTTTGGAGCAAAATTGCAGAAATTCCCCTAATTGTGGGGCAAAAAGGCTGAAATTCCCTATATGTTGGGGCAAAAAGACAGAAATTCTTTTTATTTTGGGGCAAAACTCAGAAATTCCACTTATTGTGGGGCAAAATTGCAGAAATTTCCCTTATTTTGGGGGCAGAATTGCAAAAATTTTACTTATTTTGGGGCAAAATTGCAGAAATTTCACTTATTTCAGGGAAAAAAAGAAGAAATTTTTTTATTTTGGGGCAAAAGAGAAGAAATTTCTCATATTTTGTGGCAAAAATGCAGAAATTCCCCTTATTTTGAGGTAAAAAAGCTGAAATTCCCCTTATTTGGGTGCAAAAAGGCAGAATTTTCTTTTATTTTGGGAAAAAATTGCAGAAATTTCACTTATTTCAGGGTAATAAGTCAGAAATTTTCCTTATTTTGGGGCCAAAAAACAGAAAATCCCTTTGTTTTGGGGGGAAAAGACAGAAATTCCACTTATTTAGAGGCAAAAAAGCAGAACTTCTTCTTATTTTGGAACAAAAATGAAGAAATTTCACTTTTTTATGGCAAAAAGGTATGCATTCTTCTTATTTACGGACAAAAAGGAAGAAATTTCCTGTATTTTGCAGCAAAATTGCAGAAATTCCTCTAATTGTGGCTAGAAAACGCAGAAATTCCCTATATGTTGGGGCAAAAAGACAGAAATTCTCCTTATTTTGGGGCAAAACTAAGAAATTTCACTTATTTTGGGGCAAAATTGCAGAAATTTCACTTATTTCAGAAAAAAAGCAGAAATTTTCTTATTTTGGATCAAAAAGGCAGAAATTGCTTTTATTTTGGTACAAAATTGCAGAAATTTTTCTTATTTTGGGGCAAAAGGCAGAAATTCTTAATATTTTGTGGCAAAAATGCAGAAATTCCCCTTATTTTGAGGTAAAAAGGCTGAAATTCCCCTTATTTGGGGGCAAAAAGGCAGAAATTTCTTTTATTTTCGTACAAAATTGCAAAAATTTTTCTTATTTTGGGCAAAATCAGCAATTTCCCATATTTTGGGGCAAAAATGCAGAAATTCCCCTTATTTTGAGGTAAAAAGGCTGAAATTCCCCTTATTTGGGGGCAAAAAGTAAGAAATTCCTCTTATTTTTGGGCAAAAAGCAGACATTTCACATATTTTGGGGAAAATTTTAGAAATTTAACTTATTTCAGGGCAAAAAGTCAGAAATTATCCTCATTTTGGGGCAGAAAGGCAGAAATTCCTAATATTTTGTGGCAAAAATGCAGAAATTCCCCTTATTTTGAGGTAAAAAGGCTGAAATTGCCCTTATTTGGGGGCAAAAAGCCAGAAATTTCCCTTATTTTGAAGCAAAATTGCAGAAATTTAACTTATTTCAGGGTAATAAGTCAAAAATTTTTCTTTTTTTGCGGCAAAAACACAGAAATTCTCTTTGTTTTGTGGGAAAAAGACAGAAATTTTACTTATTTAGAGGCAAAAAAGCAGAAATTCTCCTTATTTTGAAGCAAAAATGAAGAAATTTTTCTTTTTTATGGAAAAAAAGGAATGCATTCTTCTTATTTTCAGGCAAAAAGGCAGAAATTCCCCGTATTTTGGAGCAAAATTGCAGAAATTCCCCTATTTGTGAGGCAAAAAGGCAGAAATTCCCTATATGTTGGGGCAAAAAGACAGAATTTCTTTTTATTTTGGGGCAAAACTCAGAAATTCCACTTATTTTGGGGCAAAATTTCAGAAATTTCCCTTATTTTGGGGCAAAATTGCAGAAATTTCCCTTATTTTGGGGCAAAATTGCATAAATTTCACTTATTTCAGAAAAAAAAAAGCAGAATTTATCTTATTTCGGGGCAAAATGGCAGAAATTTCTCATATTTTGTGGCAAAAAAGCAGAAATTCCTTTTATTTTGGAGCAAAAATGAATTTTTCTTTTTTGTGGCAAAAGGTATACATTCTCCTTATTTTCAGGCTAAAAAGCAGAAATTCCCTTTATTTTTGAGCAAAATTGCAGAAATTCCCCTAATTGTGGGGCAAAAAGGCAGAAATTCCCTATATGTTAGGGCAAAAAGTCAGAAATTCTCCTTATTTTGGGGCAAAACTCTGAAATTCCACTTATTTTGGAGCAAAATTCCAGAAATTTCCCTTATTTTCGGGCAAAATTGCAGAAATTTCATTTATTTTGGGGCAAAATTGCAGAAATTTCACTTATTTCAGGGAAAAAGGCAGAAATTTTTTTTATTTTTGGACAAAATGCAGAAATTCCTAATATTTTGTGGCAAAAATGCAGAAATTCCTTTTATTTTGAGGTAAAAAAGGCTGAAATTCCCCTTATTCGGGGGCAAAAAGGCAGAAATTTCTCATATTTTGGGGCAAAATTGCAGAAATTTCACTTATTTCAGGGTAATAAGTCAGAAATTTTCCTTATTTTGGGGCAAAAAAGACAGAAATTCTCTTTGTTTTGGGGGAAAAAGACTGAAATTCCACTTATTTAGAGGCAAAAAAGCAGAAATTCCCCTTATTTTGGAGCAAAATGGCAGAAATTTCCCTTTTTTATTGCAAAAAGTTATGCATTCTTTTTATTTTCGGGCAAAAAGGCAGAAATTCCACGTTATTTTGGAGCAAAATTGCAGAAATTCCCCTAATTGTGGGGCAAAAAGGCAGAAATTCCCTATATGTTGGGGCAAAAAGACAGAAATTCTCCTTATTTTGGAGCAAAACTCAGAAATTCCACTTATTTTGGGGCAAAATTCCAGAAATTTCCCTTATTTTGGGGCAAAATTGCAGAAATTTCACTTATTTCAGAAAAAAAAGCAGAAATTTTCTTATTTTGGGGCAAAAAGGCAGAAATTTCTTTCATCTTGGTACAAAATTGCAGAAATTTTTCTTATTTTGGGGCAAAAGGCAGAAATATCCCATATTTTGGGGCAAAAATGCAGAAATTATCATTATCTTGCGGTAAAAAGGCTTAAATTCCCCTTATTTGGGGGCAAAAAGGCAGAAATTTCCCTTATTTTGGGGCAAAATTTCAGAAATTTCACTTATTTCAGGGTAATAAGTCAGAAATTTTCTTTATTTTGGGGCAAAAAGACAGAAATTCCCTTTGTTTTTAGGGGAAAAAGACAGAAATTCCACATTTTTGAAGGTAAAAAAGCAGAAATTCCTTTTATTTTAAAGCAAAAATGAAGAAATTTCCCTTTTTTGTGGCAAAAAGTATACATTCCCCTTATTTTCAGGCTAAAAAGCAGAAATTCCCTTTATTTTGGAGCAAAATTGAAGAAATTCCCCTAATTGTGTGGCAAAAAGGCAGAAATTCCCTATATGTTAGTGCAAAAAGACAGAAATTCCCCTTATTTTGGGGCAAAACAATGAAATTCCACTTATTTTAAGGAAAAATTCCAGAAGTTTCCCTTATTTTGGGGCAAAATTGCAGAAATTTCAATTATTTTGGGGCAAAATTGCAGAAATTTCACTTATTTCAGGGAAAAAAGGCAGAATTTTTTTTTTATTTTTTGGCAAAATGCAGAAATTCCTAATATTTTGTGGCAAAAATGCAGAAAGTCCCTTTATTTTGAGGTAAAAAGGCTGAAATTCCCCTTATTCGGGGGCAAAAAGGCAGAAATTTCTCTTATTTTGGGGCAAAGTTGCAGAAATTTCACTTATTTCAGGGTAATAAGTCAGAAATTTTCCTTATTTTGGGGCAAAAAGACAGAAATTCTCCTTATTTTGGAGCAAAACTCAGAAATTCCAATTATTTTGGGGCAAAATTCCAGAAATTTCTTTTATTTTGTGGCAAAATTGCAGAAATTTCACTTATTATTTGGCAAAATTGCAGAAATTTCACTTATTTCATGGAAAAAAGCAGATATTTTCTTATTTTGGGGCAAAAAGGCAGAAATTTCCCATATTTTGGGGCAAAAATGCAGAAATTCCCCTTATTTTGAGGTAAAAAGGCTTAAATTCCCCGTATTTGGGGGCATAAAGGCAGAAATTTTCCTTATTTTGGGGCAAAATTGCAGAAATTTCACTTATTTCAGAAAAAAAGCAGAAATTTTTTTTATTTTGGGGCAAAAAGGCACAAATTTCTTTTATTTTTGTACAAAATTGCAGAAATTTTTCTTATTTTGGGGCAAAAAGGCAGAAATTTCTCATATTTTGGGGCAAAAATGCAGAAATTCCCCTTATTTTGAGGTAAAAAGGCTGAAATTCCCCTTATTTGGGGGCAAAAAGAAAGAAATTTCCCATATTTTGGGGCAAAAATGCAGAAATTTCCATTATTTTTGGCAAAAAGGCAGAAATTTACCATATTTTGATGCAAAAATGCAGAAATTTCCATTATTTTGAGGTAAAAAGGCTGAAATTCCCCTTATTTGGGGGCAAAAAGTAAGAAAATCCCTTTATTTTGGGGCGAAAAGCAGACATTTCCCATATTTTGGGGAAAAATTTTAGAAATTTAACTTATTTCAGGGCAAAAAGTCAGAAATTTTCCTTATTTTGTGGGAAAAAGGCAGAAATTCCTAATATTTTGTGGCAAAAATGCAGAAATTCCTATTATTTTGAGGTAAAAAGGCTGAAATTCCCCTTATTTGGGGGCAAAAAGTCAGAAATTTCCCTTATTTTGGGGCAAAATTGAAGAAATTTCACTTATTTCAGGGTAATAAGTCAGAAATTTTTCTTATTTTGAAGCAAAAAGACAGAAATTCCCTTAGTTTTGTGGAAAAAAGACAGAAATTTTACTTATATAAAGGCAAAAAAGCAGAAATTCCCCTTATTTTGGAGCAAAATTGCAGAAATTTCTTTTTTTTTGTGGCAAAAAGGTATGCATTCTTCTTATTTGGACACAAAGGCAGAAATTTCCTGTATTTTGGAGCAAAATTGCAGAAATTCCCCTAATTGTGGGGCAAAAAGGCTGAAATTCCCTATATGTTGGGGCAAAAAGACAGAAATTCTTTTTATTTTGGGGCAAAACTCAGAAATTCCACTTATTGTGGGGCAAAATTGCAGAAATTTCCCTTATTTTGGGGGCAGAATTGCAAAAATTTTACTTATTTTGGGGCAAAATTGCAGAAATTTCACTTATTTCAGGAAAAAAAAGCAGAAATTTTCTTATTTTGGGGCAAAAGAGAAGAAATTTCTCATATTTTGTGGCAAAAATGCAGAAATTCCCCTTATTTTGAGGTAAAAAAGCTGAAATTCCCCTTATTTGGGTGCAAAAAGGCAGAATTTTCTTTTATTTTGGGAAAAAGTTGCAGAAATTTCACTTATTTCAGGGTAATAAGTCAGAAATTTTCCTTATTTTGGGGCCAAAAAACAGAAAATCCCTTTGTTTTGGGGGGAAAAGACAGAAATTCCACTTATTTAGAGGCAAAAAAGCAGAACTTCTTCTTATTTTGGAACAAAAATGAAGAAATTTCACTTTTTTATGGCAAAAAGGTATGCATTCTTCTTATTTACGGACAAAAAGGAAGAAATTTCCTGTATTTTGCAGCAAAATTGCAGAAATTCCTCTAATTGTGGCTAGAAAACGCAGAAATTCCCTATATGTTGGGGCAAAAAGACAGAAATTCTCCTTATTTTGGGGCAAAACTAAGAAATTTCACTTATTTTGGGGCAAAATTGCAGAAATTTCACTTATTTCAGAAAAAAAGCAGAAATTTTCTTATTTTGGATCAAAAAGGCAGAAATTGCTTTTATTTTGGTACAAAATTGCAGAAATTTTTCTTATTTTGGGGCAAAAGGCAGAAATTCTTAATATTTTGTGGCAAAAATGCAGAAATTCCCCCTATTTTGAGGTAAAAAGGCTGAAATTCCCCTTATTTGGGGGCAAAAAGGCAGAAATTTCTTTTATTTTGGTACAAAATTGCAAAAATTTTTCTTATTTTGGGCAAAATCAGCAATTTCCCATATTTTGGGGCAAAAATGCAGAAATTCCCCTTATTTTGAGGTAAAAAGGCTGAAATTCCCCTTATTTGGGGGCAAAAAGTAAGAAATTCCTCTTATTTTTGGGCAAAAAGCAGACATTTCACATATTTTGGGGAAAATTTTAGAAATTTAACTTATTTCAGGGCAAAAAGTCAGAAATTATCCTCATTTTGGGGCAGAAAGGCAGAAATTCCTAATATTTTGTGGCAAAAATGCAGAAATTCCCCTTATTTTGAGTTAAAAAGGCTGAAATTTCCCTTATTTGGGGGCAAAAAGGCAGAAATTTCCCTTATTTTGAAGCAAAATTGCAGAAATTTAACTTATTTCAGGGTAATAAGTCAAAAATTTTTCTTTTTTTGTGGCAAAAACACAGAAATTCTCTTTGTTTTGTGGGAAAAAGACAGAAATTTTACTTATTTAGAGGCAAAAAAGCAGAAATTCTCCTTATTTTGAAGCAAAAATGAAGAAATTTTTCTTTTTTATGGAAAAAAAGGAATGCATTCTTCTTATTTTCAGGCAAAAAGGCAGAAATTCCCCGTATTTTGGAGCAAAATTGCAGAAATTCCCCTATTTGTGAGGCAAAAAGGCAGAAATTCCCTATATGTTGGGGCAGAAAGACAGAATTTCTTTTTATTTTGGGGCAAAACTCAGAAATTCCACTTATTTTGGGGCAAAATTCCAGAAATTTCCCTTATTTTGGGGCAAAATTGCAGAAATTTCCCTTATTTTGGGGCAAAATTGCAGAAATTTCACTTATTTTAGGGTAATAAGTAAGAAATTTTCCTTATTTTGGGGCATAAAAGACAGAAATTCCCTTTGTTTTGGGGGGAAAAGACAGAAATTTTACTTATTTAGATGCAAAAAAGCAGAAATTCCCCTTATTTTGGAGTAAAAATGAAGAAATTTCCCTTTTTTATGGCAAAAAGAAATGCATTCTTCTTATTTTCAGGCAAAAAGGTTGAAATTCCTCGTATTTTGGAGCAAAATTGCAGAAATTCCCCTATTTGTGGGGAAAAAAGACAGAAATTTCCTATATATTGTGGCAAAATTACAGAAATTCACCTTATTTTGGGGCAAAACTCAGAAATTCCACTTATTTTGGGGCAAAATTTCAGAAATTTCCCTTATTTTGGGGCAAAATTGCAGAATGTTCACTTATTTTGGGGCAAAATTGCATAAATTTCACTTATTTCAGAAAAAAAAAAGCAGAATTTATCTTATTTCGGGGCAAAATGGCAGAAATTTCTCATATTTTGTGGCAAAAAAGCAGAAATTCCCCTTATTTTGAAGCAAAAATGAAGAAATTTCCCTTTTTTATTCCAAAAAGGAGTGCATTCTTCTTATTTTCGGGCAAAAAGGCAGAAATTCACCGTATTTTATAGCAAAATTGCAGAAATTCCCCGAATTGTGGGGAAAAAATGCAGAAATTCCCCGAATTGTGGGGCAAAAATGCAGAAATTCCCTATATGTTGGGTCAAAAAGACAGAAATTCTCTTTATTTTGGGGAAAAACTCAGAAATTCCACTTATTTTGTGGCAAAATTCCAGAAATTTCCTTTCTTTTGAGGCAAAAAGGCAGAAATTCCTAATATTTTGTAGCAAAAATGCCGAAATTCCCCTTATTTTGAGGTAAAAATGCTGAAATTCCCTTTATTTGGGGGCAAAAAGTCAGAAATTTCCATTATTTTGGGGCAAAATTGCAGAAATTTCACTTACTTCAAAGTAATATGTCAAAAATTTTATTTATTTTGGGGCAAAAAAGACAGAAATTCTTTTTGTTTTGGGAGAGAAATACAGAAATTAAAATTATTTAGTGGCAAAAAGCAGAAATTCCCCTTATTTTGAAGCAAAAATTATGAAATTTCCCTTTTTATGGCAAAAAGGTATGCATTTTTCTTATTTTCGGGCAAAAAGGCAGAAATTCCTCGTATTTTAGAGCAAAATTGCAGAAATTCCCCTAATTGTGGGGCAAAAAGTCAGAAATTCACTATATGTTGGGGCAAAAAGGCAGAAATTCTCCTTACTTTGGGGCAAAACTCAGAAATTCCACTTATTTTGGGGGCAAAATTCCAGAAATTTCCCTTTATTTTGGAGCAAAAAGGCAGAAATTCCTAATATTTTGTGGCAAAAATGCAGAAATTCCCCTTATTTTGAGGTAAAAAGGCTGAAATTCCCCTTATTTGGGGGCAAAAAAGCAGAAATTTTCTCTTATTTTGGGGCAAAATTGCAGAAATTTCACTTATTTCAGGGTAATAATCAGAAATATTCTTTATTATGGGGCAAAATGGACAGAAATTCCCTTTGTTTTGGGGGAAAAAGACAGAAATTCTGCTTATTTAGAAGCAAAAAAGCAGAAATTCCCATTATTTTGGAACAAAAATGAAGAAATTTACCTTTTTTATGGCAAAAAGTTATGCATTCTTCTTATTTTCCAGCCAAAAGGCAGAAATTTTCCGTATTTTGGAGCAAAATTGCAGTAATTCCCCTAATTGTGGGGCAAAAAGGCAGAAATTCCCTATATGTTGTGGCAAAAAGACAGAAATTCTCCTTATTTTGGGGCAAAACTCAGAAATTCAACTTATTTTGGGGCAAAATTCCAGAAATTTCTTTTATTTTGTGGCAAAATTGCAGAAATTTCACTTATTTTGGGGCAAAATTGCAGAAATTTCACTTATTTCAGAAAAAAAAAGCAGAAATTTTCTTATTTTGGGGCAAAAAGGCAGAAATTTCTTTTATCTTGGTACAAAATTGCAGAAATTTTTCTTATTTTGGGTCAAAAAGGCAGAAATTTCTCATATTTTGGGGAAAAAATGCAGAATTTCCCATTATCTTGAGGTAAAAAGGCTGAAATTCCCCTTATTTGGGGGCAAAAAGGCAGAAATTTCCCTTATTTTGGGGCAAAATTTCAGAAATTTCACTTATTTCAGGGTAATAAGTCAGAAATTTTCCTTATTTTGGGGCAAAAAAGACAGAAATTCCCTTTGTTTTTAGGGGAAAAAGACAGAAATTCCACATTTTTGGAGGCAAAAAAGCAGAAATTCCTTTTATTTTGGAGCAAAAATGAATTTTTCTTTTTTGTGGCAAAAGGTATACATTCTCCTTATTTTCAGGCTAAAAAGCAGAAATTCCCTTTATTTTTGAGCAAAATTGCAGAAATTCCCCTAATTGTGGGGCAAAAAGGCAGAAATTCCCTATATGTTAGGGCAAAAAGTCAGAAATTCTCCTTATTTTGGGGCAAAACTCTGAAATTCCACTTATTTTGGAGCAAAATTCCAGAAATTTCCCTTATTTTCGGGCAAAATTGCAGAAATTTCATTTATTTTGGGGCAAAATTGCAGAAATTTCACTTATTTCAGGGAAAAAGGCAGAAATTTTTTTTATTTTTGGACAAAATGCAGAAATTCCTAATATTTTGTGGCAAAAATGCAGAAATTCCTTTTATTTTGAGGTAAAAAAGGCTGAAATTCCCCTTATTCGGGGGCAAAAAGGCAGAAATTTCTCATATTTTGGGGCAAAATTGCAGAAATTTCACTTATTTCAGGGTAATAAGTCAGAAATTTTCCTTATTTTGGGGCAAAAAAGACAGAAATTCTCTTTGTTTTGGGGGAAAAAGACTGAAATTCCACTTATTTAGAGGCAAAAAAGCAGAAATTCCCCTTATTTTGGAGCAAAATGGCAGAAATTTCCCTTTTTTATTGCAAAAAGTTATGCATTCTTTTTATTTTCGGGCAAAAAGGCAGAAATTCCACGTTATTTTGGAGCAAAATTGCAGAAATTCCCCTAATTGTGGGGCAAAAAGGCAGAAATTCCCTATATGTTGGGGCAAAAAGACAGAAATTCTCCTTATTTTGGAGCAAAACTCAGAAATTCCACTTATTTTGGGGCAAAATTCCAGAAATTTCCCTTATTTTGGGGCAAAATTGCAGAAATTTCACTTATTTCAGAAAAAAAAGCAGAAATTTTCTTATTTTGGGGCAAAAAGGCAGAAATTTCTTTCATCTTGGTACAAAATTGCAGAAATTTTTCTTATTTTGGGGCAAAAGGCAGAAATATCCCATATTTTGGGGCAAAAATGCAGAAATTATCATTATCTTGCGGTAAAAAGGCTTAAATTCCCCTTATTTGGGGGCAAAAAGGCAGAAATTTCCCTTATTTTGGGGCAAAATTTCAGAAATTTCACTTATTTCAGGGTAATAAGTCAGAAATTTTCTTTATTTTGGGGCAAAAAGACAGAAATTCCCTTTGTTTTTAGGGGAAAAAGACAGAAATTCCACATTTTTGAAGGTAAAAAAGCAGAAATTCCTTTTATTTTAAAGCAAAAATGAAGAAATTTCCCTTTTTTGTGGCAAAAAGTATACATTCCCCTTATTTTCAGGCTAAAAAGCAGAAATTCCCTTTATTTTGGAGCAAAATTGAAGAAATTCCCCTAATTGTGTGGCAAAAAGGCAGAAATTCCCTATATGTTAGTGCAAAAAGACAGAAATTCCCCTTATTTTGGGGCAAAACAATGAAATTCCACTTATTTTAAGGAAAAATTCCAGAAGTTTCCCTTATTTTGGGGCAAAATTGCAGAAATTTCAATTATTTTGGGGCAAAATTGCAGAAATTTCACTTATTTCAGGGAAAAAAGGCAGAATTTTTTTTTTATTTTTTGGCAAAATGCAGAAATTCCTAATATTTTGTGGCAAAAATGCAGAAAGTCCCTTTATTTTGAGGTAAAAAGGCTGAAATTCCCCTTATTCGGGGGCAAAAAGGCAGAAATTTCTCTTATTTTGGGGCAAAGTTGCAGAAATTTCACTTATTTCAGGGTAATAAGTCAGAAATTTTCCTTATTTTGGGGCAAAAAGACAGAAATTCTCCTTATTTTGGAGCAAAACTCAGAAATTCCAATTATTTTGGGGCAAAATTCCAGAAATTTCTTTTATTTTGTGGCAAAATTGCAGAAATTTCACTTATTATTTGGCAAAATTGCAGAAATTTCACTTATTTCATGGAAAAAAGCAGATATTTTCTTATTTTGGGGCAAAAAGGCAGAAATTTCCCATATTTTGGGGCAAAAATGCAGAAATTCCCCTTATTTTGAGGTAAAAAGGCTGAAATTCCCCGTATTTGGGGGCATAAAGGCAGAAATTTTCCTTATTTTGGGGCAAAATTGCAGAAATTTCACTTATTTCAGAAAAAAAGCAGAAATTTTTTTTATTTTGGGGCAAAAAGGCACAAATTTCTTTTATTTTTGTACAAAATTGCAGAAATTTTTCTTATTTTGGGGCAAAAAGGCAGAAATTTCTCATATTTTGGGGCAAAAATGCAGAAATTCCCCTTATTTTGAGGTAAAAAGGCTGAAATTCCCCTTATTTGGGGGCAAAAAGAAAGAAATTTCCCATATTTTGGGGCAAAAATGCAGAAATTTCCATTATTTTTGGCAAAAAGGCAGAAATTTACCATATTTTGATGCAAAAATGCAGAAATTTCCATTATTTTGAGGTAAAAAGGCTGAAATTCCCCTTATTTGGGGGCAAAAAGTAAGAAATTCCCTTTATTTTGGGGCGAAAAGCAGACATTTCCCATATTTTGGGGAAAAATTTTAGAAATTTAACTTATTTCAGGGCAAAAAGTCAGAAATTTTCCTTATTTTGTGGGATAAAGGCAGAAATTCCTAATATTTTGTGGCAAAAATGCAGAAATTCCTATTATTTTGAGGTAAAAAGGCTGAAATTCCCCTTATTTGGGGGCAAAAAAGCAGAAATTTTCTCTTATTTTGGGGCAAAATTGCAGAAATTTCACTTATTTCAGGGTAATAATCAGAAATATTCTTTATTATGGGGCAAAATGGACAGAAATTCCCTTTGTTTTGGGGGAAAAAGACAGAAATTCTGCTTATTTAGAAGCAAAAAAGCAGAAATTCCCATTATTTTGGAACAAAAATGAAGAAATTTACCTTTTTTATGGCAAAAAGTTATGCATTCTTCTTATTTTCCAGCCAAAAGGCAGAAATTTTCCGTATTTTGGAGCAAAATTGCAGTAATTCCCCTAATTGTGGGGCAAAAAGGCAGAAATTCCCTATATGTTGTGGCAAAAAGACAGAAATTCTCCTTATTTTGGGGCAAAACTCAGAAATTCCACTTATTTTGGGGCAAAATTCCAGAAATTTCTTTTATTTTGTGGCAAAATTGCAGAAATTTCACTTATTTTGGGGCAAAATTGCAGAAATTTCACTTATTTCAGAAAAAAAAAGCAGAAATTTTCTTATTTTGGGGCAAAAAGGCAGAAATTTCTATTATCTTGGTACAAAATTGCAGAAATTTTTCTTATTTTGGGTCAAAAAGGCAGAAATTTCTCATATTTTGGGGAAAAAATGCAGAATTTCCCATTATCTTGAGGTAAAAAGGCTGAAATTCCCCTTATTTGGGGGCAAAAAGGCAGAAATTTCCCTTATTTTGGGGCAAAATTTCAGAAATTTCACTTATTTCAGGGTAATAAGTCAGAAATTTTCCTTATTTTGGGGCAAAAAAGACAGAAATTCCCTTTGTTTTTAGGGGAAAAAGACAGAAATTCCACATTTTTGGAGGCAAAAAAGCAGAAATTCCTTTTATTTTGGAGCAAAAATGAATTTTTCTTTTTTATGGCAAAAGGTATACATTCTCCTTATTTTCAGGCTAAAAAGCAGAAATTCCCTTTATTTTTGAGCAAAATTGCAGAAATTCCCCTAATTGTGGGGCAAAAAGGCAGAAATTCCCTATATGTTAGGGCAAAAAGTCAGAAATTCTCCTTATTTTGGGGCAAAACTCTGAAATTCCACTTATTTTGGAGTAAAATTCCAGAAATTTCCCTTATTTTCGGGCAAAATTGCAGAAATTTCATTTATTTTGGGTCAAAATTGCAGAAATTTCACTTATTTCAGGGAAAAAGGCAGATTTTTTTTTTATTTTTGGACAAAATGCAGAAATTCCTAATATTTTGTGGCAAAAATGCAGAAATTCCTTTTATTTTGAGGTAAAAAAGGCTGAAATTCCCCTTATTCGGGGGCAAAAAGGCAGAAATTTCTCATATTTTGGGGCAAAATTGCAGAAATTTCACTTATTTCAGGGTAATAAGTCAGAAATTTTCCTTATTTTGGGGCAAAAAAGACAGAAATTCTCTTTGTTTTGGGGGAAAAAGACTGAAATTCCACTTATTTAGAGGCAAAAAAGCAGAAATTCCCCTTATTTTGGAGCAAAATGGCAGAAATTTCCCTTTTTTATTGCAAAAAGTTATGCATTCTTTTTATTTTCGGGCAAAAAGGCCGAAATTCCACGTTATTTTGGAGCAAAATTGCAGAAATTCCCCTAATTGTGGGGCAAAAAGGCAGAAATTCCCTATATGTTGGGGCAAAAAGACAGAAATTCTCCTTATTTTGGAGCAAAACTCAGAAATTCCACTTATTTTGGGGCAAAATTCCAGAAATTTCCCTTATTTTGGGGCAAAATTGCAGAAATTTCACTTATTTCAGAAAAAAAAAGCAGAAATTTTCTTATTTTGGGGCAAAAAGGCAGAAATTTCTTTCATCTTGGTACAAAATTGCAGAAATTTTTCTTATTTTGGGGCAAAAAGGCAGAAATATCCCATATTTTGGTGCAAAAATGCAGAAATTATCATTATCTTGCGGTAAAAAGGCTGAAATTCCCCTTATTTGGGGGCAAAAAGGCAGAAATTTCCCTTATTTTGGGGCAAAATTTCAGAAATTTCACTTATTTCAGGGTAATAAGTCAGAAATTTTCTTTATTTTGGGGCAAAAAGACAGAAATTCCCTTTGTTTTTAGGGGAAAAAGACAGAAATTCCACATTTTTGAAGGTAAAAAAGCAGAAATTCCTTTTATTTTAAAGCAAAAATGAAGAAATTTCCCTTTTTTGTGGCAAAAAGTATACATTCCCCTTATTTTCAGGCTAAAAAGCAGAAATTCCCTTTATTTTGGAGCAAAATTGCAGAAATTCCCCTAATTGTGTGGCAAAAAGGCAGAAATTCCCTATATGTTAGGGCAAAAAGACAGAAATTCTCCTTATTTTGGGGCAAAACAATGAAATTCCACTTATTTTAAGGAAAAATTCCAGAAGTTTCCCTTATTTTGGGGCAAAATTGCAGAAATTTCACTTATTTTGGGACAAAATTGCAGAAATTTCACTTATTTCAGGGAAAAAGGGCAGAAATTTTTTTTATTTTTTGGCAAAATGCAGAAATTTTTAATATTTTGTGGCAAAAATGCAGAAAGTCCCTTTATTTTGAGGTAAAAAGGCTGAAATTCCCCTTATTCGGGGGCAAAAAGGCAGAAATTTCTCTTATTTTGGGGCAAAGTTGCAGAAATTTCACTTATTTCAGGGTAATAAGTCAGAAATTTTCCTTATTTTGGGGCAAAAAGACAGAAATTCTCCTTATTTTGGAGCAAAACTCAGAAATTCCAATTATTTTGGGGCAAAATTCCAGAAATTTCTTTTATTTTGTGGCAAAATTGCAGAAATTTCACTTATTATTTGGCAAAATTGCAGAAATTTCACTTATTTCATGGAAAAAAGCAGATATTTTCTTATTTTGGGGCAAAAAGGCAGAAATTTCCCATATTTTGGGGCAAAAATGCAGAAATTCCCCTTATTTTGAGGTAAAAAGGCTTAAATTCCCCGTATTTGGGGGCATAAAGGCAGAAATTTTCCTTATTTTGGGGCAAAATTGCAGAAATTTCACTTATTTCAGAAAAAAAGCAGAAATTTTTTTATTTTGGGGCAAAAAGGCACAAATTTCTTTTATTTTTGTACAAAATTGCAGAAATTTTTCTTATTTTGGGGCAAAAAGGCAGAAATTTCCCATATTTTGGGGCAAAAATGCAGAAATTCCCCTTATTTTGAGGTAAAAAGGCTGAAATTCCCCTTATTTGGGGGCAAAAAGAAAGAAATTTCCCATATTTTGGGGCAAAAATGCAGAAATTTCCATTATTTTTGGCAAAAAGGCAGAAATTTACCATATTTTGATGCAAAAATGCAGAAATTTCCATTATTTTGAGGTAAAAAGGCTGAAATTCCCCTTATTTGGGGGCAAAAAGTAAGAAATTCCCTTTATTTTGGGGCGAAAAGCAGACATTTCCCATATTTTGGGGAAAAATTTTAGAAATTTAACTTATTTCAGGGCAAAAAGTCAGAAATTTTCCTTATTTTGTGGGAAAAAGGCAGAAATTCCTAATATTTTGTGGCAAAAATGCAGAAATTCCTATTATTTTGAGGTAAAAAGGCTGAAATTCCCCTTATTTGGGGGCAAAAAGGCAGAAATTTCCCTTATTTTGGGGCAAAATTGAAGAAATTTCACTTATTTCAGGGTAATAAGTCAGAAATTTTTCTTATTTTGAAGCAAAAAGACAAAAATTCCCTTAGTTTTGTGGGAAAAAGACAGAAATTTTACTTATATAAAGGCAAAAAAGCAGAAATTCCCCTTATTTTGGAGCAAAATTGCAGAAATTTCTTTTTTTTTGTGGCAAAAAGATATGCATTCTTCTTATTTTGGACACAAAGGCAGAAATTTCCTGTATTTTGGAGCAAAATTGCAGAAATTCCCATAATTGTGGGGCAAAAAGGCTGAAATTCCCTATATGTTGGGGCAAAAAGACAGAAATTCTTTTTATTTTGGGGCAAAACTCAGAAATTCCACTTATTGTGGGGCAAAATTGCAGAAATTTCCCTTATTTTGGGGGCAGAATTGCAAAAATTTTACTTATTTTGGGGCAAAATTGCAGAAATTTCACTTATTTCAGGGAAAAAAAGCAGAAATTTTCTTATTTTGGGGCAAAAGAGAAGAAATTTCTCATATTTTGTGGCAAAAATGCAGAAATTCCCCTTATTTTGAGGTAAAAAAGCTGAAATTCCCCTTATTTGGGTGCAAAAAGGCAGAATTTTCTTTTATTTTGGGAAAAAGTTGCAGAAATTTCACTTATTTCAGGGTAATAAGTCAGAAATTTTCCTTATTTTGGGGCCAAAAAACAGAAAATCCCTTTGTTTTGGGGGGAAAAGACAGAAATTCCACTTATTTAGAGGCAAAAAAGCAGAACTTCTTCTTATTTTGGAACAAAAATGAAGAAATTTCACTTTTTTATGGCAAAAAGGTATGCATTCTTCTTATTTACGGACAAAAAGGAAGAAATTTCCTGTATTTTGCAGCAAAATTGCAGAAATTCCTCTAATTGTGGCTAGAAAACGCAGAAATTCCCTATATGTTGGGGCAAAAAGACAGAAATTCTCCTTATTTTGGGGCAAAACTAAGAAATTTCACTTATTTTGGGGCAAAATTGCAGAAATTTCACTTATTTCAGAAAAAAAGCAGAAATTTTCTTATTTTGGATCAAAAAGGCAGAAATTGCTTTTATTTTGGTACAAAATTGCAGAAATTTTTCTTATTTTGGGGCAAAAGGCAGAAATTCTTAATATTTTGTGGCAAAAATGCAGAAATTCCCCTTATTTTGAGGTAAAAAGGCTGAAATTCCCCTTATTTGGGGGCAAAAAGGCAGAAATTTCTTTTATTTTGGTACAAAACTGCAAAAATTTTTCTTATTTTGGGCAAAATCAGCAATTTCCCATATTTTGGGGCAAAAATGCAGAAATTCCCCTTATTTTGAGGTAAAAAGGCTGAAATTCCCCTTATTTGGGGGCAAAAAGTAAGAAATTCCTCTTATTTTTGGGCAAAAAGCAGACATTTCACATATTTTGGGGAAAATTTTAGAAATTTAACTTATTTCAGGGCAAAAAGTCAGAAATTATCCTCATTTTGGGGCAGAAAGGCAGAAATTCCTAATATTTTGTGGCAAAAATGCAGAAATTCCCCTTATTTTGAGGTAAAAAGGCTGAAATTCCCCTTATTTGGGGGCAAAAAGGCAGAAATTTCCCTTATTTTGAAGCAAAATTGCAGAAATTTAACTTATTTCAGGGTAATAAGTCAAAAATTTTTCTTTTTTTGCGGCAAAAACACAGAAATTCTCTTTGTTTTGTGGGAAAAAGACAGAAATTTTACTTATTTAGAGGCAAAGAAGCAGAAATTCTCCTTATTTTGAAGCAAAAATGAAGAAATTTTTCTTTTTTATGGAAAAAAAGGAATGCATTCTTCTTATTTTCAGGCAAAAAGGCAGAAATTCCCGTATTTTGGAGCAAAATTGCAGAAATTCCCCTATTTGTGAGGCAAAAAGGCAGAAATTCCCTATATGTTGGGGCAAAAAGACAGAATTTCTTTTTATTTTGGGGCAAAACTCAGAAATTCCACTTATTTTGGGGCAAAATTTCAGAAATTTCCCTTATTTTGGGGCAAAATTGCAGAAATTTCCCTTATTTTGGGGCAAAATTGCAGAAATTTCACTTATTTTAGGGTAATAAGTAAGAAATTTTCCTTATTTTGGGGCATAAAAGACAGAAATTCCCTTTGTTTTGGGGGGAAAAGACAGAAATTTTACTTATTTAGATGCAAAAATGCAGAAATTCCCCTTATTTTGGAGTAAAAATGAAGAAATTTCCCTTTTTTATGGCAAAAAGAAATGCATTCTTCTTATTTTCAGGCAAAAAGGTTGAAATTCCTCGTATTTTGGAGCAAAATTGCAGAAATTCCCCTATTTGTGGGGAAAAAAGGCAGAAATTTCCTATATATTGGGGCAAAATTACAGAAATTCACCTTATTTTGGGGCAAAACTCAGAAATTCCACTTATTTTGGGGCAAAATTTCAGAAATTTCCCTTATTTTGGGGCAAAATTGCAGAATGTTCACTTATTTTGGGGCAAAATTGCATAAATTTCACTTATTTCAGAAAAAAAAAGCAGAATTTATCTTATTTCGGGGCAAAATGGCAGAAATTTCTCATATTTTGTGGCAAAAAAGCAGAAATTCCCCTTATTTTGAAGCAAAAATGAAGAAATTTCCCTTTTTTATTCCAAAAAGGAGTGCATTCTTCTTATTTTCGGGCAAAAAGGCAGAAATTCACCGTATTTTATAGCAAAATTGCAGAAATTCCCCGAATTGTGGGAAAAAAATGCAGAAATTCCCCGAATTGTGGGGCAAAAATGCAGAAATTCCCTATATGTTGGGTCAAAAAGACAGAAATTCTCTTTATTTTGGGGCAAAACTCAGAAATTCCACTTATTTTGTGGCAAAATTCCAGAAATTTCCTTTCTTTTGGGGCAAAAAGGCAGAAATTCCTAATATTTTGTAGCAAAAATGCCGAAATTCCCCTTATTTTGAGGTAAAAATGCTGAAATTCCCTTTATTTGGGGGCAAAAAGTCAGAAATTTCCATTATTTTGGGGCAAAATTGCAGAAATTTCACTTACTTCAAAGTAATATGTCAAAAATTTTATTTATTTTGGGGCAAAAAAGACAGAAATTCTTTTTGTTTTGGGAGAGAAATACAGAAATTAAAATTATTTAGTGGCAAAAAGCAGAAATTCCCCTTATTTTGGAGCAAAAATTAAGAAATTTCCCTTTTTATGGCAAAAAGGTATGCATTTTTCTTATTTTCGGGCAAAAAGGCAGAAATTCCTCGTATTTTAGAGCAAAATTGCAGAAATTCTCCTAATTGTGGGGCAAAAAGTCAGAAATTCACTATATGTTGGGGCAAAAAGGCAGAAATTCTCCTTACTTTGGGGCAAAACTCAGAAATTCCACTTATTTTGGGGGCAAAATTCCAGAAATTTCCCTTTATTTTGGAGCAAAGAGGCAGAAATTCCTAATATTTTGTGGCAAAAATGCAGAAATTCCCCTTATTTTGAGGTAAAAAGGCTGAAATTCCCCTTATTTGGGGGCAAAAAAGCAGAAATTTTCTCTTATTTTGGGGCAAAATTGCAGAAATTTCACTTATTTCAGGGTAATAATCAGAAATATTCTTTATTATGGGGCAAAATGGACAGAAATTCCCTTTGTTTTGGGGGAAAAAGACAGAAATTCTGCTTATTTAGAAGCAAAAAAGCAGAAATTCCCATTATTTTGGAACAAAAATGAAGAAATTTACCTTTTTTATGGCAAAAAGTTATGCATTCTTCTTATTTTCCAGCCAAAAGGCAGAAATTTTCCGTATTTTGGAGCAAAATTGCAGTAATTCCCCTAATTGTGGGGCAAAAAGGCAGAAATTCCCTATATGTTGCGGCAAAAAGACAGAAATTCTCCTTATTTTGGGGCAAAACTCAGAAATTCCACTTATTTTGGGGCAAAATTCCAGAAATTTCTTTTATTTTGTGGCAAAATTGCAGAAATTTCACTTATTTTGGGGCAAAATTGCAGAAATTTCACTTATTTCAGAAAAAAAAAGCAGAAATTTTCTTATTTTGGGGCAAAAAGGCAGAAATTTCTTTTATCTTGGTACAAAATTGCAGAAATTTTTCTTATTTTGGGTCAAAAAGGCAGAAATTTCTCATATTTTGGGGAAAAAATGCAGAATTTCCCATTATCTTGAGGTAAAAAGGCTGAAATTCCCCTTATTTGGGGGCAAAAAGGCAGAAATTTCCCTTATTTTGGGGCAAAATTTCAGAAATTTCACTTATTTCAGGGTAATAAGTCAGAAATTTTCCTTATTTTGGGGCAAAAAAGACAGAAATTCCCTTTGTTGTTAGGGGAAAAAGACAGAAATTCCACATTTTTGGAGGCAGAAAAGCAGAAATTCCTTTTATTTTGGAGCAAAAATGAATTTTTCTTTTTTGTGGCAAAAGGTATACATTCTCCTTATTTTCAGGCTAAAAAGCAGAAATTCCCTTTATTTTTGAGCAAAATTGCAGAAATTCCCTTAATTGTGGGGCAAAAAGGCAGAAATTGCCTATATGTTGGGGCAAAAAGACAGAAATTCTCCTTATTTTGGGGCAAAACTCAGAAATTGCACGTATTTTGGGGCAAAATTCCAGAAATTTCCCTAATTTTGGGGCAAAATTGCAGAAATTTCAGTTATTTTGGGGCAAAATTGCAGAAATTTCACTTATTTCAGAGAAAAAAAACAGAAATTTTCCTTATTTTGTGCAAAATGCAGAAATTCCTAATATTTTGTGGCAAAAATGCAGAAATTCCCCTTATTTTGAGGTAAAAAGGCTGAAATTCCCCTTATTTGGGGGCAAAAAGGCAGAAATTTCTCTTATTTTGGGGCAAAATTGCAGAAATTTCACTTATTTCAGGGTAATAAGTCAGAAATTTTCCTTATTTTGGAGCAAAAAAGACAGAAATTCTCTTTGTTTTGCGGGAAAAAGACAGAAATTCCACTTATTTAGAGGCAAAAAAGCAGAAATTCCCCTTATTTTGGAGCAAAATTGCAGAAATTTCCCTTTTTTGTGGCAAAAAGGTATGCATTCTTTTTATTTTTGGGCAAAAAGGCAGAAATTCCCTGTAATTTGGAGCAAAATTTCAGAAATTCCCATAATTGTGGGGCAAAAAGTCAGAAATTCCCTATATTTTGGGGCAAAAATCAGAAATTCTCTATATTTTGGGGCAAAACTCAGAAATTCCACTTATTTTGGAGCACAATTCCAGAAATTTCTTTTATTTTGTGGCAAAATTGCAGAAATTTCACTTATTTTGGGGCAAAATTGCAGAAATTTCACTTATTTCATGGAAAAAAGAAGAAATTTTCTTTTTTTTGAGGCAAAATTCAGAAATTTCCCATATTTTGGTGCAAAAATGCAGAAATTCCCCTTATTTTGAGGTAAAAAGGCTGAAATTTCCCGTATTTGGGGGCAAAAAGGCAGAAATTTCCCTTATTTTGGGGCAAAATTGCAGAAATTTCACTAATTTCAGAAAAAAAGCAGAAATTTTCTTATTTTGGGGCAAAAAGGCAGGAATTTTTTTATTTTGGTACAAAATTGCAGAAATTTTTCTTATTTTGGGGCCAAAAGGCAGAAATTTCCCATATTTTGGGGCAAAAATGCAGAAATTCCCCTTATTTTGAGGGAAATAGGCTACAATTTCATTTACTTGGAAGCAAAAAGGCAGAAATTTCTCTTATTTTGGGGCAAAATTGCAGAAACATCACTTATTTCAGGGTAATAATTCAGAAATTTTCCTTATTTTGGGGCAAAAAAGACAAAAATTCCCTTTGTTTTGGGGAAAAAAGACATAAATTCCACTTATTTAAAGGAAAAAAAGCAGAAATTGCCCTTATTTTGGAGCAAAATTTCAGATATTTCCCTTTTTTATGGCAAAAAGGTATGCATTCTTTTATTTTCGGGCAAAAAGGCAGAAATTCCTCGTATTTTGGAGCAAAATTTCAGAAATTCCCCTAATTGTGGGGCAAAAAGGCAGAAATTCCCTATATGTTGGGGCAAAAAGACAGAAATTCTCATTATTTTGGGGCAAAACTCAGAAATTCCACTTATTTTGGGGCAAAATTCCAGAAATTTCCCTTATTTTGGGGCAAAATTGCAGAAATTTCACTTATTTTGGGGCAAATTGCAGAAATTTCACTTATTTCAAGGATAAAATGAAAAATTTTTCTTATTTGGAGGCAAAAACGTAGAAATTTCTTTTATTTTAGTACAAAATTGCAGAAATTTTTCTTATTTTGGGCAAAAAGGCAGAAATTTCCCATATTTTGGGGCAAAAATGCAGAAATTCCTCTTATTTTGAGGTAAAAAGGCTGAAATTCCTATTATTTGGGGGCAAAAACTAAGAAATTCCCATTATTTTGGTGCCAAAAGCAGACATTTCCCTTGTTTATGGGAAAAATTTTAGAAATTTAACTTATTTCAGGGCAAAAAGTCAGAAATTTTCCTTATTTTGGGGCAGAAAGGCAGAAATTCCTAATATTTTGTGGCAAAATGCAGAAATTCCCCTTATTTTGAGGTAAAAAGGCTGAAATTCCCCTTATTTGGGGGCAAAAAGTCAGAAATTTCCCTTATTTTGGGGCAAAATTGCAGAAATTTCACTTACTTCAAAGTAATAAGTCTGAAATTTTTTTATTTTGGGGTAAAAAAGACAGAAATTCCTTTTGTTTTGGGGGAGAAAGACAGAAATTCCACTTATTTAGAGGCAAAAAAGCAGAAATTCCCCTTATTTTGGGGCAAAAATGAAGAAATTTCCATTTTTTATGGCATAAAGGTATGCATTCTTATTATTTTCGGGCAAAAAGGCAGAAATTCCCCGTATTTTGGAGCAAAATTGCAGAAATTCCCCTAATTGTGGGGCAAAGAGGCAGAAATTTTCTATATGTTGGGGCAAAAAGACAGAAATTCTCCTTATTGTGGGGCAAAACTCAGAAATTTCACTTATTTTGGGGCAAAATTGCAGAAATTTCACTTATTTCAGAAAAAAAAGAGAAATTTTCTTATTTTCGGGCAAAAAGGCAGAAATTTCTTTTATTTTGGTACAAAATTGCAGAAATTTTTCTTATTTTGGGGCAAAAAGGCAAAGATTTCCCATATTTTAGGGCAAAAATGCAGAAATTCCCCTTATTTTGAGGTAAAAAGGCTGAAATTCCCCTTATTTGGGGGCAAAAAGGCAGAGATTTCTATAATTTGGTACAAAATTGAAGAAATTTTTCTTATTTTGGGCAAAAAAGCAGAAATTTCCCATATTTTGGGGCTAAAAGGCAGAAATTCCCATTATTTTGAGGTAAAAAGCTTAAAATTCCCCTTATTTGGGGGCAAAAAGTAAGAAATTCCTCTTATTTTGGGGCAAAAAGCAGACATTTCCCATATTTTGGGGAAAATTTTTAGAAATTTAACTTATTTCAGGGCAAAAAGTCAGAAATTTTTCTTATTTTGGGGCACAAAGGCAGAAATTCCTAATATTTTGTGGCAAAAATGCAGAAATTCCTTTTATTTTGAGGTAAAAAGGCTGAAATTCCCCTTATTTGGGGGCAAAAATGCAGAAATTACCCTTATTTTGGGGAAAAATTGAAGAAATTTCACTTATTTCAGGGTAATAAGTCAGAAATTTTTCTTATTTTGAAGCAAAAAGACAAAAATTCCCTTTGTTTTGTGGGAAAAAGACAGAAATTTTACTTATTTAGAGGCAAAAATGCAGAAATTCCCCTTATTTTGGAGCAAAAATGAGGAGATTTCCCTTTTTTATGGCAAAAAGGTATGCATTCCTCTTATTTTCAGGCAAAAAGGCAGAAATTCCCCGTATTTTGGAGCAAAATTGAAGAAATTCCTCTAATTTTGGGGCAAAATGGCAGAAATTCCCTATATGTTGGGGCAAAAAGACAGAAATTCCCCTTATTTTGGAGCAAAAATTAAGAAATTTCCCTTTTTTATGGCAAAAAGGTATGCTTTCCTCTTATTTTCAGGCAAAAAGGCAGAAATTCCCTGTATTTTGGAGCAAAATTGAAGAAATTCTCCTAATTGTGGGGCAAAAAGGCAGAAATTCCCTATATGTTGGGGCAAAAAGACAGAAATTCTCCTTATTTAGGAGAAAAACTCAGAACTTTCAATTATTTTGAGGCAAAATTGCAGAAATTTCACTTATTTCAGAAAAAAAGCAGAAATTTTCTTATTTTGGGGCAAAAAAGCAGAAATTTCTTTTATTTTGGTACAAAATTGCAGAAATTTTTCTTATTTTGGGGCAAAAAGGCAGAAATTTCCCATATTTTGGGGCAAAAATGCAGAAATTCCCCTTATGTTGAGGTAAAAATGCTGAAATTCTCCTTATTTGGGGGCAAAAAGGCAGAAATTTCTCTTATTTTGAGGCAAAATTGCAGAAATTTCACTTATTTCAGGGTAATAAGTCAGAAATTTTTTTTTTTATTTTGGGACAAAAAAGACAGAAATTCCCTTTGTTTTGGGGAGAAAAGAGAGTAATTCCACTTATTTAGAGGCAAAAAAGCAGAAATTCCCCTTATTGTGGAGCAAAATTGCAGAAATTTCCCTATTTTGTGGCAAAAAGGTATGCATTCTTCTTATTTTGGACACAAAGGCAGAAATTCCCTGTATTTTGGGGCAAAATTGCAGAAATTCCCCTAATTGTGGGGCAAAAAGGCTGAAATTCCCTATATGTTGGGGCAAAAAGACAGAAATTCTCCTTATTTTGGGGCAAAACTCAGAAATTCCACTTATTATGGGGCAAAATTGCAGAAATTTCACTTACTTCAAAGTAATAAGTCAGAAATTTTCCTTATTTTGGGGTAAAAAAAACAGAAATTCCCTTTGTTTTGGGGGAGAAAGAGAGAAATTCCACTAATTTAGAGGCAAAAAAGCAGAAATTCCCCTTATTTTGGAGCAAAAATGAAGAAATTTCCCTTTTTATGGCAAAAAAGTATGCATTCTTCTTACTTTCGGCAAAAAGGCAGAAATTCCTAGTATTTTAGAGCAAAATTGCAGAAATTCTCCTAATTGTGGGGCAAAAAGGCAGAAATTCCCTATATGTTGGGGCAAAAAGGTAGAAATTCTTATTTTGGGGCAAAACTCAGAAATTCCACTTATTTTGGGGCAAAATTCCAGAAATTTCCCTTATTTTGTGGCAAAAAGGCAGAAATTCCTAATATTTTGTGGCAAAAATGCAGAAATTCCCCTTATTTTGAGGTAAAAAGGCTGAAATTCCCCTCATTTGGGGGCAAAAAAGCATAAATTTTTTCTTATTTTGGGGCAAATTTGCAGAAATTTCACTTATTTCAGGGTAATAATCAGAAATATTCCTTATTTTGGGCCAAAAAGGACAGAAATTCCCTTTGTTTTAGGGGAAAAAGACAGAAATTCTACTTATTTAGGAGCAAAAAACAGAAATTCCCCTTATTTTGGAGCAAAAATGAAGAAGTTTCATTTTTTATAGCAATAAGTTATGCATTCTTCTTATTTTCCAGCAAAAAGGTAGAAATTTTCTGTATTTTGGAGCAAAATTGCAGAAATTCCTCTAATTGTGGGGCAAAAAGGCAGAAATTCCCTATATGTTGGGGCAAAATGAAAGAAATTCTCCTTATTTTGGGGCAAAACTCAGAAATTCCACATATTTTGGGGCAAAATTCTAGAAATTTCCCTTATTTTGTGGCAAAATTGCAGAAATTTCACTTATTTTGGGGCAAAATTGTAGAAATTTCACTTATTTCAGAAAAAAAAGCAGAAATTTTCTTATTTTGGGGCAAAAAGGCAGAAATTTCTTTTATCTTGGTACAAAATTTCAGAAATTTTTCTTATTTTGGGGCAAAAATGCAGAAATTTCCGATATTTTGGGGAAAAATGCAGAAATTCCCATTATCTTGAGGTAAAAAGGCTGAAATTCCCCTTATTTGGGGGCAAAAAGGCAGAAATTTTTCTTATTTTGAAGCAAAATTTCAAAAATTTCACTTATTTCAGGGTAATAAGTAAGAAATTTTCCTTATTTTGGGGCAAAAAAGACAGAAATTTCCTTCGTTTTTAGGGGAAAAAGACAGAAATTCCACATTTTTGGAGGCAAAATAGCAGAAATTCCTTTTATTTTGGAGCAAAAATGAAGAAATTTCCCTTTTTTGTGGCAAAAGGTATACATTCCCCTTATTTTCAGGCTAAAAAGCAGAGATTCCCTTTATTTTGGAGCAAAATTGCATAAATTCCCCTAATTGTGGGACAAAAAGGCAGAAATTCCCTATATGTTAGGGCAAAAAGACAGAAATTCTCCTTTTTTTGGGGCAAAACTCTGAAATTCCACTAATTTTCGGGCAAAGTTCCAGAAATTTACCTTATTTTGGGGCAAAATTGCAGAAATTTCACTTATATTGGGGCAAAATTGCAGAAATTTCAATTATTTTGGGGCAAAATTGCAGAAATTTCACTTATTTCAGGGAAAAAAGGTAGAAATTTTCCTTATTTTTGGGCAAAATGCAGAAATTCCTAATATTTTGTGACAAAAATGCAGAAATTCGCCTTATTTTGAGGTAAAAAGGCTGAAATTTCCCTTATTTGGGAGCAAAAAGGCAGAAATTTCTTTTATTTTGGGGCAAAATTTCAGAAATTTCACTTATTAGAGGGTAATAAGTCAGAAATTTTCCTTAATTTGGAGCAAAAAAGACAGAAATTCTCTTTGTTTTGGGGGAATAAGACAAAAATTCCACTTATTTAGAGGCAAAAAAGCAGCAATTCCCCTTATTTTGGAGCAAAATTGCAGAAATTTCTTTTTTTTATGGCAAAAAGGTATGCATTCCCCTTATTTTCGGGCAAAAAACAGAAATTCCTCGTATTTTGGAGCAAAATTGCAGAAATTCCCCTAATTTTGGGGCAAAAAGGCAGAAATTCCCTAAATGTTGGGGCAAAAAGACAGAAAGTCTCCTTATTTAAGGGCAAAACTCAGAATTTCCACTTATTTTGGGGCATAATTCCAGAAATTTCCCTTATTTTGGGGCAAAATTGCAGAAATTTCACTTATTTTGGGGCAAAATATCAGAAATTTCACTTATTTCATGGAAAAAAACAGAAATTTTCTTATTTTGGCACAAAAGGCAGAAATTTCCCATTATTTGGGGCAAAAATGCAGAAATTCCTTTTATTTTGAGGTAAAAAGGCTGAAATTCCCCTTATTTGGGGGTAAAAAGGCAGAAATTTCCCTTTGTTTTCGGGGAGAAAAGAAGAAATTCCACTAATTTAGAGGCAAAAAAGCAGAAATTCCTCTTATTTTGGAGCAAAAATGAAGAAATTTCCCTTTTTATGGCTAAAAGGTATGCATTCTTCTTATTTTCGGGCAAAAAGGCAGAAATTCCTCGTATTATAGAGCAAAATTGCAGAAATTCTCCTAATTGTGGGGCAAAAAGGCAGAAATTCTCTTTATTTTGGGGCAAAACTCAGAAATTCCACTTATTTTGGGGCAAAATAGAAATTTTCATTATTTTGGGGCAAAAAGGCAGAAATTCCTAATATTTTGTTGCAAAAATGCAGAAATTCCCCTTATTTCGAGGTAAAAAGGCTAAAATTCCTTTTATTTGGGGGCAAAAAAGCAGAAATTTTTTCTTATTTCGGGGCAAAATTGCAGAAATTTCACTCATTTCAGGGTAATAATCAGAAATATTCCTTATTTTGGGGCAAAAATACAGAAATTCCCTTTGTTTTGGGGGAAAAAGACAGAAATTCTACTTATTCAGAAGCAAAAAAGCAGAAATTCCCCTTATTTTGGAGCAAAAATGAAGAAATTTCCCTTTTTTATAGCAAAAAGTTATGCATTCTGCTTATTTTCCAGCAAAAAGGCAGAAATTTTCCGTATTTTGGAGCAAAATTGCAGAAATTCCCCTAATTGTGGGGCAAAAAGGCAGAAATTCCCTATATGATGGGGCAAAAAGACAGAAATTCTCCTTATTTTGGTGCAAAACTCAGAAATTCCACTTATTTTGAGGCAAAATTCCAGAAATTTCCTTTATTTTGGTGCAAAATTGCAGAAATTTCACTTATTTTGGGGCAAAATTGTAGAAATTTCACTTATTTCAGAAAAAAAAGCAGAAATTTTCTTGTTTTGGGGCAAAAAAGCAGAAATTTCTTTTATCTTGGTACAAAATTGCAGAAATTTTTTTATTTTGGGGCAAAAAGTCAGAAATTTCCGATATTTTGGGGCAAAAATGCAGAAATTCCCATTATCTTGAGGTAAAAAGGCTGAAATTCCTCTTATTTGGGGGCAAAAATGCAGAAATTTCCCTTATTTTGAAGGAAAATTTCAGAAATTTCACTTACTTCAGGGTAATAAGTCAGAAATGTTCCTTATTTTGGGGCAAAAAAGACAGAAATTTCCTTTGTTTTTAGGGGAAAAAGACAGAAATTCCACATATTTGGAGGCAAAAAAGCAGAAATTTCTATTATTTTGGAGCAAAAATAAAGAAATTTCCCTTTTTTTGTGGCAAAAGGTATACATTCCCCTTATTTTCAGGCTAAAAAGCAGAAATTCCCTTTATTTTGGAGCAAAATTGCAGAAATTCCCCTAATTGTGGGGAAAAAAGGCAGAAATTCCCTATATGTTAGCACAAAAAGACAACAATTCTTTTTATTTTGGGGCAAAACTCTGAAATTCCACTTATTTTGGAGCAAAATTCCAGAAATTTCCCTTATTTTGGGTCAAAATTGCAGAAATTTTCACTTATTTTGGGGCAAAATTGCAGAAATTTCACTAATTTTGGGGCAAAATTGCAGAAATTTCACTTATTTCAGGGAAAATAGGCAAAAATTTTCCTTATTTTTGGGCAAAATGCAGAAATTCCTAATATTTTGTGACAAAAATGCAGAAATTCCCCTTATTTTGAGGTAGAAAGCCTGAAATTCCCCTTATTTGGGGGCAAAAAGGCAGAAATTTCTATTATTTTGGGGAAAATTGAGAAATTTCACTTATTTCAGGGTAATAAGTCAGAAATTTTCCTTATTTTGGGGCAAAAAAGACAGAAATTCTCTTTGTTTTGGGGGAATAAGACAGAAATTCCACTTATTTATAGGCAAAAAAGCAGCAATTCCCCTTATTTTGGAGCAAAATTGCAGAAATTTCCCTTTTTTATGGCAAAAAGGTATGTATTCTTCTTATTTTCGGTCAAAAGGCAGAAATTCCTCGTATTTTGGAGCAAAATTGCAGAAATTCCCCTAATTTTGGGGCAAAAAGGCAGAAATTCCCTCAATGTTGGTGCAAAAAGACAGACAGTCTCCTTATTTTGGGGCAAATCTCAGAATTTCCACTTATTTTGGGGCAAAATTCCAGAAATTTCTCTTATTTTGGGGCAAAATTGCAGAAATTTCACTTATTTTGGGGAAAAATATCAGAAATTTCAATTATTTCATGGAAAAAAGCAGAAATTTTCTTATTTTGGCGCAAAAGGCAGAAATTTCCCATTATTTGGGGCAAAAATGCAGAAATTCCTTTTATTTTGAGGTAAAAAGGCTGAAATTCCCCTTATTTGGGGGCAAAAAGGCAGAAATTTCCCTTATTTTGGGGCAAATTGCAGAAATTTCACTTATTTCAGGGAAATAAGTCAGAAATTTTCCTTATTTGGGGCAAAAAAGACAGAAATTCCCTTTGTTTTGGTGGAAAAGGACAGAAATTCCACTTATTTAGAGTCAAAAAAGCAGAAATTCCCCATATTTTGGAGCAAAAATGAAGAAATTTCCCTTTTTTATGGCAAAAAGTTATGCATTCTTTTTATTTTCGGGCAAAAAGGCAGAAATTCCCCGTATTTTGGAGCAAAATTTCAGAAATTCCCCTAATTGTGGGGCAAAAAGGCAGAAATTCCCTATATGTTGGGGCAAAAAGACAGAAATTCTCCTTATTTTGGAGGAAAACTCAGAAATTCCACTTATTTTGGGGCAAAATTCCAGAAATTTCCCTTATTTTGTGGAAAAATTGCAGAAATTTCACTTATTTTGCGGCGAAATTGCAGAAATTTCACTTATTTCATGGAAAAAATGCAGAAATTTTCATTATTTTGAGACAAAAAGGCAGAAATTTCTTTTATTTTGGTACAAAATTGCAGAAATTTTTCTTATTTTGGGCAAAAAGGCAGAAATTTCCCATATTTTGGGGCAAAAATGCAAAAATTCCTTTTATTTTGAGGTAAAAAGGCTGAAATTCCTCTTATTTGGGGGCAAAAAGTAAGAAATTCCCATTATTTTGGTGCCAAAAGCAGACATTTCTCGTATTTTCGGGAAAAATTTTAGGAATTTAACTTATTTCAGGGCAAAAAGTCAGAAATTTTCCTTATTTTGGGGCAGAAAGGCAGAAATTCCTAATATTTTGTGGCAAAAATGCAGGAATTCCCCTTATTTTGAGGTAAAAAGGCTGAAATTCCCCTTATTTGGGGGCAAAAAGGCAGAAATTTCCCTTATTTTGGGGCAAAATTGAAGAAATTTCACTTACTTCAAAGTAATAAGTCAGAAATTTTCCTTATTTTGGGGTAAAAAAGACAGAAATTCCCTTTGTTTTCGGGGAGAAAAAGAGAAATTCCACTAATTTAGAGGCAAAAAAGCAGAAATTCCTCTTATTTTGGAGCAAAAATGAAGAAATTTCCCTTTTTATAGCAAAAAGGTATGCATTCTTCTTATTTTCGGGCAAAAAGGCAGAAATTCCTCGTATTATAGAGCAAAATTTCAGAAATTCTCCTAATTGTGGGGCAAAAAGGCAGAAATTCCCTATATGTTGGGGCAAAAAGGCAGAAATTCTCTTTATTTTGGGGCAAAACTCAGAAATTCCACTTATTTTGGGGCAAAATAGAAATTTTCATTATTTTGTGGCAAAAAGGCAGAAATTCCTAATATTTTGTGGCAAAAATGCAGAATTTCCCCTTATTTCGAGGTAAAAAGGCTAAATTTCCTTTTATTTTTGGCAAAAAAGCAGAAATTTTTTCTTATTTCGGGGCAAAATTGCAGAAATTTCACTTATTTCAGGGTCATAATCAGAAATATTCCTTATTTTGGGGCAAAAAGACAGAAATTCCCTTTGTTTTGGGGGAAAAAGACAGAAATTCTACTTATTCAGAAGCAAAAAAGCAGAAATTCCCCTTATTTTGGAGCAAAAATGAAGAAATTTCCCTTTTTTATAGCAAAAAGTTATGCATTCTTCTTATTTTCCAGCAAAAAGGCAGAAATTTTCCGTATTTTGGAGCAAAATTTCAGAAATTCCCCTAATTATGGGGCAAAAAGGCAGAAATTCCCTATATGTTGGGGCAAAAAGACAGAAATTCTCCTTATTTTGGGGCAAAACTCAGAAATTCCACTTATTTTGGGGCAAAATTGCAGAAATTTCACTTATTTTGGGGCAAAATTGTAGAAATTTCACTTATTTCAGAAAAAAAAGCAGAAATTTTCTTATTTTGGGGCAAAAAGGCAGAAATTTCTTTTATCTTGGTACAAAATTGCAGAAATTTTTTTATTTTGGGGCAAAAAGTCAGAAATTTCCGATATTTTGGGGCAAAAATGCAGAAATTCCCATTATCTTGAGGTAAAAAGGCTGAAATTCCCCTTATTTGGGGGCAAAAAGGCAGAAATTTCCCTTATTTTGGGGCAAAATTGCAGAAATTTCACTTACTTCAGGGTAATAAGTCAGAAACTTTCCTTATTTTGGGGCAAAAAAGACAGAAATTTCCTTTGTTTTTAGGGGAAAAAGACAGAAATTCCACATTTTTGGAGGCAAAAAAAGCAGAAATTTCTATTATTTTGGAGCAAAAATGAAGAAATTTCCCTTTTTTGTGGCAAAAGGTATACATTCCCCTTATTTTCAGGCTAAAAAGCAGAAATTCCCTTTATTTTGGAGCAAAATTGCAGAAATTCCCCTAATTGTGGGGCAAAAAGGCAGAAATTCCCTCTATGTTGGGTCAAAAAGACAGAAATTCTCCTTATTTTGGGGCAAAACTCAGAAATACCACTTATTTTGGGGCAAAATTTCAGAAATTTCCCTTATTTTGGGTCAAAATTGCAGAAATTTTCACTTATTTTGGGGCAAAATTGCAGAAATTTCACTAATTTTGGGGCAAAATTGCAGAAATTTCACTTATTTCAGGGAAAATAGGCAGAAATTTTCAATATTTTTGGGCAAAATGCAGAAATTCCTAATATTTTGTGACAAAAATGCAGAAATTCCCCTTATTTTGAGGTAGAAAGGCTGAAATTCCCCTTATTTGGGGGCAAAAAGGCAGAAATTCCCTATATGTTGGGGCAAAATTGCAGATATTTCACTTATTTCAGAGTAATAAGTCAGAAATTTTCCTTATTTTGGGGCAAAAAAGACAGAAATTCTTTTTGTTTTGGGGGAATAAGACAGAAATTCCACTTATTTAGAGGCAAAAAAGCAGCAATTCCCCTTATTTTGGAGCAAAATTGCAGAAATTTCCCTTTTTTATGGCAAAAAGGTATGCATTCTTCTTATTTTCGGACAAAAGGCAGAAATTCCTCGTATTTAGGAGCAAAATTGCAGAAATTCCCCTAATTTTGGGGCAAAAAGGCAGAAATTCCCTATATGTTGGGGCAAAAAGACAGAAAGTCTCCTTATTTTGGGGCAAAACTCAGAAATGCCACTTATTTTGGGGCAAAATTGCAGAAATTTCACTTATTTCATGGAAAAAAGCAGAAATTTTCTTATTTTGGGGCAAAAGGCAGAAATTTCCCATATTTTGGCGCAAAATTGCAGAAATTTCACTTATTTAAGGGTAAAAAGTCAGAAATTTTCCTTATTTTGGGGCAAAAAAGACAGAAAATCCCTTTGTTTTGCGTGAAAAGGACAGAAATTTCCCTTATTTAGAGGCAAAAAAGCAGAAATTCCCCTTATTTTGGAGCAAAAATGAAGAAATTTCCCTTTTTTATGGCAAAAAGGTATGCATTCTTCTCATTTTCGGACAAAAAGGCAGAAATTCCCCGTATTTTAAAGCAAAATTGCTGAAATTCCCCTAATTGTTGGGCAAAAATGCAGAAATTCCCTATATGTTGGGGCAGAAAATTGCAGAAATTTCACTTATTTCAGGGAAAAAAGCAGAAAATTTTTTTATTTTGGGGCAAAAAGCCAAAAATTCTTAATATTTTGTGGCAAAAATGCAAAAATTCCCCTTATTTTGAGGTAAAAAGAATGAAATTCCCCTTATTTGGGGGCAAAAAGGCAGAAATTTCCCTTATTTTGGGGCAAAATTTCAGAAATTTCACTTATTACAGGGTAATACTTCAGAAATTTTCCTTATTTTGGGGCAAAAAATACAGAAATTCCCTCTGTTTTGGGGGAAAAAGATAGAAATTCCACTTATTTAGAGGCAAAAAAGAAGAAATTCCCCTTATTTTGGAGCAAAAATGAAGAAATTTCCCTTTTTTATGGCAAAAAGGTATGCATTCTTATTTTCGGACAAAAAGGCAAAAATTCCCCGTATTTTGGAGCAAAATTGCAGAAATTCCTCTAATTGTGGGGAAAAAGGCAGAAATTCCCTATATGTTGGGGCAAAAAGACAGAAATTCTCCTTATTGTGGGGCAAAACTCAGAAATTTCACTTATTTTTGGGCAAAATTGCAGAAATTTCACTTATTTCAGTAAAAAAAAAAAGAAATTTTCTTATTTTGGGGCAAAAAGGAAGAAATTACTTTTATTTTAGTACAAAATTGCAGAAATTTTTCTTATTTTGGGGCAAAAAGGCAGAACTTTCCCATATTTTTGGGCAAAAATGCAGAAATCCCCTTTATTTTGAGGTAAAAAGGCTGAAATTCCCCTTATTTGGGGGCAAAAAAGCAGAAATTTCCCTTATTTTGAGGCAAAATTGCAGAAATTTCACTTATTTCAGGGTAATAAGTCAGAAATTTTTTTTATTTTGGGACAAAAAAGACAGAAATTCCCTTTGTTTTGGGGGGAAAAGAGAGTAATTCCACTTTTAGAGGCAAAAAAGCAGAAATTCACCTTATTTTGGAGCAAAATTGCAGAAATTTCCCTTTTTTGTGGCAAAAAGGTATGAATTCTTCTTATTTTGAATAAAAAGGCAGAAGTTCCCTGTATTTTGGAGCAAAATTGCAGAAATTTCTCTAATTGTGGGGAAAAAAGGCAGAAATTCCCTATATGTTAGGGCAAAAAGACAGAAATTCTCCTTATTTTGGGGCAAAACTCAGAAATTCCACTTATTTTGGGGCAAAATTGCAAAAATTTCACTTATTTTGGGGCAAAAGTGCAGAAATTTCACTTATTTCAGGGAAAAAAAGCAGAAATTTTCTTATTTTGGGGCAAAAAGGCAGAAATTTCCATTATTTTGGGGCAAAATTGCAAAAATTTCACTTATTTCAGGGTAATAAGTCAAAAATTTTTCTTATTTTGCGGCAAAAAAGACAGAAATTTTCTTTGTTTTGTGGGAAAAAGACAGAAATTTTACTTATTTAGAGGCAAAAAAGCAGAAATTCCTCTTATTTTGGAGCAAAAATGAGGAAATTTCCCTTTTTTATGGCAAAAAGTAATGCATTCTTCTTATTTTCAGGCAAAAAGGCAGAAATTCCCTGTATTTTGTGGCAAAATTCCAGAAATTTCCCTTATTTTGGGGCAAAATTGCAGAAATTTCACTTATTTTGGGGCAAAATTGCAGAAATTTCACTTATTTCTGGGAAAAAAAGCAGAATTTGTCTCATTTTGGGGCAAAAAGGCAGTAATTTCTCATATTTTGTGGCAAAAAAGCAGATATTCCCCTTATTTTGGAGCAAAAATAAAGAAATTTCCCTTTTTTATGCCAAATAAATGCATTCTTCTTATTTTCGGGCAAAAAGGCAGAAAGTCACCGTATTTTATAGCAAAATTGCAGAAATTCCCCTAATTGTGGGGCAAAAAGGCAGAAATTCCCTATATGTTGGGTCAAAAAGACAGAAATTCTCCTTATTTTGGGGCAAAACTCAGAAATTCCACTTATTTTGGGGCAAAATTCCAGAAATTTCTCTTCTTTTGGGGCAAAAAGGCAGAAATTACTAATATTTTGTAGCAAAAATGCCGAAATTCCCTTTATTTTGAGGTAAAAAGGCTGACATTCCCCTTATTTGGGGGCAAAAAAGCAGAAATTTTCTCTCATTTTGGGGCAAAATTGCAGAAATTTCACTTATTTCAGGGTAATAATCAGAAATATTCCTTATTTTGGGGCAAAAAGGACAGATATTCCCTTTGTTTGGGGGAAAAAGATAGAAATTCTACTTATTTAGGAGCAAAAAAGCAGAAATTCCCCTTATTTTGGAGCAAAAATGAAAAAATTTCCCTTTTTTATGGCAAAAAGTTATGCATTCCTCTTATTTTCCAGCAAAAAGGCAGAAATTTTCCGTATTTTGGAGCAAAATTGCAGAAATTCCCCTAATTGTGGGGCAAAAAGGCAGAAATTCCCTATATGTTGGGGCAAAAAGACAGAAATACTCTTTATTTTGGGGCAAAACTCAGAAATTCCACTTATTTTGGGGCAAAATTCCAGAAATTTCCTTTATTTTGGGGCAAAATTGCAGAAATTTCACTTATTTCAGAAAAAAAAGCAGAAATTTTCTTATTTTGGGGCAAAAAGGCAGAAATTTCTTTTCTCTTGGTAGAAAATTGCAGACATTTTTCTTATTTTGGGGCAAAAAGGCAGAAATATCCCATATTTTGGGGCAAAAATGCAGAAATTATCATTATCTTGAGGTAAAAAGGCTGAAATTCCCCTTATTTGGGGGGAAAAAGGCAGAAATTTCCCTTATTTTGGGGCAAAATTTCAGAAATTTCACTTATTTCAGGGTAATAAGTCAGAAATTTTCTTAATTTTGGGGCAAAAAAGACAGAAATTCCCTTTGTTTTTAGGGGAAAAACACAGAAATTCCACATTTTTGAAGGCAAAAAAGCAGAAATTTCTTTTATTTTGGAGCAAAAATGAAGAAATTTCCCTTTTTTGTGGCAAAAGGTATACATTCCCCTTATTTTCAGGCTAAAAAGCAGAAATTCCCTTTATTTTGGAGCAAAATTGCAGAAATTCCCCTAATTGTGGGGCAAAAAGGCAGAAATTCCCTATATGTTAGGGCAAAAAGTCAGAAATTCTCCTTATTTTGGGGCAAAAAAGACAGAAATTCCCTTTGTTTTGGTGGAAAAGGACAGAAATTCCACTTATTTAGAGTCAAAAAAGCAGAAATTCCCCATATTTTGGAGCAAAAATGAAGAAATTTCCCTTTTTTATGGCAAAAAGTTATGCATTCTTTTTATTTTCGGGCAAAAAGGCAGAAATTCCCCGTATTTTGGAGCAAAATTTCAGAAATTCCCCTAATTGTGGGGCAAAAAGGCAGAAATTCCCTATATGTTGGGGCAAAAAGACAGAAATTCTCCTTATTTTGGAGGAAAACTCAGAAATTCCACTTATTTTGGGGCAAAATTCCAGAAATTTCCCTTATTTTGGGGAAAAATTGCAGAAATTTCACTTATTTTGCGGCAAAATTGCAGAAATTTCACTTATTTCAGGGAAAAAATGCAGAAATTTTCATTATTTTGAGACAAAAAGGCAGAAATTTCTTTTATTTTGGTACAAAATTGCAGAAATTTTTCTTATTTTGGGCAAAAAGGCAGAAATTTCCCATATTTTGGGGCAAAAATGCAAAAATTCCTTTTATTTTGAGGTAAAAAGGCTGAAATTCCTCTTATTTGGGGGCAAAAAGTAAGAAATTCCCATTATTTTGGTGCCAAAAGCAGACATTTCTCTTATTTTCGGGAAAAATTTTAGGAATTTAACTTATTTCAGGGCAAAAAGTCAGAAATTTTCCTTATTTTGGGGCAGAAAGGCAGAAATTCCTAATATTTTGTGGCAAAAATGCAGGAATTCCCCTTATTTTGAGGTAAAAAGGCTGAAATTCCCCTTATTTGGGGGCAAAAAGGCAGAAATTTCCCTTATTTTGGGGCAAAATTGAAGAAATTTCACTTACTTCAAAGTAATAAGTCAGAAATTTTCCTTATTTTGGGGTAAAAAAGACAGAAATTCCCTTTGTTTTCGGGGAGAAAAAGAGAAATTCCACTAATTTAGAGGCAAAAAAGCAGAAATTCCTCTTATTTTGGAGCAAAAATGAAGAAATTTCCCTTTTTATAGCAAAAAGGTATGCATTCTTCTTATTTTCGGGCAAAAAGGCAGAAATTCCTCGTATTATAGAGCAAAATTTCAGAAATTCTCCTAATTGTGGGGCAAAAAGGCAGAAATTCCCTATATGTTGGGGCAAAAAGGCAGAAATTCTCTTTATTTTGGGGCAAAACTCAGAAATTCCACTTATTTTGGGGCAAAATAGAAATTTTCATTATTTTGTGGCAAAAAGGCAGAAATTCCTAATATTTTGTGGCAAAAATGCAGAATTTCCCCTTATTTCGAGGTAAAAAGGCTAAATTTCCTTTTATTTTTGGCAAAAAAGCAGAAATTTTTTCTTATTTCGGGGCAAAATTGCAGAAATTTCACTTATTTCAGGGTAATAATCAGAAATATTCCTTATTTTGGGGCAAAAAGACAGAAATTCCCTTTGTTTTGAAGGAAAAAGACAGAAATTCTACTTATTCAGAAGCAAAAAAGCAGAAATTCCCCTTATTTTGGAGCAAAAATGAAGAAATTTCCCTTTTTTATAGCAAAAAGTTATGCATTCTTCTTATTTTCCAGCAAAAAGGCAGAAATTTTCCGTATTTTGGAGCAAAATTTCAGAAATTCCCCTAATTATGGGGCAAAAAGGCAGAAATTCCCTATATGTTGGGGCAAAAAGACAGAAATTCTCCTTATTTTGGGGCAAAACTCAGAAATTCCACTTATTTTGGGGCAAAATTGCAGAAATTTCACTTATTTTGGGGCAAAATTGTAGAAATTTCACTTATTTCAGGGTAATAATCAGAAATATTCCTTATTTTGGGGCAAAAAGGACAGATATTCCCTTTGTTTGGGGGAAAAAGATAGAAATTCTACTTATTTAGGAGCAAAAAAGCAGAAATTCCCCTTATTTTGGAGCAAAAATGAAAAAATTTCCCTTTTTTATGGCAAAAAGTTATGCATTCTTCTTATTTTCCAGCAAAAAGGCAGAAATTTTCCGTATTTTGGAGCAAAATTGTAGAAATTCCCCTAATTGTGGGGCAAAAAGGCAGAAATTCCCTATATGTTGGGGCAAAAAGACAGAAATACTCTTTATTTTGGGGCAAAACTCAGAAATTCCACTTATTTTGGGGCAAAATTCCAGAAATTTCCTTTATTTTGGGGCAAAATTGCAGAAATTTCACTTATTTCAGAAAAAAAAGCAGAAATTTTCTTATTTTGGGGCAAAAAGGCAGAAATTTCTTTTCTCTTGGTAGAAAATTGCAGACATTTTTCTTATTTTGGGGCAAAAAGGCAGAAATATCCCATATTTTGGGGCAAAAATGCAGAAATTATCATTATCTTGAGGTAAAAAGGCTGAAATTCCCCTTATTTGGGGGGAAAAAGGCAGAAATTTCCCTTATTTTGGGGCAAAATTTCAGAAATTTCACTTATTTCAGGGTAATAAGTCAGAAATTTTCTTAATTTTGGGGCAAAAAAGACAGAAATTCCCTTTGTTTTTAGGGGAAAAACACAGAAATTCCACATTTTTGAAGGCAAAAAAGCAGAAATTTCTTTTATTTTGGAGCAAAAATGAAGAAATTTCCCTTTTTTGTGGCAAAAGGTATACATTCCCCTTATTTTCAGGCTAAAAAGCAGAAATTCCCTTTATTTTGGAGCAAAATTGCAGAAATTCCCCTAATTGTGGGGCAAAAAGGCAGAAATTCCCTATATGTTAGGGCAAAAAGTCAGAAATTCTCCTTATTTTGGGGCAAAAAAGACAGAAATTCCCTTTGTTTTGGTGGAAAAGGACAGAAATTCCACTTATTTAGAGTCAAAAAAGCAGAAATTCCCCATATTTTGGAGCAAAAATGAAGAAATTTCCCTTTTTTATGGCAAAAAGTTATGCATTCTTTTTATTTTCGGGCAAAAAGGCAGAAATTCCCCGTATTTTGGAGCAAAATTTCAGAAATTCCCCTAATTGTGGGGCAAAAAGGCAGAAATTCCCTATATGTTGGGGCAAAAAGACAGAAATTCTCCTTATTTTGGAGGAAAACTCAGAAATTCCACTTATTTTGGGGCAAAATTCCAGAAATTTCCCTTATTTTGGGGAAAAATTGCAGAAATTTCACTTATTTTGCGGCAAAATTGCAGAAATTTCACTTATTTCAGGGAAAAAATGCAGAAATTTTCATTATTTTGAGACAAAAATGCAGAAATTTCTTTTATTTTGGTACAAAATTGCAGAAATTTTTCTTATTTTGGGCAAAAAGGCAGAAATTTCCCATATTTTGGGGCAAAAATGCAAAAATTCCTTTTATTTTGAGGTAAAAAGGCTGAAATTCCTCTTATTTGGGGGCAAAAAGTAAGAAATTCCCATTATTTTGGTGCCAAAAGCAGACATTTCTCTTATTTTCGGGAAAAATTTTAGGAATTTAACTTATTTCAGGGCAAAAAGTCAGAAATTTTCCTTATTTTGGGGCAGAAAGGCAGAAATTCCTAATATTTTGTGGCAAAAATGCAGGAATTCCCCTTATTTTGAGGTAAAAAGGCTGAAATTCCCCTTATTTGGGGACAAAAAGGCAGAAATTTCCCTTATTTTGGGGCAAAATTGCAGAAATTTCACTTACTTCAAAGTAATAAGTCAGAAATTTTCCTTATTTTGGGGTAAAAAAGACAGAAATTCCCTTTGTTTTCGGGGAGAAAAAGAGAAATTCCACTAATTTAGAGGCAAAAAAGCAGAAATTCCTCTTATTTTGGAGCAAAAATGAAGAAATTTCCCTTTTTATAGCAAAAAGGTATGCATTCTTCTTATTTTCGGGCAAAAAGGCAGAAATTCCTCGTATTATAGAGCAAAATTTCAGAAATTCTCCTAATTGTGGGGCAAAAAGGCAGAAATTCCCTATATGTTGGGGCAAAAAGGCAGAAATTCTCTTTATTTTGGGGCAAAACTCAGAAATTCCACTTATTTTGGGGCAAAATAGAAATTTTCATTATTTTGGGGCAAAAAGGCAGAAATTCCTAATATTTTGTGGCAAAAATGCAGAATTTCCCCTTATTTCGAGGTAAAAAGGCTAAAATTCCTTTTATTTTTGGCAAAAAAGCAGAAATTTTTTCTTATTTCGGGGCAAAATTGCAGAAATTTCACTTATTTCAGGGTAATAATCAGAAATATTCCTTATTTTGGGGCAAAAATACAGAAATTCCCTTTGTTTTGGGGGAAAAAGACAGAAATTCTACTTATTCAGAAGCAAAAAAGCAGAAATTCCCCTTATTTTGGAGCAAAAATGAAGAAATTTCCCTTTTTTATAGCAAAAAGTTATGCATTCTTCTTATTTTCCAGCAAAAAGGCAGAAATTTTCCGTATTTTGGAGCAAAATTTCAGAAATTCCCCTAATTATGGGGCAAAAAGGCAGAAATTCCCTATATGTTGGGGCAAAAAGACAGAAATTCTCCTTATTTTGGGGCAAAACTCAGAAATTCCACTTATTTTGGGGCAAAATTGCAGAAATTTCACTTATTTTGGGGCAAAATTGTAGAAATTTCACTTATTTCAGAAAAAAAAGCAGAAATTTTCTTATTTTGGGGCAAAAAGGCAGAAATTTCTTTTATCTTGGTACAAAATTGCAGAAATTTTTTTATTTTGGGGCAAAAAGTCAGAAATTTCCGATATTTTGGGGCAAAAATGCAGAAATTCCCATTATCTTGAGGTAAAAAGGCTGAAATTCCCCTTATTTGGGGGCAAAAAGGCAGAAATTTCCCTTATTTTGGGGCAAAATTGCAGAAATTTCACTTACTTCAGGGTAATAAGTCAGAAACTTTCCTTATTTTGGGGCAAAAAAGACAGAAATTTCCTTTGTTTTTAGGGGAAAAAGACAGAAATTCCACATTTTTGGAGGCAAAAAAAGCAGAAATTTCTATTATTTTGGAGCAAAAATGAAGAAATTTCCCTTTTTTTGTGGCAAAAGGTATACATTCCCCTTATTTTCATGCTAAAAAGCAGAAATTCCCTTTATTTTGGAGCAAAATTGCAGAAATTCCCCTAATTGTGGGGCAAAAAGGCAGAAATTCCCTCTATGTTGGGTCAAAAAGACAGAAATTCTCCTTATTTTGGGGCAAAACTCAGAAATACCACTCATTTTGGGGCAAAATTTCAGAAATTTCCCTTATTTTGGGTCAAAATTGCAGATATTTTCACTTATTTTGGGGCAAAATTGCAGAAATTTCACTAATTTTGGGGCAAAATTGCAGAAATTTCACTTATTTCAGGGAGAATAGGCAGAAATTTTCCATATTTTTGGGCAAAATGCAGAAATTCCTAATATTTTGTGACAAAAATGCAGAAATTCCCCTTATTTTGAGGTAGAAAGGCTGAAATTCCCCTTATTTGGGGGCAAAAAGGCAGAAATTCCCTATATGTTGGGGCAAAATTGCAGAAATTTCACTTATTTCAGAGTAATAAGTCAGAAATTTTCCTTATTTTGGGGCAAAAAAGACAGAAATTCTTTTTGTTTTGGGGGAATAAGACAGAAATTCCACTTATTTAGAGGCAAAAAAGCAGCAATTCCCCTTATTTTGGAGCAAAATTGCAGAAATTTCCCTTTTTTATGGCAAAAAGGTATGCATTCTTCTTATTTTCGGACAAAAGGCAGAAATTCCTCGTATTTAGGAGCAAAATTGCAGAAATTCCCCTAATTTTGGGGCGAAAAGGCAGAAATTCCCTATATGTTGGGGCAAAAAGACAAAAAGTCTCCTTATTTTGGGGCAAAACTCAGAAATGCCACTTATTTTGGGGCAAAATTGCAGAAATTTCACTTATTTCATGGAAAAAAGCAGAAATTTCCTTATTTTGGGGCAAAAGGCAGAAATTTCCCATATTTTGGCGCAAAATTGCAGAAATTTCACTTATTTAAGGGTAAAAAGTCAGAAATTTTCCTTATTTTGGGGCAAAAAAGACAGAAAATCCCTTTGTTTTGCGGGAAAAGGACAGAAATTTCCCTTATTTAGAGGCAAAAAAGCAGAAATTCCCCTTATTTTGGAGCAAAAATGAAGAAATTTCCCTTTTTTATGGCAAAAAGGTATGCATTCTTCTCATTTTCGGACAAAAAGGCAGAAATTCCCCGTATTTTAAAGCAAAATTGCTGAAATTCCCCTAATTGTTGGGCAAAAATGCAGAAATTCCCTATATGTTGGGGCAAAAAGACAGAAATTCTCCTTATTTTGGGGCAAAACTCAGAAATTACACTTATTTTGGGGCAAAATTGCAGAAATTTCAATGATTTCAAAAAAAGCAGAAATTTTCTTATTTTGGGGCAAAAAGGCAGAAATTTTTTTTATTTTTGTACAAAATTGCAGAAATTTTTCTTATTTTGGGGCCAAAAAACAGAAATTTCCCATATTTTGGGGCAAAAATGCAGAAATTCCCTTTATTTTGAGGTAAAAAGGCTCAAATTCCCCTTATTTGGAGGCAAGAAGTCAGAAATTTCTCTTATTTTGGGGCAAAATTTCAGAAACTTCATCTATTTCAGGGTAATAAGTCAGAAATTTTCCTTATTTTGGGGCCAAAAAATAAAAATTCTCTTTGTTTTGGGGGGAAAAGACAGAAATTCCACTTATTTAGAGGCAAAAAAGCAGAAATTCCCCTTATTTTGGAGCAAAAATGAAGAAATTTCCCTTTTTTATGGCAAAAAATTATGCATTCTTTTATTTTCGGGCAAAAAGGCAGAAATTCTTCGTATTTTGGAGCAAAATTTCAGAAATCCCCTAATTGTGGGGCAAAAAGACAGAAATTCTCCTTATTTTGGGGCAAAAGACAGAAATTCCACCTATTTCGGGGCAAAATTCCAGAAATTTCACTTATATCAGGGAAAAAAATGCAGAAATTTTCTTATTTTGAGGCAAAAAGGCAGAAATTTCTTTTATTTTGGTACAAAATTGCAGAAATTTTTCTTATTTTGGGCAAAAAGGCAGAAATTTACCATATTTTTGGGCAAAAATGCAGAAATTCCTTTTATTTTGAGGTAAAAAGGCTGAAATTCCTATTATTTGGGGGCAAAAAGTAAGAAATTCCCATTATTTTGGTGCCAAAAACAGACATTTCCCTTATTTTCGGGAAAAATTTTAGAAATTTAACTTATTTCAGAGCAAAAAGTCAGATATTTTCCTTATTTTGGGGCAGAAAGGTAGAAATTCCTAATATTTTGTGGCAAAAATGCTGAAATCCCCCATATTTTGAGGTAAAAAGGCTGAAATTCCCCTTATTTGGGGGCAAAAAGGCAGAAATTTTTCTTATTTTGGGGCAAAATTGCAGAAATTTCACTTACTTCAAAGTAATGAGTCAGAAATTTTCCTTATTTTGGGGTAAAAAAGACAGAAATTCCTTTTGTTTTAGGGAAAAAGACAGAAATTCCACTTATTTAGAGGAAAAAAGCAGAAATTCCCTTTATTTTGGAGCAGAAATGAAGAAATTTCCCTTTTTATGGCAAAAAGGTATGCATTCTTCTTATTTTCGAGCAAAAAGGCAAAAATTCACCGTATTTTATAGCAAAATTTCAGAAATTCCCCTAATTGTGGGGAAAAAAGGCAGAAATTCCCTATATGTTGGGTCAAAAAGACAGAAATTCTCTTTATTTTGGGGCAAAACTCAGAAATTCCACTTATTTTGGGCAAAATTCCAGAAATTTCCCTTCTTTTCGGGCAAAAAGGCAGAAATTCCTAATATTTTGTAGCAAAAATGCCGAAATTCTCCTTATTTTGAGGTAAAAAGGCGGAAATTCCCTTTATTTGGGGGCAAAAAAGGAGAAATTTCCATTATTTTGGGGCAAAATTGCAGAAATTTCACTTACTTCAAAGTAATAAATCAGAATTTTATATATTTTGGGGCAAAAAAGACAGAAATTCTTTTTGTTTTGGGGGAGAAAGACAGAAGTTCCACTTATTTAGAGGCAAAAAGCAGAAATTCCCCTTATTTTGGAGCAAAAATGAAGAAATTTCCCTTTTTATGGCAAAAAGGTACGCATTCTTCTTATTTTCGGGCAAAAAGGCAGAAATTCCTCGTATTTTAGAGCAAAATTGCAGAAATTCCCCTAATTGTCGGGCAAAAAGGTAGAAATTCCCTATATGTTGGGGCAAAAAGGCAGAAATTCTCCAAATTATGGGGCAAAACTCAGAAATTCCACTTATTTTGGGGCAAAATACAGAAATTTCCCTTATTTTGGGGCAAAAATTCAGAAATTCCTAATATTTTGTGGCAAAAATGCAGAAATTCCCTTTATTTTGAGGTAAAAAGGCTGAAATTCCCCTTATTTGGGGGCCAAAAAGACCGAAATTCTCCTTATTTTAGGGCAAAACTTAGAAATTCCACTTATTTTGAGGCAAAATTCCAGAAATTTCCCTTATTTTGAAGCAAAATTGCAGAAATTTCACTTATTTTGGGGCAAAATTGCAGAAATTTCACTTATTTCATGGAAAAAAGCAGAAATTTTCTTATTTTGGGGCAAAATAGCAGAAATTTCCCATATTTGGGGCAAAAATGCAGAAATTCCCCTTGTTTTGATTTAAAAAGGCTGAAATTCCCCGTATTTGGGGGCAAAAATGCAGAAATTCCCATTATCTTGAGGTAAAAAGGCTGAAATTCCCCTTATTTGGGGGCAAAAAGGCAGAAATTTCCCTTATTTTGGGGCAAAATTTCAGAAATTTCACTTATTTCAGGGTAATAAGTCAGAAATTTTCCTTATTTGGGGCAAAAAAGACAGAAATTCCCTTTGTTTTTGGGGGAAAAAGACAGAAATTCCACATTTTTAGAGGCAAAAAAGCAGAAATTCCTTTTATTTTGGAGCAAAAATGAAGAAATTTCTCTTTTTTGTGGCAGAAGGTATACATTCCCCTTATTTTCAGGCTAAAAAGCAGATATTCCCTTTATTTTGGAGCAAAATTGCAGAAAATCCCCTAATTGTGGGGCAAAAAGGCAGAAATTCCCTATATGTTTGGGCAAAAATACAGAAATTCTCCTTATTTGGGGCAAAACTCTGAAATTCCACTTATTTTGGGGCAAAATTCCAGAAAATTCCCTTATTTTGGGGCAAAATTACAGAAATTTCACTTATTTTGGGGCAAAATTGCAGAAATTTCACTTATTTCAGGGAAAAAAGCAGAAAATTTTTTTATTTTGGGGCAAAAAGCCAAAAATTCTTAATATTTTGTGGCAAAAATGCAGAAATTCCCCTTATTTTGAGGAAAAAAGAATGAAATTCCCCTTATTTGGGGGCAAAAAGGCAGAAATTTCCCTTATTTTGGGGCAAAATTGCAGAAATTTCACTTATTACAGGGTAATACTTCAGAAATTTTCCTTATTTTGGGGCAAAAAATACAGAAATTCCCTCTGTTTTGGGGGAAAAAGATAGAAATTCCACTTATTTAGAGGCAAAAAAGAAGAAATTCCCCTTATTTTGGAGCAAAAATGAAGAAATTTCCCTTTTTTATGGCAAAAAGGTATGCATTCTTATTTTCGGGCAAAAAGGCAAAAATTCCCCGTATTTTGGAGCAAAATTGCAGAAATTCCTCTAATTGTGGGGAAAAAGGCAGAAATTCCCTATATGTTGGGGCAAAAAGACAGAAATTCTCCTTATTGTGGGGCAAAACTCAGAAATTTCACTTATTTTTGGGCAAAATTGCAGAAATTTCACTTATTTCAGTAAAAAAAAAAAGAAATTTTCTTATTTTGGGGCAAAAAGGAAGAAATTACTTTTATTTTAGTACAAATTTGCAGAAATTTTTCTTATTTTGGGGCAAAAAGGCAAAACTTTCCAATATTTTTGGGCAAAAATGCAGAAATCCCCCTTATTTTGAGGTAAAAAGGCTGAAATTCCCCTTATTTGGGGGCAAAAAAGCAGAAATTTCCCTTATTTTGAGGCAAAATTGCAGAAATTTCACTTATTTCAGGGTAATAAGTCAGAAATTTTTTTTTATTTTTGGACAAAAAAAGACAGAAATTCCCTTTGTTTTGGGGGGAAAAGAGAGTAATTCCACTTTTAGAGGCAAAAAAGCAGAAATTCACCTTATTTTGGAGCAAAATTGCAGAAATTTCCCTTTTTTGTGGCAAAAAGGTATGAATTCTTCTTATTTTGAATAAAAAGGCAGAAGTTCCCTGTATTTTGGAGCAAAATTGCAGAAATTTCTCTAATTGTGGGGAAAAAAGGCAGAAATTCCCTATATGTTAGGGCAAAAAGACAGAAATTCTCCTTATTTTGGGGCAAAACTCAGAAATTCCACTTATTTTGGGGCAAAATTGCAAAAATTTCACTTATTTTGGGGCAAAAGTGCAGAAATTTCACTTATTTCAGGGAAAAAAAGCAGAAATTTTCTTATTTTGGGGCAAAAAGGCAGAAATTTCCATTATTTTGGGGCAAAATTGCAAAAATTTCACTTATTTCAGGGTAATAAGTCAAAAATTTTTCTTATTTTGCGGCAAAAAAGACAGAAATTTTCTTTGTTTTGTGGGAAAAAGACAGAAATTTTACTTATTTAGAGGCAAAAAAGCAGAAATTCCTCTTATTTTGGAGCAAAAATGAGGAAATTTCCCTTTTTTATGGCAAAAAGTAATGCATTCTTCTTATTTTCAGGCAAAAAGGCAGAAATTCCCTGTATTTTGTGGCAAAATTCCAGAAATTTCCCTTATTTTGGGGCAAAATTGCAGAAATTTCACTTATTTTGGGGCAAAATTGCAGAAATTTCACTTATTTCTGGGAAAAAAAGCAGAATTTGTCTCATTTTGGGGCAAAAAGGCAGTAATTTCTCATATTTTGTGGCAAAAAAGCAGATATTCCCCTTATTTTGGAGCAAAAATAAAGAAATTTCCCTTTTTTATGCCAAATAAATGCATTCTTCTTATTTTCGGGCAAAAAGGCAGAAAGTCACCGTATTTTATAGCAAAATTGCAGAAATTCCCCTAATTGTGGGGCAAAAAGGCAGAAATTCCCTATATGTTGGGTCAAAAAGACAGAAATTCTCCTTATTTTGGGGCAAAACTCAGAAATTCCACTTATTTTGGGGCAAAATTCCAGAAATTTCTCTTCTTTTGGGGCAAAAAGGCAGAAATTACTAATATTTTGTAGCAAAAATGCCGAAATTCCCTTTATTTTGAGGTAAAAAGGCTGACATTCCCCTTATTTGGGGGCAAAAAAGCAGAAATTTTCTCTCATTTTGGGGCAAAATTGCAGAAATTTCACTTATTTCAGGGTAATAATCAGAAATATTCCTTATTTTGGGGCAAAAAGGACAGATATTCCCTTTGTTTGGGGGAAAAAGATAGAAATTCTACTTATTTAGGAGCAAAAAAGCAGAAATTCCCCTTATTTTGGAGCAAAAATGAAAAAATTTCCCTTTTTTATGGCAAAAAGTTATGCATTCTTCTTATTTTCCAGCAAAAAGGCAGAAATTTTCCGTATTTTGGAGCAAAATTGCAGAAATTCCCCTAATTGTGGGGCAAAAGGCAGAAATTCCCTATATGTTTGGGCAAAAAGACAGAAATACTCCTTATTTTTGGGCAAAACTCAGAAATTCCACTTATTTTGGGGCAAAATTCCAGAAATTTCCTTTATTTTGGGGCAAAATTGCAGAAATTTCACTTATTTCAGAAAAAAAAGCAGAAATTTTCTTATTTTGGGGCAAAAAGGCAGAAATTTCTTTTCTCTTGGTAGAAAATTGCAGACATTTTTCTTATTTTGGGGCAAAAAGGCAGAAATATCCCATATTTTGGGGCAAAAATGCAGAAATTATCATTATCTTGAGGTAAAAAGGCTGAAATTCCCCTTATTTGGGGGGAAAAAGGCAGAAATTTCCCTTATTTTGGGGCAAAATTTCAGAAATTTCACTTATTTCAGGGTAATAAGTCAGAAATTTTCTTAATTTTGGGGCAAAAAAGACAGAAATTCCCTTTGTTTTTAGGGGAAAAAGACAGGAATTCCACATTTTTGAAGGCAAAAAAGCAGAAATTTCTTTTATTTTGGAGCAAAAATGAAGAAATTTCCCTTTTTTGTGGCAAAAGGTATACATTCCCCTTATTTTCAGGCTAAAAAGCAGAAATTCCCTTTATTTTGGAGCAAAATTGCAGAAATTCCCCTAAGTGGGGCAAAAGGCAGAAATTCCCTATATGTTAGGGCAAAAAGTCAGAAATTCTCCTTATTTTGGGGCAAAACTCTGAAATTCCACTTATTTTGGAGCAAAACTCCAGAAATTTCCCTTATTTTCGGGCAAAATTGCAGAAATTTCATTTATTTTGGGGCAAAATTGCAGAAATTTCACTTATTTCAGGGAAAAAAGGCAGAAATTTTTTTTATTTTTGGGCAAAATGCAGAAATTCCTAATATTTTGTGGCAAAAATAGAAATTCCTTTTATTTTGAGGTAAAAAAGGCTGAAATTCCCCTTATTCGGTGGCAAAAAGTCAGAAATTTCTCATATTTTGGGGCAAAATTGCAGAAATTTCACTTATTTCAGGGTAATAAGTCAGAAATTTTCCTTATTTTGGGGCAAAAAAGACAGAAATTCTCTTTGTTTTGGGGGAAAAAGAATGAAATTCCACTTATTTAGAGGCAAAAAAGCAGAAATTCCCCTTATTTTGGAGCAAAATTGCAGAAATTTCCCTTTTTTATTGCAAAAAGTTATGCATTCTTTTTATTTTCGGGCAAAAAGGCAGAAATTCCACGTTATTTTGGAGCAAATATGCAGAAATTCCCCTAATTGTGGGGCAAAAAGGCAGAAATTCCCTATATGTTGGGGCAAAAAGACAGAAATTCTCCTTATTTTGGAGCAAAACTCAGAATTTCCACTTATTTTGGGGCAAAATTCCAGAAATTTCCCTTATTTTGGGGCAAAATTGCAGAAATTTCACTTATTTCAGAAAAAAAAGCAGAAATTTTCTTATTTTGGCGCAAAAAGGCAGAAATTTCTTTCATCTTGGTACAAAATTGCAGAAATTTTTCTTATTTTGGGGCAAAAAGGCAGAAATATCCCATATTTTGGGGCAAAAATGCAGAAATTTTCATTATCTTGAGGTAAAAAGGCTGAAATTCCCCTTATTTGGGGGCAAAAAGGCAGAAATTTCCCTTATTTTGGGGCAAAATTTCAGAAATTTCACTTATTTCAGGGTAATAAGTCAGAAATTTTCTTTATTTTGGGGCAAAAAGACAGAAATTCCCTTTGTTTTTAGGGGAAAAAGACAGAAATTCCACATTTTTGAAGGTAAAAAAGCAGAAATTCCTTTTATTTTAAAGCAAAAATGAAGAAATTTCCCTTTTTTGTGGCAAAAGGTATACATTCCCCTTATTTTCAGGCTAAAAAGCAGAAATTCCCTTTATTTTGGAGCAAAATTGCAGAAATTCCCCTAATTGTGTGGCAAAAAGGCAGAAATTCCCTATATGTTAGGGCAAAAAGACAGAAATTCTCCTTATTTTGGGGCAAAACAATGAAATTCCACTTATTTTAAGGAAAAATTCCAGAAGTTTCCCTTATTTTGGGGCAAAATTGCAGAAATTTCACTTATTTTGGGGCAAAATTGCAGAAATTTCACTTATTTCAGGGAAAAAAGGCAGAAATTTTTTTTATTTTTTGGCAAAATGCAGAAATTCCTAATATTTTGTGGCAAAAATGCAGAAAGTCCCTTTATTTTGAGGTAAAAAGGCTGAAATTCCCCTTATTCGGGGAAAAAAGGCAGAAATTTCTCTTATTTTGGGGCAAAGTTGCAGAAATTTCACTTATTTCAGGGTAATAAGTCAGAAATTTTCCTTATTTTGGGGCAAAAAGACAGAAATTCTCCTTATTTTGGAGCAAAACTCAGAAATTCCAATTATTTTGGGACAAAATTCCAGAAATTTCTTTTATTGTGTGGCAAAATTGCAGAAATTTCACTTATTTTTTGGCAAAATTGCAGAAATTTCACTTATTTCATGGAAAAAAGCAGATATTTTCTTATTTCGGGGCAAAAAGGCAGAAATTTCCCATATTTTGGGGCAAAAATGCAGAAATTCCCCTTATTTTGAGGTAAAAAGGCTTAAATTCCCCGTATTTGGGGGCATAAAGGCAGAAATTTTCCTTATTTTGGGGCAAAATTGCAGAAATTTCACTTATTTCAGAAAAAAAGCAGAAATTTTTTTATTTTGGGGCAAAAAGGCACAAATTTCTTTTATTTTTGTACAAAATTGCAGAAATTTTTCTTATTTTGGGGCAAAAAGGCAGAAATTTCCCATATTTTGGGGCAAAAATGCAGAAATTCCCCTTATTTTGAGGTAAAAAGGCTGAAATTCCCCTTATTTGGGGGCAAAAAGGAAGAAATTTCCCATATTTTGGGGCAAAAATGCAGAAATTTCCATTATTTTGGGCAAAAAAACAGAAATTTACCATATTTTGATGCAAAAATGCAGAAATTTCCATTATTTTGAGGTAAAAAGGCTGAAATTCCCCTTATTTGGGGGCAAAAAGTAAGAAATTCCCTTTATTTTGGGGCGAAAAGCAGACATTTCCCATATTTTGGGGAAAAATTTTAGAAATTTAACTTATTTCAGGGCAAAAAGTCAGAAATTTTTCTTATTTTGTGGGAAAAAGGCAGAAATTCCTAATATTTTGTGGCAAAAATGCAGAAATTCCTATTATTTTGAGGTAAAAAGGCTGAAATTCCCCTTATTTGGGGGCAAAAAGTCAGAAATTTCCCTTATTTTGGGGCAAAATTGAAGAAATTTCACTTATTTCAGGGTAATAAGTCAGAAATTTTTCTTATTTTGAAGCAAAAAGACAGAAATTCCCTTAGTTTTGTGGGAAAAAGACAGAAATTTTACTTATATAAAGGCAAAAAAGCAGAAATTCCCCTTATTTTGGAGCAAAATTGCAGAAATTTCTCTTTTTTGTGGCAAAAAGGTATGCATTCTTCTTATTTTGGACACAAAGGCAGAAATTTCCTGTATTTTGGAGCAAAATTGCAGAAATTCCCCTAATTGTGGGGCAAAAAGGCTGAAATTCCCTATATGTTGGGGCAAAAAGACAGAAATTCTTTTTATTTTGGGGCAAAACTCAGAAATTCCACTTATTTTGGGGCAAAATTGCAGAAATTTCCCTTATTTTGGGGGCAGAATTGCAAAAATTTTACTTATTTTGCGGCAAAATTGCAGAAATTTCACGTATTTCAGGGAAAAAAAGCAGAAAGTTTCTTATTTTGGGGCAAAAGAGAAGAAATTTCTCATATTTTGTGGCAAAAATGCAGAAATTCCTCTTATTTTGAGGTAAAAAAGCTGAAATTCCCCTTATTTGGGTGCAAAAAGGCAGAATTTTCTTTTATTTTGGGAAAAAATTGCAGAAATTTCACTTATTTCAGGGTAATAAGTCAGAAATTTTCCTTATTTTGGGGCCAAAAAACAGAAAATCCCTTTGTTTTGGGGGGAAAAGACAGAAATTCCACTTATTTAGAGGCAAAAAAGCAGAAATTCTTCTTATTTTGGAACAAAAATGAAGAAATTTCACTTTTTTATGGCAAAAAGGTATGCATTCTTCTTATTTACGGACAAAAAGGAAGAAATTTCCTGTATTTTGCAGCAAAATTGCAGAAATTCCTCTAATTGTGGCTAGAAAACGCAGAAATTCCCTATATGTTGGGGCAAAAAGACAGAAATTCTCCTTACTTTGGGGCAAAACTGAGAAATTTCACTTATTTTGGGGCAAAATTGCAGAAATTTCACTTATTTCAGAAAAAAAGCAGAAATTTTCTTATTTTGGATCAAAAAGGCAGAAATTGCTTTTATTTTGGTACAAAATTGCAGAAATTTTTCTTATTTTAGGGCAAAAGGCAGAAATTCTTAATATTTTGTGGCAAAAATGCAGAAATTCCCCTTATTTTGAGGTAAAAATGCTGAAATTCCCCTTATTTGGGGGCAAAAAGGCAGAAATTTCTTTTATTTTGGTACAAAATTGCAAAAATTTTTCTTATTTTGGGCAAAATCAGAAATTTCCCATATTTTGGGGCAAAAATGCAGAAATTCCCCTTATTTTGAGGTAAGAAGGCTGAAATTCCCCTTATTTGGGGGCAAAAAGTAAGAAATTCCTCTTATTTTTGGGCAAAAAGCAGACATTTCACTTATTTTGGGGAAAATTTTAGAAATTTAACTTATTTCAGGGCAAAAAGTCAGAAATTATCCTCATTTTGGGGCAGAAAGGCAGAAATTCCTAATATTTTGTGGCAAAAATGCAGAAATTCCCCTTATTTTGAGGTAAAAAGGCTGAAATTCCCCTTATTTGGGGGCAAAAAGGCAGAAATTTCCCTTATTTTGAAGCAAAATTGCAGAAATTTAACTTATTTCAGGGTAATAAGTCAAAATTTTTTCTTTTTTTGCAGCAAAAACACAGAAATTCCCTTTGTTTTGTGGGAAAAAGACAGAAATTTTACTTATTTAGAGGCAAAAAAGCAGAAATTCTCCTTATTTTGAAGCAAAAATGAAGAAATTTTTCTTTTTTTATGGAAAAAAAGGAATGCATTCTTCTTATTTTCAGGCAAAAAGGCAGAAATTCCCCGTATTTTGGAGCAAAATTGCAGAAATTCTTCTATTTGTGAGGCAAAAAGGCAGAAATTCCCTATATGTTGGGGCAAAAAGACAGAATTTCTTTTTATTTTGGGGCAAAACTCAGAAATTCCACTTATTTGGGGGCAAAATTCCAGAAATTTCCCTTATTTTGGGGCAAAATTGCAGAAATTTCCCTTATTTTGGGGCAAAATTGCAGAAATTTCACTTATTTTAGGGTAATAAGTAAGAAATTTTCCTTATTTTGGGGCATAAAAGACAGAAATTCCCTTTGTTTTGGGGGGAAAAGACAGAAATTTTACTTATTTAGATGCAAAAAAGCAGAAATTCCCCTTATTTTGGAGTAAAAATGAAGAAATTTCCCTTTTTTATGGCAAAAAGAAATGCATTCTTCTTATTTTCAGGCAAAAAGGTTGAAATTCCTCGTATTTTGGAGCAAAATTGCAGAAATTCCCCTATTTGTGGGGAAAAAAGGCAGAAATTTCCTATATATTGGGGCAAAATTACAGAAATTCACCTTATTTTGGGGCAAAACTCAGAAATTCCACTTATTTTGGGGCAAAATTTCAGAAATTTCCCTTATTTTGGGGCAAAATTGCAGAATGTTCACTTATTTTGGGGCAAAATTGCATAAATTTCACTTATTTCAGAAAAAAAAAGCAGAATTTATCTTATTTCGGGGCAAAATGGCAGAAATTTCTCATATTTTGTGGCAAAAAAGCAGAAATTCATCTTATTTTGAAGCAAAAATGAAGAAATTTCCCTTTTTTATTCCAAAAAGGAGTGCATTCTTCTTATTTTCGGGCAAAAAGGCAGAAATTCACCGTATTTTATAGCAAAATTGCAGAAATTCCCCGAATTGTAAAGCAAAAATGCAGAAATTCCCCGAATTGTGGGGCAAAAATGCAGAAATTCCCTATATGTTGGGTCAAAAAGACAGAAATTCTCTTTATTTTGGGGCAAAACTCAGAAATTCCACTTATTTTGTGGCAAAATTCCAGAAATTTCCTTTCTTTTGGGGCAAAAAGGCAGAAATTCCTAATATTTTGTAGCAAAAATGCCGAAATTCCCTTTATTTTGAGAAAAAAATGCTGAAATTCCCTTTATTTGGGGGCAAAAAGTCAGAAATTTCCATTATTTTGGGGCAAAATTGCAGAAATTTCACTTACTTCAAAGTAATATGTCAGAAATTTTATTTATTTTGCGGCAAAAAAGACAGAAATTCTTTTTGTTTTGGGAGAGAAATACAGAAATTCCAATTATTTAGTGGCAAAAAGCAGAAATTCCCCTTATTTTGGAGCAAAAATTAAGAAATTTCCCTTTTTATGGCAAAAAGGTATGCATTTTTCTTATTTTCGGGCAAAAAGGCAGAAATTCCTCGTATTTTAGAGCAAAATTGCAGAAATTCCCCTAATTGTGGGGCAAAAAGTCAGAAATTCCCTATATGTTGGGGCAAAAAGGCAGAAATTCTCCTTACTTTGGGGCAAAACTCAGAAATTCCACTTATTTTGGGGGCAAAATTCCAGAAATTTCCCTTTATTTTGGAGCAAAAAGGCAGAAATTCCTAATATTTTGTGGCAAAAATGCAGAAATTCCCCTTATTTTGAAGTAAAAAGGCTGAAATTCCCCTTATTTGGGGGCAAAAAAGCAGAAATTTTCTCTTATTTTGGGGCAAAATTGCAGAAATTTCACTTATTTCAGGGTAATAATCAGAAATATTCTTTATTATGGGGCAAAATGGACAGAAATTCCCTTTGTTTTGGGGGAAAAAGACAGAAATTCTGCTTATTTAGAAGCAAAAAAGCAGAAATTCCCATTATTTTGGAACAAAAATGAAGAAATTTACCTTTTTTATGGCAAAAAGTTATGCATTCTTCTTATTTTCCAGCCAAAAGGCAGAAATTTTCTGTATTTTGGAGCAAAATTGCAGTAATTCCCCTAATTGTGGGGCAAAAAGGCAGAAATTCCCTATATGTTGCGGCAAAAAGACAGAAATTCTCCTTATTTTGGGGCAAAACTCAGAAATTCCACTTATTTTGGGGCAAAATTCCAGAAATTTCTTTTATTTTGTGGCAAAATTGCAGAAATTTCACTTATTTTGGGGCAAAATTGCAGAAATTTCACTTATTTCAGAAAAAAAAAGCAGAAATTTTCTTATTTTGGGGCAAAAAGGCAGAAATTTCTTTTATCTTGGTACAAAATTGCAGAAATTTTTATTATTTTGGGTCAAAAAGGCAGAAATTTCTCATATTTTGGGGAAAAAATGCAGAATTTCCCAATATCTTGAGGTAAAAAGGCTGAAATTCCCCTTATTTGGGGGCAAAAAGGCAGAAATTTCCCTTATTTTGGGGCAAAATTTCAGAAATTTCACTTATTTCAGGGTAATAAGTCAGAAATTTTCCTTATTTTGGGGCAAAAAAGACAGAAATTCCCTTTGTTTTTAGGGGAAAAAGACAGAAATTCCACATTTTTGGAGGCAAAAAAGCAGAAATTCCTTTTATTTTGGAGCAAAAATGAATTTTTCTTTTTTGTGGCAAAAGGTATACATTCTCCTTATATTCAGGCTAAAAAGCAGAAATTCCCTTTATTTTTGAGCAAAATTGCAGAAATTCCCTTAATTGTGGGGCAAAAAGGCAGAAATTGCCTATATGTTAGGGCAAAAAGACAGAAATTCTCCTTATTTTGGGGCAAAACTCAGAAATTGCACGTATTTTGGGGCAAAATTCCAGAAATTTCCCTAATTTTGGGGCAAAATTGCAGAAATTTCAGTTATTTTGGGGCAAAATTGCAGAAATTTCACTTATTTCAGAGAAAAAAAACAGAAATTTTCTTTATTTTGTGCAAAATGCAGAAATTCCTAATATTTTCTGGCAAAAATGCAGAAATTCCCCTTATTTTGAGGTAAAAAGGCTAAAATTCCCCTTATTTGGGGGCAAAAAGGCAGAAATTTCTCTTATTTTGGGGCAAAATTGCAGAAATTTCACTTATTTCAGGGTAGTAAGTCAGAAATTTTCCTTATTTTGGAGCAAAAAAGACAGAAATTCTCTTTGTTTTGCGGGAAAAAGACAGAAATTCCACTTATTTAGAGGCAAAAAAGCAGAAATTCCCCTTATTTTGGAGCAAAATTGCAGAAATTTCCCTTTTTTATGGCAAAAGGGTATGCATTCTTTTTATTTTTGGGCAAAAAGGCAGAAATTCCCTGTAATTTGGAGCAAAATTTCAGAAATTCCCATAATTGTGGGGCAAAAAGTCAGAAATTCCCTATATTTTGGGGCAAAAATCAGAAATTCTCTTTATTTTGGGGCAAAACTCAGAAATTCCACTTATTTTGGAGCACAATTCCAGAAATTTCTTTTATTTTGTGGCAAAATTGCAGAAATTTCACTTATTTTGGGGCAAAATTGCCGAAATTTCACTTATTTCATGGAAAAAAGAAGAAATTTTCTTTTTTTTGAGGCAAAAAGTCAGAAATTTCCCATATTTTGGTGCAAAAATGCAGAAATTCCCCTTATTTTGAGGTAAAAAGGCTGAAATTTCCCGTATTTGGGGGCAAAAAGGCAGAAATTTCCCTTATTTTGGGGCAAAATTGCAGAAATTTCACTTATTTCAGAAAAAAAGCAGAAATTTTCTTATTTTGGGGCAAAAAGGCAGAAATTTTTTTATTTTGGTACAAAATTGCAGAAATTTTTCTTATTTTGGGGCCAAAAGGCAGAAATTTCCCATATTTTGGGGCAAAAATGCAGAAATTCCCCTTATTTTGAGGGAAATACGCTAAAATTTCCCTTACTTGGAGGCAAAAAGGCAGAAATTTCTCTTATTTTGGGGCAAAATTGCAGAAACATCACTTATTTCAGGGTAATAATTCAGAAATTTTCCTTATTGTGGGGCAAAAAAGACAGAAATTCCCTTTGTTTTGGGGAAAAAAGATATAAATTCCACTTATTTAAAGGCAAAAAAGCAGAAATTGCCCTTATTTTGGAGCAAAATTTCAGAAATTTCCCTTTTTTATGGCAAAAAGGTATGCATTCTTTTTATTTTCGGGCAAAAAGGCAGAAATTCCTCGTATTTTGGAGCAAAATTTCAGAAATTCCCCTAATTGTGGGGCAAAAATGCAGAAATTCCCTATATGTTGGGGCAAAAAGACAGAAATTCTCATTATTTTGGGGCAAAACTCAGAAATTCCACTTATTTTGGGGCAAAATTCCAGAAATTTCCCTTATTTTGGGGCAAAATTGCAGAAATTTCACTTCTTTTGGGGCAAATTGCAGAAATTTCACTTATTTCAAGGATAAAATGAAGAATTTTTTTTTTTGGAGGCAAAAACGTAGAAATTTCTTTTATTTTGGTACAAAATTGCAGAAATTTTTCTTATTTTGGGCAAAAAGGCAGAAATTTCCCATAATTTTGGGGCAAAAATGCAGAAATTCCTTTTATTTTGAGGTAAAAAGGCTGAAATTCCTATTATTTGGGGGCAAAAAGTAAGAAATTCCCATTAATTTGGTGCCAAAAGCAGACATTTCCCTTGTTTTTGGGAAAAATTTTAGAAATTTAACTTATTTCAGGGCAAAAAGTCAGAAATTTTCCTTATTTTGGGGCAGAAAGGCAGAAATTCCTAATATTTTGTGGCAAAATGCAGAAATTCCTTTTATTTTGAGGTAAAAAGGCTGAAATTCCCCTTATTTGGGGGCAAAAAGTCAGAAATTTCCCTTATTTTGGGGCAAAATTGCAGAAATTTCACTTACTTCAAAGTAATAAGTCTGAAATTTTTTTTATTTTGGGGTAAAAAAGACAGAAATTCCTTTTGTTTTGGGGTAGAAAGACAGAAATTTTACTTATTTAGAGGCAAAAATGCAGAAATTCCCCTTATTTTGGAGCAAAAATGAGGAGATTGCCCTTTTTTATGGCAAAAAGGTATGCATTCCTCTTATTTTCAGGCAAAAAGGCAGAAATTCCCCGTATTTTGGAGCAAAATTGAAGAAATTCCTCTAATTTTGGGGCAAAATGGCAGAAATTCCCTATATGTTGGGGCAAAAAGACAGAAATTCCCCTTATTTTGGAGCAAAAATTAAGAAATTTCCCTTTTTTTATGGCAAAAAGGTATGCATTCCTCTTATTTTCAGGCAAAAAGGCAGAAATTCCCTTTATTTTGGAGCAAAATTGAAGAAATTCTCCTAATTGTGGGGCAAAAAGGCAGAAATTCCCTATATGTTGCGGCAAAAAGACAGAAATTCTCCTTATTTAGGAGAAAACCTCAGAAATTTCAATTATTTTGAGGCAAAATTGCAGAAATTTCACTTATTTCAGAAAAATAGCAGAAATTTTCTTATTTTGGGGCAAAAAAGCAGAAATTACTTTTATTTTGGTACAAAATTGCAGAAATTTTTCTTATTTTGGGGCAAAAAGGCAGAAATTTCCCATATTTTGGGGCAAAAATGCAGAAATTCCCCTTATGTTGAGGTAAAAATGCTGAAATTCTCCTTATTTGGGGGCAAAAAGGCAGAAATTTCTCTTATTTTGAGGCAAAATTGCAGAAATTTCACTTATTTCAGGGTAATAAGTCAGAAATTTTTTTTTTATTTTGGGACAAAAAAGACAGAAATTCCCTTTGTTTTGGGGAGAAAAGAGAGTAATTCCACTTATTTAGAGGCAAAAAAGCAGAAATTCCCCTTATTGTGGAGCAAAATTGCAGAAATTTCCCTATTTTGTGGCAAAAAGTATGCATTCTTCTTATTTTGGACACAAAGGCAGAAATTCCCTGTATTTTGGGGCAAAATTGCAGAAATTCCCCTAATTGTGGGGCAAAAAGGCAGAAATTCCCTATATGTTGGGGCAAAAAGACAGAAATTCTCATTATTTTGGGGCAAAACTCAGCTATTCCACTTATTTTGGGGCAAAATTCCAGAAATTTCCCTTATTTTGGGGCAAAATTGCAGAAATTTCACTTCTTTTGGGGCAAATTGCAGAAATTTCACTTATTTCAAGGATAAAATGAAGAATTTTTCTTATTTGGAGGCAAAAACGTAGAAATTTCTTTTATTTTGGTACAAAATTGCAGAAATTTTTCTTATTTTGGGCAAAAAGGCAGAAATTTCCCATATTTTGGGGCAAAAATGAAGAAATTCCTTTTATTTTGAGGTAAAAAGGCTGAAATTCCTATTATTTGGGGGCAAAAAGTAAGAAATTCCCATTATTTTGGTGCCAAAAGTAGATATTTCCCTTGTTTTTGGGAAAAATTTTAGAAATTTAACTTATTTCAGGGCAAAAAGTCAGAAATTTTCCTTATTTTGGGGCAGAAAGGCAGATATTCCTAATATTTTGTGGCAAAATGCAGAAATTCCCCTTATTTTGAGGTAAAAAGTCTGAAATTCCCCTTATTTGGGGGCAAAAAGTCAGAAATTTCCCTTATTTTGGGGCAAAATTGCAGAAATTTCACTTACTTCAAAGTAATAAGTCAGAAATTTTCCTTATTTTGGGGTAAAAAAGACAGAAATTCCTTTTGTTTTGGGGGAGAAAGACAGAAATTCCTCTTATTTAGAGGCAAAAAAGCAGAAATTCCACTTATTTTGGAGCAAAAATGAAGAAATTTCCTTTTTTATGGCAAAAAGGTATGCATTCTTCTTATTTTCGGGCAAAAAGGCAGAAATTCCCCGTATTTTGGAGCAAAATTGCAGAAATTCCCCTAATTGTGGGGCAAAGAGGCAGAAATTTTCTATATGTTGGGGCAAAAAGACAGAAATTCTCCTTATTGTCGGGCAAAACTCAGAAATTTCACTTATTTTGGGGCAAAATTGCAGAAATTTCACTTATTTCAGAAAAAAGCAGAAATTTTCTTATTTTGGGTCAAAAAGGCAAAAATTTCTTTTATTTTGGTACAAAATTGCAGAAATTTTTCTTATTTTAAGGCAAAAAGGCAGAAATTCCTAATATTTTGTGGCAAAAAAGCAGAAATTCCCCTTATTTTGAGGTAAAAAGGCTGAAATTCCCCTTATTTGGGGGCAAAAAGGCAGAAATTTCTTTTATTTTGGTACAAAATTGCAGAAATTTTTCTTATTTTGGGCAAAATGCAGAAATTTCCCATATTTTGGGGAAAAATGCAGAAATTCCCATTATTTTAAGGTAAAAAGGCTGAAATTCCCCTTATTTGGGGGCAAAAAGTAAGAAATTCCTCTTATTTTGTGGCAAAAAGCAGACATTTCCCTTATTTTGGGGAAAATTTTAGAAATTTATCTCATTTCAGGGCAAAAAGTCAGAAATTTTCCTTATTTTGAGGCAGAAAGGCAGAAATTTCTAATATTTTGTGGCAAAAATGCAGAAATTCCCCTTATTTTGAGGCAAAAAGGCTGAAATTCCCCTTATTTGGGGGAAAAAGGCAGAAATTTCCTTTATTTTGGGGCAAAATTGCAGAAATTTCACTTATTTCAGGATAATAAGTCAAAAATTTTTCTTATTTTGCGGCAAAAAAGACAGAAATTCCCATTGTTTTGTGAGAAAAAGACAGAAATTTTACTTATTTCGAGGCAATAAAGCAGAAATTCCCCATATTTTGGAGCAAAAATGAAGAAATTTATCTTTTTTATGGCAAAAAGGAATGCATTCTTCTTATTTTCAGGCAAAAAGGCAGAAATTCCCCGTATTTTGCAGCGAAATTGCAGAAATTCCTCTAATTGTGGGGCAAAAATGCAGAAATTCCCTATATGTTTGGGCAAAAAGACAGAAATTCTCCTTATTTTGGGGTAAAACTCTAAAATTCCACATATTTTGGGGCAAAATTCCAGAAATTTCCCTTATTTTGGGGCAAAATTGCAGAAATTTCACTTATATTGGGGCAAAATTGCAGAAATTTCACTTATTTCAGGGAAAAAAATTAGAATTTTTCTTATTGTGGGGCAAAAAGGCAGAAATTTCTCATATGTTGTGGCAAAAATGCAGAAATTCCCCTTATTTTGAGGTAAAAAGGCTTAAAATCCTCTTATTTGGGAGCAAAAATGCAGAAATTTCCCTTATTTTGGGGTAAAATTGCAGAAATTTCACTTATTTCAGGGTAATAAGTCAGAAATTTTTCTTGTTTTGGGGCAAAAAATACAGAAATTCCCTTTGTTTTGGGGGGAAAAGACAGAAATTCCACTTATTTTGAGGCAAAAAAGCAGAAATTCCCCTTATTTTGGAGCAAAAATGAAGAAATTTCCCTTTTTTATGGCAAAAAGGTATGCATTCTTTTTATTTTCGGACAAAAAGGAAGAAATTTCCTGTATTTTGGAGCAAAATTGCAGAAATTCCCCTAAATGTGGGGCCAAAAGGCAGAAATTCCCTATATGTTGGGGCAAAAAGACAGAATTTCTCCTTATTTTGGGGCAAAACTCAGAAATTTCACATATTTTGGGGCAAAATTCCAGAAATTTTTCTTATTTTGGAGAAAAATTGCAGAAAGTTCACTTATTTTGGGGCAAAATTGCAAAAATTTCTCTTATTTTTGGGCAAAATTGCAGAAATTTCACTTATTTCAGGGAAAAAAGCAGAAATTTTCTTATTTTGGGGCAAAAAGGCAGAAATTTCTCATATTTTGTGGCAAAAATGCAGAAATTCCCCTTATTTTGAGGTAAAAAAGCTGGAATTCCCCTTATTTGGGTGCAAAAAGGCAGAAATTTCTTTTTTTTTTGGAAAAAATTGCAGAAATTTCACTTATTTCAGGGTAATAAGTCAGAAATTTTTCTTATTTTGCGGCAAAAAAGACAGAAATTCTTTTTGTTTTGTGGGAAAAAGACAGAAATATTACTTATTTAGAGGCAATAAGTCAGAAATTCCCCTTATTTTGGAGCAAAAATGAAAAAATTTCCCTTTTTTATGGCAAAAAGGAATGCATTCTTCTTATTTTCAGGCAAAAAGGCAGAAATTTCCCGTATTTTGGAGCAAAATTGCAGAAATTCCCCTAAATGTGGGGCCAAAAGGCAGAAATTCCCTATATGTTGGGGCAAAAAGACAGAAATTCTTCTTATTATGGGGCAAAACTCAGAAATTTCACATATTTTGGGGCAAAATTCCAGAAATTTTTCTTGTTTTGGAGAAAAATTGCAGAAATTTCACTTATTTTAGGGCAAAATTGCAGAAATTTCACTTATTTCAGGGAAGAAAGGCAGAAATTTTCCTTATTTTGGGGCAAAAAGGCAGAAATTCCTAATATTTTGTGGCAAAAATGCAGAAATTCCCCTTATTTTGAGGTAAAAAGGCTGAAATTCCCCTTATTTAGGGGCAGAAAGGCAGAAATTTCTCTTATTTTGGGGCAAAATTGATGAAATTTCACTATTTTCAGTGTAATAAGTCAGAAATTTTGCTTATTTTGGGGCAAAAATGACAGAAATTTTCTTTGTTTTGAGGGAAAAAGACAGAAATTCCACTTATTTAGAGGCAAAAAAGCAGAAATTCCCCTTATTTTGGAGCAAAAATGAAAAAATTTCCTTTTTTTGTGGCAAAAGGTATACATTCCCCTTATTTTCGGGCTAAAAAGCAGAAATTCCCCGTATTTTGGAGCAAAATTGTAGAAATTCCCCTAATTGTGGTGCAAAAAGGCAGAAATTCCCTATATGTTAGGGCAAAGAGACAGAAATTCTCCTTATTTTTGGGCAAAACTCTGAAATTCCACTTATTTTGGAGCAAAACTCCAGAAATTTCCCTTATTTTCGGGCAAAATTGCAGAAATTTCATTTATTTTGGGGCAAAATTGCAGAAATTTCACTTATTTCAGGGAAAAAAGGCAGAAATTTTTTTTATTTTTGGGCAAAATGCAGAAATTCCTAATATTTTGTGGCAAAAATAGAAATTCCTTTTATTTTGAGGTAAAAAAGGCTGAAATTCCCCTTATTCGGTGGCAAAAAGTCAGAAATTTCTCATATTTTGGGGCAAAATTGCAGAAATTTCACTTATTTCAGGGTAATAAGTCAGAAATTTTCCTTATTTTGGGGCAAAAAAGACAGAAATTCTCTTTGTTTTGGGGGAAAAAGAATGAAATTCCACTTATTTAGAGGCAAAAAAGCAGAAATTCCCCTTATTTTGGAGCAAAATTGCAGAAATTTCCCTTTTTTATTGCAAAAAGTTATGCATTCTTTTTATTTTCGGGCAAAAAGGCAGAAATTCCACGTTATTTTGGAGCAAATATGCAGAAATTCCCCTAATTGTGGGGCAAAAAGGCAGAAATTCCCTATATGTTGGGGCAAAAAGACAGAAATTCTCCTTATTTTGGAGCAAAACTCAGAATTTCCACTTATTTTGGGGCAAAATTCCAGAAATTTCCCTTATTTTGGGGCAAAATTGCAGAAATTTCACTTATTTCAGAAAAAAAAGCAGAAATTTTCTTATTTTGGCGCAAAAAGGCAGAAATTTCTTTCATCTTGGTACAAAATTGCAGAAATTTTTCTTATTTTGGGGCAAAAAGGCAGAAATATCCCATATTTTGGGGCAAAAATGCAGAAATTTTCATTATCTTGAGGTAAAAAGGCTGAAATTCCCCTTATTTGGGGGCAAAAAGGCAGAAATTTCCCTTATTTTGGGGCAAAATTTCAGAAATTTCACTTATTTCAGGGTAATAAGTCAGAAATTTTCTTTATTTTGGGGCAAAAAGACAGAAATTCCCTTTGTTTTTAGGGGAAAAAGACAGAAATTCCACATTTTTGAAGGTAAGAAAGCAGAAATTCCTTTTATTTTAAAGCAAAAATGAAGAAATTTCCCTTTTTTGTGGCAAAAGGTATACATTCCCCTTATTTTCAGGCTAAAAAGCAGAAATTCCCTTTATTTTGGAGCAAAATTGCAGAAATTCCCCTAATTGTGTGGCAAAAAGGCAGAAATTCCCTATATGTTAGGGCAAAAAGACAGAAATTCTCCTTATTTTGGGGCAAAACAATGAAATTCCACTTATTTTAAGGAAAAATTCCAGAAGTTTCCCTTATTTTGGGGCAAAATTGCAGAAATTTCACTTATTTTGGGGCAAAATTGCAGAAATTTCACTTATTTCAGGGAAAAAAGGCAGAAATTTTTTTTATTTTTTGGCAAAATGCAGAAATTCCTAATATTTTGTGGCAAAAATGCAGAAAGTCCCTTTATTTTGAGGTAAAAAGGCTGAAATTCCCCTTATTCGGGGAAAAAAGGCAGAAATTTCTCTTATTTTGGGGCAAAGTTGCAGAAATTTCACTTATTTCAGGGTAATAAGTCAGAAATTTTCCTTATTTTGGGGCAAAAAGACAGAAATTCTCCTTATTTTGGAGCAAAACTCAGAAATTCCAATTATTTTGGGACAAAATTCCAGAAATTTCTTTTATTGTGTGGCAAAATTGCAGAAATTTCACTTATTTTTTGGCAAAATTGCAGAAATTTCACTTATTTCATGGAAAAAAGCAGATATTTTCTTATTTCGGGGCAAAAAGGCAGAAATTTCCCATATTTTGGGGCAAAAATGCAGAAATTCCCCTTATTTTGAGGTAAAAAGGCTTAAATTCCCCGTATTTGGGGGCATAAAGGCAGAAATTTTCCTTATTTTGGGGCAAAATTGCAGAAATTTCACTTATTTCAGAAAAAAAGCAGAAATTTTTTTATTTTGGGGCAAAAAGGCACAAATTTCTTTTATTTTTGTACAAAATTGCAGAAATTTTTCTTATTTTGGGGCAAAAAGGCAGAAATTTCCCATATTTTGGGGCAAAAATGCAGAAATTCCCCTTATTTTGAGGTAAAAAGGCTGAAATTCCCCTTATTTGGGGGCAAAAAGGAAGAAATTTCCCATATTTTGGGGCAAAAATGCAGAAATTTCCATTATTTTGGGCAAAAAAACAGAAATTTACCATATTTTGATGCAAAAATGCAGAAATTTCCATTATTTTGAGGTAAAAAGGCTGAAATTCCCCTTATTTGGGGGCAAAAAGTAAGAAATTCCCTTTATTTTGGGGCGAAAAGCAGACATTTCCCATATTTTGGGGAAAAATTTTAGAAATTTAACTTATTTCAGGGCAAAAAGTCAGAAATTTTTCTTATTTTGTGGGAAAAAGGCAGAAATTCCTAATATTTTGTGGCAAAAATGCAGAAATTCCTATTATTTTGAGGTAAAAAGGCTGAAATTCCCCTTATTTGGGGGCAAAAAGTCAGAAATTTCCCTTATTTTGGGGCAAAATTGAAGAAATTTCACTTATTTCAGGGTAATAAGTCAGAAATTTTTCTTATTTTGAAGCAAAAAGACAGAAATTCCCTTAGTTTTGTGGGAAAAAGACAGAAATTTTACTTATATAAAGGCAAAAAAGCAGAAATTCCCCTTATTTTGGAGCAAAATTGCAGAAATTTCTCTTTTTTGTGGCAAAAAGGTATGCATTCTTCTTATTTTGGACACAAAGGCAGAAATTTCCTGTATTTTGGAGCAAAATTGCAGAAATTCCCCTAATTGTGGGGCAAAAAGGCTGAAATTCCCTATATGTTGGGGCAAAAAGACAGAAATTCTTTTTATTTTGGGGCAAAACTCAGAAATTCCACTTATTTTGGGGCAAAATTGCAGAAATTTCCCTTATTTTGGGGGCAGAATTGCAAAAATTTTACTTATTTTGCGGCAAAATTGCAGAAATTTCACGTATTTCAGGGAAAAAAAGCAGAAATTTTCTTATTTTGGGGCAAAAGAGAAGAAATTTCTCATATTTTGTGGCAAAAATGCAGAAATTCCTCTTATTTTGAGGTAAAAAAGCTGAAATTCCCCTTATTTGGGTGCAAAAAGGCAGAATTTTCTTTTATTTTGGGAAAAAATTGCAGAAATTTCACTTATTTCAGGGTAATAAGTCAGAAATTTTCCTTATTTTGGGGCCAAAAAACAGAAAATCCCTTTGTTTTGGGGGGAAAAGACAGAAATTCCACTTATTTAGAGGCAAAAAAGCAGAAATTCTTCTTATTTTGGAACAAAAATGAAGAAATTTCACTTTTTTATGGCAAAAAGGTATGCATTCTTCTTATTTACGGACAAAAAGGAAGAAATTTCCTGTATTTTGCAGCAAAATTGCAGAAATTCCTCTAATTGTGGCTAGAAAACGCAGAAATTCCCTATATGTTGGGGCAAAAAGACAGAAATTCTCCTTACTTTGGGGCAAAACTGAGAAATTTCACTTATTTTGGGGCAAAATTGCAGAAATTTCACTTATTTCAGAAAAAAAGCAGAAATTTTCTTATTTTGGATCAAAAAGGCAGAAATTGCTTTTATTTTGGTACAAAATTGCAGAAATTTTTCTTATTTTAGGGCAAAAGGCAGAAATTCTTAATATTTTGTGGCAAAAATGCAGAAATTCCCCTTATTTTGAGGTAAAAATGCTGAAATTCCCCTTATTTGGGGGCAAAAAGGCAGAAATTTCTTTTATTTTGGTACAAAATTGCAAAAATTTTTCTTATTTTGGGCAAAATCAGAAATTTCCCATATTTTGGGGCAAAAATGCAGAAATTCCCCTTATTTTGAGGTAAGAAGGCTGAAATTCCCCTTATTTGGGGGCAAAAAGTAAGAAATTCCTCTTATTTTTGGGCAAAAAGCAGACATTTCACTTATTTTGGGGAAAATTTTAGAAATTTAACTTATTTCAGGGCAAAAAGTCAGAAATTATCCTCATTTTGGGGCAGAAAGGCAGAAATTCCTAATATTTTGTGGCAAAAATGCAGAAATTCCCCTTATTTTGAGGTAAAAAGGCTGAAATTCCCCTTATTTGGGGGCAAAAAGGCAGAAATTTCCCTTATTTTGAAGCAAAATTGCAGAAATTTAACTTATTTCAGGGTAATAAGTCAAAATTTTTTCTTTTTTTGCAGCAAAAACACAGAAATTCCCTTTGTTTTGTGGGAAAAAGACAGAAATTTTACTTATTTAGAGGCAAAAAAGCAGAAATTCTCCTTATTTTGAAGCAAAAATGAAGAAATTTTTCTTTTTTTATGGAAAAAAAGGAATGCATTCTTCTTATTTTCAGGCAAAAAGGCAGAAATTCCCCGTATTTTGGAGCAAAATTGCAGAAATTCTTCTATTTGTGAGGCAAAAAGGCAGAAATTCCCTATATGTTGGGGCAAAAAGACAGAATTTCTTTTTATTTTGGGGCAAAACTCAGAAATTCCACTTATTTGGGGGCAAAATTCCAGAAATTTCCCTTATTTTGGGGCAAAATTGCAGAAATTTCCCTTATTTTGGGGCAAAATTGCAGAAATTTCACTTATTTTAGGGTAATAAGTAAGAAATTTTCCTTATTTTGGGGCATAAAAGACAGAAATTCCCTTTGTTTTGGGGGGAAAAGACAGAAATTTTACTTATTTAGATGCAAAAAAGCAGAAATTCCCCTTATTTTGGAGTAAAAATGAAGAAATTTCCCTTTTTTATGGCAAAAAGAAATGCATTCTTCTTATTTTCAGGCAAAAAGGTTGAAATTCCTCGTATTTTGGAGCAAAATTGCAGAAATTCCCCTATTTGTGGGGAAAAAAGGCAGAAATTTCCTATATATTGGGGCAAAATTACAGAAATTCACCTTATTTTGGGGCAAAACTCAGAAATTCCACTTATTTTGGGGCAAAATTTCAGAAATTTCCCTTATTTTGGGGCAAAATTGCAGAATGTTCACTTATTTTGGGGCAAAATTGCATAAATTTCACTTATTTCAGAAAAAAAAAGCAGAATTTATCTTATTTCGGGGCAAAATGGCAGAAATTTCTCATATTTTGTGGCAAAAAAGCAGAAATTCATCTTATTTTGAAGCAAAAATGAAGAAATTTCCCTTTTTTATTCCAAAAAGGAGTGCATTCTTCTTATTTTCGGGCAAAAAGGCAGAAATTCACCGTATTTTATAGCAAAATTGCAGAAATTCCCCGAATTGTAAAGCAAAAATGCAGAAATTCCCCGAATTGTGGGGCAAAAATGCAGAAATTCCCTATATGTTGGGTCAAAAAGACAGAAATTCTCTTTATTTTGGGGCAAAACTCAGAAATTCCACTTATTTTGTGGCAAAATTCCAGAAATTTCCTTTCTTTTGGGGCAAAAAGGCAGAAATTCCTAATATTTTGTAGCAAAAATGCCGAAATTCCCTTTATTTTGAGAAAAAAATGCTGAAATTCCCTTTATTTGGGGGCAAAAAGTCAGAAATTTCCATTATTTTGGGGCAAAATTGCAGAAATTTCACTTACTTCAAAGTAATATGTCATAAATTTTATTTATTTTGCGGCAAAAAAGACAGAAATTCTTTTTGTTTTGGGAGAGAAATACAGAAATTCCAATTATTTAGTGGCAAAAAGCAGAAATTCCCCTTATTTTGGAGCAAAAATTAAGAAATTTCCCTTTTTATGGCAAAAAGGTATGCATTTTTCTTATTTTCGGGCAAAAAGGCAGAAATTCCTCGTATTTTAGAGCAAAATTGCAGAAATTCCCCTAATTGTGGGGCAAAAAGTCAGAAATTCCCTATATGTTGGGGCAAAAAGGCAGAAATTCTCCTTACTTTGGGGCAAAACTCAGAAATTCCACTTATTTTGGGGGCAAAATTCCAGAAATTTCCCTTTATTTTGGAGCAAAAAGGCAGAAATTCCTAATATTTTGTGGCAAAAATGCAGAAATTCCCCTTATTTTGAAGTAAAAAGGCTGAAATTCCCCTTATTTGGGGGCAAAAAAGCAGAAATTTTCTCTTATTTTGGGGCAAAATTGCAGAAATTTCACTTATTTCAGGGTAATAATCAGAAATATTCTTTATTATGGGGCAAAATGGACAGAAATTCCCTTTGTTTTGGGGGAAAAAGACAGAAATTCTGCTTATTTAGAAGCAAAAAAGCAGAAATTCCCATTATTTTGGAACAAAAATGAAGAAATTTACCTTTTTTATGGCAAAAAGTTATGCATTCTTCTTATTTTCCAGCCAAAAGGCAGAAATTTTCTGTATTTTGGAGCAAAATTGCAGTAATTCCCCTAATTGTGGGGCAAAAAGGCAGAAATTCCCTATATGTTGCGGCAAAAAGACAGAAATTCTCCTTATTTTGGGGCAAAACTCAGAAATTCCACTTATTTTGGGGCAAAATTCCAGAAATTTCTTTTATTTTGTGGCAAAATTGCAGAAATTTCACTTATTTTGGGGCAAAATTGCAGAAATTTCACTTATTTCAGAAAAAAAAAGCAGAAATTTTCTTATTTTGGGGCAAAAAGGCAGAAATTTCTTTTATCTTGGTACAAAATTGCAGAAATTTTTATTATTTTGGGTCAAAAAGGCAGAAATTTCTCATATTTTGGGGAAAAAATGCAGAATTTCCCAATATCTTGAGGTAAAAAGGCTGAAATTCCCCTTATTTGGGGGCAAAAAGGCAGAAATTTCCCTTATTTTGGGGCAAAATTTCAGAAATTTCACTTATTTCAGGGTAATAAGTCAGAAATTTTCCTTATTTTGGGGCAAAAAAGACAGAAATTCCCTTTGTTTTTAGGGGAAAAAGACAGAAATTCCACATTTTTGGAGGCAAAAAAGCAGAAATTCCTTTTATTTTGGAGCAAAAATGAATTTTTCTTTTTTGTGGCAAAAGGTATACATTCTCCTTATATTCAGGCTAAAAAGCAGAAATTCCCTTTATTTTTGAGCAAAATTGCAGAAATTCCCTTAATTGTGGGGCAAAAAGGCAGAAATTGCCTATATGTTAGGGCAAAAAGACAGAAATTCTCCTTATTTTGGGGCAAAACTCAGAAATTGCACGTATTTTGGGGCAAAATTCCAGAAATTTCCCTAATTTTGGGGCAAAATTGCAGAAATTTCAGTTATTTTGGGGCAAAATTGCAGAAATTTCACTTATTTCAGAGAAAAAAAACAGAAATTTTCTTTATTTTGTGCAAAATGCAGAAATTCCTAATATTTTCTGGCAAAAATGCAGAAATTCCCCTTATTTTGAGGTAAAAAGGCTAAAATTCCCCTTATTTGGGGGCAAAAAGGCAGAAATTTCTCTTATTTTGGGGCAAAATTGCAGAAATTTCACTTATTTCAGGGTAGTAAGTCAGAAATTTTCCTTATTTTGGAGCAAAAAAGACAGAAATTCTCTTTGTTTTGCGGGAAAAAGACAGAAATTCCACTTATTTAGAGGCAAAAAAGCAGAAATTCCCCTTATTTTGGAGCAAAATTGCAGAAATTTCCCTTTTTTATGGCAAAAGGGTATGCATTCTTTTTATTTTTGGGCAAAAAGGCAGAAATTCCCTGTAATTTGGAGCAAAATTTCAGAAATTCCCATAATTGTGGGGCAAAAAGTCAGAAATTCCCTATATTTTGGGGCAAAAATCAGAAATTCTCTTTATTTTGGGGCAAAACTCAGAAATTCCACTTATTTTGGAGCACAATTCCAGAAATTTCTTTTATTTTGTGGCAAAATTGCAGAAATTTCACTTATTTTGGGGCAAAATTGCCGAAATTTCACTTATTTCATGGAAAAAAGAAGAAATTTTCTTTTTTTTGAGGCAAAAAGTCAGAAATTTCCCATATTTTGGTGCAAAAATGCAGAAATTCCCCTTATTTTGAGGTAAAAAGGCTGAAATTTCCCGTATTTGGGGGCAAAAAGGCAGAAATTTCCCTTATTTTGGGGCAAAATTGCAGAAATTTCACTTATTTCAGAAAAAAAGCAGAAATTTTCTTATTTTGGGGCAAAAAGGCAGAAATTTTTTTATTTTGGTACAAAATTGCAGAAATTTTTCTTATTTTGGGGCCAAAAGGCAGAAATTTCCCATATTTTGGGGCAAAAATGCAGAAATTCCCCTTATTTTGAGGGAAATACGCTAAAATTTCCCTTACTTGGAGGCAAAAAGGCAGAAATTTCTCTTATTTTGGGGCAAAATTGCAGAAACATCACTTATTTCAGGGTAATAATTCAGAAATTTTCCTTATTGTGGGGCAAAAAAGACAGAAATTCCCTTTGTTTTGGGGAAAAAAGATATAAATTCCACTTATTTAAAGGCAAAAAAGCAGAAATTGCCCTTATTTTGGAGCAAAATTTCAGAAATTTCCCTTTTTTATGGCAAAAAGGTATGCATTCTTTTTATTTTCGGGCAAAAAGGCAGAAATTCCTCGTATTTTGGAGCAAAATTTCAGAAATTCCCCTAATTGTGGGGCAAAAATGCAGAAATTCCCTATATGTTGGGGCAAAAAGACAGAAATTCTCATTATTTTGGGGCAAAACTCAGAAATTCCACTTATTTTGGGGCAAAATTCCAGAAATTTCCCTTATTTTGGGGCAAAATTGCAGAAATTTCACTTCTTTTGGGGCAAATTGCAGAAATTTCACTTATTTCAAGGATAAAATGAAGAATTTTTTTTTTGGAGGCAAAAACGTAGAAATTTCTTTTATTTTGGTACAAAATTGCAGAAATTTTTCTTATTTTGGGCAAAAAGGCAGAAATTTCCCATAATTTTGGGGCAAAAATGCAGAAATTCCTTTTATTTTGAGGTAAAAAGGCTGAAATTCCTATTATTTGGGGGCAAAAAGTAAGAAATTCCCATTAATTTGGTGCCAAAAGCAGACATTTCCCTTGTTTTTGGGAAAAATTTTAGAAATTTAACTTATTTCAGGGCAAAAAGTCAGAAATTTTCCTTATTTTGGGGCAGAAAGGCAGAAATTCCTAATATTTTGTGGCAAAATGCAGAAATTCCTTTTATTTTGAGGTAAAAAGGCTGAAATTCCCCTTATTTGGGGGCAAAAAGTCAGAAATTTCCCTTATTTTGGGGCAAAATTGCAGAAATTTCACTTACTTCAAAGTAATAAGTCTGAAATTTTTTTTATTTTGGGGTAAAAAAGACAGAAATTCCTTTTGTTTTGGGGTAGAAAGACAGAAATTTTACTTATTTAGAGGCAAAAATGCAGAAATTCCCCTTATTTTGGAGCAAAAATGAGGAGATTGCCCTTTTTTATGGCAAAAAGGTATGCATTCCTCTTATTTTCAGGCAAAAAGGCAGAAATTCCCCGTATTTTGGAGCAAAATTGAAGAAATTCCTCTAATTTTGGGGCAAAATGGCAGAAATTCCCTATATGTTGGGGCAAAAAGACAGAAATTCCCCTTATTTTGGAGCAAAAATTAAGAAATTTCCCTTTTTTTATGGCAAAAAGGTATGCATTCCTCTTATTTTCAGGCAAAAAGGCAGAAATTCCCTTTATTTTGGAGCAAAATTGAAGAAATTCTCCTAATTGTGGGGCAAAAAGGCAGAAATTCCCTATATGTTGCGGCAAAAAGACAGAAATTCTCCTTATTTAGGAGAAAACCTCAGAAATTTCAATTATTTTGAGGCAAAATTGCAGAAATTTCACTTATTTCAGAAAAATAGCAGAAATTTTCTTATTTTGGGGCAAAAAAGCAGAAATTACTTTTATTTTGGTACAAAATTGCAGAAATTTTTCTTATTTTGGGGCAAAAAGGCAGAAATTTCCCATATTTTGGGGCAAAAATGCAGAAATTCCCCTTATGTTGAGGTAAAAATGCTGAAATTCTCCTTATTTGGGGGCAAAAAGGCAGAAATTTCTCTTATTTTGAGGCAAAATTGCAGAAATTTCACTTATTTCAGGGTAATAAGTCAGAAATTTTTTTTTTATTTTGGGACAAAAAAGACAGAAATTCCCTTTGTTTTGGGGAGAAAAGAGAGTAATTCCACTTATTTAGAGGCAAAAAAGCAGAAATTCCCCTTATTGTGGAGCAAAATTGCAGAAATTTCCCTATTTTGTGGCAAAAAGTATGCATTCTTCTTATTTTGGACACAAAGGCAGAAATTCCCTGTATTTTGGGGCAAAATTGCAGAAATTCCCCTAATTGTGGGGCAAAAAGGCAGAAATTCCCTATATGTTGGGGCAAAAAGACAGAAATTCTCATTATTTTGGGGCAAAACTCAGCTATTCCACTTATTTTGGGGCAAAATTCCAGAAATTTCCCTTATTTTGGGGCAAAATTGCAGAAATTTCACTTCTTTTGGGGCAAATTGCAGAAATTTCACTTATTTCAAGGATAAAATGAAGAATTTTTCTTATTTGGAGGCAAAAACGTAGAAATTTCTTTTATTTTGGTACAAAATTGCAGAAATTTTTCTTATTTTGGGCAAAAAGGCAGAAATTTCCCATATTTTGGGGCAAAAATGAAGAAATTCCTTTTATTTTGAGGTAAAAAGGCTGAAATTCCTATTATTTGGGGGCAAAAAGTAAGAAATTCCCATTATTTTGGTGCCAAAAGTAGATATTTCCCTTGTTTTTGGGAAAAATTTTAGAAATTTAACTTATTTCAGGGCAAAAAGTCAGAAATTTTCCTTATTTTGGGGCAGAAAGGCAGATATTCCTAATATTTTGTGGCAAAATGCAGAAATTCCCCTTATTTTGAGGTAAAAAGTCTGAAATTCCCCTTATTTGGGGGCAAAAAGTCAGAAATTTCCCTTATTTTGGGGCAAAATTGCAGAAATTTCACTTACTTCAAAGTAATAAGTCAGAAATTTTCCTTATTTTGGGGTAAAAAAGACAGAAATTCCTTTTGTTTTGGGGGAGAAAGACAGAAATTCCTCTTATTTAGAGGCAAAAAAGCAGAAATTCCACTTATTTTGGAGCAAAAATGAAGAAATTTCCTTTTTTATGGCAAAAAGGTATGCATTCTTCTTATTTTCGGGCAAAAAGGCAGAAATTCCCCGTATTTTGGAGCAAAATTGCAGAAATTCCCCTAATTGTGGGGCAAAGAGGCAGAAATTTTCTATATGTTGGGGCAAAAAGACAGAAATTCTCCTTATTGTCGGGCAAAACTCAGAAATTTCACTTATTTTGGGGCAAAATTGCAGAAATTTCACTTATTTCAGAAAAAAGCAGAAATTTTCTTATTTTGGGTCAAAAAGGCAAAAATTTCTTTTATTTTGGTACAAAATTGCAGAAATTTTTCTTATTTTAAGGCAAAAAGGCAGAAATTCCTAATATTTTGTGGCAAAAAAGCAGAAATTCCCCTTATTTTGAGGTAAAAAGGCTGAAATTCCCCTTATTTGGGGGCAAAAAGGCAGAAATTTCTTTTATTTTGGTACAAAATTGCAGAAATTTTTCTTATTTTGGGCAAAATGCAGAAATTTCCCATATTTTGGGGAAAAATGCAGAAATTCCCATTATTTTAAGGTAAAAAGGCTGAAATTCCCCTTATTTGGGGGCAAAAAGTAAGAAATTCCTCTTATTTTGTGGCAAAAAGCAGACATTTCCCTTATTTTGGGGAAAATTTTAGAAATTTATCTCATTTTAGGGCAAAAAGTCAGAAATTTTCCTTATTTTGAGGCAGAAAGGCAGAAATTTCTAATATTTTGTGGCAAAAATGCAGAAATTCCCCTTATTTTGAGGCAAAAAGGCTGAAATTCCCCTTATTTGGGGGAAAAAGGCAGAAATTTCCTTTATTTTGGGGCAAAATTGCAGAAATTTCACTTATTTCAGGATAATAAGTCAAAAATTTTTCTTATTTTGCGGCAAAAAAGACAGAAATTCCCATTGTTTTGTGAGAAAAAGACAGAAATTTTACTTATTTCGAGGCAATAAAGCAGAAATTCCCCATATTTTGGAGCAAAAATGAAGAAATTTATCTTTTTTATGGCAAAAAGGAATGCATTCTTCTTATTTTCAGGCAAAAAGGCAGAAATTCCCCGTATTTTGCAGCGAAATTGCAGAAATTCCTCTAATTGTGGGGCAAAAATGCAGAAATTCCCTATATGTTTGGGCAAAAAGACAGAAATTCTCCTTATTTTGGGGTAAAACTCTAAAATTCCACATATTTTGGGGCAAAATTCCAGAAATTTCCCTTATTTTGGGGCAAAATTGCAGAAATTTCACTTATATTGGGGCAAAATTGCAGAAATTTCACTTATTTCAGGGAAAAAAATTAGAATTTTTCTTATTGTGGGGCAAAAAGGCAGAAATTTCTCATATGTTGTGGCAAAAATGCAGAAATTCCCCTTATTTTGAGGTAAAAAGGCTTAAAATCCTCTTATTTGGGAGCAAAAATGCAGAAATTTCCCTTATTTTGGGGTAAAATTGCAGAAATTTCACTTATTTCAGGGTAATAAGTCAGAAATTTTTCTTGTTTTGGGGCAAAAAATACAGAAATTCCCTTTGTTTTGGGGGGAAAAGACAGAAATTCCACTTATTTTGAGGCAAAAAAGCAGAAATTCCCCTTATTTTGGAGCAAAAATGAAGAAATTTCCCTTTTTTATGGCAAAAAGGTATGCATTCTTTTTATTTTCGGACAAAAAGGAAGAAATTTCCTGTATTTTGGAGCAAAATTGCAGAAATTCCCCTAAATGTGGGGCCAAAAGGCAGAAATTCCCTATATGTTGGGGCAAAAAGACAGAATTTCTCCTTATTTTGGGGCAAAACTCAGAAATTTCACATATTTTGGGGCAAAATTCCAGAAATTTTTCTTATTTTGGAGAAAAATTGCAGAAAGTTCACTTATTTTGGGGCAAAATTGCAAAAATTTCTCTTATTTTTGGGCAAAATTGCAGAAATTTCACTTATTTCAGGGAAAAAAGCAGAAATTTTCTTATTTTGGGGCAAAAAGGCAGAAATTTCTCATATTTTGTGGCAAAAATGCAGAAATTCCCCTTATTTTGAGGTAAAAAAGCTGGAATTCCCCTTATTTGGGTGCAAAAAGGCAGAAATTTCTTTTTTTTTTGGAAAAAATTGCAGAAATTTCACTTATTTCAGGGTAATAAGTCAGAAATTTTTCTTATTTTGCGGCAAAAAAGACAGAAATTCTTTTTGTTTTGTGGGAAAAAGACAGAAATATTACTTATTTAGAGGCAATAAGTCAGAAATTCCCCTTATTTTGGAGCAAAAATGAAAAAATTTCCCTTTTTTATGGCAAAAAGGAATGCATTCTTCTTATTTTCAGGCAAAAAGGCAGAAATTTCCCGTATTTTGGAGCAAAATTGCAGAAATTCCCCTAAATGTGGGGCCAAAAGGCAGAAATTCCCTATATGTTGGGGCAAAAAGACAGAAATTCTTCTTATTATGGGGCAAAACTCAGAAATTTCACATATTTTGGGGCAAAATTCCAGAAATTTTTCTTGTTTTGGAGAAAAATTGCAGAAATTTCACTTATTTTAGGGCAAAATTGCAGAAATTTCACTTATTTCAGGGAAGAAAGGCAGAAATTTTCCTTATTTTGGGGCAAAAAGGCAGAAATTCCTAATATTTTGTGGCAAAAATGCAGAAATTCCCCTTATTTTGAGGTAAAAAGGCTGAAATTCCCCTTATTTAGGGGCAGAAAGGCAGAAATTTCTCTTATTTTGGGGCAAAATTGATGAAATTTCACTATTTTCAGTGTAATAAGTCAGAAATTTTGCTTATTTTGGGGCAAAAATGACAGAAATTTTCTTTGTTTTGAGGGAAAAAGACAGAAATTCCACTTATTTAGAGGCAAAAAAGCAGAAATTCCCCTTATTTTGGAGCAAAAATGAAAAAATTTCCTTTTTTTGTGGCAAAAGGTATACATTCCCCTTATTTTCGGGCTAAAAAGCAGAAATTCCCCGTATTTTGGAGCAAAATTGTAGAAATTCCCCTAATTGTGGTGCAAAAAGGCAGAAATTCCCTATATGTTAGGGCAAAGAGACAGAAATTCTCCTTATTTTTGGGCAAAACTCTGAAATTCCACTTATTTTGGAGCAAAACTCCAGAAATTTCCCTTATTTTCGGGCAAAATTGCAGAAATTTCATTTATTTTGGGGCAAAATTGCAGAAATTTCACTTATTTCAGGGAAAAAAGGCAGAAATTTTTTTTATTTTTGGGCAAAATGCAGAAATTCCTAATATTTTGTGGCAAAAATAGAAATTCCTTTTATTTTGAGGTAAAAAAGGCTGAAATTCCCCTTATTCGGTGGCAAAAAGTCAGAAATTTCTCATATTTTGGGGCAAAATTGCAGAAATTTCACTTATTTCAGGGTAATAAGTCAGAAATTTTCCTTATTTTGGGGCAAAAAAGACAGAAATTCTCTTTGTTTTGGGGGAAAAAGAATGAAATTCCACTTATTTAGAGGCAAAAAAGCAGAAATTCCCCTTATTTTGGAGCAAAATTGCAGAAATTTCCCTTTTTTATTGCAAAAAGTTATGCATTCTTTTTATTTTCGGGCAAAAAGGCAGAAATTCCACGTTATTTTGGAGCAAATATGCAGAAATTCCCCTAATTGTGGGGCAAAAAGGCAGAAATTCCCTATATGTTGGGGCAAAAAGACAGAAATTCTCCTTATTTTGGAGCAAAACTCAGAATTTCCACTTATTTTGGGGCAAAATTCCAGAAATTTCCCTTATTTTGGGGCAAAATTGCAGAAATTTCACTTATTTCAGAAAAAAAAGCAGAAATTTTCTTATTTTGGCGCAAAAAGGCAGAAATTTCTTTCATCTTGGTACAAAATTGCAGAAATTTTTCTTATTTTGGGGCAAAAAGGCAGAAATATCCCATATTTTGGGGCAAAAATGCAGAAATTTTCATTATCTTGAGGTAAAAAGGCTGAAATTCCCCTTATTTGGGGGCAAAAAGGCAGAAATTTCCCTTATTTTGGGGCAAAATTTCAGAAATTTCACTTATTTCAGGGTAATAAGTCAGAAATTTTCTTTATTTTGGGGCAAAAAGACAGAAATTCCCTTTGTTTTTAGGGGAAAAAGACAGAAATTCCACATTTTTGAAGGTAAAAAAGCAGAAATTCCTTTTATTTTAAAGCAAAAATGAAGAAATTTCCCTTTTTTGTGGCAAAAGGTATACATTCCCCTTATTTTCAGGCTAAAAAGCAGAAATTCCCTTTATTTTGGAGCAAAATTGCAGAAATTCCCCTAATTGTGTGGCAAAAAGGCAGAAATTCCCTATATGTTAGGGCAAAAAGACAGAAATTCTCCTTATTTTGGGGCAAAACAATGAAATTCCACTTATTTTAAGGAAAAATTCCAGAAGTTTCCCTTATTTTGGGGCAAAATTGCAGAAATTTCACTTATTTTGGGGCAAAATTGCAGAAATTTCACTTATTTCAGGGAAAAAAGGCAGAAATTTTTTTTATTTTTTGGCAAAATGCAGAAATTCCTAATATTTTGTGGCAAAAATGCAGAAAGTCCCTTTATTTTGAGGTAAAAAGGCTGAAATTCCCCTTATTCGGGGAAAAAAGGCAGAAATTTCTCTTATTTTGGGGCAAAGTTGCAGAAATTTCACTTATTTCAGGGTAATAAGTCAGAAATTTTCCTTATTTTGGGGCAAAAAGACAGAAATTCTCCTTATTTTGGAGCAAAACTCAGAAATTCCAATTATTTTGGGACAAAATTCCAGAAATTTCTTTTATTGTGTGGCAAAATTGCAGAAATTTCACTTATTTTTTGGCAAAATTGCAGAAATTTCACTTATTTCATGGAAAAAAGCAGATATTTTCTTATTTCGGGGCAAAAAGGCAGAAATTTCCCATATTTTGGGGCAAAAATGCAGAAATTCCCCTTATTTTGAGGTAAAAAGGCTTAAATTCCCCGTATTTGGGGGCATAAAGGCAGAAATTTTCCTTATTTTGGGGCAAAATTGCAGAAATTTCACTTATTTCAGAAAAAAAGCAGAAATTTTTTTATTTTGGGGCAAAAAGGCACAAATTTCTTTTATTTTTGTACAAAATTGCAGAAATTTTTCTTATTTTGGGGCAAAAAGGCAGAAATTTCCCATATTTTGGGGCAAAAATGCAGAAATTCCCCTTATTTTGAGGTAAAAAGGCTGAAATTCCCCTTATTTGGGGGCAAAAAGGAAGAAATTTCCCATATTTTGGGGCAAAAATGCAGAAATTTCCATTATTTTGGGCAAAAAAACAGAAATTTACCATATTTTGATGCAAAAATGCAGAAATTTCCATTATTTTGAGGTAAAAAGGCTGAAATTCCCCTTATTTGGGGGCAAAAAGTAAGAAATTCCCTTTATTTTGGGGCGAAAAGCAGACATTTCCCATATTTTGGGGAAAAATTTTAGAAATTTAACTTATTTCAGGGCAAAAAGTCAGAAATTTTTCTTATTTTGTGGGAAAAAGGCAGAAATTCCTAATATTTTGTGGCAAAAATGCAGAAATTCCTATTATTTTGAGGTAAAAAGGCTGAAATTCCCCTTATTTGGGGGCAAAAAGTCAGAAATTTCCCTTATTTTGGGGCAAAATTGAAGAAATTTCACTTATTTCAGGGTAATAAGTCAGAAATTTTTCTTATTTTGAAGCAAAAAGACAGAAATTCCCTTAGTTTTGTGGGAAAAAGACAGAAATTTTACTTATATAAAGGCAAAAAAGCAGAAATTCCCCTTATTTTGGAGCAAAATTGCAGAAATTTCTCTTTTTTGTGGCAAAAAGGTATGCATTCTTCTTATTTTGGACACAAAGGCAGAAATTTCCTGTATTTTGGAGCAAAATTGCAGAAATTCCCCTAATTGTGGGGCAAAAAGGCTGAAATTCCCTATATGTTGGGGCAAAAAGACAGAAATTCTTTTTATTTTGGGGCAAAACTCAGAAATTCCACTTATTTTGGGGCAAAATTGCAGAAATTTCCCTTATTTTGGGGGCAGAATTGCAAAAATTTTACTTATTTTGCGGCAAAATTGCAGAAATTTCACGTATTTCAGGGAAAAAAAGCAGAAATTTTCTTATTTTGGGGCAAAAGAGAAGAAATTTCTCATATTTTGTGGCAAAAATGCAGAAATTCCTCTTATTTTGAGGTAAAAAAGCTGAAATTCCCCTTATTTGGGTGCAAAAAGGCAGAATTTTCTTTTATTTTGGGAAAAAATTGCAGAAATTTCACTTATTTCAGGGTAATAAGTCAGAAATTTTCCTTATTTTGGGGCCAAAAAACAGAAAATCCCTTTGTTTTGGGGGGAAAAGACAGAAATTCCACTTATTTAGAGGCAAAAAAGCAGAAATTCTTCTTATTTTGGAACAAAAATGAAGAAATTTCACTTTTTTATGGCAAAAAGGTATGCATTCTTCTTATTTACGGACAAAAAGGAAGAAATTTCCTGTATTTTGCAGCAAAATTGCAGAAATTCCTCTAATTGTGGCTAGAAAACGCAGAAATTCCCTATATGTTGGGGCAAAAAGACAGAAATTCTCCTTACTTTGGGGCAAAACTGAGAAATTTCACTTATTTTGGGGCAAAATTGCAGAAATTTCACTTATTTCAGAAAAAAAGCAGAAATTTTCTTATTTTGGATCAAAAAGGCAGAAATTGCTTTTATTTTGGTACAAAATTGCAGAAATTTTTCTTATTTTAGGGCAAAAGGCAGAAATTCTTAATATTTTGTGGCAAAAATGCAGAAATTCCCCTTATTTTGAGGTAAAAATGCTGAAATTCTCCTTATTTGGGGGCAAAAAGGCAGAAATTTCTTTTATTTTGGTACAAAATTGCAAAAATTTTTCTTATTTTGGGCAAAATCAGAAATTTCCCATATTTTGGGGCAAAAATGCAGAAATTCCCCTTATTTTGAGGTAAGAAGGCTGAAATTCCCCTTATTTGGGGGCAAAAAGTAAGAAATTCCTCTTATTTTTGGGCAAAAAGCAGACATTTCACTTATTTTGGGGAAAATTTTAGAAATTTAACTTATTTCAGGGCAAAAAGTCAGAAATTATCCTCATTTTGGGGCAGAAAGGCAGAAATTCCTAATATTTTGTGGCAAAAATGCAGAAATTCCCCTTATTTTGAGGTAAAAAGGCTGAAATTCCCCTTATTTGGGGGCAAAAAGGCAGAAATTTCCCTTATTTTGAAGCAAAATTGCAGAAATTTAACTTATTTCAGGGTAATAAGTCAAAATTTTTTCTTTTTTTGCAGCAAAAACACAGAAATTCCCTTTGTTTTGTGGGAAAAAGACAGAAATTTTACTTATTTAGAGGCAAAAAAGCAGAAATTCTCCTTATTTTGAAGCAAAAATGAAGAAATTTTTCTTTTTTTATGGAAAAAAAGGAATGCATTCTTCTTATTTTCAGGCAAAAAGGCAGAAATTCCCCGTATTTTGGAGCAAAATTGCAGAAATTCTTCTATTTGTGAGGCAAAAAGGCAGAAATTCCCTATATGTTGGGGCAAAAAGACAGAATTTCTTTTTATTTTGGGGCAAAACTCAGAAATTCCACTTATTTGGGGGCAAAATTCCAGAAATTTCCCTTATTTTGGGGCAAAATTGCAGAAATTTCCCTTATTTTGGGGCAAAATTGCAGAAATTTCACTTATTTTAGGGTAATAAGTAAGAAATTTTCCTTATTTTGGGGCATAAAAGACAGAAATTCCCTTTGTTTTGGGGGGAAAAGACAGAAATTTTACTTATTTAGATGCAAAAAAGCAGAAATTCCCCTTATTTTGGAGTAAAAATGAAGAAATTTCCCTTTTTTATGGCAAAAAGAAATGCATTCTTCTTATTTTCAGGCAAAAAGGTTGAAATTCCTCGTATTTTGGAGCAAAATTGCAGAAATTCCCCTATTTGTGGGGAAAAAAGGCAGAAATTTCCTATATATTGGGGCAAAATTACAGAAATTCACCTTATTTTGGGGCAAAACTCAGAAATTCCACTTATTTTGGGGCAAAATTTCAGAAATTTCCCTTATTTTGGGGCAAAATTGCAGAATGTTCACTTATTTTGGGGCAAAATTGCATAAATTTCACTTATTTCAGAAAAAAAAAGCAGAATTTATCTTATTTCGGGGCAAAATGGCAGAAATTTCTCATATTTTGTGGCAAAAAAGCAGAAATTCATCTTATTTTGAAGCAAAAATGAAGAAATTTCCCTTTTTTATTCCAAAAAGGAGTGCATTCTTCTTATTTTCGGGCAAAAAGGCAGAAATTCACCGTATTTTATAGCAAAATTGCAGAAATTCCCCGAATTGTAAAGCAAAAATGCAGAAATTCCCCGAATTGTGGGGCAAAAATGCAGAAATTCCCTATATGTTGGGTCAAAAAGACAGAAATTCTCTTTATTTTGGGGCAAAACTCAGAAATTCCACTTATTTTGTGGCAAAATTCCAGAAATTTCCTTTCTTTTGGGGCAAAAAGGCAGAAATTCCTAATATTTTGTAGCAAAAATGCCGAAATTCCCTTTATTTTGAGAAAAAAATGCTGAAATTCCCTTTATTTGGGGGCAAAAAGTCAGAAATTTCCATTATTTTGGGGCAAAATTGCAGAAATTTCACTTACTTCAAAGTAATATGTCATAAATTTTATTTATTTTGCGGCAAAAAAGACAGAAATTCTTTTTGTTTTGGGAGAGAAATACAGAAATTCCAATTATTTAGTGGCAAAAAGCAGAAATTCCCCTTATTTTGGAGCAAAAATTAAGAAATTTCCCTTTTTATGGCAAAAAGGTATGCATTTTTCTTATTTTCGGGCAAAAAGGCAGAAATTCCTCGTATTTTAGAGCAAAATTGCAGAAATTCCCCTAATTGTGGGGCAAAAAGTCAGAAATTCCCTATATGTTGGGGCAAAAAGGCAGAAATTCTCCTTACTTTGGGGCAAAACTCAGAAATTCCACTTATTTTGGGGGCAAAATTCCAGAAATTTCCCTTTATTTTGGAGCAAAAAGGCAGAAATTCCTAATATTTTGTGGCAAAAATGCAGAAATTCCCCTTATTTTGAAGTAAAAAGGCTGAAATTCCCCTTATTTGGGGGCAAAAAAGCAGAAATTTTCTCTTATTTTGGGGCAAAATTGCAGAAATTTCACTTATTTCAGGGTAATAATCAGAAATATTCTTTATTATGGGGCAAAATGGACAGAAATTCCCTTTGTTTTGGGGGAAAAAGACAGAAATTCTGCTTATTTAGAAGCAAAAAAGCAGAAATTCCCATTATTTTGGAACAAAAATGAAGAAATTTACCTTTTTTATGGCAAAAAGTTATGCATTCTTCTTATTTTCCAGCCAAAAGGCAGAAATTTTCTGTATTTTGGAGCAAAATTGCAGTAATTCCCCTAATTGTGGGGCAAAAAGGCAGAAATTCCCTATATGTTGCGGCAAAAAGACAGAAATTCTCCTTATTTTGGGGCAAAACTCAGAAATTCCACTTATTTTGGGGCAAAATTCCAGAAATTTCTTTTATTTTGTGGCAAAATTGCAGAAATTTCACTTATTTTGGGGCAAAATTGCAGAAATTTCACTTATTTCAGAAAAAAAAAGCAGAAATTTTCTTATTTTGGGGCAAAAAGGCAGAAATTTCTTTTATCTTGGTACAAAATTGCAGAAATTTTTATTATTTTGGGTCAAAAAGGCAGAAATTTCTCATATTTTGGGGAAAAAATGCAGAATTTCCCAATATCTTGAGGTAAAAAGGCTGAAATTCCCCTTATTTGGGGGCAAAAAGGCAGAAATTTCCCTTATTTTGGGGCAAAATTTCAGAAATTTCACTTATTTCAGGGTAATAAGTCAGAAATTTTCCTTATTTTGGGGCAAAAAAGACAGAAATTCCCTTTGTTTTTAGGGGAAAAAGACAGAAATTCCACATTTTTGGAGGCAAAAAAGCAGAAATTCCTTTTATTTTGGAGCAAAAATGAATTTTTCTTTTTTGTGGCAAAAGGTATACATTCTCCTTATATTCAGGCTAAAAAGCAGAAATTCCCTTTATTTTTGAGCAAAATTGCAGAAATTCCCTTAATTGTGGGGCAAAAAGGCAGAAATTGCCTATATGTTAGGGCAAAAAGACAGAAATTCTCCTTATTTTGGGGCAAAACTCAGAAATTGCACGTATTTTGGGGCAAAATTCCAGAAATTTCCCTAATTTTGGGGCAAAATTGCAGAAATTTCAGTTATTTTGGGGCAAAATTGCAGAAATTTCACTTATTTCAGAGAAAAAAAACAGAAATTTTCTTTATTTTGTGCAAAATGCAGAAATTCCTAATATTTTCTGGCAAAAATGCAGAAATTCCCCTTATTTTGAGGTAAAAAGGCTAAAATTCCCCTTATTTGGGGGCAAAAAGGCAGAAATTTCTCTTATTTTGGGGCAAAATTGCAGAAATTTCACTTATTTCAGGGTAGTAAGTCAGAAATTTTCCTTATTTTGGAGCAAAAAAGACAGAAATTCTCTTTGTTTTGCGGGAAAAAGACAGAAATTCCACTTATTTAGAGGCAAAAAAGCAGAAATTCCCCTTATTTTGGAGCAAAATTGCAGAAATTTCCCTTTTTTATGGCAAAAGGGTATGCATTCTTTTTATTTTTGGGCAAAAAGGCAGAAATTCCCTGTAATTTGGAGCAAAATTTCAGAAATTCCCATAATTGTGGGGCAAAAAGTCAGAAATTCCCTATATTTTGGGGCAAAAATCAGAAATTCTCTTTATTTTGGGGCAAAACTCAGAAATTCCACTTATTTTGGAGCACAATTCCAGAAATTTCTTTTATTTTGTGGCAAAATTGCAGAAATTTCACTTATTTTGGGGCAAAATTGCCGAAATTTCACTTATTTCATGGAAAAAAGAAGAAATTTTCTTTTTTTTGAGGCAAAAAGTCAGAAATTTCCCATATTTTGGTGCAAAAATGCAGAAATTCCCCTTATTTTGAGGTAAAAAGGCTGAAATTTCCCGTATTTGGGGGCAAAAAGGCAGAAATTTCCCTTATTTTGGGGCAAAATTGCAGAAATTTCACTTATTTCAGAAAAAAAGCAGAAATTTTCTTATTTTGGGGCAAAAAGGCAGAAATTTTTTTATTTTGGTACAAAATTGCAGAAATTTTTCTTATTTTGGGGCCAAAAGGCAGAAATTTCCCATATTTTGGGGCAAAAATGCAGAAATTCCCCTTATTTTGAGGGAAATACGCTAAAATTTCCCTTACTTGGAGGCAAAAAGGCAGAAATTTCTCTTATTTTGGGGCAAAATTGCAGAAACATCACTTATTTCAGGGTAATAATTCAGAAATTTTCCTTATTGTGGGGCAAAAAAGACAGAAATTCCCTTTGTTTTGGGGAAAAAAGATATAAATTCCACTTATTTAAAGGCAAAAAAGCAGAAATTGCCCTTATTTTGGAGCAAAATTTCAGAAATTTCCCTTTTTTATGGCAAAAAGGTATGCATTCTTTTTATTTTCGGGCAAAAAGGCAGAAATTCCTCGTATTTTGGAGCAAAATTTCAGAAATTCCCCTAATTGTGGGGCAAAAATGCAGAAATTCCCTATATGTTGGGGCAAAAAGACAGAAATTCTCATTATTTTGGGGCAAAACTCAGAAATTCCACTTATTTTGGGGCAAAATTCCAGAAATTTCCCTTATTTTGGGGCAAAATTGCAGAAATTTCACTTCTTTTGGGGCAAATTGCAGAAATTTCACTTATTTCAAGGATAAAATGAAGAATTTTTTTTTTGGAGGCAAAAACGTAGAAATTTCTTTTATTTTGGTACAAAATTGCAGAAATTTTTCTTATTTTGGGCAAAAAGGCAGAAATTTCCCATAATTTTGGGGCAAAAATGCAGAAATTCCTTTTATTTTGAGGTAAAAAGGCTGAAATTCCTATTATTTGGGGGCAAAAAGTAAGAAATTCCCATTAATTTGGTGCCAAAAGCAGACATTTCCCTTGTTTTTGGGAAAAATTTTAGAAATTTAACTTATTTCAGGGCAAAAAGTCAGAAATTTTCCTTATTTTGGGGCAGAAAGGCAGAAATTCCTAATATTTTGTGGCAAAATGCAGAAATTCCTTTTATTTTGAGGTAAAAAGGCTGAAATTCCCCTTATTTGGGGGCAAAAAGTCAGAAATTTCCCTTATTTTGGGGCAAAATTGCAGAAATTTCACTTACTTCAAAGTAATAAGTCTGAAATTTTTTTTATTTTGGGGTAAAAAAGACAGAAATTCCTTTTGTTTTGGGGTAGAAAGACAGAAATTTTACTTATTTAGAGGCAAAAATGCAGAAATTCCCCTTATTTTGGAGCAAAAATGAGGAGATTGCCCTTTTTTATGGCAAAAAGGTATGCATTCCTCTTATTTTCAGGCAAAAAGGCAGAAATTCCCCGTATTTTGGAGCAAAATTGAAGAAATTCCTCTAATTTTGGGGCAAAATGGCAGAAATTCCCTATATGTTGGGGCAAAAAGACAGAAATTCCCCTTATTTTGGAGCAAAAATTAAGAAATTTCCCTTTTTTTATGGCAAAAAGGTATGCATTCCTCTTATTTTCAGGCAAAAAGGCAGAAATTCCCTTTATTTTGGAGCAAAATTGAAGAAATTCTCCTAATTGTGGGGCAAAAAGGCAGAAATTCCCTATATGTTGCGGCAAAAAGACAGAAATTCTCCTTATTTAGGAGAAAACCTCAGAAATTTCAATTATTTTGAGGCAAAATTGCAGAAATTTCACTTATTTCAGAAAAATAGCAGAAATTTTCTTATTTTGGGGCAAAAAAGCAGAAATTACTTTTATTTTGGTACAAAATTGCAGAAATTTTTCTTATTTTGGGGCAAAAAGGCAGAAATTTCCCATATTTTGGGGCAAAAATGCAGAAATTCCCCTTATGTTGAGGTAAAAATGCTGAAATTCTCCTTATTTGGGGGCAAAAAGGCAGAAATTTCTCTTATTTTGAGGCAAAATTGCAGAAATTTCACTTATTTCAGGGTAATAAGTCAGAAATTTTTTTTTTATTTTGGGACAAAAAAGACAGAAATTCCCTTTGTTTTGGGGAGAAAAGAGAGTAATTCCACTTATTTAGAGGCAAAAAAGCAGAAATTCCCCTTATTGTGGAGCAAAATTGCAGAAATTTCCCTATTTTGTGGCAAAAAGTATGCATTCTTCTTATTTTGGACACAAAGGCAGAAATTCCCTGTATTTTGGGGCAAAATTGCAGAAATTCCCCTAATTGTGGGGCAAAAAGGCAGAAATTCCCTATATGTTGGGGCAAAAAGACAGAAATTCTCATTATTTTGGGGCAAAACTCAGCTATTCCACTTATTTTGGGGCAAAATTCCAGAAATTTCCCTTATTTTGGGGCAAAATTGCAGAAATTTCACTTCTTTTGGGGCAAATTGCAGAAATTTCACTTATTTCAAGGATAAAATGAAGAATTTTTCTTATTTGGAGGCAAAAACGTAGAAATTTCTTTTATTTTGGTACAAAATTGCAGAAATTTTTCTTATTTTGGGCAAAAAGGCAGAAATTTCCCATATTTTGGGGCAAAAATGAAGAAATTCCTTTTATTTTGAGGTAAAAAGGCTGAAATTCCTATTATTTGGGGGCAAAAAGTAAGAAATTCCCATTATTTTGGTGCCAAAAGTAGATATTTCCCTTGTTTTTGGGAAAAATTTTAGAAATTTAACTTATTTCAGGGCAAAAAGTCAGAAATTTTCCTTATTTTGGGGCAGAAAGGCAGATATTCCTAATATTTTGTGGCAAAATGCAGAAATTCCCCTTATTTTGAGGTAAAAAGTCTGAAATTCCCCTTATTTGGGGGCAAAAAGTCAGAAATTTCCCTTATTTTGGGGCAAAATTGCAGAAATTTCACTTACTTCAAAGTAATAAGTCAGAAATTTTCCTTATTTTGGGGTAAAAAAGACAGAAATTCCTTTTGTTTTGGGGGAGAAAGACAGAAATTCCTCTTATTTAGAGGCAAAAAAGCAGAAATTCCACTTATTTTGGAGCAAAAATGAAGAAATTTCCTTTTTTATGGCAAAAAGGTATGCATTCTTCTTATTTTCGGGCAAAAAGGCAGAAATTCCCCGTATTTTGGAGCAAAATTGCAGAAATTCCCCTAATTGTGGGGCAAAGAGGCAGAAATTTTCTATATGTTGGGGCAAAAAGACAGAAATTCTCCTTATTGTCGGGCAAAACTCAGAAATTTCACTTATTTTGGGGCAAAATTGCAGAAATTTCACTTATTTCAGAAAAAAGCAGAAATTTTCTTATTTTGGGTCAAAAAGGCAAAAATTTCTTTTATTTTGGTACAAAATTGCAGAAATTTTTCTTATTTTAAGGCAAAAAGGCAGAAATTCCTAATATTTTGTGGCAAAAAAGCAGAAATTCCCCTTATTTTGAGGTAAAAAGGCTGAAATTCCCCTTATTTGGGGGCAAAAAGGCAGAAATTTCTTTTATTTTGGTACAAAATTGCAGAAATTTTTCTTATTTTGGGCAAAATGCAGAAATTTCCCATATTTTGGGGAAAAATGCAGAAATTCCCATTATTTTAAGGTAAAAAGGCTGAAATTCCCCTTATTTGGGGGCAAAAAGTAAGAAATTCCTCTTATTTTGTGGCAAAAAGCAGACATTTCCCTTATTTTGGGGAAAATTTTAGAAATTTATCTCATTTCAGGGCAAAAAGTCAGAAATTTTCCTTATTTTGAGGCAGAAAGGCAGAAATTTCTAATATTTTGTGGCAAAAATGCAGAAATTCCCCTTATTTTGAGGCAAAAAGGCTGAAATTCCCCTTATTTGGGGGAAAAAGGCAGAAATTTCCTTTATTTTGGGGCAAAATTGCAGAAATTTCACTTATTTCAGGATAATAAGTCAAAAATTTTTCTTATTTTGCGGCAAAAAAGACAGAAATTCCCATTGTTTTGTGAGAAAAAGACAGAAATTTTACTTATTTCGAGGCAATAAAGCAGAAATTCCCCATATTTTGGAGCAAAAATGAAGAAATTTATCTTTTTTATGGCAAAAAGGAATGCATTCTTCTTATTTTCAGGCAAAAAGGCAGAAATTCCCCGTATTTTGCAGCGAAATTGCAGAAATTCCTCTAATTGTGGGGCAAAAATGCAGAAATTCCCTATATGTTTGGGCAAAAAGACAGAAATTCTCCTTATTTTGGGGTAAAACTCTAAAATTCCACATATTTTGGGGCAAAATTCCAGAAATTTCCCTTATTTTGGGGCAAAATTGCAGAAATTTCACTTATATTGGGGCAAAATTGCAGAAATTTCACTTATTTCAGGGAAAAAAATTAGAATTTTTCTTATTGTGGGGCAAAAAGGCAGAAATTTCTCATATGTTGTGGCAAAAATGCAGAAATTCCCCTTATTTTGAGGTAAAAAGGCTTAAAATCCTCTTATTTGGGAGCAAAAATGCAGAAATTTCCCTTATTTTGGGGTAAAATTGCAGAAATTTCACTTATTTCAGGGTAATAAGTCAGAAATTTTTCTTGTTTTGGGGCAAAAAATACAGAAATTCCCTTTGTTTTGGGGGGAAAAGACAGAAATTCCACTTATTTTGAGGCAAAAAAGCAGAAATTCCCCTTATTTTGGAGCAAAAATGAAGAAATTTCCCTTTTTTATGGCAAAAAGGTATGCATTCTTTTTATTTTCGGACAAAAAGGAAGAAATTTCCTGTATTTTGGAGCAAAATTGCAGAAATTCCCCTAAATGTGGGGCCAAAAGGCAGAAATTCCCTATATGTTGGGGCAAAAAGACAGAATTTCTCCTTATTTTGGGGCAAAACTCAGAAATTTCACATATTTTGGGGCAAAATTCCAGAAATTTTTCTTATTTTGGAGAAAAATTGCAGAAAGTTCACTTATTTTGGGGCAAAATTGCAAAAATTTCTCTTATTTTTGGGCAAAATTGCAGAAATTTCACTTATTTCAGGGAAAAAAGCAGAAATTTTCTTATTTTGGGGCAAAAAGGCAGAAATTTCTCATATTTTGTGGCAAAAATGCAGAAATTCCCCTTATTTTGAGGTAAAAAAGCTGGAATTCCCCTTATTTGGGTGCAAAAAGGCAGAAATTTCTTTTTTTTTTGGAAAAAATTGCAGAAATTTCACTTATTTCAGGGTAATAAGTCAGAAATTTTTCTTATTTTGCGGCAAAAAAGACAGAAATTCTTTTTGTTTTGTGGGAAAAAGACAGAAATATTACTTATTTAGAGGCAATAAAGCAGAAATTCCCCTTATTTTGGAGCAAAAATGAAAAAATTTCCCTTTTTTATGGCAAAAAGGAATGCATTCTTCTTATTTTCAGGCAAAAAGGCAGAAATTTCCCGTATTTTGGAGCAAAATTGCAGAAATTCCCCTAAATGTGGGGCCAAAAGGCAGAAATTCCCTATATGTTGGGGCAAAAAGACAGAAATTCTTCTTATTATGGGGCAAAACTCAGAAATTTCACATATTTTGGGGCAAAATTCCAGAAATTTTTCTGGTTTTGGAGAAAAATTGCAGAAATTTCACTTATTTTAGGGCAAAATTGCAGAAATTTCACTTATTTCAGGGAAGAAAGGCAGAAATTTTCCTTATTTTGGGGCAAAAAGGCAGAAATTCCTAATATTTTGTGGCAAAAATGCAGAAATTCCCCTTATTTTGAGGTAAAAAGGCTGAAATTCCCCTTATTTAGGGGCAGAAAGGCAGAAATTTCTCTTATTTTGGGGCAAAATTGATGAAATTTCACTATTTTCAGTGTAATAAGTCAGAAATTTTGCTTATTTTGGGGCAAAAATGACAGAAATTTTCTTTGTTTTGAGGGAAAAAGACAGAAATTCCACTTATTTAGAGGCAAAAAAGCAGAAATTCCCCTTATTTTGGAGCAAAAATGAAAAAATTTCCTTTTTTTGTGGCAAAAGGTATACATTCCCCTTATTTTCGGGCTAAAAAGCAGAAATTCCCCGTATTTTGGAGCAAAATTGTAGAAATTCCCCTAATTGTGGTGCAAAAAGGCAGAAATTCCCTATATGTTAGGGCAAAGAGACAGAAATTCTCCTTATTTTTGGGCAAAACTCAGAAATTCCACTTATTTTGGGGCAAAATTCCAGAAATTTCCCTTAATTTGGGGCAAAATTGGAGAAATTTCCCTCATTTTGGGGCAAAATTTCAGAAATTTCACTTATTTCAGGGTAATAAGTCAGAAATTTTCTTTATTTTAAGGCCAAAAAGACAGAAATTCCCTTTTTTTGGGGGGAAAAAGAGAGAAATTTTACTTATTTAGAGGCAAAAAAGCAGAAATTCCTCTTATTTTGGAGCAAAATTGCAGAAATTTCTCTTTTTTATGGCAAAAAGGTATGCATTCTTCTTATTTTTGGGCAAAAAGGCAGAAATTCCCCGTATTTTGGAGCAAAATTGCAGAAATTCCCCTAATTGTGGGGCAAAAAGGCAAAATTTCCCTAAATGTTGGTGCAAAAAGAAAGAAATTCTCCTTATTTTGGGGCAAAACTCAAAAATTCAACTTATTTTTGTGCAAAATTCCAGAAATTTCCCTTATTTTGGGGCAAAATTGCAGAAATTTCACTTATTTTGGGGCAAAATTGCAGAAATTTCACTTATTTCAGAAAAAAAGCAGAAATTTTCTTATTTTGGGGCAAAAAGGCAGAAATTAATAATATTTTGTGGCAAAAATGCAGAAATTCCCCTTATTTTGAGGTAAAAAGGCTGAAATTCCCCTTATTTGGGGGCAAGAAGGCAAAAAATTTTTTTTATTTTGGGGCAAAATTGCAGAAATTTCACTTATTTCAGGGTAGTAAGTCAGAAATTTTCCTTATATTGGGGCAAAATAAAGGAATTCCTTTTGTTTTGGGGGGAAAAGACAGAAATTCCACTTATTTAGAGGCAAAAATGCAGAAATTTTCCTTATTTTGGAGCAAAAATGAAGAAATTCGCCATTTTTATGGCAAAAAGGTATGCATTCTTCTTATTTTCGGGCAAAAAGGCAGTAATTCCCTGTATTTTGGAGCAAAATTGCAGAAATTCCCCTAATTGTTTGGCAAAAAGGCAGAAATTCTCTATATGTTGGGGCAAAAAGACAGAAATTCTTCTTATTTTAGGGCAAAACTCAGAAATTCCACTTATTTTGGGGCAAAATTTCAGAAATTTCCCTTAATTTGGGGCAAAATTGCAGAAATTTCACTTATTTTGGGGCAAAATTGCAGAAATTTCACTTATTTTGGGGCAAAATTGCAGAAATTTCACTTATTTAATAAAAAGGCAGAAATTTTCCTTATTTTGGGAAAAAAGGCAGAAATTCCTAATATTTTGTGACAAAAATGCAGAAATTCTTCTTTTTTTAGGTAAAAAGGCTGAAATTCCCCTTATTTGGGGGCAAAAAGGCAGAAATTTCCCTAATTTTGAGGCAAAATTGCAGAAATTTCACTTATTTCAGGGAAAAAAAGCAGAAATTTTCTTATTTTGGGGCAAAAAGGCAGAAATTCCTAATATTTTGAGGCATAAATGCAGAAATTCCCCTTATTTTGAGTTAAAAAGGCTGAAATTCCCCTTATTTGGGGGCAATAAGGCAAAAATTTTTCTTATTTTGGGGCAAAATTGCAGAAATTTCACTTATTTCAGGGTAATAAGTTAGAAATTTTCTTTATTTTGGGGCACAAAAGACAGGAATTCCCTTTGTTTTGGGGGAAAAATACAGAAATTCCACTTATTTAGAGGCACAAAAGCAGAAATTCCCCTTACTTTGGAGCAAAAATGAAGAAATTTCCTTTTTATGGCAAAAATGTTTGCATTCTTCTTATTTTTGGGCAAAAAGGCAGAAATTCCCCATATTTTGGAGCAAAATTGCAGAAATTCCCCCAATTGTGGGGCAAAAAGGCAGAAATTCTCTATATGTTGGGGCAAAAAGACAGAAATTCTTCTTATTTTAGGGCAAAACTCAGAAATTCCACTTATTTTGGGGCAAAATTTCAGAAATTTCCCTTAATTTGGGGCAAAATTGCAGAAATTTCACTTATTTTGGGGCAAAATTGCAGAAATTTCACTTATTTTGGGGCAAAATTGCAGAAATTTCACTTATTTAATAAAAAGGCAGAAATTTTCCTTATTTTGGGAAAAAAGGCAGAAATTCCTAATATTTTGTGACAAAAATGCAGAAATTCTTCTTTTTTTAGGTAAAAAGGCTGAAATTCCCCTTATTTGGGGCAAAAAGGCAGAAATTTCCCTAAGTTTGAGGCAAAATTGCAGAAATTTCACTTATTTCAGGGAAAAAAAGCAGAAATTTTCTTATTTTGGGGCAAAAAGGCAGAAATTCCTAATATTTTGAGGCATAAATGCAGAAATTCCCCTTATTTTGAGGTAAAAAGGCTGAAATTCCCCTTATTTGGGGGCAATAAGGCAAAAATTTTTCTTATTTTGGGGCAAAATTGCAGAAATTTCACTTATTTCAGGGTAATAAGTTAGAAATTTTCTTTATTTTGGGGCAAAAAAGACAGGAATTCCCTTTGTTTTGGGGGAAAAATACAGAAATTCCACTTATTTAGAGGCACAAAAGCAGAAATTCCCCTTACTTTGGAGAAAAAATGAAGAAATTTCCTTTTTATGGCAAAAATGTTTGCATTCTTCTTATTTTTGGGCAAAAAGGCAGAAATTCCCCATATTTTGGAGCAAAATTGCCGAAATTCCCCCAATTGTGGGGCAAAAAGGCAGAAATTCTCTATATGTTGGGGCAAAAAGACAGAAATTCTTCTTATTTTGGGGCAAAACTCAGAAATTCCACATATTTTGGTGCAAAATGCAGAAATTTCACTTATTTTGGGGCAAAATGCAGAAATTTCACTTATTTCAGGAAAAAAAGGCAGAAATTTTCCTTATATTGAGGCAAAAAGGCAGAAATTCCTAATATTTTGTAGCAAAATGTAGAAATTCCCCTTATTTCGAGGTAAAAAGGCTGAAATTCCCTTTATTTGGTAGCAAAAAAGTAGAAATTTCCCTTATTTTGGGGCAAAATTGCAGAAATTTCACTTACTTCAGAGTAATAAGTCAGAATTTTTCCTTATTTTTGGGCCAAAAATACAGGAATTCCCTTTGTTTTGGGGGAAAAAGACAGAAATTCCACTTATTTAGAGGCAAAAAAGCAGAAATTCCCTTTATTTAGGAGCAAAAATGAAGAAATTTCCCTTTTTTTAAGGCAGAAAGGTATGCATTCTTTTTATTTTCGGGCAAAAAGGCAGAAATTCCACGTATTTTGGAGCAAAATTGAAGAAATTCCCCTAATTGTGGGGCAAAAAGGCAGAAATTGCCTATATGTTGGGGCAAAAAAACAGAAATTCTCCTTATTTTGGGGCAAAATTCTAGAAATTTCCCTTATTTTGGAGCAAAATTGCAGAAATTTCTTTAATTGTGGGACAAAAATGCAGAAATTCTCTATATATTGGGGCAAAAAGACAGAAATTCTCCTTATTTTGTGTCAAAACTCAGAAATTCCACTTATTTTGGGGCAAAATTCCAGAAATTTCCTTTAATTTGGGGCAAAATTGCAGAAATTTCACTTATTTTTGGGCAAAATTGCAGAAATTTCACTTATTTTGGGGCAAAATTGCAGAAATTTCACTTATTTCAGAGAAAAAAGACAGAAATTTTTCTTATTTTGGGGCAAAAAGGCAGAAATTAGTAATATTTTGTGACAAAAATGCAGAAATTCTCCTTATTTCGAGGTAAAAAGGCTGAAATTCCCCTAATTTGGAGGCAAAAAGGCAGAAATTTCCCTAATTTTGGGGCAAAAGTGCAAAAATTTCACTTACTTCAGGGTAATAAGTCAGAATTTTTCCTTATTTTGGGGCAAAAATGACAGAAATTCCCTTTGTCTTGGGGGAAAAGACAGAAATTCCACTTATTTAAAGGCCAAAATGCAGAAATTCCCCTTATTTTGGAGCAAAAATGAAGAAATTTCCCTTTTTTATGGCAAAAAGTTATGCATTCTTTTTATTTTCGGGAAAAAAGGCAGAAATTCCCCGTATTTTGGAGCATAATTGCAGAAATTCCCCTAATTGTGGGGCAAAAATGCAGAAAATCTCTCTATGTTGGGGCAAAAAGACAGAAATTCTCCTTATTTTGGGGCAAAACTAAGAAATTCCACTTATTTTGGGGCAAAATTCCAGAAATTTTCCTTATTTTGGGGCCAAATTGCAGAAATTTCAATTATTTTGGGGCAAATATGAAAAAATTTTAATTATTTTGTGGCAAAATTGAAGAAATTTCACATATTTTAGGGAAAAAAGGCAGAAATTTTCTTTATTTTTGGGCAAAAAGGCAGAAATTCCTAATATTTTTGGCAAAAATGCAGAAATTCCCCTTATTTCGAGGTAAAAAGGCTGAAATTCCCCTTATTTGGGGGCAAAAAGGCAGAAATTTCCCTTATTTTGGGGCAAAATTGCAGAAATTTCACTTACTTCAGGGTAATAAGTCAGAATTTTTCCTTATTTTGGGGAACAAAGACAGAAATTCCCTTTGTTTTGGGGGAAAAAAACAGAAATTCCACTTATTTAGAGGCAAAAAAGCAGAAATTCCCCTTTTTGTCGCAAAAATGAAGAAATTTCCCTTTTTTATGGCAAAAAGGTATGCATTCTTCTTATTTTTGGGCAAAAGGCAGAAATTCCCCATATTTTGGAGCAAAATTGAAGAAATTCCCCTAATTATGGGGCCAAAAGGCAGAAATTGCCTATGTGTTGGGGCAAAAAGACAGAAATTCTCCTTATTTTGGGGCAAAACTCAGAAATTCCACTTATTTTTGGGCAAAATTCCAGAAATTTCCCTTATTTTGGGGCACAATTGCAGACATTTCACTTATTTTAGGGCAAAATTGCAGAAATTTCACTTATTTAAGGAAAAAAAAGGAGAAATTTTCTTATTTTGGGGCAAAAAGGCAGAAATTCCTAATATTTTGAGGCATAAATGCAGAAATTCCCCTTATTTTGAGGTAAAAAGGCTGAAATTCCCCTTATTTGGGGGCAAAAAGGCAAAAATTTCCTTTATTTTCGTTCAAAATTTCAGAAATTTCACTTATTTAAGGGTTATAAGTCAGAAATTTTCTTTATTTTGGGACAAAAAAGACAGGAATTCCCTTTGCCTTGGGGGAAAAAGACAGAAATTCCACTTATTTAGAGGCAAAAAAGCAGAAATTCCCCTTATTTTGGAGCAAAAATGAAGAAATTTCCCTTTGTTATGGCAAAAGGGTATGCATTCTTCTTATTATCGGGCAAAAAATCAAAAATTCCCCGTATTTTTGAGCAAAATTGCAGAAATTCCCCTAATTGTAGGGCAAAAATGCAGAAAATCTCTATATGTTGGGGCCAAAAGACCGAAATTCTTTTTATTTTGGGGTAAAACTCAGAAATTCCACTTATTTTGGGGCAAAATTACAGAAATTTTCCTTTTTTTGGGGCAAAATTGAAAAAATTTCACTTATTTTTGGGCAAATATGCAGAAATTTTACATATTTTGTAACAAAATTGCAGAAATTTCACTTATTTCAGGGAAAAAATGCAGAAATTTTCCTTATTTTGGAGCAAAATGGCAGAAATTCCTAATATTTTGTGGCAAAAATGCAGAAATTCCCCTTATTTCGAGGTAAAAAGGCTGAAATTCCTCTTATTTGGGGGCAAAAGGCAGAAATTTCCCTTTTTTTGGGGCAAAATTGCAGAAATATCACTTACTTCAGGGTAATAAGTCAGAATTTTAGATTATTTTGGGGCAAAAAACACAGAAATTCCCTTTGTTTTGAGGGAAAAAGTAAGAAATTCCACTTATTTAGAGGCAAAAAAGCAGAAATTCCCCTTTTTGGAGCAAAAATGAAGAAATTTTCTTTTTTTATGGCAAAAAGGTATGCATTCTTCTTATTTTCAAGCAAAAAGGCAGAAATTCCCCGTATTTTGGAGCAAAATTGCAGAAATTCCCCTAATTGTGGGGCAAAAAGGCAGAAATTGCCTATATGTTGGGGCAAAAAAACAGAAATTCTCCTTATTTTGGGGCAAAACTCAGAAATTCCACTTATTTTGGGGCAAAATTCCAGAAATTTCCCTTATTTTGGGGCAAAATTGCAGAAATTTCACTTATTTTGGGGCAAATTTGCAGAAATTTCACTTATTTTGGGGCAAAACTGCAGAAATTTCACTTATTTCAGTGAAAAAAGGCAGAAATTTTCCTTATTTTGGGGCAAAAAGGCAGAAATTCCTAATATTTTGTGGCAAAAATGCAGAAATTCCCCATATTTCGAGGTAAAAAGGCTGAAATTCCACTTATTTGGGGGCAAAAAGGCAGAAATTTTTCTTATTTTGGGGCAAAATTGCAGAAATTTCACTTACTTCAGGGTAATAAGTCAGAATTTTTCTTTATTTTGGGGCAAAAAAGACAGAAATTTCCTTCGTTTTGGGGGAAAAATACAGAAATTCCACTTATTTAGAGGCAAAAAAGCAGAAATTACCCTTATTTTTGAGCAAAAATGAAGAAATTTCCTTTTTATGGCAAAAAGATATGCATTCTTCTTACTTTCGGGAAAAAGGCAGAAATTCCCTGTATTTTGGAGCAAAATTGCAGAAATTCCCCTAATTGTGGGGCAAAAAGGCAGAAATTCTTTATATGTTGGGGCAAAAAGACAGAAATTCTCCTTATTTTGGGGCAAAACTCAGTAATTCCACTTAGTTTGGGTCAAAATTCCAGAAATTTCCCTTATTTTGGGGCAAAATTGCAGAAATTTCACTTATTTCAGGGAAAAAAAGCAGAAATTTTTTTATTTTGGGGCAAAAAGGCAGAAATCAATAATATTTTGTGGCAAAAATGCAGAAATTCTCTTTATTTTGAGGTAAATAGGCTGAAATTCCCCTTATTGGTGGGCAAAAAGGCAGAAATTTCTCTTATTTTGAGGCAAAATTGCAGAAATTTCACTTACTTCAGGGTAATAAGTCAGAATTTTTCCGTATTTTGGTGCAAAAATACAAAAATTCCCTTTGTTTTGGGAAAAAAAGACAGAAATTCCACTTATTTAGAGGCAAAAAAGCAGAAATTCCCCTTATTATGGAGCAAAAATGAAGAAATTTCTCTTTTTTATGGTAAAAAGTTATGCATTCTTTATATTTTCAGGCAAAAAGGCAGATATTCCCCGTATTTTGGAGCAAAATTGAAGAAATTCCCCTAATTTTTGGGCAAAAAGGCAGAAATTGCCTATATGTTGGGGCAAAAAGACAGAAATTTTCTTTATTTTGGGGCAAAACTCAGAAATTCCACTTCTTTTGGGGCAAAATTCCAGAAATTTTCCTTATTTTGGGGCAAAATTGCAGAAATTTCACTTATTTTGGGGCAAAATTGCAGAAATTTCACTTATTTTGGGGCAAAATTGCAGAAATTTCACTTATTTCAGAGAAAAAAGGCAGAAATTTTCCTTATTTTGGGGCAAAAAGCAGATATTCCTAATATTTTGTGGCAAAAATGCAGAAATTCCCCTTATTTTGAGGTAAGAAGGCTGAAATTCGCATTATTTTGGGGCAAAAATGCAGAAATTTCCCTAATTTTGGAGCAAAAGTACAGGAATTTCACTTACTTCAGGGTAATAAGTCAGAATTTTTCCTTATTTGGGGCAAAAAAGACAGAAATTCCCTTTGTTTTGGGAGAAAAAGACAGAAATTCCACTTATTTAGAGGCAAAAAAGCAGAAATTCTCGGTATTTTGGAGCAAAATTGCAGAAATTCCCCTAATTGTGGGGCAAAAAGGCAGAAATTTCCTATATGTTGGGGCAAAAAGACAGAAATTCTCCATTTTTTGGGGCAAAACTCAGAAATTCCACTTATTTTGTGGCAAAATTGCAGAAATTTCCCTTATTTTGGGGCAAAATTGCAGAAATTTCACTTATTTTGGGCAAAAAGGCAGAAATTTCATTTATTTCAGGGAAAAAAGGCAAAAATTTTCCTTATTTTGGGGCAAAAAGTCATAAATTTCTAATATTTTGTGGTAAAAATGCAGAAATTCCCCTTATTTTGAGGTAAAAAGACTGAAATTCCCCTTATTTGGGGGCAAAAAGGCAGAAATTTCCCTTATTTTGGGGCAAAATTGAAGAAATTTCACTTACTACAGGGTAATAAGTCAGAATTTTTCCTTATTTTAGGGCAAAAAAGACAGAAATTCCCTTTGTTTTGAGGGAAAAAACAGAAATTCCAATTATTTAGAGGCAAAAAAATAGAAATTCCCTTTATTTTGAAGCAAAATAGAAGAAATTACATTTTTGATGGCAAAAAGGTATGCATTCTTCTTATTTTCGGGCAAAAAGGCAGAAATTCCCCGTCTTTTGGAGCAAAATTGCTGAAATTCCCCTAATTGTGGGGAAAAAAGGCAGAAATTTCCTATATGTTGGGGCAAAAAGACAGAAATTCTCCTTATTTTGAAGCAAAACTCAGAAATTCCTCTTATTTTGAAGCAAAATTCCAGAAATTTCCCTTATTTTAGGACAAAATTGCAGAAATTTCACTTATTTTGGGGCAAAATTGCAGAAATTTCAATTATTTCTGGGAAAAAAAGCAGAAATTTTCTTATTTTGGGGCAAAAAGGCAGAAATTCCTAATATTTTGTGGCAAAAATGCGGAAATTCCCCTTATTTTGAGGTAAAAAGGCTGAAATTCCCCTTATTTGGGGGCAAAAATGCCGAAATTCCCCTTATTTTGAGATAAAAAGGCTGAAATTCCCCTTATTTGCGGGCAAAAAGGTAGAAATTTCCCTTATTTTGGGTAAAATTACCGAAATTTCACTTACTTCAGGGTAATAAGTCAGAATTTTTCCTTATTTTGGGGCAAAAAAGACAGAAATTCTCTTTATTTTGGGGGAAATAGACAGAAATTCCACTTATTTAGAGGCAAAAAAGCAGAAATTCCTTTTATTTTGGAGCAAAAATGAAGAAATTTCCCATTTTTTGGCAAAAAGGTATTCATTCTTCTTATTTTCGGGCAAAAAGGCAGAAATTACCCGTATTTTGGAGCAAAATTACAGATATTTCCCTAATTGTGTAGCAAAAAACAGAAATTCTCTATATGTTGGGGCAAAAATACAGAAATTCTCTTTATTTTGGGGAAAAACACAAAAATTCCACTTATTTTGGGGCAAAATTTCAGAAATTTCCCTTATTTTGGTGCAAAATTGCAGAAATTTTACTTACTTCAGGTTAATAAGTCAGAATTTCTCCTTATTTTGGGGCAAAAAAGACAGAAATTCCCTTTGTTTTGGGGGAAAAAGACAGAAATTCCACTTATTTAGAGGCCAAAAAGCAGAAATTCCCCTTAATTTGGAGCAAAAATGAAGAAATTTCCCTTTTTTTATGGCAAAAAGGTATGCATTCCTCTTATTTTCGTGCAAAAATCAGAAATTCCACGTATTTTGGAGCAAAATTGAAGAAATTCCCCTAATTGTGGGGCAAAAAGAAAGAAATTGCCTATATGTTAGGGCAAAAAAACAGAAATTCTCCTTATTTTGGGGCAAACTCAGAAATTCCACTTATTTTGGGGCAAAATTCCAGAAATTTCCCTTATTTTGGGGCAAAATTGCAAAAATTTCACTTATTTTGGGGCAAAATTGCAAAATTTCACTTATTTCAGAGAAAAAAAAGCAGAAATTTTATTATTTTGGGGCAAAAAGGCAGAAATTCCTAATATTTTGTGGCAAAAATGCAGAAATTCCCTTTATTTTGAGGTAAAAAGGCTGAAATAGCCTTTATTTGGGGGCAAAAAGGCAAAAATTTCCTTTATTTTGGGGCAAAATTGCAGAAATTTCACTTATTTCAGGGTAATAAGTCAGAAAATTTCCTTATTTTGGGGCAAAAAAGACAGGAATTCCCTTTGTTTTGGGGGAAAAAGACAGAAATTCCACTTATTTAGAGGCAAAAAAGCAGAAATTCCCCTTATTTTGGAGCAAAAATGAAGAAATTTCCCTTTTTTATGGCAAAAAGTTATGCATTCTTCTTATTTTCGGGCAAAAAGGCAGAAATTCCCCGTATTTTGGAGCAAAATTGCAGAAATTTCTTTAATTGTGGGACAAAAATGCAGAAATTCTCTATATATTGGGGCAAAAAGACAGAAATTCTCCTTATTTTGTGTCAAAACTCAGAAATTCCACTTATTTTGGGGCAAAATTCCAGAAATTTCCTTTAATTTGGGACAAAATTGCAGAAATTTCACTTATTTTTGGGCAAAATTGCAGAAATTTCACTTATTTTGGGGCAAAATTGCAGAAATTTCACTTATTTCAGAGAAAAAAGACAGAAATTTTTCTTATTTTGGGGCAAAAAGGCAGAAATTCCTAATATTTTGTGACAAAAATGCAGAAATTCTCCTTATTTTGAGGTAAAAAGGCTGAAATTCCCCTAATTTGGAGGCAAAAAGGCAGAAATTTCCCTAATTTTGGGGCAAAATTGCAGAAATTTCACTTACTTCAGGGTAATAAGTCAGAATTTTTCCTTATTTTGGGGCAAAAATGACAGAAATTCCCTTTGTCTTGGGGGAAAAGACAGAAATTCCACTTATTTAAAGGCCAAAATGCAGAAATTCCCCTTATTTTGGAGCAAAAATGAAGAAATTTCCCTTTTTTATGGCAAAAAGTTATGCATTCTTTTTATTTTCGGGCAAAAAGGCAGAAATTCCCCGTATTTTGGAGCATAATTGCAGAAATTCCCCTAATTGTTTGGCAAAAATGCAGAAAATCTCTCTATGTTGGGGCAAAAAGACAGAAATTCTCCTTATTTTGGGGCAAAACTAAGAAATTCCACTTATTTTGGGGCAAAATTCCAGAAATTTTCCTTATTTTGGGGCAAAATTGCAGAAATTTCAATTATTTTGGGGCAAATATGAAGAAATTTTAATTATTTTGTGGCAAAATTGCAGAAATTTCACATATTTTAGGGAAAAAAGGCTGAAATTTTCTTTATTTTTGGGCAAAAAGGCAGAAATTCCTAATATTTTTGGCAAAAATGCAGAAATTCCCCTTATTTCGAGGTAAAAAGGCTGAAATTCCCCTTATTTGGGGGCAAAAAGGCAGAAATTTCCCTTATTTTGGGGCAAAATTGCAGAAATTTAACTTACTTCAGGGTAATAAGTCAGAATTTTTCCTTATTTTGGGGCAAAAAGACAGAAATTCCCTTTGTTTTGGGGGAAAAAAACAGAAATTCCACTTATTTAGAGGCAAAAAAGCAGAAATTCCCCTTTTTGGAGCAAAAATGAAGAAATTTCCCTTTTTTATGGCAAAAAGGTATGCATTCTTCTTATTTTCAGGCAAAAGGCAGAAATTCCCCATATTTTGGAGCAAAATTGAAGAAATTTCCCTAATTGTGGGGCCAAAAGGCAGAAATTGCCTATGTGTTGGGGCAAAAAGACAGAAATTCTCCTTATTTTGGGGCAAAACTCAAAAATTCCACTTATTTTGGGGCAAAATTCCAGAAATTTCCCTTATTTTGGGGCACAATTGCAGACATTTCACTTATTTTAGGGCAAAATTGCAGAAATTTCACTTATTTAAGGGAAAAAAAGCAGAAATTTTCTTATTTTGGGGCAAAAAGGCAGAAATTCCTAATATTTTGAGGCATAAATGCAGAAATTCCCCTTATTTTGAGGTAAAAAGGCTGAAATTCCCCTTATTTGGGGGCAAAAAGGCAAAAATTTCCTTTATTTTCGTTCAAAATTTCAGAAATTTCACTTATTTAAGGGTTATAAGTCAGAAATTTTCTTTATTTTGGGACAAAAAAGACAGGAATTCCCTTTGCCTTGGGGGAAAAAGACAGAAATTCCACTTATTTAGAGGCAAAAAAGCAGAAATTCCCCTTATTTTGGAGCAAAAATGAAGAAATTTCCCTTTTTTATGGCAAAAGGGTATGCATTCTTCTTATTATCGGGCAAAAAAGCAAAAATTCCCCGTATTTTTGAGCAAAATTGCAGAAATTCCCCTAATTGTGGGGCAAAAATGCAGAAAATCTCTACATGTTGGGGCCAAAAGACCGAAATTCTCTTTATTTTGGGGTAAAACTCAGAAATTCCACTTATTTTGGGGCAAAATTACAGAAATTTTTCTTTTTTTGGGGAAAATTGCAGAAATTTCACTTATTTTGGGGCAAATATGCAGAAATTTTACATATTTTGTAACAAAATTGCAGAAATTTCACTTATTTTAGGGAAAAAAGGCAGAAATTTTCCTTATTTTGGGGCAAAAAGGCAGAAATTCCTAATATTTTGTGGCAAAAATGCAGAAATTCCCCTTATTTCGAGGTAAAAAGGCTGAAATTCCCCTTATTTGGGGGCAAAAGTCAGAAATTTCCCCTTTTTTGGGGCAAAATTGCAGAAATATCACTTACTTCAGGGTAATAAGTCAGAATTTTAGATTATTTTGGGGCAAAAAACACAGAAATACCCTTTGTTTTGAGGGAAAAAGAAAGAAATTCCACTGATTTAGAGGCAAAAAAGCAGAAATTCCCCTTTTTGGAGCAAAAATGAAGAAATTTTCTTTTTTTATGGCAAAAAGGTATGCATTCTTCTTATTTTCAAGCAAAAAAGCAGAAATTCCCCGTATTTTGGAGCAAAATTGCAGAAATTCCCCTAATTGTGGGGCAAAAAGGCAGAAATTGCCTATATGTTGGGGCAAAAAAACAGAAATTCTCCTTATTTTGGGGCAAAACTCAGAAATTCCACTTATTTTGGGGCAAAATTCCAGAAATTTCCCTTATTTTGGGGCAAAATTGCAGAAATTTCACTTATTTTGGGGCAAATTTGCAGAAATTTCACTTATTTTGTGGCAAAACTGCAGAAATTTCACTTATTTCAGTGAAAAAAGGCAGAAATTTTCCTTATTTTGGGGCAAAAAGGCAGAAATTCCTAATATTTTGTGGCAAAAATGCAGAAATTCCCCATATTTCGAGGTAAAAAGGCTGAAATTCCACTTATTTGGGGGCAAAAAGGCAGAAATTTTTCTTATTTTGGGGCAAAATTGCAGAAATTTCACTTACTTCAGGGTAATAAGTCAGAATTTTTCTTTATTTTGGGGCAAAAAAGACAGAAATTTCCTTCGTTTTGGGGGAAAAATACAGAAATTCCACTTATTTAGAGGCAAAAAAGCAGAAATTACCCTTATTTTTGAGCAAAAATGAAGAAATTTCCTTTTTATGGCAAAAAGATATGCATTCTTCTTACTTTCGGGCAAAAAGGCAGAAATTCCCTTTATTTTGGAGCAAAATTGCAGAAATTCCCCTAATTGCGGGGCAAAAAGGCAGAAATTCTTTATATGTTGGGGCAAAAAGACAGAAATTCTCCTTATTTTGGGGCAAAACTCAGTAATTCCACTTAGTTTGGGTCAAAATTCCAGAAATTTCCCTTATTTTGGGGCAAAATTGCAGAAATTTCACTTATTTCAGGGAAAAAAAGCAGAAATTTTTTTATTTTGGGGCAAAAAGGCAGAAATCAATAATATTTTGTGGCAAAAATGCAGAAATTCTCTTTATTTTGAGGTAAATAGGCTGAAATTCCCCTTATTTGTGGGCAAAAAGGCAGAAATTTCTCTTATTTTGAGGCAAAATTGCAGAAATTTCACTTACTTCAGGGTAATAAGTCAGAATTTTTCCGTATTTTGGTGCAAAAATACAAAAATTCCCTTTGTTTTGGGAAAAAAAGACAGAAATTCCACTTATTTAGAGGCAAAAAAGCAGAAATTCCCCTTATTATGGAGCAAAAATGAAGAAATTTCCCTTTTTTATGGTAAAAAGTTATGCATTCTTTATATTTTCAGGCAAAAAGGCAGATATTCCCCGTATTTTGGAGCAAAATTGAAGAAATTCCCCTAATTTTTGGGCAAAAAGGCAGAAATTGCCTATATGTTGGGGCAAAAAGACAGAAATTTTCTTTATTTTGGGGCAAAACTCAGAAATTCCACTTATTTTGGGGCAAAATTCCAGAAATTTTCCTTATTTTGGGGCAAAATTGCAGAAATTTCACTTATTTTGGGGCAAAATTGCAGAAATTTCACTTATTTTGGGGCAAAATTGCAGAAATTTCACTTATTTCAGAGAAAAAAGGCAAAAATTTTCCTTATTTTGGGGCAAAAAGCAGATATTCCTAATATTTTGTGGCAAAAATGCAGAAATTCCCCTTATTTTGAGGTAAAAAGGCTGAAATTCGCATTATTTTGGGGCAAAAAGGCAGAAATTTCCCTAATTTTGGAGCAAAAGTACAGGAATTTCACTTACTTCAGGGTAATAAGTCAGAATTTTTCCTTATTTTGGGGCAAAAAAGACAGAAATTCCCTTTGTTTTGGGAGAAAAAGAGAGAAATTCCACTTATTTAGAGGCAAAAAAGCAGAAATTCTCGGTATTTTGGAGCAAAATTGCAGAAATTCCCCTAATTGTGGGGCAAAAAGGCAGAAATTTCCTATATGTTGGGGCAAAAAGACAGAAATTCTCCATTTTTTGGGGCAAAACTCAGAAATTCCACTTATTTTGTGGCAAAATTGCAGAAATTTCCCTTATTTTTGGGCAAAATTGCAGAAATTTCACTTATTTTGGGCAAGAAGGCAGAAATTTCATTTATTTCAGGGAAAAAAGGCAAAAATTTTCCTTATTTTGGGGCAAAAAGTCATAAATTCCTAATATTTTGTGGTAAAAATGCAGAAATTCCCCTTATTTTGAGGTAAAAAGACTGAAATTCCCCTTATTTGGGGGCAAAAAGGCAGAAATTTCCCTTATTTTGGGGCAAAATTGAAGAAATTTCACTTACTACAGGGTAATAACTCAGAATTTTTCCTTATTTTAGGGCAAAAAAGACAGAAATTCCATTTGTTTTGAGGGAAAAAGACAGAAATTCCACTTATTTAGAGGCAAAAAAATAGAAATTCCCTTTATTTTGAAGCAAAATAGAAGAAATTACATTTTTGATGGCAAAAAGGTATGCATTCTTCTTATTTTCGGGCAAAAAGGCAGAAATTCCCCGTCTTTTGGAGCAAAATTGCTGAAATTCCCCTAATTGTGGGGCAAAAAGGCAGAAATTTCCTATATGTTGGGGCAAAAAGACAGAAATTCTCCTTATTTTGAAGCAAAACTAAGAAATTCCTCTTATTTTGAAGCAAAATTCCAGAAATTTCCCTTATTTTAGGAAAAAATTGCAGAAATTTCACTTATTTTGGGGCAAAATTGCAGAAATTTCAATTATTTCAGGGAAAAAAAGCAGAAATTTTCTTATTTTGGGGCAAAAAGTCAGAAATTCCTAATATTTTGTGGCAAAAATGCGGAAATTCCCCTTATTTTGAGGTAAAAAGGCTGAAATTCCCCTTATTTGGGGGCAAAAATGCAGAAATTCCCCTTATTTTGAGGTAAAAAGCTGAAATTTCCCTTATTTGCGGGCAAAAAGGTAGAAATTTCCCTTATTTTGAGGAAAAATTACAGAAATTTCACTTACTTCAGGGTAATAAGTCAGAATTTTTCCTTATTTTGGGGCAAAAAAGACAGAAATTCTCTTTATTTTGGGGGAAATAGACAGAAATTCCACTTATTTAGAGGCAAAAAAGCAGAAATTCCTTTTATTTTGGAGCAAAAATGAAGAAATTTCCCATTTTTTGGCAAAAAGGTATTCATTCTTCTTATTTTCGGGCAAAAAGGCAGAAATTACCCGTATTTTGGAGCAAAATTACAGATATTTCCCTAATTGTGTAGCAAAAAACAGAAATTCTCTATATGTTGGGGCAAAAATACAGAAATTCTCTTTATTTTGGGGAAAAACACAAAAATTCCACTTATTTTGGGGCAAAATTCCAGAAATTTCCCTTATTTTGGTGCAAAATTGCAGAAATTTTACTTACTTCAGGTTAATAAGTCAGAATTTTTCCTTATTTTGGGGCAAAAAAGACAGAAATTCCCTTTGTTTTGGGGGAAAAAGACAGAAATTCCACTTATTTAGAGGCAAAAAAGCAGAAATTCCCCTTAATTTGGAGCAAAAATGAAGAAATTTCCCTTTTTTATGGCAAAAAGGTATGCATTCCTCTTATTTTCGTGCAAAAAGGCAGAAATTCCACGTATTTTGGAGCAAAATTGAAGAAATTCCCCTAATTGTGGGGCAAAAAGGCAGAAATTGCCTATATGTTGGGGCAAAAAAACAGAAATTCTCCTTATTTTGGGGCAAAACTCAGAAATTCCACTTATTTTGAGGCAAAATTCCAGAAATTTCCCTTATTTTGGGGCAAAATTGCAGAAATTTCACTTATTTTGGGGCAAAGTTGCAAAATTTCACTTATTTCAGAGTAAAAAAGCAGAAATTTTCTTATTTTGGGGCAAAAATGCAGAAATTCCCTTTATTTTGAGGTAAAAAGGCTGAAATTCCCTTTATTTGGGGGCAAAAAGCAAAAATTTCCCTTATTTTGGGGCAAAATTGCAGAAATTTCACTTATTTCAGGGTAATAAGTCAGAAAATTTCCTTATTTTGGGGCAAAAAAGACAGGAATTCCTTTTGTTTTGGGGGAAAAAGACAGAAATTCCACTTATTTAGAGGCAAAAAAGCAGAAATTCCCCTTAATTTGGAGCAAAAATGAAGAAATTTCCCTTTTTTTATGGCAAAAAGGTATGCATTCCTCTTATTTTCGTGCAAAAAGGCAGAAATTCCACGTATTTTGGAGAAAAATTGAAGAAATTCCCCTAATTGTGGGGCAAAAAGGCAGAAATTGCCTATATGTTGGGGCAAAAAAACAGAAATTCTCCTTATTTTGGGGCAAAACTCAGAAATTCCACTTATTTTGGGGCAAAATTCCAGAAATTTCCCTTATTTTGGGGCAAAATTGCAGAAATTTCACTTATTTTGGGGCAAAATTGCAAAATTTCACTTATTTCAAGGAAAAAAAAGCAGAAATTTTCTTATTTTGGGGCAAAAATGCAGAAATTCCCTTTTTTGAGGTAAAAAGGCTGAAATTCCCTTTATTTGGGGGCAAAAAGGTAAAAATTTCCTTTATTTTGGGGCAAAATTGCAGAAATTTCACTTATTTCAGGGTAATAAGTCAGAAAATTTCCTTATTTTGGGGCAAAAAAGACAGGAATTCCCTTTGTTTTTGGGGAAAAAGACAGAAATTCCACTTATTTAGAGGCAAAAAAGCAGAAATTCCCCTTATTTTGGAGCAAAAATGAAGAAATTTCCATTTTTATGGCAAAAAGTTATGCATTCTTCTTATTTTCGGGCAAAAAGGCAGAAATTCCCCGTATTTTGGAGCAAAATTGCAGAAATTTCTTTAATTGTGGGACAAAAATGCAGAAATTCTCTATATATTAATGCAAAAAGACAGAAATTCTCCTTATTTTGTGTCAAAACTCAGAAATTCCACTTATTTTGGGGCAAAATTCCAGAAATTTCTTTTAATTTGGGGCAAAATTGCAGAAATTTCACTTATTTTTGGGCAAAATAGCAGAAATTTCACTTATTTTGGGGCAAAATTGCAGAAATTTCACTTATTTCAGAAAAAAAAGACAGAAATTTTTCTTATTTTGGGGCAAAAAGGCAGAAATTCCTAATATTTTGTGACAAAAATGCAGAAATTCTCCTTATTTTGAGGTAAAAAGGCTGAAATTCCCCTAATTTGGAGGCAAAAAGGCAGAAATTTCCCTAATTTTGGGGCAAAATTGCAAAAATTTCACTTACTTCAGGGTAATAAGTCAGAATTTTTCCTTATTTTGGGGCAAAAATGACAGAAATTCCCTTTGTCTTGGGGGAAAAGACAGAAATTCCACTTATTTAAAGGCCAAAATGCAGAAATTCCCCTTATTTTGGAGCAAAAATGAAGAAATTTCCCTTTTTTATGGCAAAAAGTTATGCATTCTTTTTATTTTCGGGAAAAAAGGCAGAAATTCCCCGTATTTTGGAGCATAATTGCAGAAATTCCCCTAATTGTGGGGCAAAAATGCAGAAAATCTCTCTATGTTGGGGCAAAAAGACAGAAATTCTCCTTATTTTGGGGCAAAACTAAGAAATTCCACTTATTTTGGGGCAAAATTCCAGAAATTTTCCTTATTTTGGGGCAAAATTGCAGAAATTTCAATTATTTTGGGGCAAATATGAAGAAATTTTAATTATTTTGTGGCAAAATTGCAGAAATTTCACATATTTTAGGGAAAAAAGGCAGAAAATTTCTTTATTTTTGGGCAAAAAGGCAGAAATTCCAAATATTTTGTGGCAAAAATGCAGAAATTCCCCTTATTTCGAGGTAAAAAGGCTGAAATTCCCCTTATTTGGGGGCAAAAAGGCAGAAATTTCCCTTATTTTGGGGCAAAATTGCAGAAATTTCACTTACTTCAGGGTAATAAGTCAGAATTTTTCCTTATTTTGGGGCAAAAAGACAGAAATTCCCTTTGTTTTGGGGGAAAAAAACAGAAATTCCACTTATTTAGAGGCAAAAAAGCAGAAATTCCCCTTTTTGGAGCAAAAATGAAGAAATTTCCCTTTTTTATGGCAAAAAGGTATGCATTTTTCTTATTTTCGGGCAAAAGGCAGAAATTCCCCATATTTTGGAGCAAAATTGAAGAAATTCCCCTAATTGTGGGGCCAAAAGGCAGAAATTGCCTATGTGTTGGGGCAAAAAGACAGAAATTCTCCTTATTTTGGGGCAAAACTCAGAAATTCCACTTATTTTGGGGAAAAATTCCAGAAATTTCCCTTATTTTGGGGCACAATTGCAGACATTTCACTTATTTTAGGGCAAAATTGCAGAAATTTCACTTATTTAAGGAAAAAAAAGCAGAAATTTTCTTATTTTGGGGCAAAAAGGCAGAAATTTCTAATATTTTCAGGCATAAATGCAGAAATTCCCCTTATTTTGAGGTAAAAAGGCTGAAATTCCCCTTATTTGGGGGCAAAAAAGGCAAAAATTTCCTTTATTTTCGTTCAAAATTTCAGAAATTTCACTTATTTAAGGGTTATAAGTCAGAAATTTTCTTTATTTTGGGACAAAAAAGACAGGAATTCCCTTTGCCTTGGGGGAAAAAGACAGAAATTCCACTTATTTAGAGGCAAAAAAGCAGAAATTCCCCTTATTTTGGAGCAAAAATGAAGAAATTTCCCTTTTTTATGGCAAAAGGGTATGCATTCTTCTTATTATCGGGCAAAAAAGCAAAAATTCCCCGTATTTTTGAGCAAAATTGCAGAAATTCCCCTAATTGTGGGGCAAAAATGCAGAAAATCTCTATATGTTGGGGCCAAAAGACCGAAATTCTCTTTATTTTGGGGCAAAACTCAGAAATTCCACTTATTTTGGGGCAAAATTACAGAAATTTTCCTTTTTTTGGGGCAAAATTGCAGAAATTTCACTTATTTTGGGGCAAATATGCAGAAATTTTACATATTTTGTAACAAAATTGCAGAAATTTCACTTATTTCAGGAAAAAAATGCAGAAATTTTCCTTATTTTGGAGCAAAATGGCAGAAATGCCTAATATTTTGTGGCAAAAATGCAGAAATTCCCCTTATTTAGAGGTAAAAAGGCTGAAATTCCCCTTATTTGGGGGCAAAAGGCAGAAATTTCCCTTTTTTGGGGGCAAAATTGCAGAAATATCACTTACTTCAGGGTAATAAGTCAGAATTTTTCCTTATTTTGGGGCAAAAAACACAGAAATTCCCTTTGTTTTGAAGGAAAAAGAAAGAAATTCCACTTATTTAGAGGCAAAAAAGCAGAATTTCCCCTTTTTGGAGCAAAAATGAAGAAATTTTCTTTTTTTATGGCAAAAAGGTATGCATTCTTCTTATTTTCAAGCAAAAAGGCAGAAATTCCCCGTATTTTGGAGCAAAATTGCAGAAATTCCCCTAATTGTGGGGCAAAAAGGCAGAAATTGCCTATATGTTGGGGCAAAAAAACAGAAATTCTCCTTATTTTGGGGCAAAACTCAGAAATTCCACTTATTTTGGGGCAAAATTCCAGAAATTTCCCTTATTTTGGGGCAAAATTGCAGACATTTCACTTATTTTGGGGCAAAATTGCAGAAATTTCACTTATTTCAGGGAAAAAAAGCAGAAATTTTCTTATTTTGGGGCAAAAAGGCAGAAATTCCTAATATTTTGTGGCAAAAATTCAGAAATTCCCCTTATTTTAAGGTAAAAAGGCTGAAATTCCCCTTATATGGGGGCAATAAGGCAAAAATTTCCTTTATTTTCGTTCAAAATTGCAGAAATTTCACTTATTTAAGGGTAATAAGTCAGAAATTTTCTTTATTTTGGGGCAAAAAAGACAGGAATTCCCTTTGTTTTGGGAGATAAAGACAGAAATTCCACTTATTTAGAGGCAAAAAAGCAAAAATTCCCCTTATTTTAGAGCAAAAATGAAGAAATTTCTTTTTTATGGCAAAAATGTATGCATTCTTTTTATTTTCGGACAAAAAGGCAGAAATTCCCCGTATTTTGGAGCAAAATTGCAGAAATTCCCCTAATTGTGGGGCAAAAAGGCAGAAATTCTCTATATGTTGGGGCAAAAAGACAGAAATTCTTCTTATTTTGAGGAAATACTCAGAAATTCCACTTATTTGGGGGCAAAATTCCAGAAATTTCCCTTATTTTGGAAAAAAATTGCAGAAATTTAACATATTTTGGGGCAAAATTGCAGAAATTTCACTTTTTTCACGGAAAAAAATGAGAAATTTTCTTATTTTGGGGCAAAAAGGCAGAAATTCCTAATGTTTTGTGGCAATAATGCAGAAATTCCCCTTATTTTGAGATATAAAGGCTGAAATTCCCCTTATTTGGGGGCAAAAATGCATAAATTCACCATATTTTGAGGTAAAAAGGCTGAAATTCCCCTTATTTGGAGGCAAAAAGGCAGAAATTTCCCTTATTTTTTGGCAAAATTGCAGAAATTTCACTTACTTCAGGGTAATAAGTCAGAATTTTTCCTTATTTTGGTGCAAAAATACAAAAATTCCCTTTGTTTTGGGGGAAAAAGAGAGAAATTCCACTTATTTAGAGGCAAAAAAGCAGAAATTCCTTTTATTTTGGAGCAAAAATAAAGAAATTTCCTTTTTATGGCAAAAAGGTATGCATTCTTCTTATTTTCGGGCAAAAAGGCAGAAATTCCCTGTATTTTGGAGCAAAATTGCAGAAATTCCCGTAATTGTGGGGCAAAAAGGCAGAAATTCTCTATATGCTGGGGCAAAAAACAGAAATTCTCCGTATTTTGGAGCAAAATTGCAGAAATTCCTCTAATTGTGGGGCAAAAAGGCAGAAATTGCCTATATGTTGGGCTAAAAAGACAGAAATTCTCCTTATTTTGCGGCAAAACTCAGAAATTCCACTTATTTTGGGGCAAAATTCCAGAAATTTCCCTTATTTTGGGGCAAAATTGCAGAAATTTCACTTACTTCAGGGTAATAAGTCAGAATTTTTCCTTATTTTGGTGCAAAAATACAAAAATTCCCTTTGTTTTGGGGGAAAAAGACAGAAATTCCACTTATTTAGAGGCAAAAAAGCAGAAATTCCCCTTATTATGGAGTAAAAATGAAGAAATTTCCTTTATTTATGGCAAAAAGTTATGCATTCTTCTTATTTTCAGGCAAAAAGGCAGATATTCCCCGTATTTTGCAGCAAAATTGAAGAAATTCCCCTAAATGTTGGGCAAAGAGGCAGAAATTGCCTATATGTTTGGGGAAAAAGACAGAAATTCTCCTTATTTTGGGGCAAAATTCCAGAAATTTTCCTTATTTTGGGGCAAAATTGCAGAAATTTCACTTATTTTGGGGCAAAATTGCAGAAATTTCACTTATTTTGGGGCAAAATTGCAGAAATTTCACTTATTTCAGAGAAAAAGGCAGAAATTTTCCTTATTTTGGGGCAAAAAGCAGATATTCCTAATATTTTGTGGCAAAAATGCAGAAATTCCCCTTATTTTGAGGTAAAAAGGCTGAAATTCGCATTATTTTCGGGCAAAAAGGCAGAAATTCTCGGTATTTTGGAGCAAAATTGCAGATATTCCCCTAATTGTGAAGCAAAAAGGCAGAAATTCCCTATATGTTGGGGCAAAATGACAGAAATTCTCTTTTTTGGGGCAAAACTCAGAAATTCCACTTATTTTGTGGCAAAATTGCAGAAATTTCCCTTATTTTGGGGCAAAATTGCAGAAATTTCACTTATTTTGGGGCAAAAAGGCAGAAATTTCACTTATTTCAGAGAAAAAAGGCAGAAATTTTCTTTATTTTGGGGCAAAAAGGCAGAAATTCCTAATATTTTGTAGTAAAAATGGAGAAATTCCCCTTATTTTGAGGTAAAAAGACTGAAATTCCCCTTATTAGGGGGCAAAAAGGCAGAAATTTCCCTTATTCTGTGGCAAAATCTAAGAAATTTCACTTACTACAGGGTAATAAGTCAGAATTTTTCCTTATTTTAGGGCAAAAAAGACAGAAATTCCCTTTGTTTTGAGGGAAAAAGACAGAAATTCCACTTATTTAGAGGCAAAAAAATAGAAATTCCCTTTATTTTGAAGCAAAATAGAAGAAATTACATTTTTGATGGCAAAAAGGTATGCATTCTTCTTATTTTCGGGCAAAAAGGCAGAAATTCCCCGTCTTTTGGAGCAAAATTGCTGAAATTCCCCTAATTGTGGGGCAAAAAGGCAGAAATTTCCTATATGTTGGGGCAAAAAGACAGAAATTCTCCTTATTTTGAAGCAAAACTCAGAAATTCCTCTTATTTTGAAGCAAAATTCCAGAAATTTCCCTTATTTTAGGACAAAATTGCAGAAATTTCACTTATTTTGGGGCAAAATTGCAGAAATTTCAATTATTTCAGGGAAAAAAAGCAGAAATTTTTTATTTTGGGGCAAAAAGGCAGAAATTCCTAATATTTTGTGGCAAAAATGCGGAAATTCCCCTTATTTTGAGGTAAAAAGGCTGAAATTCCCCTTATTTGGGGGCAAAAATGCAGAAATTTCCCTTATTTTGAGGTAAAAAGGCTGAAATTCCCCTGATTTGGGGGCAAAAATGCAGAAATTTCCCTTATTTTGGGGCAAAATTGCAGAAATTTCACTTACTTCAGGGTTATAAGTCAGAATTTTTCCTTATTTTGGGGCAAAAAAGACAGAAATTCTCTTTATTTTGGGGGAAATAGACAGAAATTCCACTTATTTAGAGGCAAAAAAGCAGAAATTCCTTTTATTTTGGAGCAAAAATGAAGAAATTTCCCATTTTTTGGCAAAAAGGTATTCATTCTTCTTATTTTCGGGCAAAAAGGCAGAAATTACCCGTATTTTGGAGCAAAATTGCAGAAATTCCCGTAATTGTGGGGCAAAAAGGCAGAAATTCTAAATATGCTGGGGCCAAAAACAGAAATTCTCCTTATTTTGGGGCAAAACTCAGAAATTTCACTTATTTTGGGGCAAAATTGCAGAAATTTCACTTATTTCAGAAAAAAAAGACAGAAATTTTCCTTATTTTGGGGCAAAAAGGCAGAAATTCCTAATATTTTGTGACAAAAATGCAGAAATTCCCCTTATTTTGAGGTAAAAAGGCTAAAATTCTCCTTATTTGGGGGCAAAAAGGCACTAATTTCCCTAATTTTGGGGCAAGATTGCAGAAATTTCACTTACTTCAGGGTAATAAGTCAGAATTTTTTCTTATTTTGGGGCAAAAAAGACAGAAATTCCCTTTGTTTTGGGGAAAAAAGACAGAAATTCCACTTATTTAGAGGCAAAAAAGCAGAAATTCCCCTTATTTTGGAGCAAAAATGAAGAAATTTCCCTTTTTTATGGAAAAAAAGTATGCATTCTTGTTATTTTCGTGCAAAAAGGCAGAAATTCTCCGTATTTTGGAGCAAAATTGCAGAAATTCCTCTAATTGTGGGGCAAAAAGGCAGAAATTGCCTATATGTTGGGCTAAAAAGACAGAAATTCTCCTTATTTTGCGGCAAAACTCAGAAATTCCACTTATTTTGGGGAAAAATTCCAGAAATTTCTCTTATTTTGGGGCAAAATTGCAGAAATTTCACTTACTTCAGGGTAATAAGTCAGAATTTTTCCTTATTTTGGTGCAAAAATACAAAAATTCCCTTTGTTTTGGGGGAAAAAGACAGAAATTCCACTTATTTAGAGGCAAAAAAGCAGAAATTCCCCTTATTATGGAGTAAAAATGAAGAAATTTCCTTTTTTTATGGCAAAAAGTTATGCATTCTTCTTATTTTCAGGCAAAAAGGCAGATATTCCCCGTATTTTGCAGCAAAATTGAAGAAATTCCCCTAAATGTTGGGCAAAGAGGCAGAAATTGCCTATATGTTTGGGGAAAAAGACAGAAATTCTTCTTATTTTGGGGCAAAATTCCAGAAATTTTCTTTATTTTGGGGCAAAATTGCAGAAATTTCACTTATTTTGGGGCAATATTGCAGAAATTTCACTTATTTTGGGCAAAATTGCAGAAATTTCACTTATTTCAGAGAAAAAAGGCAGAAATTTTCCTTATTTTGGGGCAAAAAGCAGATATTCCTAATATTTTGTGGCAAAAATGCAGAAATTCCCCTTATTTTGAGGTAAAAAGGCTGAAATTCGCATTATTTTCGGGCAAAAAGGCAGTAATTCTCGGTATTTTAGAGCAAAATTGCAGAAATTCCCCCAATTGTGAAGCAAAAAGGCAGAAATTCCCTATATGTTGGGGCAAAAAGACAGAAATTCTCTTTTTTTGGGGAAAAACTCAGAAATTCAACTTATTTTGTGACAAAATTGCAGAAATTTCCCTTATTTTGGGGCAAAATTGCAGAAATTTCACTTATTTTGGGGCAAAATGCAGAAATTTCACTTATTTCAGGGAAAAAAGGCAGAAATTTTCCTTATTTTGGGGCAAAAAGGCAGAAATTCCTAATATTTTGTAGTAAAAATGCAGAAATTCCCCTTATTTTGAGGTAAAAAGACTGAAATTCCCCTTATTTGGGGGCAAAAAGGCAGAAATATCTCTTATTTTGGGGCAAAATATAAGAAATTTTACTTACTACAGGGTAATAAGTCAGAATTTTTCCTTATTTTAGGGCAAAAAAGACAGAAATTCCCTTTGTTTTGAGGGAAAAAGACAGAAATTCCACTTATTTAGAGGCAAAAAAATAGAAATTCCCTTTATTTTGAAGCAAAATAGAAGATATTACATTTTTGATGGCAGAAAGGTATGCATTCTTCTTATTTTCGGGCAAAAAGGCAGAAATTCCCCGTCTTTTGGAGCAAAATTGCTGAAATTCCCCTAATTGTGGGGCAAAAAGGCAGAAATTGCCTATATGTTGGGGCAAAAAGACAGAAATTTTCTTTATTTTGGGGCAAAACTCAGAAATTCCACTTATTTTGGGGCAAAATTCCAGAAATTTTCCTTATTTTGGGGCAAAATTGCAGAAATTTCACTTATTTTGGGGCAAAATTGCAGAAATTTCACTTATTTTGGGGCAAAATTGCAGAAATTTCACTTATTTCAGAGAAAAAAGGCAGAAATTTTCCTTATTTTGGGGCAAAAAGCAGATATTCCTAATATTTTGTGGCAAAAATGCAGAAATCCCCTTATTTTGAGGTAAAAAGGCTGAAATTCGCATTATTTTGGGGCAAAAATTCAGAAATGTCCCTAATTTTGGAGCAAAAGTACAGGAATTTCACTTACTTCAGGGTAATAAGTCAGAATTTTTCCTTATTTTGGGGCAAAAAAGACAGAAATTCCCTTTGTTTTGGGAGAAAAAGACAGAAATTCCACTTATTTAGAGGCAAAAAAGCAGAAATTCTCGGTATTTTGGAGCAAAATTGCAGAAATTCCCCTAATTGTGGGGCAAAAAGGCAGAAATTTCCTATATGTTGGGGCAAAAAGACAGAAATTCTCCATTTTTTGGGGCAAAACTCAGAAATTCCACTTATTTTGTGGCAAAATTGCAGAAATTTCCCTTATTTTGGGGCAAAATTGCAGAAATTTCACTTATTTTGGGCAAAAAGGCAGAAATTTCATTTATTTCAGGGAAAAAAGGCAAAAATTTTCCTTATTTTGGGGCAAAAAGTCATAAATTCCTAATATTTTGTGGTAAAAATGCAGAAATTCCCCTTATTTTGAGGTAAAAATCCTGAAATTCCCCTTATTTGGGGGCAAAAAGGCAGAAATTTCCCTTATTTTGGGGCAAAATTGAAGAAATTTCACTTACTACAGGGTAATAAGTCAGAATTTTTCCTTATTTTAGGGCAAAAAGACAGAAATTCTTTTTGTTTTGAGGGAAAAAGACAGAAATTCCACTTATTTAGAGGCAAAAAAATAGAAATTCCCTTTATTTTGAAGCAAAATAGAAGAAATTACATTTTTGATGGCAAAAGGGTATGCATTCTTCTTATTTTCGGGCAAAAAGGCAGAAATTCCCCGTCTTTTGGAGCAAAATTGCTGAAATTCCCCTAATTGTGGGGCAAAAAGGCAGAAATTTCCTATATGTTGGGGCAAAAAGACAGAAATTCTCCTTATTTTGAAGCAAAACTCAGAAATTCCTCTTATTTTGAAGCAAAATTCCAGAAATTTCCCTTATTTTAGGACAAAATTGCAGAAATTTCACTTATTTTGGGGCAAAATTGCAGAAATTTCAATTATTTCAGGGAAAAAAAGCAGAAATTTTCTTATTTTGGGGCAAAAAGGCAGAAATTCCTAATATTTTGTGGCAAAAATGCGGAAATTCCCCTTATTTTGAGGTAAAAAGGCTGAAATTCCCCTTATTTGGGGGCAAAAAAGCAGAAATTCCCCTTATTTTGAGGTAAAAATGCTGAAATTCCCCTTATTTGGGGGCAAAAAGGCAGAAATTTTCCTTATTTTGGGGCAAAATTGCAGAAATTTCACTTACTTCAGGGTAATAAGTCAGAATTTTTCCTTATTTTGGGGCAAAAAAGACAGAAATGCTCTTTATTTTGGGGGAAATAAACAGAAATTCCACTTATTTAGAGGCAAAAAATCAGAAATTCCTTTTATTTTGGAGCAAAAATGAAGAAATTTCCCATTTTTTTGCAAAAAGGTATTCATTCTTCTTATTTTCGGGCAAAAAGGCAGAAATTACCTGTATTTTGGAGCAAAATTACAGAAATTTCCCTAATTGTGTGGCAAAAATACAGAAATTCTCTATATGTTTGGGCAAAAATACAGAAATTCTCTTTATTTTGGGGAAAAACACAAAAATTCCACTAATTTTGGGACAAAATTCCAGAAATTTCCCTTATTTTGGTGCAAAATTGCAGAAATTTTACTTATTTCAGGTTAATAAGTCAGAATTTTTCCTTATTTTGGGGCAAAAAAGACAGAAATTCCCTTTGTTTTTGGGAAAAAGACAAAAATTCCACTTATTTAGAGGCAAAAAAGCAGAAATTCCCCTTAATTTGGAGCAAAAATGAAGAAATTTCCCTTTTTTATGGCAAAAAGGTATGCATTCTTGTTATTTTCGTGCAAAAAGGCAGAAATTCCACGTATTTTGGAGCAAAATTGCAGAAATTCCCCTAATTGTGGGGCAAAAATGCAGAAAATCTCTATATGTTGGGGCAAAAAAACAGAAATTCTCCTTATTTTGGGGCAAAACTCAGAAATTCCACTTATTTTGGGGCAAAATTCCAGAAATTTCCCTTATTTTGGGGCAAAATTGCAGAAATTTCACTTATTTTGGGGCAAAATTGCAAAATTTCAATTATTTCAGAGAAAAAAAGCAGAAATTTTCTTATTTTGGGGCAAACAGGCAGAAATTCCTAATATTTTGTGGGAAAAATGCAGAAATTCCCCTTATTTTGAGGTAAAAAGGCTGAAATTCCCTTTATTTGAGGGCAAAAGGCAAAAATTTCCTTTATTTTGGGGCAAAATTGCAGAAATTTCACTTATTTCAGGGTTATAAGTCAGAAATTTTCCTTATTTTGGGGCAAAAAAGACAAGAATTCCCTTTGTTTTGGGGGAAAAAGACAGAAATTCCACTTATTTAGAGGCAAAAAAGCAGAAATTCCCCTTATTTTGGAGCAAAAATGAAGAAATTTCCCTTTTTTATGGCAAAAAGTTATGCATTCTTCTTATTTTCGGGCAAAAAGCAGAAATTCCCCGTATTTTGCAGCAAAATTGAAGAAATTCCCCTAAATGTTGGGCAAAGAGGCAGAAATTGCCTATATGTTGGGGCAAAAAGACAGAAATTCTCCTTATTTTGGGGCAAAATTCCAGAAATTTTCCTTATTTTGGGGCAAAATTGCAGAAATTTCACTTATTTTGGGGCAAAATTGCAGAAATTTCACTTATTTTGGGGCAAAATTGCAGAAATTTCACTTATTTCAGAGAAAAAAAGCAGAAATTTTCCTTATTTTGGGGCAAAAAGCAGATATTCCTAAGATTTTGTGGCAAAAATGCAGAAATTCCCCTTATTTTGAGGTAAAAAGGCTGAAATTCGCATTATTTTCGGGCAAAAATGCAGAAATTCTCGGTATTTTGGAGCAAAATTGCAGAAATTCCCCTAATTGTGGGGCAAAAAGGCAGAAATTCCCTATATGTTGGGGCAAAAAGACAGAAATTCTCTTTTTTTGGGGCAAAACTCAGAAATTCCACTTATTTTGTGGCAAAATTGCAGAAATTTCCCTTATTTTGGGGCAAAATTGCAGAAATTTCACTTATTTTGGGGCAAAAAGGCAGAAATTTCACTTATTTCAGGGAAAAAAGGCAGAAATTTTCCTTATTTTGGGGCAAAAAGGCAGAAATTCCTAATATTTTGTAGTAAAAATGCAGAAATTCCCCTTATTTTGAGGTAAAAAGACTGAAATTCCCCTTATTTGGGGTCAAAAAGGCAGAAATTTCCCTTATTTTGGGGCAAAATTGAAGAAATTTCACTTACTACTGGGTAATAAGTCAGAATTTTTCCTTATTTTAGGGCAAAAATGACAGAAATTCACTTTGTTTTGAGGGAAAAAGACAGAAATTCCACTTATTTAGAGGCAAAAAAATAGAAATTCCCTTTATTTTGAAGCAAAATAGAAGAAATTACATTTTTGATGGCAAAAAGGTATGCATTCTTCTTATTTTCGGGCAAAAAGGCAGAAATTCCCCGTCTTTTGGAGCAAAATTGCTGAAATTCCCCTAATTGTGGGGCAAAAAGGCAGAAATTTCCTATATGTTGGGGCAAAAATACAGAAATTCTCCTTATTTTGAAGCAAAACTCAGAAATTCCTCTTATTTTGAAGCAAAATTCCAGAAATTTCCCTTATTTTAGGACAAAATTGCAGAAATTTCACTTATTTTGGGGCAAAATTGCAGAAATTTCAATTATTTCAGGGAAAAAAAGCAGAAATTTTCTTATTTTGGGGCAAAAAGGCAGAAATTCCTAATATTTTGTGGCAAAAATGCGGAAATTCCCCTTATTTTGAGGTAAAAAGGCTGAAATTCCCCTTATTTGGGGGAAAAAATGCAGAAATTCCCCTTATTTTGAGGTAAAAAGGCTGAAATTCTTCTTATTTGGGGGCAAAAAGGCAGAAATTTTCCTTATTTTGGGGCAAAATTGCAGAAATTTCACTTACTTCAGGGTAATAAGTCAGAATTTTTCCTTATTTTGGGGCAAAAAAGACAGAAATTCTCTTTATTTTGGGGGAAATAAACAGAAATTCCACTTATTTAGAGGCAAAAAAGCAGAAATTCCTTTTATTTTGGAGCAAAAATGAAGAAATTTCCCATTTTTTTGCAAAAAGGTATTCATTCTTCTTATTTTCGGGCAAAAAGGCAGAAATTACCCGTATTTTGGAGCAAAATTACAGAAATTTCCCTAATTGTGTGGCAAAAATACAGAAATTCTCTATATGTTTGGGCAAAATATAGAAATTCTCTTTATTTTGGGGAAAAACACAAAAATTCCACTAATTTTGGGACAAAATTCCAGAAATTTCCCTTATTTTGGTGCAAAATTGCAGAAATTTTACTTATTTCAGGTTAATAAGTCAGAATTTTTCCTTATTTTGGGGCAAAAAAGACAGAAATTCCCTTTGTTTTTGGGAAAAAGACAAAAATTCCACTTATTTAGAGGCAAAAAAGCAGAAATTCCCCTTAATTTGGAGCAAAAATGAAGAAATTTCCCTTTTTTATGGCAAAAAGGTATGCATTCTTGTTATTTTCGTGCAAAAAGGCAGAAATTCCACGTATTTTGGAGCAAAATTGCAGAAATTCCCCTAATTGTGGGGCAAAAAGGCAGAAATTGCCTATATGTTGGGGCAAAAAAACAGAAATTCTCCTTATTTTGGGGCAAAACTCAGAAATTCCACTTATTTTGGGGCAAAATTCCAGAAATTTCCCTTATTTTGGGGCAAAATTGCAGAAATTTCACTTATTTTGGGGCAAAATTGCAAAATTTCAATTATTTCAGAGAAAAAAAGCAGAAATTTTCTTATTTTGGGGCAAACAGGCAGAAATTCCTATTATTTTGTGGCAAAAATGCAGAAATTCCCCTTATTTTGAGGTAAAAAGGCTGAAATTCCCTTTATTTGAGGGCAAAAGGCAAAAATTTCCTTTATTTTGGGGCAAAATTGCAGAAATTTCACTTATTTCAGGGTTATAAGTCAGAAATTTTCCTTATTTTGGGGCAAAAAAGACAAGAATTCCCTTTGTTTTGGGGGAAAAAGACAGAAATTCCACTTATTTAGAGGCAAAAAAGCAGAAATTCCCCTTATTTTGGAGCAAAAATGAAGAAATTTCCCTTTTTTATGGCAAAAAGTTATGCATTCTTCTTATTTTCGGGCAAAAAGCAGAAATTCCCCGTATTTTGCAGCAAAATTGAAGAAATTCCCCTAAATGTTGGGCAAAGAGGCAGAAATTGCCTATATGTTGGGGCAAAAAGACAGAAATTCTCCTTATTTTGGGGCAAAATTCCAGAAATTTTCCTTATTTTGGGGCAAAATTGCAGAAATTTCACTTATTTTGGGGCAAAATTGCAGAAATTTCACTTATTTTGGGGCAAAATTGCAGAAATTTCACTTATTTCAGAGAAAAAAAGCAGAAATTTTCCTTATTTTGGGGCAAAAAGCAGATATTCCTAAGATTTTGTGGCAAAAATGCAGAAATTCCCCTTATTTTGAGGTAAAAAGGCTGAAATTCGCATTATTTTCGGGCAAAAAGGCAGAAATTCTCGGTATTTTGGAGCAAAATTGCAGAAATTCCCCTAATTGTGGGGCAAAAAGGCAGAAATTCCCTATATGTTGGGGCAAAAAGACAGAAATTCTCTTTTTTTGGGGCAAAACTCAGAAATTCCACTTATTTTGTGGCAAAATTGCAGAAATTTCCCTTATTTTGGGGCAAAATTGCAGAAATTTCACTTATTTTGGGGCAAAAAGGCAGAAATTTCACTTATTTCAGGGAAAAAAGGCAGAAATTTTCCTTATTTTGGGGCAAAAAGGCAGAAATTCCTAATATTTTGTAGTAAAAATGCAGAAATTCCCCTTATTTTGAGGTAAAAAGACTGAAATTCCCCTTATTTGGGGTCAAAAAGGCAGAAATTTCCCTTATTTTGGGGCAAAATTGAAGAAATTTCACTTACTACTGGGTAATAAGTCAGAATTTTTCCTTATTTTAGGGCAAAAAAGACAGAAATTCCCTTTGTTTTGAGAAAAAAAGACAGAAATTCCACTTATTTGGAGGCAAAAAAATAGAAATTCCCTTTATTTTGAAGCAAAATAGAAGAAATTACATTTTTGATGGCAAAAAGGTATGCATTCTTCTTATTTTCGGGCAAAAAGGCAGAAATTCCCCGTCTTTTGGAGCAAAATTGCTGAAATTCCCCTAATTGTGGGGCAAAAAGGCAGAAATTGCCTATATGTTGGGGCAAAAAGACAGAAATTCTCCTTATTTTGAAGCAAAACTCAGAAATTCCTCTTATTTTGAAACAAAATTCCAGAAATTTCCCTTATTTTAGGACAAAATTGCAGAAATTTCACTTATTTTGGGGCAAAATTGCAGAAATTTCAATTATTTCAGGGAAAAAAAGCAGAAATTTTCTTATTTTGGGGCAAAAAGGCAGAAATTCCTAATATTTTGTGGCAAAAATGCGGAAATTCCCCTTATTTTGATGTAAAAAGGCTGAAATTCCCCTTATTTGGGGGCAAAAAGGCAGAAATTTCCCTTATTTTGGGGCAAAATTGCAGAAATTTCACTTACTTCAGGTTAATAAGTCAGAATTTTTCCTTATTTTGGGGCAAAAAAGACAGAAATTCTCTTTATTTTGGGGGAAATAGACAGAAATTCCACTTATTTAGAGGCAAAAAAGCAGAAATTCCTTTTATTTTGGAGCAAAAATAAAGAAATTTCCCATTTTTTGGCAAAAAGGTATTCATTCTTCTTATTTTCGTGCAAAAAGGCAGAAATTACCCGTATTTTGGAGCAAAATTACAGAAATTTCCCTAATTGTGTGGCAAAAATACAGAAATTCTCTATATGTTTGGGCAAAAATACAGAAATTCTCTTTATTTTGGGGAAAAACACAAAAATTCCACTAATTTTGGGACAAAATTCCAGAAATTTCCCTTATTTTGGTGCAAAATTGCAGAAATTTTACTTATCAGGTTAATAAGTCAGAATTTTTCCTTATTTTGGGGCAAAAAAGACAGAAATTCCCTTTGTTTTTGGGAAAAAGACAAAAATTCCACTTATTTAGAGGCAAAAAAGCAGAAATTCCCCTTAATTTGGAGCAAAAATGAAGAAATTTCCCTTTTTTATGGCAAAAAGGTATGCATTCTTGTTATTTTCGTGCAAAAAGGCAGAAATTCCACGTATTTTGGAGCAAAATTGCAGAAATTCCCCTAATTGTGGGGCAAAAAGGCAGAAATTGCCTATATGTTGGGGCAAAAAAACAGAAATTCTCCTTATTTTGGGGCAAAACTCAGAAATTCCACTTATTTTGGGGCAAAATTCCAGAAATTTCCCTTATTTTGGGGCAAAATTGCAGAAATTTCACTTATTTTGGGGCAAAATTGCAAAATTTCACTTATTTCAGAGTAAAAAAGCAGAAATTTTCTTATTTTGGGGCATACAGGCAGAAATTCCTAATATTTTGTGGCAAAAATGCAGAAATTCTCCTTATTTTGAGGTAAAGAGGCTGAAATTCCCTTTATTTGAGGGCAATAGGCAAAAATTTCCTTTATTTTGGGGCAAAATTGCAGAAATTTCACTTATTTCAGGGTAATAAGTCAGAAATTTTCCTTATTTTGGGGCAAAAAAGACAGGAATTCCCTTTGTTTTGGGGGAAAAAGACAGAAATTCCACTTATTTAGAGGCAAAAAAGCATAAATTCCCCTTATTTTGGAGCAAAAATGAAGAAATTTCCCTTTTTTATAACAAAAAGTTATGCATTCTTCTTATTTTCGGGCAAAAAGGCAGAAATTCCCCGTATTTTGGAGCAAAATTGCAGAAATTCCCTTAATTGTGGGACAAAAATGCAGAAATTCTCTTTATATTGGGGCAAAAAACAGAAATTCTCCTTATTTTGTGTCAAAACTCAGAAATTCCACTTATTTTGGGGCAAAATTCCAGAAATTTCCCTTAATTTGGGGCAAAATTGCAGAAATTTCACTTATTTTTGGGCAAAATTGCAGAAATTTCACTTATTTTGGGGCAAAATTGCAGAAATTTCACTTATTTCAGAGAAAAAAGACAGAAATTTTCCTTATTTTGGGGCAAAAAGGCAGAAATTCCTAATATTTTGTGACGAAAATGCAGAAATTCTCCTTGTTTTGAGGTAAAAAGGCTGAAATTCCCCTTATTTGGAGGCAAAAAGTCAGAAATTTCCCTTATTTTGGAGAAAAATTGCAGAAATTTCACTTACTTCAGGGTAATAAGTCAGAATTTTTCCTTATTTTGGGGCAAAAAAGACAGAAATTCCCTTTGTCTTGGGGGAAAAAGACAGAAATTCCACTTATTTAAAGGCCAAAAAGCAGAAATTCCCCTTATTTTGGAGCAAAAATGAAAAAATTTCCATTTTTTATGGCAAAAAGTTATGCATTCTTCTTATTTTCGGGGAAAAAGGCAGAAATTCCCCGTATTTTGGAGCAAAATTGCAGAAATTCCCCTAATTGTGGGGCAAAAATGCAGAAAATCTCTATATGTTGGGGCCAAAAGACAGAAATTCTCCTTATTTTGGGGCAAAACTAAGAAATTCCACTTATTTTGGGGCAAAATTCCAGAAATTTTCATTATTTTGGGGCAAAATTGCAGAAATTTCACTTATTTTGGGGCAAATATGAAGAAATTTTACTTATTTTGTGGCAAAATTGCAGAAATTTCACATATTTTAGGGAAAAAAGGCAGAAATTTTCTTTATTTTGGGGCAAAAAGGCAGAAATTCTTAATATTTTGTGACAAAAATGCAGAAATTCCCCTTATTTCAAGGTAAAAAGGCTTAAATTCCCCTTATTTTGGGGCAAAAAGGCAGAAATTTCCCTTATTTTGGGGCAAAATTGCAGAAATTTCACTTACTTCAGGGTAATAAGTCAGAATTTTTCTTTATTTTGGGGCAAAAAGACAGAAATTCCCTTTGTTTTGGGGGAAAAAAAACGGAAATTCCACTTATTTAGAGGCAAAAAAGTAGAAATTCCCCTTTTTGGAGCAAAAATTAAGAAATTTCCCTATTTTATGGCAAAAAGGAATGCATTCTTCTTATTTTCGGGCAAAAGGCAGAAATTCCCCGTATTTTGGAGCAAAATTGAAGAAATTCCCCTAATTGTGGGGCCAAAAGGCAGAAATTGCCTATATGTTGGGGCAAAAAGACAGAAATTCTCCTTATTTTGGGGCAAAACTCAGAAATTCCACTTATTTTGGGGCAAAATTCCAGAAATTTCCCTTATTTTGGGGCAAAATTGCAGACATTTCACTTATTTTGGGGCAAAATTGCAGAAATTTCACTTATTTAAGGGTTATAAGTCAGAAATTTTCTTTATTTTGGGACAAAAAAGACAGGAATTCCCTTTGCCTTGGGGGAAAAAGACAGAAATTCCACTTATTCAGAGGCAAAAAAGCAGAAATTCCCCTTATTTTGGAGCAAAAATGAAGAAATTTCCCTTTTTTATGGCAAAAAGGTATGCATTCTTTTTATTATCGGGCAAAAAAGCAGAAATTCCCCGTATTTTTGAGAAAAATTGCAGAAATTCCCCTAATTGTGGGGCAAAAATGCAGAAAATCTCTATATGTTGGGGCCAAAAGACCGAAATTCTCCTTATTTTGGGGCAAAACTCAGAAATTCCACTTATTTTGGGGCAAAATTACAGAAATTTTCCTTTTTTTGGGGCAAAATTGCAGAAATTTCACTTATTTTGGGGCAAATATGCAGAAATTTTACATATTTTGTAACAAAATTGCAGAAATTTCACTTATTTCAGGAAAAAAAGGCAGAAATTTTCCTTATTTTGAGGCAAAAAGGCAGAAATTCCTAATATTTTGTGGCAAAAATGCAGAAATTCCCCTTATTTTGAGGTAAAAAGGCTGAAATTCCCCTTATTTGGGGGCAAAAGGCAGAAATTTTCCTTATTTTGGGGCAAAATTGCAGAAATATCACTTACTTCAGTGTAATAAGCCAGAATTTTTCCTTATTTTGGGGCAAAAAAGACAGAAATTCCCTTTGTTTTGAGGGAAAAAGAAAGAAATTCCACTTATTTAGAGGCAAAAAAGCAGAAATTCTCCTTTTTGGAGCAAAAATGAAGAAATTTTCTTTTTTATGGCAAAAAGGTATGCATTCTTCTTATTTTCAAGCAAAAAGGCAGAAATTCCCCGTATTTTGGAGCAAAATTGCAGAAAATCCCCTAATTGTGGGGCAAAAAGGCAGAAATTGCCTATATGTTGGGGCAAATAAACAGAAATTCTCCTTATTTTGGGGCAAAACTCAGAAATTCCACTTATTTTGGGGCAAAATTCCAGAAATTTCCCTTATTTTGGGGCAAAATTGCAGATATTTCACATATTTTGGGGCAAAATTGCAGAAATTTCACTTATTTCAGGAAAAAAAAGCAGAAATTTTCTTATTTTGGGCCAAAAAGGCAGAAATTCCTAATATTTTGTGGCAAAAATGCAGAAATTCCCCTTATTTTAAGGTAAAAAGGCTGAAATTCCCCTTATTTGGGGGCAATAAGGCAAAAATTTCCTTTATTTTCAGGCAAAATTGCAGAAATTTCACTTATTTAAGGGTATTAAGTCAGAAATTTTCTTTATTTTGGGGCAAAAAAGACAGGAATTCCCTTTGTTTTGGGGTACAAAGACAGAAATTCCACTTATTTAGAGGAAAAAACCAGAAATTTCCCTTATTTTAGAGCAAAAATGAAGAAATTTCCCTTTTTTATGGCAAAAAGGTATGCATTCTTCTTATTTTCGGACAAAAAGGCAGAAATTCCCCGTATTTTGAAGCAAAATTGCAGAAATTCCGCTAATTGTGGGGCAAAAAGGCAGAAATTCTCTATATGTTGGGGCAAAAAGACAGAAATTCTTCTTATTTTGGGGAAATACTCAGAAATTCCACTTATTTGGGGGCAAAATTCCAGAAATTTCCCTTATTTTGGGACAAAATTGCAGAAATTTAACATATTTTGGGGCAAAATTGCAGAAATTTCACTTTTTCAGGGAAAAAATGAGAAATTTTCTTATTTTGGGGCAACAAGGCAGAAATTCCTAATGTTTTGTGGCAATAATGCAGAAATTCCCCTTATTTTGAGATATAAGTGTGAAATTCCCCTTATTTGGGGGCAAAAATGCAGAAATTCACCATATTTTGAGGTAAAAAGGCTGAAATTCCCCTTATTTGGAGGCAAAAAGGCAGAAATTTCCCTTATTTTTTGGCAAAATTGCAGAAATTTCACTTACTTCAGGGTAATAAGTCAGAATTTTTCCTTATTTTGGTGCAAAAATACAAAAATTCCCTTTGTTTTGGGGGAAAAAGACAGAAATTCCACTTATTTAGAGGCAAATAAGCAGAAATTCCTTTTATTTTGGAGCAAAAATAAAGAAATTTCCTTTTTATGGCAAAAAGGTATGCATTCTTCTTATTTTCGGGCAAAAAGGCAGAAATTCCCCGTATTTTGGAGCAAAATTGCAGAAATTCTCGTAATTGTGGGGCAAAAAGGCAGAAATTCTCGATATGCTGGGGCAAAAAACAGAAATTCTCCTTATTTTGGGGCAAAACTCAGAAATTTCACTTATTTTGGGGCAAAATTGCTGAAATTTCACTTATTTCAGAGAAAAAAGACAGAAATTTTTCTTATTTTGGGGCAAAAAGGCAGAAATTCCTAATATTTTGTGACAAAAATGCAGAAATTCCCCTTATTTTGAGGTAAAAAGGCTAAAATTCTCCTTATTTGGGGGCAAAAAGGCACTAATTTCCCTAATTTTGGGGCAAGATTGCAGAAATTTCACTTACTTCAGGGTAATAAGTCAGAATTTTTTCTTATTTTGGGGCAAAAAAGACAGAAATTCCCTTTGTTTTGGGGAAAAAATACAGAAATTCCACTTGTTTAGAGGCAAAAAAGCAGAAATTCCCCTTATTTTGGAGCAAAAATGAAGAAATTTCCCTTTTTTATGGCAAAAAAGTATGCATTCTTTTTATTTTAGTGCAAAAAGGCAGAAATTTTCCGTATTTTGAAGAAAAATTGCAGAAATTCCTCTAATTGTGGGGCAAAAAGGCAGAAATTGCCAATATGTTGGGCTAAAAAGACAGAAATTCTCCTTATTTTGCGGCAAAACTCAGAAATTCCACTTATTTTGGGGCAACATTCCAGAAATTTCCTTTATTTTGGGGCAAAATTGCAGAAATTTCACTTATTTTGGGGAAAAATTGGAGAAATTTCACGTATTTCAGGGTAGTAAGTCAGAAATTTTCCTTATTTTGGGGCAAAAAAGACAGGAATTTTCTTTGTTTTGGGGGAAAACGACAGAAATTCCACTTATTTAGAGGCAAAAAAGCAGAAATTCCCCTTATTTTGGAGCAAAAATGAAGAAATTTCCATTTTTTATGGCAAAAAGTTATGCATTCTTCTTATTTTCGGGGAAAAAGGCAGAAATTCCCCGTATTTTGGAGCAAAATTGCAGAAATTCCCCTAATTGTGGGGCAAAAATGCAGAAAATCTCTATATGTTGGGGCCAAAAGACAGAAATTCTCCTTATTTTGGGGCAAAACTAAGAAATTCCACTTATTTTGGGGCAAAATTCCAGAAATTTTCATTATTTTGGGGCAAAATTGCAGAAATTTCACTTATTTTGGGGCAAATATGAAGAAATTTTACTTATTTTGTGGCAAAATTGCAGAAATTTCACATATTTTAGGGAAAAAAGGCAGAAATTTTCTTTATTTTGGGGCAAAAAGGCAGAAATTCTTAATATTTTGTGACAAAAATGCAGAAATTCCCCTTATTTCGAGGTAAAAAGGCTTAAATTCCCCTTATTTTGGGGCAAAAAGGCAGAAATTTCCCTTATTTTGGGGCAAAATTGCAGAAATTTCACTTACTTCAGGGTAATAAGTCAGAATTTTTCTTTATTTTGGGGCAAAAAGACAGAAATTCCCTTTGTTTTGGGGGAAAAAAAACGGAAATTCCACTTATTTAGAGGCAAAAAAGTAGAAATTCCCCTTTTTGGAGCAAAAATTAAGAAATTTCCCTATTTTATGGCAAAAAGGAATGCATTCTTCTTATTTTCGGGCAAAAGGCAGAAATTCCCCGTATTTTGGAGCAAAATTGAAGAAATTCCCCTAATTGTGGGGCCAAAAGGCAGAAATTGCCTATATGTTGGGGCAAAAAGACAGAAATTCTCCTTATTTTGGGGCAAAACTCAGAAATTCCACTTATTTTGGGGCAAAATTCCAGAAATTTCCCTTATTTTGGGGCAAAATTGCAGACATTTCACTTATTTTGGGGCAAAATTGCAGAAATTTCACTTATTTAAGGGTTATAAGTCAGAAATTTTCTTTATTTTGGGACAAAAAAGACAGGAATTCCCTTTGCCTTGGGGGAAAAAGACAGAAATTCCACTTATTCAGAGGCAAAAAAGCAGAAATTCCCCTTATTTTGGAGCAAAAATGAAGAAATTTCCCTTTTTTATGGCAAAAAGGTATGCATTCTTTTTATTATCGGGCAAAAAAGCAGAAATTCCCCGTATTTTTGAGAAAAATTGCAGAAATTCCCCTAATTGTGGGGCAAAAATGCAGAAAATCTCTATATGTTGGGGCCAAAAGACCGAAATTCTCCTTATTTTGGGGCAAAACTCAGAAATTCCACTTATTTTGGGGCAAAATTACAGAAATTTTCCTTTTTTGGGGCAAAATTGCAGAAATTTCACTTATTTTGGGGCAAATATGCAGAAATTTTACATATTTTGTAACAAAATTGCAGAAATTTCACTTATTTCAGGAAAAAAAGGCAGAAATTTTCCTTATTTTGAGGCAAAAAGGCAGAAATTCCTAATATTTTGTGGCAAAAATGCAGAAATTCCCCTTATTTTGAGGTAAAAAGGCTGAAATTCCCCTTATTTGGGGGCAAAAGGCAGAAATTTTCCTTATTTTGGGGCAAAATTGCAGAAATATCACTTACTTCAGTGTAATAAGCCAGAATTTTTCCTTATTTTGGGGCAAAAAAGACAGAAATTCCCTTTGTTTTGAGGGAAAAAGAAAGAAATTCCACTTATTTAGAGGCAAAAAAGCAGAAATTCTCCTTTTTGGAGCAAAAATGAAGAAATTTTCTTTTTTATGGCAAAAAGGTATGCATTCTTCTTATTTTCAAGCAAAAAGGCAGAAATTCCCCGTATTTTGGAGCAAAATTGCAGAAAATCCCCTAATTGTGGGGCAAAAAGGCAGAAATTGCCTATATGTTGGGGCAAATAAACAGAAATTCTCCTTATTTTGGGGCAAAACTCAGAAATTCCACTTATTTTGGGGCAAAATTCCAGAAATTTCCCTTATTTTGGGGCAAAATTGCAGATATTTCACATATTTTGGGGCAAAATTGCAGAAATTTCACTTATTTCAGGAAAAAAAAGCAGAAATTTTCTTATTTTGGGCCAAAAAGGCAGAAATTCCTAATATTTTGTGGCAAAAATGCAGAAATTCCCCTTATTTTAAGGTAAAAAGGCTGAAATTCCCCTTATTTGGGGGCAATAAGGCAAAAATTTCCTTTATTTTCAGGCAAAATTGCAGAAATTTCACTTATTTAAGGGTATTAAGTCAGAAATTTTCTTTATTTTGGGGCAAAAAAGACAGGAATTCCCTTTGTTTTGGGGTACAAAGACAGAAATTCCACTTATTTAGAGGAAAAAACCAGAAATTTCCCTTATTTTAGAGCAAAAATGAAGAAATTTCCCTTTTTTATGGCAAAAAGGTATGCATTCTTCTTATTTTCGGACAAAAAGGCAGAAATTCCCCGTATTTTGAAGCAAAATTGCAGAAATTCCGCTAATTGTGGGGCAAAAAGGCAGAAATTCTCTATATGTTGGGGCAAAAAGTCAGAAATTCTTCTTATTTTGGGGAAATACTCAGAAATTCCACTTATTTGGGGGCAAAATTCCAGAAATTTCCCTTATTTTGGGACAAAATTGCAGAAATTTAACATATTTTGGGGCAAAATTGCAGAAATTTCACTTTTTCAGGGAAAAAATGAGAAATTTTCTTATTTTGGGGCAACAAGGCAGAAATTCCTAATGTTTTGTGGCAATAATGCAGAAATTCCCCTTATTTTGAGATATAAGTGTGAAATTCCCCTTATTTGGGGGCAAAAATGCAGAAATTCACCATATTTTGAGGTAAAAAGGCTGAAATTCCCCTTATTTGGAGGCAAAAAGGCAGAAATTTCCCTTATTTTTTGGCAAAATTGCAGAAATTTCACTTACTTCAGGGTAATAAGTCAGAATTTTTCCTTATTTTGGTGCAAAAATACAAAAATTCCCTTTGTTTTGGGGGAAAAAGACAGAAATTCCACTTATTTAGAGGCAAATAAGCAGAAATTCCTTTTATTTTGGAGCAAAAATAAAGAAATTTCCTTTTTATGGCAAAAAGGTATGCATTCTTCTTATTTTCGGGCAAAAAGGCAGAAATTCCCCGTATTTTGGAGCCAAATTGCAGAAATTCTCGTAATTGTGGGGCAAAAAGGCAGAAATTCTCGATATGCTGGGGCAAAAAACAGAAATTCTTCTTATTTTGGGGCAAAACTCAGAAATTTCACTTATTTTGGGGCAAAATTGCTGAAATTTCACTTATTTCAGAGAAAAAAGACAGAAATTTTTCTTATTTTGGGGCAAAAAGGCAGAAATTCCTAATATTTTGTGACAAAAATGCAGAAATTCCCCTTATTTTGAGGTAAAAAGGCTAAAATTCTCCTTATTTGGGGGCAAAAAGGCACTAATTTCCCTAATTTTGGGGCAAGATTGCAGAAATTTCACTTACTTCAGGGTAATAAGTCAGAATTTTTTCTTATTTTGGGGCAAAAAAGACAGAAATTCCCTTTGTTTTGGGGAAAAAATACAGAAATTCAACTTGTTTAGAGGCAAAAAAGCAGAAATTCCCCTTATTTTGGAGCAAAAATGAAGAAATTTCCCTTTTTTATGGCAAAAAAGTATGCATTCTTTTTATTTTAGTGCAAAAAGGCAGAAATTTTCCGTATTTTGAAGAAAAATTGCAGAAATTCCTCTAATTGTGGGGCAAAAAGGCAGAAATTGCCAATATGTTGGGCTAAAAAGACAGAAATTCTCCTTATTTTGCGGCAAAACTCAGAAATTCCACTTATTTTGGGGCAACATTCCAGAAATTTCCTTTATTTTGGGGCAAAATTGCAGAAATTTCACTTATTTTGGGGAAAAATTGGAGAAATTTCACGTATTTCAGGGTAATAAGTCAGAAATTTTCCTTATTTTGGGGCAAAAAAGACAGGAATTTTCTTTGTTTTGGGGGAAAACGACAGAAATTCCACTTATTTAGAGGCAAAAAAGCAGAAATTCCCCTTATTTTGGAGCAAAAATGAAGAAATTTCACTTTTTTATGGCAAAAAGGTATGCATTCTTCTTATTTTTGGGCAAAAAGGCAGAAATTCCCCGTATTTTGGAGCAAAATTTCAGAAATTCTCCTAATTGTGGGGCAAAAACGCAGAAATTCCCTATATGTTGGGGCAAAAAGACAGAAATTCTTTTTTTGGGGGGCAAAACTCAGAAATTCCACTTATTTTGTGGCAAAATTGCAGAAATTTCCCTTATTATGGGGCAAAATTGCAGAAATTTCACTTATTTTGGGGCAAAAATGCAGAAATTTCACTTATTTCAGGGAAAAAAAGCAGAAATTTTTTTATTTTGGGGCAAAAATGCAGAAATTAATAATATTTTGTGGCAAAAATGCAGAAATTCTCCTTATTTTGAGGTAAAAAGGCTGAAATTCCCCTTATTTGGGGGCAAAAGGGCAGAAATTTCCCTTATTTTGGGGCAAAATTGCAGAAATTTCACTTACTTTAGGGTAATAAATCAGAATTTTTTTTTTTTGGTGCAAAAATACAAAAATTCCATTTGTTTTGGGGGAAAAAAACAGAAATTCCACTTATTTAGAGGCAAAAAAGCAGAAATTCCCCTTATATGGATCAAAAATGAAGAAATTTCCCTTTTTTATGGCAAAAAGTTATGCATTGTTTTTATTTTCGGGCAAAAAGGCAGAAATTCCCCGTATTTTGGAGCAAAATTGCAGAAATTCCCCTAATTGTGGTGCAAAGAGGCAGAAATTGCCTATATGTTGGGTCAAAAAGACAGAAATTCTCCTTATTTTGTGGCAAAACTCAGAAATTCCACTTATTTTGGGGCAAAATTTGAGAAATTTCCCTTATTTTGGGGCAAAATTGCAGAAATTTCACTTATTTTGGGGCAAAATTGCAGAAATTTCACTTATTTCAGGGAAAAAAAAACAGAAATTTTTCTTATTTTGGGGCAAAAAAGTAGAAATTTCTAATATTTTGTGGCAAAAATGCAGAAATTCCCCTTATTTTGAGGTAAAAAGGCTGAAATTCCCCTTATTTGGGGGCAAAAAACAGAAATACCCCTTATTTTGAGGTAAAAAGGCTGAAATTCCCCTTATTTGGGGGCAAAAAGGCAGAAAGTTCCCTTATTTTGGGGCAAAATTTCAGAAATTTCACTTACTTCAGGGTAATAAGTCAGAATTTTTCCTTATTTTGGGGCAAAAAAGACAGAAATTCTTTTTGTTTTGGGGGAAAGAGACAGAAATTCCACTTATTTAGAGGCAAAAAAGCAGAAATTCCTCTTATTTTGGAGCAAAAATGAAGAAATTTCCCATTTTTATGGCAAAAAGGTATGCATTCTTCTTATTTTCGGGCAAAAAGGCAGAAATTCCCTGTATTTTGGAGCAAAATTGCAGAAATTCCCCTAATTGTGGGGCAGAAAGGCAGAAATTGCCTATATGTTGGGGAAAAAACAGAAATTCTCTTAATTTTGGGGAAAAACTCAGAAATTCCACTTATTTTTGGGCAAAATTCCAGAAATTTCCCTTATTGTGGGGCAAAATTGCAGAAATTTCACTTATTTCAGGGAAAAAAAAGCAGAAATTTTCTTATTTTGGGGCAAAAAGTCAGAAATTCCTAATATTTTGTGGCAAAAATGCAGAAATTCCCCTTATTTTGAGGTAAAAAGGCTGAAATTCCCCTTATTTTCGGGCAAAAAGCAAAAATTTCCTTTATTTTGGGGCAAAATTGCAGAAATTTCACTTATTTCAGGGTAATAAGTCAGAAATTTTCCTTATTTTGGGGCAAAAAATACAGGAATTCCATATGTTTTGGGGAAAAAAAAAACAGAAATTTCATTTATTTAAAGGTAAAAAAGCAGACATTCCACTTATTTTGGAGCAAAAATGAAGAAATTTCCCTTTTTTATGGAAAAAAGTTATGCATTCTTCTTATTTTCGGGCAAAAAGGCAAAAATTCCCCGTATTTTGGAGCAAAATTGCAGAAATTCCCCTAATTGTGGGGCAAAAAGGCAGAAATTCTTTATATGTTGGGGCAAAAAGACAGAAATTCTCCTTATTTTGGGGCAAAACTCCGAAATTCCACTTATTTTGGAGCAAAATTCCAGAAATTTCCCTTATTTTGGGGCAAAATTGCAGAAATTTCACTTATTTTGGGCTAAAATTGCAGAACTTTCACTTATTTTGGGGCAAAATTTCAGAAATTTCACTTGTTTCAGAGAAAAAAGGCAGAAATTTTCCTTATTTTGGGGCAAAAATGAAGAAATTCCTAATATTTTGTGGCAAAAATTCAGAAATTCCTCTATTTTAGGTAAAAAGGCTGAAATTCCCCTTATTTGGGGGCAAAAAGTCAGAATTTTCCCTTATTTTGGGGCAAAATTGCAGAAATTTTACTTAGTTCAGGGTAATAAGACAGAATTTTTCCTTATTTTTGGGCAAAAAAGACAGTAATTACCTTTGTTTTGGGGAAAAAAGACAGAAATTCCACTTATTTATAGGCAAAAAAGCAGAAATTCTCCTTATTTTGGAGAAAAAATGAAGAAATTTCCCTTTTTTATGGCAAAAGGGTATGCATTCTTCTTATTTTTGGGCAAAAAGGCAGAAATTCTCCGTATTTTGGAGCAAAATTGCAGAAATTCCCCTAATTGTGAGGCAAAAATGCAGAAATTCCCTATATGTTGGGGCAAAAAGACAGAAATTCTCCTTATTTGGGGCAAAACTCAGAAATTCCACTTATTTTGGGGAAAAATTTCAGAAATTTCCCTTATTTTGGGGGCAAAATTGCAGAAATTTCACTTATTTTGGGGCAAAATTGCAAAATTTCACTTATTTCAGAGAAAAAAAGCAGAAATTTTCTTATTTTGGGGCAAAAAGGCAGAAATTCCTAATATTTTGTGGCAAAAATGCAGAAATTCCCCTTATTTTGAGGTAAAAAGTCTGAAATTCCCTTTATTTGGGGGCAAAAAGGCAAAAATTTCCTTTATTTTGGGGCAAAATTGCAGAAATTTCACTTATTTCAGGGTAATAAGTCAGAAATTTTCCTTATTTTGGGGCAAAAAAGACAAAAATTCCCTTTGTTTTGGGGGAAAAAGACCGAAATTCCACTTATTTAGAGGCAAAAAAGCAGAAATTCCCCTTATTTTGGAGCAAAAATGAAGAAATTTCCCTTTTTTATGGCAAAAAGTAATTCATTCTTCTTATTTTCGGGCAAAAAGGCAGAAATTCCCCGTATTTTGGAGCAAAATTGCAGAAATTCCTTTAATTGTGGGACAAATGTGCAGAAATTCTCTATATATTGGGGCAAAAAGACAGAAATTCTCCTTATTTTGTGTAAAACTCAGAAATTCCACTTATTTTGGGGCAAAATTCCAGAAATTTCCCTTAATTTGGGGCAAAATTGCAGAAATTTCACTTATTTTTGGGCAAAATTGCAGAAATTTCACTTATTTCAGAGAAAAAAGACAGAAATTTTTCTTATTTTGGGGCAAAAAGGCAGAAATTCCTAATACTTTGTGACAAAAATGCAGAAATTCTCCTTATTTTGAGGTAAAAAGGCTGAAATTCCCCTTATTTGGAGGCAAAAAGTCAGAAATTTCCCTAATTTTGGGGAAAAATTGCAGAAATTTCACTTACTTCAGGGTAATAAGTCAGAATTTTTCCTTATTTTGGGGCAAAAAAGACAGAAATTCCCTTTGTCTTGGGGGAAAAAGACAGAAATTCCACTTATATAAAGGCCAAAAAGCAGAAATTCCCCTTATTTTGGAGCAAAAATGAAGAAATTTCCCTTTTTTATGGCAAAAGGGTATGCATTCTTCTTATTTTTGGGCAAAAAGGCAGAAATTCCCCGTATTTTGGAGCATAATTGAGGAAATTCCCCTAATTGTGGGGCAAAAATGCATAAAATCTCTATATGTTGGTGCAAAAAGACAGAAAAAATTCTCTTTATTTTGGGGCAAATCTAAAAAATTCCACTTATTTTGGGGCAAAATTCCAGAAATTTTCCTTATTTTGGGGCAAAATTGCAGAAATTTCACTAATTTTGGGGCAAATATGAAGAAATTTTACTTATTTTGTGGCAAAATTGCAGAAATTTCACATATTTTAGGGAAAAAAGGCAGAAATTTTCTTTATTTTGGGGCAAAAAGGCAGAAATTCCTAATATTTTGTGGCAAAAATGCAGAAATTCCCCTTATTTAGAGGTAAAAAGGCTGAAATTCCCCTTATTTGGGGGCAAAAAGGCAGAAATTTCCCTTATTTTGGGGCAAAATTGCAGAAATTTCACTTACTTCAGGGTAATAAGTCAAAATTTTTCCTTATTTTGGGGCAAAAAGTCAGAAATTCCTTTTGTTTTGGGGGATAAAAACAGAAATTCCACTTATTTAGAGGCAAAAAAACAGAAATTCCCCTTTTTGGAGCAAAAATTAAGAAATTTCCCTTTTTTATGGCAAAAAGGTATGCATTCTTCTTATTTTCGGGCAAAAGGCAGAAATTCCCCGTATTTTGGAGCAAAATTGAAGAAATTCCCCTAATTGTGGGGCCAAAAGGCAGAAATTGCCTATATGTTGGGGCAAAAAGACAGAAATTCTCCTTATTTTGGGGCAAAACTCAGAAATTCCACTTATTTTGGGGCAAAATTCCAGAAATTTCCCTTATTTTGGGGCAAAATTGCAGACATTTCACTTATTTTGGGGCAAAATTGCAGAAATTTCACTTATTTAAGGAAAAAAAAGCAGAAATTTTCTTATGTTGGGGCAAAAAGGCAGAAATTCCTAATATTTTGTGGCATAAATGCAGAAATTCCCTTTATTTTGAGGTAAAAACACTGAAATTCCCCTTATTTGGGGGCAATAAGGCAAAAATTTCCTTTATTTTGGGGCAAAATTGCAGAAATTTCACTTATTTAAGGGTTATAAGTCAGAAATTTTTATTATTTTGGGACAAAAAAGACAGGAATTCTCTTTGCCTTGGGGGAAAAAGACAGAAATTCCACTTATTTAGAGGCAAAAAAGCAGAAATTCCCCTTATTTTGGAGCAAAAATGAAGAAATTTCCCTTTTTTATGGCAAAAAGGTATGCATTCTTCTTATTATCGGGCAAAAAATCAGAAATTCCCCGTATTTTTGAGCAAAATTGCAGAAATTCCCCTAATTGTGGGGCAAAAATGCAGAAAATCTCTATATGTTGGGGCCAAAAGACAGAAATTCTCCTTATTATGGGGCAAAACTCAGAAATTCCACTTATTTTGGGGCAAAATTACAGAAATTTTCCTTTTTTTGGGGCAAAATTGCAGAAATTTCACTTATTTTGGGGCAAATATGCAGAAATTTTACATATTTTGTAACAAAATTGCAGAAATTTCACTTATTTCAGGGAAAAAAGGCAGAAATTTTCCTTATTTTGGGGCAAAATGGCAGAAATTCCTAATATTTTGTGGCAAAAATGCAGAAATCCCCCTTATTTCGAGGTAAAAAGGCTGAAAATCCCCTTATTTTGGAGCAAAAAGGCAGAAATTTTCCTTATTTTGGGGCAAAAAATACAGGAATTCCCTATGTTTTGAAGGAAAAATAACAGAAATTTCATTTATTTAAAGGTAAAAAAGCAGACATTCCCCTTATTTTAGATCAAAAATGAGGAAATTTCCCTTTTTTATGGCAATAAGTTATGCATTCTTCTTATTTTCGGGCAAAAAGGCAAAAATTACCCGTATTTTGGAGCAAAATTGCAGAAATTCCCCTAATTGTGGGGCAAAAATGCAGAAATTCTTTTTTATGTTGGGGCAAAAAGACAGAAATTCTCCTTATTTTGGGGCAAAACTCAGAAATTCCACTTATTTTGGGGCAAAATTACAGAAATTTCCCTTATTTTGGGGCAAAATTGCAGAAATTTCACTTATTTTGGGCTAAAATTGCAGAACTTTCACTTATTTTGGGGCAAAATTTCAGAAATTTCACTTATTTCAGAGAAAAAAGGCAGAAATTTTCCTTATTTTGGGGCAAAAATGCTGAAATTACTAATATTTTGTGGCAAAAATTCAGAAATTCCTCTTATTTTAGGTAAAAAGATTGAAATTCCCCTTATTTGGGAGCAAAAAGTCAGAATTTTCCCTTATTTTGGGGCAAAAAAGACAGTAATTCCCTTTGTTTTGGGGAAAAAAGACAGAAATTCCACTTATTTATAGGCAAAAAAGCAGAAATTCTCCTTATTTTGGAGCAAAAATGAAGAAATTTCCCTTGTTTATGGCAAAAAGGTATGCATTCTTCTTATTTTCGGGCAAAAAGGCAGAAATTCTCCGTATTTTGGAGCAAAATTGCAGAAATTCCCCTAATTGTGAGGCAAAAAGGCAGAAATTGCCTATATGTTGGGGCAAAAAGACAGAAATTCTCCTTATTTTGTGTCAAAACACAGAAATTCCACTTATTTTGGGGCAAAATTCCAGAAATTTCCCTTAATTTGGGGCAAAATTGCAGAAATTTCACTTATTTTTGGGCAAAATTGCAGAAATTTCACTTATTTTCTGTCAAAATTGCAGAAATTTCACTTATTTCAGAGAAAAAAGACAGAAATTTTTCTTATTTTGGGGCAAAGAGGCAGAAATTCCTAATATTTTATGACAAAAATGCAGAAATTCTCCTTATTTTGAGGTAAAAAGGCTGAAATTCCCCTTATTTGGAGGCAAAAAGGCAGAAATTTCCCTAATTTTGGGGCAAAATTGCAGAAATTTCACTTACTTCAGGGTAATAAGTCAGAATTTTTCCTTATTTTGGGGCAAAAAAGACAGAAATTCCCTTTGTCTTGGGGGATAAAAGACAGAAATTCCACTTATTTAAAGGCCAAAAAGCAGAAATTCCCCTTATTTTGGAGCAAAAATGAAGAAATTTCCCTTTTTTATGGCAAAAAGTTATGCATTCTTCTTATTTTCGGGCAAAAAGGCAGAAATTCACCGTATTTTGGAGCATAATTGCAGAAATTCCCCTAATTGTGGGGCAAAAATGCAGAAAATCTCTCTATGTTGGGGCAAAAAGCCAGAAATTCTCCTTATTTTGGGGCAAAACTAAGAAATTCCACTTATTTTGGGGCAAAATTTCAGAAATTTTCCTTATTTTAGGGCAAAATTGCAGAAATTTCACTTATTTTGGGGCAAATATGAAGAAATTTTACTTATTTTGTGGCAAAATTGAAGAAATTTCACATATTGTAGGGAAAAAAGGCAGAAATTTTCTTTATTTTGGGTCAAAAAGGCAGAAATCCTAATATTTTGTGGCAAAAATGCAGAAATTCCCCTTATTTCGAGGTAAAAAGGCTGAAATTCCCCTTATTTGGGGGCAAAAAGGCAGAAATTTCCCTTATTTTGGGGCAAAATTGCAGAAATTTCACTTACTTCAGGGTAATAAGTCAGAATTTTTCCTTTTTTGGTGCAAAAATACAAAAATTCCATTTGTTTTGGGGGAAAAAGACAGAAATTCCACTTATTTAGGGGCAAAAAAGCAGAAATTCCCCTTATTTGGAGCAAAAATGAAGAAATTTCCTTTTTTTATGGCAAAAGGTTATGCATTCTTTTTATTTTCGGGCAAAAAGGCAGAAATTCCCCGTATTTTGGAGCAAAATTGCAGAAATTTCCTTAATTGTGGGGCAAAGAGGCAGAAATTGCCTATATGTTGGGGCAAAAAGACAGAAATTCTCCTTATTTTGTGGCAAAACTCAGAAATTCCACTTATTTTGGGGCAAAATTCGAGAAATTTCCCTTATTTTGGGGCAAAATTGCAGAAATTTCACTTATTTTGGGGCAAAATTGCAGAAATTTCACTTATTTCAGGGAAAAAAAGCAGAAATTTTTCTTATTTTGGGGCAAAAATGTAGAAATTTCTAATATTTTGTGGCAAAAATGCAGAAATTCCCCTTATTTTGAGGTAAAAAGCCTGAAATTCCCCTTATTTGGGGGCAAAAAGCAGAAATTCCCCTTATTTTATGGTAAAAAGGCTGAAATTCCCCTTATTTGGGGGCAAAAAGGCAGAAAGTTCCCTTATTTTGGGGCAAAATTTCAGAAATTTCACTTACTTCAGGGTAATAAGTCAGAATTTTTCCTTATTTTGGGGCAAAAAAGACAGAAATTCCATTTGTTTTGGGGGAAAAAGACAGAAATTCCACTTATTTAGAGGCAAAAAAGCAGAAATTCCTCTTATTTTGGAGCAAAAATGAAAAAATTTCCCATTTTTATGGCAAAAAGGTATGCATTCTTCTTATTTTCGGGCAAAAAGGCAGAAATTCCCTGTATTTTGGAGCAAAATTGCAGAAATTCCCCTAATTGTGGGGCAGAAAGGCAGAAATAGCCTATATGTTGGGGAAAAAACAGAAATTCTCCTTATTTTGGAAAAAAACTCAGAAATTCCACTTATTTTGGGGCAAAATTCCAGAAATTTCCCTTATTGTGGGGCAAAATTGCAGAAATTTCACTTATTTTGGGGCAAAATTGCAGAAATTTCACTTATTTCAAGGAAAAAAAGCAGAAATTTTCTTATTTTGGGGTAAAAAGGCAGAAATTCCTAATATTTTGTGGCAAAAATGCAGAAATTCCCCTTATTTTGAGGTAAAAAGGCTGAAATTCCCCTTATTTTGGGGCAAAAAGCAAAAATTTCCTTTATTTTGGGGCAAAATTGCAGAAATTTCACTTATTTCAGGGTAATAAGTCAGAAATTTTCCTTATTTTGGGGCAAAAAATACAGGAATTCCCTATGTTTTGTGGGAAAAAAACAGAAATTTCATTTATTTAAAGGTAAAAAAGGAGACATTCCCCTTATTTTGGAGCAAAAATGAAGAAATTTCCCTTTTTTATGGCAAAAAGTTATGCATTCTTCTTATTTTCGGGCAAAAAGGCAAAAATTCCCCGTATTTTGGAGCAAAATTGCAGAAATTCCCCTAATTGTGGGGCAAAAAGGCAGAAATTCTTTATATGTTGGGGCAAAAAGACAGAAATTCTCCTTATTTTGGGGCAAAACTCAGAAATTCTACTTATTTTGGGGCAAAATTCCAGAAATTTCCCTTATTTTGGGGCAAAATTGCAGAAATTTCACTTATTTTGGGCTAAAATTGCAGAACTTTCACTTATTTTGGGGCAAAATTTCAGAAATTTCACTTATTTCAGAGAAAAAAAGCAGAAATTTTCCTTATTTTGGGGCAAAAATGCAGAAATTAATAATATTTTGTGGCAAAAATTCAGAAATTCCTCTTATTTTAGGTAAAAAGGCTGAAATTCCCCTTATTTGGGGGCAAAAAGTCAGAATTTTCCCTTATTTTGGGGCAAAATTGAAGAAATTTTACTTAGTTCAGGGTAATAAGACAGAATTTTTCCTTATTTTGGGGCAAAAAAGACAGAAATTCCCTTTGTTTTGGGGAAAAAAGACAGAAATTCCACTTATTTATAGGCAAAAAAGCAGAAATTCTTCTTATTTTGGAGCAAAAATGAAGAAATTTCCCTTTTTTATGGCAAAGAGGTATGCATTCTTCTTATTTTTGGGCAAAAAAACAGAAATTCTCCGTATTTTGGAGCAAAATTGCAGAAATTCCCCTAATTGTGAGGCAAAAAGGCAGAAATTGCCTATATGTTGGGGCAAAAAGACAGAAATTCTCCTTATTTTGGGGCAAAACTCAGAAATTCCACTTATTTTGGGGAAAAATTTCAGAAATTTCCCTTATTTTGGGGAAAAATTGCAGAAATTTCACTTATTTTGGGGCAAAATTGCAAAATTTCACTTATTTCAGAGAAAAAAAGCAGAAATTTTCTTATTTTGGGGCAAAAAGGCAGAAATTCCTAATATTTTGTGGCAAAAATGCAGAAATTCCCTTTATTTTGAGGTAAAAAGGCTGAAATTCCCTTTATTTGGGGGCAAAAAGGCAAAATTTTTCTTTATTTTGGGGCAAAATTGCAGAAATTTCACTTATTTCAGGGTAATAAGTCAGAAATTTTCCTTATTTTGGTGCAAAAAAGACAAAAATTCCCTTTCTTTTGGGGGAAAAAGACAGAAATTCCACTTATTTAGAGGCAAAAAAGCAGAAATTCCCCTTATTTTGGAGCAAAAATGAAGAAATTTCCCTTTTTTATGGCAAAAAGTTATGCATTCTTCTTATTTTCGGGCAAAAAGGCAGAAATTCCCCGTATTTTGGAGCAAAATTGCAGAAATTCCTTTAATTGTGGGACAAAAATGCAGAAATTCTTTATATATTGGGGCAAAAAGACAGAAATTCTCCTTATTTTGTGTCAAAACTCAGAAATTCCACTTATTTTGGGGCAAAATTCCAGAAATTTCCCTTAATTTGGGGCAAAATTGTAGAAATTTCACTTATTTTTGAGCAAAATTGCAGAAATTTCACTTATTTTGTGGCAAAATTGCAGAAATTTCACTTATTTCAGGGAAAAAAGACAGAAATTTTTTTATTTTAGGGCAAAATGCAGAAATTCCTAATATTTTGTTACAAAAATGCAGAAATTCTCCTTATTTTGATGTAAAAAGGCTGAAATTCCCCTTATTTGGAGGCAAAAAGGCAGAAATTTCCCTAATTTTGGGGCAAAATTGCAGAAATTTCACTTACTTCAGGGTAATAAGTCAGAATTTTTCCTTATTTTGGGGCAAAAAAGACAGAAATTCCCTTTGTCTTGGGGGAAAAAAACAGAAATTCCACTTATTTAAAGGCCAAAAAGCAGAAATTCCCCTTATTTTGGAACAAAAATGAAGAAATTTCCCTTTTTTATGGCAAAAAGTTATGCATTCTTCTTATTTTCGGGCAAAAAGGCAGAAATTCCCCTAATTTGGAGCATAATTGCAGAAATTCGCCTAATTGTGGGGCATAAATGCAGAAAATCTCTATATGTTTGGGCAAAAAGACAGAAATTCTCTTTATTTTGGGGCAAAACTAAGAAATTCCACTTATTTTGGGGCAAAATTCCAGAAATTTTCCTTATTTTGGGGCAAAAGTGCAGGAATTTCACTTATTTTTGGGCAAATATGAACAAATTTTACTTATTTTGTGGCAAAATTGAAATTTCACATATTTTAGGGAAAAAGGGCAGAAATTTTCTTTATTTTGGGGCAAAAAGGCAGAAATTCCTAATATTTTGTGGCAAAAATGTAGAAATTCCCATTATTTTGAGGTAAAAAGGCTGAAATTCCCCTTATTTGGGGGCAATAAGGCAAAAATTTCCTTTATTTTGGGGCAAAATTGCAGAAATTTCACTTATTTAAGGGTTATAAGTCAGAAATTTTCTTTATTTTGGGACAAAAAAGACAGGAATTCCCTTTGCCTTGGGGGAAAAAGACAGAAATTCCACTTATTCAGAGGCAAAAAAGCAGAAATTCCCCTTATTTTGGAGCAAAAATGAAGAAATTTCCCTTTTTTTGGCAAAAAGGTATGCATTCTTCTTATTTTCGGGCAAAAAAGCAGAAATTCCCCGTATTTTTGAGCAAAATTGCAGAAATTCCTCTATTTGTGGGGCAAAAATGCAGAAAATCTCTATATGTTGTGGCAAAAAGACCGAAATTCTCTTTATTTTGGGGCAAAACTCAGAAATTCCACTTATTTTGGGGAAAAATTACAGAAATTTTCCTTTTTTGGGGGCAAAATTGCAGAAATTTCACTTAATTTGGGGCAAATATGCAGAAATTTTACATATTTTGTAACAAAATTGCAGAAATTTCACTTATTTCAGGAAAAAAAGGCAGAAATTTTCCTTATTTTGGGGCAAAAAGGCAGAAATTCCTAATATTTTGTGGCAAAAATGCAGAAATTCCCCTTATTTTGAGGTAAAAAGGCTGAAATTCCCCTTATTTGGGGGCAAAAGGCAGAAATTTTCCTTATTTTGGTGCTAAATTGCAGAAATATCACTTACTTCAGTGTAATAAGTCAGAATTTTTCCTTATTTTGGGGCAAAAAAGACAGAAATTCCCTTTGTTTTGAGGGAAAAAGAAAGAAATTCCACTTATTAAGAGGCAAAAAAGCAAATTCCACTTTCTGGAGCAAAAATGAAGAAATTTTCTTTTTTCATGGCAAAAAGGTATGCATTCTTCTTATTTTCAAGCAAAAAGGCAGAAATTCCCCGTATTTTGGAGCAAAATTTCAGAAATTCCCCTAATTGTGGGGCAAAAAGGCAGAAATTGCCTATATGTTGGGGCAAAAAAACAGAAATTCCTAATATTTTGTGGCAAAAATGCAGAAATTCCCCTCATTTTAAGGTAAAAAGGCTGAAATTCCCCTTATTTGGGGGCAATAAGGCAAAAATTTCCTTTATTTTCAGGCAAAATTCCAGAAATTTCACTTATTTAAGGGTATTAATACAGAAATTTTCTTTATATTGGGGCAAAAAAGACAGGAATTCCCTTTGTTTTGGGGGATAAAGACAGAAATTCCACTTATTTAGAGGCAAAAAAGCAGAAATTCCTCTTATTTTAGAGCAAAAATGAAGAAATTTCTTTTTTATGGCAAAAATGTATGCATTCTTCTTATTTTCGGACAAAAAGGCAGAAATTCCCCGTATTTTGAAGCAAAATTGCAGAAATTCCGCTAATTGTGGGGCAAAAAGGCAGAAATTCTCTATATGTTGGGGCAAAAAGACAGAAATTCTTCTTATTTTGGGGAAATACTCAGAAATTCCACTTATTTGGGGGCAAAATTCCAGAAATTTCCCTTATTTTGGGACAAAATTGCAGAAATTTAACATATTTTGGGGCAAAATTGCAGAAATTTCACTTTTTTCAGGGAAAAAAATGAGAAATTTTCTTATTTTGGGGCAAAAAGGCAGAAATTCCTAATGTTTTGTGGCAATAATGCAGAAATTCTCCTTATTTTGATATATAAAGGCTGAAATTCCCCTTATTTGGGGGCAAAAATGCAGAAATTCAGCATATATTGAGGTAAAAAGGCTGAAATTCCCCTTATTTGGAGGCAAAAAGGCAGAAATTTCCCTTATTTTTTGCAAAATTGCAGAAATTTCACTTACTTCAGGGTAATAAGTCAGAATTTTTCCTTATTTTGGTGCAAAAATACAAAAATTCCCTTTGTTTTGGGGGAAAAAGACAGAAATTCCACTTATTTAGAGGCAAAAAAGCAGAAATTCCTTTTATTTTTGAGCAAAAATAAAGAAATTTCCTTTTTATGGCAAAAAGGTATGCATTCTTCTTATTTTCTGGCAAAAAGGCAGAAATTCCCCGTATTTTGGAGCAAAATTGCAGAAATTCCCGTAATTGTGGGGCAAAAAGGCAGAAATTCTCGATATAATGGGGCAAAAAACAGAAATTCTCCTTATTTTGGGGCAAAACTCAGAAATTTCACTTATTTTGGGGCAAAATTGCAGAAATTTCGCTTATTTCAGAGAAAAAAGACAGAAATTTTCCTTATTTTGGCGCAAAAAGGCAGAAATTCCTAATATTTTGTGACAAAAATGCAGAAATTCCCCTTATTTTGAGGCAAAAAGGCTAAAATTCTCCTTATTTGGGGGCAAAAAGGCACTAATTTCTCTAATTTTGGGGCAAGATTTCAGAAATTTCACTTACTTCAGGGTAATAAGTCAGAATTTTTTTTTATTTTGGGGCAAAAAAGACAGAAATTCCCTTTGTTTTGGGGAAAAAAGACAGAAATTCCACTTATTTAGAGGCAAAAAAGCAGAAATTCCCCTTATTTTGGAGCAATAATGAAGAAATTTCCCTTTTTTATGGCAAAAAAGTATGCATTCTTCTTATTTTCGTGCAAAAAGGCAGAAATTCTCCGTATTTTGGAGAAAAATTGCAGAAATTCCTCTAATTGTGGGGCAAAAATGCAGAAATTGCCTATATGTCGGGCTAAAAAGACAGAAATTCTCTTTATTTTGCGGCAAAACTCAGAAATTCCACTTATTTTGGGGCAACATTCCAGAAATTTCCTTTATTTTGGGGCAAAATTGCAGAAATTTCATTTATTTTGGGGCAACATTGGAGAAATTTCACTTATTTCAGGGTAATAAGTCAGAAATTTTCCTTATTTTGGGGCAAAAAAGACAGGAATTTTCTTTGTATTGGGGGAAAACGACAGAAATTCCACTTATTTATAGGCAAAAAGGCAGAAATTCCCCGTATTTTGGAGCAAAATTTCAGAAATTCCCCTAATTGTGGGGCAAAAAGGCAGAAATTCCCTTTAGTTAGGGCAAAAAGACAGAAATTCTCCTTATTTTGGGGCAAAACTCAGAAATTCCACTTATTTTGTGGCAAAATTGCAGAAATTTTCCTTATTTTGGGGCAAAATTCCAGAAATTTCACTTATATTGGGGCAAAAAGGCAGAAATTTCACTTATTTCAGGGAAAAAAAGCAGAAATTTTTTTTATTTTGGGGCAAAAAGACAGAAATTAATAATATTTTGTGGCAAAAATGCAGAAATTCTCCTTATTTTGAGGTAAAAAGGCTGAAATTCCCCTTATTTGGGGGCAAAAAGGCAGAAAGTTCCCTTATTTTGGGGCAAAATTTCAGAAATTTCACTTACTTCAGGGAAATAAGTCAGAATTTTTCCTTATTTTGGGGCAAAAAAGACAGAAATTCTCTTTGTTTTGGGGGGAAAAGACAGAAATTCCACTTATTTAGAGGCAAAAAAGCAGAAATTCCTCTTATTTTGGAGCAAAAATGAAGAAATTTCACATTTTTATGGCAAAAAGGTATGCATTCTTCTTATTTTCGGGCAAAAAGGCAGAAATTCCCTGTATTTTGGAGCAAAATTGCAGAAAATCCCCTAATTGTGGGGCAGAAAGGCAGAAATTACCTATATGTTGGGGAAAAAACAGAAATTCTCCTTATTTTGGGGAAAAACTCAGAAATTCCACTTATTTTGGGGCAAAATTCCAGAAATTTCCTTTATGTGGGGCAAAATTGCAGAAATTTCACATATTTTGGGGCAAAATTGCAGACATTTCACTTATTTCAGGGGAAAAAAGCAGAAATTTTCTTATTTTGGGGCAAAAAGGCAGAAATTCCTATTATTTTGTGGCAAAAATGCAGAAATTCCCCTTATTTTGAGGTAAAAAGGCTTAAATTCCCCTTATTTTGGGGCAAAATTGCAGAAATTTCACTTATTTCAGGGTAATAAGTCAGAAATTTTCCTTATTTTGGGGCAAAAAATACAGGAATTCCCTATGTTTTGTGGGAAAAAAACAGAAATTTCATTTATTTAAAGGTAAAAAAGGAGACATTCCCCTTATTTTGGAGCAAAAATGAAGAAATTTCCCTTTTTTATGGCAAAAAGTTATGCATTCTTCTTATTTTCGGGCAAAAAGGCAAAAATTCCCCGTATTTTGGAGCAAAATTGCAGAAATTCCCCTAATTGTGGGGCAAAAAGGCAGAAATTCTTTATATGTTGGGGCAAAAAGACAGAAATTCTCCTTATTTTGGGGCAAAACTCAGAAATTCTACTTATTTTGGGGCAAAATTCCAGAAATTTCCCTTATTTTGGGGCAAAATTGCAGAAATTTCACTTATTTTGGGCTAAAATTGCAGAACTTTCACTTATTTTGGGGCAAAATTTCAGAAATTTCACTTATTTCAGAGAAAAAAAGCAGAAATTTTCCTTATTTTGGGGCAAAAATGCAGAAATTAATAATATTTTGTGGCAAAAATTCAGAAATTCCTCTTATTTTAGGTAAAAAGGCTGAAATTCCCCTTATTTGGGGGCAAAAAGTCAGAATTTTCCCTTATTTTGGGGCAAAATTGAAGAAATTTTACTTAGTTCAGGGTAATAAGACAGAATTTTTCCTTATTTTGGGGCAAAAAAGACAGAAATTCCCTTTGTTTTGGGGAAAAAAGACAGAAATTCCACTTATTTATAGGCAAAAAAGCAGAAATTCTTCTTATTTTGGAGCAAAAATGAAGAAATTTCCCTTTTTTATGGCAAAGAGGTATGCATTCTTCTTATTTTTGGGCAAAAAAACAGAAATTCTCCGTATTTTGGAGCAAAATTGCAGAAATTCCCCTAATTGTGAGGCAAAAAGGCAGAAATTGCCTATATGTTGGGGCAAAAAGACAGAAATTCTCCTTATTTTGGGGCAAAACTCAGAAATTCCACTTATTTTGGGGAAAAATTTCAGAAATTTCCCTTATTTTGGGGAAAAATTGCAGAAATTTCACTTATTTTGGGGCAAAATTGCAAAATTTCACTTATTTCAGAGAAAAAAAGCAGAAATTTTCTTATTTTGGGGCAAAAAGGCAGAAATTCCTAATATTTTGTGGCAAAAATGCAGAAATTCCCTTTATTTTGAGGTAAAAAGGCTGAAATTCCCTTTATTTGGGGGCAAAAAGGCAAAATTTTTCTTTATTTTGGGGCAAAATTGCAGAAATTTCACTTATTTCAGGGTAATAAGTCAGAAATTTTCCTTATTTTGGTGCAAAAAAGACAAAAATTCCCTTTCTTTTGGGGGAAAAAGACAGAAATTCCACTTATTTAGAGGCAAAAAAGCAGAAATTCCCCTTATTTTGGAGCAAAAATGAAGAAATTTCCCTTTTTTATGGCAAAAAGTTATGCATTCTTCTTATTTTCGGGCAAAAAGGCAGAAATTCCCCGTATTTTGGAGCAAAATTGCAGAAATTCCTTTAATTGTGGGACAAAAATGCAGAAATTCTTTATATATTGGGGCAAAAAGACAGAAATTCTCCTTATTTTGTGTCAAAACTCAGAAATTCCACTTATTTTGGGGCAAAATTCCAGAAATTTCCCTTAATTTGGGGCAAAATTGTAGAAATTTCACTTATTTTTGAGCAAAATTGCAGAAATTTCACTTATTTTGTGGCAAAATTGCAGAAATTTCACTTATTTCAGGGAAAAAAGACAGAAATTTTTTTATTTTAGGGCAAAATGCAGAAATTCCTAATATTTTGTTACAAAAATGCAGAAATTCTCCTTATTTTGATGTAAAAAGGCTGAAATTCTTCTTATTTGGAGGCAAAAAGGCAGAAATTTCCCTAATTTTGGGGCAAAATTGCAGAAATTTCACTTACTTCAGGGTAATAAGTCAGAATTTTTCCTTATTTTGGGGCAAAAAAGACAGAAATTCCCTTTGTCTTGGGGGAAAAAAACAGAAATTCCACTTATTTAAAGGCCAAAAAGCAGAAATTCCCCTTATTTTGGAACAAAAATGAAGAAATTTCCCTTTTTTATGGCAAAAAGTTATGCATTCTTCTTATTTTCGGGCAAAAAGGCAGAAATTCCCCTAATTTGGAGCATAATTGCAGAAATTCGCCTAATTGTGGGGCATAAATGCAGAAAATCTCTATATGTTTGGGCAAAAAGACAGAAATTCTCTTTATTTTGGGGCAAAACTAAGAAATTCCACTTATTTTGGGGCAAAATTCCAGAAATTTTCCTTATTTTGGGGCAAAAGTGCAGGAATTTCACTTATTTTTGGGCAAATATGAACAAATTTTACTTATTTTGTGGCAAAATTGAAATTTCACATATTTTAGGGAAAAAGGGCAGAAATTTTCTTTATTTTGGGGCAAAAAGGCAGAAATTCCTAATATTTTGTGGCAAAAATGTAGAAATTCCCATTATTTTGAGGTAAAAAGGCTGAAATTCCCCTTATTTGGGGGCAATAAGGCAAAAATTTCCTTTATTTTGGGGCAAAATTGCAGAAATTTCACTTATTTAAGGGTTATAAGTCAGAAATTTTCTTTATTTTGGGACAAAAAAGACAGGAATTCCCTTTGCCTTGGGGGAAAAAGACAGAAATTCCACTTATTCAGAGGCAAAAAAGCAGAAATTCCCCTTATTTTGGAGCAAAAATGAAGAAATTTCCCTTTTTTTGGCAAAAAGGTATGCATTCTTCTTATTTTCGGGCAAAAAAGCAGAAATTCCCCGTATTTTTGAGCAAAATTGCAGAAATTCCTCTATTTGTGGGGCAAAAATGCAGAAAATCTCTATATGTTGTGGCAAAAAGACCGAAATTCTCTTTATTTTGGGGCAAAACTCAGAAATTCCACTTATTTTGGGGAAAAATTACAGAAATTTTCCTTTTTTGGGGGCAAAATTGCAGAAATTTCACTTAATTTGGGGCAAATATGCAGAAATTTTACATATTTTGTAACAAAATTGCAGAAATTTCACTTATTTCAGGAAAAAAAGGCAGAAATTTTCCTTATTTTGGGGCAAAAAGGCAGAAATTCCTAATATTTTGTGGCAAAAATGCAGAAATTCCCCTTATTTTGAGGTAAAAAGGCTGAAATTCCCCTTATTTGGGGGCAAAAGGCAGAAATTTTCCTTATTTTGGTGCTAAATTGCAGAAATATCACTTACTTCAGTGTAATAAGTCAGAATTTTTCCTTATTTTGGGGCAAAAAAGACAGAAATTCCCTTTGTTTTGAGGGAAAAAGAAAGAAATTCCACTTATTAAGAGGCAAAAAAGCAAATTCCACTTTCTGGAGCAAAAATGAAGAAATTTTCTTTTTTCATGGCAAAAAGGTATGCATTCTTCTTATTTTCAAGCAAAAAGGCAGAAATTCCCCGTATTTTGGAGCAAAATTTCAGAAATTCCCCTAATTGTGGGGCAAAAAGGCAGAAATTGCCTATATGTTGGGGCAAAAAAACAGAAATTCCTAATATTTTGTGGCAAAAATGCAGAAATTCCCCTCATTTTAAGGTAAAAAGGCTGAAATTCCCCTTATTTGGGGGCAATAAGGCAAAAATTTCCTTTATTTTCAGGCAAAATTCCAGAAATTTCACTTATTTAAGGGTATTAATACAGAAATTTTCTTTATATTGGGGCAAAAAAGACAGGAATTCCCTTTGTTTTGGGGGATAAAGACAGAAATTCCACTTATTTAGAGGCAAAAAAGCAGAAATTCCTCTTATTTTAGAGCAAAAATGAAGAAATTTCTTTTTTATGGCAAAAATGTATGCATTCTTCTTATTTTCGGACAAAAAGGCAGAAATTCCCCGTATTTTGAAGCAAAATTGCAGAAATTCCGCTAATTGTGGGGCAAAAAGGCAGAAATTCTCTATATGTTGGGGCAAAAAGACAGAAATTCTTCTTATTTTGGGGAAATACTCAGAAATTCCACTTATTTGGGGGCAAAATTCCAGAAATTTCCCTTATTTTGGGACAAAATTGCAGAAATTTAACATATTTTGGGGCAAAATTGCAGAAATTTCACTTTTTTCAGGGAAAAAAATGAGAAATTTTCTTATTTTGGGGCAAAAAGGCAGAAATTCCTAATGTTTTGTGGCAATAATGCAGAAATTCTCCTTATTTTGATATATAAAGGCTGAAATTCCCCTTATTTGGGGGCAAAAATGCAGAAATTCAGCATATATTGAGGTAAAAAGGCTGAAATTCCCCTTATTTGGAGGCAAAAAGGCAGAAATTTCCCTTATTTTTTGCAAAATTGCAGAAATTTCACTTACTTCAGGGTAATAAGTCAGAATTTTTCCTTATTTTGGTGCAAAAATACAAAAATTCCCTTTGTTTTGGGGGAAAAAGACAGAAATTCCACTTATTTAGAGGCAAAAAAGCAGAAATTCCTTTTATTTTTGAGCAAAAATAAAGAAATTTCCTTTTTATGGCAAAAAGGTATGCATTCTTCTTATTTTCTGGCAAAAAGGCAGAAATTCCCCGTATTTTGGAGCAAAATTGCAGAAATTCCCGTAATTGTGGGGCAAAAAGGCAGAAATTCTCGATATAATGGGGCAAAAAACAGAAATTCTCCTTATTTTGGGGCAAAACTCAGAAATTTCACTTATTTTGGGGCAAAATTGCAGAAATTTCGCTTATTTCAGAGAAAAAAGACAGAAATTTTCCTTATTTTGGCGCAAAAAGGCAGAAATTCCTAATATTTTGTGACAAAAATGCAGAAATTCCCCTTATTTTGAGGCAAAAAGGCTAAAATTCTCCTTATTTGGGGGCAAAAAGGCACTAATTTCTCTAATTTTGGGGCAAGATTTCAGAAATTTCACTTACTTCAGGGTAATAAGTCAGAATTTTTTTTTATTTTGGGGCAAAAAAGACAGAAATTCCCTTTGTTTTGGGGAAAAAAGACAGAAATTCCACTTATTTAGAGGCAAAAAAGCAGAAATTCCCCTTATTTTGGAGCAATAATGAAGAAATTTCCCTTTTTTATGGCAAAAAAGTATGCATTCTTCTTATTTTCGTGCAAAAAGGCAGAAATTCTCCGTATTTTGGAGAAAAATTGCAGAAATTCCTCTAATTGTGGGGCAAAAATGCAGAAATTGCCTATATGTCGGGCTAAAAAGACAGAAATTCTCTTTATTTTGCGGCAAAACTCAGAAATTCCACTTATTTTGGGGCAACATTCCAGAAATTTCCTTTATTTTGGGGCAAAATTGCAGAAATTTCATTTATTTTGGGGCAACATTGGAGAAATTTCACTTATTTCAGGGTAATAAGTCAGAAATTTTCCTTATTTTGGGGCAAAAAAGACAGGAATTTTCTTTGTATTGGGGGAAAACGACAGAAATTCCACTTATTTATAGGCAAAAAGGCAGAAATTCCCCGTATTTTGGAGCAAAATTTCAGAAATTCCCCTAATTGTGGGGCAAAAAGGCAGAAATTCCCTTTAGTTAGGGCAAAAAGACAGAAATTCTCCTTATTTTGGGGCAAAACTCAGAAATTCCACTTATTTTGTGGCAAAATTGCAGAAATTTTCCTTATTTTGGGGCAAAATTCCAGAAATTTCACTTATATTGGGGCAAAAAGGCAGAAATTTCACTTATTTCAGGGAAAAAAAGCAGAAATTTTTTTTATTTTGGGGCAAAAAGACAGAAATTAATAATATTTTGTGGCAAAAATGCAGAAATTCTCCTTATTTTGAGGTAAAAAGGCTGAAAATCCCCTTATTTGGGGGCAAAAAGGCAGAAAGTTCCCTTATTTTGGGGCAAAATTTCAGAAATTTCACTTACTTCAGGGAAATAAGTCAGAATTTTTCCTTATTTTGGGGCAAAAAAGACAGAAATTCTCTTTGTTTTGGGGGGAAAAGACAGAAATTCCACTTATTTAGAGGCAAAAAAGCAGAAATTCCTCTTATTTTGGAGCAAAAATGAAGAAATTTCACATTTTTATGGCAAAAAGGTATGCATTCTTCTTATTTTCGGGCAAAAAGGCAGAAATTCCCTGTATTTTGGAGCAAAATTGCAGAAAATCCCCTAATTGTGGGGCAGAAAGGCAGAAATTACCTATATGTTGGGGAAAAAACAGAAATTCTCCTTATTTTGGGGAAAAACTCAGAAATTCCACTTATTTTGGGGCAAAATTCCAGAAATTTCCTTTATGTGGGGCAAAATTGCAGAAATTTCACATATTTTGGGGCAAAATTGCAGACATTTCACTTATTTCAGGGGAAAAAAGCAGAAATTTTCTTATTTTGGGGCAAAAAGGCAGAAATTCCTATTATTTTGTGGCAAAAATGCAGAAATTCCCCTTATTTTGAGGTAAAAAGGCTTAAATTCCCCTTATTTTGGGGCAAAATTGCAGAAATTTCACTTATTTCAGGGTAATAAGTCAGAAATTTTCCTTATTTTGGGGCAAAAAATACAGGAATTCCCTATGTTTTGTGGGAAAAAAACAGAAATTTCATTTATTTAAAGGTAAAAAAGGAGACATTCCCCTTATTTTGGAGCAAAAATGAAGAAATTTCCCTTTTTTATGGCAAAAAGTTATGCATTCTTCTTATTTTCGGGCAAAAAGGCAAAAATTCCCCGTATTTTGGAGCAAAATTGCAGAAATTCCCCTAATTGTGGGGCAAAAAGGCAGAAATTCTTTATATGTTGGGGCAAAAAGACAGAAATTCTCCTTATTTTGGGGCAAAACTCAGAAATTCTACTTATTTTGGGGCAAAATTCCAGAAATTTCCCTTATTTTGGGGCAAAATTGCAGAAATTTCACTTATTTTGGGCTAAAATTGCAGAACTTTCACTTATTTTGGGGCATAATTTCAGAAATTTCACTTATTTCAGAGAAAAAAAGCAGAAATTTTCCTTATTTTGGGGCAAAAATGCAGAAATTAATAATATTTTGTGGCAAAAATTCAGAAATTCCTCTTATTTTAGGTAAAAAGGCTGAAATTCCCCTTATTTGGGGGCAAAAAGTCAGAATTTTCCCTTATTTTGGGGCAAAATTGCAGAAATTTTACTTAGTTCAGGGTAATAAGACAGAATTTTTCCTTATTTTGGGGCAAAAAAGACAGAAATTCCTTTTGTTTTGGGGAAAAAAGACAGAAATTCCACTTATTTATAGGCAAAAAAGCAGAAATTCTTCTTATTTTGGAGCAAAAATGAAGAAATTTCCCTTTTTTATGGCAAAGAGGTATGCATTCTTCTTATTTTTGGGCAAAAAAACAGAAATTCTCCGTATTTTGGAGCAAAATTGCAGAAATTCCCCTAATTGTGAGGCAAAAAGGCAGAAATTGCCTATATGTTGGGGCAAAAAGACAGAAATTCTCCTTATTTTGGGGCAAAACTCAGAAATTCCACTTATTTTGGGGAAAAATTTCAGAAATTTCCCTTATTTTGGGGAAAAATTGCAGAAATTTCACTTATTTTGGGGCAAAATTGCAAAATTTCACTTATTTCAGAGAAAAAAAGCAGAAATTTTCTTATTTTGGGGCAAAAAGGCAGAAATTCCTAATATTTTGTGGCAAAAATGCAGAAATTCCCTTTATTTTGAGGTAAAAAGGCTGAAATTCCCTTTATTTGGGGGCAAAAAGGCAAAATTTTTCTTTATTTTGGGGCAAAATTGCAGAAATTTCACTTATTTCAGGGTAATAAGTCAGAAATTTTCCTTATTTTGGTGCAAAAAAGACAAAAATTCCCTTTCTTTTGGGGGAAAAAGACAGAAATTCCACTTATTTAGAGGCAAAAAAGCAGAAATTCCCCTTATTTTGGAGCAAAAATGAAGAAATTTCCCTTTTTTATGGCAAAAAGTTATGCATTCTTCTTATTTTCGGGCAAAAAGGCAGAAATTCCCCGTATTTTGGAGCAAAATTGCAGAAATTCCTTTAATTGTGGGACAAAAATGCAGAAATTCTTTATATATTGGGGCAAAAAGACAGAAATTCTCCTTATTTTGTGTCAAAACTCAGAAATTCCACTTATTTTGGGGCAAAATTCCAGAAATTTCCCTTAATTTGGGGCAAAATTGTAGAAATTTCACTTATTTTTGAGCAAAATTGCAGAAATTTCACTTATTTTGTGGCAAAATTGCAGAAATTTCACTTATTTCAGGGAAAAAAGACAGAAATTTTTTTATTTTAGGGCAAAATGCAGAAATTCCTAATATTTTGTTACAAAAATGCAGAAATTCTCCTTATTTTGATGTAAAAAGGCTGAAATTCTTCTTATTTGGAGGCAAAAAGGCAGAAATTTCCCTAATTTTGGGGCAAAATTGCAGAAATTTCACTTACTTCAGGGTAATAAGTCAGAATTTTTCCTTATTTTGGGGCAAAAAAGACAGAAATTCCCTTTGTCTTGGGGGAAAAAAACAGAAATTCCACTTATTTAAAGGCCAAAAAGCAGAAATTCCCCTTATTTTGGAACAAAAATGAAGAAATTTCCCTTTTTTATGGCAAAAAGTTATGCATTCTTCTTATTTTCGGGCAAAAAGGCAGAAATTCCCCTAATTTGGAGCATAATTGCAGAAATTCGCCTAATTGTGGGGCATAAATGCAGAAAATCTCTATATGTTTGGGCAAAAAGACAGAAATTCTCTTTATTTTGGGGCAAAACTAAGAAATTCCACTTATTTTGGGGCAAAATTCCAGAAATTTTCCTTATTTTGGGGCAAAAGTGCAGGAATTTCACTTATTTTTGGGCAAATATGAACAAATTTTACTTATTTTGTGGCAAAATTGAAATTTCACATATTTTAGGGAAAAAGGGCAGAAATTTTCTTTATTTTGGGGCAAAAAGGCAGAAATTCCTAATATTTTGTGGCAAAAATGTAGAAATTCCCATTATTTTGAGGTAAAAAGGCTGAAATTCCCCTTATTTGGGGGCAATAAGGCAAAAATTTCCTTTATTTTGGGGCAAAATTGCAGAAATTTCACTTATTTAAGGGTTATAAGTCAGAAATTTTCTTTATTTTGGGACAAAAAAGACAGGAATTCCCTTTGCCTTGGGGGAAAAAGACAGAAATTCCACTTATTCAGAGGCAAAAAAGCAGAAATTCCCCTTATTTTGGAGCAAAAATGAAGAAATTTCCCTTTTTTTGGCAAAAAGGTATGCATTCTTCTTATTTTCGGGCAAAAAAGCAGAAATTCCCCGTATTTTTGAGCAAAATTGCAGAAATTCCTCTATTTGTGGGGCAAAAATGCAGAAAATCTCTATATGTTGTGGCAAAAAGACCGAAATTCTCTTTATTTTGGGGCAAAACTCAGAAATTCCACTTATTTTGGGGAAAAATTACAGAAATTTTCCTTTTTTGGGGGCAAAATTGCAGAAATTTCACTTAATTTGGGGCAAATATGCAGAAATTTTACATATTTTGTAACAAAATTGCAGAAATTTCACTTATTTCAGGAAAAAAAGGCAGAAATTTTCCTTATTTTGGGGCAAAAAGGCAGAAATTCCTAATATTTTGTGGCAAAAATGCAGAAATTCCCCTTATTTTGAGGTAAAAAGGCTGAAATTCCCCTTATTTGGGGGCAAAAGGCAGAAATTTTCCTTATTTTGGTGCTAAATTGCAGAAATATCACTTACTTCAGTGTAATAAGTCAGAATTTTTCCTTATTTTGGGGCAAAAAAGACAGAAATTCCCTTTGTTTTGAGGGAAAAAGAAAGAAATTCCACTTATTAAGAGGCAAAAAAGCAAATTCCACTTTCTAAAGTAAAAATGAAGAAATTTTCTTTTTTCATGGCAAAAAGGTATGCATTCTTCTTATTTTCAAGCAAAAAGGCAGAAATTCCCCGTATTTTGGAGCAAAATTTCAGAAATTCCCCTAATTGTGGGGCAAAAAGGCAGAAATTGCCTATATGTTGGGGCAAAAAAACAGAAATTCCTAATATTTTGTGGCAAAAATGCAGAAATTCCCCTCATTTTAAGGTAAAAAGGCTGAAATTCCCCTTATTTGGGGGCAATAAGGCAAAAATTTCCTTTATTTTCAGGCAAAATTCCAGAAATTTCACTTATTTAAGGGTATTAATACAGAAATTTTCTTTATATTGGGGCAAAAAAGACAGGAATTCCCTTTGTTTTGGGGGATAAAGACAGAAATTCCACTTATTTAGAGGCAAAAAAGCAGAAATTCCTCTTATTTTAGAGCAAAAATGAAGAAATTTCTTTTTTATGGCAAAAATGTATGCATTCTTCTTATTTTCGGACAAAAAGGCAGAAATTCCCCGTATTTTGAAGCAAAATTGCAGAAATTCCGCTAATTGTGGGGCAAAAAGGCAGAAATTCTCTATATGTTGGGGCAAAAAGACAGAAATTCTTCTTATTTTGGGGAAATACTCAGAAATTCCACTTATTTGGGGGCAAAATTCCAGAAATTTCCCTTATTTTGGGACAAAATTGCAGAAATTTAACATATTTTGGGGCAAAATTGCAGAAATTTCACTTTTTTCAGGGAAAAAAATGAGAAATTTTCTTATTTTGGGGCAAAAAGGCAGAAATTCCTAATGTTTTGTGGCAATAATGCAGAAATTCTCCTTATTTTGATATATAAAGGCTGAAATTCCCCTTATTTGGGGGCAAAAATGCAGAAATTCAGCATATATTGAGGTAAAAAGGCTGAAATTCCCCTTATTTGGAGGCAAAAAGGCAGAAATTTCCCTTATTTTTTGCAAAATTGCAGAAATTTCACTTACTTCAGGGTAATAAGTCAGAATTTTTCCTTATTTTGGTGCAAAAATACAAAAATTCCCTTTGTTTTGGGGGAAAAAGACAGAAATTCCACTTATTTAGAGGCAAAAAAGCAGAAATTCCTTTTATTTTTGAGCAAAAATAAAGAAATTTCCTTTTTATGGCAAAAAGGTATGCATTCTTCTTATTTTCTGGCAAAAAGGCAGAAATTCCCCGTATTTTGGAGCAAAATTGCAGAAATTCCCGTAATTGTGGGGCAAAAAGGCAGAAATTCTCGATATAATGGGGCAAAAAACAGAAATTCTCCTTATTTTGGGGCAAAACTCAGAAATTTCACTTATTTTGGGGCAAAATTGCAGAAATTTCGCTTATTTCAGAGAAAAAAGACAGAAATTTTCCTTATTTTGGGGCAAAAAGGCAGAAATTCCTAATATTTTGTGACAAAAATGCAGAAATTCCCCTTATTTTGAGGCAAAAAGGCTAAAATTCTCCTTATTTGGGGGCAAAAAGGCACTAATTTCTCTAATTTTGGGGCAAGATTTCAGAAATTTCACTTACTTCAGGGTAATAAGTCAGAATTTTTTTTTATTTTGGGGCAAAAAAGACAGAAATTCCCTTTGTTTTGGGGAAAAAAGACAGAAATTCCACTTATTTAGAGGCAAAAAAGCAGAAATTCCCCTTATTTTGGAGCAATAATGAAGAAATTTCCCTTTTTTATGGCAAAAAAGTATGCATTCTTCTTATTTTCGTGCAAAAAGGCAGAAATTCTCCGTATTTTGGAGAAAAATTGCAGAAATTCCTCTAATTGTGGGGCAAAAATGCAGAAATTGCCTATATGTCGGGCTAAAAAGACAGAAATTCTCTTTATTTTGCGGCAAAACTCAGAAATTCCACTTATTTTGGGGCAACATTCCAGAAATTTCCTTTATTTTGGGGCAAAATTGCAGAAATTTCATTTATTTTGGGGCAACATTGGAGAAATTTCACTTATTTCAGGGTAATAAGTCAGAAATTTTCCTTATTTTGGGGCAAAAAAGACAGGAATTTTCTTTGTATTGGGGGAAAACGACAGAAATTCCACTTATTTATAGGCAAAAAGGCAGAAATTCCCCGTATTTTGGAGCAAAATTTCAGAAATTCCCCTAATTGTGGGGCAAAAAGGCAGAAATTCCCTTTAGTTAGGGCAAAAAGACAGAAATTCTCCTTATTTTGGGGCAAAACTCAGAAATTCCACTTATTTTGTGGCAAAATTGCAGAAATTTTCCTTATTTTGGGGCAAAATTCCAGAAATTTCACTTATATTGGGGCAAAAAGGCAGAAATTTCACTTATTTCAGGGAAAAAAAGCAGAAATTTTTTTTATTTTGGGGCAAAAAGACAGAAATTAATAATATTTTGTGGCAAAAATGCAGAAATTCTCCTTATTTTGAGGTAAAAAGGCTGAAATTCCCCTTATTTGGGGGCAAAAAGGCAGAAAGTTCCCTTATTTTGGGGCAAAATTTCAGAAATTTCACTTACTTCAGGGAAATAAGTCAGAATTTTTCCTTATTTTGGGGCAAAAAAGACAGAAATTCTCTTTGTTTTGGGGGGAAAAGACAGAAATTCCACTTATTTAGAGGCAAAAAAGCAGAAATTCCTCTTATTTTGGAGCAAAAATGAAGAAATTTCACATTTTTATGGCAAAAAGGTATGCATTCTTCTTATTTTCGGGCAAAAAGGCAGAAATTCCCTGTATTTTGGAGCAAAATTGCAGAAAATCCCCTAATTGTGGGGCAGAAAGGCAGAAATTACCTATATGTTGGGGAAAAAACAGAAATTCTCCTTATTTTGGGGAAAAACTCAGAAATTCCACTTATTTTGGGGCAAAATTCCAGAAATTTCCTTTATGTGGGGCAAAATTGCAGAAATTTCACATATTTTGGGGCAAAATTGCAGACATTTCACTTATTTCAGGGGAAAAAAGCAGAAATTTTCTTATTTTGGGGCAAAAAGGCAGAAATTCCTATTATTTTGTGGCAAAAATGCAGAAATTCCCCTTATTTTGAGGTAAAAAGGCTTAAATTCCCCTTATTTTGGGGCAAAATTGCAGAAATTTCACTTATTTCAGGGTAATAAGTCAGAAATTTTCCTTATTTTGGGGCAAAAAATACAGGAATTCCCTATGTTTTGGGGGAAAAATAACAGAAATTTCATTTATTTAAAGGTAAAAAAGCAGACATTCCCCTTATTTTAGAGCAAAAATGAGGAAATTTCCCTTTTTTATGGCAATAAGTTATGCATTCTTCTTATTTTCGGGCAAAAAGGCAAAAATTCCCCGTATTTTGGAGCAAAATTGCAGAAATTCCCCTAATTGTGGGGCAAAAATGCAGAAATTCTTTATATGTTGGGGCAAAAAGACAGAAATTCTCCTTATTTTGGGGCAAAACTCAGAAATTCCACTTATTTTGGGGCAATATTACAGAAATTTCCCTTATTTTGGGGCAAAATTGCAGAAATTTCACTTATTTTGGGCTAAAATTGCAGAACTTTCACTTATTTTGGGGCAAAATTTCAGAAATTTCACTTATTTCAGAGAAAAAAGGCAGAAATTTTCCTTATTTTGGGGCAAAAATGCAGAAATTACTAATATTTTGTGGCAAAAATTCAGAAATTCCTCTTATTTTAGGTAAAAAGGTTGAAATTCCCCTTATTTGGGGGCAAAAAGTCAGAATTTTCCCTTATTTTGGGGCAAAAAAGACAGTAATTCCCTTTGTTTTGGGGAAAAAAGACAGAAATTCCACTTATTTATAGGCAAAAAAGCAGAAATTCTCCTTATTTTGGAGCAAAAATGAAGAAATTTCCCTTTTTTATGGCAAAAAGGTATGCATTCTTCTTATTTCTGGGCAAAAAGGCAGAAATTCTCCGTATTTTGGAGCAAAGTTGCAGAAATTCCCCTAATTGTGAGGCAAAAAGGCAGAAATTGCCTATATGTTGGGGCAAAAAGACAGAAATTCTCCTTATTTTGGGGCAAAACTCAGAAATTCCAATTATTTTGGGGAAAAATTTCAGAAATTTCCCTTATTTTGGGGCAAAATTGCAGATATTTCACTTATTTTGGGGCAAAATTGCAAAATTTCACTTATTTCAGAGAAAAAAAGCAGAAATTTTGTTATTTTGGGGCAAAAAGACAGAAATTCCTAATATTTTTTGGCAAAAATGCAGAAATTCCCCTTATTTTGAGGTAAAAATGCTGAAATTCCCTTTATTTGGGGGCAAAAAGGCAAAAATTTCCTTTAATTTGGGGCAAAATTTCAGAAATTTCACTTATTTCAGGGTAATAAGTAAGAAATTTTCCTTATTTTGGGGCAAAAGAGAAAAAAATTCCCTTTGTTTTGGGGGAAAAAGAAAGAAATTCCACTTATTTAGAGGCAAAAAAGCAGAAATTCCCCTTATTTTGGAGCAAAAATGAAGAAATTTCCCTTTTTTATGGCAAAAAGTTATGCATTCTTCTTATTTTCGGGCAAAAAGGCAGAAATTCCCTGTATTTTGGAGCAAAATTGCAGAAATTCCTTTAATTGTTGGACAAAAATGCAGAAATTCTTTATATATTGGGGCAAAAAGACAGAAATTCTCCTTATTTTGTGTCAAAACTCAGAAATTCCACTTATTTTGGGGCAAAATTCCAGAAATTTCCCTTAATTTGGGGCAAAATTGCAGAAATTTCACTTATTTTTCGGCAAAATTGCAGAAATTTCACTTATTTTCTGGCAAAATTGCAGAAATTTCACTTATTTCAGAGAAAAAAGACAGAAATTTTTCTTATTTTGGGGCAAAGAGGCAGAAATTCCTAATATTTTGTGACAAAAATGCAGAAATTCTCCTTATTTTGAGGTAAAAAGGCTGAAATTCCCCTTATTTGGAGGCAAAAAGGCAGAAATTTCCCTAATTTTGGGGCAAAATTGCAGAAATTTTACTTACTTCAGGGTAATAAGTCAGAATTTTTCCTTATTTTGGGGCAAAAAAGACAGAAATTCCCTTTGTCTTGGGGGATAAAAGACAGAAATTCCACTTATTTAAAGGCCAAAAAGCAGAAATTCCCCTTATTTTGGAGCAAAAATGAAGAAATTTCCCTTTTTTATGGCAAAAAGTTATGCATTCTTCTTATTTTCGGGCAAAAAGGCAGAAATTCCCCGTATTTTGGAGCATAATTGCAGAAATTCCCCTAATTGTGGGGCAAAAATGCAGAAAATCTCTATATGTTGGGGCAAAAAGCCAGAAATTCTCCTTATTTTGGGGCAAAACTAAGAAATTCCACTTATTTTGTGGCAAAATTGAAGAAATTTCACATATTGTAGGGAAAAAAGGCAGAAATTTTCTTTACTTTTGGGGCAAAAAGGCAGAAATCCTAATATTTTGTGGCAAAAATGCAGAAATTCCCCTTATTTCGAGGTAAAAAGGCTGAAATTCCCATTATTTGGGGGCAAAAAGGCAGAAATTTCCCTTATTTTGGGGCAAAATTGCAGAAATTTCACTTACTTCAGGGTAATAAGTCAGAATTTTTCCTTTTTTGGTGCAAAAATACAAAAATTCCATTTGTTTTGGGGGAAAAAGAAAGAAATTCCACTTATTTAGAGGCAAAAAAGCAGAAATTCCCCTTATTTGGAGCAAAAATGAAGAAATTTCCCTTTTTTATGGCAAAAAGTTATGCATTCTTTTTATTTTCGGGCAAAAAGGAAGAAATTCCCCGTATTTTGGAGCAAAATTGCAGAAATTCCCCTAATTGTGGGGCAAAGAGGCAGAAATTGCCTATATGTTGGGGCAAAAAGACAGAAATTCTCCTTATGTTGTGGCAAAACTCAGAACTTCCACTTATTTTGGGGAAAAATTCGAGAAATTTCCCTTATTTTGGGGCAAAATTGCAGAAATTTCACTTATTTTGGGGCAAAATTGCAGAAATTTCACTTATTTCAGGGAAAAAAGCAGAAATTTTTCTTATTTTGGGGCAAAAATGTGGAAATTTCTAATATTTTGTGGCAAAAATGCAGAAATTCCCCTTATTTTGAGGTAAAAAGGCTGAAATTCCCCTTATTTGGGGGCAAAAAGCAGAAATTCCCCTTATTTTGAGGTAAAAAGGCTGAAATTCCCCTTATTTGGGGGCAAAAAGGCAGAAAGTTCCCTTATTTTGGGGCAAAATTTCAGAAATTTCACTTACTTCAGGGTAATAAGTCAGAATTTTTCCTTATTTTGGGGCAAAAAAGACAGAAATTCTCTTTGTTTTGGGGGAAAAAGACAGAAATTCCACTTATTTAGAGGCAAAAAAGCAGAAATTCCTCTTATTTTGGAGCAAAAATGAAGAAATTTCCCATTTTTATGGCAAAAAGGTATGCATTCTTCTTATTTTCGGGCAAAAAGGCAGAAATTCCCTGTATTTTGGAGCAAAATTGCAGAAATTCCCCTAATTGTGGGGCAGAAAGGCAGAAATTGCCTATATGTTGGGGAAAAAACAGAAATTCCACTTATTTTGGGGCAAAATTCCAGAAATTTCCCTTATTGTGGGGCAAAATTGCAGAAATTTCACTTATTTTGGGGCAAAATTGCAGAAATTTCACTTATTTCAAGGGAAAAAAGCAGAAATTTTCTTATTTTGGGGCAAAAAGGCAGAAATTCCTAATATTTTGTGGCAAAAATTCAGAAATTCCCCTTATTTTGAGGTAAAAAGGCTGAAATTCCCCTTATTTTGGGGCAAAAAGCAAAAATTTCCTTTATTTTGGGGCAAAATTGCAGAAATTTCACTTATTTCAGGGTAATAAGTCAGAAATTTTCTTTATTTTGGGGCAAAAAATACAGGAATTCCCTATGTTTTGGGGGAAAAAAACAGAAATTTCATTTATTTAAAGGTAAAAAAGGAGACATTCCCCTTATATTGGAGCAAAAATGAAGAAATTTCCCTTTTTTATGGCAAAAAGTTATGCATTCTTCTTATATTCGGGCAAAAAGGCAAAAATTCCCCGTATTTTGGAGCAAAATTGCAGAAATTCCCCTAATTTTGGGGCAAAAAGGCAGAAATTCTTTATATGTTGGGGCAAAAAGACAGAAATTCTCCTTATTTTGGGGCAAAACTCAGAAATTCTACTTATTTTGGGGCAAAATTCCAGAAATTTCCCTTATTTTGGGGCAAAATTGCAGAAATTTAACTTATTTTGGGCTAAAATTGCAGAACTTTCACTTATTTTGGGGCAAAATTTCAGAAATTTCACTTATTTCAGAGAAAAAAGGCAGAAATTTTCCTTATTTTGGGGCAAAAATGCAGAAATTCCTAATATTTTGTGGCAAAAATTCAGAAATTTCTCTTATTTTAGGTAAAAAGGCTGAAATTCCCCTTATTTGGGGGCAAAAAGTCAGAATTTTCCCTTATTTTGGGGCAAAATTGCAGAAATTTTACTTAGTTCAGGGTAATAAGACAGAATTTTTCCTTATTTTGGGGCAAAAAAGACAGAAATTCCTTTTGTTTTGGGGAAAAAAGACAGAAATTCCACATATTTATAGGCAAAAAAGCAAAAATTCTCCTTATTTTGGAGCAAAAATGAAGAAATTTCCCTTTTTTATGGCAAAAAGGTATGCATTCTTCTTATTTTCGGGCAAAAAGGCAGAAATTCCCCGTATTTTGGAGCAAAATTGCAGAAATTCCTTTAATTGTGGGACAAAAATGCAGAAATTCTCTATATATTGGGGCAAAAAGACAGAAATTCTCCTTATTTTGTGTCAAAACTCAGAAATTCCACTTATTTTGGGGCAAAATTCCAGAAATTTCCCTTAATTTGGGGCAAAATTGCAGAAATATCACTTATTTTTGGGCAAAATTGCAGAAATTTCACTTATTTTGTGGCAAAATTGCAGAAATTTCACTTAGTTCAGGGAAAAAAGACAGAAATTTTTCTTATTTTGGGGCAAAATGGCAGAAATTCCTAATATTTTGTGACAAAAATGCAGAATTTCTCCTTATTTTGAGGTAAAAAGGCTGAAATTCCCCTTATTTGGAGGCAAAAAGGCAGAAATTTCCCTATTTTGGGGCAAAATTGCAGAAATTTCACTTACTTCAGGGTAATAAGTCAGAATTTTTCCTTATTTTCGGGCAAAAAAGACAGAAATTCCCTTTGTTTTGAGGAAAAAAGAAAGAAATTCCACTTATTTAGAGGCAAAAAAGCAGAAATTCCCCTTTTTGGAGCAAAAATGAAGAAATTTTCTTTTTTTATGGCAAAAAGGTATGCATTCTTCTTATTTTCAAGCAAAAAGGCAGAAATTCCCCGTATTTTGGAGCAAAATTGCAGAAATTCCCCTAATTGTGGGGCAAAAAGGCAGAAATTGCCTATATGTTGGGGCAAAAAAACAGAAATTCTCCTTACTTTGGGGCAAAACTCAGAAATTCCACATATTTTGGGGCAAAATTCCAGAAATTTCCCTTATTTTGGGGCAAAATTGCAGACATTTCACTTATTTTGGGGCAAAATTGCAGAAATTTCACTTATTTCAGGGAAAAAAACAGAAATTTTCTTATTTTGGGGCAAAAAGGCAGAAATTCCTAATATTTTGTGGCAAAAATGCAGAAATTCCCCTTATTTTAAGGTAAAAAGGCTGAAATTCCCCTTTTTTGGGGGCAATAAGGCAAAAATTTCCTTTATTTTCGGGCAAAATTGCAGAAATTTCACTTATTTAAGGGTAATAATTCAGATATTTTCTTTATTTTGGGGTAAAAAAGACAGGAATTCCCTTTGTTTTGGGGGATAAACACAGAAATTCCACTTATTTAGAGGCAAAAAAGCAGAAATTCCCCTTATTTTAGAGCAAAAATGAAGAAATTTCTTTTTTATGGCAAAAATGTATGCATTCTTCTTATTTTCACACAAAAAGGCAGAAATTCCCCGTATTTTGGAGCAAAATTGCAGAAATTCCCCTAATTGTGGGGCAAAAAGGCAGAAATTCTCTATATGTTGGGGCAAAAAGACAGAAATTCTTCTTATTTTGGGGAAATACTCAGAAATTCCACTTATTTGGGGGCAAAATTCCAGAAATTTCCCTTATTTTGGGACAAAATTGCAGAAATTTAACATATTTTGGGGCAAAATTGCAGAAATTTCACTTTTTTCAGGGAAAACAATGAGAAATTTTTATATTTTGGGGCAAAAAGGCAGAAATTCCTAATGTTTTGTGGCAATAATGCAGAAATTCCCCTTATTTTGAGAAATAAAGGCTGAAATTCCCCTTATTTGGGGGCAAAAATGCAGAAATTCACCATATTTTGAGGTAAAAAGGCTGAAATTCCCCTTATATGGAGGCAAAAAGGCACTAATTTCCCTAATTTTGGGGCAAGATTGCAGAAATATCACTTACTTCAGGGTAATAAGTCAGAATTTTTTCTTATTTTGGGGCAAAAAAGACAGAAATTCCCTTTGTTTTCGGGAAAAAAGACAGAAATTCCACTTATTTAGAGGCAAAAAAGCAGAAATTCCCCTTATTTTGGAGCAAAAATGAAGAAATTTCCCTTTTTTATGGCAAAAAAAGTATGCATTCTTCTTATTTTCGTGCAAAAAGGCAGAAATTCTCCATATTTTGGAGCAAAATTGCAGAAATTCCTCTAATTGTGGGGCAAAAAGGCAGAAATTGCCTATATGTTGGGCTAAAAAGACAGAAATTCTCCTTATTTGCGGCAAAACTCAGAAATTCCACTTATTTTGGAGCAAAATTCCAGAAATTTCCCTTATTTTGGGGCAAAATTGCAGAAATTTCACTTACTTCAGGGTAATAAGTCAGAATTTTTCTTTATTTTGGTGCAAAAATACAAAAATTCCCTTTGTTTTGGGGGAAAAAAACAGAAATTCCACTTATTTAGAGGCAAAAATGCAGAAATTCCCCTTATTATGGAGCAAAAATGAAGAAATTTCCCTTTTTTATGGCAAAAAGTTATGCATTCTTCTTATTTTCAGGCAAAAAGGCAGATATCCCCCGTATTTTGGAGCAAAATTGAAGAAATTCCCCTAAATGTTGGGCAAAGAGGCAGAAATTGCCTATATGTTGGAGCAAAAAGACAGAAATTCTCCTTATTTTGGGGCAAAATTCCAGAAATTACCTTATTTTGGGGCAAAATTGCAGAAATTTCACTTATTTTGGGGCAAAATTGCAGAAATTTCACATTTTTTGGGGCAAAATTGCAGAAATTTCACTTATTTCAGAGAAAAAAGGCAGAAATTTTCTTTATTTTGGGGCAAAAAGCAGATATTCCTACTATTTTGTGGCAAAAATGCAGAAATTCCCCTTATTTTGAGGTAAAAAGGCTGAAATTCACATTATTTTGGGGCAAAAAGGCAGAAATTTCCCTAATTTTGGAGCAAAAGTGCAGGAATTTCACTTACTTCAGGGTAATAAGTCAGATTTTTTTTTTATTTTGGGGCAAAGAAGACAGAAATTCCCTTTGTTTTGGGAGAAAAAGACAAAAATTCCACTTATTTAGAGGCAAAAAAGCAGAAATTCCCCTTATTTTGGAGCAAAAATGAAGAAATTTCCCTTTTTTATGGCAAAAAGGTATGCATTCTTCTTATTTTCGGGCAAAAAGGCAGAAATTCTCGGTATTTTGGAGCAAAATTGCAGAAATTCCCCTAATTGTGGTGCAAAAATGCAGAAAATCTCTATATGTTGGGGCAAAATGACAGAAATTCTCTTTTTTGGGGGGCAAAACTCAGAAATTCCACTTATTTTGTGGCAAAATTGCAGAAATTTCCCTTATTTTGGGGCAAAATTGCAGAAATTTCACTTATTTTGGGGCAAAAAGGCAGAAATTTCACTTATTTCAGGGAAAAAAGGAAGAAATTTTCTTTATTTTGTGCAAAAAGGCAGAAATTCCTAATATTTTGTGGTAAAAATGCAGAAATTCCCCTTATTTTGAGGTAAAAAGACTGAATTTCCCCTTATTTGGGGGCAAAAAGGCAGAAATTTCCCTTATTTTGGGGCAAAATTGAAGAAATTTCAATTACTGCAGAGTAAGAAGTCAGAATTTTTCCTTATTTTAGGGCAAAAAAGACAGAAATTCCCTTTGTTTTGAGGGAAAAAACAGAAATTCCACTTATTTAGAGGCAAAAAAATAGAAATTCCCTTTATTTTGAAGCAAAATAGAAGAAATTACATTTTTGATGGCAAAAAGGTATGCATTCTTCTTATTTTCGGGCAAAAAGGCAGAAATTCCCCGTCTTTTGGAGCAAAATTGCTGAAATTCCCCTAATTGTGGGGCAAAAAGGCAAAAATTTCCTATAAGTTGGAACAAAAAGACAGAAATTCTCCTTATTTTGAAGGAAAACTCAGAAATTCCTCTTATTTTGAAGCAAAATTCCAGAAATTTCACTTATTTTGGACAAAATTGCAGAAATTTCACTTATTTTGGGGCAAAATTGCAGAAATTTCAATTGTTTCAGGAAAAAAAAGCAGAAATTTTCTTATTTTGGGGCAAAAAGGCAGAAATTCCTAATATTTTGTGACAAAAATGCAGAAATTCCCCTTATTTTGAGGTAAAAAGGCTGAAATTCCCCTTATTTGGGGGCAAAAATGCAGAAATTCCCCTTATTTTGAGGTAAAAAGGCTGAAATTCCCCTTATTTGGGGGCAAAATGCAGAAATTTCCCTTATTTTGGGGCAAAATTGCAGAAATTTAACTTACTTCAGGGTAATAAGTCAGAATTTTTCCTTATTTTGGGCAAAAAAGACAGAAATTCTCTTTATTTTGGGGGAAATAGACAGAAATTCCACTTATTTAGAGGCAAAAAAGCAGAAATTCCTTTGATTTTGGAGCAAAAATGAAGAAATTTCCCATTTTTTGGCAAAAAGGTATTCATTCTTCTTTTTTTCAGGCAAAAAGGCAGAAATTACCCGTATTTTGGAGCAAAATTAAAGAAATTTCCCTAATTGTGTGGCAAAAAACAGAAATTCTCTATATGTTTGGGCAAAAATACAGAAATTCTCTTTATTTTGGGGAAAAACACAAAAATTCCACTTATTTTGGGGCAAAATTCCAGAAATTTCCCTTATTTTGGTGCAAAATTGCAGAAATTTTACTTACTTCAGGTTAATAAGTCAGAATTTTTCCTTATTTTGGGGCAAAAAAGACAGAAATTCCCTTTGTTTTGGGGGAAAAAGACAAAAATTCCACTTATTTAGAGGCAAAAAAGCAGAAATTCCCCTTAATTTGGAGCAAAAATGAAGAAATTTCCCTTTTTTATGGCAAAAAGGTATGCATTCTTCTTATTTTCGTGCAAAAAGGGAGAAATTCCACGTATTTTGGAGCAAAATTGCAGAAATTCCCCTAATTGTGGGGCAAAAAGGCAGAAATTGCCTATATGTTGGGACAAAAAAACTGAAATTCTCCTTATTTTGGGGCAAAACTCAGAAATTCCACTTTTTTTGCGGCAAAATTCCAGAAATTTCCCTTATTTTGGGGCAAAATTGCAGAAATTTCACTTATTTTGGGGCAAAATTGCAAAATTACACTTATTTCAGAGTAAAAAAGCAGAAATTTTCTTATTTTGGGGCAAAAAGGCAGAAATACCTAATATTTTGTGGCAAAAATGCAGAAATTCCCCTTATTTTGAGGTAAAAAGGCTGAAATTCCCTTTATTTGAGGGCAAAAGGCAAAAATTTCCTTTATTTTGGGGCAAAATTGCAGAAATTTCACTTATTTCAGGGTAATAAGTCAGAAATTTTCCTTATTTTGGGGCAAAAAAAACAGGAATTCCCTTTGTTTTGGGGGAAAAAGACAGAAATTCCACTTATTTAGAGGCAAAAAAGCAGAAATTCCCCTTATTTTGGAGCAAAAATTAAGAAATTTCCCTTTTTTATGGCAAAAAGTTATGCATTCTTCTTATTTTCGGGCAAAAAGGCAGAAATTCCCTGTATTTTGGAGCAAAATTGCAGAAATTCCCTTAATTGTGGGACAAAAATGCAGAAATTCTCTATATATTGGGGCAAATAGACAGAAATTCTCTTTATTTTGTGTCAAAACTCAGAAATTCCACTTATTTTGGAGCAAAATTCCAGAAATTTCCCTTAATTTGGGGCAAAATTGCAGAAATTTCACTTATTTTTGGGCAAAATTGCAGAAATTTCACTTATTTTGGGGCAAAATTGCAGAAATTTCACTTATTTCAGAGAAAAATGAGAGAAATTTTCCTTATTTTGGGGCAAAAAGGCAGAAATTCCTAATATTTTGTGACAAAAATGCAGAAATTCTCCTTGTTTTGAGGTAAAAAGGCTGAAATTCCCCTTATTTGGAGGCAAAAAGGCAGAAATTTCCCTAATTTTGGGGAAAAATTGCAGAAATTTCACTTACTTCAGGGTAATAAGTCAGAATTTTTCTTTATTTTGGGGCAAAAAAGACAGAAATTCCCTTTGTCTTGGGGGAAAAAGACAGAAATTCCACTTATTTAAAGGCCAAAAAGCAGAAATTCCCCTTATTTTGGAGCAAAAATGAAGAAATTTACATTTTTTATGGCAAAAAGTTATGCATTCTTCTTATCTTCGGGGAAAAAGGCAGAAATTCCCCATATTTTGGAGCAAAATTGCAGAAATTCCCCTAATTGTGGGGCAAAAATGCAGAAAATCTCTATATGTTGGGGCAAAAAAACAGAAATTCTCCTTATTTTGTGTCAAAACTCAGAAATTCCACTTATTTTGGAGCAAAATTCCAGAAATTTCCCTTAATTTGGGGCAAAATTGCAGAAATTTCACTTATTTTGGGGCAAATATGCAGAAATTTTACATATTTTGTAACAAAATTGCAGAAATTTCACTTATTTCAGGGAAAAATGCAGAAATTTTCCTTATTTTGGGGCAAAAAGGCAGAAATTCCTAATATTTTGTGGCAAAAATGCAGAAATTCCCCTTATTTCGAGTTAAAAAGGCTGAAATTCCCCTTATTTGGGGGCAAAAGGCAGAAATTTCCCTTATTTTGGGGCAAAATTGCAGAAATAACACTTACTTCAGGGTAATAAGTCAGAATTTTTCTATATTTTGGGGCAAAAAAGACAGAAATTCCCTTTGTTTTGAGGGAAAAAGAAAGAAATTCCACTTATTTAGAGGCAAAAAAGCAGAAATTCCCCTTATTTTGGAGCAAAAATGAAGAAATTTTCTTTTTTTATGGCAAAAAGGTATGCATTCTTCTTATTTTCAAGCAAAAAGGCAGAAATTCCCCGTATTTTGAAGCAAAATTGGAGAAATTCCTCTAATTGTGGGGCAAAAAGGCAGAAATTGCCTATATGTTGGGGCAAAAAAACAGAAATTCTCCTTATTTTGGGGCAAAACTCAGAAATTCCACATATTTTGGGGCAAAATTCCAGAAATTTCCCTTATTTTGGGTCAAAATTGCAGACATTTCACTTATTTTGGGGCAAAATTGCAGAAATTTCACATATTTTACGGAAAAAAGGCAGAAATTTTCTTTATTTTGGGGCAACGAGGCAGAAATTCCTAATATATTGTGGCAAAAATGCAGAAATTCTCCTTATTTCGAGGTAAAAATGCTGAAATTCCCCTTATTTCGGGGCAAAAAGGCAGAAATTACCCTTATTTTGGGGCAAAATTGCAGAAATTTCACTTACTTCAGGGTAATAAGTCAGAATTTTTCCTTATTTTGGGGCAAAAAGACAGAAATTCCCTTTGTTTTGGGGGAAAAATACAGAAATTCCACTTATTTAGAGGCAAAAAAGCAGAAATTCCCCTTTTTAGAGCAAAAATTAAGAAATTTCCCTTTTTTATGTCAAAAAGGTATGCATTCTTCTTATTTTCGGGCAAAAGGCAGAAATTCCCCGTATTTTGGAACAAAATTGAAGAAATTCCCCTAATTGTGGGGCCAAAAGGCAGAAATTGCCTATATGTTGGGGCAAAAAGACAGAAATTCTCTTTATTTTGGGGCATAACTCAGAAATTCCTCTTATTTTGGGGCAAAATTCCAGAAATTTCCCTTATTTTGGGGCAAAATTGCAGACATTTCACTTATTTTGGGGCAAAATTTCAGAAATTTCACTTATTTAAGGAAAAAAAAGCAGAAATTTTCTTATTTTGGGGCAAAAATGCAGAAATTCCTAATATTTTGTGGCATAAATGCAGAAATTCCCTTTATTTTGAGGTAAAAAGGCTGAAATTCCCTTTATGTGGGGGCAATAAGGCAAAAATTTCCTTTATTTTGGGGCAAAATTGCAGAAATTTTACTTATTTAAGGGTTATAAGTCAGAAATTTTCTTTATTTTGGGACAAAAAAGACAGGAATTCTCTTTGCCTTGGGGGAAAAAGACAAAATTCCACTTATTCAGAGGCAAAAAAGCAGAAATTCCCCTTATTTTGGAGCAAAAATGAAGAAATTTCCCATTTTTATGGCAAAAAGGTATGCATTCTTCTTATTATCGGGCAAAAAAGCAGAAATTCCCCGTATTTTTGAGCAAAATTGCAGAAATTCCCCTAATTGTGGGGCAAAAATGCAGAAAATCTCTATATGTTGGGGCCAAAAGACCGAAATTCTCTTTATTTTGGGGCAAAACTCAGAAATTCCACTTATTTTGGGGCAAAATTACAGAAATTTTCCTTTTTTGTGGGCAAAATTGCAGAAATTTCACTTATTTTGGGGCAAATATGCAGAAATTTTACATATTTTGTAACAAAATTGCAGAAATTTCACTTATTTCAGGGGAAAAAGGCAGAAATTTTCCTTATTTTCGAGCAAAATGGCAGAAATTCCTAATATTTTGTGGCAAAAATGCAGAAATTCCCTTTATTTCGAGGTAAAAAGGCTGAAATTCCCCTTATTTGGGGGCAAAAGGCAGAAATTTCCCTTATTTTGGGGCAAAATTGCAGAAATATCACTTACTTCAGGGTAATAAGTCAGAATTTTTCCTTATTTTGGGGCAAAAAACACAGAAATTCCCTTTGTTTTGAGGGAAAAAGAAAGAAATTCCACTTATTTAGAGGGAAAAAAGCAGAAATTCCCCTTTTTGGAGCAAAAATGAAGAAATTTTTTTTTTCATGGCAAAAAGGTATGCATTCTTCTTATTTTCAAGCAAAAAGGCAGAAATTCCCCGTATTTTGGAGCAAAATTGCAGAAATTCCCCTAATTGTGGGGCAAAAAGGCAGAAATTGCCTATATGTTGGGGCAAAAAAAACAGAAATTCTCCTTATTTTGGGGCAAAACTCAGAAATTCCACTTATTTTGGGGCAAAATTCCAGAAATTTCCCTTATTTTGGGGCAAAATTGCAGACATTTCACTTATTTTGGGGCAAAATTGCAGAAATTTCACTTATTTCAGGGAAAAAAAGCAGAAATTTTCTTATTTTGGGGCAAAAAGGCAGAAATTATTAATATTTTGTGGCAAAAATGCGGAAATTCCCCTTATTTTGAGGTAAAAAGGCTGAAATTCCCCTTATTTGGGGGCAAAAATGCAGAAATTCCCCTTATTTTGAGGTAAAAAGGCTGAAATTCCCCTTATTTGGGGGCAAAAAGGCAGAAATTTCCTTTATTTTGGGGCAAAATTGCAGAAATTTCACTTACTTCAGGTTAATAAGTCAGAATTTTTCCTTATTTTGGGGCAAAAAAGACAGGAATTCCCTTTGTTTTGGGGGAAAAAGACAGAAATTCCACTTATTTAGAGACAAAAAAGCAGAAATTCCTTTTATTTTGGAGCAAAAATGAAGAAATTTCCCATTTTTTGGCAAAAAGGTATTCATTCTTCTTATTTTCGGGCAAAAAGGCAGAAATTACCCGTATTTTGGAGCATAATTACAGAAATTTCCCTAATTGTGTGGCAAAAAAACAGAAATTTTCTATATGTTTGGGCAAAAATACAGAAATTCTCTTTATTTTGGGGAAAAACACAAAAATTCCACTTATTTTGGGGCAAAATTCCAGAAATTTACCTTATTTTGGTGCAAAATTGCAGAAATTTTACTTACTTCAGGTTAATAAGTCAGAATTTTTTTTTATTTTGGGGCAAAAAAGACAGAAATTCCCTTTGTTTTGGGGTAAAAAGACAAAAATTCCACTTATTTAGAGGCAAAAAAGCAGAAATTCCCCTTAATTTGGAGCAAAAATGAAGAAATTTCCCTTTTTTATGGCAAAAAGATATGCATTCTTCTTATTTTTGTGCAAAAAGGGAGAAATTCCACGGATTTTGGAGCAAAATTGCAGAAATTACCCTAATTGTGGGGCAAAAAGGCAGAAATTGCCTATATGTTGGGGCAAAAAAACAGAAATTCTCCTTATTTTTGGGCAAAACTCAGAAATTCCACTTATTTTGGGGCAAAATTCCAGAAATTTCCCTTATTTTGGAGCAAAATTGCAGAAATTTCACTTATTTTGGGGCAAAATTGCAAAATTTCACTTATTTCAGAGTAAAAAAGCAGAAATTTTCTTATTTTGGGGCAAAATGGCAGAAATTCCTAATATATTGTGGCAAAAATGCAGAAATTCCCTCTATTTTAAGGTAAAAAGGCTGAAATTCCCTTTATTTGAGGGCAAAAGGCAAAAATTTCCCTTATTTTGGGGCAAAATTGCCGAAATTTCACTTATTTCAGGGTAATAAGTCAGAAATTTTCCTTATTTTGGGGCAAAAAAGACAGGAATTCCCTTTGTTTTGGGGGAAAAATACAGAAATTCCACTTATTTAGAGGCAAAAAAGCAGAAATTACCCTTTTTTGAGCAAAAATTAAGAAATTTTCTTTTTTCATGGCAAAAATGTATGCATTCTTCTTATTTTCAAGCAAAAAGGCAGAAATTCCCCGTATTTTGGAGCAAAATTGCAGAAATTCCCCTAATTGTGGGGCAAAAAGGCAGAAATTGCCTATATGTTGGGGCAAAAAAACAGAAATTCTCCTTATTATGGGGCAAAACTCAGAAATTCCACTTATTTTGGGGCAAAATTCCAGAAATTTCCCTTATTTTGGGGCAAAATTGCAGACATTTCACTTATTTTGGAGCAAAATTGCAGAAATTTCACTTATTTCAGGGAAAAAAGCAGAAATTTTCTTATTTTGGGGCAAAAAGGCAGAAATTCCTAATATTTTGTGGCAAAAATGCAGAAATTCCCCTTATTTTAAGGTAAAAAGACTGAAATTCCCCTTATTTGGGGGCAAAAAGGCAGAAATTTCCCTTATTTTGGGGCAAAATTGAAGAAATTTCACTTACTACAGGGTAATAAGTCAGAATTTTTCCTTATTTTAGGGCAAAAAAGACAGAAATTCCCTTTGTTTTGAGGGAAAAAGACAGAAATTCCACTTATTTAGAGGCAAAAAAAATAGAAATTCCCTTTATTTTGAAGCAAAATAGAAGAAATTACATTTTTGATGGCAAAAAGGTATGCATTCTTTTTTTTTCGGGCAAAAAGGCAGAAATTCCCCGTCTTTTGGAGCAAAATTGCTGAAATTCCCCTAATTGTGGGGCAAAAAGTCAGAAATTTCCTATATGTTGGGGCAAAAAGACAGAAATTCTCCTTATTTTGAAGCAAAACTCAGAAATTCCTCTTATTTTGAAGTAAAATTCCAGAAATTTCCCTTATTTTAGGACAAAATTGCAGAAATTTCACTTATTTTGGGGCAAAATTGCTGAAATTTCAATTATTTCAGGGAAAAAAAGCAGAAATTTTCTTATTTTGGGGCAAAAAGGAAGAAATTCCTAATATTTTGTGGCAAAAATGCGGAAATTCCCCTTATTTTGAGGTAAAAAGGCTGAAATTCCCCTTATTTGGGGGCAAAAATGCAGAAATTCCCCTTATTTTGAGGTAAAAAGGCTGAAATTCCCCTTATTTGGGGGCAAAAAGGCAGAAATTTCCCTTATTTTGGGGCAAAATTGCAGAAATTTCACTTACTTCAGGGTAATAAGTCAGAATTTTTCCTTATTTTGGGGCAAAAAAGACAGATATTCTCTTTATTTTGGGGGAAATAGACAGAAATTCCACTTATTTAGAGGCAAAAAAGCAGAAATTCCTTTTATTTTGGAGCAAAAATGAAGAAATTTCCCATTTTTTGGCAAAAAGGTATTCATTCTTCTTATTTTCGGGCAAAAAGGCAGAAATTACCCGTATTTTGGAGCAAAATTACAGAAATTTCCCTAATTGTGTGGCAAAAAAACAGAAATTCTCTATATGTTTGGGCAAAAATACAGAAATTCTTTTTATTTTGGGGAAAAACACAAAAATTCCACTTATTTTGGGGCAAAATTCCAGAAATTTCCCTTATTTTGGTGCAAAATTGCAGAAATTTTACTTACTTCAGGTTTATAAGTCAGAATTTTTCCTTATTTTGGGGCAAAAAAGACAGAAATTCCCTTTGTTTTGGGGGAAAAAGACAAAAATTCCACTTATTTAGAGGCAAAAAAAGCAGAAATTCCCCTTAATTTGGAGCAAAAATGAAGAAATTTCCCTTTTTTATGGCAAAAAGGTATGCATTCCTCTTATTTTCGTGCAAAAAGGGAGAAATTCCACGGATTTTGGAGCAAAATTGCAGAAATTACCCTAATTGTGGGGCAAAAAGGCAGAAATTGCCTATATGTTGGGGCAAAAAAACAGAAATTCTCCTTATTTTGGGGCAAAACTCAGAAATTCCACTGATTTTGGGGCAAAATTCCAGAAATTTCCCTTATTTTGGGAAAAAATTGCAGAAATTTCACTTATTTTGGGGCAAAGTTGCAAAATTTCACTTATTTCAGAGTAAAAAAGCAGAAATTTTCTTATTTTGGGGCAAAAAGGCAGAAATTCCTAATATTTTGTGGCAAAAATGCAGAAATTCCCCTTATTTTGAGGTAAAAAGGCTGAAATTCCCTTTATTTGAGGGCAAAAGGCAAAAATTTCCTTTATTTTGGGGCAAAATTGCAGAAATTTCACTTATTTCAGGGTAATGAGTCAGAAATTTTCCTTATTTTGGGGCAAAAAAGACAGGAATTCCCTTTGTTTTGGGAGAAAAAGACAGAAATTCTACTTATTTAGAGGCAAAAAAGCAAAAATTCCCCTGATTTTGGAGCAAAAATGAAGAAATTTCTATTTTTTATGGCAAAAAGTTATGCATTCTTCTTATTTTCGGGCAAAAAGGCAGAAATTCCCTGTATTTTGGAGCAAAATTGCAGAAATTCCCTTAATTGTAGGACAAAAATGCAGAAATTCTCTATATATTGGGACAAAAAGACAGAAATTCTCCTTATTTTGTGTCAAAACTCAGAAATTCCACTTATTTTGGGGCAAAATTCCAGAAATTTCCCTTAATTTGGGGAAAAATTGCAGAAATTTCACTTATTTTTGGGCAAAATTGCAGAAATTTCACTTATTTTGGGGCAAAATTGCAGAAATTTCACTTATTTCAGAGAAAAAAGACAGAAATTTTCCTTATATGGGGCAAAAAGGCAGAAATTCCTAATTTTTTGTGACAAAAATGCAGAAATTCTCCTTGTTTTGAGGTAAAAAGGCTGAAATTCCCCTTATTTGGAGGCAAAAAGGCAGAAATTTTCCTAATTTTTGGGGAAAATTGCAGAAATTTCACTTACTTCAGGGTAATAAGTCAGAATTTTTCCTTATTTTGAGGCAAAAAAGACAGAAATTCAGTTTGTCTTGGGGGAAAAAGACAGAAATTCCACTTATTTAAAGGCCAAAAAGCAGAAATTCCCCTTATTTTGGAGCAAAAATGAAGAAATTTCCATTTTTTATGGCAAAAAGTTATGCATTCTTCTTATTATCGGGGAAAAAGGCAGAAATTCCCCGTATTTTTGAGCAAAATTGCAGAATTTCTCCTAATTGTGGGGCAAAAATGCAGAAAATCTCTATATGTTGGGGCAAAAAGAAAGAAATTCTCCTTATTTTGGGGCAAAACTAAGAAATTCCACTTATTTTGGGGCAAAATTCCAGAAATTTTCTTATTTTGGGGCAAAATTGCAGAAATTTCACTTATGTTGGGGCAAATATGAAGAAATTTTACTTATTTTGTGGCAAAATTGCAGAAATTTCACATATTTTAGGGAAAAAAGCAGAAATTTTCTTTATTTTGGGGCAAAAAGGCAGAAATTCCTAATATTTTGTGGCAAATATGCAGAAATTCCCCTTATTTCGAGGTAAAAAGGCTGAAATTCCCCTTATTTGGGGGCAAAAAGGCAGAAATTTCCCTTATTTTGGGGCAAATTTGCAGAAATTTCACTTACTTCAGGGTAATAAGTCAGAATTTTTCCTTATTTTGGGGCAAAAAGACAGAAATTCCCTTTATTTGGGGAAAAAAAACAGAAATTCCACTTATTTAGAGGCAAAAAAGCAGAAATTCCCCTTTTTGGAGCAAAAATGAAGCAATTTTCTTTTTTCATGGCAAAAAGGTATGCATTCTTCTTATTTTCAAGCAAAAAGGCAGAAATTCCCCGTATTTTGGAGCAAAATTGCAGAAATTCCCCTAATTGTGGGGCAAAAAGGAAGAAATTGCCTATATCTTAGGGCAAAAAAACAGAAATTCTCCTTTTTATGGGGCAAAACTCAGAAATTCCACTTATTTTGGGGCAAAATTCCAAATATTTCCCTTATTTTGGGGCAAAATTGCAGACATTTCACTTATTTTGGGGCAAAATTGCAGAAATTTCACTTATTTCAGGGAAAAAAGCAGAAATTTTCTTATTTTGGGGCAAAAAGGCAGAAATTCCTAATATTTTGTGGCAAAAATGCAGAAATTCCTCTTATTTTAAGGTAAAAAGACTGAAATTCCCCTTATTTGGGGGCAAAAAGGCAGAAATTTCCCTTATTTTGGGGCAAAATTGAAGAAATTTCACTTACTACAGGGTAATAAGTCAGAATTTTTCCTTATTTTAGGGCAAAAAAGACAGAAATTCCCTTTGTTTTGAGGGAAAAAGACAGAAATTCCACTTATTTAGAGGCAAAAAAATAGAAATTCCCTTTATTTTGAAGCAAAATAGAAGAAATTACATTTTTGATGGCAAAAAGGTATGCATTCTTCTTATTTTCGGGCAAAAAGGCAGAAATTCCCCGTCTTTTGGAGCAAAATTGCTGAAATTCCCCTAATTGTGGGGCAAAAAGGCAGAAATTTCCTATATGTTGGGGCAAAAAGACAGAAATTCTCCTTATTTTGAAGCAAAACTCAGAAATTCCTCTTATTTTGAAGCAAAATTCCAGAAATTTCCCTTATTTTAGGACAAAATTGCAGAAATTTCACTTATTTTGGGGCAAAATTGCAGAAATTTCAATTATTTCATGGAAAAAAAGCAGAAATTTTTTTATTTTGGGGCAAAAAGGAAGAAATTTCTAATATTTTGTGGCAAAAATGTGGAAATTCCCCTTATTTTGAGGTAAAAAGGCTGAAATTCCCCTTATTTGGGGGCAAAAATGCAGAAATTCCCCTTATTTTGAGGTAAAAAGGCTGAAATTCCCTTTATTTGGGGGCAAAAAGGCAGAAATTTCCCTTATTTTGGGGCAAAATTGCAGAAATTTCACTTACTTCAGGGTAATAAGTCAGAATTTTTCCTTATTTTGGGCCAAAAAAGACAGATATTCTCTTTATTTTGGGGGAAATAGACAGAAATTCCACTTATTTAGAGGCAAAAAAGCAGAAATTCCTTTTATTTTGGAGCAAAAATGAAGAAATTTCCCATTTTTTGGCAAAAAGCTATTCATTCTTCTTATTTTCGGGCAAAAAGGCAGAAATTACCCGTATTTTGGAGCAAAATTATAGAAATTTCCCTAATTGTGTGGCAAAAAAACAGAAATTCTCTATATGTTTGGGCAAAAATACAGAAATTCTCTTTATTTTGGGGAAAAAAACAAAAATTCCGCTTATTTTAGGGCAAAATTCCAGAAATTTCCCTTATTTTGGTGCAAAATTGCAGAAATTTTACTTACTTCAGGTTAATAAGTCAGAATTTTTCCTTATTTTGGGGCAAAAAAGACAGAAATTCCCTTTGTTTTGGGGGAAAAAGACAAAAATTCCACTTATTTAGAGGCAAAAAAGCAGAAATTCCCCTTAATTTGGAGCAAAAATGAAGAAATTTCCCTTTTTTATGGCAAAAAGGTATGCATTCTTCTTATTTTCGTGCAAAAAGAGAGAAATTCCACGTATTTTAGAGCAAAATTGCAGAAATTACCCTAATTGTGGGGCAAAAAGGCAGAAATTGCCTATATGTTGGGGCCAAAAAACAGAAATTCTCCTTATTTTGGGGCAAAACTCTGAAATTCCACTTATTTTGGGGCAAAATTCCAGAAATTTCCCTTATTTTGGAGCAAAATTGCAGAAATTTCACTTATTTTGGGGCAAAATTGCAAAATTTCACTTATTTCAGAGTAAAAAAGCAGAAATTTTCTTATTTTGGGGCAAAAAGGCAGAAATTCCTAATATTTTGTGGCAAAAATGCAGAAATTCCCCTTATTTTGAGGTAAAAATGCTGAAATTCCCTTTATTTGAGGGCAAAAGGCAAAAATTTCCTTTATTTTGGGGCAAAATTGCCGAAATTTCACTTATTTCAGGGTAATAAGTCAGAAATTTTCCTTATTTTGGGGCAAAAAAGACAGGAATTCCCTTTGTTTTGGGGGAAAAAGACAAAAATTCCACTTATTTAGAGGCAAAAAAGCAGAAATTCCCCTGATTTTGGAGCAAAAATGAAGAAATTTCCCTTTTTTATGGCAAAAAGTTATGCATTCTTCTTATTTTCGGGCAAAAAGGCAGAAATTCCCTGTATTTTGGAGCAAAATTGCAGAAATTCCCTTAATTGTGGGACAAAAATGCAGAAATTCTCTATATATTGGGGCAAAAAGACAGAAATTCTCCTTATTTTGTGTCAAAACTCAGAAATTCCACTTATTTTGGGGCAAAATTCCAGAAATTTCCCTTAATTTGGGGCAAAATTGCAGAAATTTCACTTATTTTTGGGCAAAATTGCAGAAATTTCACATATTTTGTGGCAAAATTGCAGAAATTTCACTTATTTCAGAGAAAAAAGACAGAAATTTTCCTTATATGGGGCAAAAAGACAGAAATTCCTAATTTTTTGTGACAAAAATGCAGAAATTCTCCTTGTTTTGAGGTAAAAAGGCTGAAATTCCCCTTATTTGGAGGCAAAAATGCAGAAATTTCCCTAATTTTGGGGAAAAATTGCAGAAATTTCAATTACTTCAGGGTAATAATCAGAATTTTTCCTTATTTTGAGGCAAAAAAGACAGAAATTCCCTTTGTCTTGGGGGAAAAAGACAGAAATTCCACTTATTTAAAGGCCAAAAAGCAGAAATTCTCCTTATTTTGGAGCAAAAATGAAGAAATTTCCCTTTCTTATAGCAAAAAGGTATGCATTCTTCTTATTATCGGGCAAAAAAGCAGAAATTCCCCGTATTTTTGAGCAAAATTGCAGAAACTCCCCTAATTGTGGGGCAAAAATGCTGAAAATCTCTATATGTTGGGGCAAAAAGACCGAAATTCTCTTTGTTTTGGGGCAAAACTCAGAAATTCCACTTATTTTGGGGCAAAATTACAGAAATTTTCCTTTTTTTGGGGCAAAATTGCAGAAATTTCACTTATTTTGGGGCAAATATGCAGAAATTTTACATAATTTGTAACAAAATTGCAGAAATTTCACTTATTTCAGGGAAAAAAGGCAGAAATTTTCCTTATTTTGGGGCAAAAAGGCAGAAATTCCTAATATTTTGTGGCAAAAATGCAGAAATTCCCCTTATTTCGAGGTAAAAAGGCTGAAATTCCCCTTATCTGGGGGCAAAAGGCAGAAATTTCCCTTATTTTGGGGCAACATTGCAGAAATATCACTTACTTCAGGGTAATAAGTCAGAATTTTTCCTTATTTTGGGGCAAAAAACACAGAAATTCCCTTTGTTTTGAGGGAAAAAGAAAGAAATTCCACTTATTTAGAGGCAAAAAAGCAGAAATTCCCCTTTTTGGAGCAAAAATGAAGAAATTTTCTTTTTTTATGGCAAAAAGGTATGCATTCTTCTTATTTTCAAGCAAAAAGGCAGAAATTCCCCGTATTTTGGAGCAAAATTGGAGAAATTCCCCTAATTGTGGGGCAAAAAAGCAGAAATTGCCTATATGTTGGGGCAAAAAAACAGAAATTCTCCTTATTTTGGGGCAAAACTCAGAAATTCCACTTATTTTGGGACAAAATTCCAGAAATTTCCCTTATTTTGGGGCAAAATTGCAGACATTTCACTTATTTTGGGGCAAAATTGCAGAAATTTCACTTATTTCAGGGAAAAAAAGAGAAATTTTCTTATTTTGGGGCAAAAAGGCAGAAATTCCTAATATTTTGTGGCAAAATTGCAGAAATTTCACTTATTTAAGGGTAATAAGTCAGAAATTTTCTTTATTTTGGGGAAAAAAATACAGGAATTCCCTTTGTTTTTGGGGATAAAGACAGAAATTCCACTTATTTAAAGGCAAAAAAGCAGAAATTCCCCTTATTTTAGAGCAAAAATGAAGAAATTTCTTTTTTATGGCAAAAATGTATGCATTCTTCTTATTTTCGGACAAAAAGGCAGAAATTCCCCGTATTTTGGAGCAAAATTGCAGAAATTTACAAATTGTGTGGCAAAAAGGCAGAAATTCTCTATATGTTGGGGCAAAAAGACAGAAATTCTTCTTATTTTGGGGAAATACTCAGAAATTCCACTTATTTGGGGGCAAAATTCCAGAAATTTCCCTTATTTTGGGACAAAATTGCAGAAATTTAACATATTTTGGGGCAAAATTGCAGAAATTTCACTTTTTTCAGGGAAAAAAATGAGAAATTTTTTTATTTTGGGGCAAAAAGGCAGAAATTCCTAATGTTTTGTGGCAATAATGCAGAAATTCTCCTTATTTTGAGATATAAAGGCTGAAATTCCCCTTATTTGGGGGCAAAAATGCAGAAATTCACCATATTTTGAGGTAAAAAGGCTGAAATTCCCCTTATTTGGAGGCAAAAATTCAGAAATTTCCCTTATTTTTTGGCAAAATTGCAGAAATTTCACTTACTTCAGGGTAATAAGTCAGAATTTTTCCTTATTTTGGTGCAAAAACAAAAAAATTCCCTTTGTTTTGGGGGAAAAAGACAGAAATTCCACTTATTTAGAGGCAAAAAAGCAGAAATTCCCCTTATTTTGGAGCAAAAATGAAGAAATTTCCCTTTTTTATGGCAAAAAAGTATGCATTCTTCTTATTTTCGTGCAAAAAGGCAGAAATTCTCCGTATTTTGGAGAAAAATTGCAGAAATTCCTCTAATTGTGAGGCAAAAAGGCAGAAATTGCCTATATGTTGGGTTAAAAAGACAGAAATTCTCCTTATTTTGCGGCAAAACTCAGAAATTCCACTTATTTTGGGGCAACATTCCAGAAATTTCCCTTATTTTGGGGAAAAATTGCAGAAATTTCACTTATTTTGGGGCAAAATTGGAGAAATTTCACTTATTTCAGGGAAAAAAGGCAGAAATTTTCCTTATTTTGGGGCAAAAAGGCAGAAATTCCTAATATTTTGTGGCAAAAATGCAGAAATTCCCCTTATTTCGAGGTAAAAAGGCTGAAATTCCCCTTATTTGGGGGCAAAAGGCAGAAATTTCCCTTATTTTGGGGCAACATTGCAGAAATATCACTTACTTCAGGGTAATAAGTCAGAATTTTTCCTTATTTTGGGGCAAAAAACACAGAAATTCCCTTTGTTTTGAGGGAAAAAGAAAGAAATTCCACTTATTTAGAGGCAAAAAAGCAGAAATTCCCCTTTTTGGAGCAAAAATGAAGAAATTTTCTTTTTTTATGGCAAAAAGGTATGCATTCTTCTTATTTTCAAGCAAAAAGGCAGAAATTCCCCGTATTTTGGAGCAAAATTGGAGAAATTCCCCTAATTGTGGGGCAAAAAGGCAGAAATTGCCTATATGTTGGGGCAAAAAAACAGAAATTCTCCTTATTTTGGGGCAAAACTCAGAAATTCCACTTATTTTGGGACAAAATTCCAGAAATTTCCCTTATTTTGGGGCAAAATTGCAGACATTTCACTTATTTTGGGGCAAAATTGCAGAAATTTCACTTATTTAAGGAAAAAAAGAGAAATTTTCTTATTTTGGGGCAAAAAGGCAGAAATTCCTAATATTTTGTGGCAAAATTGCAGAAATTTCACTTATTTAAGGGTAATAAGTCAGAAATTTTCTTTATTTTGGGGAAAAAAAGACAGGAATTTCCTTTGTTTTGGGGGATAAAGACAGAAATTCCACTTATTTAAAGGCAAAAAAGCAGAAATTCCCCTTATTTTAGAGCAAAAATGAAGAAATTTCTTTTTTATGGCAAAAATGTATGCATTCTTCTTATTTTCGGACAAAAAGGCAGAAATTCCCCGTATTTTGGAGCAAAATTGCAGAAATTTACAAATTGTGTGGCAAAAAGGCAGAAATTCTCTATATGTTGGGGCAAAAAGACAGAAATTCTTCTTATTTTGGGGAAATACTCAGAAATTCCACTTATTTGGGGGCAAAATTCCAGAAATTTCCCTTATTTTGGGACAAAATTGCAGAAATTTAACATATTTTGGGGCAAAATTGCAGAAATTTCACTTTTTTCAGGGAAAAAAATGAGAAATTTTTTTATTTTGGGGCAAAAAGGCAGAAATTCCTAATGTTTTGTGGCAATAATGCAGAAATTCTCCTTATTTTGAGATATAAAGGCTGAAATTCCCCTTATTTGGGGGCAAAAATGCAGAAATTCACCATATTTTGAGGTAAAAAGGCTGAAATTCCCCTTATTTGGAGGCAAAAATTCAGAAATTTCCCTTATTTTTTGGCAAAATTGCAGAAATTTCACTTACTTCAGGGTAATAAGTCAGAATTTTTCCTTATTTTGGTGCAAAAACAAAAAAATTCCCTTTGTTTTGGGGGAAAAAGACAGAAATTCCACTTATTTAGAGGCAAAAAAGCAGAAATTCCCCTTATTTTGGAGCAAAAATGAAGAAATTTCCCTTTTTTATGGCAAAAAAGTATGCATTCTTCTTATTTTCGTGCAAAAAGGCAGAAATTCTCCGTATTTTGGAGAAAAATTGCAGAAATTCCTCTAATTGTGAGGCAAAAAGGCAGAAATTGCCTATATGTTGGGTTAAAAAGACAGAAATTCTCCTTATTTTGCGGCAAAACTCAGAAATTCCACTTATTTTGGGGCAACATTCCAGAAATTTCCCTTATTTTGGGGAAAAATTGCAGAAATTTCACTTATTTTGGGGCAAAATTGGAGAAATTTCACTTATTTCAGGGAAAAAAGGCAGAAATTTTCCTTATTTTGGGGCAAAAAGGCAGAAATTCCTAATATTTTGTGGCAAAAATGCAGAAATTCCCCTTATTTCGAGGTAAAAAGGCTGAAATTCCCCTTATTTGGGGGCAAAAGGCAGAAATTTCCCTTATTTTGGGGCAACATTGCAGAAATATCACTTACTTCAGGGTAATAAGTCAGAATTTTTCCTTATTTTGGGGCAAAAAACACAGAAATTCCCTTTGTTTTGAGGGAAAAAGAAAGAAATTCCACTTATTTAGAGGCAAAAAAGCAGAAATTCCCCTTTTTGGAGCAAAAATGAAGAAATTTTCTTTTTTTATGGCAAAAAGGTATGCATTCTTCTTATTTTCAAGCAAAAAGGCAGAAATTCCCCGTATTTTGGAGCAAAATTGGAGAAATTCCCCTAATTGTGGGGCAAAAAGGCAGAAATTGCCTATATGTTGGGGCAAAAAAACAGAAATTCTCCTTATTTTGGGGCAAAACTCAGAAATTCCACTTATTTTGGGACAAAATTCCAGAAATTTCCCTTATTTTGGGGCAAAATTGCAGACATTTCACTTATTTTGGGGCAAAATTGCAGAAATTTCACTTATTTAAGGAAAAAAAGAGAAATTTTCTTATTTTGGGGCAAAAAGGCAGAAATTCCTAATATTTTGTGGCAAAATTGCAGAAATTTCACTTATTTAAGGGTAATAAGTCAGAAATTTTCTTTATTTTGGGGAAAAAAAGACAGGAATTTCCTTTGTTTTGGGGGATAAAGACAGAAATTCCACTTATTTAAAGGCAAAAAAGCAGAAATTCCCCTTATTTTAGAGCAAAAATGAAGAAATTTCTTTTTTATGGCAAAAATGTATGCATTCTTCTTATTTTCGGACAAAAAGGCAGAAATTCCCCGTATTTTGGAGCAAAATTGCAGAAATTTACAAATTGTGTGGCAAAAAGGCAGAAATTCTCTATATGTTGGGGCAAAAAGACAGAAATTCTTCTTATTTTGGGGAAATACTCAGAAATTCCACTTATTTGGGGGCAAAATTCCAGAAATTTCCCTTATTTTGGGACAAAATTGCAGAAATTTAACATATTTTGGGGCAAAATTGCAGAAATTTCACTTTTTTCAAGGAAAAAAATGAGAAATTTTTTTATTTTGGGGCAAAAAGGCAGAAATTCCTAATGTTTTGTGGCAATAATGCAGAAATTCTCCTTATTTTGAGATATAAAGGCTGAAATTCCCCTTATTTGGGGGCAAAAATGCAGAAATTCACCATATTTTGAGGTAAAAAGGCTGAAATTCCCCTCATTTGGAGGCAAAAATTCAGAAATTTCCCTTATTTTTTGGCAAAATTGCAAAAATTTCACTTACTTCAGGGTAATAAGTCAGAATTTTTCCTTATTTTGGTGCAAAAACAAAAAAATTCCCTTTGTTTTGGGGGAAAAAGACAGAAATTCCACTTATTTAGAGGCAAAAAAGCAGAAATTCCCCTTATTTTGGAGCAAAAATGAAGAAATTTCCCTTTTTTATGGCAAAAATTATGCATTCTTCTTATTTTCGTGCAAAAAGGCAGAAATTCTCTGTATTTTGGAGAAAAATTGCAGAAATTCCTCTAATTGTGAGGCAAAAAGGCAGAAATTGCCTATATGTTGGGTTAAAAAGACAGAAATTCTCCTTATTTTGCGGCAAAACTCAGAAATTCCACTTATTTTGGGGCAACATTCCAGAAATTTCCCTTATTTTGGGGAAAAATTGCAGAAATTTCACTTATTTTGGGGCAAAATTGGAGAAATTTCACTTATTTCAGGGAAAAAAGGCAGAAATTTTCCTTATTTTGGGGCAAAAAGGCAGAAATTCCTAATATTTTGTGGCAAAAATGCAGAAATTCCCCTTATTTCGAGGTAAAAAGGCTGAAATTCCCCTTATTTGGGGGCAAAAGGCAGAAATTTTTCTTATTTTGGGGCAACATTGCAGAAATATCACTTACTTCAGGGTAATAAGTCAGAATTTTTCCTTATTTTGGGGCAAAAAACACAGAAATTCCCTTTGTTTTGAGGGAAAAAGAAAGAAATTCCACTTATTTAGAGGCAAAAAAGCAGAAATTCCCCTTTTTGGAGCAAAAATTAAGAAATTTTCTTTTTTTATGGCAAAAAGGTATGCATTCTTCTTATTTTCAAGCAAAAAGGCAGAAATTCCCCGTATTTTGGAGCAAAATTGGAGAAATTCCCCTAATTGTGGGGCAAAAAGGCAGAAATTGCCTATATGTTGGGGCAAAAAAACAGAAATTCTCCTTATTTTGGGGCAAAACTCAGAAATTCCACTTATTTTGGGACAAAATTCCAGAAATTTCCCTTATTTTGGGGCAAAATTGCAGACATTTCACTTATTTTGGGGCAAAATTGCAGAAATTTCACTTATTTCAAGGAAAAAAAGAGAAATTTTCTTATTTTGGGGCAAAAAGGCAGAAATTCCTAATATTTTGTGGCAAAATTGCAGAAATTTCACTTATTTAAGGGTAATAAGTCAGAAATTTTCTTTATTTTGGGGAAAAAAAGACAGGAATTCCCTTTGTTTTGGGGGATAAAGACAGAAATTCCACTTATTTAAAGGCAAAAAAGCAGAAATTCCCCTTATTTTAGAGCAAAAATGAAGAAATTTCTTTTTTATGGCAAAAATGTATGCATTCTTCTTATTTTCGGACAAAAAGGCAGAAATTCCCCGTATTTTGGAGCAAAATTGCAGAAATTTACAAATTGTGTGGCAAAAAGGCAGAAATTCTCTATATGTTGGGGCAAAAAGACAGAAATTCTTCTTATTTTGGGGAAATACTCAGAAATTCCACTTATTTGGGGGCAAAATTCCAGAAATTTCCCTTATTTTGGGACAAAATTGCAGAAATTTAACATATTTTGGGGCAAAATTGCAGAAATTTCACTTTTTTCAAGGAAAAAAATGAGAAATTTTTTTATTTTGGGGCAAAAAGGCAGAAATTCCTAATGTTTTGTGGCAATAATGCAGAAATTCTCCTTATTTTGAGATATAAAGGCTGAAATTCCCCTTATTTGGGGGCAAAAATGCAGAAATTCACCATATTTTGAGGTAAAAAGGCTGAAATTCCCCTTATTTGGAGGCAAAAATTCAGAAATTTCCCTTATTTTTTGGCAAAATTGCAAAAATTTCACTTACTTCAGGGTAATAAGTCAGAATTTTTCCTTATTTTGGTGCAAAAACAAAAAAATTCCCTTTGTTTTGGGGGAAAAAGACAGAAATTCCACTTATTTAGAGGCAAAAAAGCAGAAATTCCCCTTATTTTGGAGCAAAAATGAAGAAATTTCCCTTTTTTATGGCAAAAAAGTATGCATTCTTCTTATTTTCGTGCAAAAAGGCAGAAATTCTCCATATTTTGGAGAAAAATTGCAGAAATTCCTCTAATTGTGGGGCAAAAAAGCAGAAATTGCCTATATGTTGGGTTAAAAAGACAGAAATTCTCCTTATTTTGCGGCAAAACTCAGAAATTCCACTTATTTTGGGGCAACATTCCAGAAATTTCCTTTATTTTGGGGAAAAATTGCAGAAATTTCACTTATTTTGGGGCAAAATTGGAGAAATTTCACTTATTTCAGGGTAATAAGTCAGAAATTTTCCTTATTTTGGGGCAAAAAAGACAGGAATTTTCTTTGTTTTGGGGGAAAAAGACAGAAATTCCACTTATTTAGAGGCAAAAAATCAGAAATTCCCCTTATTATGGAGCAAAAATGAAGAAATTTCAATTTTTTATGGCAAAAAGGTATGCATTCTTCTTATTTTCGGGCAAAAAGGCAGAAATTCCCCGTATTTTGGAGCAAAATTTCAGAAATTCCCCTAATTGTGGGGCAAAAAGGCAGAAATTCCCTTTAGTTTGGGCAAAAAGACAGAAATTCTCCTTATTTTGGGGCAAAACTCAGAAATTCCACTTATTTTGTGGCAAAATTGCAGAAATTTCCCTTATTTTGGGGCAAAATTGCAGAAATTTCACTTATATTGGGGCAAAAAGGCAGAAATTTCACTTATTTCAGGGAAAAAAAGCAGAAATTTTTTTATTTTGGGGCAAAAAGGCAGAAATTAATAATATTTTGTGGCAAAAATGCAGAAATTCTCCTTATTTTGAGGTAAAAAGGCTGAAATTCCCCTTATTTAGGGGCAAAAAGGCAGAAATTTCCCTTATTTTGGGGCAAAATTGCAGAAACTTCACTTACTTCAGAGTAATAAGTCAGAATTTTTCCTTATTTTGGAGCAAAAAAGACAGAAATTCCCTTTGTTTTGGGGGAAAAAGGCAGAAATTCCCCGTATTTTGGAGCTAAGTTGCAGAAATTCCCCTAATTGTGGGGCAAAAAGGCAGAAATTCTCTATATGTTGGGGAAAAAGACAGAAATTCTTCTTATTTTGGGGCAAAACTCAGAAATTCCACTTATTTTGGGGCAAAATTGCAGAAATTTCACTTATTTCAGGGAAAAAAAGCAGAAATTTTCTTATTTTGGGCCAAAAAGGCAGAAATTCCTAATATTTTGTGGCAAAAATGCATAAATTCCCCTTATTTTGAGGTTAAAAATACTGAAATTCCCCTTAATAGGGGGTAAATATGCAGAAATTCCCCTAATTTGAGGTAAAATGGCTAAAATTCCACTCATTTTGGAAACAAAAACGTAGAAAATTCCCTTATTTTGGGGCAAAATTGCAGAAATTTCACTTACTTCAGGGTAGTAAGTCAGAATTTTTTCTTATTTTATGTCAAAAAAGACAGAAGTTCCCTTTGTTTTGGGGGGAAAAAGACAGAAATTCCACTTACTTAGAGGCAAAAAAACAGAAATTCCCCTTATTTTGGAACAAAAATGAAGAAATTTCCTTTTTTAATGGCAAAAAGGTATGCATTCTTCTTATTTTCGGGCAAAAAGGCAGAAATTCCCCGTATTTTGGAGCAAAAAAGCAGAAATTCCCTTAATTGTGGGGCAAAAAGGCAGAAATTCCCTATATGTTGGGGCAAAAAGACAGAAATTCATCTTATTTTGGGGCAAAACTCAGAAATTCCACTTATTTTGGGGCAAAATTCCAGAAATTTCCTTTATTTTAGGACAAAATTGCAGAAATTTCACTTATTTTGGGGCAAAATTGCAGAAATTTCACATATTTCAGGGAAAAAAAGCAGAAATTTTTTTATTTTGGGGCAAAAATGCAAATTCCTAATATTTTGTGGCAAAAATGCGGAAATTCCCCTTATTTTGAGGTAAAAAGGCTGAAATTCCCCTTATTTGGGGGCAAAAATGCACAAATTCCCTTTATTTTGAGGTAAAAAGGCTGAAATTCCCGTTATTTGGGGGCAAAAAGGCAGAAAGTTCCCTTATTTTGGGGCAAAATTGCAGAAATTTCACTTACTTCAAGGTAATAAATCAGAATTTTTCCTTATTTTGGGGCAAAAAAGACAGAAATTCCCTTTGTTTTGGGGGAAAAAGACAGAAATTCCACTTATTTAGAGGCAAAAAAGCAGAAATTCCTTTTATTATAGAGCAAAAATGAAGAAATTTCCCATTTTTATGGCAAAAAGGTATGCATTCTTCTTATTTTCGGGCAAAAAGGCAGAAATACCCTTTATTTTGGAGCAAAATTGCAGAAATTCCCCTAATTGTGGGTCAAAAAGGCACAAATTGCCTATATGTTGGGGTAAAAAAACAGAAATTCTCTTTATTTTGGGGCAAAACTCAGAAATTCCACTTATTTTGGGGCAAAATTCCAGAAATTTCCCTTATTTTGGGGCAAAATTGCAGAAATTCCACTTATTTTGGGGCAAAATTCCAGAAATTTCCCTTATTTTGGGGCAAAATTGCTGAAATTTCACTTATTTTGGGGCAAAATTGCAGAAATTTCCCTTATTTTGGGGCAAAATTGCAGACATTTCACTTATTTTGGGGCAAAATTTCAGAAATTTCAATTATTTAAGGAAAAAAAAGCAGAAATTTTCCTTATTTTGGGGCAAAAAATACAGGAATTCCCTATGTTTTGGGGGAAAAAAAACAGAAATTTCATTTATTTAAAGGTAAAAAAGCAGACATTCCCCTTATTTTGGAGCAAAAATGAAGAAATTTCCCTTTTTTATGGCAAAAAGTTATGCATTCTTCTTATTTTCGGGCAAAAAGGCAAAAATTCCCCGTATTTTGGAGCAAAATTGCAGAAATTCCCCTAATTGTGAGGCAAAAAGGCAGAAATTCTTTATATGTTGAGGCAAATACAGAAATTCTCCTTATTTTGGGGCAAAACTCAGAAATTCCACTTATTTTGGGGCAAAATTCCAGAAATTTCCCTTATTTTGGGGCAAAATTGCAGAAATTTCACTTATTTTGGGCTAAAATTGCAGAACTTTCACTTATTTTGGGGCAAAATTTCAGAAATTTCACTTATTTCAGAGAAAAAAGGCAGAAATTCTCCTTATTTTGGGGCAAAAATGCAGAAATTCCTAATATTTTGTGGCAAAAATTCAGAAATTCCTCTTATTTTAGGTAAAAAGGCTGAAATTCCCCTTATTTGGGGGCAAAAAGTCAGAAATTTCCCTTATTTTGGGGCAAAATTGCAGAAATTTTACTTAGTTCAGGGTAATAAGACAGAATTTTTCCTTATTTTGGGGCAAAAAAGACAGAAATTCCCTTTGTTTTGGGGAAAAAAGACAGAAATTCCACATATTTATAGGCAAAAAAGCAAAAATTCTTGTTATTTTGGAGCAAAAATGAAGAAATTTCCCTTTTTTATGGCAAAAAGGTATGCATTCTTCTTATTTTTGGGCAAAAAGGCAGAAATTCTCCGTATTTTGGAGCAAAATTGCAGAAATTCCCCTAATTGTGAGGCAAAAAGGCAGAAATTGCCTATATATTGGGGCAAAAAGACAGAAATTCTCCTTATTTTGGGGCAAAACTCAGAAATTCCACTTATTTTGGGGAAAAATTTCAGAAATTTCCCTTATTTTGTGGCAAAATTGAAGAAATTTCACTTATTTTAGGGCAAAATTGCAAAATTTCACTTATTTCAGAGAAAAAAAGCAGAAATTTTCTTATTTTGGGGCAAAAAGGCAGAAATTCCTAATATTTTGTGGCAAAAATGCAGAAATTCCCCTTATTTTGAGGTAAAAAGGCTGAAATTCCCTTTATTTGGGGGCAAAAAGGCAAAAATTTCCTTTATTTTGGAGCAAAATTGCAGAAATTTCACTTATTTCAGGGTAACAAGTCACAAATTTTCCTTATTTTGGGGCAAAAAAGACAGAAATTCGCTTTGTTTTGAGGGAAAAAGACAGAAATTCCACTTATTTAGAGGCAAAAAAGCAGAAATTCCCTTTATTTTGGAGCAAAAAGAAGAAATTTCTTTTTTTTATGGCAAAAGGTTATGCATTCTTCTTATTTTCGGGCAAAAAGGCAGAAATTCCCCGTATTTTGGAGCAAAATTGCAGAAATTCCTTTAATTGTGGGACAAAAATGCAGAAATTCTCTATATATTGGGGCAAAAAGACAGAAATTCTCCTTATTTTGTGTCAAAACTCAGAAATTCCACTTATTTTGGGGCAAAATTCCAGAAATTTCCCTTAATTTGGGGCAAAATTGCAGAAATTTCACTTATTTTTGGGCAAAATTGCAGAAATTTCACTTATTTTGTGGCAAAATTGCAGAAATTTCACTTATTTCAGGGAAAAAAGACAGAAATTTTTCTTATTTTGGGGCAAAATGGCAGAAATTCCTAATATTTTGTGACAAAAATGCAGAAATTCTCCTTATTTTGAGGTAAAAAGGCTGAAATTCCCCTTATTTGGAGGCAAAAAGGCAGAAATTTCCCTTATTTTGGGGCAAAATTGCAGAAATATCACTTACTTCAGGGTAATAAGTCAGAATTTTTCTATATTTTGGGGCAAAAAAGACAGAAATTCCCTTTGTTTTGAGGGAAAAAGAAAGAAATTCCACTTATTTAGAGGCAAAAAAGCAGAAATTCCCCTTATTTTGGAGCAAAAATGAAGAAATTTCCCTTTTTTATGGCAAAAAAGTATGCATTCTTCTTATTTTCGTGCAAAAAGGCAGAAATTCTCCGTATTTTGGAGAAAAATTGCAGAAATTCCTCTAATTGTGAGGCAAAAAGGCAGAAATTGCCTATATGTTGGGTTAAAAAGACAGAAATTCTCCTTATTTTGCGGCAAAACTCAGAAATTCCACTTATTTTGGGGCAACATTCCAGAAATTTCCCTTATTTTGGGGAAAAATTGCAGAAATTTCACTTATTTTGGGGCAAAATTGGAGAAATTTCACTTATTTCAGGGAAAAAAGGCAGAAATTTTCCTTATTTTGGGGCAAAAAGGCAGAAATTCCTAATATTTTGTGGCAAAAATGCAGAAATTCCCCTTATTTCGAGGTAAAAAGGCTGAAATTCCCCTTATTTGGGGGCAAAAGGCAGAAATTTCCCTTATTTTGGGGCAACATTGCAGAAATATCACTTACTTCAGGGTAATAAGTCAGAATTTTTCCTTATTTTGGGGCAAAAAACACAGAAATTCCCTTTGTTTTGAGGGAAAAAGAAAGAAATTCCACTTATTTAGAGGCAAAAAAGCAGAAATTCCCCTTTTTGGAGCAAAAATGAAGAAATTTTCTTTTTTTATGGCAAAAAGGTATGCATTCTTCTTATTTTCAAGCAAAAAGGCAGAAATTCCCCGTATTTTGGAGCAAAATTGGAGAAATTCCCCTAATTGTGGGGCAAAAAGGCAGAAATTGCCTATATGTTGGGGCAAAAAAACAGAAATTCTCCTTATTTTGGGGCAAAACTCAGAAATTCCAATTATTTTGGGACAAAATTCCAGAAATTTCCCTTATTTTGGGGCAAAATTGCAGACATTTCACTTATTTTGGGGCAAAATTGCAGAAATTTCACTTATTTCAAGGAAAAAAAGAGAAATTTTCTTATTTTGGGGCAAAAAGGCAGAAATTCCTAATATTTTGTGGCAAAATTGCAGAAATTTCACTTATTTAAGGGTAATAAGTCAGAAATTTTCTTTATTTTGGGGAAAAAAAGACAGGAATTCCCTTTGTTTTGGGGGATAAAGACAGAAATTCCACTTATTTAAAGGCAAAAAAGCAGAAATTCCCCTTATTTTAGAGCAAAAATGAAGAAATTTCTTTTTTATGGCAAAAATGTATGCATTCTTCTTATTTTCGGACAAAAAGGCAGAAATTCCCCGTATTTTGGAGCAAAATTGCAGAAATTTACAAATTGTGTGGCAAAAAGGCAGAAATTCTCTATATGTTGGGGCAAAAAGACAGAAATTCTTCTTATTTTGGGGAAATACTCAGAAATTCCACTTATTTGGGGGCAAAATTCCAGAAATTTCCCTTATTTTGGGACAAAATTGCAGAAATTTAACATATTTTGGGGCAAAATTGCAGAAATTTCACTTTTTTCAAGGAAAAAAATGAGAAATTTTTTTATTTTGGGGCAAAAAGGCAGAAATTCCTAATGTTTTGTGGCAATAATGCAGAAATTCTCCTTATTTTGAGATATAAAGGCTGAAATTCCCCTTATTTGGGGGCAAAAATGCAGAAATTCACCATATTTTGAGGTAAAAAGGCTGAAATTCCCCTTATTTGGAGGCAAAAATTCAGAAATTTCCCTTATTTTTTGGCAAAATTGCAAAAATTTCACTTACTTCAGGGTAATAAGTCAGAATTTTTCCTTATTTTGGTGCAAAAACAAAAAAATTCCCTTTGTTTTGGGGGAAAAAGACAGAAATTCCACTTATTTAGAGGCAAAAAAGCAGAAATTCCCCTTATTTTGGAGCAAAAATGAAGAAATTTCCCTTTTTTATGGCAAAAAAGTATGCATTCTTCTTATTTTCGTGCAAAAAGGCAGAAATTCTCCATATTTTGGAGAAAAATTGCAGAAATTCCTCTAATTGTGGGGCAAAAAAGCAGAAATTGCCTATATGTTGGGTTAAAAAGACAGAAATTCTCCTTATTTTGCGGCAAAACTCAGAAATTCCACTTATTTTGGGGCAACATTCCAGAAATTTCCTTTATTTTGGGGAAAAATTGCAGAAATTTCACTTATTTTGGGGCAAAATTGGAGAAATTTCACTTATTTCAGGGTAATAAGTCAGAAATTTTCCTTATTTTGGGGCAAAAAAGACAGGAATTTTCTTTGTTTTGGGGGAAAAAGACAGAAATTCCACTTATTTAGAGGCAAAAAATCAGAAATTCCCCTTATTATGGAGCAAAAATGAAGAAATTTCAATTTTTTATGGCAAAAAGGTATGCATTCTTCTTATTTTCGGGCAAAAAGGCAGAAATTCCCCGTATTTTGGAGCAAAATTTCAGAAATTCCCCTAATTGTGGGGCAAAAAGGCAGAAATTCCCTTTAGTTTGGGCAAAAAGACAGAAATTCTCCTTATTTTGGGGCAAAACTCAGAAATTCCACTTATTTTGTGGCAAAATTGCAGAAATTTCCCTTATTTTGGGGCAAAATTGCAGAAATTTCACTTATATTGGGGCAAAAAGGCAGAAATTTCACTTATTTCAGGGAAAAAAAGCAGAAATTTTTTATTTTGGGGCAAAAAGGCAGAAATTAATAATATTTTGTGGCAAAAATGCAGAAATTCTCCTTATTTTGAGGTAAAAAGGCTGAAATTCCCCTTATTTAGGGGCAAAAAGGCAGAAATTTCCCTTATTTTGGGGCAAAATTGCAGAAACTTCACTTACTTCAGAGTAATAAGTCAGAATTTTTCCTTATTTTGGAGCAAAAAAGACAGAAATTCCCTTTGTTTTGGGGGAAAAAGGCAGAAATTCCCCGTATTTTGGAGCTAAGTTGCAGAAATTCCCCTAATTGTGGGGCAAAAAGGCAGAAATTCTCTATATGTTGGGGAAAAAGACAGAAATTCTTCTTATTTTGGGGCAAAACTCAGAAATTCCACTTATTTTGGGGCAAAATTGCAGAAATTTCACTTATTTCAGGGAAAAAAAGCAGAAATTTTCTTATTTTGGGCCAAAAAGGCAGAAATTCCTAATATTTTGTGGCAAAAATGCATAAATTCCCCTTATTTTGAGGTTAAAAATGCTGAAATTCCCCTTAATAGGGGGTAAATATGCAGAAATTCCCCTAATTTGAGGTAAAATGGCTAAAATTCCACTCATTTTGGAAACAAAAACGTAGAAAATTCCCTTATTTTGGGGCAAAATTGCAGAAATTTCACTTACTTCAGGGTAGTAAGTCAGAATTTTTTCTTATTTTATGTCAAAAAAGACAGAAGTTCCCTTTGTTTTGGGGGGAAAAAGACAGAAATTCCACTTACTTAGAGGCAAAAAAACAGAAATTCCCCTTATTTTGGAACAAAAATGAAGAAATTTCCTTTTTTGATGGCAAAAAGGTATGCATTCTTCTTATTTTCGGGCAAAAAGGCAGAAATTCCCCGTATTTTGGAGCAAAAAAGCAGAAATTCCCTTAATTGTGGGGCAAAAAGGCAGAAATTCCCTATATGTTGGGGCAAAAAGACAGAAATTCATCTTATTTTGGGGCAAAACTCAGAAATTCCACTTATTTTGGGGCAAAATTCCAGAAATTTCCTTTATTTTAGGACAAAATTGCAGAAATTTCACTTATTTTGGGGCAAAATTGCAGAAATTTCACATATTTCAGGGAAAAAAAGCAGAAATTTTTTTATTTTGGGGCAAAAATGCAAATTCCTAATATTTTGTGGCAAAAATGCGGAAATTCCCCTTATTTTGAGGTAAAAAGGCTGAAATTCCCCTTATTTTGGGGCAAAAATGCACAAATTCCCTTTATTTTGAGGTAAAAAGGCTGAAATTCCCGTTATTTGGGGGCAAAAAGGCAGAAAGTTCCCTTATTTTGGGGCAAAATTGCAGAAATTTCACTTACTTCAAGGTAATAAATCAGAATTTTTCCTTATTTTGGGGCAAAAAAGACAGAAATTCCCTTTGTTTTGGGGGAAAAAGACAGAAATTCCACTTATTTAGAGGCAAAAAAGCAGAAATTCCTTTTATTATAGAGCAAAAATGAAGAAATTTCCCATTTTTATGGCAAAAAGGTATGCATTCTTCTTATTTTCGGGCAAAAAGGCAGAAATACCCTTTATTTTGGAGCAAAATTGCAGAAATTCCCCTAATTGTGGGGCAAAAAGGCACAAATTGCCTATATGTTGGGGTAAAAAAACAGAAATTCTCTTTATTTTGGGGCAAAACTCAGAAATTCCACTTATTTTGGGGCAAAATTCCAGAAATTTCCCTTATTTTGGGGCAAAATTGCAGAAATTCCACTTATTTTTGGGGCAAAATTCCAGAAATTTCCCTTATTTTGGGGCAAAATTGCTGAAATTTCACTTATTTTGGGGCAAAATTGCAGAAATTTCCCTTATTTTGGGGCAAAATTGCAGACATTTCACTTATTTTGGGGCAAAATTTCAGAAATTTCAATTATTTAAGGAAAAAAAAGCAGAAATTTTCCTTATTTTGGGGCAAAAAATACAGGAATTCCCTATGTTTTGGGGGAAAAAAAACAGAAATTTCATTTATTTAAAGGTAAAAAAGCAGACATTCCCCTTATTTTGGAGCAAAAATGAAGAAATTTCCCTTTTTTATGGCAAAAAGTTATGCATTCTTCTTATTTTCGGGCAAAAAGGCAAAAATTCCCCGTATTTTGGAGCAAAATTGCAGAAATTCCCCTAATTGTGAGGCAAAAAGGCAGAAATTCTTTATATGTTGAGGCAAATACAGAAATTCTCCTTATTTTGGGGCAAAACTCAGAAATTCCACTTATTTTGGGGCAAAATTCCAGAAATTTCCCTTATTTTGGGGCAAAATTGCAGAAATTTCACTTATTTTGGGCTAAAATTGCAGAACTTTCACTTATTTTGGGGCAAAATTTCAGAAATTTCACTTATTTCAGAGAAAAAAGGCAGAAATTCTCCTTATTTTGGGGCAAAAATGCAGAAATTCCTAATATTTTGTGGCAAAAATTCAGAAATTCCTCTTATTTTAGGTAAAAAGGCTGAAATTCCCCTTATTTGGGGGCAAAAAGTCAGAAATTTCCCTTATTTTGGGGCAAAATTGCAGAAATTTTACTTAGTTCAGGGTAATAAGACAGAATTTTTCCTTATTTTGGGGCAAAAAAGACAGAAATTCCCTTTGTTTTGGGGAAAAAAGACAGAAATTCCACATATTTATAGGCAAAAAAGCAAAAATTCTTGTTATTTTGGAGCAAAAATGAAGAAATTTCCCTTTTTTATGGCAAAAAGGTATGCATTCTTCTTATTTTTGGGCAAAAAGGCAGAAATTCTCCGTATTTTGGAGCAAAATTGCAGAAATTCCCCTAATTGTGAGGCAAAAAGGCAGAAATTGCCTATATATTGGGGCAAAAAGACAGAAATTCTCCTTATTTTGGGGCAAAACTCAGAAATTCCACTTATTTTGGGGAAAAATTTCAGAAATTTCCCTTATTTTGTGGCAAAATTGAAGAAATTTCACTTATTTTAGGGCAAAATTGCAAAATTTCACTTATTTCAGAGAAAAAAAGCAGAAATTTTCTTATTTTGGGGCAAAAAGGCAGAAATTCCTAATATTTTGTGGCAAAAATGCAGAAATTCCCCTTATTTTGAGGTAAAAAGGCTGAAATTCCCTTTATTTGGGGGCAAAAAGGCAAAAATTTCCTTTATTTTGGAGCAAAATTGCAGAAATTTCACTTATTTCAGGGTAACAAGTCACAAATTTTCCTTATTTTGGGGCAAAAAAGACAGAAATTCGCTTTGTTTTGAGGGAAAAAGACAGAAATTCCACTTATTTAGAGGCAAAAAAGCAGAAATTCCCTTTATTTTGGAGCAAAAAGAAGAAATTTCTTTTTTTTATGGCAAAAGGTTATGCATTCTTCTTATTTTCGGGCAAAAAGGCAGAAATTCCCCGTATTTTGGAGCAAAATTGCAGAAATTCCTTTAATTGTGGGACAAAAATGCAGAAATTCTCTATATATTGGGGCAAAAAGACAGAAATTCTCCTTATTTTGTGTCAAAACTCAGAAATTCCACTTATTTTGGGGCAAAATTCCAGAAATTTCCCTTAATTTGGGGCAAAATTGCAGAAATTTCACTTATTTTTGGGCAAAATTGCAGAAATTTCACTTATTTTGTGGCAAAATTGCAGAAATTTCACTTATTTCAGGGAAAAAAGACAGAAATTTTTCTTATTTTGGGGCAAAATGGCAGAAATTCCTAATATTTTGTGACAAAAATGCAGAAATTCTCCTTATTTTGAGGTAAAAAGGCTGAAATTCCCCTTATTTGGGGGCAAAAGGCAGAAATTTCCCTTATTTTGGGGCAAAATTGCAGAAATATCACTTACTTCAGGGTAATAAGTCAGAATTTTTCTATATTTTGGGGCAAAAAAGACAGAAATTCCCTTTGTTTTGAGGGAAAAAGAAAGAAATTCCACTTATTTAGAGGCAAAAAAGCAGAAATTCCCCTTATTTTGGAGCAAAAATGAAGAAATTTCCCTTTTTTATGGCAAAAAAGTATGCATTCTTCTTATTTTCGTGCAAAAAGGCAGAAATTCTCCGTATTTTGGAGAAAAATTGCAGAAATTCCTCTAATTGTGAGGCAAAAAGGCAGAAATTGCCTATATGTTGGGTTAAAAAGACAGAAATTCTCCTTATTTTGCGGCAAAACTCAGAAATTCCACTTATTTTGGGGCAACATTCCAGAAATTTCCCTTATTTTGGGGAAAAATTGCAGAAATTTCACTTATTTTGGGGCAAAATTGGAGAAATTTCACTTATTTCAGGGAAAAAAGGCAGAAATTTTCCTTATTTTGGGGCAAAAAGGCAGAAATTCCTAATATTTTGTGGCAAAAATGCAGAAATTCCCCTTATTTCGAGGTAAAAAGGCTGAAATTCCCCTTATTTGGGGGCAAAAGGCAGAAATTTCCCTTATTTTGGGGCAACATTGCAGAAATATCACTTACTTCAGGGTAATAAGTCAGAATTTTTCCTTATTTTGGGGCAAAAAACACAGAAATTCCCTTTGTTTTGAGGGAAAAAGAAAGAAATTCCACTTATTTAGAGGCAAAAAAGCAGAAATTCCCCTTTTTGGAGCAAAAATGAAGAAATTTTCTTTTTTTATGGCAAAAAGGTATGCATTCTTCTTATTTTCAAGCAAAAAGGCAGAAATTCCCCGTATTTTGGAGCAAAATTGGAGAAATTCCCCTAATTGTGGGGCAAAAAGGCAGAAATTGCCTATATGTTGGGGCAAAAAAACAGAAATTCTCCTTATTTTGGGGCAAAACTCAGAAATTCCACTTATTTTGGGACAAAATTCCAGAAATTTCCCTTATTTTGGGGCAAAATTGCAGACATTTCACTTATTTTGGGGCAAAATTGCAGAAATTTCACTTATTTAAGGAAAAAAAGAGAAATTTTCTTATTTTGGGGCAAAAAGGCAGAAATTCCTAATATTTTGTGGCAAAATTGCAGAAATTTCACTTATTTAAGGGTAATAAGTCAGAAATTTTCTTTATTTTGGGGAAAAAAAGACAGGAATTTCCTTTGTTTTGGGGGATAAAGACAGAAATTCCACTTATTTAAAGGCAAAAAAGCAGAAATTCCCCTTATTTTAGAGCAAAAATGAAGAAATTTCTTTTTTATGGCAAAAATGTATGCATTCTTCTTATTTTCGGACAAAAAGGCAGAAATTCCCCGTATTTTGGAGCAAAATTGCAGAAATTTACAAATTGTGTGGCAAAAAGGCAGAAATTCTCTATATGTTGGGGCAAAAAGACAGAAATTCTTCTTATTTTGGGGAAATACTCAGAAATTCCACTTATTTGGGGGCAAAATTCCAGAAATTTCCCTTATTTTGGGACAAAATTGCAGAAATTTAACATATTTTGGGGCAAAATTGCAGAAATTTCACTTTTTTCAAGGAAAAAAATGAGAAATTTTTTTATTTTGGGGCAAAAAGGCAGAAATTCCTAATGTTTTGTGGCAATAATGCAGAAATTCTCCTTATTTTGAGATATAAAGGCTGAAATTCCCCTTATTTGGGGGCAAAAATGCAGAAATTCACCATATTTTGAGGTAAAAAGGCTGAAATTCCCCTCATTTGGAGGCAAAAATTCAGAAATTTCCCTTATTTTTTGGCAAAATTGCAAAAATTTCACTTACTTCAGGGTAATAAGTCAGAATTTTTCCTTATTTTGGTGCAAAAACAAAAAAATTCCCTTTGTTTTGGGGGAAAAAGACAGAAATTCCACTTATTTAGAGGCAAAAAAGCAGAAATTCCCCTTATTTTGGAGCAAAAATGAAGAAATTTCCCTTTTTTATGGCAAAAATTATGCATTCTTCTTATTTTCGTGCAAAAAGGCAGAAATTCTCCGTATTTTGGAGAAAAATTGCAGAAATTCCTCTAATTGTGAGGCAAAAAGGCAGAAATTGCCTATATGTTGGGTTAAAAAGACAGAAATTCTCCTTATTTTGCGGCAAAACTCAGAAATTCCACTTATTTTGGGGCAACATTCCAGAAATTTCCCTTATTTTGGGGAAAAATTGCAGAAATTTCACTTATTTTGGGGCAAAATTGGAGAAATTTCACTTATTTCAGGGAAAAAAGGCAGAAATTTTCCTTATTTTGGGGCAAAAAGGCAGAAATTCCTAATATTTTGTGGCAAAAATGCAGAAATTCCCCTTATTTCGAGGTAAAAAGGCTGAAATTCCCCTTATTTGGGGGCAAAAGGCAGAAATTTTTCTTATTTTGGGGCAACATTGCAGAAATATCACTTACTTCAGGGTAATAAGTCAGAATTTTTCCTTATTTTGGGGCAAAAAACACAGAAATTCCCTTTGTTTTGAGGGAAAAAGAAAGAAATTCCACTTATTTAGAGGCAAAAAAGCAGAAATTCCCCTTTTTGGAGCAAAAATTAAGAAATTTTCTTTTTTTATGGCAAAAAGGTATGCATTCTTCTTATTTTCAAGCAAAAAGGCAGAAATTCCCCGTATTTTGGAGCAAAATTGGAGAAATTCCCCTAATTGTGGGGCAAAAAGGCAGAAATTGCCTATATGTTGGGGCAAAAAAACAGAAATTCTCCTTATTTTGGGGCAAAACTCAGAAATTCCACTTATTTTGGGACAAAATTCCAGAAATTTCCCTTATTTTGGGGCAAAATTGCAGACATTTCACTTATTTTGGGGCAAAATTGCAGAAATTTCACTTATTTCAAGGAAAAAAAGAGAAATTTTCTTATTTTGGGGCAAAAAGGCAGAAATTCCTAATATTTTGTGGCAAAATTGCAGAAATTTCACTTATTTAAGGGTAATAAGTCAGAAATTTTCTTTATTTTGGGGAAAAAAAGACAGGAATTCCCTTTGTTTTGGGGGATAAAGACAGAAATTCCACTTATTTAAAGGCAAAAAAGCAGAAATTCCCCTTATTTTAGAGCAAAAATGAAGAAATTTCTTTTTTATGGCAAAAATGTATGCATTCTTCTTATTTTCGGACAAAAAGGCAGAAATTCCCCGTATTTTGGAGCAAAATTGCAGAAATTTACAAATTGTGTGGCAAAAAGGCAGAAATTCTCTATATGTTGGGGCAAAAAGACAGAAATTCTTCTTATTTTGGGGAAATACTCAGAAATTCCACTTATTTGGGGGCAAAATTCCAGAAATTTCCCTTATTTTGGGACAAAATTGCAGAAATTTAACATATTTTGGGGCAAAATTGCAGAAATTTCACTTTTTTCAAGGAAAAAAATGAGAAATTTTTTTATTTTGGGGCAAAAAGGCAGAAATTCCTAATGTTTTGTGGCAATAATGCAGAAATTCTCCTTATTTTGAGATATAAAGGCTGAAATTCCCCTTATTTGGGGGCAAAAATGCAGAAATTCACCATATTTTGAGGTAAAAAGGCTGAAATTCCCCTTATTTGGAGGCAAAAATTCAGAAATTTCCCTTATTTTTTGGCAAAATTGCAAAAATTTCACTTACTTCAGGGTAATAAGTCAGAATTTTTCCTTATTTTGGTGCAAAAACAAAAAAATTCCCTTTGTTTTGGGGGAAAAAGACAGAAATTCCACTTATTTAGAGGCAAAAAAGCAGAAATTCCCCTTATTTTGGAGCAAAAATGAAGAAATTTCCCTTTTTTATGGCAAAAAAGTATGCATTCTTCTTATTTTCGTGCAAAAAGGCAGAAATTCTCCATATTTTGGAGAAAAATTGCAGAAATTCCTCTAATTGTGGGGCAAAAAAGCAGAAATTGCCTATATGTTGGGTTAAAAAGACAGAAATTCTCCTTATTTTGCGGCAAAACTCAGAAATTCCACTTATTTTGGGGCAACATTCCAGAAATTTCCTTTATTTTGGGGAAAAATTGCAGAAATTTCACTTATTTTGGGGCAAAATTGGAGAAATTTCACTTATTTCAGGGTAATAAGTCAGAAATTTTCCTTATTTTGGGGCAAAAAAGACAGGAATTTTCTTTGTTTTGGGGGAAAAAGACAGAAATTCCACTTATTTAGAGGCAAAAAATCAGAAATTCCCCTTATTATGGAGCAAAAATGAAGAAATTTCAATTTTTTATGGCAAAAAGGTATGCATTCTTCTTATTTTCGGGCAAAAAGGCAGAAATTCCCCGTATTTTGGAGCAAAATTTCAGAAATTCCCCTAATTGTGGGGCAAAAAGGCAGAAATTCCCTTTAGTTTGGGCAAAAAGACAGAAATTCTCCTTATTTTGGGGCAAAACTCAGAAATTCCACTTATTTTGTGGCAAAATTGCAGAAATTTCCCTTATTTTGGGGCAAAATTGCAGAAATTTCACTTATATTGGGGCAAAAAGGCAGAAATTTCACTTATTTCAGGGAAAAAAAGCAGAAATTTTTTTATTTTGGGGCAAAAAGGCAGAAATTAATAATATTTTGTGGCAAAAATGCAGAAATTCTCCTTATTTTGAGGTAAAAAGGCTGAAATTCCCCTTATTTAGGGGCAAAAAGGCAGAAATTTCCCTTATTTTGGGGCAAAATTGCAGAAACTTCACTTACTTCAGAGTAATAAGTCAGAATTTTTCCTTATTTTGGAGCAAAAAAGACAGAAATTCCCTTTGTTTTGGGGGAAAAAGGCAGAAATTCCCCGTATTTTGGAGCTAAGTTGCAGAAATTCCCCTAATTGTGGGGCAAAAAGGCAGAAATTCTCTATATGTTGGGGAAAAAGACAGAAATTCTTCTTATTTTGGGGCAAAACTCAGAAATTCCACTTATTTTGGGGCAAAATTGCAGAAATTTCACTTATTTCAGGGAAAAAAAAGCAGAAATTTTCTTATTTTGGGCCAAAAAGGCAGAAATTCCTAATATTTTGTGGCAAAAATGCATAAATTCCCCTTATTTTGAGGTTAAAAATACTGAAATTCCCCTTAATAGGGGGTAAATATGCAGAAATTCCCCTAATTTGAGGTAAAATGGCTAAAATTCCACTCATTTTGGAAACAAAAACGTAGAAAATTCCCTTATTTTGGGGCAAAATTGCAGAAATTTCACTTACTTCAGGGTAGTAAGTCAGAATTTTTTCTTATTTTATGTCAAAAAAGACAGAAGTTCCCTTTGTTTTGGGGGGAAAAAGACAGAAATTCCACTTACTTAGAGGCAAAAAAACAGAAATTCCCCTTATTTTGGAACAAAAATGAAGAAATTTCCTTTTTTGATGGCAAAAAGGTATGCATTCTTCTTATTTTCGGGCAAAAAGGCAGAAATTCCCCGTATTTTGGAGCAAAAAAGCAGAAATTCCCTTAATTGTGGGGCAAAAAAGCAGAAATTCCCTATATGTTGGGGCAAAAAGACAGAAATTCATCTTATTTTGGGGCAAAACTCAGAAATTCCACTTATTTTGGGGCAAAATTCCAGAAATTTCCTTTATTTTAGGACAAAATTGCAGAAATTTCACTTATTTTGGGGCAAAATTGCAGAAATTTCACATATTTCAGGGAAAAAAAGCAGAAATTTTTTTATTTTGGGGCAAAAATGCAAATTCCTAATATTTTGTGGCAAAAATGCGGAAATTCCCCTTATTTTGAGGTAAAAAGGCTGAAATTCCCCTTATTTGGGGGCAAAAATGCACAAATTCCCTTTATTTTGAGGTAAAAAGGCTGAAATTCCCGTTATTTGGGGGCAAAAAGGCAGAAAGTTCCCTTATTTTGGGGCAAAATTGCAGAAATTTCACTTACTTCAAGGTAATAAATCAGAATTTTTCCTTATTTTGGGGCAAAAAAGACAGAAATTCCCTTTGTTTTGGGGGAAAAAGACAGAAATTCCACTTATTTAGAGGCAAAAAAGCAGAAATTCCTTTTATTATAGAGCAAAAATGAAGAAATTTCCCATTTTTATGGCAAAAAGGTATGCATTCTTCTTATTTTCGGGCAAAAAGGCAGAAATACCCTTTATTTTGGAGCAAAATTGCAGAAATTCCCCTAATTGTGGGGCAAAAAGGCACAAATTGCCTATATGTTGGGGTAAAAAAACAGAAATTCTCTTTATTTTGGGGCAAAACTCAGAAATTCCACTTATTTTGGGGCAAAATTCCAGAAATTTCCCTTATTTTGGGGCAAAATTGCAGAAATTCCACTTATTTTGGGGCAAAATTCCAGAAATTTCCCTTATTTTGGGGCAAAATTGCTGAAATTTCACTTATTTTGGGGCAAAATTGCAGAAATTTCCCTTATTTTGGGGCAAAATTGCAGACATTTCACTTATTTTGGGGCAAAATTTCAGAAATTTCAATTATTTAAGGAAAAAAAAGCAGAAATTTTCCTTATTTTGGGGCAAAAAATACAGGAATTCCCTATGTTTTGGGGGAAAAAAAACAGAAATTTCATTTATTTAAAGGTAAAAAAGCAGACATTCCCCTTATTTTGGAGCAAAAATGAAGAAATTTCCCTTTTTTATGGCAAAAAGTTATGCATTCTTCTTATTTTCGGGCAAAAAGGCAAAAATTCCCCGTATTTTGGAGCAAAATTGCAGAAATTCCCCTAATTGTGAGGCAAAAAGGCAGAAATTCTTTATATGTTGAGGCAAATACAGAAATTCTCCTTATTTTGGGGCAAAACTCAGAAATTCCACTTATTTTGGGGCAAAATTCCAGAAATTTCCCTTATTTTGGGGCAAAATTGCAGAAATTTCACTTATTTTGGGCTAAAATTGCAGAACTTTCACTTATTTTGGGGCAAAATTTCAGAAATTTCACTTATTTCAGAGAAAAAAGGCAGAAATTCTCCTTATTTTGGGGCAAAAATGCAGAAATTCCTAATATTTTGTGGCAAAAATTCAGAAATTCCTCTTATTTTAGGTAAAAAGGCTGAAATTCCCCTTATTTGGGGGCAAAAAGTCAGAAATTTCCCTTATTTTGGGGCAAAATTGCAGAAATTTTACTTAGTTCAGGGTAATAAGACAGAATTTTTCCTTATTTTGGGGCAAAAAAGACAGAAATTCCCTTTGTTTTGGGGAAAAAAGACAGAAATTCCACATATTTATAGGCAAAAAAGCAAAAATTCTTGTTATTTTGGAGCAAAAATGAAGAAATTTTCCTTTTTTATGGCAAAAAGTTATGCATTCTTCTTATTTTCGGGCAAAAAGGCAGAAATTCCCCGTATTTTGGAGCAAAATTGCAGAAATTCCCCTAATTGTGAGGCAAAAAGGCAGAAATTCTCTATATGTTGGGGCAAAAAGACAGAAATTCTCCTTATTTTGGGGCAAAACGCAGAAACTCCACTTATTTTGGGGAAAAATTTCAGAAATTTCCCTTATTTTGTGGCAAAATTGAAGAAATTTCACTTATTTTAGGGCAAAATTGCAAAATTTCACTTATTTCAGAGAAAAAAAGCAGAAATTTTCTTATTTTGGGGCAAAAAGGCAGAAATTCCTAATATTTTGTGGCAAAAATGCAGAAATTCCCCTTATTTTGAGGTAAAAAGGCTGAAATTCCCTTTATTTGGGGGCAAAAAGGCAAAAATTTCCTTTATTTTGGAGCAAAATTGCAGAAATTTCACTTATTTCAGGGTAACAAGTCACAAATTTTCCTTATTTTGGGGCAAAAAAGACAGAAATTCGCTTTGTTTTGAGGGAAAAAGACAGAAATTCCACTTATTTAGAGGCAAAAAAGCAGAAATTCCCTTTATTTTGGAGCAAAAAGAAGAAATTTCTTTTTTTTATGGCAAAAGGTTATGCATTCTTCTTATTTTCGGGCAAAAAGGCAGAAATTCCCCGTATTTTGGAGCAAAATTGCAGAAATTCCTTTAATTGTGGGACAAAAATGCAGAAATTCTCTATATATTGGGGCAAAAAGACAGAAATTCTCCTTATTTTGTGTCAAAACTCAGAAATTCCACTTATTTTGGGGCAAAATTCCAGAAATTTCCCTTAATTTGGGGCAAAATTGCAGAAATTTCACTTATTTTTGGGCAAAATTGCAGAAATTTCACTTATTTTGTGGCAAAATTGCAGAAATTTCACTTATTTCAGGGAAAAAAGACAGAAATTTTTCTTATTTTGGGGCAAAATGGCAGAAATTCCTAATATTTTGTGACAAAAATGCAGAAATTCTCCTTATTTTGAGGTAAAAAGGCTGAAATTCCCCTTATTTGGAGGCAAAAAGGCAGAAATTTCCCTTATATTGGGGCAAAATTGCAGAAATATCACTTACTTCAGGGTAATAAGTCAGAATTTTTCTATATTTTGGGGCAAAAAAGACAGAAATTCCCTTTGTTTTGAGGGAAAAAGAAAGAAATTCCACTTATTTAGAGGCAAAAAAGCAGAAATTCCCCTTATTTTGGAGCAAAAATGAAGAAATTTCCCTTTTTTATGGCAAAAAAGTATGCATTCTTCTTATTTTCGTGCAAAAAGGCAGAAATTCTCCGTATTTTGGAGAAAAATTGCAGAAATTCCTCTAATTGTGAGGCAAAAAGGCAGAAATTGCCTATATGTTGGGTTAAAAAGACAGAAATTCTCCTTATTTTGCGGCAAAACTCAGAAATTCCACTTATTTTGGGGCAACATTCCAGAAATTTCCCTTATTTTGGGGAAAAATTGCAGAAATTTCACTTATTTTGGGGCAAAATTGGAGAAATTTCACTTATTTCAGGGAAAAAAGGCAGAAATTTTCCTTATTTTGGGGCAAAAAGGCAGAAATTCCTAATATTTTGTGGCAAAAATGCAGAAATTCCCCTTATTTCGAGGTAAAAAGGCTGAAATTCCCCTTATTTGGGGGCAAAAGGCAGAAATTTCCCTTATTTTGGGGCAACATTGCAGAAATATCACTTACTTCAGGGTAATAAGTCAGAATTTTTCCTTATTTTGGGGCAAAAAACACAGAAATTCCCTTTGTTTTGAGGGAAAAAGAAAGAAATTCCACTTATTTAGAGGCAAAAAAGCAGAAATTCCCCTTTTTGGAGCAAAAATGAAGAAATTTTCTTTTTTTATGGCAAAAAGGTATGCATTCTTCTTATTTTCAAGCAAAAAGGCAGAAATTCCCCGTATTTTGGAGCAAAATTGGAGAAATTCCCCTAATTGTGGGGCAAAAAGGCAGAAATTGCCTATATGTTGGGGCAAAAAAACAGAAATTCTCCTTATTTTGGGGCAAAACTCAGAAATTCCAATTATTTTGGGACAAAATTCCAGAAATTTCCCTTATTTTGGGGCAAAATTGCAGACATTTCACTTATTTTGGGGCAAAATTGCAGAAATTTCACTTATTTCAAGGAAAAAAAGAGAAATTTTCTTATTTTGGGGCAAAAAGGCAGAAATTCCTAATATTTTGTGGCAAAATTGCAGAAATTTCACTTATTTAAGGGTAATAAGTCAGAAATTTTCTTTATTTTGGGGAAAAAAAGACAGGAATTCCCTTTGTTTTGGGGGATAAAGACAGAAATTCCACTTATTTAAAGGCAAAAAAGCAGAAATTCCCCTTATTTTAGAGCAAAAATGAAGAAATTTCTTTTTTATGGCAAAAATGTATGCATTCTTCTTATTTTCGGACAAAAAGGCAGAAATTCCCCGTATTTTGGAGCAAAATTGCAGAAATTTACAAATTGTGTGGCAAAAAGGCAGAAATTCTCTATATGTTGGGGCAAAAAGACAGAAATTCTTCTTATTTTGGGGAAATACTCAGAAATTCCACTTATTTGGGGGCAAAATTCCAGAAATTTCCCTTATTTTGGGACAAAATTGCAGAAATTTAACATATTTTGGGGCAAAATTGCAGAAATTTCACTTTTTTCAAGGAAAAAAATGAGAAATTTTTTTATTTTGGGGCAAAAAGGCAGAAATTCCTAATGTTTTGTGGCAATAATGCAGAAATTCTCCTTATTTTGAGATATAAAGGCTGAAATTCCCCTTATTTGGGGGCAAAAATGCAGAAATTCACCATATTTTGAGGTAAAAAGGCTGAAATTCCCCTTATTTGGAGGCAAAAATTCAGAAATTTCCCTTATTTTTTGGCAAAATTGCAAAAATTTCACTTACTTCAGGGTAATAAGTCAGAATTTTTCCTTATTTTGGTGCAAAAACAAAAAAATTCCCTTTGTTTTGGGGGAAAAAGACAGAAATTCCACTTATTTAGAGGCAAAAAAGCAGAAATTCCCCTTATTTTGGAGCAAAAATGAAGAAATTTCCCTTTTTTATGGCAAAAAAGTATGCATTCTTCTTATTTTCGTGCAAAAAGGCAGAAATTCTCCATATTTTGGAGAAAAATTGCAGAAATTCCTCTAATTGTGGGGCAAAAAAGCAGAAATTGCCTATATGTTGGGTTAAAAAGACAGAAATTCTCCTTATTTTGCGGCAAAACTCAGAAATTCCACTTATTTTGGGGCAACATTCCAGAAATTTCCTTTATTTTGGGGAAAAATTGCAGAAATTTCACTTATTTTGGGGCAAAATTGGAGAAATTTCACTTATTTCAGGGTAATAAGTCAGAAATTTTCCTTATTTTGGGGCAAAAAAGACAGGAATTTTCTTTGTTTTGGGGGAAAAAGACAGAAATTCCACTTATTTAGAGGCAAAAAATCAGAAATTCCCCTTATTATGGAGCAAAAATGAAGAAATTTCAATTTTTTATGGCAAAAAGGTATGCATTCTTCTTATTTTCGGGCAAAAAGGCAGAAATTCCCCGTATTTTGGAGCAAAATTTCAGAAATTCCCCTAATTGTGGGGCAAAAAGGCAGAAATTCCCTTTAGTTTGGGCAAAAAGACAGAAATTCTCCTTATTTTGGGGCAAAACTCAGAAATTCCACTTATTTTGTGGCAAAATTGCAGAAATTTCCCTTATTTTGGGGCAAAATTGCAGAAATTTCACTTATATTGGGGCAAAAAGGCAGAAATTTCACTTATTTCAGGGAAAAAAAGCAGAAATTTTTTTATTTTGGGGCAAAAAGGCAGAAATTAATAATATTTTGTGGCAAAAATGCAGAAATTCTCCTTATTTTGAGGTAAAAAGGCTGAAATTCCCCTTATTTAGGGGCAAAAAGGCAGAAATTTCCCTTATTTTGGGGCAAAATTGCAGAAACTTCACTTACTTCAGAGTAATAAGTCAGAATTTTTCCTTATTTTGGAGCAAAAAAGACAGAAATTCCCTTTGTTTTGGGGGAAAAAGGCAGAAATTCCCCGTATTTTGGAGCTGAGTTGCAGAAATTCCCCTAATTGTGGGGCAAAAAGGCAGAAATTCTCTATATGTTGGGGAAAAAGACAGAAATTCTTCTTATTTTGGGGCAAAACTCAGAAATTCCACTTATTTTGGGGCAAAATTGCAGAAATTTCACTTATTTCAGGGAAAAAAAGCAGAAATTTTCTTATTTTGGGCCAAAAAGGCAGAAATTCCTAATATTTTGTGGCAAAAATGCATAAATTCCCCTTATTTTGAGGTTAAAAATGCTGAAATTCCCCTTAATAGGGGGTAAATATGCAGAAATTCCCCTAATTTGAGGTAAAATGGCTAAAATTCCACTCATTTTGGAAACAAAAACGTAGAAAATTCCCTTATTTTGGGGCAAAATTGCAGAAATTTCACTTACTTCAGGGTAGTAAGTCAGAATTTTTTCTTATTTTATGTCAAAAAAGACAGAAGTTCCCTTTGTTTTGGGGGGAAAAAGACAGAAATTCCACTTACTTAGAGGCAAAAAAACAGAAATTCCCCTTATTTTGGAACAAAAATGAAGAAATTTCCTTTTTTGATGGCAAAAAGGTATGCATTCTTCTTATTTTCGGGCAAAAAGGCAGAAATTCCCCGTATTTTGGAGCAAAAAAGCAGAAATTCCCTTAATTGTGGGGCAAAAAGGCAGAAATTCCCTATATGTTGGGGCAAAAAGACAGAAATTCATCTTATTTTGGGGCAAAACTCAGAAATTCCACTTATTTTGGGGCAAAATTCCAGAAATTTCCTTTATTTTAGGACAAAATTGCAGAAATTTCACTTATTTTGGGGCAAAATTGCAGAAATTTCACATATTTCAGGGAAAAAAAGCAGAAATTTTTTTATTTTGGGGCAAAAATGCAAATTCCTAATATTTTGTGGCAAAAATGCGGAAATTCCCCTTATTTTGAGGTAAAAAGGCTGAAATTCCCCTTATTTGGGGGCAAAAATGCACAAATTCCCTTTATTTTGAGGTAAAAAGGCTGAAATTCCCGTTATTTGGGGGCAAAAAGGCAGAAAGTTCCCTTATTTTGGGGCAAAATTGCAGAAATTTCACTTACTTCAAGGTAATAAATCAGAATTTTTCCTTATTTTGGGGCAAAAAAGACAGAAATTCCCTTTGTTTTGGGGGAAAAAGACAGAAATTCCACTTATTTAGAGGCAAAAAAGCAGAAATTCCTTTTATTATAGAGCAAAAATGAAGAAATTTCCCATTTTTATGGCAAAAAGGTATGCATTCTTCTTATTTTCGGGCAAAAAGGCAGAAATACCCTTTATTTTGGAGCAAAATTGCAGAAATTCCCCTAATTGTGGGGCAAAAAGGCACAAATTGCCTATATGTTGGGGTAAAAAAACAGAAATTCTCTTTATTTTGGGGCAAAACTCAGAAATTCCACTTATTTTGGGGCAAAATTCCAGAAATTTCCCTTATTTTGGGGCAAAATTGCAGAAATTCCACTTATTTTGGGGCAAAATTCCAGAAATTTCCCTTATTTTGGGGCAAAATTGCTGAAATTTCACTTATTTTGGGGCAAAATTGCAGAAATTTCCCTTATTTTGGGGCAAAATTGCAGACATTTCACTTATTTTGGGGCAAAATTTCAGAAATTTCAATTATTTAAGGAAAAAAAAGCAGAAATTTTCCTTATTTTGGGGCAAAAAATACAGGAATTCCCTATGTTTTGGGGGAAAAAAAACAGAAATTTCATTTATTTAAAGGTAAAAAAGCAGACATTCCCCTTATTTTGGAGCAAAAATGAAGAAATTTCCCTTTTTTATGGCAAAAAGTTATGCATTCTTCTTATTTTCGGGCAAAAAGGCAAAAATTCCCCGTATTTTGGAGCAAAATTGCAGAAATTCCCCTAATTGTGAGGCAAAAAGGCAGAAATTCTTTATATGTTGAGGCAAATACAGAAATTCTCCTTATTTTGGGGCAAAACTCAGAAATTCCACTTATTTTGGGGCAAAATTCCAGAAATTTCCCTTATTTTGGGGCAAAATTGCAGAAATTTCACTTATTTTGGGCTAAAATTGCAGAACTTTCACTTATTTTGGGGCAAAATTTCAGAAATTTCACTTATTTCAGAGAAAAAAGGCAGAAATTCTCCTTATTTTGGGGCAAAAATGCAGAAATTCCTAATATTTTGTGGCAAAAATTCAGAAATTCCTCTTATTTTAGGTAAAAAGGCTGAAATTCCCCTTATTTGGGGGCAAAAAGTCAGAAATTTCCCTTATTTTGGGGCAAAATTGCAGAAATTTTACTTAGTTCAGGGTAATAAGACAGAATTTTTCCTTATTTTGGGGCAAAAAAGACAGAAATTCCCTTTGTTTTGGGGAAAAAAGACAGAAATTCCACATATTTATAGGCAAAAAAGCAAAAATTCTTGTTATTTTGGAGCAAAAATGAAGAAATTTCCCTTTTTTATGGCAAAAAGGTATGCATTCTTCTTATTTTTGGGCAAAAAGGCAGAAATTCTCCGTATTTTGGAGCAAAATTGCAGAAATTCCCCTAATTGTGAGGCAAAAAGGCAGAAATTGCCTATATATTGGGGCAAAAAGACAGAAATTCTCCTTATTTTGGGGCAAAACTCAGAAATTCCACTTATTTTGGGGAAAAATTTCAGAAATTTCCCTTATTTTGTGGCAAAATTGAAGAAATTTCACTTATTTTAGGGCAAAATTGCAAAATTTCACTTATTTCAGAGAAAAAAAGCAGAAATTTTCTTATTTTGGGGCAAAAAGGCAGAAATTCCTAATATTTTGTGGCAAAAATGCAGAAATTCCCCTTATTTTGAGGTAAAAAGGCTGAAATTCCCTTTATTTGGGGGCAAAAAGGCAAAAATTTCCTTTATTTTGGAGCAAAATTGCAGAAATTTCACTTATTTCAGGGTAACAAGTCACAAATTTTCCTTATTTTGGGGCAAAAAAGACAGAAATTCGCTTTGTTTTGAGGGAAAAAGACAGAAATTCCACTTATTTAGAGGCAAAAAAGCAGAAATTCCCTTTATTTTGGAGCAAAAAGAAGAAATTTCTTTTTTTTATGGCAAAAGGTTATGCATTCTTCTTATTTTCGGGCAAAAAGGCAGAAATTCCCCGTATTTTGGAGCAAAATTGCAGAAATTCCTTTAATTGTGGGACAAAAATGCAGAAATTCTCTATATATTGGGGCAAAAAGACAGAAATTCTCCTTATTTTGTGTCAAAACTCAGAAATTCCACTTATTTTGGGGCAAAATTCCAGAAATTTCCCTTAATTTGGGGCAAAATTGCAGAAATTTCACTTATTTTTGGGCAAAATTGCAGAAATTTCACTTATTTTGTGGCAAAATTGCAGAAATTTCACTTATTTCAGGGAAAAAAGACAGAAATTTTTCTTATTTTGGGGCAAAATGGCAGAAATTCCTAATATTTTGTGACAAAAATGCAGAAATTCTCCTTATTTTGAGGTAAAAAGGCTGAAATTCCCCTTATTTGGGGGCAAAAGGCAGAAATTTCCCTTATTTTGGGGCAAAATTGCAGAAATATCACTTACTTCAGGGTAATAAGTCAGAATTTTTCTATATTTTGGGGCAAAAAAGACAGAAATTCCCTTTGTTTTGAGGGAAAAAGAAAGAAATTCCACTTATTTAGAGGCAAAAAAGCAGAAATTCCCCTTATTTTGGAGCAAAAATGAAGAAATTTCCCTTTTTTATGGCAAAAAAGTATGCATTCTTCTTATTTTCGTGCAAAAAGGCAGAAATTCTCCGTATTTTGGAGAAAAATTGCAGAAATTCCTCTAATTGTGAGGCAAAAAGGCAGAAATTGCCTATATGTTGGGTTAAAAAGACAGAAATTCTCCTTATTTTGCGGCAAAACTCAGAAATTCCACTTATTTTGGGGCAACATTCCAGAAATTTCCCTTATTTTGGGGAAAAATTGCAGAAATTTCACTTATTTTGGGGCAAAATTGGAGAAATTTCACTTATTTCAGGGAAAAAAGGCAGAAATTTTCCTTATTTTGGGGCAAAAAGGCAGAAATTCCTAATATTTTGTGGCAAAAATGCAGAAATTCCCCTTATTTCGAGGTAAAAAGGCTGAAATTCCCCTTATTTGGGGGCAAAAGGCAGAAATTTCCCTTATTTTGGGGCAACATTGCAGAAATATCACTTACTTCAGGGTAATAAGTCAGAATTTTTCCTTATTTTGGGGCAAAAAACACAGAAATTCCCTTTGTTTTGAGGGAAAAAGAAAGAAATTCCACTTATTTAGAGGCAAAAAAGCAGAAATTCCCCTTTTTGGAGCAAAAATGAAGAAATTTTCTTTTTTTATGGCAAAAAGGTATGCATTCTTCTTATTTTCAAGCAAAAAGGCAGAAATTCCCCGTATTTTGGAGCAAAATTGGAGAAATTCCCCTAATTGTGGGGCAAAAAGGCAGAAATTGCCTATATGTTGGGGCAAAAAAACAGAAATTCTCCTTATTTTGGGGCAAAACTCAGAAATTCCACTTATTTTGGGACAAAATTCCAGAAATTTCCCTTATTTTGGGGCAAAATTGCAGACATTTCACTTATTTTGGGGCAAAATTGCAGAAATTTCACTTATTTCAAGGAAAAAAAGAGAAATTTTCTTATTTTGGGGCAAAAAGGCAGAAATTCCTAATATTTTGTGGCAAAATTGCAGAAATTTCACTTATTTAAGGGTAATAAGTCAGAAATTTTCTTTATTTTGGGGAAAAAAAGACAGGAATTCCCTTTGTTTTGGGGGATAAAGACAGAAATTCCACTTATTTAAAGGCAAAAAAGCAGAAATTCCCCTTATTTTAGAGCAAAAATGAAGAAATTTCTTTTTTATGGCAAAAATGTATGCATTCTTCTTATTTTCGGACAAAAAGGCAGAAATTCCCCGTATTTTGGAGCAAAATTGCAGAAATTTACAAATTGTGTGGCAAAAAGGCAGAAATTCTCTATATGTTGGGGCAAAAAGACAGAAATTCTTCTTATTTTGGGGAAATACTCAGAAATTCCACTTATTTGGGGGCAAAATTCCAGAAATTTCCCTTATTTTGGGACAAAATTGCAGAAATTTAACATATTTTGGGGCAAAATTGCAGAAATTTCACTTTTTTCAAGGAAAAAAATGAGAAATTTTTTTATTTTGGGGCAAAAAGGCAGAAATTCCTAATGTTTTGTGGCAATAATGCAGAAATTCTCCTTATTTTGAGATATAAAGGCTGAAATTCCCCTTATTTGGGGGCAAAAATGCAGAAATTCACCATATTTTGAGGTAAAAAGGCTGAAATTCCCCTTATTTGGAGGCAAAAATTCAGAAATTTCCCTTATTTTTTGGCAAAATTGCAAAAATTTCACTTACTTCAGGGTAATAAGTCAGAATTTTTCCTTATTTTGGTGCAAAAACAAAAAAATTCCCTTTGTTTTGGGGGAAAAAGACAGAAATTCCACTTATTTAGAGGCAAAAAAGCAGAAATTCCCCTTATTTTGGAGCAAAAATGAAGAAATTTCCCTTTTTTATGGCAAAAAAGTATGCATTCTTCTTATTTTCGTGCAAAAAGGCAGAAATTCTCCATATTTTGGAGAAAAATTGCAGAAATTCCTCTAATTGTGGGGCAAAAAAGCAGAAATTGCCTATATGTTGGGTTAAAAAGACAGAAATTCTCCTTATTTTGCGGCAAAACTCAGAAATTCCACTTATTTTGGGGCAACATTCCAGAAATTTCCTTTATTTTGGGGAAAAATTGCAGAAATTTCACTTATTTTGGGGCAAAATTGGAGAAATTTCACTTATTTCAGGGTAATAAGTCAGAAATTTTCCTTATTTTGGGGCAAAAAAGACAGGAATTTTCTTTGTTTTGGGGGAAAAAGACAGAAATTCCACTTATTTAGAGGCAAAAAATCAGAAATTCCCCTTATTATGGAGCAAAAATGAAGAAATTTCAATTTTTTATGGCAAAAAGGTATGCATTCTTCTTATTTTCGGGCAAAAAGGCAGAAATTCCCCGTATTTTGGAGCAAAATTTCAGAAATTCCCCTAATTGTGGGGCAAAAAGGCAGAAATTCCCTTTAGTTTGGGCAAAAAGACAGAAATTCTCCTTATTTTGGGGCAAAACTCAGAAATTCCACTTATTTTGTGGCAAAATTGCAGAAATTTCCCTTATTTTGGGGCAAAATTGCAGAAATTTCACTTATATTGGGGCAAAAAGGCAGAAATTTCACTTATTTCAGGGAAAAAAAGCAGAAATTTTTTTATTTTGGGGCAAAAAGGCAGAAATTAATAATATTTTGTGGCAAAAATGCAGAAATTCTCCTTATTTTGAGGTAAAAAGGCTGAAATTCCCCTTATTTAGGGGCAAAAAGGCAGAAATTTCCCTTATTTTGGGGCAAAATTGCAGAAACTTCACTTACTTCAGAGTAATAAGTCAGAATTTTTCCTTATTTTGGAGCAAAAAAGACAGAAATTCCCTTTGTTTTGGGGGAAAAAGGCAGAAATTCCCCGTATTTTGGAGCTAAGTTGCAGAAATTCCCCTAATTGTGGGGCAAAAAGGCAGAAATTCTCTATATGTTGGGGAAAAAGACAGAAATTCTTCTTATTTTGGGGCAAAACTCAGAAATTCCACTTATTTTGGGGCAAAATTGCAGAAATTTCACTTATTTCAGGGAAAAAAAGCAGAAATTTTCTTATTTTGGGCCAAAAAGGCAGAAATTCCTAATATTTTGTGGCAAAAATGCATAAATTCCCCTTATTTTGAGGTTAAAAATGCTGAAATTCCCCTTAATAGGGGGTAAATATGCAGAAATTCCCCTAATTTGAGGTAAAATGGCTAAAATTCCACTCATTTTGGAAACAAAAACGTAGAAAATTCCCTTATTTTGGGGCAAAATTGCAGAAATTTCACTTACTTCAGGGTAGTAAGTCAGAATTTTTTCTTATTTTATGTCAAAAAAGACAGAAGTTCCCTTTGTTTTGGGGGGAAAAAGACAGAAATTCCACTTACTTAGAGGCAAAAAAACAGAAATTCCCCTTATTTTGGAACAAAAATGAAGAAATTTTCTTTTTTGATGGCAAAAAGGTATGCATTCTTCTTATTTTCGGGCAAAAAGGCAGAAATTCCCCGTATTTTGGAGCAAAAAAGCAGAAATTCCCTTAATTGTGGGGCAAAAAGGCAGAAATTCCCTATATGTTGGGGCAAAAAGACAGAAATTCATCTTATTTTGGGGCAAAACTCAGAAATTCCACTTATTTTGGGGCAAAATTCCAGAAATTTCCTTTATTTTAGGACAAAATTGCAGAAATTTCACTTATTTTGGGGCAAAATTGCAGAAATTTCACATATTTCAGGGAAAAAAAGCAGAAATTTTTTTATTTTGGGGCAAAAATGCAAATTCCTAATATTTTGTGGCAAAAATGCGGAAATTCCCCTTATTTTGAGGTAAAAAGGCTGAAATTCCCCTTATTTGGGGGCAAAAATGCACAAATTCCCTTTATTTTGAGGTAAAAAGGCTGAAATTCCCGTTATTTGGGGGCAAAAAGGCAGAAAGTTCCCTTATTTTGGGGCAAAATTGCAGAAATTTCACTTACTTCAAGGTAATAAATCAGAATTTTTCCTTATTTTGGGGCAAAAAAGACAGAAATTCCCTTTGTTTTGGGGGAAAAAGACAGAAATTCCACTTATTTAGAGGCAAAAAAGCAGAAATTCCTTTTATTATAGAGCAAAAATGAAGAAATTTCCCATTTTTATGGCAAAAAGGTATGCATTCTTCTTATTTTCGGGCAAAAAGGCAGAAATACCCTTTATTTTGGAGCAAAATTGCAGAAATTCCCCTAATTGTGGGGCAAAAAGGCACAAATTGCCTATATGTTGGGGTAAAAAAACAGAAATTCTCTTTATTTTGGGGCAAAACTCAGAAATTCCACTTATTTTGGGGCAAAATTCCAGAAATTTCCCTTATTTTGGGGCAAAATTGCAGAAATTCCACTTATTTTGGGGCAAAATTCCAGAAATTTCCCTTATTTTGGGGCAAAATTGCTGAAATTTCACTTATTTTGGGGCAAAATTGCAGAAATTTCCCTTATTTTGGGGCAAAATTGCAGACATTTCACTTATTTTGGGGCAAAATTTCAGAAATTTCAATTATTTAAGGAAAAAAAAGCAGAAATTTTCCTTATTTTGGGGCAAAAAATACAGGAATTCCCTATGTTTTGGGGGAAAAAAAACAGAAATTTCATTTATTTAAAGGTAAAAAAGCAGACATTCCCCTTATTTTGGAGCAAAAATGAAGAAATTTCCCTTTTTTATGGCAAAAAGTTATGCATTCTTCTTATTTTCGGGCAAAAAGGCAAAAATTCCCCGTATTTTGGAGCAAAATTGCAGAAATTCCCCTAATTGTGAGGCAAAAAGGCAGAAATTCTTTATATGTTGAGGCAAATACAGAAATTCTCCTTATTTTGGGGCAAAACTCAGAAATTCCACTTATTTTGGGGCAAAATTCCAGAAATTTCCCTTATTTTGGGGCAAAATTGCAGAAATTTCACTTATTTTGGGCTAAAATTGCAGAACTTTCACTTATTTTGGGGCAAAATTTCAGAAATTTCACTTATTTCAGAGAAAAAAGGCAGAAATTCTCCTTATTTTGGGGCAAAAATGCAGAAATTCCTAATATTTTGTGGCAAAAATTCAGAAATTCCTCTTATTTTAGGTAAAAAGGCTGAAATTCCCCTTATTTGGGGGCAAAAAGTCAGAAATTTCCCTTATTTTGGGGCAAAATTGCAGAAATTTTACTTAGTTCAGGGTAATAAGACAGAATTTTTCCTTATTTTGGGGCAAAAAAGACAGAAATTCCCTTTGTTTTGGGGAAAAAAGACAGAAATTCCACATATTTATAGGCAAAAAAGCAAAAATTCTTGTTATTTTGGAGCAAAAATGAAGAAATTTCCCTTTTTTATGGCAAAATGTTATGCATTCTTCTTATTTTCGGGCAAAAAGGCAGAAATTCCCCGTATTTTGGAGCAAAATTGCAGAAATTCCCCTAATTGTGAGGCAAAAAGGCAGAAATTCTCTATATGTTGGGGCAAAAAGACAGAAATTCTCCTTATTTTGGGGCAAAACGCAGAAACTCCACTTATTTTGGGGAAAAATTTCAGAAATTTCCCTTATTTTGTGGCAAAATTGAAGAAATTTCACTTATTTTAGGGCAAAATTGCAAAATTTCACTTATTTCAGAGAAAAAAAGCAGAAATTTTCTTATTTTGGGGCAAAAAGGCAGAAATTCCTAATATTTTGTGGCAAAAATGCAGAAATTCCCCTTATTTTGAGGTAAAAAGGCTGAAATTCCCTTTATTTGGGGGCAAAAAGGCAAAAATTTCCTTTATTTTGGAGCAAAATTGCAGAAATTTCACTTATTTCAGGGTAACAAGTCACAAATTTTCCTTATTTTGGGGCAAAAAAGACAGAAATTCGCTTTGTTTTGAGGGAAAAAGACAGAAATTCCACTTATTTAGAGGCAAAAAAGCAGAAATTCCCTTTATTTTGGAGCAAAAAGAAGAAATTTCTTTTTTTTATGGCAAAAGGTTATGCATTCTTCTTATTTTCGGGCAAAAAGGCAGAAATTCCCCGTATTTTGGAGCAAAATTGCAGAAATTCCTTTAATTGTGGGACAAAAATGCAGAAATTCTCTATATATTGGGGCAAAAAGACAGAAATTCTCCTTATTTTGTGTCAAAACTCAGAAATTCCACTTATTTTGGGGCAAAATTCCAGAAATTTCCCTTAATTTGGGGCAAAATTGCAGAAATTTCACTTATTTTTGGGCAAAATTGCAGAAATTTCACTTATTTTGTGGCAAAATTGCAGAAATTTCACTTATTTCAGGGAAAAAAGACAGAAATTTTTCTTATTTTGGGGCAAAATGGCAGAAATTCCTAATATTTTGTGACAAAAATGCAGAAATTCTCCTTATTTTGAGGTAAAAAGGCTGAAATTCCCCTTATTTGGAGGCAAAAAGGCAGAAATTTCCCTATTTTGGGGCAAAATTGCAGAAATTTCACTTACTTCAGGGTAATAAGTCAGAATTTTTCCTTATTTTGGGGCAAAAAAGACAGAAATTCCCTTTGTCATGGGGGAAAAAGACAGAAATTCCACTTATTTAAAGGCCAAAAAGCAGAAACTCCCCTTATTTTGGAGCAAAAATGAAGAAATTTCCCTTTTTTATGGCAAAAAGTTATGCATTCTTCTTATTTTCGGGCAAAAAGGCAGAAATTCCACCTTTTTTGGAGCATAATTGCAGAAATTCCCCTAATTGTGGGGCAAAAATGCAGAAAATCTCTATATGTTGGGGCAAAAAGACAGAAATTCTCTTTATTTTGGGGCAAAACTAAGAAATTCCACTTATTTTGGGGCAAAATTCCAGAAATTTTTTTATTTTGGGGCAAAATTGCAGAAATTTCACTTATTTTGGGGCAAATATGCAGAAATTTTACATATTTTGTAACAAAATTGCAGAAATTTCACTTATTTCAGGGAAAAAAGGCAGAAATTTTCCTTATTTTGGGGCAAAATGGCAGAAATTCCTAATATTTTGTGGCAAAAATGCAGAAATTCCCCTTATTTCGAGGTAAAAAGGCTGAAATTCTCCTTATTTGGGGGCAAAAGTCAAAAATTTCCCTTATTTTGGGGCAAAATTGCAGAAATATCACTTACTTCAGGGTAATAAGTCAGAATTTTTCCTTATTTTGGGGCAAAAAAGACAGAAATTCCCTTTGTTTTGAGGGAAAAAGAAAGAAATTCCACTTATTTAGAGGCAAAAAAGCAGAAATTCCCCTTTTTGGAGCAAAAATGAAGAAATTTTCTTTTTTTATGGCAAAAAGGTATGCATTCTTCTTATTTTCAAGCAAAAAGGCAGAAATTCCACGGATTTTGGAGCAAAATTGCAGAAATTCCCCTAATTGTGGGGCAAAAAGGCAGAAATTGCCTATATGTTGGGGCAAAAAAACAGAAATTCTCCTTACTTTGGGGCAAAACTCAGAAATTCCACTTATATTGGGGCAAAATTCCAGAAATTTCCCTTATTTTGGGGCAAAATTGCAGACATTTCACTTATTTTGGGGCAAAATTGCAGAAATTTCACTTATTTCAGGGAAAAAAACAGAAATTTTCTTATTTTGGGGCAAAAAGGCAGAAATTCCTAATATTTTGTGGCAAAAAATGCAGAAATTCCCCTTATTTTAAGGTAAAAAGGCTGAAATTCCCCTTATTTTGGGGCAATAAGGCAAAAATTTCCTTTATTTTCGGGCAAAATTGTAGAAATTTCACTTATTTAAGGGTAATAAGTCAGATATTTTCTTTATTTTGGGGCAAAAAAGACAGGAATTCCCTTTGTTTTGGGGGATAAACACAGAAATTCCACTTATTTAGAGGCAAAAAAGCAGAAATTCCCCTTATTTTAGAGCAAAAATGAAGAAATTTCTTTTTTATGGCAAAAATGTATGCATTCTTCTTATTTTCGGACAAAAAGGCAGAAATTCCCCGTATTTTGGAGCAAAATTGCAGAAATTCCCCTAATTGTGGGGCAAAAAGGCAGAAATTCTCTATATGTTGGGGCAAAAAGACAGAAATTCTTCTTATTTTGGGGAAATACTCAGAAATTCCACTTATTTGGGGGCAAAATTCCAGATATTTCCCTTATTTTGGGACAAAATTGCAGAAATTTAACATATTTTGGGGCAAAATTGCAGAAATTTCACTTTTTTCAGGGAAAAAAATGAGAAATTTTTATATTTTGGGGCAAAAAGGCAGAAATTCCTAATGTTTTGTGGCAATAATGCAGAAATTCCCCTTATTTTGAGATATAAAGGCTGAAATTCCCCTTATTTGGGGGCAAAAATGCAGAAATTCACCATATTTTGAGGTAAAAAGGCTGAAATTCCCCTTATATGGAGGCAAAAAGGCAGAAATTTCCCTTATTTTTTGGCAAAATTGCAGAAATTTCACTTACTTCAGGGTAATAAGTCAGAATTTTTCCTTATTTTGGTGCAAAAATACAAAAATTCCCTTTGTTTTGGGGAAAAAAGACAGAAATTCCACTTATTTAGAGGCAAAAAAGCAGAAATTCCTTTTATTTTGGAGCAAAAATAAAGAAATTTCCTTTTTATGGCAAAAAGGTATGCATTCTTCTTATTTTCGGGCAAAAAGGCAGAAATTCCCCGTATTTTGGAGCAAAATTGCAAAAATTCCCGTAACTGTGGGGCAAAAAGGCAGAAATTCTCTATATGCTGGGGCAAAAAACAGAAATTCTCCTTATTTTGGGCCAAACTCAGAAATTTCACTTATTTTGGGGCAAAATGGCAGAAATTTCACTTATTTCAGAGAAAAAAAGATAGAAATTTTCCTTATTTTGGGGCAAAAAGGCAGAAATTCCTAATATTTTGTGACAAAAATGCAGAAATTCCCCTTATTTTGAGGTAAAAAGGCTAAAATTCTCCTTATATGGGGGCAAAAAGGCACTAATTTCCCTAATTTTGGGGCAAGATTGCAGAAATTTCACTTATTTCAGGGTAATAAGTCAGAATTTTTTCTTATTTTGGGGCAAAAAAGACAGAAATTCCCTTTGTTTTGGGGAAAAAAGACAGAAATTCCACTTATTTAGAGGCAAAAAAGCAGAAATTCCCCTTATTTTGGAGCAAAAATGAAGAAATTTCCCTTTTTTATGGCAAAAAAGTATGCATTCTTCTTATTTTCGTGCAAAAAGGCAGAAATTCTCCGTATTTTGGAGCAAAATTGCAGAAATTCCTCTAATTGTGGGGCAAAAAGGCAGAAATTGCCTATATGTTGGGCTAAAAAGACAGAAATTCTCCTTATTTTGCGGCAAAACTCAGAAATTCCACTTATTTTGGAGCAAAATTCCAGAAATTTCCCTTATTTTGGGGCAAAATTGCAGAAATTTCAATTACTTCAGGGTAATAAGTCAGAATTTTTCTTTATTTTGGTGCAAAAATACAAAAATTCCCTTTGTTTTGGGGGAAAAAGACAGAAATTCCACTTATTTAGAGGCAAAAATGCAGAAATTCCCCTTATTATGGAGCAAAAATGAAGAAATTTCTCTTTTTTATGGCAAAAAGTTATGCATTCTTCTTATTTTCAGGCAAAAAGGGAGATATCCCCCGTATTTTGGAGCAAAATTGAAGAAATTCCCCTAAATGTTGGGCAAAGAGGCAGAAATTGCCTATATGTTGGGGCAAAAAGACAGAAATTCTCCTTATTTTGGGGCAAAATTCCAGAAATAACCTTATTTTGGGGCAAAATTGCAGAAATTTCACTTATTTTGGGGCAAAATTGCAGAAATTTCACATTTTTTGGGGCAAAATTGCAGAAATTTCACTTATTTCAGAGAAAAAAGGCAGAAATTTTCCTTATTTTGGGGCAAAAAGCAGATATTCCTAATATTTTGTGGCAAAAATGCAAAAATTCCCCGTATTTTGAAGTAAAAAGGCTGAAATTCGCATTATTTTGGGGCAAAAAGGCAGAAATTTCCCTAATTTTGGAGCAAAAGTTCAGGAATTTCACTTACTTCAGGGTAATAAGTCAGAATTTTTCCTTATTTTGGGGCAAAGAAGACAGAAATTCCCTTTGTTTTGGGAGAAAAAGACAAAAATTCCACTTATTTAGAGGCAAAAAAAGCAGAAATTCCCCTTATTTTGGAGCAAAAATGAAGAAATTTCCCTTTTTTATGGCAAAAAGGTATGCATTCTTCTTATTTTCGGACAAAAAGGCAGAAATTCTCGGTATTTTTGAGCAAAATTGCAGAAATTCCCCTAATTGTGGTGCAAAAATGCAGAAAATCTCTATATGTTGGGGCAAAATGACAGAAATTCTCTTTTTTTGGGGGCAAAACTCAGAAATTCCACTTATTTTGTGGCAAAATTGCAGAAATTTCCCTTATTTTGGGGAAAAATTGCAGAAATTTCACTTATTTTGGGGCAAAAAGGCAGAAATTAAACTTATTTCAGGGAAAAAAGGCAGAAATTTTCCTTATTTTGTGCAAAAAGGCAGAAATTCCTAATATTTTGTGGTAAAAATGCAGAAATTCCCCCTATTTTGAGGTAAAAAGACTGAATTTCCCCTTATTTGGGGGCAAAAAGGCAGAAATTTCCCTTATTTTGGGGCAAAATTGAAGAAATTTCACTTACTGCAGAGTAAGATGTCAGAATTTTTCCTTATTTTAGGGCAAAAAATACAGAAATATCCTTTGTTTTGAGGGAAAAAACAGAAATTCCACTTATTTAGAGGCAAAAAAATAGAAATTCCCTTTATTTTGAAGCAAAATAGAAGAAATTACATTTTTGATGGCAAAAAGGTATGCATTCTTCTTATTTTCGGGCAAAAAGGCAGAAATTCCCCGTCTTTTGGAGCAAAATTGCTGAAATTCCCCTAATTGTGGGGCAAAAAGGCAAAAATTTCCTATAAGTTGGGGCAAAAAGACAGAAATTCTCCTTATTTTGAAGGAAATCTCAGAAATTCCTCTTATTTTGAAGCAAAATTCCAGAAATTTCCCTTATTTTAGGACAAAATTGCAGAAATTTCACTTATTTTGGGGCAAAATTGCAGAAATTTCACTTATTTCAGGGAAAAAAAGCAGAAATTTTCTTATTTTGGGGCAAAAAGGCAGAAATTCCTAATATTTTGTGGCAAAAATGCAGAAATTCCCTTTATTTCGAGGTAAAAAGGCTGAAATTCCCCTTATTTGGGGCAAAAGGCAGAAATTTCCCTTATTTTGGGGCAAAATTGCAGAAATATCACTTACTTCAGGGTAATAAGTCAGAATTTTTCCTTATTTTGGGGCAAAAAACACAGAAATTCCCTTTGTTTTTAGGGAAAAAGAAGAAATTCCACTTATTTAGAGGCAAAAAAGCAGAAATTCCCCTTTTTGGAGCAAAAATGAAGAAATTTTCTTTTTTCATGGCAAAAAGGTATGCATTCTTCTTATTTTCAAGCAAAAAGGCAGAAATTCCCCGTATTTTGGAGCAAAATTGCAGAAAATCCCCTAATTGTGGGGCAAAAAGGCAGAAATTGCCTATATGTTGGGGCAAAAAAACAGAAATTCTCCTTATTTTGGGGCAAAACTCAGAAATTCCACTTATTTTGGGGCAAAATTCCAGAAATTTCCCTTATTTTGGGGCAAAATTGCAGACATTTCACTTATTTTGGGGCAAAATTGCAGAAATTTCACTTATTTCAGGGAAAAAAAGCAGAAATTTTCTTATTTTGGGGCAAAAAGCCAGAAATTCCTAATATTTTGTGGCAAAAATGCAGAAATTCCCCCTATTTTAAGGTAAAAAGACTGAAATTCCCCTTATTTGGGGGCAAAAAGGCAGAAATTTCCCTTATTTTGGGGAAAAATTGAAGAAATTTCACTTACTACAGGGTAATAAGTCAGAATTTTTCCTTATTTTAGGGCAAAACAGACAGATATTCCCTTTGTTTTGAGGGAAAAAGACAGAAATTCCACTTATTTAGAGGCAAAAAAATAGAAATTCCCTTTATTTTGAAGCAAAATAGAAGAAATTACATTTTTGATGGCAAAAAGGTATGCATTCTTCTTATTTTCGGGCAAAAAGGCAGAAATTCCCCGTCTTTTGGAGCAAAATTGCTGAAATTTTTCTAATTGTGGGGCAAAAAGGCAGAAATTTCCTATATGTTGGGGCAAAAAGACAGAAATTCTCCTTATTTTGAAGCAAAACTCAGAAATTCCTCTTATTTTGAAGCAAAATTCCAGAAATTTCCCTTATTTTAGGACAAAATTGCAGAAATTTCACTTATTTTGGGGCAAAATTGCAGAAATTTCAATTATTTCAGGGAAAAAAAGCAGAAATTTTCTTATTTTGGGGCAAAAAGGAAGAAATTCCTAATATTTTGTGGCAAAAATGCGGAAATTCCCCTTATTTTGAGGTAAAAAGGCTGAAATTCCCCTTATTTGGGGGCAAAAATGCAGAAATTCCCCTTATTTTGAGGTAAAAAGGCTGAAATTCCCCTTATTTGGGGGCAAAAAGGCAGAAATTTCCCTTATTTTGGGGCAAAATTGCAGAAATTTCACTTACTTCAGGGTAATAAGTCAGAATTTTTCCTTATTTTGGGGCAAAAAAGACAGATATTCTCTTTATTTTGGGGGAAATAGACAGAAATTCCACTTATTTAGAGGCAAAAAAGCAGAAATTCCTTTGATTTTGGAGCAAAAATGAAGAAATTTCCCATTTTTTGGCAAAAAGGTATTCATTCTTCTTTTTTTCGGGCAAAAAGGCAGAAATTACCCGTATTTTGGAGCAAAATTACAGAAATTTCCTAAATTGTGTGGCAAAAAAACAGAAATTCTCTATATGTTTGGGCAAAAATACAGAAATTCTCTTTATTTTGGGGAAAAACACAAAAATTCCACTTATTTTGGGGCAAAATTCCAGAAATTTACCTTATTTTGGTGCAAAATTGAAGAAATTTTACTTACTTCAGGTTAATAAGTCAGAATTTTTCCTTATTTTGGGGCAAAAAAGACAGAAATTCCCTTTGTTTTGGGGGAAAAAGACAAAAATTCCACTTATTTAGAGGCAAAAAAGCAGAAATTCCCCTTAATTTGGAGCAAAAATTAAGAAATTTCCCTTTTTTATGGCAAAAAGGTATGCATTCTTCTTATTTTCGTGCAAAAAGGGAGAAATTCCACGGATTTTGGAGCAAAATTGCAGAAATTACCCTAATTGTGGGGCAAAAAGGCAGAAATTGCCTATATGTTGGGGCAAAAAAACAGAAATTCTCCTTATTTTGGGGCAAAACTCAGAAATTCCACTTATTTTGGGGCAAAATTCCAGAAATTTCCCTTATTTTGGGGCAAAATTGCAGAAATTTTACTTATTTTGGGGCAAAGTTGCAAAATTTCACTTATTTCAGAGTAAAAAAGCAGAAATTTTCTTATTTTGGGGCAAAAAGGCAGAAATTCCTAATATTTTGTGGCAAAAATGCAGAAATTTCCCTTATTTTGAGGTAAAAAGGCTGAAATTCCCTTTATTTGAGGGCAAAAGGCAAAAATTTCCTTTATTTTGGGGCAAAATTGCAGAAATTTCACTTATTTCAGGGTAATAAGTCAGAAATTTTCCTTATTTTGGGGCAAAAAAGACAGGAATTCCCTTTGTTTTGGGGGAAAAAGACAGAAATTCCACTTATTTAGAGGCAAAAAAGCAGAAATTCCCTTGATTTTGGAGCAAAAATGAAGAAATTTCCCTTTTTTATGGCAAAAAGTTATGCATTCTTCTTATTTTCGGGCAAAAAGGCAGAAATTCCCTGTATTTTGGAGCAAAATTGCAGAAATTCCCTTAATTGTAGGACAAAAATGCAGAAATTCTCTATATATTGGGGCAAAAAGACAGAAATTCTCCTTATTTTGTGTCAAAACTCAGAAATTCCACTTATTTTGGGGCAAAATTCCAGAAATTTCCCTTAATTTGGGGCAAAATTGCAGAAATTTCACTTATTTTTGGGCAAAATTGCAGAAATTTCACTTATTTTGGGGCAAAATTGCAGAAATTTCACTTATTTCAGAGAAAAAAGACAGAAATTTTCCTTATATGGGGCAAAAAGGCAGAAATTCCTAATTTTTTGTGACAAAAATGCAGAAATTCTCCTTGTTTTGAGTTAAAAAGGCTGAAATTCCCCTTATTTGGAGGCAAAAAGGCAGAAATTTTCCTAATTTTGGGGAAAAATTGCAGAAATTTCACTTACTTCAGGGTAATAAGTCAGAATTTTTCCTTATTTTGAGGCAAAAAAGACAGAAATTCCCTTTGTCTTGGGGGAAAAAGACAGAAATTCCACTTATTTAAAGGCCAAAAAGCAGAAATTCCCCTTATTTTGGAGCAAAAATGAAGAAATTTCCATTTTTTATGGCAAAAAGTTATGCATTCTTCTTATTATCGGGGAAAAAGGTAGAAATTCCCCGTATTTTGGAGCAAAATTGCAGAATTTCCCCTAATTGTGGGGCAAAAATGCAGAAAATCTCTATATGTTGGGGCAAAAAGAAAGAAATTCTCCTTATTTTGGGGCAAAACTAAGAAATTCCACTTATTTTGGGGCAAAATTCTCTAAATTTTCCTTATTTTGGGGCAAAATTGCAGATATTTCACTTATTTTGGTGCAAATATGTAGAAATTTTACTTATTTTGTGGCAAAATTGCAGAAATTTCACATATTTTAGGGAAAAAAGGCAGAAATTTTCTTTATTTTGGGGCAAAAAGGCAGAAATTCCTAATATTTTGTGGCAAAAATGCAGAAATTCCCCTTATTTCGAGGTAAAAAGGCTGAAATTCCCCTTATTTGGGGGCAAAAAGGCAGAAATTTCCCTTATTTTGGGGCAAATTTGCAGAAATTTCACTTACTTCAGGGTAATAAGTCAGAATTTTTCCTTATTTTGGGGCAAAAAGACAGAAATTCCCTTTGTTTTGGGGAAAAAAAACAGAAATTCCACTTATTTAGAGGCAAAAATGCAGAAATTCCCCTTTTTGGAGCAAATATGAAGCAATTTTCTTTTTTCATGGCAAAAAGGTATGCATTCTTCTTATTTTCAAGCAAAAAGGCAGAAATTCCCCGTATTTTGGAGCAAAATTGCAGAAATTCCCCTAATTGTGGGGCAAAAAGGCAGAAATTGCCTATATCTTGGGGCAAAAAAACAGAAATTCTCCTTATTTTGGGGCAAAACTCAGAAATTCCACTTATTTTGGGGCAAAATTCCAGAAATTTACCTTATTTTGGGGCAAAATTGCAGACATTTCACTTATTTTGGGGCAAAATTGCAGAAATTTCACTTATTTCAGGGAAAAAAAGCAGAAATTTTCTTATTTTGGGGCAAAAAGGCAGAAATTCCTAATATTTTGTGGCATAAATGCAGAAATTCCCTTTATTTTGAGGTAAAAAGGCTGAAATTCTCCTTATTTGGGGGCAATAAGGCAAAAATTTCCTATATTTTGGGGCAAAATTGCAGAAATTTTACTTATTTAAGGGTTATAAGTCAGAAATTTTCTTTATTTTGGGACAAAAAAGACAGGAATTCCCTTTGCCTTGGGGGAAAAAGACAGAAATTCCACTTATTCAGAGGCAAAAAAGCAGAAATTCCCCTTATTTTGGAGCAAAAATGAAGAAATTTCCCTTTTTTATGGCAAAAGGGTATGCATTCTTCTTATTATCGGGCAAAAAAGCAGAAATTCCCCGTATTTTTGAGCAAAATTGCAGAAATTCCCCTAATTGTGGGGCAAAAATGCAGAAAATCTCTATATGTTGGGGCCAAAAGACCGAAATTCTCTTTATTTTGGGGCAAAACTCAGAAATTCCACTTATTTTGGGGCAAAATTACAGAAATTTTCCTTTTTTGGGGGCAAAATTGCAGAAATTTCACTTATTTTGGGGCAAATATGCAGAAATTTTACATATTTTGTAACAAAATTGGAGAAATTTCACTTATTTCAGGGGAAAAAGGCAGAAATTTTCCTTATTTTTGAGCAAAATGGCAGAAATTTATAATATTTTGTGGCAAAAATGCAGAAATTCCCTTTATTTCGAGGTAAAAAGGCTGAAATACCCCTTATTTGGGGGCAAAAGGCAGAAATTTCCCTTATTTTGGGGAAAAATTGCAGAAATATCACTTACTTCAGGGTAATAAGTCAGAATTTTTCCTTATTTTGGGGCAAAAAACACAGAAATTCCCTTTTTTTTTAGGGAAAAAGAAAGAAATTCCACTTATTTAGAGGCAAAAAAGCAGAAATTCCCCTTTTTGGAGCAAAAATGAAGAAATTTTCTTTTTTCATGGCAAAAAGGTATGCATTCTTCTTATTTTCAGGCAAAAAGGCAGAAATTCCCCGTATTTTGGAGCAAAATTGCAGAAATTCCCCTAATTGTGGGGCAAAAAGGCAGAAATTGCCTATATGTTGGGGCAAAAAAACAGAAATTCTCCTTATTTTGGGGCAAAACTCAGAAATTCCACTTATTTTGGGGCAAAATTCCAGAAATTTCCCTTATTTTGGGGCAAAATTGCAGACATTTCACTTATTTTGGGGCAAAATTGCAGAAATTTCACTTATTTCAGGGAAAAAAAGCAGAAATTTTCTTATTTTGGGGAAAAAAGCCAGAAATTCCTAATATTTTGTGGCAAAAATGCAGAAATTCCCCTTATTTTAAGGTAAAAAGACTGAAATTCCCCTTATTTGGGGGCAAAAAGGCAGAAATTTCCCTTATTTTGGGGAAAAATTGAAGAAATTTCACTTACTACAGGGTAATAAGTCAGAATTTTTCCTTATTTTAGGGCAAAAAAGACAGAAATTCCCTTTGTTTTGAGTTAAAAAGACAGAAATTCCACTTATTTAGAGGCAAAAAAATAGAAATTCCCTTTATTTTGAAGCAAAATAGAAGAAATTACATTTTTGATGGCAAAAAGGTATGCATTCTTCTTATTTTCGGGCAAAAAGGCAGAAATTCCCCGTCTTTTAGAGCAAAATTGCTGAAATTCCCCTAATTGTGGGGCAAAAAGGCAGAAATTTCCTATATGTTGGGGCAAAAAGACAGAAATTCTCCTTATTTTGAAGCAAAACTCAGAAATTCCTCTTATTTTGAAGCAAAATTCCAGAAATTTCCCTTATTTTAGGACAAAATTGCAGAAATTTCACTTATTTTGGGGCAAAATTGCAGAAATTTCAATTATTTCAGGGAAAAAAAGCAGAAATTTTCTTATTTTGGGGCAAAAAGGAAGAAATTCCTAATATTTTGTGGCAAAAATGCGGAAATTCCCCTTATTTTGAGGTAAAAAGGCTGAAATTCCCCTTATTTGGGGGCAAAAATGCAGAAATTCCCCTTATTTTGAGGTAAAAAGGCTGAAATTCCCCTTATTTGGGGGCAAAAAGGCAGAAATTTCCTTTATTTTGGGGCAAAATTGCAGAAATTTCACTTACTTCAGGGTAATAAGTCAGAATTTTTCCTTATTTTGGGGCAAAAAAGACAGATATTCTCTTTATTTTGGGGGAAATAGACAGAAATTCCACTTATTTAGAGGCAAAAAAGCAGAAATTCCTTTTATTTTAAGCAAAAATGAAGAAATTTCCCATTTTTTGGCAAAAAGGTATTCATTCTTCTTATTTTCGGGCAAAAAAGCAGAAATTACCCGTATTTTGGAGCAAAATTACAGAAATTTCCTTAATTGTGTGGCAAAAAAACAGAAATTCTCTATATGTTTGGGCAAAAATACAGAAATTCTCTTTATTTTGGGGAAAAACACAAAAATTCCACTTATTTTGGGGCAAAATTCCAGAAATTTACCTTATTTTGGTGCAAAATTGCAGAAATTTTACTTACTTCAGGTTAATAAGTCAGAATTTTTCCTTATTTTGCGGCAAAAAAGACAGAAGTTCCCTTTGTTTTGGGGGAAAATGACAAAAATTCCACTTATTTAGAGGCAAAAAAGCAGAAATTCCCCTTAATTTGGAGCAAAAATGAAGAAATTTCCCTTTTTTATGGCAAAAAGGTATGCATTCTTCTTATTTTCGTGCAAAAAGGGAGAAATTCCACGGATTTTGGAGCAAAATTGCAGAAATTACCCTAATTGTGGGGCAAAAAGGCAGAAATTGCCTATATGTTGGGGCAAAAAAACAGAAATTCTCCTTATTTTGGGGCAAAACTCAGAAATTCCACTAATTTTGGGGCAAAATTCCAGAAATTTCCCTTATTTTGGGGCAAAATTGCAGAAATTTCACTTATTTTGGGGCAAAGTTGCAAAATTTCACTTATTTCAGAGTAAAAAAGCAGAAATTTTCTTATTTTGGGGCAAAAAGTTAGAAATTCCTAATATTTTGTGTCAAAAATGCAGAAATTCCCCTTATTTTGAGGTAAAAAGGCTGAAATTTTCCTTAATAGAGGGCAAAAATGCAGAAATTTTTCTTATTTTAGGGCAAAATTGCAGAAATTTCACTTACTTCAGGGTAATAAGTCAGAATTTTTCATTATTTTGAGGCAAAAAACACAGAAATTCCATTTGTTCTAGGGGAAAAAGACAGATATTCCACTTATTTAGGCAAAAAAGCAGAAATTCCCCTTATTTTGGGGCAAAAATGAAGAAATTTCCCTTTTTTATGGCAAAAAGGTATGCATTCTTCTTATTTTCGGGCAAAAAGGCAGAAATTCTTCGTATTTTGGAGCAAAATTGCAGAAATTCCCATAATTGTGGGGCAAAAAGGCAGAAATTGCCTATATGTTGGGGCAAAAAGACAGAAATTCTCCTTATTTTGGGGCAAAACTCAGAAATTCCACTTATTTTGGGGCAAAATTCCAGAAATTTCCCTCATTTGGGGCAAAATTGCAGAAATTTCACTTATTTTGGGCTAAAATTGCAGAACTTTCACTTATTTTGGAACAAAATTTCAGAAATTTCACTTATTTCAGAGAAAAAAGGCAGAAATTTTCCTTATTTTGTGGCAAAAATGCAGAAATTCCTAATATTTTGTGGCAAAAATTCAGAAATTCCTCTTATTTTAGGTAAAAAGGCTGAAATTCCCCTTATTTGCGGGCAAAAAGTCAGAAATTTCCCTTATTTTGGGGCAAAATTGCAGAAATTTTACTTAGTTCAGGGTAATAAGACAGAATTTTTCCTTATTTTGGGGCAAAAAAGACAGAAATTCCCTTTGTTTTGGGGGAAAAAGACAGAAATTCCACTTATTTAGTGGCAAAAAAGCAGAAATTCCTTTTATTTTGGAGCAAAAATGAAGAAATTTCCCTTTTTTATGGCAAAAAGGTATGCATTCTTCTTATTTTCGGGCAAAAAGGCAGAAATTCTCCGTATTTTGGAGCAAAATTGCAGAAATTTGCCTAATTGTAGGGCAAAAGGCAGAAATTCTCTATATGTTGGGGCAAAAAGACAGAAATACTCCTTATTTTGGGGCGAAACTCAGAAATTCCATTTTTGGGGCAAAATTCCAGAAATTTCCCTTATTTTGGGGCAAAATTGCAGAAATTTCACTTATATTGGGGCAAAATTGCAGAAATTTCACTTATTTCAGGGAAAAAAAGCAGAAATTTTCTTATTTTGGGCCAAAAAGGCAGAAATTCCTAATATTTTGTGGCAAAAATGCGGAAATTCCCCTTATTTTGAGGTAAAATGCTGAAATTCCCCTTAATAGGGGGTAAATATGCAGAAATTCCCCTAATTTGAGGTAAAATGGCTAAAATTCCCCTTATTTTGGAAACAAAAACGCAGAAAATTCCCTTATTTTGGGGCAAAATTGCAGAAATTTCACTTACTTCAGGGTAATAAATCAGAATTTTTCCTTATTTTATGTCAAAAAAGACAGAAATTCTTTTTGTTTTGGGGGGAAAAAGACAGAAATTCCACTTATTTAGAGGCAAAAAAACAGAAATTCCCCTTATTTTGGAGCAAAAATGAAGAAATTTCCTTTTTTGATGGCAAAAAGGTATGCATTCTTCTTATTTTCGGGCAAAAAGGCAGAAATTCCCCGTATTTTGGAGCAAAATTGCAGAAATTCCTCTAATTGTGGGGCAAAAAGGCAGAAATTTCCTATATGTTGGGGCAAAAAGACAGAAATACTCCTTATTTTGGGGCAAAACTCAGAAATTCCATTTTTGGGGCAAAATTCCAGAAATTTCCTTTATTTTAGGACAAAATTACAGAAATTTCACTTATTTTGGGGCAAAATTGCAGAAATTCCACTTATTTTGGGGCAAAATTCCAGAAATTTCCCTTATTTTGGGGCAAAATTGCTGAAATTTCACTTATTTTGAGGCAAAATTGCAGAAATTTTACTTATTTCAGGGAAAAAAAGCAGAAATTTTCTTATTTTGGGGCAAAAAGGCAGAAATTCCTAATATTTTGTTGCAAAAATGCAGAAATTCCCCTTATTTTGAGGTAAAAAGGCTGAAATTCCCCTTATTTGGGGGCAAAAAGGCAAAAATTTCCTTTATTTTGGGGCAAAATTGCAGAAATTTCACTTATTTCAGGGTAATAAGTCAGAAATTTTGCTTATTTTGGGGCAAAAAAGAGAGGAATTCCCTATGTTTTGGGGGGAAAAAGACAGAAATTCCACTTATTTAAAGGCAAAAAAGCAAACATTCCCCTTATTTTGGAGCAAAAATGAAGAAATTTCCATTTTTTATGGCAAAAAGTTATGCATTCTTCTTATTTTCGGGGAAAAAGGCAGAAATTCCCCGTATTTTGGAGCAAAATTGCAGAAATTCCCCTAATTGTGGGACAAAAAGGCAGAAATTCTCTATATGTTGGGGCAAAAAGACAGAAATTCTCCTTATTTTGGGGCAAAACTCAGAAATTCCACTTATTTTGGGGCAAAATTCCAGAAATTTCCCTTATTTTGAGGCAAAATTGCAGAAATTTCACTTATTTTGGGCTAAAATTGCAGAACTTTAACTTATTTTGGGGCAAAATTTCAGAAAAAAAAGGCAGAAATTTTATTTATTTTGGGGCAAAAATGCAGAAATTCCTAATATTTTGTGGCAAAAATTCAGAAATTCCTCTTATTTTAGGTAAAAAGGCTGAAATTCCCCTTATTTGGGGGCAAAAAGTCAGAAATTTCTTTTACTTTGGGGAAAAATTGCAGAAATTTTATTACTTCAGGGAAATAAGTCAGAATTTTTCCTTATTTTGCGGCAAAAAAACAGTAATTCCCTTTGTTTTGCGGAAAAAAGACAGAAATTCCACTTATTTATAGGCAAAAAAGCAGAAATTCCCCTTATTTTGGAGCAAAAATGAAGAAATTTCCCTTTTTTATGGCAAAAAGGTATGCATTCTTCTTATTTTTGGGCAAAAAGGCAGAAATTCTCCATATTTTGGAGCAAAATTGCAAAAATTCCCCTAATTGTGAGGCAAAAAGGCAGAAATTGCCTATATGTTGGGGCAAAAAGACAGAAATTCTCCTTATTTTGGGGCAAAACTAAGAAATTCCACTTATTTTGGGGCAAAATTTCAGAAATTTCCCTTATTTTGGGGCAAAATTGCAGAAATTTCACTTATTTTGGGGCAAAATTACAGAAATTTCACATATTTCAGGGTAATAAGTCAGAAATTTTTCTTATTTTGGGGCAAAAAAGACAGGACTTTTCTTTGTTTTGGGGGAAAAGACAGAAATTCCACTTATTTAGAGGCAAAAAAGCAGAAATTCCCCTTATTTTGAAGCAAAAATGAAGAAATTTAACTTTTTTATGGCAAAAAGGTATGCATTCTTCTTATTTTCGGGCAAAAAGGCAGAAATTCCCCGTATTTTGGAGCAAAATTGCAGAAATTCCCCTAATTGTGAGGCAAAAAGGCAGAAATTCCCTTTAGTTAGGGCAAAAAGACAGAAATTCTCCTTATTTTGGAGCAAAACTCAGAAATTACACATATTTTGGGGCAAAATTTCAGAAATTTCCCTTATTTTGGGGCAAAAAGGCAGAAATTTCACTTATGTCAGGGAAAAAAGGCAGAAATTTTCCTTATTTTGGGGCAAAAATGCAGAAATTCCTAATATTTTGTGGTAGAAATGCAGATATTCCCCTTATTTTTAGGTAAAAAGGCTGAAATTCCCCTTATTTGGGGGCAAAAAGGCAGAAATTTCCATTATTTTGGGGCAAAATTGCAGAAATTTCACTTACTTCAGGGTAATAAGTCAGAATTTTTCTTTATTTTGGGGCAAAAAAGACAGGAATTCCTTTTGTTTTGGGGGAAACAGATAGAAATTTCACTTATTTAGAGGCAAAAAAGCAGAAATTCCTTTTATTTTGGAGCAAAAATGAAGAAATTTCACATTTTTATGGCAAAAAGTTATGCATTCTTCTTATTTTCACACAAAAAAGGCAGATATTCCTCGTATTTTGGAGCAAAATTGCAGAAATTCCCCTAATTGTGGGGCAAAAAGGCAGAAATTCTCTATATGTTGGGGCAAAAAGACAGAAATTCTCCTTATTTTGGGGCAAAACTCAGAAATTCCACGTATTTTGGGGCAAAATTCCAGAAATTTCCCTTATTTTGGAGCAAAATTGCAGAAATTTCACTTATTTTGGGGCAAAATTGAAGAAATTTCACATATTTTGGGGAATAGTTGCAGAAATTTCACTTATTTCAGAGTAAAAAGGCAGTAATTTTCCTTATTTTGGGGCAAAAAGGCAGAAATTCCTAATATTTTGTGGCAAAAATGCAAAAATTCCCTTTATTTTGAGGTAAAAAGGCTGAAATTCCCCATATTTGGGGGCAAAAAGGCAGAATTCTTTCTTATTTTAGGGCAAAATTGCAGAAATTTCTCTTACTTCAGGGTAATAAGTCAGAATTTTTCATTATTTTGGGGCAAAAAAGACAGAAATTCCATTTGTTTTAGGGGAAAAAGACAGATATTCCACATATTTAGAGGCAAAAAAGTAGAAATTCAACTTATTTTGGAGCAAAAATGAAAAAATTTCCCTTTTTTATGGCAAAAAGGTATGCATTCGTCTTATTTTTGGGCAAAAAGGCAGAAATTCTCCGTATTTTGGAGCAAAATTGCAGAAATTCCCATAATTGTGGGGGAAAAAGGCAGAAATTGCCTATATGTTGGGGCAAAAATACAGAAATTCTCCTTTTTTGGTGGCAAAACTCAGAAATTCCACTTATTTTGGGGCAAAATTCTAGAATTTTTCCTTATTTTGGGGCAAAATTGCAGAAATTTCACTTATTTTGGGGCAAAATTGCAGAAATTTCACGTATTTCAGGGTATTAAGTCAGAAATTTTCCTTATTTTGGGGCAAAAAAGACAGGAATTTTCTTTGTTTTGGGGGAAAAAGACAGAAATTCCACTTATTTAGTGGCAAAAAAGCAGAAATTCCTTTTATTTTGGAGCAAAAATGAAGAAATTTCCCTTTTTTATGGCAAAAAGGTATGCATTCTTCTTATTTTCGGGCAAAAACGCAAAAATTCACGGTATTTTAAAGCAAAATTGCCGAAATATGCCTAATTGTGGGGCAAAAAGGCAGAAATTCTCTATATGTTGGGGCAAAAAGACAGGAATTCTCCTTATTTTGGGGCAAAACTCAGAAATTCCATTATTTTGGGGCAAAATTCCAGCAATTTCCCTTATTTTGGGGCAAAATTGCAGAAATTTCACTTATTTTGGGGCATAATTGCAGAAATTTCACTTATTTCAGAGAAAAAAACAGAAATTTTCTTATTTTGGGGCAAAAAGTCAGAAATTCCTAATATTTTGTGTGAAAAATGCAGAAATTCCCCTTATTTTGAAGTAAAAAGGCTGAAATTCCCCTTAATAGTTGGCAAAAATTCAGAAATTTTTCTTATTTTAGGGCAAAATTGCAGTAATTTCACTTACTTCAGGGTAATAAGTCAGAATTTTTCATTATTTTGAGGCAAAAAACACAGAAATTCCATTTGTTTTAGGGGAAAAAGACAGATATTCCACTTATTTAGGCAAAAAAGCAGAAATTCCCCTTATTTTGGGGCAAATATGAAGAAATTTCCCTTTTTTATGGCAAAAAGGTATGCATTCTTCTTATTTTCGGGCAAAAAGGCAGAAATTCTCCGTATTTTGGAGCAAAATTGCAGAAATTCCCATAATTGTGGGGCAAAAAGTCAGAAATTGCCTATATGTTGGGGCAAAAAGACAGAAATTCTCCTTATTTTGGGGCAAAACTCAGAAATTCCACTTATTTTGGGGCAAAATTCCAGAAATTTTCCTTATTTTGGGGCAAAATTGCAGAAATTTCACTTATTTTGGGCTAAAATTGCAGAACTTTCACTTATTTTGGGGCAAAATTTCAGAAATTTCACATATTTCAGAGAAAAAAGGCAGAAATTTTCCTTATTTTGTGGCAAAAATGCAGAAATTCCTAATATTTTGTGGCAAAAATTCAGAAATTCCTCTTATTTTAGTTAAAAAGGCTGAAATTCCCATATTTGGGGGCAAAAAGTCAGAAATTTCCCTTATTTTGGGGCAAAATTGCAGAAATTTTACTTAGTTCAGGGTAATAAGACAGAATTTTTCCTTATTTTGAGGCAAAAAAGACAGAAATTCCCTTTCTTTTGGGGGAAAAAGACAGAAATTCCACTTATTTAGTGGCAAAAAAGCAGAAATTCCTTTTATTTTAGAGCAAAAATGAAGAAATTTCCCTTTTTTATGGCAAAAAGGTATGCATTCTTCTTATTTTCGGGCAAAAAGGCAGAAATTCTCCGTATTTTGGAGCAAAATTGCAGAAATTTGCCTAATTGTAGGGCAAAAAGGCAGAAATTCTCTATATGTTGGGGCAAAAAGACAGAAATACTCCTTATTTTGGGGCAAAACTCAGAAATTCCATTTTTGGGGCAAAATTCCAGAAATTTCCCTTATTTTGGGGCAAAATTGCAGAACTTTCACTTATATTGGGGCAAAATTGCAGAAATTTCACTTATTTCAGGGCAAAAAAGCAGAAATTTTCTTATTTTGGGCCAAAAAGGCAGAAATTCCTAATATTTTGTGGCAAAAATGCATAAATTCCCCTTATTTTGAGGTAAAAATGCTGAAAATCCCCTTAATAGGGGGTAAATATGCAGAAATTCCCCTAATTTGAGGTAAAATGGCTAAAATTCCCCTTATTTTGGAAAATAAAACGCAGAAAATTCCCTCATTTTGGGGCAAAACTGCAGAAATTTCACTTACTTCAGCGTAATAAGTCAGAATTTTTCCTTATTTTATGTCAAAAAAGACAGAAAATCCCTTTGTTTTGGGGGGAAAAAGAAAGAAATTCCACTTATTTAGAGGCAAAAAAACAGAAATTCCCCTTATTTTGGAGCAAAAATGAAGAAATTTCCTTTTTTGATGGCAAAAAGGTATACATTCTCCATATTTTCGGGCAAAAAGGCAGAAATTCCCCGTATTTTGGAGCAAAATTGCAGAAATTCCCCTAATTGTGAGGCAAAAAGGCAGAAATTCCCTATATGTTGGGGCAAAAAGACAGAAATTCATCTTATTTTGGGGCAAAACTCAGAAATTCCACTTATTTTGGGGCAAAATTCCAGAAATTTCCTTTATTTTAGGACAAAATTGCAGAAATTTGACTTATTTTGGGGCAAAATTGCAGAAATTTCAATTATTTTAGGGAAAAAAAGCAGAAATTTTCTTATTTTGGGGCAAAAATGCAGAAATTCCTAATATTTTGTGGCAAAAATGCGGAAATTCCCCTTATTTTGAGGTAAAAAGGCTGAAATTCCCCTTATTTGGGGGCAAAAATGCAGAAATTCCCTTTATATTGAGGTAAAAAGGCTGAAATTCCCCTTATTTGTGGGCAAAAAGGCAGAAAGTTCCCTTATTTTGGGGCAAAATTGCAGAAATTTCACTTACTTCAAGGTAATAAGTCAGAATTTTTCTTTATTTTGGGGCAAAAAAGACAAAAATTCTCTTTGTTTTCGGGGAAAAAGACAGAAATTCCACTTATTTAGTGGCAAAAAAGCAGAAATTCCTTTTATTTTGGAGCAAAAATGAAGAAATTTCCCATTTTTAATGCAAAAAGGTATGCATTCTTCTTATTTTTGGGCAAAAAGGCAGAAATTACCAGTATTTTGGAGCAAAATTGCAGAAATTCCCCTAATTGTGGGGAAAAAAACAGAAATTCTCCATATGTTGGGGCAAAAAGGCCGAAATTCTCTTTATTTTGGGGCGAAACTCAGAAATTCCACTTATTTTGGGGCAAAATTCCAAAAATTTCCCTTAATTTGGGGCAAAATTGCAGAAACTTCACTTACTTCAGAGAAATAAGTCAGAATTTTTCCTTATTTTGGGGCAAAAAAGACAGAAATTCCCTTTGTTTTGGGGGAAAAAGACAGAAATTCCACTTATTTAGAGGCAAAAAAGCATAAATTCCTATTATTATGGAGCAAAAATAAAGAAATTTCCCATTTTTATGGCAAAAAGGTATGCATTCTCCTTATTTTCGGGCAAAAAGGCAGAAATACCCTGTATTTTGGAGCAAAATTGCAGAAATTCCCCTAATTGTGGGGCAAAAAGGCACAAATTGCCTATATGTTGGGGCAAAAAAACAGAAATTCTCTTTATTTTGGGGCAAAACTCAGAAATTCCACTTATTTTGGGGCAAAATTGCAGAAATTTCACTTATTTTGGGGCAAAATTGCAGAAATTTCACTTATTTCAGGGAAAAAAAGCAGAAATTTTCTTATTTTGGGGCAAAAAGGCAGAAATTCCTAATATTTTGTGGCAAAAATGCAGAAATTCCCCTTATTTTGAGGTAAAAATGCTGAAATTCCCCTTATTTGGGGGCAAAAAGGCAAAAATTTCCTTTATTTTGGGGCAAAAGTGCAGAAATTTCACTTATTTCAGGGTAATAAGTCAGAAATTTTGCTTATTTTGGGGCAAAAAAGACAGGAATTCCCTATGTTTTGGGGGAAAAAGACAGAAATTCCACTTATTTAAAGGCAAAAAAGCAAACATTCCCCTTATTTTGGAGCAAAAATGAAGAAATTTCCCTTTTTTATGGCAAAAAGTTATGCATTCTTCTTATTTTCGGGCAAAAAGGCAGAAATTCCCCGTATTTTGGAGCAAAATTGCAGAAATTCCCCTAATTGTGAGGCAAAAAGGCAGAAATTCTCTATATGTTGGGGCAAAAAGACAGAAATTCTCCTTATTTTGGGGCAAAACGCAGAAACTCCACTTATTTTGGGGCAAAATTCCAGAAATTTCCCTTATTTTGAGGCAAAATTGCAGAAATTTCACTTATTTTGGGCTAAAATTGCAGAACTTTAACTTATTTTGGGGCAAAATTTCAGAAATTTCACTTATTTCAGAGAAAAAAGGCAGAAATATTCTTTATTTTGGGGCAAAAATGCAGAAATTCCTAATATTTTGTGGCAAAAATTCAGAAATTCCTCTTATTTTAGGTAAAAAGGCTGAAATTCCCCTTATTTGGGGGCAAAAAGTCAGAAATTTCCTTTATTTTGGGGAAAAATTGCAGAAATTTTACTTACTTCAGGGAAATAAGTCAGAATTTTTCCTTATTTTGCGGCAAAAAAAACAGTAATTCCCTTTGTTTTGGAGAAAAAGACAGAAATTCCAATTATTTATAGGCAAAAAAGCAGAAATTCCCCTTATTTTGGAGCTAAAATGAAGAAATTTCCCTTTTTTATGGCAAAAAGGTATGCATTCTTCTTATTTTTGGGCAAAAAGGCAGAAATTCTCCGTATTTTGGAGCAAAATTGCAAAAATTCCCCTAATTGTGAGGCAAAAAGGCAGAAATTGCCTATATGTTGGGGCAAAAAGACAGAAATTCTCCTTATTTTCGGGCAAAACTCTAAAATTCCACTTATTTTGGGGCAAAATTTCAGAAATTTCCCTTATTTTGGGGCAAAATTTCAGAAATATCACTTTTTTTGGAGCAAAATTACAGAAATTTCACGTATTTCAGGGTAATAAGTCAGAAATTTTCCTTATTTTGGGGCAAAAAATACAGGACTTTTCTTTGTTTTGGGAGAAAAGACAGAAATTCCACTTATTTAGAGGCAAAAAAGCAGAAATTCCCCTTATTTTGAAGCAAAAATGAAGAAATTTAACTTTTTTATGGCAAAAAGGTATGCATTCTTCTTATTTTCGGGCAAAAAGGCAGAAATTCCCCGTATTTTGGAGCAAAATTGCAGAAATTCCCCTAATTGTGAGGCAAAAAGGCAGAAATTCCCTTTAGTTAGGGCAAAAAGACAGAAATTCTCCTTATTTTGGAGCAAAACTCAGAAATTACACATATTTTGGGGCAAAATTCCAGAAATTTCCCTTATTTTGGGGCAAAAAGGCAGAAATTTCACTTATATCAGGGAAAAAAGGCAGAAATTTTCCTTATTTTGGGGCAAAAATGCAGAAATTCCTAATACTTTTTGGTAAAAATGCAGATATTCCCCTTATTTTTAGGTAAAAAGGCTGAAATTCCCCTTATTTGGGGGCAAAAAGGCAGAAATTTCCTTTATTTTGGGGCAAAATTGCAGAAACTTCACTTACTTCAGGGTGATAAGTCAGAATTTTTCCTTATTTTAGGGCAAAAAAGACAGAAATTCCCTTTGTTTTGGGAGAAAAAGACAGAAATTCCACTTATTTAGAGGCAAAAAAGCAGAAATTCCCCTTATTTTGGAGCAAAAATGAAGAAATTTCCCTTTTTTATGGCAAAAAGTTATGCATTCTTCTTATTTTCGGGAAAAAAGGCAGAAATTCCCCGTATTTTGGAGCAAAATTGCAGAAATTCCCCTAATTGTGGAGCAAAAATGCAGAAAATCTCTATATGTTGGGGCAAAAAGACAGAAATTCTCCTTATTTTGGGGCAAAACTAAGAATTTCCACTTATTTTGGGCCAAAATTCCAGAAATTTCCCTTATTTTGGGGCAAAATTGCAGACATTTCACTTATTTTGGGGCAAAATTGCAGAAATTTCACTTATTTAAGGAAAAAAAGCAGAAATTTTCTTATTTTGGGGAAAAAAGGCAGAAATTCCTAATATTTTGTGGCACAAATGCAGAAATTCCCTTTATTTTGAGGTAAAAAGGCTGAAATTCCCCTTATTTGGGGGCAATAAGGCAAAAATTTCCTTTATTTTGGGGCAAAATTGCAGAAATTTCACTTATTTAAGTGTTATAAGTCAGAAATTTTCTTTATTTTGGGACAAAAAAGACAGGAATTCCCTTTGTCTTGGGGGAAAAAGACAGAAATTCCACTTATTTAAAGGCCAAAAAGCAGAAACTCCCCTTATTTTGGAGCAAAAATGAAGAAATTTCCCTTTTTTATGGCAAAAAGGTATGCATTCTTCTTATTTTCGGGCAAAAAGGCAGAAATTCCCCATATTTTGGAGCATAATTGCAGAAATTCCCCTAATTGTGGGGCAAAAATGCAGAAAATCTCTATATGTTGGGGCAAAAAGACCGAAATTCTCTTTATTTTGGGGCAAAACTCAGAAATTCCACTTATTTTGGGGCAAAATTACAGAAATTTTCCTTTTTTTGGGGCAAAGTTGCAGAAATTTCACTTATTTTGGGGCAAATATGCAGAAATTTTACATATTTTGTAACAAATTGCAGAAATTTCACTTATTTCAGGGAAAAAAGGCAGAAATTTTTCTTATTTTGGGGCAAAAAGGCAGAAATTCCTAATATTTTGTGGCAAAAATGCAGAAATTCCCCTTATTTCGAGGTGAAAAGGCTGAAATTCCCCTTATTTGGAGGCAAAATGCAGAAATTTCCCTTATTTTGGGGCAAAATTGCAGAAATATCACTTACTTCAGGGTAATAAGTCAGAATTTTTCCTTATTTTGGGGCAAAAAAGACAGAAATTCCCTTTGTTTTGAGGGAAAAAGAAAGAAATTCCACTTATTTAGAGGCAAAAAAGCAGAAATTCCCCTTTTTGGAGCAAAAATGAAGAAATTTTCTTTTTTTATGGCACAAAGGTATGCATTCTTCTTATTTTCAAGCAAAAAGGCAGAAATTCCCCGTATTTTGGAGCAAAATTGCAGAAATTCCCCTAATTGTGGGACAAAAAGGCAGAAATTGCCTATATGTTGGGGCAAAAAAACAGAAATTCTCCTTATTTTGGGGCAAAACTCAGAAATTTCACTTATATTGAGACAAAATTCCAGAAATTTCCCTTATTTTGGGGCAAACTTGCAGACATTTCACTTATTTTGGGGCAAAATTGCAGAAATTTCACTTATTTCAGGGAAAAAAATCAGGAATTTTCTTATTTTGGGGCAAAAAGGCAGAAATTCCTAATATTTTGTGGTAAAAATGCAGAAATTCCCCTTATTTTTAGGTAAAAAGACTGAAATTCCCCTTATTTGGGGACAAAAAGGCAGAAATTTCCCTTATTTTGGAGCAAAATTGAAGAAATTTCACTTACTACAGGGTAATAAGTCAGAATTTTTCCTTATTTTAGGGCAAAAAAGACAGAAATTCCCTTTGTTTTGAGGGAAAAAGACAGAAATTCCACTTATTTAGAGGCAAAAAAATAGAAATTCCCTTTATTTTGAAGCAAAATAGAAGAAATTACATTTTTGATGGCAAAAAGGTATGCATTCTTCTTATTTTCGGGCAAAAAGGCAGAAATTCCCCGTCTTTTGGAGCAAAATTGCTGAAATTCCCCTAATTGTGGGGCAAAAAAGCAGAAATTTCCTATATGTTGGTGCAAAAAGACAGAAATTCTCCTTATTTTGAAGCAAAACTCAGAAATTCCTCTTATTTTGAAGCAAAATTCCAGAATTTCCCTTATTTTAGGACAAAATTGCAGAAATTTCACATATTTTGGGGCAAAATTGCAGAAATTTCAATTATTTCAGGGAAAAAAAGCAGAAATTTTTTTATTTTGGGAAAAAAGGAAGAAATTCCTAATATTTTGTGGCAAAAATGCGGAAATTCCCCTTATTTTGAGGTAAAAAAGCTGAAATTCCCCTTATTTGGAGGCAAAAATGAAGAAATTCCCCTTATTTTGAGGTAAAAATGCTGAAATTCCCCTTATTTGGGGGCAAAAAGGCAGAAATTTCCTTTATTTTCAGGCAAAATTGCAGAAATTTCACTTATTTAAGGGTAATAAGTCAGAAATTTTCTTTATTTTGGGGAAAAAAAGACAGGAATTCCCTTTGTTTGGGGGGATAAAGACAGAAATTCCACTTATTTAGAGGCAAAAAAGCAGAAATTCCCCTTATTTTAGAGCAAAAATGAAGAAATTTTTTTTTATGGCAAAAATGTATGCATTCTTCTTATTTTCGGACAAAAAGGCAGAAATTCCCCGTATTTTGGAGCAAAATTGCAGAAATTCCCAAATTGTGGGGCAAAAAGGCAGAAATTCTCTATATGTTGGGGCAAAAAGACAGAAATTCTTCTTATTTTGGGGAAATACTCAGAAATTCCACTTATTTGGGGGCAAAATTCCAGAAATTTCCCTTATTTTGGGACAAAATTGCAGAAATTTAACATATTTTGGGGCAAAATTGCAAAAATTTCACTTTTTTCAGGGAAAAAATGAGAAATTTTCTTATTTTGGGGCAAAAAGGCAGAAATTCCTAATGTTTTGTGGCAATAATGCAGAAATTCTCCTTATTTTGAGATATAAAGGCTGAAAGTTTCCTTATTTGGGGGCAAAAATGCAGAAATTCACCGTATTTTGAGGTAAAAAGGCTGAAATTCCCCTTAGTTGGAGAAAAAAAAGCAGAAATTTCCCTTATTTTTTGGCAAAATTGCAGAAATTTCACTTACTACAGGGTAATAAGTCAGAATTTTTCCTTATTTTAGGGCAAAAAAGACAGAAATTCCCTTTGTTTTGTGGGAAAAAGACAGAAATTCCACTTATTTAGAGGCAAAAAAGCAGAAATTCCTTTTATTTTGGAGCAAAAATAAAGAAATTTCCTTTTTATGGCAAAAAGGTAGGCATTCTTCTTATTTTCGGGCAAAAAGGCAGAAATTCTCCGTATTTTGGAGCAAAATTGCAGAAATTCCCGTAATTGTGGGGCAAAAAGGCAGAAATTCTGGATATGCTGGGGCAAAAAACAGAAATTCTCCTTATTTTGGGGCAAAACTCAGAAATTTCACTTATTTTGGGGCAAAATTGCAGAAATTTCACTTATTTCAGAGAAAAAAGACAGAAATTTTCCTTATTTTGGGGCAAAAAGGCAGAAATTCCTAATATTTTGTGACAAAAATGCAGAAATACCCCTTATTTTGAGGTAAAAAGGCTAAAATTCTCCTTATTTGGGGGCAAAAAGGCACTAATTTCCCTAATTTTGGGGCAAGATTGCAGAAATTTCACTTACTTCAGGGTAATAAGTCAGAATTTTTTCTTATTTTGGGGCAAAAAAGACAGAAATTCCCTTTATTTTGGGGAAAAAAGACAGAAATTCCACTTATTTAGAGGCAAAAAAGCAGAAATTCTACTTATTTTGGAACAAAAATGAAGAAATTTCCCTTTTTTATGGCAAAAAAGTATGCATTCTTCTTATTTTCGTGCAAAAAGGCAGAAATTCTCCGTATTTTGGAGAAAAATTGCAGAAATTCCTCTAATTGTGGGGCAAAAAGGCAGAAATTGCCTATATGTTGGGCTAAAAAGACAGAAATTCTCCTTATTTTGCGGCAAAACTCAGAAATTCCACTTATTTTGGGGCAACATTCCAGAAATTTCCTTTATTTTGGGGCAAAATTGCAGAAATTTCACTTATTTTGGGGCAAAATTGGAGAAATTTCAATTATTTCAGGGTAATAAGTCAGAAATTTTCCTAATTTTGGGGCAAAAAAGACAGGAATTTTCTTTGTTTGGGGGGAAAAAGACATAAATTCCACTTATTTAGAGGCAAAAAATCAGAAATTCCCCTTATTTTGGAGCAAAAATGAAGAAATTTCACTTTTTTATGGCAAAAAGGTATGCATTCTTCTTATTTTCGGGCAAAAAGGCAGAAATTCCCTGTATTTTGGAGCAAAATTTCAAAAATTACCCTAATTGTGGGGCAAAAAGGCAGAAATTCCCTTTAGTTAGGGCAAAAAGACAGAAATTCTCCTTATTTTGGGGCAAAACTCAGAAATTCCACTTAATTTGTGGCAAAATTGCAGAAATTTCCCTAATTTTGGGGCAAAATTGCAGAAATTTCACTTATATTGGGGCAAAAAGGCAGAAATTTCACTTATTTCAGGGAAAAAAAGCAGAATTTTTTTTTATTTTGGGGCAAAAAGGCAGAAATTAATAATATTTTGTGGCAAAAATGCAGAAATTCTCCTTATTTTGAGGTAAAAATGCTGAAATTCCCCTTATTTGGGGGCAAAAAGGCAGAAATTTCCCTTATTTTGGGGCAAAATTGCAGAAATTTCACTTACTTCAGGGTAATAAGTCAGAATTTTTCTTTTTTTTGTGCAAAAATACAAAAATTCCATTTGTTTTGGGGGAAAAAGACAGAAATTCCACTTATTTAGAAGCAAAAAAGCAGAAATTCCCCTTATTTGGAGCAAAAATGAAGAAATTTCCCTTTTTTATGGCAAAAAGTTATGCATTCTTTTTATTTTTGGGCAAAAATGCAGAAATTCCCCGTATTTTGGAGCAAAATTGCAGAAATTCCCCTAATTGTGGGGCAAAGAGGCAGAAATTGCCTATATGTTGGGGCAAAAAGACAGAAATTCTCCTTATTTTGGGGCAAAACTCAGAAATTCCACTTATTTTGGGGCAAAATTCGAGAAATTTCCCTTATTTTGGGGCAAAATTGCAGAAATTTCACTTATTTTGGGGCATAATTGCAGAAATTTCACTTACTTCAGGGAAAAAAAGCAGAAATTTTTCTTATTTTGGGGCAAAAATGTAGAAATTTCTAATATTTTGTGGCAAAAATGCAGAAATTCCCCTTATTTTGAGGTAAAAAGGCTGAAATTCCCCTTATTTGGGGGCAAAAAGCAGAAATTCCCCTTATTTTGAGGTAAAAAGGCTGAAATTCCCCTTATTTGGGGGCAAAAAGGCAGAATGTTCTCTTATTTTGGGGCAAAATTTCAGAAATTTCACTTACTTCAGGGTAATAAGTCAGAATTTTTCCTTATTTTGGGGCAAAAAAGAAAGAAATTCTCTTTGTTTTGGGGGAAAAAGACAGAAATTCCACTTATTTAGAGGCAAAAAAGCAGAAATTCCTCTTATTTTGGAGCAAAAATGAAGAAATTTCCCATTTTTACGTCAAAAAGGTATGCATTCTTCTTATTTTCGGGCAAAAAGGCAGAAATTCCCTGTATTTTGGAGCAAAATTGCAGAAATTCCCCTAATTGTGTGGCAGAAAGGCAGAAATTGCCTATATGTTGGGGAAAAAACAGAAATTCTCCTTATTTTGGGGAAAAACTCAGAAATTTCACTTATTTTGGGGCAAAATTCCAGAAATTTCCCTTATTGTGGGGCAAAATTGCAGAAATTTCACTTATTTTTGGGCAAAATTGCAGAAATTTCACTTATTTCAGGGAAAAAAAGCAGAAATTTTCTTATTTTGGGGCAAAAAGGCAGAAATTCCTAATATTTTGTGGCAAAAATGCAGAAATTCCCCTTATTTTGAGGTAAAAAGGCTGAAATTCCTCTTATTTTGGGGCAAAAAGGCAAAAATTTCCTATAATTTGGGGCAAAATTGCAGAAATTTCACTTATTTCAGGGTAATAAGTCAGAAATTTTCCTTATTTTGGGGCAAAAAATACAGGAATTCCCTATGTTTTGGGGGAAAAAAACAGAAATTTCATTTATTTAAAGGTAAAAAAGCAGACATTCCCCTTATTTTGGAGCAAAAATGAAGAAATTTCCCTTTTTTATTGCAAAAAGTTATGCATTCTTCTTATTTTCGGGCAAAAAGGCAAAAATTCCCCGTATTTTGGAGCAAATTTGCAGAAATTCCCCTAATTGTGGGGCAAAAAGGCAGAAATTCTTTTTATGTTGGGGCAAAAACACAGAAATTCTCCTTATTTTGGGGCAAAACTCAGAAATTCCACTTATTTTGGGCAAAATTCCAGAAATTTCCCTTATTTTGGGGCAAAATTGCAGAAATTTAACTTATTTTGGGCTAAAATTGCAGAACTTTCACTTATTTTGGGGCAAAATTTCAGAAATTTCACTTATTTCAGAGAAAAAAGGCAGAATTTTTCCTTATTTTGGGGCAAAAATGCAGAAATTCCTAATATTTTGTGGCAAAAATTCAGAAATTCCTCTTATTTTAGGTAAAAAGGCTGAAATTCCCCTTATTTGGGGGCAAAAAGTCAGAAATTTCCCTTATTTTGGGGCAAAATTGCAGAAATTTTACTTAGTTCAGGGTAATAAGACAGTATTTTTCCTTATTTTGGGGCAAAAAAGACGGTAATTCCCTTTGTTTTGGGGAAAAAAGACAGAAATTCCACTTATTTATAGGCAAAAAAGCAGAAATTCTCCTTATTTTGGAGCAAAAATGAAGAAATTTCCCTATTTTATGGCAAAAAGGAATGCATTCTTCTTATTTTTTGGCAAAAGGCAGAAATTCTCCGTATTTTGGAGCAAAATTGCAGAAATTCCCCTAATTGTGAGGCAAAAAGGCAGAAATTGCCTATATGTTGGAGCAAAAGGACAGAAATTCTCCTTATTTTGGGGCAAAACTCAGAAATTCCACTTATTTTGGGGAAAAATTTCAGAAATTTCCCTTATTTTGGGGCAAAATTGCAGAAATTTCACTTCTTTTGGGGCAAAATTACAGAAATTTCACTTATTTCAGGGTAATAAGTCAGAAATTTTCCTTATTTTACGGCAAAAAAGACAGGACTTTTCTTTGTTTTGGGGGAAAAGACAGAAATTCCACTTATTTAGAGGCAAAAAAGCAGAAATTCCCCTTATTTTGAAGCAAAAATGAAGAAATTTCACTTTTTTATGGCAAAAATTTATGCATTCTTCTTATTTTCGGGCAAAAAAGCAAAAATTCCCCGTATTTTGGAGCAAAATTGCAGAAATTCCCCTAATTGTGGAGCAAAAAGGCAGAAATTCCCTTTATTTAGGGCAAAAAGACAGAAATTCTCCTTATTTTGGGGCAAAACTCAGAAATTCCACATATTTTGTGGCAAAATTCCAGAAATTTCCTTTATTTTGGGGCAAAATTGCAGAAATTTCACTTATTTTGGGGCAAAAAGGCAGAAATTTCACTTATTTCAGGGAAAAAAGGCAGAAATTTTCCTTATTTTTGGGCAAAAATGCAGAAATTCCTAATATTTTGTGGTAAAAATGCAGATATTCCCCTTATTTTGGTGTAAAAAGGCTGAAATTCCCCTTATTTGGGGGCCAAAAGGCAGAAATTTCCCTTATTTTGGGGCAAAATTGCAGAAATTTCACTTACTTCAGGGTAATAAGTCTGAATTTTTCCTTATTTTGGGGCAAAAAAGACAGGAATTCATTTTGTTTTGGGGGAAAAAGACAGAAATTCCACTTATTTAGAGGCAAAAAAGCTAAAATTCCCCTTATTTTGGAGCAAAAATGAAGAAATTTCAATTTTTTTATGGCAAAAAGTTATGCATTATTCATATTTTCGCGCAAAAAAGGCAGAAATTCCTCGTATTTTGGAGCAAAATTGCAGAAATTCCCCTAATTGTGGGGCAAAAAGGCAGAAATTCTCTATATGTTGGGGCAAAAAGACAAAAATTCTCCTTATTTTGGGGCAAAACTCAGAAATTCCACTTATTTTGGGGCAAAATTCCAGAAATTTCCCTTATTTTGGGGCAAAATTGCAGAAATTTCACTTATTTTGGGGCAAAACTGCAGAAATTTCCCTTATTTTGGGGCAAAATTGCAGAAATTTCACTTACTTCAGGGTAATAAGTCAGAATTTTTCCTAATTTTGGGGCAAAAAAGACAGAAATTCCATTTGTTTTGGGGGAAAAAGACAGAAATTCCACTTATTTAGAGGCAAAAAAGCAGAAATTCCCCTTATTTTGGAGCAAAAATGAAGAAATTTCTCTTTTTTATGACAAAAAGGTATGCATTCTTCTTATTTTCGGGCAAAAAGGCAGAAATTCTCCATATTTTGGAGCAAAATTGCAGAAATTCCCCTAATTGTGGGGCAAAAAGGCAGAAATTGCCTATATGTTGGGGCAAAATCAGAAATTCTTCTTATTTTGGGGCAAAACTCAGAAATTCCACTTATTTGGGGGCAAAATTCTAGAAATTTTCCTTATTTTGGGGCAAAATTGCAGAAATTTCACTTATTTTTGGGCAAAATTGCAGAAATTTCACTTATTTCAGGGTAATGAGTCAGAAATTTTCTTTATTTTGGGGCAAAAAAGACAGGAATTTTTTTTGTTTGGGGGGAAAAAGACAGAAATTCCACTTATTTAGAGGCAAAAATGCAGAAATTCCCCTTAATTTGGAGCAAAAATGAAGAAATTTCCCTTTTTTATGGCAAAAAGGTATGCATTCTTCTTATTTTCGGGCAAAAAGGCAGAAATTCCCCGTATTTTGGAGCAAAATTGCAGAAATTCCTCTATTTGTGGGGCAAAAGGCAGAAATACTCTATATGTTGGGGCAAAAAGACAGAAATTCTCCTTATTTTGGGGCAAAACTAAGAAATTCCATTATTTTGGGGCAAATTTCCAGAAATTTCCCTTATTTGGGGGCAAAATTGCTGAAATTTCACTTATTTTGGGGCAAAATTATAGAAATTTCACTTATTTCAGAAAAAAAGCAGAAATTTTCTTATTTTGGGCCAAAGGGCAGAAATTCCTAATATTTTGTTGCAAAAATGCAGAAATTCCCTTTATTTTGAGGTAAAAAGGCTGAAATTCCTATTAATAGGGGCTAAATATGCAGAAAATCCCCTAATTTGAGGTAAAATGGCTGAAATTCCCTTTATTTTGGAAACAAAAACGCAGAAATTTACCTTATTTTGGGGCAAAATTCCAGAAATTTCACATACTTCAGGGTAATAAGTCCGAATTTTTCCATATTATGGGGCAAATAAGACAGGAATTCCCTTTGTTTTGGGGGAAAAAGACAGAAATTTCACTTATTTAGAGGCAAAAAAGCAGAAATTCCCCTTATTTTGGAGCAAAAATGAATAAAATTCCCTTTTTTATGGCAAAAAGGCATGCATTCTTCTTGTTTTCAGGCAAAAAAGCAGAAATTCCCCGTATTTTGGAACAAAATTGCCGAAATTCCCCTAATTGTGGGACAAAAATGCAGAAAATCTCTATATGTTGGGGCAAAAAGACAGAAATTCTCCTTATTTTGGGGCAAAACTCAGAAATTCCACTTATTTTTGGGCAAAATTCCAGAAATTTCCCTTATTTTGGGGCAAAATTGCAGAAATTTCACTTATTTTGGGGCAAAATTGCAGAAATTTCCCATATTTTGGGGCAAAATTGCAGATATTTCACTTACTTCAGGGTAATAAGTCAGAATTTCTTCTTATTTTGGGGCAAAATACAGAAATTATCTTTGTTTTGGGGGAAAAAGACAGAAATTCCACTTATTTAGAGGCATAAAAGCAGAAATTCCCCTTATTTTGGAGCAAAAATGAAGAAATTTCCTTTTTTTATGGCAAAAAGGTATGCATTCTTCTTATTTTCGGGCAGAAAAGGAGAAATTTTCCGTATTTTGAAGCAAAATTGAAGAAATTCCCCTAATTGTGGGGCAAAAAGGCAGAAATTCCCTATATGTTGGGGCAAAAAGACAGAAATTCTCCTTTTTTTGGGCAAAACTCTGAAATTCCACTTATTTTGCAGCAAAATTCCAGAAATTTCCCTTATTTTGGGACAAAAGTGCAGAAATTTTACTTATTTTGAGGCAAAATTGCAGAAATTTCACTTAGTTCAGGGAAATAAGTCAGAAATTTTTCTTATTTTGGGGCAAAAAAGACAGGAATTTTCTTTGTTTTGGGGGAAAAAGACAGAAATTCCACTTATTTAGAGGCAAAAAAGAAGAAATTCCCCTTATTTTGAAGCAAAAATGAAGAAATTTCCCTTTTTAATGGCAAAAAGGTATGCATTCTTATTATTTTCGGGCAAAAAGGCAAAAATTCACGGTATTTTGGAGCAAAATTGCAGAAATTTGCCTAATTGTGGGGCAAAAGGGCAGAAATTCTCTATAGGCTGGGGCAAGAAGACAGAAATTCTCCTTATTTTGGGGCAAAACTCAGAAATTTCATTATTTTTGGGCAAAATTCCAGAAATTTCCCTTATTTTGGGACAAAATTGCAGAAATTTCACTTATTTTGGGGCATAATTGCAGAAATTTCACTTATTTCAGGGAAAAAAAGCAGCAATTTTCTTATTTTGGGGTAAAAAGGCAGAAATTTCTAATATTTTGTGTCAAAAATGCAGAAATTCCCCTTATTTTGAGGTAAAAAGGCTTAAATTCCCATTAATAGGGGGCAAAAAGGCAGAAATTTTTCTTATTTTAGGGCAAAATTGCAGAAATCTCACTTACTTCAGGGTAATAAGTCAGAATTTTTCATTATTTTGAGGCAAAAAAGACAGAAATTCCATTTGTTTTAGGGGAAAAAGACAGATATTCCACTTATTTAGAGGCAAAAAAGCAGAAATTCCCCTTATTTTGGTGCAAAAATGAAGAAATTTCCTTTTTTTATGTCAAAAAGGTATGCATTCTTCTTATTTTCCGGCAAAAAGGCAGAAATTCTCCGTATTTTGGAGCAAAATTGCAGAAATTTGCCTAATTGTAGGGCAAAAAGGCAGAAATTCTCTATATGTTGGAGCAAAAAGACAGAAATTCTCCTTTTTTGGGGCAAAACTCAGAAATTCCATTTTTGGGGCAAAATTCCAGAAATTTCCCTTATTTTGGGGCAAAATTGCAGAAATTTCACTTATTGTGGGCAAAATTGCAGAAATTTCACTTATTTCAGGGAAAAAAAGCAGAAATTTTCTTATTTTGGGCCAAAAAGGCAGAAATTCCTAATATTTTGTGGTAAAAATGCATAAATTCCCCTTATTTTGAGGTAAAAATGCTGAAATTCCCCTTAATAGGGGGTAAATATGCAGAAATTCCCCTAATTGGAGGTAAAATGGCTGAAATACCCCTTATTTTGGAAACAAAAACGCAAAAATTTCCCTTATTTTAGGGCAAAATTGCAGAAATTTCACTTACTTCAGGGTAATAAGTCAGAATTTTTCCTTATTTTAGGGCAAAAAAGACAGAAATTCCCTTTGTTTTGGGGAGAAAAAGACAGAAATTCCTATTATTTGGAGGCAAAAAAAAATTCCCCTTATTTTGGAGCAAAAATGAAGAAATTTCCTTTTTTGATGGCAAAAAGGTATGCATTCTTCTTATTTTCAGGCAAAAAGGCAGAAATTCCCCGTATTTTGGAGCAAAATTGCAGAAATTCCCCTAATTGTGGGGCAAAAAGGCAGAAATTCCCTATATGTTAGGGCAAAAAGACAGAAATTCTTCTTATTTTGGGGCAAAACTCAGAAATTCCACTTATTTTGGGGCAAAATTCCAGAAATTTCCCTTATTTTAGGACAAAATTCCAGAAATTTCACTTATTTTGGGGCAAAATTGCAGAAATTTTACTTATTTCAGGGAAAAAAAGCAGAAATTTTCATTATTTTGGGGCAAAAATGCAGAAATTCCTAATATTTTGGGGTAAAAATGCATATATTCCCCTTTTTTGATGTAAAAATGCTGAAATTACCCTTATTTGGGGGCAAAAAGGCAGAAATTTCCTTTATTTTGGGGCAAAATTGCAGAAATTTCACTTACTTCAGGGTAATAAGTCAGAATTTTTCCTTATTTTGGGGCAAAAAAGACAGGAATTCCTTTTGTTTTGGGGGAAAAAGAAATTTCACTTATTTATAGGCAAAAAAGCAGAAATTTCCCTTATTTTGGAGCAAAAATGAAGAAATTTCACTTTTTTATGGCAAAAAGTTATGCATTCTTCTTATTTTCGCGCAAAAAAGGCAGAAATTCCTCGTATTTTGGAGCAAAATTGCAGAAATTCCCCTAATTGTGGGGCAAAAAGGCAGAAATTCTCTATATGTTGGGGCAAAAAGACAGAAATTCTCCTTATTTTGGGGCAAAACTCAGAAATTCCACTTATTTTGGGGCAAAATTCCAGAAATTTCCCTTATTTTGGAGCAAAATTGCAGAAATTTCACTTATTTTGGGGCAAAATTGAAGAAATTTCACATATTTTGGGGCATAATTGCAGAAATTTCACTTATTTCAGAGTAAAAAGGCAGTAATTTTCCTTATTTTGGGGCAAAAAGGCAGAAATTCCTAATATTTTGTGGCAAAAATGTAAAAATTCCCCTTATTTTGAGGTAAAAAGGCTGAAATTCCCCTTATTTGGGGGCAAAAAAGCAGAAAGTTTCCTTATTTTGGGGCAAAATTGCAGAAATTTCACTTATTTTGGGGCATAATTGCAGAAATTTCACTTATTTCAGGGAAAAAAAGCAGAAATTTTCTTATTTTGGGGCAAAATGGCAGAAATTCCTAATATTTTGTGTCAAAAATGCAGAAATTCCCCTTATTTTGAGGTAAAAAGTCTGAAATTCCCCTTAATAGGGGGCAAAAAGGCAGAATTTTTTCTTATTTTAGGGCAAAATTGCAGAAATTTCACTTACTTCCGGGTAATAAGTCAGAATTTTTCATTATTTTGAGGCAAAAAACACAGAAATTCCATTTGTTTTAGGGGAAAAAGACAGATATTCCACTTATTTAGGCAAAAAAGCAGAAATTCCCCTTATTTTGGGGCAAAAATGAAGAAATTTCCCTTTTTTATGGCAAAAAGGTATGCATTCTTCTTATTTTCGGGCAAAAAGCAGAAATTCTCCGTATTTTGGAGCAAAATTGCAGAAATTCCCATAATTGTGGGGAAAAAGGCAGAAATTGCCTATATGTTGGGGCAAAAAGACAGAAATTCTCCTTTTTTTGGGGCAAAACTCAGAAATTCCACATATCTTGTGGCAAAATTCCAGAAATTTTCCTTATTTAGGGGCAAAATTGCAGAAATTTCACTTATTTTGGGGCCAAAAGGCAGAAATTTCACTTATTTCAGGGAAAAAAGGCAGAAATTTTCCTTATTTTGGGGCAAAAATGCAGAAATTCCTAATATTTTGTGGTAAAAATGCAGATATTCCCCTTATTCGATGTAAAAAGGCTGAAATTCCCCTTATTTGGGGGCAAAAAGGAAGAAATTTCCCTTATTTTGCGGCAAAATTGCAGAAATTTCACTTACTTCAGGGTAATAAGTCTGAATTTTTCCTTATTTTGGGGCAAAAAAGACAGGAATTCATTTTGTTTTGGGGAAAAAAGACAAAAATTCCACTTATGTAGAGGCAAAAAAGCAGAAATTCCCCTTATTTTGGAGCAAAAATGAAGAAATTTCAATTTTTTATGGCAAAAAGTTATGCATTCTTCTTATTTTCGCGAAAAAAGGCAGAAATTCCTCGTATTTTGGAGCAAAATTGCAGAAATTCCCCTAATTGTGGGGCAAAAAGGCAGAAATTCTCTATATGTTGGGGCAAAAAGACAAAAATTCTCCTTATTTTGTGGCAAAACTCAGAAATTCCACTTATTTTGGGGCAAAATTCCAGAAATTTCCCTTATTTTGGGGCCAAATTGCAGAAATTTCACTTATTTTGGGGCAAAATTGCAGAAATTTCACATATTTTGGGGCATAATTGCAGAAATTTCACTTATTTCAGAGAAAAAAGGCAGTAATTTTCCTTATTTTGGGGCAAAAAGGCAGAAATTCCTAATATTTTGTGGCAAAAATGCAGAAATTCTCCTTATTTTGAGGTAAAAAGGCTGAAATTCCCCTTTTTAGGGGAATTTTTAGGGGGCAAAAAGGCAGAAATTTCCCTTATTTTGGGGCAAAATTGCAGAAATTTCACTTACTTCAGGGTAATAAGTCAGAATTTTTCATTATTTTGGGGCAAAAAAGAAAGAAATTCCATTTGTTTTGGGGGAAAAAGACAGAAATTCCACTTATTTAGAGGCAAAAAAGCAGAAATTCCCCTTATTTTGGAGCAAAAATAAAGAAATTTCTCTTTTTTATGACAAAAAGGTATGCATTCTTCTTATTTTCGGGCAAAAAGGCAGAAATTCTCCGTATTTTGGAGCAAAATTGCAGAAATTCCTTTAATTGTGGGGCAAAAAGACAGAAATTGCCTATATGTTGGGGCAAAATCAGAAATTCTTCTTATTTTTGGGCAAAACTCAGAAATTCCACTTATTTTGGGGCAAAATTGCAGAAATTTCACTTATTTTGGGGCAAAATTGCAGAAATTTCACTTATTTTTGGGCAAAATTGCAGAAATTTCACTTACTTCAGGGTAATAAGTCAGAAATTCTTCTTATTTTGGGGCAAAATACAGAAATTATCTTTGTTTTGGGGGAAAAAGACAGAAATTCCACTTATTTAGAGGCAAAAAAGCAGAAATTCCCCTTATTTTGGAGCAAAAATGAAGAAATTTCCTTTTTTTATGGCAAAAAGGTATGCATTCTTCTTATTTTCGGGCAAAAAGGCAGAAATTCCCCGTATTTTAGAGCAAAATTGAAGAAATTCCCCTAATTGTGGGGCAAAAAGGCAGAAATTCCCTATATGTTGGGGCAAAAAGACAGAAATTCTTCTTATTTTGGGGCAAAACTCAGAAATTCCACTTATTTTGCGGCAAAATTCCAGAAATTTCCCTTATTTTGGGACAAAAGTGCAGAAATTTCACTTATTTTGAGGCAAAATTGCAGAAATTTCACTTAGTTCAGGGTAATAAGTCAGAAATTTTTCTTATTTTGGGGCAAAAAAGACAGGAATTTTCTTTGTTTTGGGGGAAATTGACAGAAATTCCACTTATTTAGAGGCAAAAAAGAAGAAATTCCCCTTATTTTGAAGCAAAAATGAAGAAATTTCCCTTTTTATGGCAAAAAGGTATGCATTCTTATTATTTTCGGGCAAAAAGGCAAAAATTCACGGTATTTTGGAGCAAAATTGCAGAAATTTGCCTAATTGTTGGGCAAAAAGGCAGAAATTCCTAATATTTTGTGGCAAAAATGCATAAATTCCCCTTATTTTGAGGTAAAAATGCTGAAATTCCCCTTAATATGGGGTAAATATGCAGAAATTCCCCTAATTGGAGGTAAAATGGCTGAAATACCCCTTATTTTGGAAACAAAAACGCAAAAATTTCCCTTATTTTAGGGCAAAATTGCAGAAATTTCACTTACTTCAGGGTAATAAGTCAGAATTTTTCCTTATTTTAGGGCAAAAAAGACAGAAATTCCCTTTGTTTTGGGGGGAAAAAGACAGAAATTCCTCTTATTTAGAGGCAAAAAAAAATTCCCCTTATTTTGGAGCAAAAATGAAGAAATTACCTTTTTTGATGGCAAAAAGGTATGCATTCTTCTTATTTTCGGGCAAAAAGGCAGAAATTCCCCGTATTTTGGAGCAAAATTGCAGAAATTCCCCTAATTGTGGGGCAAAAAGGCAGAAATTCCCTATATGTTGGGGCAAAAAACAGAAATTCTTCTTATTTTTGGGCAAAACTCAGAAATTCCACTTATTTTGGGGCAAAATTCCAGAAATTTCCCTTATTTTAGGACAAAATTCCAGAAATTTCACTTATTTTGGGGCAAAATTGCAGAAATTTCACTTATTTCAGGGAAAAAAAGCAGAAATTTTCATTATTTTGGAGCAAAAATGCAGAAATTCCTAATATTTTAAGGTAAAAATGCATATATTCCCCTTATTTTGATGTAAAAATGCTGAAATTCCTCTTATTTGGGGGCAAAAAGGCAGAAATTTCCTTTATTTTGGGGCAAAATTGCAGAAATTTCACTTACTTCAGGGTAATAAGTCAGAATTTTTCCTTATTTTGGGGCAAAAAAGACAGGAATTCCTTTTGTTTTGGGGGAAAAAGACAGAAATTTCACTTATTTATAGGCAAAAAAGCAGAAATTTCCCTTATTTTCGAGCAAAAATGAAGAAATTTCACTTTTTTATGGCAAAAAGTTATGCATTCTTCTTATTTTCGCGCAAAAAAGGCAGAAATTCCTCGTATTTTGGAGCAAAATTCCCCTAATTGTGGGGCAAAAAAGCAGAAATTCTCTATATGTTGGGGCAAAAAGACAGAAATTCTCCTTATTTTGGGGCAAAACTCAGAAATTCCACTTATTTTGGGGCAAAATTTCAGAAATTTCCATTATTTTGGAGCAAAATTGAAGAAATTTCACTTATTTTGGGGCAAAATTGAAGAAATTTCACATATTTTGGGGCATAATTGCAGAAATTTCACTTATTTCAGAGTAAAAAGGCAGTAATTTTCTTTATTTTGGGGCAAAAAGGCAGAAATTCCTAATATTTTGTGGCAAAAATGCAAAAATTCCCCTTATTTTGAGGTAAAAAGGCTGAAATTCCCCTTTTTGGGGGCAAAAAAGCAGAAAGTTTCCTTATTTTGGGGCAAAATTGCAGAAATTTCACTTATTTTGGGGCATAATTGCAGAAATTTCACTTATGTCAGGGAAAAAAAGCAGAAATTTTCATAATTTCGGGCAAAATGGCAGAAATTCCTAATATTTTGTGTCAAAATGCAGAAATTCCTCTTATTTTGAGGTAAAAAGGCTGAAATTCCCCTTAATAGATGGCAAAAAGGCAGAATTTTTTCTTATTTTAGTGCAAAATTGCAGAAATTTCACTTACTTCAGGGTAATAAGTCAGAATTTTTCATTATTTTGGGGCAAAAAAGACAGAAATTCCATTTGTTTTAGGGGAAAAAGACAGAAATTGCACTTATTTAGTGGCAAAAAAGCAAAAATTCCTTTTATCTTGGAGCAAAAATGAAGAAATTTCCCATTTTTATGGCAAAAAGGTATGCATTCTTCTTATTTTCGGGCAAAAAGGCAGAAATTCCCCGTATTTTGGAGCAAAATTGCAGAAATTTGCCTAATTGTAGGGCAAAAAGGCAGAAATTCTCTATATGTTGGGGCAAAAAGACAGAAATTCTCCTTATTTTGGGGAAAAACTCAGAAATTCCATTTTGGGGGCAAAATTCCAGATATTTCCCTTATTTTGGGGCAAAATTTCAGAAATTTAACTTATTTTGGGTCAAAATTGCAGAAATTTCACTTATTTCAGGGAAAAAAAGCAGAAATTTTTTTTTTGGGCCAAAAAGGCAGAAATTCCTAATATTTTGTGGCAAAAATGCATAAATTCCCCTTATTTTGAGGTAAAAATGCTGAAATTCCCCTTAATAGGGAGTAAATATGCAGAAATTCCCCTAATTTGAGGTAAAATGGCTGAAATTCCCCTTAATATGGGTAAATATCCAGAAATTTTCCTAATTTGAGGTAAAATGGCTGAAATTCCCCTTATTTTGGAAACAAAAACGCAGAAATTTCCCTTATTTTGGGGAAAAATTGCAGAAATTTCACTTACTTCAGGGTAATAAGTCAGAATTTTTCTTTATTTTAGGGCAAAAGAGACAGAAATTCCCTTTGTTTTGGGGGGAAAAAGACAGAAATTCCACTTATTTAGAGGCAAAAAAACAGAAATTCCTCTTATTTCGGAGCAAAAATGAAGAAATTTCCTTTTTTGATGGCCAAAAGGTATGCATTCTTCTTATTTTCGGGCAAAAAGGCAGAATTTCCCCGTATTTTGGAGCAAAATTGCAGAAATTCCCCTAATTATGGGACAAAAAGGCAGAAATTCCCTATATGTTGGGGCAAAAAGACAGAAATTCTCCTTATTTTGGGGCAAAACTCAGAAATTCCACTTATTTTGGGGCAAAATTCCAGAAATTTCCCTTATTTTAGGACAAAATTGCAGAAATGTCACTTATTTTGGGGCACAATTGCTGAAATTTCACTTATTTCAGGGAAAAAAAGCAGAAATTTTCCTTATTTTGGGGCAAAAATGCAGAAATTCCTAATATTTTGTGGTAAAAATGCAGATATTCCCTTTATTTTGATGTAAAAAGGCTGAAATTCCTCTTATTTGGGGGCAAAAAGGCAGAAATTTCCCTTATTTTGGGGCAAAATTGCAGAAATTTCACTTACTTCAGGGTAATAAGTCAGAATTTTTCCTTATTTTGGGGCAAAAAAGACAGGAATTCCTTTTGTTTTGGGATAAAAAGACAGAAATTTCACTTATTTAGAGGCAAAAAAGCAGAAATTCCCCTTATTTTGGAGCAAAAATGAAGAAATTTCCCTTTTTTATGGCAAATGTATGCATTCTTCTTATTTTCGGGCAAAAAGGCAGAAATTCTCCGTATTTTGGAGCAAAATTGCAGAAATTCCCCTAATTGTGGGGCAAAAAGGATGAAATGGCCTATATGTTGGGGCAAAAAGACAGAAATTCTTCTTATTTTGGGGCAAAACTCAGAAATTCCACTTATTTTGGGGCAAAATTCTAGAAATTTTCCTTATTTTGTGACAAAATTGCAGAAATTTCACTTATTTTGGGGCAAAATTGCAGAAATTTCACGTATTTCAGGGTAATAAGTCAGAAATTTTCCTTATTTTGGGGCAAAAAAGACAGGAATTTTCTTTGTTTTGGGGGAAAAAGACAGAAATTCCACTTATTTAGAGGCAAAAAAGCAGAAATTCCCCTTAATTTGGAGCAAAAATGAAGAAATTTCCCTTTTTTATGGCAAAAAGGTATGCATTCTTCTTATTTTCAGGCAAAAAGGCAGAAATTCCCCGTATTTTGGAGCAAAATTGCAGAAATTCCCCTATTTGTGGGGCAAAAAGGCAGAAATTCTCTATATGTTTGAGCAAAAAGACAGAAATTCTCCTTATTTTGGGGCAAAACTCAGAAATTCCATTATTTTGGGCAAAATTCCAGAAATTTCTCTTATTTTGTGGCACAATTGCTGAAATTTCACTTATTTTGGGGCAAAATTATAGAAATTTCACTTATTTCAGAAAAAAAAGCAGAAATTTTCTTATTTTGGGCCAAAGGGCAGAAATTCCTATTATTTTTGTCAAAAATGCAGAAATTCCCTTTATTTTGAGGTAAAAAAACTGAAATTCCTCTTAATAGGGGGTAAATATGCAGAAATTCCCCTAATTTGAGATAAATGGCTGAAATTCCCTTTATTTTGGAAACATAAACGCAGAAATTTACCTTATTTTGGGGCAAAATTCCAGAAATTTCACATACTTCAGGGTAATAATTCAGAATTTATCCATATTATGGGGCAAAAAAGAAAGGAATTCCCTTTGTTTTGGGGAAAAAGACAGAAATTCCACTTCTTTAGAGGCAAAAAAGCAGAAATTCCTCTTATTTTGGAGCAAAAATGAAGAAATTTCCCTTTTTTATGGCAAAAAGATATGCATTTTTCTTATTTTCGGGCAAAATAGCAGAAATTCCCCGTATTTTGGAGCAAAATTGAAGAAATTCCCCTAATTGTACGACAAAAATGCAGAAAATCTCTATATGTTGGGGCAAAAAGACAGAAATTCTCTTTTTTGGGGCAAAATTCAGAAATTCCACTTATTTTTGGGCAAAATTCCAGAAATTTCCCTTATTTTGGGGCAAAATTGCAAAAATTTCACTTATTTTGAAGCAAAATTGCAGAAATGAAGAAAATTCCTTTTTTTATGGCAAAAAGGTATGCATTCTTCTTATTTTCGGGCAAAAAGGCAGAAATTCCCCGTATTTTGAAGCAAAATTGAAGAAATTCCCCTAATTGTGGGGCAAAAAAGCAGAAATTCCCTATATGTTGGGGCAAAAAGACAGAAATTCTCCTTATTTTGGGGCAAAACTCAGAAATTCCACTTATTTTGCGGCAAAATTCCAGAAATTTCTCTTATTTTGGGACAAAAGTGCAAAAATTTCACTTATTTTGAGGCAAAATTGCAGAAATTTCACTTATTTCAGGGTAATAAGTAAGAAATTTTTCTTATTTTGGGGCAAAAAAGACAGGAATTTTCTTTGTTTTGGGGGAAAAAGAAAGAAATTCCACTTATTTAGAGGCAAAAAAAAGAAATTCCCCTTATTTTGGAGCAAAAATGAAGAAATTTCCCTTTTTTATGGCAAAAAGGTATGCATTCTTCTTATTTTCGGGTAAAAAGGCAAAAATTCACGGTATTTTAAAGCAAAATTGCCGAAATTTGCCTAATTGTGGGGCAAAAAGGCAGAAATTTTCTATATGTTGGGGCAAAAAGACAGAAATTCTCCTTTTTTGCTGCAAAACTCAGAAATTCCATTATTTGGGGGCAAAATTCCAGCAATTTCCCTTATTTTGGGGCAAAATTGCAGAAATTTCACTTATTTTGGGGCATAATTGCAGAAATTTCACTTATTTCAGAGAAAAAAGCAGAAATTTTCTTATTTTGGTTCAAAAAGTCAGGAATTCTTAATATTTTGTGTCAAAAATGCAGAAATTCCCCTTATTTTGAGGTAAAAAGGCTGAAATTCCCCTTAATAGAGGGCAAAAATGCAGAAATTTTTCTTATTTTAGGGCAAAATTGCAGAAATTTCACTTACTTCAGGGTAATAAGTCAGAATTTTTCATTATTTTGAGGCAAAAAACACAGAAATTCCATTTGTTTTAGGGGAAAAAGACAGATATTCCACTTATTTAGGCAAAAAAGCAGAAATTCCCCTTATTTTGGGGCAAAAATGAAGAAATCTCCTTTTTTTATCGCAAAAAGGTATGCATTCTTCTTATTCTCGGCAAAAAGGCAAAAATTCACGGTACTTTGGAGCAAAATTGCAGAAATTTGCATAATTGTGGGGCAAAAAGGCAGAAATTCTCTATATGTTGGGGCAAAAGGACAGAAATACTCCTTATTTTGGGGCAAAACTCAGAAATTCCACTTATTTTGGGGCAAAATTCCAGAAATTTCCCTTATTTTGGGGCAAAATTGCAGAAATTTCACTTATTTTGGGCTAAAATTGCAGAACTTTCACTTATTTTGGGGCAAAATTTCAGAAATTTCACTTATTTCAGAGAAAAAAGGAAGAGATTTTCCTTATTTTGGGAAAAAATGCAGAAAGTCCTAATATTTTGTGGCAAAAATTCAGAAATTCATCTTATTTTAGGTAAAAAGGCTGAAATTCCCCTTATTTGGGGGCAAAAAGTCAGAAATTTCCCTTATTTTGGGGCAATATTGCAAAAATTTTACTTAGTTCAGGGTAATAAGACAGAATTTTTCCTTATTTTGGGGCAAAAAAGACAGAAATTCCCTTTGTTTTGGGAAAAAAAGACAGAAATTCCACTTATTTAGTGGCAAAAAAGCAGAAATTCCTTTTATTTTAGAGCAAAAATGAAGAAATTTCCCTTTTTTATGGCAAAAAGGTATGCATTCTTCTTATTTTCGGGCAAAAAGGCAGAAATTCTCCGTATTTTGGAGCAAAATTGCAGAAATTTGCCTAATTGTAAGGCAAAAAGGCAGAAACTCTCTATATGTTGGTGCAAAAAGACAGAAATACTTATTTTGGGGCAAAACTCAGAAATTCCATTTTTGGGGCAAAATTCCAGAAATTTCCCTTATTTTGGGGCATAATTGCAGAAATTTCACTTATTTTGAGGCAAAATTGCAGAAATTTCACTTATTTCAGGGAAAAAAAGCAGAAATTTTCTTATTTTGGGCCAAAAAGGCAGAAATTCCTAATATTTTGTGGCAAAAATACATAAATTCCCCTTATTTTGAGGTAAAAATGCTGAAATTCCCCTTAATAGGGGGTAAATATGCAGAAATTCCCCTAATTGAGGTAAAATGGCTAAAATTCCCCTTATTTTGGAAACAAAAATGCAGAAAATTCCCTTATTTTGGGGCAAAATTGCAGAAATTTCACTTACTTCAGGGTAATAAGTCAGAATTTTTCCTTATTTTATGTCAAAAAAGACAGAAATTCCCTTTGTTTTGGGGGGAAAAAGACAGAAATTCCACTTATTTAGAGGCAAAAAAACAGAAATTCCCCTTATTTTGGAGCAAAAATGAAGAAATTTCCTTTTTTGATGGCAAAAAGGTAGGCATTCTTCTTATTTTCGGGCAAAAAGGCAGAAATTCCCCGTATTTTGGAGCAAAATTGCAGAAATTCCCCTAATTGTGGGGCAAAAAGGCAGAAATTCCCTCTATGTTGGGGCAAAAAGATAGAAATTCATCTTATTTTGGGGCAAAACTCAGAAATTCCACTTATTTTGGGGCAAAATTCCAGAAATTTCCTTTATTTTAGGACAAAATTGCAGAAATTTCACTTATTTTGGGGCAAAATTGCAGAAATTTCACTTATTTCAGGGAAAAAAAGCAGAAATTTTCTTATTTTGGGGCAAAAATGCAGAAATTCCTAATATTTTGTGGCAAAAATGCGGAAATTCCCCTTATTTTGAGGTAAAAAGGCTGAAATTCCCCTTATTTGGGAACAAAAATGCAGAAATTCCCTTTATTTTGAGGTAAAAAGGCTGAAATTCCCCTTATTTGGGGGTAAAAAGGCAGAAAGTTGCCTTATTTTGGGGCAAAATTGCAGAAATTTCACTTACTACAAGGTAATAAGTCAGAATTTTTCTTTATTTTGGGGCAAAAAAGACAAAAATTCTCTTTGTTTTGGGGGGAAAAGACAGAAATTCCACTTATTTAGAGGCAAAAAAGCAGAAATTCCTTTTTTTTTGGAGCAAAAATAAAGAAATTTCCCATTTTTATGGCAAAAAGGTATGCATTCTTCTTATTTTTAGGCAAAAATGCAGAAATTACCCGTATTTTGGAGCAAAATTGCAGAAATTCCCCTAATTGTGGGGCAAAAAAACAGAAATTCTCCATATGTTGGGGCAAAAAGGCAGAAATTCTCTTTATTTTGGGGCAAAACTCAGAATTTCCACTTATTTTGGGGCAAAATTTTAAAAATTTCCCTTATTTTGGGGCAAAATTGCAGAAACTTCACTTACTTCAGAGTAATAAGTCAGAATTTTTCCTTATTTTGGGGCAAAAAAGACAGAAATTTCCTTTGTTTTGGGGGAAAAAGACAGAAATTCCACTTATTTAGAGGCAAAAAAGCAGAAATTCCTTTTATTATGGAGCAAAAATGAAGAAATTTCCCATTTTTATGGCAAAAGGTATGCATTCTTCTTATTTTCGGGCAAAAAGGCAGAAATACCCTGTATTTTGGAGCAAAATTGCAGAAATTCCCCTAATTGTGGGGCAAAACGGCACAAATTGCCTATATGTTGAGGCAAAAAAACAGAAATTCTCTTTATTTTGGGGCAAAACTCAGAAATTCCACTTATTTTGGGGCAAAATTCCAGAAATTTCCCTTATTTTGGGGCAAAATTGCAGAATTTCCACTTATTTTGGGGCAAAATTCCAGAAATTTCCCTTATTTTGGGGCAATTTTGCTGAAATTTCACTTATTTTGGGGCAAAATTGCAGAAATTTCACTTATTTCAGGGAAAAAAAGCAGAAATTTTCTTATTTTGGGGCAAAAAGGCAAAAATTCCTAATATTTTGTGGCAAAAATGCAGAAATTCCCCTTATTTTGAGGTAAAAAGGCTGAAATTCCCCTTATTTGGGGCAAAAAGGCAAAAATTTCCTTTATTTTGGGGCAAAAGTGCAGAAATTTCACTTATTTCAGGGTAATAAGTCAGAAATTTTGCTTATTTTGGGGCAAAAAAGACAGGAATTCCCTATGTTTTGGGGGAAAAAGACAGAAATTCCACTTATTTATAGGCAAAAAAGCAAACATTCCCCTTATTTTGGAGCAAAAATGAAGAAATTTCCCTTTTTTATGGCAAAAAGTTATGCATTCTTCTTATTTTCGGGCAAAAAGGCAGAAATTCCCCGTATTTTGGAGCAAAATTGCAGAAATTCCCCTAATTGTGGGGCAAAAAGGCAGAAATTCTCTATATGTTGGGCCAAAAAGACAGAAATTCTCCTTATTTTGGGGCAAAACTCAGAAATTCCACTTATTTTGGGGCAAAATTCCAGAAATTTCCCTTATTTTGAGGCAAAATTGCAGAAATTTCACTTATTTTGGGCTAAAATTGCAGAACTTCAACTTATTTTGGTGCAAAATTTCAGAAATTTCACTTATTTCAGACAAAAAAAGCAGAAATTTTCTTATTTTGGGGCAAAAATGCAGAAATTCCTAATATTTTGTGGCAAAAATTCAGAAATTACTCTTATTTTAGGTAAAAAGGCTGAAATTTTCCTTATTTGAGGGCAAAAAGTCAGAAATTTCCTTTAATTTGGGGAAAAATTGCAGAAATTTTACTTACTTCAGGGAAATAAGTCAGGATTTTTCCATATTTTGCGGCAAAAAAAAAACAGTAATTCCCTTTGTTTTGGGGAAAAAAGACAGAAATTCCACTTATTTAGAGGCAAAAAAGCAGAAATTCCCCTTATTTTGGAGCAAAAATGAAGAAATATCCCTTTTTTATGGCAAAAAGGTATGCATTCTTCTTATTTTTGGGCAAAAAGGCGGAAATTCTCCGTATTTTGGAGGAAAATTGCAAAAATTCCCCTAATTGTGAGGCAAAAAGGCAGAAATTGCCTATATGTTAGGGCAAAAAGACAGAAATTCTCCTTATTTTTTGGCAAAACTCAGAAATTCCACTTATTTTGGGGCAAAATTTCAGAAATTTCCCTTATTTTGGGGCAAAATTGCAGAAATTTCACTTATTTTGGGGCAAAATTACAGAAATTTCACGTATTTCAGGGTAATAAGTCAGAAATTTTCCTTATTTTGGGGCAAAAAAGACAGGACTTTTCTTTGTTTTGGGGGAAAAGACAGAAATTCCACTTATTTAGAGGCAAAAAAGCAGAAATTCCCCTTATTTTGAAGCAAAAATGAAGAAATTTAACTTTTTTATGGCAAAAAGGTATGCATTCTTCTTATTTTCGGGCAAAAAAGCAGAAATTCCACGTATTTTGGAGCAAAATTGCAGAAATTCCCCTAATTGTGAGGCAAAAAGGCAGAAATTCCCTTTAGTTAGGGCAAAAAGACAGAAATTCTCCTTATTTTGGGGCAAAACTCAGAAATTACACATATTTTGGGGCAAAATTCCAAAAATTTCCCTTATTTTGGGGCAAAAAGGCAGAAATTTCACTTATATCAGGGAAAAAAGGCAGAAATTTTCCTTATTTTGTGGCAAAAATGCAGAAATTCCTAATATTTTGTGGTAAAAATGCAGATATTCCCCTTATTTTTAGGTAAAAAGGCTGAAATTCCCCTTATTTGGGGGCAAAAAGGCAGAAATTTCCTTTATTTTGGGGCAAAATTGCAGAAATTTCACTTACTTCAGGGTAATAAGTCAGAATTTTTCCTTATTTTAGGGCAAAAAAGACAGAAATTCCCTTTGTTTTGGGAGAAAAAGACAGAAATTTCACTTATTTAGAGGCAAAAAGCAGAAATTCCCCTCATTTTTGAGCATAAATGAAGAAATTTTCTTTTTTGATGGCAAAAAGTTATGCATTCTTCTTATTTTCGGGCAAAAAGGCAGAAATTCCCCGTATTTTGGAGCAAAATTGCAGAAATTCCCCTAATTGTGGGGAAAAAGGCAGAAATTTTCTATATGTTGGGGCAAAAAGACAGAAATTCTCCTTATTTTGGGGCAAAACTCAGAAATTCCACTTATTTTTGGGCAAAATTCTAGAAATTTCCTTTATTTTGGGGCAAAATTGGAGAAATTTCACTTATTTTGGGGCATAATTGCAGAAATTTCACATATTTTGGGGCATAATTGCAGAAATTTCCCTTATTTCAGAGAAAAAGGCAGTAATTTTCTTTATTTAGTGGCAAAAAAGCAGAAATTCCTTTTATTTTGGAGCAAAAATGAAGAAATTTCCCTTTTTTATGGCAAAAAAGGTATGCATTCTTCTTATTTTTGGGCAAAAAGGCAGAAATTCTCCGTATTTTGGAGCAAAATTGCAGAAATTTGCCTAATTGTAGGGCAAAAAGGCAGAAATTCTCTATATGTTGGTGCAAAAAGACAGAAATACTTATTTTGGGGCAAAACTCAGAAATTCCATTTTTGGGGCAAAATTCCAGAAATTTCCCTTATTTTGGGGCAAAATTGCAGAAATTTCACTTATTTTTGGGCAAAATTGCAGAAATTTCACCTATTTCAGGGAAAAAAAGCAGAAATTTTCTTATTTTGGGCCAAAAAGGCAGAAATTCCTAATATTTTGTGGCAAAAATGCATAAATTCCCCTTATTTTGAGGTAAAAATGCTGAAATTCCCCTTAATAGGGGGTAAATATGCAGAAATTCCCCTAATTTGAGGTAAAATGGCTAAAATTCCCCTTATTTTGGAAACAAAAATGCAGAAAATTCCCTTATTTTGGGGCAAAATTGCAGAAATTTCACTTACTTCAGGGTAATAAGTCAGAATTTTTCCTTATTTTATGTCAAAAAAGACAGAAATTCCCTTTGTTTTGGGGGGAAAAAGACAGAAATTCCACTTATTTAGAGGCAAAAAAACAGAAATTCCCCTTATTTTGGAGCAAAAATGAAGAAATTTCCTTTTTTGATGGCAAAAAGGTAGGCATTCTTCTTATTTTCAGGCAAAAAGGCAGAAATTCCCCGTATTTTGGAGCAAAATTGCAGAAATTCCCCTAATTGTGGGGCAAAAAGGCAGAAATTCCCTATATGTTGGGGCAAAAAGACAGAAATTCATCTTATTTTGGGGCAAAACTCAGAAATTCCACTTATTTTGGGGCAAAATTCCAGAAATTTCCTTTATTTTAGGACAAAATTGCAGAAATTTCACTTATTTTGGGGCAAAATTGCAGAAATTTCACTTATTTCAGGGAAAAAAAGCAGAAATTTTCTTATTTTGGGGCAAAAATGCAGAAATTCCTAATATTTTGTGGCAAAAATGCGGAAATTCCCCTTATTTTGAGGTAAAAAGGCTGAAATTCCCCTTATTTGGTGGCAAAAATGCAGAAATTCCCTTTATTTTGAGGTAAAAAGGCTGAAATTCCCCTTATTTGGGGGTAAAAAGGCAGAAAGTTCCTTTATTTTGGGGCAAAATTGCAGAATTTTCACTTACTACAAGGTAATAAGTCAGAATTTTTCTTTATTTTGGGGCAAAAAAGACAAAAATTCTCTTTGTTTTGGGGAAAAAAGACAGAAATTCCACTTATTTAGAGGCAAAAAAGCAGAAATTCCTTTTATTTTGGAGCAAAAATGAAGAAATTTCCCATTTTTATGGCAAAAAGGTATGCATTCTTCTTATTTTTAGGCAAAAAGGCAGAAATTACCCGTATTTTGGAGCAAAATTGCAGAAATTCCCCTAATGTGGGGCAAAAAAACAGAAATTCTCCATATGTTGGGGCAAAAAGGCAGAAATTCTCTTTATTTTGGGGCAAAACTCAGAATTTCTACTTATTTTGGGGCAAAATTCCAAAAATTTCCCTTATTTTGGGGCAAAATTGCAGAAACTTCACTTACTTCAGAGTAATAAGTCAGAATTTTTCCTTATTTTGGGGCAAAAAAGACAGAAATTTCCTTTGTTTTGGAGGAAAAAGACAGAAATTCCACTTATTTAGAGGCAAAAAAGCAGATATTCCTTTTATTATGGAGCAAAAATGAAGAAATTTCCCATTTTTATGGCAAAAGGTATGCATTCTTCTTATTTTCGGGCAAAAAGGCAGAAATACCCAGTATTTTGGAGCAAAATTGCAGAAATTCCCCTAATTGTGGGGCAAAACGGCACAAATTGCCTATATGTTGAGGCAAAAAAACAGAAATTCTCTTTATTTTGGGGCAAAACTCAGAAATTCCACTTATTTTGGGGCAAAATTTCAGAAATTTCCCTTATTTTGGGGCAAAATTGCAGAATTTCCACTTATTTTGGGGCAAAATTCCAGAAATTTCCCTTATTTTGGGGCAATTTTGCTGAAATTTCACTTATTTTGGGGCAAAATTGCAGAAATTTCACTTATTTCAGTGAAAAAAGCAGAAATTTTCTTATTTTGGGGAAAAAAGGCAGAAATTCCTAATATTTTGTGGCAAAAATGCAGAAATTCCCCTTATTTTGAGGTAAAAAGGCTGAAATTCCCCTTATTTGGGGGCAAAAAGGCAAAAATTTCCTTTTTGGGGGGGCAAAAGTGCAGAAATTTCACTTATTTCAGGGTAATAAGTCAGAAATTTTGCTTATTTTGGGGCAAAAAAGACAGGAATTACCTATGTTTTGGGGGAAAAAGAAATTCCACTTATTTAAAGGCAAAAAAGCAAACATTCCCCTTATTTTGGAGCAAAAATGAAGAAATTTCCCTTTTTTATGGCAAAAAGTTATGCATTCTTCTTATTTTCGGGCAAAAAGGCAGAAATTCCCCGTATTTTGGAGCAAAATTGCAGAAATTCCCCTAATTGTGGGGCAAAAAGGCAGAAATTCTCTATATGTTGGGCCAAAAAGACAGAAATTCTCCTTATTTTGGGGCAAAACTCAGAAATTCCACTTATTTTGGGGCAAAATTCCAGAAATTTCCCTTATTTTGAGGCAAAATTGAAGAAATTTCACTTATTTTGGGCTAAAATTGCAGAACTTCAACTTATTTTGGGGCAAAATTTCAGAAATTTCACTTATTTCAGACAAAAAAAGCAGAAATTTTCTTATTTTGGGGCAAAAATGCAGAAATTCCTAATATTTTGTGGCAAAAATTCAGAAATTCCTCTTATTTTTGGTAAAAAGGCTGAAATTCCCCTTATTTGAGGGCAAAAAGTCAGAAATTTCCTTTATTTTGGGGAAAAATTGCAGAAATTTTACTTACTTCAGGGAAATAAGTCAGGATTTTTCCTTATATTGCGGCAAAAAAAACAGTAATACCCTTTGTTTTGGGGGAAAAAGACAGAAATTCCACTTATTTAGAGGCAAAAAAGCAGAAATTCCCCTTATTTTGGAGCAAAAATGAAGAAATTTCCCTTTTATATGGCAAAAAGGTATGCATTCTTCTTATTTTCGGGCAAAAAGGCAGAAATTCCCCGTATTTTGGAGCAAAATTGCAGAAATTTGCCTAATTGTAGGGCAAAAAGGCAGAAATTCTCTATATGTTGGGGCAAAAAGACAGAAATTCTCCTTATTTTGGGGAAAAACTCAGAAATTCCATTTTGGGGGCAAAATTCCAGATATTTCCCTTATTTTGGGGCAAAATTGCAGAAATTTAACTTATTTTGGGGCAAAATTGCAGAAATTTCACTTATTTCAGGGAAAAAAAGCAGAATTTTTTTATTTTGGGCCAAAAAGGCAGAAATTCCTAATATTTTGTGGCAAAAATGCATAAATTCCCCTTATTTTGAGGTAAAAATGCTGAAATTCCCCTTAATAGGGAGTAAATATGCAGAAATTCCCCTAATTTGAGGTAAAATGGCTGAAATTCCCTTTAATATGGGTAAATATCCAGAAATTTTCCTAATTTGAGGTAAAATGGCTGAAATTCCCCTTATTTTGGAAACAAAAACGCAGAAATTTCCCTTATTTTGGGGAAAAATTGCAGAAATTTCACTTACTTCAGGGTAATAAGTCAGAATTTTTCTTTATTTTAGGGCAAAAAAGACAGAAATTCCCTTTGTTTTGGGGGGAAAAAGACAGAAATTCCACTTATTTAGAGGCAAAAAAACAGAAATTCCTCTTATTTCGGAGCAAAAATGAAGAAATTTCCTTTTTTGATGGCCAAAAGGTATGCATTCTTCTTATTTTCGGGCAAAAAGGCAGAATTTCCCCGTATTTTGGAGCAAAATTGCAGAAATTCCCCTAATTATGGGACAAAAAGTCAGAAATTCCCTATATGTTGGGGCAAAAAGACAGAAATTCTCCTTATTTTGGGGCAAAACTCAGAAATTCCACTTATTTTGGGGCAAAATTCCAGAAATTTCCCTTATTTTAGGACAAAATTGCAGAAATGTCACTTATTTTGGGGCACAATTGCTGAAATTTCACTTATTTCAGGGAAAAAAAGCAGAAATTTTCCTTATTTTGGGGCAAAAATGCAGAAATTCCTAATATTTTGTGGTAAAAATGCAGATATTCCCTTTATTTTGATGTAAAAAGGCTGAAATTCCTCTTATTTTGGGGCAAAAAGGCAGAAATTTCCCTTATTTTGGGGCAAAATTGCAGAAATTTCACTTACTTCAGGGTAATAAGTCAGAATTTTTCCTTATTTTGGGGCAAAAAAGACAGGAATTCCTTTTGTTTTGGGATAAAAAGACAGAAATTTCACTTATTTAGAGGCAAAAAAGCAGAAATTCCCCTTATTTTGGAGCAAAAATGAAGAAATTTCCCTTTTTTATGGCAAATGTATGCATTCTTCTTATTTTCGGTCAAAAAGGCAGAAATTCTCCGTATTTTGGAGCAAAATTGCAGAAATTCCCCTAATTGTGGGGCATAAAGGATGAAATGGCCTATATGTTGGGGCAAAAATACAGAAAATCTTCTTATTTTGGGGCAAAACTCAGAAATTCCACTTATTTTGGGGCAAAATTCTAGAAATTTTCCTTATTTTGGGGCAAAATTGCAGAAATTTCACTTATTTTGGGGCAAAATTGCAGAAATTTCACTTATTTCAGGGTAATAAGTCAGAAATTTTCCTTATTTTGGGGCAAAAAAGACAGGAATTTTTTTTGTTTGGGGAGAAAAAGACAGAAATTCCACTTATTTAGAGGCAAAAAAGCAGAAATTCCCCTTAATTTGGAGCAAAAATGAAGAAATTTCCCTTTTTTATGGCAAAAAGGTATGCATTCTTCTTATTTTCAGGCAAAAAGGCAGAAATTCCCCGTATTTTGGAGCAAAATTGCAGAAATTCCCCTATTTGTGGGGCAAAAAGGCAGAAATTCTCTATATGTTTGAGCAAAAAGACAGAAATTCTCCTTATTTTGGGGCAAAACTCAGAAATTCCATTATTTTGGGCAAAATTCCAGAAATTTCTCTTATTTTGTGGCACAATTGCTGAAATTTCACTTATTTTGGGGCAAAATTATAGAAATTTCACTTATTTCAGAAAAAAAAGCAGAAATTTTCTTATTTTGGGCCAAAGGGCAGAAATTCCTAATATTTTTGTCAAAAATGCAGAAATTCCCTTTATTTTGAGTTAAAAAAACTGAAATTCCTCTTAATAGGGGGTAAATATGCAGAAATTCCCCTAATTTGAGATAAATGGCTGAAATTCCCTTTATTTTGGAAATATAAACGCAGAAATTTACCTTATTTTGGGGCAAAATTCCAGAAATTTCACATACTTCAGGGTAATAATTCAGAATTTATCCATATTATGGGGCAAAAAAGAAAGGAATTCCCTTTGTTTTGGGGAAAAAGACAGAAATTCCACTTCTTTAGAGGCAAAAAAGCAGAAATTCCTCTTATTTTGGAGCAAAAATGAAGAAATTTCCCTTTTTTATGGCAAAAAGATATGCATTTTTCTTATTTTCGGGCAAAATAGCAGAAATTCCCCGTATTTTGGAGCAAAATTGAAGAAATTCCCCTAATTGTACGACAAAAATGCAGAAAATCTCTATATGTTGGGGCAAAAAGACAGAAATTCTCTTTTTTGGGGCAAAACTCAGAAATTCCACTTATTTTTGGGCAAAATTCCAGAAATTTCCCTTATTTTGGGGCAAAATTGCAAAAATTTCACTTATTTTGGGGCAAAATTGCAGAAATGAAGAAAATTCCTTTTTTTATGGCAAAAAGGTATGCATTCTTCTTATTTTCGGGCAAAAAGGCAGAAATTCCCCGTATTTTGAAGCAAAATTGAAGAAATTCCCCTAATTGTGGGGCAAAAAAGCAGAAATTCCCTATATGTTGGGGCAAAAAGACAGAAATTCTCCTTATTTTGGGGCAAAACTCAGAAATTCCACTTATTTTGCGGCAAAATTCCAGAAATTTCTCTTATTTTGGGACAAAAGTGCAAAAATTTCACTTATTTTGAGGCAAAATTGCAGAAATTTCACTTATTTCAGGGTAATAAGTAAGAAATTTTTCTTATTTTGGGGCAAAAAAGACAGGAATTTTCTTTGTTTTGGGGGAAAAAGAAAGAAATTCCACTTATTTAGAGGCAAAAAAAAGAAATTCCCCTTATTTTGGAGCAAAAATGAAGAAATTTCCCTTTTTTATGGCAAAAAGGTATGCATTCTTCTTATTTTCGGGCAAAAAGGCAAAAATTCACGGTATTTTAAAGCAAAATTGCCGAAATTTGCCTAATTGTGGGGCAAAAAGGCAGAAATTTTCTATATGTTGGGGCAAAAAGACAGAAATTCTCCTTTTTTGCTGCAAAACTCAGAAATTCCATTATTTGGGGGCAAAATTCCAGCAATTTCCCTTATTTTGGGGCAAAATTGCAGAAATTTCACTTATTTTGGGGCATAATTGCAGAAATTTCACTTATTTCAGAGAAAAAAGCAGAAATTTTCTTATTTTGGTTCAAAAAGTCAGGAATTCTTAATATTTTGTGTCAAAAATGCAGAAATTCCCCTTATTTTGAGGTAAAAAGGCTGAAATTCCCCTTAATAGAGGGCAAAAATGCAGAAATTTTTCTTATTTTAGGGCAAAATTGCAGAAATTTCACTTACTTCAGGGTAATAAGTCAGAATTTTTCATTATTTTGAGGCAAAAAACACAGAAATTCCATTTGTTTTAGGGGAAAAAGACAGATATTCCACTTATTAAGGCAAAAAAGCAGAAATTCCCCTTATTTTGGGGCAAAAATGAAGAAATCTCCTTTTTTTATCGCAAAAAGGTATGCATTCTTCTTATTCTCGGCAAAAAGGCAAAAATTCACGGTACTTTGGAGCAAAATTGCAGAAATTTGCATAATTGTGGGGCAAAAAGGCAGAAATTCTCTATATGTTGGGGCAAAAGGACAGAAATACTCCTTATTTTGGGGCAAAACTCAGAAATTCCACTTATTTTGGGGCAAAATTCCAGAAATTTCCCTTATTTTGGGGCAAAATTGCAGAAATTTCACTTATTTTGGGCTAAAATTGCAGAACTTTCACTTATTTTGGGGCAAAATTTCAGAAATTTCACTTATTTCAGAGAAAAAAGGAAGAGATTTTCCTTATTTTGGGAAAAAATGCAGAAAGTCCTAATATTTTGTGGCAAAAATTCAGAAATTCATCTTATTTTAGGTAAAAAGGCTGAAATTCCCCTTATTTGTGGGCAAAAAGTCAGAAATTTCCCTTATTTTGGGGCAATATTGCAAAAATTTTACTTAGTTCAGGGTAATAAGACAGAATTTTTCCTTATTTTGGGGCAAAAAAGACAGAAATTCCCTTTGTTTTGGGGGAAAAAGACAGAAATTCCACTTATTTAGTGGCAAAAAAGCAGAAATTCCTTTTATTTTAGAGCAAAAATGAAGAAATTTCCCTTTTTTATGGCAAAAAGGTATGCATTCTTCTTATTTTCGGGCAAAAAGGCAGAAATTCTCCGTATTTTGGAGCAAAATTGCAGAAATTTGCCTAATTGTAAGGCAAAAAGGCAGAAACTCTCTATATGTTGGTGCAAAAAGACAGAAATACTTATTTTGGGGCAAAACTCAGAAATTCCATTTTTGGGGCAAAATTCCAGAAATTTCCCTTATTTTGGGGCATAATTGCAGAAATTTCACTTATTTTGAGGCAAAATTGCAGAAATTTCACTTATTTCAGGGAAAAAAAGCAGAAATTTTCTTATTTTGGGCCAAAAAGGCAGAAATTCCTAATATTTTGTGGCAAAAATACATAAATTCCCCTTATTTTGAGGTAAAAATGCTGAAATTCCCCTTAATAGGGGGTAAATATGCAGAAATTCCCCTAATTGAGGTAAAATGGCTAAAATTCCCCTTATTTTGGAAACAAAAATGCAGAAAATTCCCTTATTTTGGGGCAAAATTGCAGAAATTTCACTTACTTCAGGGTAATAAGTCAGAATTTTTCCTTATTTTATGTCAAAAAAGACAGAAATTCCCTTTGTTTTGGGGGGAAAAAGACAGAAATTCCACTTATTTAGAGGCAAAAAAACAGAAATTCCCCTTATTTTGGAGCAAAAATGAAGAAATTTCCTTTTTTGATGGCAAAAAGGTAGGCATTCTTCTTATTTTCGGGCAAAAAGGCAGAAATTCCCCGTTTTTTGGAGCAAAATTGCAGAAATTCCCCTAATTGTGGGGCAAAAAGGCAGAAATTCCCTCTATGTTGGGGCAAAGAGATAGAAATTCATCTTATTTTGGGGCAAAACTCAGAAATTCCATTTATTTTGGGGCAAAATTCCAGAAATTTCCTTTATTTTAGGACAAAATTGCAGAAATTTCACTTATTTTGGGGCAAAATTGCAGAAATTTCACTTATTTCAGGGAAAAAAAGCAGAAATTTTCTTATTTTGGAGCAAAAATGCAGAAATTCCTAATATTTTGTGGCAAAAATGCGGAAATTCCCCTTATTTTGAGGTAAAAAGGCTGAAATTCCCCTTATTTGGGAGCAAAAATGCAGAAATTCCCTTTATTTTGAGGTAAAAAGGCTGAAATTCCCCTTATTTGGGGGTAAAAAGGCAGAAAGTTGCCTTATTTTGGGGCAAAATTGCAGAAATTTCACTTACTACAAGGTAATAAGTCAGAATTTTTCTTTATTTTGGGGCAAAAAAGACAAAAATTCTCTTTGTTTTGGGGGGAAAAGACAGAAATTCCACTTATTTAGAGGCAAAAAAGCAGAAATTCCTTTTTTTTTGGAGCAAAAATAAAGAAATTTCCCATTTTTATGGCAAAAAGGTATGCATTCTTCTTATTTTTAGGCAAAAATGCAGAAATTACCCGTATTTTGGAGCAAAATTGCAGAAATTCCCCTAATTGTGGGGCAAAAAAACAGAAATTCTCCATATGTTGGGGCAAAAAGGCAGAAATTCTCTTTATTTTGGGGCAAAACTCAGAATTTCCACTTATTTTGGGGCAAAATTTTAAAAATTTCCCTTATTTTGGGGCAAAATTGCAGAAACTTCACTTACTTCAGAGTAATAAGTCAGAATTTTTCCTTATTTTGGGGCAAAAAAGACAGAAATTTCCTTTGTTTTGGGGGAAAAAGACAGAAATTCCACTTATTTAGAGGCAAAAAACAGAAATTCCTTTTATTATGGAGCAAAAATGAAGAAATTTCCCATTTTTATGGCAAAAGGTATGCATTCTTCTTATTTTCGGGCAAAAAGGCAGAAATACCCTGTATTTTGGAGCAAAATTGCAGAAATTCCCCTAATTGTGGGGCAAAACGGCACAAATTGCCTATATGTTGAGGCAAAAAAACAGAAATTCTCTTTATTTTGGGGCAAAACTCAGAAATTCCACTTATTTTGGGGCAAAATTCCAGAAATTTCCCTTATTTTGGGGCACAATTGCAGAATTTCCACTTATTTTGGGGCAAAATTCCAGAAATTTCCCTTATTTTGGGGCAATTTTGCTGAAATTTCACTTATTTTGGGGCAAAATTGCAGAAATTTCACTTATTTCAGGGAAAAAAAGCAGAAATTTTCTTATTTTGGGGCAAAAAGGCAGAAATTCCTAATATTTTGTGGCAAAAATGCAGAAATTCCCCTTATTTTGAGGTAAAAAGGCTGAAATTCCCCTTATTTGGGGGCAAAAAGGCAAAAATTTCCTTTATTTTGGGGCAAAAGTGCAGAAATTTCACTTATTTCAGGGTAATAAGTCAGAAATTTTGCTTATTTTGGGGCAAAAAAGACAGGAATTCCCTATGTTTTGGGGGAAAAAGACAGAAATTCCACTTATTTAAAGGCAAAAAAGCAAACATTCCCCTTATTTTGGAGCAAAAATGAAGAAATTTCCCTTTTTTATGGCAAAAAGTTATGCATTCTTCTTATTTTCGGGCAAAAAGGCAGAAATTCCCCGTATTTTGGAGCAAAATTGCAGAAATTCCCCTAATTGTGGGGCAAAAAGGCAGAAATTCTCTATATGTTGGGCCAAAAAGACAGAAATTCTCCTTATTTTGGGGCAAAACTCAGAAATTCCACTTATTTTGGGGCAAAATTCCAGAAATTTCCCTTATTTTGAGGCAAAATTGCAGAAATTTCACTTATTTTGGGCTAAAATTGCAGAACTTCAACTTATTTTGGTGCAAAATTTCAGAAATTTCACTTATTTCAGACAAAAAAAGCAGAAATTTTCTTATTTTGGGGCAAAAATGCAGAAATTCCTAATATTTTGTGGCAAAAATTCAGAAATTACTCTTATTTTAGGTAAAAAGGCTGAAATTTTCCTTATTTGAGGGCAAAAAGTCAGAAATTTCCTTTATTTTGGGGAAAAATTGCAGAAATTTTACTTACTTCAGGGAAATAAGTCAGGATTTTTCCATATTTTGCGGCAAAAAAAAAAACAGTAATTCCCTTTGTTTTGGGGAAAAAAGACAGAAATTCCACTTATTTAGAGGCAAAAAAGCAGAAATTCCCCTTATTTTGGAGCAAAAATGAAGAAATATCCCTTTTTTATGGCAAAAAGGTATGCATTCTTCTTATTTTTGGGCAAAAAGGCGGAAATTCTCCGTATTTTGGAGGAAAATTGCAAAAATTCCCCTAATTGTGAGGCAAAAAGTCAGAAATTGCCTATATGTTAGGGCAAAAAGACAGAAATTCTCCTTATTTTTTGGCAAAACTCAGAAATTCCACTTATTTTGGGGCAAAATTTCAGAAATTTCCCTTATTTTGGGGCAAAATTGCAGAAATTTCACTTATTTTGGGGCAAAATTACAGAAATTTCACGTATTTCAGGGTAATAAGTCAGAAATTTTCCTTATTTTGGGGCAAAAAAGACAGGACTTTTCTTTGTTTAGGGGGAAAAGACAGAAATTCCACTTATTTAGAGGCAAAAAAGCAGAAATTCCCCTTATTTTGAAGCAAAAATGAAGAAATTTAACTTTTTTATGGCAAAAAGGTATGCATTCTTCTTATTTTCGGGCAAAAAAGCAGAAATTCCACGTATTTTGGAGCAAAATTGCAGAAATTCCCCTAATTGTGAGGCAAAAAGGCAGAAATTCCCTTTAGTTAGGGCAAAAAGACAGAAATTCTCCTTATTTTGGGGCAAAACTCAGAAATTACACATATTTTCGGGCAAAATTCCAAAAATTTCCCTTATTTTGGGGCAAAAAGGCAGAAATTTCACTTATATCAGGGAAAAAAGGCAGAAATTTTCCTTATTTTGTGGCAAAAATGCAGAAATTCCTAATATTTTGTGGTAAAAATGCAGATATTCCCCTTATTTTTAGGTAAAAAGGCTGAAATTCCCCTTATTTGGGGGCAAAAAGGCAGAAATTTCCTTTATTTTGGGGCAAAATTGCAGAAATTTCACTTACTTCAGGGTAATAAGTCAGAATTTTTCCTTATTTTAGGGCAAAAAAGACAGAAATTCCCTTTGTTTTGGGAGAAAAAGACAGAAATTTCACTTATTTAAAGGCAAAAAGCAGAAATTCCCCTCATTTTTGAGCATAAATGAAAAAATTTCCTTTTTTGATGGCAAAAAGTTATGCATTCTTCTTATTTTCGGGCAAAAAGGCAGAAATTCCCCGTATTTTGGAGCAAAATTGCAGAAATTCCCCTAATTGTGGGGAAAAAGGCAGAAATTTTCTATATGTTGGGGCAAAAAGACAGAAATTCTCCTTATTTTGGGGCAAAACTCAGAAATTCCACTTATTTTTGGGCAAAATTCTAGAAATTTCCTTTATTTTGGGGCAAAATTGGAGAAATTTCACTTATTTTGGGGCATAATTGCAGATATTTCACATATTTTGGGGCATAATTGCAGAAATTTCCCTTATTTCAGAGAAAAAGGCAGTAATTTTCTTTATTTAGTGGCAAAAAAGCAGAAATTCCTTTTATTTTGGAGCAAAAATGAAGAAATTTCCCTTTTTTATGGCAAAAAAGGTATGCATTCTTCTTATTTTTGGGCAAAAAGGCAGAAATTCTCCGTATTTTGGAGCAAAATTGCAGAAATTTGCCTAATTGTAGGGCAAAAAGGCAGAAATTCTCTATATGTTGGTGCAAAAAGACAGAAATACTTATTTTGGGGCAAAACTCAGAAATTCCATTTTTGGGGCAAAATTTCAGAAATTTCCCTTATTTTGGGGCAAAATTGCAGAAATTTCACTTATTTTTGGGCAAAATTGCAGAAATTTCACCTATTTCAGGGAAAAAAAGCAGAAATTTTCTTATTTTGGGCCAAAAAGGCAGAAATTCCTAATATTTTGTGGCAAAAATGCATAAATTCCCCTTATTTTGAGGTAAAAATGCTGAAATTCCCCTTAATAGGGGGTAAATATGCAGAAATTCCCCTAATTTGAGGTAAAATGGCTAAAATTCCCCTTATTTTGGAAACAAAAATGCAGAAAATTCCCTTATTTTGGGGCAAAATTGCAGAAATTTCACTTACTTCAGGGTAATAAGTCAGAATTTTTCCTTATTTTATGTCAAAAAAGACAGAAATTCCCTTTGTTTTGGGGGGAAAAAGACAGAAATTCCACTTATTTAGAGGCAAAAAAACAGAAATTCCCCTTATTTTGGAGCAAAAATGAAGAAATTTCCTTTTTTGATGGCAAAAAGGTAGGCATTCTTCTTATTTTCAGGCAAAAAGGCAGAAATTCCCCGTATTTTGGAGCAAAATTGCAGAAATTCCCCTAATTGTGGGGCAAAAAGGCAGATATTCCCTATATGTTGGGGCAAAAAGATAGAAATTCATCTTATTTTGGGGCAAAACTCAGAAATTCCACTTATTTTGGGGCAAAATTCCAGAAATTTCCTTTATTTTAGGACAAAATTGCAGAAATTTCACTTATTTTGGGGCAAAATTGCAGAAATTTCACTTATTTCAGGGAAAAAAAGCAGAAATTTTCTTATTTTGGGGCAAAAATGCAGAAATTCCTAATATTTTGTGGCAAAAATGCGGAAATTCCCCTTATTTTGAGGTAAAAAGGCTGAAATTCCCCTTATTTGGTGGCAAAAATGCAGAAATTCCCTTTATTTTGAGGTAAAAAGGCTGAAATTCCCCTTATTTGGGGGTAAAAAGGCAGAAAGTTCCTTTATTTTGGGGCAAAATTGCAGAAATTTCACTTACTACAAGGTAATAAGTCAGAATTTTTCTTTATTTTGGGGCAAAAAAGACAAAAATTCTCTTTGTTTTGGGGAAAAAAGACAGAAATTCCACTTATTTAGAGGCAAAAAAGCAGAAATTCCTTTTATTTTGGAGCAAAAATGAAGAAATTTCCCATTTTTATGGCAAAAAGGTATGCATTCTTCTTATTTTTAGGCAAAAAGGCAGAAATTACCCGTATTTTGGAGCAAAATTGCAGAAATTCCCCTAATTGTGGGGCAAAAAAACAGAAATTCTCCATATGTTGGGGCAAAAAGGCAGAAATTCTCTTTATTTTGGGGCAAAACTAAGAATTTCTACTTATTTTGGGGCAAAATTCCAAAAATTTCCCTTATTTTGGGGCAAAATTGCAGAAACTTCACTTACTTCAGAGTAATAAGTCAGAATTTTTCCTTATTTTGGGGCAAAAAAGACAGAAATTTCCTTTGTTTTGGGGGAAAAAGACAGAAATTCCACTTATTTAGAGGCAAAAATGCAGAAATTCCTTTTATTATGGAGCAAAAATGAAGAAATTTCCCATTTTTATGGCAAAAGGTATGCATTCTTCTTATTTTCGGGCAAAAAGGCAGAAATACCCAGTATTTTGGAGCAAAATTGCAGAAATTCCCCTAATTGTGGGGCAAAACGGCACAAATTGCCTATATGTTGAGGCAAAAAAACAGAAATTCTCTTTATTTTGGGGCAAAACTCAGAAATTCCACTTATTTTGGGGCAAAATTTCAGAAATTTCCCTTATTTTGGGGCAAAATTGCAGAATTTCCACTTATTTTGGGGCAAAATTCCAGAAATTTCCCTTATTTTGGGGCAATTTTGCTGAAATTTCACTTATTTTGGGGCAAAATTGCAGAAATTTCACTTATTTCAGTGAAAAAAGCAGAAATTTTCTTATTTTGGGGAAAAAAGGCAGAAATTCCTAATATTTTGTGGCAAAAATGCAGAAATTCCCCTTATTTTGAGGTAAAAAGGCTGAAATTCCCCTTATTTGGGGGCAAAAAGGCAAAAATTTCCTTTTTTGGGGGGCAAAAGTGCAGAAATTTCACTTATTTCAGGGTAATAAGTCAGAAATTTTGCTTATTTTGGGGCAAAAAAGACAGGAGTTACCTATGTTTTGGGGGAAAAAGAAATTCCACTTATTTAAAGGCAAAAAAGCAAACATTCCCCTTATTTTGGAGCAAAAATGAAGAAATTTCCCTTTTTTATGGCAAAAAGTTATGCATTCTTCTTATTTTCGGGCAAAAAGGCAGAAATTCCCCGTATTTTGGAGCAAAATTGCAGAAATTCCCCTAATTGTGGGGCAAAAAGGCAGAAATTCTCTATATGTTGGGCCAAAAAGACAGAAATTCTCCTTATTTTGGGGCAAAACTCAGAAATTCCACTTATTTTGGGGCAAAATTCCAGAAATTTCCCTTATTTTGAGGCAAAATTGAAGAAATTTCACTTATTTTGGGCTAAAATTGCAGAACTTCAACTTATTTTGGGGCAAAATTTAAGAAATTTCACTTATTTCAGACAAAAAAAGCAGAAATTTTCTTATTTTGGGGCAAAAATGCAGAAATTCCTAATATTTTGTGGCAAAAATTCAGAAATTCCTCTTATTTTTGGTAAAAAGGCTGAAATTCCCCTTATTTGAGGGCAAAAAGTCAGAAATTTCCTTTATTTTGGGGAAAAATTGCAGAAATTTTACTTACTTCAGGGAAATAAGTCAGGATTTTTCCTTATATTGCGGCAAAAAAAACAGTAATACCCTTTGTTTTGGGGGAAAAAGACAGAAATTCCACTTATTTAGAGGCAAAAAAGCAGAAATTCCCCTTATTTTGGAGCAAAAATGAAGAAATTTCCCTTTTATATGGCAAAAAGGTATGCATTCTTCTTATTTTCGGGCAAAAAGGCAGAAATTCCCCGTATTTTGGAGCAAAATTGCAGAAATTTGCCTAATTGTAGGGCAAAAAGGCAGAAATTCTCTATATGTTGGGGCAAAAAGACAGAAATTCTCCTTATTTTGGGGAAAAACTCAGAAATTCCATTTTGGGGGCAAAATTCCAGATATTTCCCTTATTTTGGGGCAAAATTGCAGAAATTTAACTTATTTTGGGGCAAAATTGCAGAAATTTCACTTATTTCAGGGAAAAAAAGCAGAAATTTTTTATTTTGGGCCAAAAAGGCAGAAATTCCTAATATTTTGTGGCAAAAATGCATAAATTCCCCTTATTTTGAGGTAAAAATGCTGAAATTCCCATTAATAGGGAGTAAATATGCAGAAATTCCCCTAATTTGAGGTAAAATGGCTGAAATTCCCCTTAATATGGGTAAATATCCAGAAATTTTCCTAATTTGAGGTAAAATGGCTGAAATTCCCCTTATTTTGGAAACAAAAACGCAGAAATTTCCCTTATTTTGGGGAAAAATTGCAGAAATTTCACTTACTTCAGGGTAATAAGTCAGAATTTTTCTTTATTTTAGGGCAAAAAAGACAGAAATTCCCTTTGTTTTGGGGGGAAAAAGACAGAAATTCCACTTATTTAGAGGCAAAAAAACAGAAATTCCTCTTATTTCGGAGCAAAAATGAAGAAATTTCCTTTTTTGATGGCCAAAAGGTATGCATTCTTCTTATTTTCGGGCAAAAAGGCAGAATTTCCCCGTATTTTGGAGCAAAATTGCAGAAATTCCCCTAATTATGGGACAAAAAGGCAGAAATTCCCTATATGTTGGGGCAAAAAGACAGAAATTCTCCTTATTTTGGGGCAAAACTCAGAAATTCCACTTATTTTGGGGCAAAATTCCAGAAATTTCCCTTATTTTAGGACAAAATTGCAGAAATGTCACTTATTTTGGGGCACAATTGCTGAAATTTCACTTATTTCAGGGAAAAAAAGCAGAAATTTTCCTTATTTTGGGGCAAAAATGCAGAAATTCCTAATATTTTGTGGTAAAAATGCAGATATTCCCTTTATTTTGATGTAAAAAGGCTGAAATTCCTCTTATTTGGGGGCAAAAAGGCAGAAATTTCCCTTATTTTGGGGCAAAATTGCAGAAATTTCACTTACTTCAGGGTAATAAGTCAGAATTTTTCCTTATTTTGGGGCAAAAAAGACAGGAATTCCTTTTGTTTTGGGATAAAAAGACAGAAATTTCACTTATTTAGAGGCAAAAAAGCAGAAATTCCCCTTATTTTGGAGCAAAAATGAAGAAATTTCCCTTTTTTATGGCAAATGTATGCATTCTTCTTATTTTCGGGCAAAAAGGCAGAAATTCTCCGTATTTTGGAGCAAAATTGCAGAAATTCCCCTAATTGTGGGGCAAAAAGGATGAAATGGCCTATATGTTGGGGCAAAAAGACAGAAATTCTTCTTATTTTGGGGCAAAACTCAGAAATTCCACTTATTTTGGGGCAAAATTCTAGAAATTTTCCTTATTTTGGGGCAAAATTGCAGAAATTTCACTTATTTTGGGGCAAAATTGCAGAAATTTCACTTATTTCAGGGTAATAAGTCAGAAATTTTCCTTATTTTGGGGCAAAAAAGACAGTAATTTTTTTTGTTTGGGGAGAAAAAGACAGAAATTCCACTTATTTAGAGGCAAAAAAGCAGAAATTCCCCTTAATTTGGAGCAAAAATGAAGAAATTTCCCTTTTTTATGGCAAAAAGGTATGCATTCTTCTTATTTTCAGGCAAAAAGGCAGAAATTCCCCGTATTTTGGAGCAAAATTGCAGAAATTCCCCTATTTGTGGGGCAAAAAGGCAGAAATTCTCTATATGTTTGAGCAAAAAGACAGAAATTCTCCTTATTTTGGGGCAAAACTCAGAAATTCCATTATTTTGGGCAAAATTCCAGAAATTTCTCTTATTTTGTGGCACAATTGCTGAAATTTCACTTATTTTGGGGCAAAATTATAGAAATTTCACTTATTTCAGAAAAAAAAGCAGAAATTTTCTTATTTTGGGCCAAAGGGCAGAAATTCCTAATATTTTTGTCAAAAATGCAGAAATTCCCTTTATTTTGAGGTAAAAAAACTGAAATTCCTCTTAATAGGGGGTAAATATGCAGAAATTCCCCTAATTTGAGATAAATGGCTGAAATTCCCTTTATTTTGGAAACATAAACGCAGAAATTTACCTTATTTTGGGGCAAAATTCCAGAAATTTCACATACTTCAGGGTAATAATTCAGAATTTATCCATATTATGGGGCAAAAAAGAAAGGAATTCCCTTTGTTTTGGGGAAAAAGACAGAAATTCCACTTCTTTAGAGGCAAAAAAGCAGAAATTCCTCTTATTTTGGAGCAAAAATGAAGAAATTTCCCTTTTTTATGGCAAAAAGATATGCATTTTTCTTATTTTCGGGCAAAATAGCAGAAATTCCCCGTATTTTGGAGCAAAATTGAAGAAATTCCCCTAATTGTACGACAAAAATGCAGAAAATCTCTATATGTTGGGGCAAAAAGACAGAAATTCTCTTTTTTGGGGCAAAACTCAGAAATTCCACTTATTTTTGGGCAAAATTCCAGAAATTTCCCTTATTTTGGGGCAAAATTGCAAAAATTTCACTTATTTTGGGGCAAAATTGCAGAAATGAAGAAAATTCCTTTTTTTATGGCAAAAAGGTATGCATTCTTCTTATTTTCGGGCAAAAAGGCAGAAATTCCCCGTATTTTGAAGCAAAATTGAAGAAATTCCCCTAATTGTGGGGCAAAAAAGCAGAAATTCCCTATATGTTGGGGCAAAAAGACAGAAATTCTCCTTATTTTGGGGCAAAACTCAGAAATTCCACTTATTTTGCGGCAAAATTCCAGAAATTTCTCTTATTTTGGGACAAAAGTGCAAAAATTTCACTTATTTTGAGGCAAAATTGCAGAAATTTCACTTATTTCAGGGTAATAAGTAAGAAATTTTTCTTATTTTGGGGCAAAAAAGACAGGAATTTTCTTTGTTTTGGGGGAAAAAGAAAGAAATTCCACTTATTTAGAGGCAAAAAAAAGAAATTCCCCTTATTTTGGAGCAAAAATGAAGAAATTTCCCTTTTTTATGGCAAAAAGGTATGCATTCTTCTTATTTTCGGGCAAAAAGGCAAAAATTCACGGTATTTTAAAGCAAAATTGCCGAAATTTGCCTAATTGTGGGGCAAAAAGGCAGAAATTTTCTATATGTTGGGGCAAAAAGACAGAAATTCTCCTTTTTTGCTGCAAAACTCAGAAATTCCATTATTTGGGGGCAAAATTCCAGCAATTTCCCTTATTTTGGGGCAAAATTGCAGAAATTTCACTTATTTTGGGGCATAATTGCAGAAATTTCACTTATTTCAGAGAAAAAAGCAGAAATTTTTTTATTTTGGTTCAAAAAGTCAGGAATTCTTAATATTTTGTGTCAAAAATGCAGAAATTCCCCTTATTTTGAGGTAAAAAGGCTGAAATTCCCCTTAATAGAGGGCAAAAATGCAGAAATTTTTCTTATTTTAGGGCAAAATTGCAGAAATTTCACTTACTTCAGGGTAATAAGTCAGAATTTTTCATTATTTTGAGGCAAAAAACACAGAAATTCCATTTGTTTTAGGGGAAAAAGACAGATATTCCACTTATTTAGGCAAAAAAGCAGAAATTCCCCTTATTTTGGGGCAAAAATGAAGAAATCTCCTTTTTTTATCGCAAAAAGGTATGCATTCTTCTTATTCTCGGCAAAAAGGCAAAAATTCACGGTACTTTGGAGCAAAATTGCAGAAATTTGCATAATTGTGGGGCAAAAAGGCAGAAATTCTCTATATGTTGGGGCAAAAGGACAGAAATACTCCTTATTTTGGGGCAAAACTCAGAAATTCCACTTATTTTGGGGCAAAATTCCAAAAATTTCCCTTATTTTGGGGCAAAATTGCAGAAATTTCACTTATTTTGGGCTAAAATTGCAGAACTTTCACTTATTTTGGGGCAAAATTTCAGAAATTTCACTTATTTCAGAGAAAAAAGGAAGAGATTTTCCTTATTTTGGGAAAAAATGCAGAAAGTCCTAATATTTTGTGGCAAAAATTCAGAAATTCATCTTATTTTAGGTAAAAAGGCTGAAATTCCCCTTATTTGTGGGCAAAAAGTCAGAAATTTCCCTTATTTTGGGGCAATATTGCAAAAATTTTACTTAGTTCAGGGTAATAAGACAGAATTTTTCCTTATTTTGGGGCAAAAAAACAGAAATTCCCTTTGTTTTGGGGGAAAAAGACAGAAATTCCACTTATTTAGTGGCAAAAAAGCAGAAATTCCTTTTATTTTAGAGCAAAAATGAAGAAATTTCCCTTTTTTATGGCAAAAAGGTATGCATTCTTCTTATTTTCGGGCAAAAAGGCAGAAATTCTCCGTATTTTGGAGCAAAATTGCAGAAATTTGCCTAATTGTAAGGCAAAAAGGCAGAAACTCTCTATATGTTGGTGCAAAAAGACAGAAATACTTATTTTGGGGCAAAACTCAGAAATTTCATTTTTGGGGCAAAATTCCAGAAATTTCCCTTATTTTGGGGCATAATTGCAGAAATTTCACTTATTTTGAGGCAAAATTGCAGAAATTTCACTTATTTCAGGGAAAAAAAGCAGAAATTTTCTTATTTTGGGCCAAAAAGGCAGAAATTCCTAATATTTTGTGGCAAAAATACATAAATTCCCCTTATTTTGAGGTAAAAATGCTGAAATTCCCCTTAATAGGGGGTAAATATGCAGAAATTCCCCTAATTGAGCTAAAATGGCTAAAATTCCCCTTATTTTGGAAACAAAAATGCAGAAAATTCCCTTATTTTGGGGCAAAATTGCAGAAATTTCACTTACTTCAGGGTAATAAGTCAGAATTTTTCCTTATTTTATGTCAAAAAAGACAGAAATTCCCTTTGTTTTGGGGGGAAAAAGACAGAAATTCCACTTATTTAGAGGCAAAAAAACAGAAATTCCCCTTATTTTGGAGCAAAAATGAAGAAATTTCCTTTTTTGATGGCAAAAAGGTAGGCATTCTTCTTATTTTCGGGCAAAAAGGCAGAAATTCCCCGTATTTTGGAGCAAAATTGCAGAAATTCCCCTAATTGTGGGGCAAAAAGGCAGAAATTCCCTCTATGTTGGGGCAAAAAGATAGAAATTCATCTTATTTTGGGGCAAAACTCAGAAATTCCACTTATTTTGGGGCAAAATTCCAGAAATTTCCTTTATTTTAGGACAAAATTGCAGAAATTTCACTTATTTTGGGGCAAAATTGCAGAAATTTCACTTATTTCAGGGAAAAAAAGCAGAAATTTTCTTATTTTGGGGCAAAAATGCAGAAATTCCTAATATTTTGTGGCAAAAATGCGGAAATTCCCCTTATTTTGAGGTAAAAAGGATGAAATTCCCCTTATTTGGGAGCAAAAATGCAGAAATTCCCTTTATTTTGAGGTAAAAAGGCTGAAATTCCCCTTATTTGGGGGTAAAAAGGCAGAAAGTTGCCTTATTTTGGGGCAAAATTGCAGAAATTTCACTTACTACAAGGTAATAAGTCAGAATTTTTCTTTATTTTGGGGCAAAAAAGACAAAAATTCTCTTTGTTTTGGGGGGAAAAGACAGAAATTCCACTTATTTAGAGGCAAAAAAGCAGAAATTCCTTTTTTTTTTGGAGCAAAAATAAAGAAATTTCCCATTTTTATGGCAAAAAGGTATGCATTCTTCTTATTTTTAGGCAAAAATGCAGAAATTACCCGTATTTTGGAGCAAAATTGCAGAAATTCCCCTAATTGTGGGGCAAAAAAACAGAAATTCTCCATATGTTGGGGCAAAAAGGCAGAAATTCTCTTTATTTTTGGGCAAAACTCAGAATTTCCACTTATTTTGGGGCAAAATTTTAAAAATTTCCCTTATTTTGGGGCAAAATTGCAGAAACTTCACTTACTTCAGAGTAATAAGTCAGAATTTTTCCTTATTTTGGGGCCAAAAAGATAGAAATTTCCTTTGTTTTGGGGGAAAAAGACAGAAATTCCACTTATTTAGAGGCAAAAAAGCAGAAATTCCTTTTATTATGGAGCAAAAATGAAGAAATTTCCCATTTTTATGGCAAAAGGTATGCATTCTTCTTATTTTCGGGCAAAAAGGCAGAAATACCCAGTATTTTGGAGCAAAATTGCAGAAATTCCCCTAATTGTGGGGCAAAACGGCACAAATTGCCTATATGTTGAGGCAAAAAAACAGAAATTCTCTTTATTTTGGGGCAAAACTCAGAAATTCCACTTATTTTGGGGCAAAATTCCAGAAATTTCCCTTATTTTGGGGCAAAATTGCAGAATTTCCACTTATTTTGGGGCAAAATTCCAGAAATTTCCCTTATTTTGGGGCAATTTTGCTGAAATTTCACTTATTTTGGGGCAAAATTGCAGAAATTTCACTTATTTCAGGGAAAAAAAGCAGAAATTTTTTTATTTTGGGGCAAAAAGGCAGAAATTCCTAATATTTTGTGGCAAAAATGCAGAAATTCCCCTTATTTTGAGGTAAAAAGGCTGAAATTCCCCTTATTTGGAGGCAAAAAGGCAAAAATTTCCTTTATTTTGGGGCAAAAGTGCAGAAATTTCACTTATTTCAGGGTAATAAGTCAGAAATTTTGCTTATTTTGGGGCAAAAAAGACAGGAATTCCCTATGTTTTGGGGGAAAAAGACAGAAATTCCACTTATTTAAAGGCAAAAAAGCAAACATTCCCCTTATTTTGGAGCAAAAATGAAGAAATTTCCCTTTTTTATGGCAAAAAATTATGCATTCTTCTTATTTTCGGGCAAAAAGGCAGAAATTCCCCGTATTTTGGAGCAAAGTTGCAGAAATTCCCCTAATTGTGGGGCAAAAAGGCAGAAATTCTCTATATGTTGGGCCAAAAAGACAGAAATTCTCCTTATTTTGGGGCAAAATTCAGAAATTCCACTTATTTTGGGGCAAAATTCCAGAAATTTCCCTTATTTTGAGGCAAAATTGCAGAAATTTCACTTATTTTGGGCTAAAATTGCAGAACTTCAACTTATTTTGGTGCAAAATTTCAGAAATTTCACTTATTTCAGACAAAAAAAGCAGAAATTTTCTTATTTTGGGGCAAAAATGCAGAAATTCCTAATATTTTGTGGCAAAAATTCAGAAATTACTCTTATTTTAGGTAAAAAGGCTGAAATTTTCCTTATTTGAGGGCAAAAAGTCAGAAATTTCCTTTATTTTGGGGAAAAATTGCAGAAATTTTACTTACTTCAGGGAAATAAGTCAGGATTTTTCCATATTTTGCGGCAAAAAAAAAAACAGTAATTCCCTTTGTTTTGGGGAAAAAAGACAGAAATTCCACTTATTTAGAGGCAAAAAAGCAGAAATTCCCCTTATTTTGGAGCAAAAATGAAGAAATATCCCTTTTTTATGGCAAAAAGGTATGCATTCTTCTTATTTTTGGGCAAAAAGGCGGAAATTCTCCGTATTTTGGAGGAAAATTGCAAAAATTCCCCTAATTGTGAGGCAAAAAGGCAGAAATTGCCTATATGTTAGGGCAAAAAGACAGAAATTCTCCTTATTTTTTGGCAAAACTCAGAAATTCCACTTATTTTGGGGCAAAATTTCAGAAATTTCCCTTATTTTGGGGCAAAATTGCAGAAATTTCACTTATTTTGGGGCAAAATTACAGAAATTTCACGTATTTCAGGGTAATAAGTCAGAAATTTTCCTTATTTTGGGGCAAAAAAGACAGGACTTTTCTTTGTTTGGGGGGAAAAGACAGAAATTCCACTTATTTAGATGCAAAAAAGCAGAAATTCCCCTTATTTTGAAGCAAAAATGAAGAAATTTAACTTTTTTATGGCAAAAAGGTATGCATTCTTCTTATTTTCGGGCAAAAAAGCAGAAATTCCACGTATTTTGGAGCAAAATTGCAGAAATTCCCCTAATTGTGACGCAAAAAGGCAGAAATTCCCTTTAGTTAGGGCAAAAAGACAGAAATTCTCCTTATTTTGGGGCAAAACTCAGAAATTACACATATTTTGGGGCAAAATTCCAAAAATTTCCCTTATTTTGGGGCAAAAAGGCAGAAATTTCACTTATATCAGGGAAAAAAGGCAGAAATTTTCCTTATTTTGTGGCAAAAATGCAGAAATTCCTAATATTTTGTGGTAAAAATGCAGATATTCCCCTTATTTTTAGGTAAAAAGGCTGAAATTCCCCTTATTTGGGGGCAAAAAGGCAGAAATTTCCTTTATTTTGGGGCAAAATTGCAGAAATTTCACTTACTTCAGGGTAATAAGTCAGAATTTTTCCTTATTTTAGGGCAAAAAAGACAGAAATTCCCTTTGTTTTGGGAGAAAAAGACAGAAATTTCACTTATTTAGAGGCAAAAAGCAGAAATTCCCCTCATTTTTGAGCATAAATGAAGAAATTTCCTTTTTTGATGGCAAAAAGTTATGCATTCTTCTTATTTTCGGGCAAAAAGGCAGAAATTCCCCGTATTTTGGAGCAAAATTGCAGAAATTCCCCTAATTGTGGGGAAAAAGGCAGAAATTTTCTATATGTTGGGGCAAAAAGACAGAAATTCTCCTTATTTTGGGGCAAAACTCAGAAATTCCACTTATTTTTGGGCAAAATTCTAGAAATTTCCTTTATTTTGGGGCAAAATTGGAGAAATTTCACTTATATTGGGGCATAATTGCAGAAATTTCACATATTTTGGGGCATAATTGCAGAAATTTCCCTTATTTCAGAGAAAAAGGCAGTAATTTTCTTTATTTAGTGGCAAAAAAGCAGAAATTCCTTTTATTTTGGAGCAAAAATGAAGAAATTTCCCTTTTTTATGGCAAAAAGGTATGCATTCTTCTTATTTTCGGGCAAAAAGGCAGAAATTCTCCGTATTTTGGAGCAAAATTGCAGAAATTTGCCTAATTGTAGGGCAAAAAGGCAGAAATTCTCTATATGTTGGTGCAAAAAGACAGAAATACTTATTTTGGGGCAAAACTCAGAAATTCCATTTTTGGGGCAAAATTCCAGAAATTTCCCTTATTTTGGGGCAAAATTGCAGAAATTTCACTTATTTTTGGGCAAAATTGCAGAAATTTCACTTATTTCAGGGAAAAAAAGCAGAAATTTTCTTATTTTGGGCCAAAAAGGCAGAAATTCCTAATATTTTGTGGCAAAAATGCATAAATTCCCCTTATTTTGAGGTAAAAATGCTGAAATTCCCCTTAATAGGGGGTAAATATGCAGAAATTCCCCTAATTTGAGGTAAAATGGCTAAAATTCCCCTTATTTTGGAAACAAAAATGCAGAAAATTCCCTTATTTTGGGGCAAAATTGCAGAAATTTCACTTACTTCAGGGTAATAAGTCAGAATTTTTCCTTATTTTATGTCAAAAAAGACAGAAATTCCCTTTGTTTTGGGGGGAAAAAGACAGAAATTCCACTTATTTAGAGGCAAAAAAACAGAAATTCCCCTTATTTTGGAGCAAAAATGAAGAAATTTCCTTTTTTGATGGCAAAAAGGTAGGCATTCTTCTTATTTTCGGGCAAAAAGGCAGAAATTCCCCGTATTTTGGAGCAAAATTGCAGAAATTCCCCTAATTGTGGGGCAAAAAGGCAGAAATTCCCTCTATGTTGGGGCAAAAAGATAGAAATTCATCTTATTTTGGGGCAAAACTCAGAAATTCCACTTATTTTGGGGCAAAATTCCAGAAATTTCCTTTATTTTAGGACAAAATTGCAGAAATTTCACTTATTTTGGGGCAAAATTGCAGAAATTTCACTTATTTCAGGGAAAAAAAGCAGAAATTTTCTTATTTTGGGGCAAAAATGCAGAAATTCCTAATATTTTGTGGCAAAAATGCGGAAATTCCCCTTATTTTGAGGTAAAAAGTCTGAAATTCCCCTTATTTGGTGGCAAAAATGCAGAAATTCCCTTTATTTTGAGGTAAAAAGGCTGAAATTCCCCTTATTTGGGGGTAAAAAGGCAGAAAGTTCCTTTATTTTGGGGCAAAATTGCAGAAATTTCACTTACTACAAGGTAATAAGTCAGAATTTTTCTTTATTTTGGGGCAAAAAAGACAAAAATTCTCTTTGTTTTGGGGAAAAAAGACAGAAATTCCACTTATTTAGAGGCAAAAAAGCAGAAATTCCTTTTATTTTGGAGCAAAAATGAAGAAATTTCCCATTTTTATGGCAAAAAGGTATGCATTCTTCTTATTTTTAGGCAAAAAGGCAGAAATTACCCGTATTTTGGAGCAAAATTGCAGAAATTCCCCTAATTGTGGGGCAAAAAAACAGAAATTCTCCATATGTTGGGGCAAAAAGGCAGAAATTCTCTTTATTTTGGGGCAAAACTCAGAATTTCTACTTATTTTGGGGCAAAATTCCAAAAATTTCCCTTATTTTGGGGCAAAATTGCAGAAACTTCACTTACTTCAGAGTAATAAGTCAGAATTTTTCCTTATTTTGGGGCAAAAAAGACAGAAATTTCCTTTGTTTTGGGGGAAAAAGACAGAAATTCCACTTATTTAGAGGCAAAAAAGCAGAAATTCCTTTTATTATGGAGCAAAAATGAAGAAATTTCCCATTTTTATGGCAAAAGGTATGCATTCTTCTTATTTTCGGGCAAAAAGGCAGAAATACCCAGTATTTTGGAGCAAAATTGCAGAAATTCCCCTAATTGTGGGGCAAAACGGCACAAATTGCCTATATGTTGAGGCAAAAAAACAGAAATTCTCTTTATTTTGGGGCAAAACTCAGAAATTCCACTTATTTTGGGGCAAAATTCCAGAAATTTCCCTTATTTTGGGGCAAAATTGCAGAATTTCCACTTATTTTGGGGCAAAATTCCAGAAATTTCCCTTATTTTGGGGCAATTTTGCTGAAATTTCACTTATTTTGGGGCAAAATTGCAGAAATTTCACTTATTTCAGTGAAAAAAGCAGAAATTTTCTTATTTTGGGGAAAAAAGGCAGAAATTCCTAATATTTTGTGGCAAAAATGCAGAAATTCCCCTTATTTTGAGGTAAAAAGGCTGAAATTCCCCTTATTTGGGGGCAAAAAGGCAAAAATTTCCTTTTTTGGGGGGCAAAAGTGCAGAAATTTCACTTATTTCAGGGTAATAAGTCAGAAATTTTGCTTATTTTGGGGCAAAAAAGACAGGAATTACCTATGTTTTGGGGGAAAAAAAATTCCACTTATTTAAAGGCAAAAAAGCAAACATTCCCCTTATTTTGGAGCAAAAATGTGAAATTTCCCTTTTTTATGGCAAAAAGTTATGCATTCTTCTTATTTCGGGCAAAAAGGCAGAAATTCCCCGTATTTTGGAGCAAAATTGCAGAAATTCCCCTAATTGTGGGGCAAAAAGGCAGAAATTCTCTATATGTTGGGCCAAAAAGACAGAAATTCTCCTTATTTTGGGGGAAAACTCAGAAATTCCACTTATTTTGGGGCAAAATTCCAGAAATTTCCCTTATTTTGAGGCAAAATTGAAGAAATTTCACTTATTTTGGGCTAAAATTGCAGAACTTCAACTTATTTTGGGGCAAAATTTCAGAAATTTCACTTATTTCAGACAAAAAAAGCAGAAATTTTCTTATTTTGGGGCAAAAATGCAGAAATTCCTAATATTTTGTGGCAAAAATTCAGAAATTCCTCTTATTTTTGGTAAAAAGGCTGAAATTCCCCTTATTTGAGGGCAAAAAGTCAGAAATTTCCTTTATTTTGGGGAAAAATTGCAGAAATTTTACTTACTTCAGGGAAATAAGTCAGGATTTTTCCTTATATTGCGGCAAAAAAAACAGTAATACCCTTTGTTTTGGGGGAAAAAGACAGAAATTCCACTTATTTAGAGGCAAAAAAGCAGAAATTCCCCTTATTTTGGAGCAAAAATGAAGAAATTTCCCTTTTTTATGGCAAAAAGGTATGCATTCTTCTTATTTTTGGGCAAAAAGGCAGAAATTCTCCGTATTTTGGAGCAAAATTGCAAAAATTCCCCTAATTGTGAGGCAAAAAGGCAGAAATTGCCTATATGTTGGGGCAAAAAGACAGAAATTCTTCTTATTTTGGGGCAAAACTCAAAAATTCCACTTATTTTGGGGCAAAATTTCAGAAATTTCCCTTATTTTGGGGCAAAATTGCAAAAATTTCACTTATTTTGGGGCAAAATTACAGAAATATCACGTATTTCAGGGTAATAAGTCAGAAATTTTCCTTATTTTGGGGCAAAAAAGACAGGACTTTTCTTTGTTTTGGGGAAAAGACAGAAATTCCACTTATTTAGAGGTTAAAAAGTAGAAATTCCCCTTATTTTGAAGCAAAAATGAAGAAATTTAACTTTTTTATGGCAAAAAGGTATGCATTCTTCTTATTTTCGGGCAAAAAGGCAGAAATTCCACGTATTTTGGAGCAAAATTGCAAAAATTCCCCTAATTGTGAGGCAAAAAGGCAGAAATTCCCTTTAGTTAGAGCAAAAAGACAGAAATTCTCCTTATTTTGGGGCAAAACTCAGAAATTACACATATTTTGGGGCAAAATTCCAGAAATTTCCCTTATTTTGGGGCAAAAAGGCAGAAATTTCACTTATATCAGGGAAAAAAGGCAGAAATTTTCCTTATTTTGGTGCAAAAATGCAGAAATTCCTAATATTTTGTGGTAAAAATGCAGATATTCCCCTTATTTTTAGGTAAAAAGGCTGAAATTCCCCTTATTTGGGGGCAAAAAGGCAGAAATTTCCTTTCTTTTGGGGCAAAATTGCAGAAATTTCACTTACTTCAGGGTAATAAGTCAGAATTTTTCTTTATTTTAGGGCAAAAAAGACAGAAATTCCCTTTGTTTTGGGAGAAAAAGACAGAAATTTCACTTATTTAGAGGCAAAAAGCAGAAATTCCCCTCATTTTTGAGCAAAAATGAAGAAATTTCCTTTTTTGATGGCAAAAAGTTATGCATTCTTCTTATTTAAAGGCAAAAAGGCAGAAATTCCCCGTATTTTGGAGCAAAATTGCAGAAATTCCCCTAATTGTGGGGAAAAAGGCAGAAATTTTCTATATGTTGGGGCAAAAAGACAGAAATTCTCCTTATTTTGGGGCAAAACTCAGAAATTCCACTTGTTTTTGGGCAAAATTCTAGAAATTTCCTTTATTTTGGGGCAAAATTGGAGAAATTTCACTTATTTTGGGGCAAAATTGCAGAAATTTCACATATTTTGGGGCATAATTGCAGAAATTTCCCTTATTTCAGAGAAAAAGGCAGTAATTTTCCTTATTTAGTGGCAAAAAAGCAGAAATTCCTTTTATTTTGGAGCAAAAATGAAGAAATTTCCCTTTTTTATGGCAAAAAGGTATGCATTCTTCTTATTTTCCGGCAAAAAGGCAGAAATTCTCCGTATTTTGGAGCAAAATTGCAGAAATTTGCCTAATTGTAGGGCAAAAAGGCAGAAATTCTCTATATGTTGGTGCAAAAAGACAGAAATACTTATTTTGGGGCAAAACTCAGAAATTTCTTTTTGGGGCAAAATTCCAGAAATTTTCCTTATTTTGGGGCAAAATTGCAGAAATTTCACTTATTTTGGGGCAAAATTGCAGAAATTTCACTTATTTCAGGGAAAAAAAGCAGAAATTTTCTTATTTTGGGCCAAAAAGGCAGAAATTCCTAATATTTTGTGGCAAAAATGCATAAATTCCCCTTATTTTGAGGTAAAAATGCTGAAATTCCCCTTAATAGGGGGTAAATATGCAGAAATTCCCCTAATTTGAGGTAAAATGGCTAAAATTCCCCTTATTTTGGAAACAAAAATGCAGAAAATTCCCTTATTTTGGGGCAAAATTGCAGAAATTTCACTTACCTCAGGGTAATAAGTCAGAATTTTTCCTTATTTTTCAAAAAAGACAGAAATTCCCTTTGTTTTGGGGGGAAAAAGACAGAAATTCCACTTATTTAGAGGCAAAAAAACAGAAATTCCCCTTATTTTGGAGCAAAAATGAAGAAATTTCCTTTTTTGATGGCAAAAAGGTAGGCATTCTTCTTATTTTCGGGCAAAAAGGCAGAAATTCCCCGTATTTAGGAGCAAAATTGCAGAAATTCCCCTAATTGTGGGGCAAAAATGCAGAAATTCCCCATATGTTGGGGCAAAAATACAGAAATTCCACTTATTTTGGGGCAAAATTTCAGAAATTTCCCTTATTTTGGGGCAAAATTGCAGAAATTTCACTTATTTTGGGGCAAAATTACAGAAATTTCACGTATTTCAGGGTAATAAGTCAGAAATTTTGCTTATTTTGGGGCAAAAAAGACAGGACTTTTCTTTGTTTTGGGGGAAAAGACAGAAATTCCACTTATTTAGAGGCAAAAAAGCAGAAATTCCCCTTATTTTGAAGCAAAAATGAAGAAATTTAAATTTTTTATGGCAAAAAGGTATGCATTCTTCTTATTTTCGGGCAAAAAGGCAGAAATTCCCCGTATTTTGGAGCAAAATTGCAGAAATTCCCCTAATTGTGGGGCAAAAAGGCAGAAATTCTCTATATGTTGGGCCAAAAAGACAGAAATTCTCCTTATTTTGGGGCAAAACTCAGAAATTCCACTTATTTTGGGGCAAAATTCCAGAAATTTCCCTTATTTTGAGGCAAAATTGCAGAAATTTTACTTATTTTGGGCTAAAATTGCAGAACTTCAACTTATTTTGGGGCAAAATTTCAGAAATTTCACTTATTTCAGAGAAAAAAGCAGAAATTTTCTTATTTTGGTGCAAAAATGCAGATATTCCTAATATTTTGTGGCAAAAATTCAGAAATTCCTCTTATTTTAGGTAAAAAGGCTGAAATTCCCCTTATTTGATGGCAAAAAGTCAGAAATTTCCTTTATTTTGGGGAAAAATTGAAGAAATTTTACTTACTTCAGGGAAATAAGTCAGGATTTTTCCTTATTTTGCGGCAAAAAAAACAGTAATTCCCTTTGTTTTGGGGGAAAAAGACAGAAATTCCACTTATTTAGAGGCAAAAAAGCAGAAATTCCTCTTATTTTGGAGCAAAAATGAAGAAATTTCCCTTTTTTATGGCAAAAAGGTATGCATTCTTCTTATTTTTGGGCAAAAAGGCAGAAATTCTCCGTATTTTGGAGCAAAATTGCAAAAATTCCCCTAATTGTGAGGCAAAAAGGCAGAAATTGCCTATATGTTAGGGCAAAAAGACAGAAATTCTCCTTATTTTGGGGCAAAACTCAGAAATTCCACTTATTTTTGGGCAAAATTCTAGAAATTTCCTTTATTTTGGGACAAAATTGGAGAAATTTCACTTATTTTGGGGCAAAATTGCAGAAATTTCACATATTTTGGGGCATAATTGCAGAAATTTCCCTTATTTCAGAGAAAAAGGCAGTAATTTTCCTTATTTTGGGGCAAAAAGGCAGAAATTGCTAATATTTTGTGGCAAAAATGCAGAAATTCCCCTTATTTTGAGGTAAAAAGGCTGAAATTCCCCTTATTTGGGGGCAAAAATGCAGAAATTTTCCTTATTTTGGGGCAAAATTGCAGAAATTTCACTTATTTTGGGCTAAAATTGCAGAACTTTAACTTATTTTGGGGCAAAATTTCAGAAATTTCACTTATTTCAGAGAAAAAAGGCAGAAATTTTATTTATTTTGGGCAAAAATGCAGAAATTCCTAATATTTTGTGGCAAAAATTCAGAAATTCCTCTTATTTTAGGTAAAAAGGCTGAAATTCCCCTTATTTGGCGGCAAAAAGTCAGAAATTTCCTTTATTTTGGGGAAAAATTGCAGAAATTTTACTTACTTCAGGGAAATAAGTCAGAATTTTTCCTTATTTTGCGGCAAAAAAAACAGTAATTTCTTTTGTTTTGGGGAAAAAAGACAGAAATTCCACTTATTTATAGGCAAAAAAGCAGAAATTCCCCTTATTTTGTAGCAAAAATGAAGAAATTTCCCTTTTTTATGGCAAAAAGGTATGCATTCTTCTTATTTTTGGGCAAAAAGGCAGAAATTCTCCGTATTTTGGAGCAAAATTGCAAAAATTCCCCTAATTGTGAGGCAAAAATGCAGAAATTGCCTATATGTTGGGGCAAAAAGACAGAAATTCTCCTTATTTTCGGGCAAAACTCAAAAATTCCACTTATTTTGGGGCAAAATTTCAGAAATTTCCCTTATTTTGAGGCAAAATTGCAGAAATTTCACTTATTTTGGGGCAAAATTAAAGAAATATCACGTATTTCAGGGTAATAAGTCAGAAATTTTCCTTATTTTGGGGCAAAAAAGACAGGACTTTTCTTTGTTTTGGGGAAAAGACAGAAATTCCACTTATTTAGAGGCAAAAAAGTAGAAATTCCCCTTATTTTGAAGCAAAAATGAAGAAATTTAACTTTTTTATGGCAAAAAGGTATGCATTCTTCTTATTTTCGGGCAAAAAGGCAGAAATTCCACGTATTTTGGAGCAAAATTGCAAAAATTCCCCTAATTGTGAGGCAAAAAGGCAGAAATTCCCTTTAGTTAGAGCAAAAAGCCAGAAATTCTCCTTATTTTGGGGCAAAACTCAGAAATTACACATATTTTGGGGCAAAATTCCAGAAATTTCCCTTATTTTGGGACAAAAAGGCAGAAATTTCACTTATATCAGGGAAAAATGCAGAAATTTTCCTTATTTTGGAGCAAAAATGCAGAAATTCCTAATATTTTGTGGTAAAAATGCAGATATTCCCCTTATTTTTAGGTAAAAAGGCTGAAATTCCCCTTATTTGGGGGCAAGAAGGCAAAAATTTCCTTTCTTTTGGGGCAAAATTGCAGAAATTTCACTTACTTCAGGGTAATAAGTCAGAATTTTTCCTTATTTTAGGGCAAAAAAGACAGAAATTCCCTTTGTTTTGGGAGAAAAAGACAGAAATTTCACTTATTTAGAGGCAAAAATCAGAAATTCCCCTCATTTTTGAGCAAAAATGAAGAAATTTCCTTTTTTGATGGCAAAAAGTTATGCATTCTTCTTATTTAAAGGCAAAAAGGCAGAAATTCCCCGTATTTTGGAGCAAAATTGCAGAAATTCCCCTAATTGTGGGGCAAAAAGGCAGAAATTTTCTATATGTTGGGGCAAAAAGACAGAAATTCTCCTTATTTTGGGGCAAAACTCAGAAATTCCACTTGTTTTTGGGCAAAATTCTAGAAATTTCCTTTATTTTGGGGAAAAATTGGAGAAATTTCACTTATTTTGGGGCAAAATTGCAGAAATTTCACATATTTTGGGGCATAATTGCAGAAATTTCACTTATTTCAGAGAAAAAAGGCAGTAATTTTCCTTATTTTGGGGCAAAAAGGCAGAAATTGCTAATATTTTGTGGCAAAAATGCAGAAATTCCCCTTATTTTGAGGTAAAAAGGCTGAAATTCCCCTTATTTGGGGGCAAAAAGGCAGAAATTTTTCTTATTTTGGTGCAAAATTGCAGAAATTTCACTTATTTTGGTCTAAAATTGCAGAACTTTAACATATTTTGGGGCAAAATTTCGGAAATTTCACTTATTTCAGAGAAAAAAGGCAGAAATTTTCTTTATTTTGGGGCAAAAATGCAGAAATTCCTAATATTTTGTGGCAAAAATTCAGAAATTCCTCTTATTTTAGGTAAAAAGGCTGAAATTCCCCTTATTTGGGGGCAAAAAGGCAGAAATTTTCCATATTTTGGGGCAAAATTGCAGAAATTTCACTTATTTTGGGGCATAATTGCAGAAATTTCACTTATTTCAGGGAAAAAAAAGCAGAAATTTTCTTATTTTGGTGCAAAAAGCAGAAATTCCTAATATTTTGTGTCAAAAATGCAGAAATTCCCCTTATTTTGAGGTAAAAAGGCTGAAATTCCCCTTAATAGGGGGCAAAAAGGCAGAAATTTTTCTTATTTTAGGGCAAAATTGCAGAAATTTCACTTACACAGGGTAATAAGTCAGAATTTTTCATTATTTTGGGGCAAAAAAGACAGAAATTCCATTTGTTTTAGGGGAAAAAGACAGATATTCCACTTATTTAGAGGCAAAAAAGCAGAAATTCCCCTTATTTTGGAGCAAAAATGAAGAAATTTCCCTTTTTTATGGCAAAAAGTAATGCATTCTTCTTATGTTCGGGAAAAAAGTCAGAAATTCTCCGTATTTTGGAGCAAAATTGCAGAAATTCCCATAATTGTGGGGCAAAAATGCAGAAATTGCCTATATGTTGGGGCAAAAAGACAGCAATTCTCCTTATTTTTGGGCAAAACTCAGAAATTCCACTTATTTTGGGGCAAAATTCCAGAAATTTTTCTTATTTTGGGGCAAAATTGCAGAAATTTCACTTATTTTGGGGCAAAATTGCAGAAATTTCTCTTATTTCAGGGTAATAAGTCAGAAATTTTCTTTATTTTGAGGCAAAAAAACAAGCATTTTCTTTGTTTTGGGGGAAAAAGACAGAAATTGCACTTATTTAGTGGCAAAAAAGCAGAAATTTTTTTTATTTTGGAGCAAAAATGAAGAAATTTCCCTTTTTTATGGCAAAAAGGTATGCATTCTTTTTATTTTCGGGCAAAAAGGCAGACATTCCTTGTATTTTGGAGCAAAATTGCAGAAATTTGCCTAATTGTAGGGCAAAAAGGCAAAAATTCTCTATATGTTGGGGCAAAAAGACAGAAATTCTCATTATTTTGGGGCAAAACTCAGAAATTCCATTTTTGGGGTCAAAATTCCAGAAATTTCCCTTATTTTGGGGCAAAATTGCAGAAATTTCACTTATTTCAGGGAAAAAAAGCAGAAATTTTCTTATTTTGGGCCTAAAAGGCAGAAATTCCTAATATTTTGTGGCAAAAATGCATAAATTCCCCTTATTTTGAGGTAAAAATGCTAAAATTCCTCTTAATAGGGGGTAAATATGCAGAAATTCCCCTAATTTGAGGTAAAATGGCTGAAATTCCCCTTATTTTGGAAACAAAAACGCAGAAATTTCCCTTATTTTGGGGCAAAATTGCAGAAATTTCACTTACTTCAGGGTAATAAGTCAGAATTTTTTCTTATTTTGGGGCAAAAAAGACAGAAATTCCCTTTGTTTTGGGGGAAAAAGACAGAAATTCCACTTATTTAGAAGCAAAAATTCAGAAATTCCCCTTATTTTGCAGCAAAATTGCAGAAATTCCCCTAATTGTGGGGCAAAAATGCAGAAAATCTTTATATGCTGGGGCAAAATGACAGAAATTCTTTTTATTTTGGGGCAAAACTCAAAAATTCCACTTATTTTGGGGCAAAATTCCAGAAATATCCCTTAATTTGGGGCAAAATTGCAGAAATTTCACTTATTTTGGGGCAAAATTGCAGAAATTTCACTTATTTCAGAAAAAAAAGGCTGAAATTTTCCTTATTTTGGGGCAAAAAGCAGAAATTCCTAATATTTTGTGGCAAAAATGCAGAAATTCCCCTTATTTTGAGGTAAAAAGGCTGAAATTTCCCTTATTTGAGGGCAAAAAGTCAGAAATTTCCCATATTTTGGGGCAAAATTGCAGAAATTTCACTAACTTCAGGGTAATAAGTCAGAATTTTTCCTTATTTTGGGGCAAAAAAGACCGAAATTCCCTTTGTTTTGGGGGAAAAAGACAGAAATTCCACTTAGTTAGAGGCAAAAAAGCAGAAATTCCCCTTATTTTGGATCAAAAATGAAGATTTTCCTTTTTTGATGGCAAAAAGGTATGCATTCTTCTTATTTTCGGGCAAAAAGGCAGAAATTCCCCGTATTTTGGAGCAAAATTGAAGAAATTCCCCTAATTGTGGGGCCAAAAGGCAGAAATTCCCTATATGTTGGGGCAAAAAGACAGAAATTCTCCTTATTTTGGGGCAAAACTCAGAAATTCCACTTATTTTGGGGCAAAATTCCAGAAATTTCCCTTATTTTGGGACTAAAGTGCAGAAATTTCACTTATTTTGAGGCAAAATTGCAGAACTTTCACTTATTTCAGGGTAATAAGTCAGACATTTTCCTTATTTTGGGGCAAAAAAGACAGGAATTTTCTTTGCTTTGTGGGAAAAAGACAGAAATTCCACTTATTTAGAGGCAAAAAAGCAGAAATTTTCCTTATTTTGGAGCAAAAATGAAGAAATTTCCCTTTTTTATAGCAAAAAGGTATGCATTCTTCTTATTTTCGGGCAAAAAGGCAAAAATTAACGGTATTTTGGAGCAAAATTGCAGAAATTTGCCTAATTGTGGGGCAAAAAGGCAGAAATTCTCTATATGTTGGGGCAAAAAGACAGAAATTCTCCTTATTTTGGGGCAAAACTCAGAAATTCCATTATTTTGGGGCAAAATTCCAGATATTTCCCTTATTTTGGGGCAAAATTGCAGAAATTTAACTTATTTTGGGGCATAATTGGAGAAATTTCACTTATTTCAGGGAAAAAAAGCAGAAATTTTCTTATTTTGGGGCAAAGAGGCAGAAATTCCTAATATTTTGTGTCAAAAATGCAGAAATTCCCCTTATTTTGAGGTAAAAAGGCTTAAATTCTCCTTAATAGGGGGCAAAAAGGCAGAAATTTTTTTTATTTTAGGGGAAAATTGCAGAAATTTCACATAGTTCAGGGTAATAAGTCAGAATTTTTCATTATTTTGGGGCATAAAGACAGAAATTCTATTTGTTTTAGGGGAAAAAGACAGATATTCCCCTTATTTAGAGGCAAAAAAGCAGAAATTCCCCTTATTTTGGAGCAAAAATGAAGAAATTTCTCCTTTTTATGGCAAAAAGTTATGCATTTTTCTTATTTTCAGGCAAAAAGGCAGAAATTCTCCGTATTTTGGAGCAAAATTGCAGAAATTCCCATAATTGTGGGGCCAAAAGGCAAAAATTGCCTATATGTTGGGGCAAAAAGACAGAAATTCTCCTTATTTTGGGGCAAAACTCAGAAATTTCACTTATTTTGGGGCAAAATTCCAGAAATTTCTCTTATTTTGGTGCAAAATTGCAGAAATTTCACTTATTTTGGCACAAAATTGCAGAAATTTCACTTATTTCAGGGTAATAAGTCAGAAATTTTCCTTATTTTGGGGCAAAAAAGACAGGAATTTTCTTTGTTTTGGGGGAAAAAGACAGAAATTCCACTTATTTAGAGGCAAAATAGCAGAAATTCGTTTTATTTTGGAGCAAAAATGAAGAAATTTCCCTTTTTTATGGCAAAACGGTATGCATTCTTCTTATTTTCGGGCAAAAAGGCAGAAATTCCCCGTATTTTGGAGCAAAATTGCAGAAATTTGGCTAATTGTAGGGAAAAAAGGCAGAAATTCTTTATATGTTGGGGCAAAAAGACAGAAATTCTCCTTATTTTGGGGCAAAACTCAGGAATTCTATTTTTGGGGGCAAAATTCCAGAAATTTCCCTTATTTTGGGGCAAAATTACAGAAATTTCACTTATTTTGGGGCAAAATTGCAGAAATTTCACTTATTTCAGGGATAAAAAGCAGAAATTTTCTTTCTTTGGGTCAAAAAGGCAGAAATTCCTAATATTTTGTGGCAAAAATGCATAAATTCCCCTTATTTTGAGGTAAAAATGCTTAAATTCCCTTTAATAGGGAGTAAATATGCAGAAATTCCCCTAATTTGAGGTAAAATGGCTGAAATCCCCTTATTTTGGAAACAAAAACGCAAAAACTTCTTTTATTTTGGGGCAAAATTGCAGAAATTTCACTTACTTCAGGGTAATAAGTCAGAATTTTTCTTTATTTTGGGGCAAAAAAGAACAGAAATTCCCTTTGTTTTGGGGGAAAAAGACAGAAATTCCACTTATTTAGAGGCAAAAAAGCAGAAATTCCCCTTATTTTGGAGCAAAAATGAAGAAATTTCCCTTTCTTATGGCAAAAAGGTATGCATTCTTCTTATTTTCAGGCAAAAAGGCAGAATATCGCTGTATTTTAGAGCAAAATTGCAGAAATTCTCCTAATTGTGGGGCAAAAATGCAGAAAATCTCTATATGTTGGGGCAAAAAGACAGAAATTCTCCTTATTTTGGGGCAAAACTCAGAAATTCCACTTATTTTGGGGCAAAATTCCAGAAATTTCCCTTATTTTGGGGCAAAATTGCAGAAATTTCACTTATTTTGTTGCAAAATTGCAGAAATTTCACTTTTTTTGGGGCAAAATTGCAAAAATTTCACTTATTTCAGGGAAAATATGGAGAAATTTTCCTTATTTTGGGGCAAAAAGCAGAAATTCCTAATATTTTGTGGCAAAAAAGCAGAAATTCCCCTTATTTTGAGGTAAAAAGGCTGAAATTCCCCTTATTTGGGGGCAAAAAGTAAAAAATTTCCAATATTTTGGGGCAAAATTGCAGAAATTTCACTTACTTTAGGGTAATAAGTCAGAATTTTTCCTTATTTTGGGGCAAAAAAGACCGAAATTCCCTTTGTTTTGGGGGAAAAAGACAGATATTCCACTTATTTAGAGGCAAAAAAGCAGAAATTCCCCTTATTTTGGAGCAAAAATGAAAAAATTTTCTTTTTTGATGGCAAAAAGGTATGCATTCTTCTTATTTTCAGGCAAAAAGGCAGAAATTCCCCGTATTTTGTAGCAAAATTGCAGAAATTCCCCTAATTGTGGTGCAAAAAGGCAGAAATTCCCTATATGTTGGAGCAAAAAGACAGAAATTCTCCTTATTTTGGGGCAAAACTCAGAAATTCCACTTATTTTGGGGCAAAATTCCAGAAATTTCCATTATTTTGGGACAAAAGTGCAGAAATTTCACATATTTTAGGGCAAAATTGCAGAAATTTCACTTATTTCAGGGTAATAAGTCAGAAATTTTCATTATTTTGGGGCAAAAAAGACAGGAATTTTCTTTGTTTTGGGGGAAAAGACAGAAATTCTACTTATTTAGAGGCAAAAAAGCAGAAATTCCCCTTATTTTGGAGCAAAAATGAAGAAATTTCTTTTTTTCATGGCAAAAAGGTATGCATTCTTCTTATTTTCGGGCAAAAAGGCAGAAATTCCCCGTATTTTGGAGCAAAATTGCAGAAATTTGCCTAATTGTAGGGCAAAAAGGCAGAAATTCTCTATATGTTGGGGCAAAAAGACAGAAATTCTTTTTATTTTAGGGCAAAACTCAGAAATTCCATTATTTTGGGGCAAAATTCCAGAAATTTCCCTTATTTTGTGGCAAAATTGCTGAAATTTCACTTATTTTGGGGCAAAATTACAGAAATTTCACTTATTTCAGGGAAAAATGCAGAAATTTTCTTATTTTGGGCCAAAGGGCCGAAATTCCTAATATTTTGTGGCAAAAATGCAGAAATTCCCCTTATTTTTAGGTAAAAAGGCTGAAATTCCCCTTAATAGGGGGTAAATATGCAGAAATTCCCCTAATTTGAGGTAAAATGGCTGAAATTCCATTTATTTTGGAAACAAAAACGCAGAAATGTACCTTATTTTGGGGCAAAATTCCAGAAATTTCACATACTTCAGGGTAATAATTCAGAATTTTTCCTTATTTTGGGGCAAAAAAGACAGAAATTCCCCTTGTTTTGGGGGAAAAAGACAGAAATTCCACTTATTTAGAGGCAAAAAAGCAGAAATTCCCCTTATTTTGGAGCAAAAATGAAGAAATTTCCCTTTTTTATGGCAAAAAAGGTATGCATTCTTTTATTTTCGGGAAATAAAGCAGAAATTCCCCGTATTTTGAAGCAAAATTGCAGAAATTCCCCTAATTGTGGGGCAAAAATGCAGAAAATCTCTATATGCTGGGGCAAAAAGACAGAAATTCTCCTTATTTTAGGGCAAAACTCAGAAATTCCACTTATTTTGGGGCAAAATTGCAGAAATTTCACTTATTTCAGGGAAAAAAAGCAGAAATTTTATTATTTTGGGGCAAAAATGCAGAAATTCCTAATATTTTGTGGCAAAAATGCGGAAATTCCCCTTATTTTGAGGTAAAAAGGCTGAAATTCCCCTTATTTGGGGGCAAAAATGCAGAAATTCCCTTTATTTTGAGGTAAAAAGGCTGAAATTCCCCTTATTCTGGGGTAAAAAGGCAGAAAGTTCCCTTATTTTGGGGCAAAATTGCAGAAATTTCACTTACTACAAGGTAATAAGTCAGAATTTTTCTTTATTTTGGGGCAAAAAAGACAAAAATTCTCTTTGTTTTGGGGGAAAAAGAAAGAAATTCCACTTATTTAGAGGCAAAAAAGCAGAAATTCCTTTTATTTTGGAGCAAAAATGAAGAAATTTCCCATTTTTATGGCAAAAAGGTATGCATTCTTCTTATTTTTAGGCAAAAATGCAGAAATTACCCGTATTTTGGAGCAAAATTGCAGAAATTCCCCTAATTGTGGGGCAAAAAAACAGAAATTCTACATATGTTGGGGCAAAAAGGCAGAAATTCTCTTTATTTTGGGGCAAAACTCAGAATTTCCACTTATTTTGGGGCAAAATTCCAAAAATATCCCTTATTTTGGGGCAAAATTGCAGAAACTTCACTTACTTCAGAGTAATAAGTCAGAATTTTTCCTTATTTTGGGGCAAAAAAGACAGAAATTTCCTTCGTTTTGGGGGAAAAAGACAGAAATTCCACTTATTTAGAGGCAAAAAAGCAGAAATTTCTTTTATTATGGAGCAAAAATGAAGAAATTTCCCATTTTTATGGCAAAAAGGTATGCATTCTTCTTATTTTCAGGCAAAAAGGCAGAAATACCCTGTATTTTGGAGCAAAATTGCAGAAATTCCCCTAATTGTGGGGCAAAACAGCACAAATTGCCTATATGTTGGGGCAAAAAAACAGAAATTCTCTTTATTTTGGGGCAAAACTCAGAAATTCCACTTATTTTGGGGCAAAATTCCAGAAATTTCCTTTATTTTGGGGCAAAATTGCAGAATTTCCACTTATTTTGGGGCAAAATTCCAGAAATTTCCCTTATTTTGGGGCAATATTGCTGAAATTTCACTTATTTTGGGGCAAAATTGCAGAAATTTCACTTATTTCAGGGAAAAAAAGCAGAAATTTTCTTATTTTGGGGCAAAAAGGCAATAATTCCTAATATTTTGTGGCAAAAATGCAGAAATTCCCCTTATTTTGAGGTAAAAAGGCTGAAATTCCCCTTATTTGGGGGCAAAAAGGAAAAATTTCCTTTATTTTGGGGCAAAACTCAGAAATTCCACTTATTTTGGGGCAAAATTCCAGAAATTTCTCTTATTTTGGGGAAAAATTGCAGAAATTTCACTTATTTTGGCACAAAATTGCAGAAATTTCACGTATTTCAGGGTAATAAGTCAGAAATTTTCCTTATTTTGGGGCAAAAAAGACAGGAATTTTCTTTGTTTTGGGGGAAAAAGACAGAAATTCCACTTATTTAGAGGCAAAATAGCAGAAATTCTTTTTATTTTGGAGCAAAAATGAAGAAAATTCCCTTTTTTATGGCAAAACGGTATGCATTCTTCTTATTTTCGGGCAAAAAGGCAGAAATTCCCCGTATTTGGAGCAAAATTGCAGAAATTTGCCTAATTGTAGGGCAAAAAGGCAGAAATTCTCTATATGTTGGGGCAAAAAAACAGAAATTCTCCTTATTTTGGGGCAAAACTCAGGAATTCTATTTTTGGGGGCAAAATTCCAGAAATTTCCCATATTTTGGGGCAAAATTGCAGAAATTTTTTTTATTTTGGGTCATAATTGCAGAAATTTCACTTATTTCAGGGAAAAAAAGCAGAAATTTTCTTATTTTGGGCCAAAAAGGCAGAAATTCCTAATATTTTGTGGCAAAAATGCAGAAATTCCCCTTATTTTGAGGTAAAAATGCTGAAATTCCCCTTAATAGGGGATAAATATGCAGAAATTCTCCTAATTTGAGGTAAAATGGCTGAAATTCCCCTTATTTTGGAAACAAAAACAAAGAAATTTCCCTTATTTTGGGGAAAAATTGCCGAAATTTCACTTACTTCAGGGTAATAAGTCAGAATTTTTCCTTATTTTGGGGCAAAAAAGACAGAAATTCCTTTTGTTTTGGGTAGAAAAAGACAGAAATTCCACTTATTTAGAGGCAAAAAAGCAGAAATTCCCCTTATTTTGGAGCAAAAATAAAGAAATTTCCCTTTCTTATGGCAAAAATGTATGCATTCTACTTATTTTCGGGCAAAAAGGCAGAAATTCCCCGTATTTGGAGCAAAATTGCAGAAATTCCCCTAATTGTGAGGCAAAAATTCAGAAAATCTCTATATGTTGGGGCAAAAAGAAAGAAATTCTAATTATTGTGGGGCAAAACTCAGAAATTCCACTTATTTTGGGGCAAAATATCAAAAATTTCCCTTATTTTGGGGCAAAATTGCAGAAATTTCACTTATTTTAGGGCAAAATTGCAGAAATTTCACTTATTTGGGGGCAAAATTGCAGAAATTTCACTTATTTTGAAGCAAAATTGCAGAAATTTCACTTATTTCAGAGAATAAGAGCAGAAATTTTCCTTATTTTGGGGCAAAAAGCAGAAATTCCTAATATTTTGTGGCAAAAAAGCAGAAATACCCCTTATTTTGAGGTGAAAAGGCTGAAATTCCCCTTATTTGGGGGCAAAAATGAAGAAATCTTCCATATTTTGGGGCAAAATTGCAGAAATTTCACTTACTTCAGGGTTTTAAGTCAGAACTTTCCATTATTTTGGGGCAAAAAAGACAGAAATTCCCTTTGTTTTGGGGGAAAACGACAGAATTCCACTTATTTATAGGCAAAAAAGCAGAAATTCCCCTTATTTTGGAGCAAAAATGAAAAATTTTTTTTTTGATGGCAAAATGGTATGCATTCTTCTTATTTTCAGGCAAAAAGGCAGAAATTCCCCATATTTTGGAGCAAAATTGAAGAAATTCCCCTAATTGTGGTGCAAAAAGGCAGAAATTCCCTATATGTTGGGGCAAAAAGACAGAAATTCTCCTTATTTTGGGGCAAAACTCTGAAATTCCACTTATTTTGGTGCAAAATTCCAGAAATTTCCCTTATTCTGGGACAAAAGTTCAGAAATTTCACTTATTTTGGGGCACAATTGCAGAAATTTCACTTATTTCAGGGTAATAAGTCAGAAATTTTTCTTATTTTGGGGCAAAAAAGACAGGAATATTCTTTGTTTTGGGGGAAAAGACAGAAATTCCACTTATTTATAGGCAAAAAAGAAGAAATTCCCCTTATTTTGAAGCAAAAATGAAGAAATTTTTCTTTTTTATGGCAAAAATGTATGCATTCTTCTTATTTTCGGGCAAAAAGGCAAAAATTCACGGTATTTTAGAGCAAAATTGCAGAAATTTGCCTAATTGTGGGGCAAAAAAGCAGAAATTCTCTATATGTTTGGGCAAAAAGACAGAAATTCTCCTTATTTTGGGGCAAAACTCAGAAATTCCATTATTTTGGGGCAAAATTCCAGAAATTTCCCTTATTTTGGGGCAAAATTGCAGAAATTTCACTTATTTTGGGGCATAATTGCAGAAATTTCACTTATTTCAGGGAAAAAAAGCAGAAATTTTCTTATTTTGGGGCAAAAAGGCAGAAATTCCTAGTATTTTGTGTCAAAATTCAGAATTTCCCCTTATTTTGAGGTAAAAAGGCTGAAATTCCCCTTAATAGGGGGCAAAAAGGCAGAAATTTTTCTTATTTTAGGGCAAAATTGCAGAAATTTCACTTACTTCAGGGTAATAAGTCAGAAATTTTCCTTATTTTGGGGCAAAAAAGAGAGGAATTTTCTTTGTTTTGGGGCAAAAAGACAGAAATTCCACTTATTTAGAAGCAAAATAGCAGAAATTCTTTTTATTTTGGAGCAAAAATGAAGAAATTTTCCTTTTTTATGGCAAAACAGTATGCATTCTTCATATTTTCGGGCAAAAAGGCAGAAATTCCCCGTATTTGGAGCAAAATTGCAGAAATTTGCCTAATTGTAGGGCAAAAAGGCAGAAATTCTCTATATGTTGGGGCAAAAAGACAGAAATTCTCCTTTTTTTGGGGCAAAACTCAGGAATTCTATTTTTGGTGGCAAAATTCCAGAAATTTCCCTTATTTTGGGGCAAAATTGCAGAAATTTCCTTTATTTTGGGGCAAAATTGCAGAAATTTCACTTATTTCAGGAAAAAAAAGCAGAAATTTTCTTATTTTGGGGCAAAAAGGCAGAAATTCCTAATATTATGTGTCAAAAATGCATAAATTCCCCTTATTTTGAGGTAAAAAGGCTGAAATTCCCCTTAATACGGGGCCAAAAGAAGAAATTTTTCTTATTTTAGGGCAAAATTGCAGAAATTTCACTTACTTAAGGGTAATAAGTCAGAATTTTTCATTATTTTTGGGGCAAAAAAGACAGAAATTCCATTTGTTTTAGGAGATAAAGACAGATATTCCACTTATTTAGAGGCAAAAAATCAGAAATTCCCCTTATTTTGGAGCAAAAATGAAGAAATTTCCTTTTTTTATGGCAAAAAGGTATGCATTCTTCTTATTTTGGGGCAAAAATGCAGAAATTTTCCGTATTTTGGAGCAAAATTGCAGAAATTCTCATAATTGTGGGGCAAAAAGGCAGAAATTGCCTATATGTTGGGGCAAAAAGACAGAAATTCTCCTTATTTTGGGGCAAAACTCAGAAATTCCACTTATTTGGGGGCAAAATTCCAGAAATTTTCCTTATTTTGGGGCAAAAAAGACAGGAATTTTCTTTGTTTTGGGGGAAAAAGACAGAAATTCCACTTATTTAGTGCCAAAAAAGCAGAAATTCCTATTATTTTGGAGCAAAAATGAAGAACTTTTTTTTTTATGGCAAAAAGGTATGCATTCTTCTTATTTTCGGGCAAAAAGGCAGAAATTCCCCGTATTTTGGAGCAAAATTGCAGAAATTTGCCTAATTGTAGAGCAAAAAGGCAGAAATTCTCTATATGTTGGGGCAAAAAGACAGAAATTCTCCTTATTTTGGGGCAAAACTCAGAAATTCCATTTTTTTGGGTCAAAATTCCAGAAATTTTCCTTATTTTGGGGCAAAATTGCAGAAATTTCACTTATTTTGGGGCATAATTGCAGAAATTTCACTTATTTCAGGGAAAAAAAGCAGAAATTTTCTTATTTTGGGCCAAAAAGGCAGAAATTCCTAATATTTTGTGGCAAAAATGCAGAAATTCCCCTTATTTTGAGGTAAAAATGCTGAAATTCCCCTTAATAGGGGGTAAATATGCAGAAATTCTCCTAATTTGAGGTAAAATGGCTGAAATTCCCCTTATTTTGGAAACAAAAACGCAGAAATTTCCCTTATTTTGGGGTAAAATTGCCGAAATTTCACTTACTTCAGGGTAATAAGTCAGAATTTTTCCTTATTTTGGGGCAAAAAAGACAGAAATTCCTTTTGTTTTGGGGGGAAAAGACAGAAATTCCACTTATTTAGAGGCAAAAAAGCAGAAATTCCCCTTATTTTGGAGCAAAAATAAAGAAATTTCCCTTTCTTATGGCAAAAAGGTATGCATTCTACTTATTTTCGGGCAAAAAGGCAGAAATTCCCCGTATTTGGAGCAAAATTGCAGAAATTCCCCTAATTGTGAGGCAAAAATTCAGAAAATCTCTATATGTTGGGGCAAAAAGAAAGAAATTCTAATGATTGTGGGGCAAAACTCAGAAATTCCACTTATTTTGGGGCAAAATATCAAAAATTTCCCTTATTTTGGGGCAAAATTGCAGAAATTTTTTTTATTTTGGGGCATAATTGCAGAAATTTCACTTATTTCAGGGAAAAAAAGCAGAAATTTTCTTATTTTGGGCCAAAAAGGCAGAAATTCCTAATATTTTGTGGCAAAAATGCAGAAATTCCCCTTATTTTGAGGTAAAAATGCTGAAATTCCCCTTAATAGGGGATAAATATGCAGAAATTCTCCTAATTTGAGGTAAAATGGCTGAAATTCCCCTTATTTTGGAAACAAAAACAAAGAAATTTCCCTTATTTTGGGGAAAAATTGCCGAAATTTCACTTACTTCAGGGTAATAAGTCAGAATTTTTCCTTATTTTGGGGCAAAAAAGACAGAAATTCCTTTTGTTTTGTGTAGAAAAAGACAGAAATTCCACTTATTTAGAGGCAAAAAAGCAGAAATTCCCCTTATTTTGGAGCAAAAATAAAGAAATTTCCCTTTCTTATGGCAAAAATGTATGCATTCTACTTATTTTCGGGCAAAAAGGCAGAAATTCCCCGTATTTGGAGCAAAATTGCAGAAATTCCCCTAATTGTGAGGCAAAAATTCAGAAAATCTCTATATGTTGGGGCAAAAAGAAAGAAATTCTAATTATTGTGGGGCAAAACTCAGAAATTCCACTTATTTTGGGGCAAAATATCAAAAATTTCCCTTATTTTGGGGCAAAATTGCAGAAATTTCACTTATTTTAGGGCAAAATTGCAGAAATTTCACTTATTTGGGGGCAAAATTGCAGAAATTTCACTTATTTTGAAGCAAAATTGCAGAAATTTCACTTATTTCAGGGAATAAGAGCAGAAATTTTCCTTATTTTGGGGCAAAAAGCAGAAATTCCTAATATTTTGTGGCAAAAAAGCAGAAATACCCCTTATTTTGAGGTTAAAAGGCTGAAATTCCCCTTATTTGGGGGCAAAAATGAAGAAATCTTCCATATTTTGGGGCAAAATTGCAGAAATTTCACTTACTTCAGGGTTTTAAGTCAGAACTTTCCATTATTTTGGGGCAAAAAAGACAGAAATTCCCTTTGTTTTGGGGGAAAACGACAGAATTCCACTTATTTATAGGCAAAAAAGCAGAAATTCCCCTTATTTTGGAGCAAAAATGAAAAATTTTTTTTTTGATGGCAAAATGGTATGCATTCTTCTTATTTTCAGGCAAAAAGGCAGAAATTCCCCATATTTTGGAGCAAAATTGAAGAAATTCCCCTAATTGTGGTGCAAAAAGGCAGAAATTCCCTATATGTTGGGGCAAAAAGACAGAAATTCTCCTTATTTTGGGGCAAAACTCTGAAATTCCACTTATTTTGGTGCAAAATTCCAGAAATTTCCCTTATTCTGGGACAAAAGTTCAGAAATTTCACTTATTTTGGGGCACAATTGCAGAAATTTCACTTATTTCAGGGTAATAAGTCAGAAATTTTTCTTATTTTGGGGCAAAAAGGACAGGAATATTCTTTGTTTTGGGGGAAAAGACAGAAATTCCACTTATTTATAGGCAAAAAAGAAGAAATTCCCCTTATTTTGAAGCAAAAATGAAGAAATTTCCCTTTTTTATGGCAAAAATGTATGCATTCTTCTTATTTTCGGGCAAAAAGGCAAAAATTCACGGTATTTTAGAGCAAAATTGCAGAAATTTGCCTAATTGTGGGGCAAAAAAGCAGAAATTCTCTATATGTTTGGGCAAAAAGACAGAAATTCTCCTTATTTTGGGGCAAAACTCAGAAATTCCATCATTTTGGGGCAAAATTCCAGAAATTTCCCTTATTTTGGGGCAAAATTGCAGAAATTTCACTTATTTTGGGGCATAATTGCAGAAATTTCACTTATTTCAGGGAAAAAAAGCAGAAATTTTCTTATTTTGGGGCAAAAAGGCAGAAATTCCTAGTATTTTGTGTCAAAATTCAGAATTTCCCCTTATTTTGAGGTAAAAAGGCTGAAATTCCCCTTAATAGGGGGCAAAAAGGCAGAAATTTTTCTTATTTTAGGGCAAAATTGCAGAAATTTCACTTACTTCAGGGTAATAAGTCAGAAATTTTCCTTATTTTGGGGCAAAAAAGAGAGGAATTTTCTTTGTTTTGGGGCAAAAAGACAGAAATTCCACTTATTTAGAAGCAAAATAGCAGAAATTCTTTTTATTTTGGAGCAAAAATGAAGAAATTTTCCTTTTTTATGGCAAAACAGTATGCATTCTTCTTATTTTCGGGCAAAAAGGCAGAAATTCCCCGTATTTGGAGCAAAATTGCAGAAATTTGCCTAATTGTAGGGCAAAAAGGCAGAAATTCTCTATATGTTGGGGCAAAAAGACAGAAATTCTCCTTTTTTTGGGGCAAAACTCAGGAATTCTATTTTTGGTGGCAAAATTCCAGAAATTTCCCTTATTTTGGGGCAAAATTGCAGAAATTTCCTTTATTTTGGGGCAAAATTGCAGAAATTTCACTTATTTCAGGAAAAAAAAGCAGAAATTTTCTTATTTTGGGGCAAAAAGGCAGAAATTCCTAATATTATGTGTCAAAAATGCAGAAATTCCCCTTATTTTGAGGTAAAAAGGCTGAAATTCCCCTTAATACGGGGCCAAAAGAAGAAATTTTTCTTATTTTAGGGCAAAATTGCAGAAATTTCACTTACTTAAGGGTAATAAGTCAGAATTTTTCATTATTTTTGGGGCAAAAAAGACAGAAATTCCATTTGTTTTAGGAGAAAAAGACAGATATTCCACTTATTTAGAGGCAAAAAATCAGAAATTCCCCTTATTTTGGAGCAAAAATGAAGAAATTTCCTTTTTTTATGGCAAAAAGGTATGCATTCTTCTTATTTTGGGGCAAAAATGCAGAAATTTTCCGTATTTTGGAGCAAAATTGCAGAAATTCTCATAATTGTGGGGCAAAAAGGCAGAAATTGCCTATATGTTGGGGCAAAAAGACAGAAATTCTCCTTATTTTGGGGCAAAACTCAGAAATTCCACTTATTTGGGGGCAAAATTCCAGAAATTTTCCTTATTTTGGGGCAAAAAAGACAGGAATTTTCTTTGTTTTGGGGGAAAAAGACAGAAATTCCACTTATTTAGTGCCAAAAAAGCAGAAATTCCTTTTATTTTGGAGCAAAAATGAAGAACTTTTTTTTTTATGGCAAAAAGGTATGCATTCTTCTTATTTTCGGGCAAAAAGGCAGAAATTCCCCGTATTTTGGAGCAAAATTGCAGAAATTTGCCTAATTGTAGAGGAAAAAGGCAGAAATTCTCTATATGTTGGGGCAAAAAGACAGAAATTCTCCTTATTTTGGGGCAAAACTCAGAAATTCCATTTTTTTGGGTCAAAATTCCAGAAATTTCCCTTATTTTGGGGCAAAATTGCAGAAATTTCACTTATTTTGGGGCATAATTGCAGAAATTTCACTTATTTCAGGAAAAAAAAGCAGAAATTTTCTTATTTTGGGCCAAAAAGGCAGAAATTCCTAATATTTTGTGGCAAAAATGCAGAAATTCCCCTTATTTTGAGGTAAAAATGCTGAAATTCCCCTTAATAGGGGGTAAATATGCAGAAATTCTCCTAATTTGAGGTAAAATGGCTGAAATTCCCCTTATTTTGGAAACAAAAACGCAGAAATTTCCCTTATTTTGGGGTAAAATTGCCGAAATTTCACTTACTTCAGGGTAATAAGTCAGAATTTTTCCTTATTTTGGGGCAAAAAAGACAGAAATTCCTTTTGTTTTGGGGGGAAAAGACAGAAATTCCACTTATTTAGAGGCAAAAAAGCAGAAATTCCCCTTATTTTGGAGCAAAAATAAAGAAATTTCCCTTTCTTTTGGCAAAAAGGTATGCATTCTACTTATTTTCGGGCAAAAAGGCAGAAATTCACCGTATTTGGAGCAAAATTGCAGAAATTCCCCTAATTGTGAGGCAAAAATTCAGAAAATCTCTATATGTTGGGGCAAAAAGAAAGAAATTCTAATGATTGTGGGGCAAAACTCAGAAATTCCACTTATTTTGGGGCAAAATATCAAAAATTTCCCATATTTTGGGGCAAAATTGCAGAAATTTCACTTATTTTAGGGCAAAATTGCAGAAATTTCACTTATTTGGGGGCAAAATTGCAGAAATTTCACTTATTTTGTAGCAAAATTGCAGAAATTTCACTTATTTCAGGGAATAAGAGCAGAAATTTTCCTTATTTTGGGGCAAAAAGCAGAAATTCCTAATATTTTGTGGCAAAAAAGCAGAAATACCCCTTATTTTGAGGTTAAAATGTTGAAATTCCCTTTATTTGGGGGCAAAATGAAGAAATCTTCCATATTTTGGGGCAAAATTGCAGAAATTTCACTTACTTCAGGGTTTTAAGTCAGAACTTTTCATTATTTTGGGGCAAAAAAGACAGAAATTCCCTTTGTTTTGGGGGAAAACAACAGAAATTCCACTTATTTAGAGGCAAAAAAGCAGAAATTCCCCTTATTTTGGAGCAAAAATGAAAAATTTTTTTTTTTGATGGCAAAATGGTATGCATTCTTCTTATTTTCAGGTAAAAAGGCAGAAATTCCCCATATTTTGGATCAAAATTGAAGAAATTCCCCTAATTGTGGTGCAAAAAGGCAGAAATTCCCTATATGTTGGGGCAAAAAGACAGAAATTCCTCTTATTTTGGGGCAAAACTCTGAAATTCCACTTATTTTGGGGCAAAATTCCAGAAATTTCCCTTATTCTGGGACAAAAGTTCAGAAATTTCACTTATTTTGGGGCACAATTGCAGAAATTTCACTTATTTCAGGGTAATAAGTCAGAAATTTTTCTTATTTTGGGGCAAAAAAGACAGGAATATTCTTTGTTTTGGGGGAAAAGACAGAAATTCCACTTATTTATAGGCAAAAAAGCAGAAATTCCCCTTATTTTGAAGCAAAAATGAAGAAATTTCCCTTTTTTATGGCAAAAATGTATGCATTCTTCTTATTTTCGGGCAAAAAGGCAAAAATTCACGGTATTTTAGAGCAAAATTGCAGAAATTTGCCTAATTGTGGGGCAAAAAGGCAGAAATTCTCTATATGTTGGGGCAAAAAGACAGAAATTCTTTTTATTTTGGGGCAAAACTCAGAAATTCCATTATTTTGGGGCAAAATTCCAGAAATTTCCCTTATTTTGGGGCAAAATTGCAGAAATTTCACTTATTTTGGGGCATAATTGCAGAAATTTCACTTATTTCAGGGAAAAAAAGCAGAAATTTTCTTATTTTGGGGCAAAAAGGCAGAAATTCCTAGTATTTTGTGTCAAAATTCAGAATTTCCTTTTATTTTGAGGTAAAAAGGCTGAAATTCCCCTTAATAGGGGGCAAAAAGGCAGAAATTTTTCTTATTTTAGGGCAAAATTGCAGAAATTTCACTTACTTCAGGGTAATAAGTCAGAAATTTTCCTCATTTTGGGGCAAAAAAGACAGGAATTTTCTTTGTTTTGGGGGAAAAAGACAGAAATTCTACTTATTTAGAGGACAAAATGCAGAAATTCCTTTTATTTTAGAGCAAAAATGAAGAAATTTCCATTTTTTATGGCAAAAAGGTATGCATTCTTCTTATTTTCGGGCAAAAAGGCTGAAATTCCCCGTATTTTGGAGCAAAATTGCAGAAATTTGCCTAATTGTAGGGCAAAAAGGCAGAAATTCTCTATATGTTGGGGCAAAAAGACAGAAATTCTCCTTATTTTGGGGCAAAACTCAGAAATTCCATTTTTTGGGGCAAAATTCCAGAAATTTCCCTTAATTTGTGGCAAAATTGTAGAAATTTCACTTAATTTGGGGCAAAATTGCAGAAATTTCACTTATTTCAGAGAAAAAAAAGCAGAAATTTTCTTATTTTGGGCCAAAAAGGCAGAAATTCCTAATATTTTGTTGCAAAAATGCATAAATTCCCCTTATTTTGAGGTAAAAATACTGAAATTCCCTTAATAGAGGGTAAATATGCAGAAATTCCCCTAATTTGAGGTAAAAGGGCTGAAATTCCCCTTATTTTGTAAACAAAAACGCAGAAAATTCCCTTATTTTAGGGCAAAATTGCATAAATTTCACTTACTTCAGGGTAATAAGTCAGAATTTTTCCTTATTTTGGGGCAAAAAAGACAGAAATTCCCTTTGTTTTGGGGGAAAAAGACAGAAATTCTACTTATTTAGAGGCAAAAAAGCAGAAATTCCCCTTATTTTGGAGCAAAAATGAAGAAATTTCCCTTTTTTATGGCAAAAAGGTATGCATTCTTCTTATTTTCGGGCAAAAAGGCAGAAATTCCCCGTATTTTGGAGTCAAAATTGCAGAAATTCCCCTAATTGTGGGGCAAAAATGCAGAAAATCTCTATATGTTGGGGCAAAAAAACAGAAATTCTCCTTATTTTGTGGCAAAACTCAGAAATTGCAATTATTTTGGTGCAAAATTCCAGAAATTTCCCTTATTTTGGGGCAAAATTGCAGAAACTTCACTTATTTAAGGCAAATTTGCAGAAATTACACTTATTTTGGGGCAAAATTGCAGAAATTTCACTTATTTCGGTGAAAAAAGGCAGAAATTTTCCTTATTTTGGGGCAAAAAGGAGAAATTCCTAATATTTTGTGGCAAAAATTTAGAAATTCCCCTTATTTTGAGGTAAAAAGGCTGAAATTCCCCTTTATACGGGGCAAAAAGGCAGAAATTTTTCTTATTTTGGGGCAAAATTGCAGAAATTTTACTTACTTCAGGGTAATAAGTCAGAATTTTTCTTTATTTTGGGGCAAAAAAACTGAAATTCCATTTGTTTTAGGGGAAAAAGCCAGATATTCCACATATTTAGAGGCAAAAAAGCAGAAATTCCCCTTATTTTGGAGCAAAAATGAAGAAATTTCCCTTTTTTATGGCAAAAAGGTCGCATTCTTTTTATTTTCGGGCAAAAAGGCAGAAATTCTCTGTATTTTGGAGCAAAATTGCAGAAATTCCCATAATTGTGGGGCAAAAATGCAGAAATTGCCTATATGTTGGGGCAAAAAGACAGAAATTCTCCTTATTTTGGGGCAAAACCTAGAAATTCCACTTTTTTGGGGCAAAATTCCAGAAATTTCCCTTATTTTGGGCCAAAATTGCAGAAATTTCACTTATTTTGGGGCAAAATTGCAGAAATTTCACTTATTTCAGGGTAATAAGTCAGAAATTTTTCTTATTTTGGGGCAAAAAAGACAAGAATTTTCTTTGTTTTGGGGGAAAAAGACAGAAATTCCACTGATTTAGAGGCAAAAAAACCAGAAATTCCCCTTATTTTGATCAAAAATGAAGAAATTTCCCTTTTTTATGGCAAAAAGGTATTCATTCTTCTTATTTTCGGGCAAAAAGACAGAAATTCCCCGTATTATGGTGCAAAATTTCAGAAATTTGCCTAATTGTGGGGTAAAAAGGCAGAAAATCCCTATATGTTGGGGCAAAATACAGAAATTCTCCTCATTTTGGGGCAAAACTCAGAAATTTCAATTATTTTGGGGCAAAATTGCAGAAATTTCCCTCATTTTGGGGCAAAATTGCAGAAATTTCACTTATTTCAGGGTAATAAGTCAGAAATTTTTCTTATTTTGGGGCAAAAAAGGAATTTTTTTTGTTTTGGGGGAAAAGACAGAAATTCCACTTATTTAGAGGCAAAAAAGCAGAAATTCCCCTTATTTTGAAGCAAAAATGAAGAAATTTCCCTTTTTCATGGCAAAAAGGTATGCATTCTTCTTATTTTCGGGCAAAAAGGCAAAAATTCACGGTATTTTGGAGCAAAATTGCAGTAATTTGCCTAATTGTGGGGCAAAAAGGCAGAAATTCTCTATATGTTGGGGCAAAAAGACAGAAATTCTCCTTAATTTCGGGCAAAACTCAGAAATTCCATTATTTTGGGGCAAAATTCCAGATATTTCCCTTATTTTGGGGCAAAATTGCAGAAATTTCACTTATTTTGGGGCATAATTGGAGAAATTTCACTTATTTCAGGGAAAAAAAGCAGAAATTTTCTTATTTTGGGGCAAAAAGGCAGAAATTCCTAATATTTTGTGTCAAAATTCAGAAATTCCCCTTATTTTGAGGTAAAAAGGCTGAAATTCCCCTTAATAGGGGGCAAAAAGGCAGAAATTTTTCTTATTTTAGGGCAAAATTGCAGAAATTTCACTTACTTCAGGGTAATAAGTCAGAAATTTTCCTTATTTTGGGGCAAAAAAGACAGGAATTTTCTTTGTTTTGGGGGAAAAAGACAGAAATTCTACTTATTTAGAGGCCAAAAAGCAGAAATTCCTTTTATTTTAGAGCAAAAATGAAGAAATTTCCATTTTTTATGGCAAAAAGGTATGCATTCTTCTTATTTTCGGGCAAAAAGGCAGAAATTCCCCGTATTTTGGAGCAAAATTGCAGAAATTTGCCTAATTGTAGGGCAAAAAGGCAGAAATTCTCTATATGTTGGGGCAAAAAGACAGAAATTCTCCTTATTTTGGGGCAAAACTCAGAAATTCCATTTTTTGGGGAAAAATTCCAGAAATTTCCCTTAATTTGGGGCAAAATTGGAGAAATTTCACTTATTTTGGGGCAAAATTGCAGAAATTTCACTTATTTCAGAGAAAAAAAAGCAGAAATTTTCTTATTTTGGGCCAAAAAGGCAGAAATTCCTAATATTTTGTGGCAAAAATGCATAAATTCCCCTTATTTTGAGGTAAAAATACTGAAATTCCCTTAATAGAGGGTAAATATGCAGAAATTCCCCTAATTTGAGGTAAAATGGCTGAAATTCCCCTTATTTTGTAAACAAAAACGCAGAAAATTCCCTTATTTTAGGGCAAAATTCCATAAATTTCACTTACTTCAGGGTAATAAGTCAGAATTTTTCCTTATTTTGGGGCAAAAAAGACAGAAATTCCCTTTGTTTTGGGGGGAAAAGACAGAAATTCTACTTATTTAGAGGCAAAAAAGCAGAAATTCCCCTTATTTTGAGGTAAAAAGGCTGAAATTCCCCTTAATAGGGTGCAAAAAGGCAGAAATTTTTCTTATTTCGGGGCAAAATTGCAGAAATTTTACTTACTTCAGGGTAATAAGTCAGAATTTTTCTTTATTTTGGGGCAAAAAAACTGAAATTCCATTTGTTTTAGGGGAAAAAGACAGATATTCCACATATTTAGAGGCAAAAAAGCAGAAATTCCCCTTATTTTGGAGCAAAAATGAAGAAATTTCCCTTTTTTATGGCAAAAAGGTATGCATTCTTTTTATTTTCGGGCAAAAAGGCAGAAATTCTCTGTATTTTGGAGCAAAATTGCAGAAATTCCCATAATTGTGGGGCAAAAATGCAGAAATTGCCTATATGTTGGGGCAAAAAGACAGAAATTCTCCTTATTTTGGGGCAAAACCTAGAAATTCCACTTTTTTGGGGCAAAATTCCAGAAATTTCCCTTATTTTAGGCCAAAATTGCAGAAATTTCACTTATTTTGGGGCAAAATTGCAGAAATTTCACTTATTTCAGGGTAATAAGTGAGAAATTTTTCTTATTTTGGGGCAAAAAAGACAAGAATTTTTTTTGTTTTGGGGGAAAAAGACAGAAATTCCACTGATTTAGAGGCAAAAAAACCAGAAATTCCCCTTATTTTGATCAAAAATGAAGAAATTTCCCTTTTTTATGGCAAAAAGGTATTCATTCTTCTTATTTTCGGGCAAAAAGGCAGAAATTCCCCGTATTTTGGTGCAAAATTTCAGAAATTTGCCTAATTGTGGGGTAAAAAGGCAGAAAATCCCTATATGTTGGGTCAAAATACAGAAATTCTCCTCATTTTGGGGCAAAACTCAGAAATTTCAATTATTTTGGGGAGAAATTGCAGAAATTTCCCTTATTTTGGGGCAAAATTGCAGAAATTTCACTTATTTCAGGGTAATAAGTCAGAAATTTTTCTTATTTTGGGGCAAAAAAGACAGGAATTTTTTTTGTTTTGGGGGAAAAGACAGAAATTCCACTTATTTAGAGGCAAAAAAGCAGAAATTCCCCTTATTTTGAAGCAAAAATGAAGAAATTTCCCTTTTTCATGGCAAAAAGGTAGGCATTCTTCTTATTTTCGGGCAAAAAGGCAAAAATTCACGGTATTTTGGAGCAAAATTGCAGTAATTTGCCTAATTGTGGGGCAAAAAGGCAGAAATTCTCTATATGTTGGGGCAAAAAGACAGAAATTCTCCTTATTTTGGGGCAAAACTCAGAAATTCCATTATTTTGGGGCAAAATTCCAGAAATTTCCCTTATTTTGGGGCAAAATTGAAGAAATTTCACTTATTTTGGGGCATAATTGCAGAAATTTCACTTATTTCAGGGAAAAAAAGCAGAAATTTTCTTATTTTGGGGCAAAAAGGCAGAAATTCCTAATATTTTGTGTCAAAATTCAGAAAATCCCCTTATTTTGAGGTAAAAAGGCTGAAATTCCCCTTAATAGGGGGCAAAAAGGCAGAAATTTTTCTTATTTTAGGGCAAAATTGCAGAAATTTCACTTACTTCAGGGTAATAAGTCAGAAATTTTCCTTATTTTGGGGCAAAAAAGACAGGAATTTTCTTTGTTTTGGGGGAAAAAGACAGAAATTCTACTTATTTAGAGGCCAAAAAGCAGAAATTCCTTTTATTTTAGAGCAAAAATGAAGAAATTTCCATTTTTTATGGCAAAAAGGTTTGCATTCTTCTTATTTTCGGGCAAAAAGGCAGAAATTCCCCGTATTTTGGAGCAAAATTGCAGAAATTTGCCTAATTGTAGGGCAAAAAGGCAGAAATTCTCTATATGTTGGGGCAAAAAGACAGAAATTCTCCTTATTTTGGGGCAAAACTCAGAAATTCCATTTTTTGGGGCAAAATTCCAGAAATTTCCCTTAATTTGGGGCAAAATTGGAGAAATTTCACTTATTTTGGGGCAAAATTGCAGAAATTTCACTTATTTCAGAGAAAAAAAAGCAGAAATTTTCTTATTTTGGGCCAAAAAGGCAGAAATTCCTAATATTTTGTGGCAAAAATGCATAAATTCCCCTTATTTTGAGGTAAAAATACTGAAATTCCCTTAATAGAGGGTAAATATGCAGAAATTCCCCTAATTTGAGGTAAAATGGCTGAAATTCCCCTTATTTTGTAAACAAAAACGCAGAAAATTCCCTTATTTTAGGGCAAAATTCCATAAATTTCACTTACTTCAGGGTAATAAGTCAGAATTTTTCCTTATTTTGGGGCAAAAAAGACAGAAATTCCCTTTGTTTTGGGGGAAAAAGACAGAAATTCTACTTATTTAGAGGCAAAAAAGCAGAAATTCCCCTTATTTTGAGGTAAAAAGGCTGAAATTCCCCTTAATAGGGTGCAAAAAGGCAGAAATTTTTCTTATTTCGGGGCAAAATTGCAGAAATTTTACTTACTTCAGGGTAATAAGTCAGAATTTTTCTTTATTTTGGGGCAAAAAAACTGAAATTCCATTTGTTTTAGGGGAAAAAGACAGATATTCCACATATTTAGAGGCAAAAAAGCAGAAATTCCCCTTATTTTGGAGCAAAAATGAAGAAATTTCCCTTTTTTATGGCAAAAAGGTATGCATTCTTTTTATTTTCGGGCAAAAAGGCAGAAATTCTCTGTATTTTGGAGCAAAATTGCAGAAATTCCCATAATTGTGGGGCAAAAATGCAGAAATTGCCTATATGTTGGGGCAAAAAGACAGAAATTCTCCTTATTTTGGGGCAAAACCTAGAAATTCCACTTTTTTGGGGCAAAATTCCAGAAATTTCCCTTATTTTAGGCCAAAATTGCAGAAATTTCACTTATTTTGGGGCAAAATTGCAGAAATTTCACTTATTTCAGGGTAATAAGTGAGAAATTTTTCTTATTTTGGGGCAAAAAAGACAAGAATTTTTTTTGTTTTGGGGGAAAAAGACAGAAATTCCACTGATTTAGAGGCAAAAAAACCAGAAATTCCCCTTATTTTGATCAAAAATGAAGAAATTTCCCTTTTTTATGGCAAAAAGGTATTCATTCTTCTTATTTTCGGGCAAAAAGGCAGAAATTCCCCGTATTTTGGTGCAAAATTTCAGAAATTTGCCTAATTGTGGGGTAAAAAGGCAGAAAATCCCTATATGTTGGGTCAAAATACAGAAATTCTCCTCATTTTGGGGCAAAACTCAGAAATTTCAATTATTTTGGGGAGAAATTGCAGAAATTTTCCTTTATTTTGGGGCAAAATTGCAGAAATTTCACTTATTTCAGGGTAATAAGTCAGAAATTTTTCTTATTTTGGGGCAAAAAAGACAGGAATTTTTTTTGTTTTGGGGGAAAAGACAGAAATTCCACTTATTTAGAGGCAAAAAAGCAGAAATTCCCCTTATTTTGAAGCAAAAATGAAGAAATTTCCCTTTTTCATGGCAAAAAGGTAGGCATTCTTCTTATTTTCGGGCAAAAAGGCAAAAATTCACGGTATTTTGGAGCAAAATTTCAGTAATTTGCCTAATTGTGGGGCAAAAAGGCAGAAATTCTCTATATGTTGGGGCAAAAAGACAGAAATTCTCCTTATTTTGGGGCAAAACTCAGAAATTCCATTATTTTGGGGCAAAATTCCAGAAATTTCCCTTATTTTGGGGCAAAATTGAAGAAATTTCACTTATTTTGGGGCATAATTGCAGAAATTTCACTTATTTCAGGGAAAAAAAGCAGAAATTTTCTTATTTTGGGGCAAAAAGGCAGAAATTCCTAATATTTTGTGTCAAAATTCAGAAAATCCCCTTATTTTGAGGTAAAAAGGCTGAAATTCCCCTTAATAGGGGGCAAAAAGGCAGAAATTTTTCTTATTTTAGGGCAAAATTGCAGAAATTTCACTTACTTCAGGGTAATAAGTCAGAAATTTTCCTTATTTTGGGGCAAAAAAGACAGGAATTTTCTTTGTTTTGGGGGAAAAAGACAGAAATTCTACTTATTTAGAGGCCAAAAAGCAGAAATTCCTTTTATTTTAGAGCAAAAATGAAGAAATTTCCATTTTTTATGGCAAAAAGGTTTGCATTCTTCTTATTTTCGGGCAAAAAGGCAGAAATTCCCCGTATTTTGGAGCAAAATTGCAGAAATTTGCCTAATTGTAGGGCAAAAAGGCAGAAATTCTCTATATGTTGGGGCAAAAAGACAGAAATTCTCCTTATTTTGGGGCAAAACTCAGAAATTCCATTTTTTGGGGCAAAATTCCAGAAATTTCACTTAATTTGTGGCAAAATTGGAGAAATTTCACTTATTTTGGGGCAAAATTGCAGAAATTTCACTTATTTCAGAGAAAAAAAAGCAGAAATTTTCTTATTTTGGGCCAAAAAGGCAGAAATTCCTAATATTTTGTGGCAAAAATGCATAAATTCCCCTTATTTTGAGGTAAAAATACTGAAATTCCCTTAATAGAGGGTAAATATGCAGAAATTCCCCTAATTTGAGGTAAAATGGCTGAAATTCAACTTATTTTGTAAACAAAAACGCAGAAAATTCCCTTATTTTAGGGCAAAATTCCATAAATTTCACTTACGTCAGGGTAATAAGTCAGAATTTTTCCTTATTTTGGGGCAAAAAAGACAGAAATTTCCTTTGTTTTGGGGGAAAAAGACAGAAATTCTACTTATTTAGAGGCAAAAAAGCAGAAATTCCCCTTATTTTGAGGTAAAAAGGCTGAAATTCCCCTTAATAGGGTGCAAAAAGGCAGAAATTTTTCTTATTTTGGGGCAAAATTGCAGAAATTTTACTTACTTCAGGGTAATAAGTCAGAATTTTTCTTTATTTTGGGGCAAAAAAAACTGAAATTCCATTTGTTTTAGGGGAAAATACAGATATTCCACATATTTAGAGGCAAAAAAGCAGAAATTCCCCTTATTTTGGAGCAAAAATGAAGAAATTTCCCTTTTTTATGGCAAAAAGGTATGCATTCTTCTTATTTTCAGGCAAAAAGGCAGAAATTCTCTGTATTTTGGAGCAAAATTGCAGAAATTCCTCTTATTGTGGGGCAAAAAGGCAGAAATTCCCTATATGTTAGGGCAAAAAACAGAAATTCTCCTTATTTTGGGGCAAAACTCAGAACTTCCACTTATTTTGGGGCAAAATTCCAGAGATTTCCCTTATTTTGGGACAAAATTGCAGAAATTTCACTTATTTTGGGGCAAAATTGCAGAAATTTTACTTATTTCAGTGAAAAAAGGCAGAAATTTTTTTTTTATTTTGGGGCAAAAATGCAGAAATTCCTAATATTTTGTAGCAAAATTGCAGAAATTCCCCTTATTTTGAGGTAAAAAGGCTAAAATCCCCCTTATTTGGGGGCAAAAAGGCAGAAATTTCCCTTATTTGGGGCAAAATTTCAGAAATTTCCATTATTTCATAGTAATAAGTCAGAAATTTTCCTTATTTTGCGCAAAAAAGACAGAAATTCCCTTTGTTTTGGGGGAAAAAATACATAAATTCCACTTATTTAGAGACAAAAAAGCAGAAATTCCCCTTATTTTGGGGCAAAATTGCATAAATTTCACTTACTTCAGGGTAATAAGTCAGAAATTTTCCTTATTTTTGGGCAAAAAAGGCAGAAATTACCTTTGTTTTGGGGGGAAAAGACAGAAATTCCAGTTATTTAGAGGCAGAAAAGCAAAAATTCCCCTTATTTTGGAGCAAAATTGCAAAAATTTCCCTTTTTTATGGCAAAAAGTTATGCATTCTACTTATTTTCGCGCAAAAAGGCAGAAATTACCCGTATTTTGGAGCAAAATTGCAGAAATTCCCCTAATTGTGGGGCAAAAAGGCAGAAATTCCCTATATGTTGGGGCAAAAAGACAGAAATTCTCCATATTTTTGGTCAAAACTCAGAAATTCCACTTATTTTGGGGCAAAATTTCAGATATTTCACTTATTTTGGGGCAAAATTGCAGAAATTTCACTTATTTTGAGGCAAAATTTCAGAAATTTAACTTATTTCAGGGTAATAAGTCAGAAATTTTCCTTATTTTGGGGCAAAAAGACAGAAATTCTATTTGTATTAGGGGACAAAGACAGAAATTCTACATATTTAGAGGCATAAAAGCAGAAAATCCCCTTATTTTAGAGCAAAAATGAAGAAATTTTCCTTTTTTATGGCAAAAAGGTATGCATTCTTCTTATTTTCGGGCAAAAAGGCAGAAATTCCCCGTATTTTGGAGCAAAATTGCAGAAATTGCCCTAATTGTGGGGCAAAAAGGCAGAAATTCCCTATATGTTGAGGCAAAAAGACAGAAATTCTCCTTATTTTGGGTCAAAACTCAGAAATTCCAATTATTTTGAGGCAAAATTCCAGAAATTTCACTTATTTTGGGGCAAAATTGTAGAAATTTCACTTATTTTGGGGAAAAATTTCAGAAATTTCACTTATTTCAGAAAAAAAGCAGAAATTTTCTAATTTTGAAGCAAAAAGGCAGAAATTTCTTTTATTTTGGTACAAAATTCCAGAAATTTCCTTTATTTTGGGGCAAAATTGCAGAAATTTTACTTATTTTGGGGCAAAATTTCAGAAATTTCACTTATTTCTGAAAAAGAAGGCAGAAATTTTCCTTATTTTGGGGCAAAAAGGCAGAAATTCCTAATATTTTGTGGCAAAAATGCAGAAATTCCCCTTATTTTGAGGTAAAAAGGCTGAAATTCCCCTTATTTGGGGGCAAAAAGGCAGAAATTTCCCTTTTTTGGGGGCAAAATTGTAGAAATTTCACTTACTTCAGGGTAATAAGTCAGAAATTTTCCTTATTTTGGAACAAAAAGACAGAAATTCCCTTTGTTTTGGGGGAAAAGACAGAAATTCCACTTATTTAGAGTCAAAAAGGCAGAAATTCCCCTTATTTTGGAGCAAAATTGCAGACATTCCCCTAATTGTGGTGCAAAAAGGCAGAAATTCCCTATATGTTGGGGCAAATAGACAGAAATTCTCCTTATTTTAGGGCAAAATTCAGAAATTTAAAATATTTTGAGGCAAAATTGCAGAAATTTCATTTATTTCAGAAAAAAAGCAAAATTTTCTTATTTTGGGGCAAAAAGGCAGAAATTTCTTTTATTTTGGTACAAAATTGCAGAAATTTTTCTTAATTTGGGGCAAAAAGGCAGAAATTTCCCATATTTTGGGGCAAAAATGCAGAAATTCCCCTTATTTTGAGGTAAAAAGGCTGAAATTCCCCTCATTTGAGGTCAAAAAGCAGAAATTTCTTTTATTTTGGGGCAAAATTCCAGAAATTTCCCTTATTTTGGGGCAAAATTGCAGAAATTTCACTTATTTTGGGGCAAAATTGCAGAAAATTCACTTATTTCAGGGAAAAAAGGCAGAAATTTTCCTTATTTTTGGGCAAAAAAACAGAAATTCCTAATATTTTGTGGCAAAAATGCAGAAATTCCCCTTATTTTGAGGTAAAAAGGCTGATATTCCCCTTCTTTGGGGGCAAAAAGGAAGAAATTTTCCTAATTTTGGGGCAAAAAAGAAAGAAATTCCCTTTTTTGGGGTAAAAAGACAGAAATTCCACATATTTAGAGGCAAAAAAGCAGAAATTTCCCTTATTTTGGAGCAAAATTGCAAAAATTTCCCTTTTTTATGGCAAAAAGGTATGCATTCTTCTTATTATCGAGCAAAAAGGCAGAAATTCCCCGTATTTTGGAGCAAAATTGCAGAAAATCCCCTAATTGTGGGGCAAAAAGGCAGAAATTTCCTATATGTTAGGGCAAAAAGACAGAAATTCTCCTTATTTTGGGGCAAAACTCAGAAATTCCACTTATTTTGGGGCAAAATTCAAGAAATTTCCATTATTTTGGGGGCAAAATTGAAGAAATTTCACTTATTTTGGGGCAAAATTGCAGAAATTTCACTTATTTCAGGAAAAAAAGGCAGAAATTTTCCTTATTTTGGGGCAAAAAAACAGAAATTCCTAATATTTTGTGGCAAAAATGCAGTAATTCCCCTTATTTTGAGGTAAAAAGGCTGATATTCCCCTTCTTTGGGGGCAAAAAGGCAGAAATTTTCCTTATTTTGGGGCAAAAAAGACAGAAATTTCCTTTGTTTTCGTGGAAAAAGACAGAAATTCCACATATTTAGAGGCAAAAAAGCAGAAATTTCCCTTATTTTGGAGCAAAATTGCAAAAATTTCCCTTTTTTATGGCAAAAAGGTATGCATTCTTCTTATTATCGAGCAAAAAGGCAGAAATTCCCCGTATTTTGGAGCAAAATTGCAGAAATTCTCCTAATTGTGGGGCAAAAAGGCAGAAATTTCCTATATGTTAGGGCAAAAAGACAGAAATTCTCCTTATTTTGGGGCAAAACTCAGAAATTCTACTTATTTTGGGGCAAAATTCAAGAAATTTCCATTATTTTAGGGGCAAAATTAAAGAAATTTCACTTATTTTGGGGCAAAATTGCAGAAATTTCAATTATTTCAGGAAAAAAAGGCAGAAATTTTCCTTATTTTGGGGCAAAAAGGCAGAAATTCCTAATATTTTGTGGCAAAAATCTAGAAATTCCCCTTATTTTGAGGTAAAAAGGCTGAAATTCCCCTTATTTGAGGGCAAAAAGGCAGTAATTTCCTTTATTTTGGGGCAAAATTGCAGAAATTTCACTTATTTCAGGGTAATAAGTCAGAAATTTTTTTTATTTTGAAGCTAAAAGGACAGAAATTTCCTTTGTTTTGGGGGAAAAAGACAGAAATTCAACTTATTTAGAGTCAAAAATGCAGAAATTCCTCTTATTTGGGGAAAAAATGAAGAAATTTCCCTTTTTTATGGCAAAAAGTTATGCATTCTTTTTATTTTTGGGCAAAAAGGCAGAAATTCCCCGTATTTTGGAGGAAAATTGCAGAAATTCCCCTAATTGTGGAACAAAAAGGCAGAAATTCCCTATATGTTGGTGCAAAAAGACAGAAATTCTCCTTATTTTCGGGCAAAACTCAGAAGTTTACTTATTTTAGGGCAAAATTCCAGAAATTTCCCTTATTTTGGGGGAAAATTGCTGAAATTTCACTTATTTCAGAAAAAAAACAGAAATTTTCTTATTTTGGGGCAAAAAGGCAGAAATTTCATTTATTTTGGTACAAAATTGCAGAAATTTTTCTTATTTTGGAGCAAAAATGCAGAAATTTCCCATATTTTGGGGCAAAAATGCAGAAATTCTTATTTTGAGGAAAAAGGCTGAAATTCCCCTTATTTGGGGGCAAAAAGGCAGAAATTTCCCTTATTTTGGGGCAAAATTGCAGAAATTTCACTTATTTCAGGGTAATAAGTCATAAATTTTCCTTATTTTGGGCAAAAAACACAGAAATTCCCTTTGTTTTGTGGGGAAAACACAGAAATTCCACTTTTTTAGAGGCAAAAAAGCAGAAATTCCTTTTATTTTTTAGCAAAAATGAAGAAATTTCCCTTTTTTGTAGCAAAAGGTATACATTCCCCTTATTTTAGGCTAAAAAGCAGAAATTCCCCGTATTTTGGAGCAAAATTGTAGAAATTCCCCTAATTGTGGGGCAAAAAGGCAGAAATTCCTTATATGTTAGTGCAAAAAGACAGAAATCCTCCTTATTTTCGGGCAAAACTCAGAAATTCCACTTATTTTGGGGCAAAATTGCTGAAATTTCACCTATTTTGGGGCAAAATTGCAAAAATTTCACTTATTTCAGAAAAAAAAAGCAGAAATTTTTTTATTTTGGGGCAAAAAGGCAGACATTTCATTTATTTTGGTACAAAATTGCAGAAATTTTTCTTATTTTGGAGCAAAAATGCAGAAATTTCCCATATTTTGGGGCAAAAATGCAGAAATTCTTATTTTGAGGAAAAAGGCTGAAATTCCCCTTATTTGGGGGCAAAAAGGCAGAAATTTCCGTTATTTTGGGGCAAAATTGCAGAAATTTCACTTATTTCAGGGTAATAAGTCAGAAATTTTCCTTATTTTGGGGCAAAATTGCAGAAATTTCACTTATTTTGGGGCAAAATTGGAGAAATTTCACTTATGTCAGGGTAATAAGTCAGAAATTTTTTTTAATTTGGGGCAAAAAAGACAGGAATTCCCTTTGTTTTGGGGGAAAAAGACAGAAATTCCACTTGTTTAGACGCAAAAAAGCAGAAATTCCCCTTATTTTGGAGCAAAAATGAAGAAATTTTTCTTTTTTATGGCAAAAAGGTATGCATTCTTCTTATTTTCGGGCAAAAACCAGAAATTTCCCGTATTTTGGAGCAAAATTGCAGAAATTCCTCTAATTGTGGGGTAAAAAGGCAGAAATTCCCTATATTTTATGGCATAAAGACAGAAATTCTTCTTATTTTGGGGCAAAACTCAGAAATTCCACATATTTTAAGGTAAAATTCCAGAAATTTCTCTTATTTTGGGGCAAAATTGCAAAAATTTCACTTATTTTGGGGCATAATTGCAGAAATTTCACTTATTTCAGGGAAAAAAAGCAGAAATTTTCTTATTTTGGGGCAAAAAGGCAGAAATTCCTAATATTTTGTGTCAAAATTCAGAAATTCCCCTTATTTTGAGGTAAAAAGGCTGAAATTCCCCTTAATAGGGGGCCAAAAGGCAGAAATTTTTCTTATTTTAGGGCAAAATTGCAGAAATTTCACTTACTTCAGGGTAATAAGTCAGAAATTTTCCTTATTTTGGGGCAAAAAAGACAGGAATTTTCTTTGTTTTGGGGGAAAAAGACAGAAATTCTACTTATTTAGAGGCCAAAAAGCAGAAATTCCTTTTATTTCAGAGCAAAAATGAAGAAATTTCCATTTTTTATGGCAAAAAAATTTGCATTCTTCTTATTTTCGGGCAAAAAGGCAGAAATTTCCCGTATTTTGGAGCAAAATTGCAGAAATTTGCCTAATTGTAGGGCAAAAAGGCAGAAATTCTCTATATGTTGGGGCAAAAAGACAGAAATTCTCCTTATTTTGGGGCAAAACTCAGAAATTCCATTTTTTGGGGCAAAATTCCAGAAATTTCCCTTAATTTGGGGCAAAATTGTAGAAATTTCACTTATTTTGGGGCAAAATTGCAGAAATTTCACTTATTTCAGAGAAAAAAAAAGCAGAAATTTTCTTATTTTGGGCCAAAAAGGCAGAAATTCCTAATATTTTGTGGCAAAAATGCATAAATTCCCCTTATTTTGAGGTAAAAATACTGAAATTCCCTTAATAGAGGGTAAATATGCAGAAATTCCCCTAATTTGAGGTAAAATGGCTGAAATTCCCCTTATTTTGTAAACAAAAACGCAGAAAATTCCCTTATTTTAGGGCAAAATTCCATAAATTTCACTTACTTCAGGGTAATAAGTCAGAATTTTTCCTTATTTTGGGGCAAAAAAGACAGAAATTTCCTTTGTTTTGGGGGAAAAAGACAGAAATTCTACTTATTTAGAGGCAAAAAAGCAGAAATTCCCCTTATTTTGAGGTAAAAAGGCTGAAATTCCCCTTAATAGGGTGCAAAAAGGCAGAAATTTTTCTTATTTTGGGGCAAAATTGCAGAAATTTTACTTACTTCAGGGTAATAAGTCAGAATTTTTCTTTATTTTGGGGCAAAAAAACTGAAATTCCATTTGTTTTAGGGGAAAAAGACAGATATTCCACATATTTAGAGGCAAAAAAGCAGAAATTCCCCTTATTTTGGAGCAAAAATGAAGAAATTTCCCTTTTTTATGGCAAAAAGGTATGCATTCTTCTTATTTTCAGGCAAAAAGGCAGAAATTCTCTGTATTTTGGAGCAAAATTGCAGAAATTCCTCTTATTGTGGGGCAAAAAGGCAGAAATTCCCTATATGTTAGGGCAAAAAACAGAAATTCTCCTTATTTTGGGGCAAAACTCAGAACTTCCACTTATTTTGGGGCAAAATTCCAGAGATTTCCCTTATTTTGGGCCAAAATTGCAGAAATTTCACTTATTTTGGGGCAAAATTGCAGAAATTTTACTTATTTCAGTGAAAAAAGGCAGAATTTTTTTTTTTATTTTGGGGCAAAAATGCAGAAATTCCTAATATTTTGTAGCAAAATTGCAGAAATTCCCCTTATTTTGAGGTAAAAAGGCTAAAATCCCCCTTATTTGGGGGCAAAAAGGCAGAAATTTCCCTTATTTGGGGCAAAATTTCAGAAATTTCCATTATTTCATAGTAATAAGTCAGAAATTTTCCTTATTTTGCGCAAAAAAGACAGAAATTCCCTTTGTTTTGGGGGAAAAATACATAAATTCCACTTATTTAGAGACAAAAAAGCAGAAATTCCCCTTATTTTGGGGCAAAATTGCATAAATTTCACTTACTTCAGGGTAATAAGTCAGAAATTTTCCTTATTTTTGGGCAAAAAATGCAGAAATTACCTTTGTTTTGGGGGGAAAAGACAGAAATTCCAGTTATTTAGAGGCAGAAAAGCAAAAATTCCCCTTATTTTGGAGCAAAATTGCAAAAATTTCCCTTTTTTATGGCAAAAAGTTATGCATTCTACTTATTTTCGCGCAAAAAGGAAGAAATTACCCGTATTTTGGAGCAAAATTGCAGAAATTCCCCTAATTGTGGGGCAAAAAGGCAGAAATTCCCTATATGTTGGGGCAAAAAGACAGAAATTCTCCATATTTTTGGTCAAAACTCAGAAATTCCACTTATTTTGGGGCAAAATTTCAGATATTTCACTTATTTTGGGGCAAAATTGCAGAAATTTCACTTATTTTGGGGCAAAATTTCAGAAATTTAACTTATTTCAGGGTAATAAGTCAGAAATTTTCCTTATTTTGGGGCAAAATTACCTTTGTTTTGGGGGGAAAAGACAGAAATTCCAGTTATTTAGAGGCAGAAAAGCAAAAATTCCCCTTATTTTGGAGCAAAATTGCAAAAATTTCCCTTTTTTATGGCAAAAAGTTATGCATTCTACTTATTTTCGCGCAAAAAGGCAGAAATTACCCGTATTTTGGAGCAAAATTGCAGAAATTCCCCTAATTGTGGGGCAAAAAGGCAGAAATTCCCTAAATGTTGGGGCAAAAAGACAGAAATTCTCCATATTTTTGGTCAAAACTCAGAAATTCCACTTATTTTGGGGCAAAATTTCAGATATTTCAGTTATTTTGGGGCAAAATTGCAGAAATTTCACTTATTTTGGGGCAAAATTTCAGAAATTTAACTTATTTCAGGGTAATAAGTCAGAAATTTTCCTTATTTTGGGGCAAAAAGACAGAAATTCTATTTGTATTAGGGGACAAAGACAGAAATTCTACATATTTAGAGGCATAAAAGCAGAAAATCCCCTTATTTTAGAGCAAAAATGAAGAAATTTTCCTTTTTTATGGCAAAAAGGTATGCATTCTTCTTATTTTCGGGCAAAAAGGCAGAAATTCCCCGTATTTTGGAGCAAAATTGCAGAAATTGCCTTAATTGTGGGGCAAAAAGGCAGAAATTCCCTATATGTTGAGGCAAAAAGACAGAAATTCTCCTTATTTTGGGTCAAAACTCAGAAATTCCAATTATTTTGAGGCAAAATTCCAGAAATTTCACTTATTTTGGGGCAAAATTGTAGAAATTTCACTTATTTTGGGGAAAAATTTCAGAAATTTCACTTATTTCAGAAAAAAAGCAGAAATTTTCTAATTTTGAAGCAAAAAGGCAGAAATTTCTTTTATTTTGGTACAAAATTCCAGAAATTTCCTTTATTTTGGGGCAAAATTGCAGAAATTTTACTTATTTTGGGGCAAAATTTCAGAAATTTCACTTATTTCTGAAAAAGAAGGCAGAAATTTTCCTTATTTTGGGGCAAAAAGGCAGAAATTCCTAATATTTTGTGGCAAAAATGCAGAAATTCCCCTTATTTTGAGGTAAAAAGGCTGAAATTCCCCTTATTTGGGGGCAAAAAGGCAGAAATTTCCCTTTTTTTGGGGCAAAATTGTAGAAATTTCACTTACTTCAGGGTAATAAGTCAGAAATTTTCCTTATTTTGGAACAAAAAAGACAGAAATTCCCTTTGTTTTGGGGGAAAAGACAGAAATTCCACTTATTTAGAGTCAAAAAGGCAGAAATTCCCCTTATTTTGGAGCAAAATTGCAGACATTCCCCTAATTGTGGTGCAAAAAGGCAGAAATTCCCTATATGTTGGGGCAAATAGACAGAAATTCTCCTTATTTTAGGGCAAAATTCAGAAATTTAAAATATTTTGAGGCAAAATTGCAGAAATTTCATTTATTTCAGAAAAAAAGCAAAATTTTCTTATTTTGGGGCAAAAAGGCAGAAATTTCTTTTATTTTGGTACAAAATTGCAGAAATTTTTCTTAATTTGGGGCAAAAAGGCAGAAATTTCCCATATTTTGGGGCAAAAATGCAGAAATTCCCCTTATTTTGAGGTAAAAAGGCTGAAATTCCCCTCATTTGAGGTCAAAAAGCAGAAATTTCTTTTATTTTGGGGCAAAATTCCAGAAATTTCCCTTATTTTGGGGCAAAATTGCAGAAATTTCACTTATTTTGGGGCAAAATTGCAGAAAATTCACTTATTTCAGGGAAAAAAGGCAGAAATTTTCCTTATTTTTGGGCAAAAAAACAGAAATTCCTAATATTTTGTGGCAAAAATGCAGAAATTCCCCTTATTTTGAGGTAAAAAGGCTGATATTCCCCTTCTTTGGGGGCAAAAAGGCAGAAATTTTCCTTATTTTGGGGCAAAAAAGACAGAAATTCCCTTTTTTTGGGTAAAAAGACAGAAATTCCACATATTTAGAGGCAAAAAAGCAGAAATTTCCCTTATTTTGGAGCAAAATTGCAAAAATTTCCCTTTTTTATGGCAAAAAGGTATGCATTCTTCTTATTATCGAGCAAAAAGGCAGAAATTCCCCGTATTTTGGAGCAAAATTGCAGAAAATCCCCTAATTGTGGGGCAAAAAGGCAGAAATTTCCTATATGTTAGGGCAAAAAGACAGAAATTCTCCTTATTTTGGGGCAAAACTCAGAAATTCCACTTATTTTGGGGCAAAATTCAAGAAATTTCCATTATTTTGGGGGCAAAATTGAAGAAATTTCACTTATTTTGGGGCAAAATTGCAGAAATTTCACTTATTTCAGGAAAAAAAGGCAGAAATTTTCCTTATTTTGGGGCAAAAAAACAGAAATTCCTAATATTTTGTGGCAAAAATGCAGTAATTCCCCTTATTTTGAGGTAAAAAGGCTGATATTCCCCTTCTTTGGGGGCAAAAAGGCAGAAATTTTCCTTATTTTGGGGCAAAAAAGACAGAAATTTCCTTTGTTTTTGTGGAAAAAGACAGAAATTCCACATATTTAGAGGCAAAAAAGCAGAAATTTCCCTTATTTTGGAGCAAAATTGCAAAAATTTCCCTTTTTTATGGCAAAAAGGTATGCATTCTTCTTATTATCGAGCAAAAAGGCAGAAATTCCCCGTATTTTGGAGCAAAATTGCAGAAATTCTCCTAATTGTGGGGCAAAAAGGCAGAAATTTCCTATATGTTAGGGCAAAAAGACAGAAATTCTCCTTATTTTGGGGCAAAACTCAGAAATTCTACTTATTTTGGGGCAAAATTCAAGAAATTTCCATTATTTTAGGGGCAAAATTAAAGAAATTTCACTTATTTTGGGGCAAAATTGCAGAAATTTCAATTATTTCAGGAAAAAAAGGCAGAAATTTTCCTTATTTTGGGGCAAAAAGGCAGAAATTCCTAATATTTTGTGGCAAAAATCTAGAAATTCCCCTTATTTTGAGGTAAAAAGGCTGAAATTCCCCTTATTTGAGGGCAAAAAGGCAGTAATTTCCTTTATTTTGGGGCAAAATTGCAGAAATTTCACTTATTTCAGGGTAATAAGTCAGAAATTTTTTTTATTTTGAAGCTAAAAGGACAGAAATTTCCTTTGTTTTGGGGGAAAAAGACAGAAATTCAACTTATTTAGAGTCAAAAATGCAGAAATTCCTCTTATTTGGGGAAAAAATGAAGAAATTTCCCTTTTTTATGGCAAAAAGGTATGCATTCTTTTTATTTTTGGGCAAAAAGGCAGAAATTCCCCGTATTTTGAAGGAAAATTGCAGAAATTCCCCTAATTGTGGAACAAAAAGGCAGAAATTCCCTATATGTTGGTGCAAAAAGACAGAAATTCTCCTTATTTTCGGGCAAAACTCAGAAGTTTACTTATTTTAGGGCAAAATTCCAGAAATTTCCCTTATTTTGGGGGAAAATTGCTGAAATTTCACTTATTTCAGAAAAAAAACAGAAATTTTCTTATTTTGGGGCAAAAAGGCAGAAATTTCATTTATTTTGGTACAAAATTGCAGAAATTTTTCTTATTTTGGAGCAAAAATGCAGAAATTTCCCATATTTTGGGGCAAAAATGCAGAAATTCTTATTTTGAGGAAAAAGGCTGAAATTCCCCTTATTTGGGGGCAAAAAGGCAGAAATTTCCCTTATTTTGGGGCAAAATTGCAGAAATTTCACTTATTTCAGGGTAATAAGTCATAAATTTTCCTTATTTTGGGCAAAAAACACAGAAATTCCCTTTGTTTTGTGGGGAAAACACAGAAATTCCACTTTTTTAGAGGCAAAAAAGCAGAAATTCCTTTTATTTTTTAGCAAAAATGAAGAAATTTCCCTTTTTTGTAGCAAAAGGTATACATTCCCCTTATTTTAGACTAAAAAGCAGAAATTCCCCGTATTTTGGAGCAAAATTGTAGAAATTCCCCTAATTGTGGGGCAAAAAGGCAGAAATTCCTTATATGTTAGTGCAAAAAGACAGAAATCCTCCTTATTTTCGGGCAAAACTCAGAAATTCCACTTATTTTGGGGCAAAATTGCTGAAATTTCACCTATTTTGGGGCAAAATTGCAAAAATTTCACTTATTTCAGAAAAAAAAAGCAGAAATTTTCTTATTTTGGGGCAAAAAGGCAGACATTTCATTTATTTTGGTACAAAATTGCAGAAATTTTTCTTATTTTGGAGCAAAAATGCAGAAATTTCCCATATTTTGGGGCAAAAATGCAGAAATTCTTATTTTGAGGAAAAAGGCTGAAATTCCCCTTATTTGGGGGCAAAAAGGCAGTAATTTCCCTTATTTTGGGGCAAAATTGCAGAAATTTCACTTATTTCAGGGTAATAAGTCAGAAATTTTCCTTATTTTGGGGCAAAATTGCAGAAATTTCACTTATTTTGGGGCAAAATTGGAGAAATTTAACTTATGTCAGGGTAATAAGTCAGAAATTTTTTTTAATTTGGGGCAAAAAAGACAGGAATTCCCTTTGTTTTGGGGGAAAAAGACAGAAATTCCACTTGTTTAGACGCAAAAAAGCAGAAATTCCCCTTATTTTGGAGCAAAAATGAAGAAATTTTTCTTTTTTATGGCAAAAAGGTATGCATTCTTCTTATTTTCGGGCAAAAACCAGAAATTTCCCGTATTTTGGAGCAAAATTGCAGAAATTCCTCTAATTGTGGGGTAAAAAGGCAGAAATTCCCTATATTTTATGGCATAAAGACAGAAATTCTTCTTATTTTGGGGCAAAACTCAGAAATTCCACATATTTTAAGGCAAAATTCCAGAAATTTCTCTTATTTTGGGGCAAAATTGCAGAAATTTCACTTATTTGGGGGCAAAATTGCAGAAATTTCAGTTATTTAAGGGAAAAAAAGCAGAAATTTTCTTCTTCTGGGGCAAAAAGGCAAAATTTTCTTTTATTTTGGTACAAAATTGCAGAAAATTTTTTTATTTTGGGCAAAAAGGCAGAAATTTCCCATATTTTGGGGCAAAATGCAGAAATTCTTCTTATTTTGAGGTAAAAAGGCTGAAATTCCCGTTATTTGAGGGCAAAAAGGGAGAAATTTCCCTTATTTTGGGGAAAAATTGCAGAAATTTCACTTATTTCAGGGTAATAAGTAAAAAATTTTCTTTATTTTGAGGCAAAAATACAGAAATTCCCTTTGTTTTGGGGGACAAAGACAGAAATTCCACATATTTAGAGGCATAAAAGCAAAAATTCTCTTTATTTTGGAGCAAAAATGAAGAAATTTTCCTTTTTTATGGCAAATAGTTATGCATTCTTCTTATTTTCGGGCAAAAAGGCAGAAATTTCCCTTATTTGGGGCAAAATTCCAGAAATTTCCCTTATTTCATGGTAATAAGTCAGAAATTTTCCTTATTTTGCGCAAAAAAGACAGAAATTCCCCTTATTTTGGGGCAAAATTGCATAAATTTCACTTACTTCAGGGTAATAAGTCAGAAATTTTCCTTATTTTTGGGCAAAAAAGACAGAAATTACCTTTGTTTTGGGGGAAAAAGACAGAAATTCCACTTATTTAGAGGTAAAAAAGCAAAAATTCCCTTTATTTTGGAGCGAAAATGAAGAAATTTTCCTTTTTTATGGCAAAAAGTTATGCATTCTTATTTTCGGGCAAAAAGGCAGAAATTCCCCGTATTTTGGAGCAAAATGGCAGAAATTCCCCTAATTGTGGGGCAAAAAGGCAGAAATTCCCTATATGTTGAGGCAAAAAGACAGAGATTCTCCTTATTTTGGGGCAAAACTCAGAAATTCCACTTATTTTGGGGCAAAATTCCAGAAATTTCACTTATTTTGGGGCAAAATTGTAGAAATTTCACTTATTTTGGGGCAAAATTGCAGAAATTTCACTTATTTTGGGGCAAAATTGCAGAAATTTAACTTATTTGGGTAATAAGTCACAAATTTTCCTTATTTTGGAGCAAAAAGACCGAAATTCTATTTGTATTGGGGGACAAAGACAGAAATTCCACATATTTAGAGGCATAAAAGCAGAAATTCCCCTTATTTTGGAGCAAAAATGAAGAAATTTTTCTTTTTTATGGCAAAAAGGTATGCATTCTTCTTATTTTCGGGCAAAAAGGCAGAAATTCCCTGTATTTTGGAGCAAAATTGCAGAAATTGCCATAATTGTGGGGCAAAAAGGCAGAAATTCCCTATATGTTGAGGCAAAAAGACAGAAATTCTCCTTATTTTGGGTCAAAACTATGAAATTCCAATTATTTTGAGGCAAAATTCTAGAAATTTCACTTATTTTGGGGCAAAATTGTAGAAATTTCACTTATTTTGGGGAAAAATTTCAGAAATTTCACTTATTTCAGAAAAAAAGCAGAAATTTTCTTATTTGGAAGCAAAAAGGCAGAAATTTCTTTTATTTTGGTACAAAATTGCAGAAATTTCCCTTATTTTGGGGCAAAATTGCAGAAATTTCACTTATTTTGGGGCAAAATTTCAGAAATTTCACTTATTTCAGGAAAAAAAGGCAGAAATTTTCCTTATTTTGGGGCAAAAAGGCAGAAATTCCTAATATTTTGTGGCAAAAATGCAGAAATTCCCCTTATTTTGAGGTAAAAAGGCTGAAATTCCCTATATTTGGGGGCAAAAAAGGCAGAAATTTCCCTTTTTTGGGGGCAAAATTGTAGAAATTTCACTTACTTCAGGGTAATAAGTCAGAAATTTTCCTTATTTTGGAACAAAAAAGACAGAAATTCCCTTTGTTTTGGGGGAAAAAGACAGAAATTCCACTTATTTAGAGTCAAAAAGGCAGAAATTCCTTTTATTTTGGAGCAAAAATGAAGAAATTTTCCTTTTTTATGGCAAAAACGTATGCATTCTTATTTTCGGGCAAAAAGGCAGAAATTCCCCGTCTTTTGGAGCAAAATTGCAGAAATTCCCCTAATTATGGGGCAAAAAGGGAGAAATTCCCTATATATTGGGGCAAAAAGACAGAAATTCTCCTTATTTTGGGGTAAAACTCAGAAATTCCACTTATTTTGGGGCAAAATTCCAGAAATTTCACTTATTTTGGGGCAAAATTCTAGAAATTTCACTTATTTTGGGCCAAAATTTCAGAAATTTCACTTATTTTCAGAAAAAAAAATAGAAATTTTTCTATTTCGAAACAAAAATGCAGAAATTTCTTTTATCTTGGTACAAAATTGCAGAAATTTTTCTTATTTTGTGGAAAAAAGGCAGAAATTTCCCATATTTTGGGGCAAAAATTTAGAAATTCCCCTTATTTTGAGGTAAAAAGGCTAACATTCCCCTTATTTTGGGGCAAAAAGGCAGAAATTCCACTTATTTTGGGCCAAAATTGCAGAAATTTCACTTATTTCAGGGAAAAAAGGCAGAAATTTTCCTTATTTTGGGGCAAAAATAAAGAAATTCCCTTTATTTTGAGGTAAAAAGGGTGAAATTCCCCTTATTTGGGGGTAAAAAGGCCGAAATTTCCATTATTTTGGGGCAAAATTGCAGAAATTTAACTTATTTCAGGTTAAGAAGTCAGAAATTTTTTTTATTTTGGGGCAAAAAAGACAGAAATTCCCTTTGTTTTGAAGGAAAAAGACCAAAATACCACTTATTTACAGGCAAAAAAGCAGAAATTTTCCTTATTTTGAAGCAAAAATTAAGAAATTTCCCTTTTTTATGGCAAAAAGGCAAAAATTCCTTGTATTTTGGAGCAAAATTGCAGAAATTCCCAAAATTGTCAGGCAAAAAGGTAGAAATTCCATATATGTTGGGGCAAAAAGACAGAAATTCTCTTTATTTTGGGGCGAAACTCAGAAATTCCACTTATTTGGGGCAAAATTCCAGAAATTTACCTTATTTTCGGGCAAAATTGCAGACATTTCACTTATTTTGGGGCAAAATTGCAGAAATTTCACTTATTTCAGGGAAAAAAAGCAGAAATTTTCCTGATTTTGTGGCAAAAAACAGAAATTCCTAATATTTTGTAGTAAAAATGCAGAAATTCCCCTTATTTTGAGGTAAAAAGGCTGAAATTCCCCTTATTTGGGGGCAAAAAGGCAGTAATTTCCCTTATTTTGGGGCAAAATTGCAGAAATTTCACTTATTTCAGGGTAATAAGTAAGAAATTTTCCTTATTTTGGAACAAAAAAGACAGAAATTCCCTTTGTTTTAGGGGAAAAAGACAGATATTCCACTTATTTAGAGTCAAAAAGGCAGAAATACCCCTTATTTTGGAGCAAAAATGAAGATATTTCCCTTTTTTTATGGCAAAAAGGTATGCATTCTTCTTATTTTCAGGCAAAAAGGCAGAAATTCCCTGTATTTTGAGCAACATTGCAGAAATTCCCCTAATTGTGGGGCAAAAAGGCAGAAATTCCCTATATGTTGGGGCAAAAAGACAGACATTCTTCTTATTTTGGGGCAAAACTCAGAAATTCCACTTATTTTGGGGCAAAATTCCAGAAATTTCCCATATTTTGGGGCCAAATTGCAGAAATTTCACTTATTTTGGGGCAAAATTTCAGAAATTTCACTTATTTCAGGGAAAAAAAGCAGAATTTTTTTTATTTTGGGGCAAAAAGGCAGAAATTTCCCATATTTTGAAGAAAAATGCAGAAATTCCCCTTATTTTGAGGTAAAAATGCTATAATTCCCCTTATTTGGGTGCAAAAACCCAGAAATTTCTCTTATTTTGAGGCAAAATTGCAGAAATTTCACTTATTTCAGGATAATAAATCAGAAATTTTCTTTATTTTGGGGCAAGAAAGACAGAAATTCTATTTGTTTTCGGGGAAAAAACAGAAATTCGAATTATTTAGAGGAAAAAAGCAGAAATTCTTCTTATTTTGGAGCAAAAATGAAAAAATTTTACTTTTTTATGGCAAAAAGGTATGCATTCTTCTTATTTTCAGACAAAAAGGCCGAAATTCCCCGTATTTTGGAGCAAAATTGCAGAAATTACTCTAATTGTGGGGCAAAAAGGCAGAAATTCCTTATATGTTGGGGCAAAAAGACAGAAATTCTTTTTATTTTGTGGCAAAACTTAGAAATTTCACTTATTTTGGGACAAAATTGCAGAAATTTCAGTTATTTCAGAAAAAAAAGCAGAAATTTTCTTATTTTGGGGCAAAAAGGCAGAAAATTCCCATATTTTGGGGCAAAAATGCAGAAATTCCCCTTATTTTGGGGTAAAAATCTGAAATTCCCTTATTTGGGGGCAAAAAAGCAGAAATTTCACTTATTTAAGCAAAAAAAGTCAGAAATTTTCCTTATTTTGGGGCAAAAAGACAGAAATTCCTTTTGTTTTAGAGAAAAAAGACAGAAATTCCACTTATTTAGAGGCAAAAAAGCAGAAATTCCCCTTATTTTGAGGTAAAAAGGCTGAAATTCCCCTTATTTTGGGGCAAAAAGGCAGAAATTTCCTTTAATTTGAGGCAAAATTGCAGAAATTTCACTTATTTCAGGGTAATAAGTCAGAAATTTTCCTTATTTTGGGGCAAAAAAGACAGAAATTCCCTTTGTTTTGGGAGAAAAAGACAGAAATTCCACTTATTTAGAGGCAAATGCAGAAATTCCCCTTATTTTGGAGCAAAAATGAAGAAATTTCTTTTTTTTATGGCAAAAAGGTATGCATTCTTCTTATTTTCGGACAAAAAGGCAGAAATTCCCCGTATTTTGGAGCAAAATTGCAGAAATTCCCCTAATTGTGGGGCAAAAAGGCAGAAATTCCCTATATGTTGGGGCAAAAGGACAGAAATTCTCCTTATTTTGTGGCAAAACTCAGAAATACCACTTATTTTGAGGCAAAATTCCAGAAATTTCCCTTATTTTGTGGAAAAATTGCAGAAATTTCACTTATTTTGGGCAAAATTGCAGAAATTTCACTTATTTCAGAAAAAAAGCAGAATTTTTTTTATTTTGGAGCAAAAAGGCAGAAATTTCTTTTATTTTGGTACAAAATTGAAGAAATTTTTCTTATTTTGGGGCAAAAACGCAGAAATTTCCCATATTTTGGGGCAAAACTGCAGAAATTTCCCTTTTTTTGACGTAAAAAGGCTGAAATTCCCCTTATTTGGGGGCAAAAAGGGAGAAATTTTTCTTATTTTGAGGCAAAATTGCAGCAATTTCACTTATTTCAGGGTAATAAGTCAGAAATTTTCCTTATCTTGTAGCAAAAAATACAGAAATTCCCTTTGTTTTGGGGGAAAAAGACAGAAATTCCACTTATTTTGGGGCAAAATTCCAGAAATTTCACTTATTTTGGGGCAAAATTGTAGAAATTTCACTTATTTTGGGGCAAAATTTCAGAAATTTCACTTTTTTCAGAAAAAAAAAAGTAGAAATTTTTCTATTTGGAAGCAAAAAGGCAGAAATTTCTTTTATTTTGTTACAAAATTGCAGAAATTTTTCTTATTTTGGGGCAAAAAGGCAGAAATTTCCCATATTTTGGGGCAAAAATGCAGAAATTCCCCTTATTTTGAGGTAAAAAGGCTAAAATTCCCCTTATTTGGGGGCAAAAATGCAGAAATTTCACTTATTTTGGGCCAAACTTGCGGAAATTTCACTTATTTCAGGAAAAAAAGGCAGAAATTTTCCTTATTTTGGGGCAAAAAGGCAGAAATTCCTAATATATTGTGGCAAAAATGCAGAAATTCCCTTTATTTTGAGGTAAAAAGGGTGAAATTCCCCTTATTTGGGGGTAAAACTGCCGAAATTTCGCTTATTTTGGGGCAAAATTGCAGAAATTTCACTTATTTCAGGGTAATAAGTAAGAAATTTTCCATATTTTGGGGCAAAAAAGACAGAAATTCCCTTTGTTTTGGGGGAAAAAGACAGAAATACCACTTATTTAGAGGCAAAAAAGCAGAAATTTTCCTTATTTTGGAGCAAAAATGAAGAAATTTCCCTTTTTTATGGCAAAAAGGTTTGCATTCTTCTTATTTTCGGGCAAAAAGGCAGAAATTCCCCGTATTTTGGAGCAAAATTGCAGAAATTCCCCTAATTGTCGGGCAAAAAGGTAGAAATTCCCTATATGTTGGGGCAAAAAGACAGAAATTCTCCTTATTTTGGGGCAAAACTCAGAAATTCCACTTATTTGGGGCAAAATTCCAGAAATTTACCTTATTTTAGAACAAAATTGCAGAAATTTCACTTATTTTGGGGCAAAATTGCAGAAATTTCACTTATTTCAGGGAAAAAAGGCAGAAATTTTCCTTATTTTGGGGCAAAAAGCAGAAATTCCTAATATTTTGTGGCAAAAATGCAGAAATTCCCCTTATTTTGAGGTAAAAAGGCTGAAATTCTTCTTCTTTGTGGGCAAAAAGGCAGAAATTTTCCTTATTTTGGGGCAAAAAAGACAGAAATTCCCTTTTTTTTGGGGAAAAAGACAGAAATTCCACATATTTAGAGGCAAAAAAGCAGAAATTTCCCTTATTTTGGAGCAAAATTGCAAAAATTTCCCTTTTTTATGGCAAAAAGGTATGCATTCTTCTTATTATCGAGCAAAATGGCAGAAATTTCCCGTATTTTGGAGCAAAATTGCAGAAATTCCCCTAATGTGGGGCAAAAAGGCAGAAATTTCCTATATGTTAGGGCAAAAAGACAGAAATTCTCCTTATTTTGGGGCAAAACTCAGAAATTCCACTTATTTTGGGGCAAAATTCAAGAAATTTCCATTATTTTGGGGGCAAAATTGAAGAAATTTCACTTATTTTGGGGCAAAATTGCAGAAATTTCACTTATTTCAGGAAAAAAAGGCAGAAATTTTCCTTATTTTGGGGCAAAAAAACAGAAATTCCTAATATTTTGTGGCAAAAATGCAGTAATTCCCCTTATTTTGAGGTAAAAAGGCTGATATTCCCCTTCTTTGGGGGCAAAAAGGCAGAAATTTTCCTTATTTTGGGGCAAAAAAGACAGAAATTTCCTTTGTTTTCGTGGAAAAAGACAGAAATTCCACATATTTAGAGGCAAAAAAGCAGAAATTTCCCTTATTTTGGAGCAAAATTGCAAAAATTTCCCTTTTTTATGGCAAAAAGGTATGCATTCTTCTTATTATCGAGCAAAAAGGCAGAAATTCCCCGTATTTTGGAGCAAAATTGCAGAAATTCTCCTAATTGTGGGGCAAAAAGGCAGAAATTTCCTATATGTTAGGGCAAAAAGACAGAAATTCTCCTTATTTTGGGGCAAAACTCAGAAATTCTACTTATTTTGGGGCAAAATTCAAGAAATTTCCATTATTTTAGGGGCAAAATTAAAGAAATTTCACTTATTTTGGGGCAAAATTGCAGAAATTTCAATTATTTCAGGAAAAAAAGGCAGAAATTTTCCTTATTTTGGGGCAAAAAGGCAGAAATTCCTAATATTTTGTGGCAAAAATCTAGAAATTCCCCTTATTTTGAGGTAAAAAGGCTGAAATTCCCCTTATTTGAGGGCAAAAAGGCAGTAATTTCCTTTATTTTGGGGCAAAATTGCAGAAATTTCACTTATTTCAGGGTAATAAGTCAGAAATTTTTTTTATTTTGAAGCTAAAAGGACAGAAATTTCCTTTGTTTTGGGGGAAAAAGACAGAAATTCAACTTATTTAGAGTCAAAAATGCAGAAATTCCTCTTATTTGGGGAAAAAATGAAGAAATTTCCCTTTTTTATGGCAAAAAGGTATGCATTCTTTTTATTTTTGGGCAAAAAGGCAGAAATTCCCCGTATTTTGGAGGAAAATTGCAGAAATTCCCCTAATTGTGGAACAAAAAGGCAGAAATTCCCTATATGTTGGTGCAAAAAGACAGAAATTCTCCTTATTTTCGGGCAAAACTCAGAAGTTTACTTATTTTAGGGCAAAATTCCAGAAATTTCCCTTATTTTGGGGGAAAATTGCTGAAATTTCACTTATTTCAGAAAAAAAACAGAAATTTTCTTATTTTGGGGCAAAAAGGCAGAAATTTCATTTATTTTGGTACAAAATTGCAGAAATTTTTCTTATTTTGGAGCAAAAATGCAGAAATTTCCCATATTTTGGGGCAAAAATGCAGAAATTCTTATTTTGAGGAAAAAGGCTGAAATTCCCCTTATTTGGGGGCAAAAAGGCAGAAATTTCCCTTATTTTGGGGCAAAATTGCAGAAATTTCACTTATTTCAGGGTAATAAGTCATAAATTTTCCTTATTTTGGGCAAAAAACACAGAAATTCCCTTTGTTTTGTGGGGAAAACACAGAAATTCCACTTTTTTAGAGGCAAAAAAGCAGAAATTCCTTTTATTTTTTAGCAAAAATGAAGAAATTTCCCTTTTTTGTAGCAAAAGGTATACATTCCCCTTATTTTAGGCTAAAAAGCAGAAATTCCCCGTATTTTGGAGCAAAATTGTAGAAATTCCCCTAATTGTGGGGCAAAAAGGCAGAAATTCCTTATATGTTAGTGCAAAAAGACAGAAATCCTCCTTATTTTCGGGCAAAACTCAGAAATTCCACTTATTTTGGGGCAAAATTGCTGAAATTTCACCTATTTTGGGGCAAAATTGCAAAAATTTCACTTATTTCAGAAAAAAAAAGCAGAAATTTTCTTATTTTGGGGCAAAAAGGCAGACATTTCATTTATTTTGGTACAAAATTGCAGAAATTTTTCTTATTTTGAAGCAAAAATGCAGAAATTTCCCATATTTTGGGGCAAAAATGCAGAAATTCTTATTTTGAGGAAAAAGGCTGAAATTCCCCTTATTTGGGGGCAAAAAGGCAGTAATTTCCCTTATTTTGGGGCAAAATTGCAGAAATTTCACTTATTTCAGGGTAATAAGTCAGAAATTTTCCTTATTTTGGGGCAAAATTGCAGAAATTTCACTTATTTTGGGGCAAAATTGGAGAAATTTCACTTATGTCAGGGTAATAAGTCAGAAATTTTTTTTAATTTGGGGCAAAAAAGACAGGAATTCCCTTTGTTTTGGGGGAAAAAGACAGAAATTCCACTTGTTTAGACGCAAAAAAGCAGAAATTCCCCTTATTTTGGAGCAAAAATGAAGAAATTTTTCTTTTTTATGGCAAAAAGGTATGCATTCTTCTTATTTTCGGGCAAAAACCAGAAATTTCCCGTATTTTGGAGCAAAATTGCAGAAATTCCTCTAATTGTGGGGTAAAAAGGCAGAAATTCCCTATATTTTATGGCATAAAGACAGAAATTCTTCTTATTTTGGGGCAAAACTCAGAAATTCCACATATTTTAAGGCAAAATTCCAGAAATTTCTCTTATTTTGGGGCAAAATTGCAGAAATTTCACTTATTTGGGGGCAAAATTGCAGAAATTTCAGTTATTTAAGGGAAAAAAAGCAGAAATTTTCTTCTTCTGGGGCAAAAAGGCAAAATTTTCTTTTATTTTGGTACAAAATTGCAGAAAATTTTTTTATTTTGGGCAAAAAGGCAGAAATTTCCCATATTTTGGGGCAAAATGCAGAAATTCTTCTTATTTTGAGGTAAAAAGGCTGAAATTCCCGTTATTTGAGGGCAAAAAGGGAGAAATTTCCCTTATTTTGGGGAAAAATTGCAGAAATTTCACTTATTTCAGGGTAATAAGTAAAAAATTTTCTTTATTTTGAGGCAAAAATACAGAAATTCCCTTTGTTTTGGGGGACAAAGACAGAAATTCCACATATTTAGAGGCATAAAAGCAAAAATTCTCTTTATTTTGGAGCAAAAATGAAGAAATTTTCCTTTTTTATGGCAAATAGTTATGCATTCTTCTTATTTTCGGGCAAAAAGGCAGAAATTTCCCTTATTTGGGGCAAAATTCCAGAAATTTCCCTTATTTCATGGTAATAAGTCAGAAATTTTCCTTATTTTGCGCAAAAAAGACAGAAATTCCCCTTATTTTGGGGCAAAATTGCATAAATTTCACTTACTTCAGGGTAATAAGTCAGAAATTTTCCTTATTTTTGGGCAAAAAAGACAGAAATTACCTTTGTTTTGGGGGAAAAAGACAGAAATTCCACTTATTTAGAGGTAAAAAAGCAAAAATTCCCTTTATTTTGGAGCGAAAATGAAGAAATTTTCCTTTTTTATGGCAAAAAGTTATGCATTCTTATTTTCGGGCAAAAAGGCAGAAATTCCCCGTATTTTGGAGCAAAATGGCAGAAATTCCCCTAATTGTGGGGCAAAAAGGCAGAAATTCCCTATATGTTGAGGCAAAAAGACAGAGATTCTCCTTATTTTGGGGCAAAACTCAGAAATTCCACTTATTTTGGGGCAAAATTCCAGAAATTTCACTTATTTTGGGGCAAAATTGTAGAAATTTCACTTATTTTGGGGCAAAATTGCAGAAATTTCACTTATTTTGGGGCAAAATTGCAGAAATTTAACTTATTTGGGTAATAAGTCACAAATTTTCCTTATTTTGGAGCAAAAAGACCGAAATTCTATTTGTATTGGGGGACAAAGACAGAAATTCCACATATTTAGAGGCATAAAAGCAGAAATTCCCCTTATTTTGGAGCAAAAATGAAGAAATTTTTCTTTTTTATGGCAAAAAGGTATGCATTCTTCTTATTTTCGGGCAAAAAGGCAGAAATTCCCTGTATTTTGGAGCAAAATTGCAGAAATTGCCATAATTGTGGGGCAAAAAGGCAGAAATTCCCTATATGTTGAGGCAAAAAGACAGAAATTCTCCTTATTTTGGGTCAAAACTATGAAATTCCAATTATTTTGAGGCAAAATTCCAGAAATTTCACTTATTTTGGGGCAAAATTGTAGAAATTTCACTTATTTTGGGGAAAAATTTCAGAAATTTCACTTATTTCAGAAAAAAAGCAGAAATTTTCTTATTTGGAAGCAAAAAGGCAGAAATTTCTTTTATTTTGGTACAAAATTGCAGAAATTTCCCTTATTTTGGGGCAAAATTGCAGAAATTTCACTTATTTTGGGGCAAAATTTCAGAAATTTCACTTATTTCAGGAAAAAAAGGCAGAAATTTTCCTTATTTTGGGGCAAAAAGGCAGAAATTCCTAATATTTTGTGGCAAAAATGCAGAAATTCCCCTTATTTTGAGGTAAAAAGGCTGAAATTCCCTATATTTGGGGGCAAAAAAGGCAGAAATTTCCCTTTTTTGGGGGCAAAATTGTAGAAATTTCACTTACTTCAGGGTAATAAGTCAGAAATTTTCCTTATTTTGGAACAAAAAAGACAGAAATTCCCTTTGTTTTGGGGGAAAAAGACAGAAATTCCACTTATTTAGAGTCAAAAAGGCAGAAATTCCTTTTATTTTGGAGCAAAAATGAAGAAATTTTCCTTTTTTATGGCAAAAACGTATGCATTCTTATTTTCGGGCAAAAAGGCAGAAATTCCCCGTCTTTTGGAGCAAAATTGCAGAAATTCCCCTAATTATGGGGCAAAAAGGGAGAAATTCCCTATATATTGGGGCAAAAAGACAGAAATTCTCCTTATTTTGGGGTAAAACTCAGAAATTCCACTTATTTTGGGGCAAAATTCCAGAAATTTCACTTATTTTGGGGCAAAATTCTAGAAATTTCACTTATTTTGGGCCAAAATTTCAGAAATTTCACTTATTTTCAGAAAAAAAAATAGAAATTTTTCTATTTCGAAACAAAAATGCAGAAATTTCTTTTATCTTGGTACAAAATTGCAGAAATTTTTCTTATTTTGTGGAAAAAAGGCAGAAATTTCCCATATTTTGGGGCAAAAATTTAGAAATTCCCCTTATTTTGAGGTAAAAAGGCTAACATTCCCCTTATTTGGGGGCAAAAAGGCAGAAATTCCACTTATTTTGGGCCAAAATTGCAGAAATTTCACTTATTTCAGGGAAAAAAGGCAGAAATTTTCCTTATTTTGGGGCAAAAATAAAGAAATTCCCTTTATTTTGAGGTAAAAAGGGTGAAATTCCCCTTATTTGGGGGTAAAAAGGCCGAAATTTCCATTATTTTGGGGCAAAATTGCAGAAATTTAACTTATTTCAGGTTAATAAGTCAGAAATTTTTTTTATTTTGGGGCAAAAAAGACAGAAATTCCCTTTGTTTTGAAGGAAAAAGACCAAAATACCACTTATTTACAGGCAAAAAAGCAGAAATTTTCCTTATTTTGAAGCAAAAATTAAGAAATTTCCCTTTTTTATGGCAAAAAGGCAAAAATTCCTTGTATTTTGGAGCAAAATTGCAGAAATTCCCAAAATTGTCAGGCAAAAAGGTAGAAATTCCATATATGTTGGGGCAAAAAGACAGAAATTCTCTTTATTTTGGGGCGAAACTCAGAAATTCCACTTATTTGGGGCAAAATTCCAGAAATTTACCTTATTTTCGGGCAAAATTGCAGACATTTCACTTATTTTGGGGCAAAATTGCAGAAATTTCACTTATTTCAGGGAAAAAAAGCAGAAATTTTCCTGATTTTGTGGCAAAAAACAGAAATTCCTAATATTTTGTAGTAAAAATGCAGAAATTCCCCTTATTTTGAGGTAAAAAGGCTGAAATTCCCCTTATTTGGGGGCAAAAAGGCAGTAATTTCCCTTATTTTGGGGCAAAATTGCAGAAATTTCACTTATTTCAGGGTAATAAGTAAGAAATTTTCCTTATTTTGGAACAAAAAAGACAGAAATTCCCTTTGTTTTAGGGGAAAAAGACAGATATTCCACTTATTTAGAGTCAAAAAGGCAGAAATACCCCTTATTTTGGAGCAAAAATGAAGATATTTCCCTTTTTTTATGGCAAAAAGGTATGCATTCTTCTTATTTTCAGGCAAAAAGGCAGAAATTCCCTGTATTTTGAGCAACATTGCAGAAATTCCCCTAATTGTGGGGCAAAAAGGCAGAAATTCCCTATATGTTGGGGCAAAAAGACAGACATTCTTCTTATTTTGGGGCAAAACTCAGAAATTCCACTTATTTTGGGGCAAAATTCCAGAAATTTCCCATATTTGGGGGCCAAATTGCAGAAATTTCACTTATTTTGGGGCAAAATTTCAGAAATTTCACTTATTTCAGGGAAAAAAAGCAGAATTTTTTTTATTTTGGGGCAAAAAGGCAGAAATTTCCCATATTTTGAAGAAAAATGCAGAAATTCCCCTTATTTTGAGGTAAAAATGCTATAATTCCCCTTATTTGGGTGCAAAAACCCAGAAATTTCTTTTATTTTGAGGCAAAATTGCAGAAATTTCACTTATTTCAGGATAATAAATCAGAAATTTTCTTTATTTTGGGGCAAGAAAGACAGAAATTCTATTTGTTTTCGGGGAAAAAACAGAAATTCGAATTATTTAGAGGAAAAAAGCAGAAATTCTTCTTATTTTGGAGCAAAAATGAAAAAATTTTACTTTTTTATGGCAAAAAGGTATGCATTCTTCTTATTTTCAGACAAAAAGGCCGAAATTCCCCGTATTTTGGAGCAAAATTGCAGAAATTACTCTAATTGTGGGGCAAAAAGGCAGAAATTCCTTATATGTTGGGGCAAAAAGACAGAAATTCTTTTTATTTTGTGGCAAAACTCAGAAATTTCACTTATTTTGGGACAAAATTGCAGAAATTTCAGTTATTTCAGAAAAAAAAGCAGAAATTTTCTTATTTTGGGGCAAAAAGGCAGAAAATTCCCATATTTTGGGGCAAAAATGCAGAAATTCCCCTTATTTTGGGGTAAAAATCTGAAATTCCCTTATTTGGGGGCAAAAAAGCAGAAATTTCACTTATTTAAGCAAAAAAAGTCAGAAATTTTCCTTATTTTGGGGCAAAAAGACAGAAATTCCTTTTGTTTTAGAGAAAAAAGACAGAAATTCCACTTATTTAGAGGCAAAAAAGCAGAAATTCCCCTTATTTTGAGGTAAAAAGGCTGAAATTCCCCTTATTTTGGGGCAAAAAGGCAGAAATTTCCTTTATTTTGAGGCAAAATTGCAGAAATTTCACTTATTTCAGGGTAATAAGTCAGAAATTTTCCTTATTTTGGGGCAAAAAAGACAGAAATTCCCTTTGTTTTGGGAGAAAAAGACAGAAATTCCACTTATTTAGAGGCAAATGCAGAAATTCCCCTTATTTTGGAGCAAAAATGAAGAAATTTCTTTTTTTTATGGCAAAAAGGTATGCATTCTTCTTATTTTCGGACAAAAAGGCAGAAATTCCCCGTATTTTGGAGCAAAATTGCAGAAATTCCCCTAATTGTGGGGCAAAAAGGCAGAAATTCCCTATATGTTGGGGCAAAAGGACAGAAATTCTCCTTATTTTGTGGCAAAACTCAGAAATACCACTTATTTTGAGGCAAAATTCCAGAAATTTCCCTTATTTTGTGGAAAAATTGCAGAAATTTCACTTATTTTGGGCAAAATTGCAGAAATTTCACTTATTTCAGAAAAAAAGCAGAATTTTTTTTATTTTGGAGCAAAAAGGCAGAAATTTCTTTTATTTTGGTACAAAATTGAAGAAATTTTTCTTATTTTGGGGCAAAAACGCAGAAATTTCCCATATTTTGGGGCAAAACTGCAGAAATTTCCCTTTTTTTGACGTAAAAAGGCTGAAATTCCCCTTATTTGGGGGCAAAAAGGGAGAAATTTTTCTTATTTTGAGGCAAAATTGCAGCAATTTCACTTATTTCAGGGTAATAAGTCAGAAATTTTCCTTATCTTGTAGCAAAAAATACAGAAATTCCCTTTGTTTTGGGGGAAAAAGACAGAAATTCCACTTATTTTGGGGCAAAATTCCAGAAATTTCACTTATTTTGGGGCAAAATTGTAGAAATTTCACTTATTTTGGGGCAAAATTTCAGAAATTTCACTTTTTTCAGAAAAAAAAAAGTAGAAATTTTTCTATTTGGAAGCAAAAAGGCAGAAATTTCTTTTATTTTGTTACAAAATTGCAGAAATTTTTTTTTATTTTGGGGCAAAAAGGCAGAAATTTCCCATATTTTGGGGCAAAAATGCAGAAATTCCCCTTATTTTGAGGTAAAAAGGCTAAAATTCCCCTTATTTGGGGGCAAAAATGCAGAAATTTCACTTATTTTGGGCCAAACTTGCGGAAATTTCACTTATTTCAGGAAAAAAAGGCAGAAATTTTCCTTATTTTGGGGCAAAAAGGCAGAAATTCCTAATATATTGTGGCAAAAATGCAGAAATTCCCTTTATTTTGAGGTAAAAAGGGTGAAATTCCCCTTATTTGGGGGTAAAACTGCCGAAATTTCGCTTATTTTGGGGCAAAATTGCAGAAATTTCACTTATTTCAGGGTAATAAGTAAGAAATTTTCCATATTTTGGGGCAAAAAAGACAGAAATTCCCTTTGTTTTGGGGGAAAAAGACAGAAATACCACATATTTAGAGGCAAAAAAGCAGAAATTTTCCTTATTTTGGAGCAAAAATGAAGAAATTTCCCTTTTTTATGGCAAAAAGGTTTGCATTCTTCTTATTTTCGGGCAAAAAGGCAGAAATTCCCCGTATTTTGGAGCAAAATTGCAGAAATTCCCCTAATTGTCGGGCAAAAAGGTAGAAATTCCCTATATGTTGGGGCAAAAAGACAGAAATTCTCCTTATTTTGGGGCAAAACTCAGAAATTCCACTTATTTGGGGCAAAATTCCAGAAATTTACCTTATTTTAGAACAAAATTGCAGAAATTTCACTTATTTTGGGGCAAAATTGCAGAAATTTCACTTATTTCAGGGAAAAAAGGCAGAAATTTTCCTTATTTTGGGGCAAAAAGCAGAAATTCCTAATATTTTGTGGCAAAAATGCAGAAATTCCCCTTATTTTGAGGTAAAAAGGCTGAAATTCCCCTTCTTTGTGGGCAAAAAGGCAGAAATTTTCCTTATTTTGGGGCAAAAAAGACAGAAATTCCCTTTTTTTTGGGGAAAAAGACAGAAATTCCACATATTTAGAGGCAAAAAAGCAGAAATTTCCCTTATTTTGGAGCAAAATTGCAAAAATTTCCCTTTTTTATGGCAAAAAGGTATGCATTCTTCTTATTATCGAGCAAAAAGGCAGAAATTTCCCGTATTTTGGAGCAAAATTGCAGAAATTCCCCTAATGTGGGGCAAAAAGGCAGAAATTTCCTATATGTTAGGGCAAAAAGACAGAAATTCTCCTTATTTTGGGGCAAAACTCAGAAATTCCACTTATTTTGGGGCAAAATTCAAGAAATTTCCATTATTTTGGGGGCAAAATTGAAGAAATTTCACTTATTTTGGGGCAAAATTGCAGAAATTTCACTTATTTCAGGAAAAAAAGGCAGAAATTTTCCTTATTTTGGGGCAAAAAAACAGAAATTCCTAATATTTTGTGGCAAAAATGCAGTAATTCCCCTTATTTTGAGGTAAAAAGGCTGATATTCCCCTTCTTTGGGGGCAAAAAGGCAGAAATTTTCCTTATTTTGGGGCAAAAAAGACAGAAATTCCCTTTGTTTTCGGGGAAAAATACAGAAATTCCACATATTTAGAGGCAAAAAAGCAGAAATTTCCCTTATTTTGGAGCAAAATTGCAAAAATTTCCATTTTATGGCAAAAAGGTATGCATTCTTCTTATTATCGAGCAAAAAGGCAGAAATTCCCCGTATTTTGGAGCAAAATTGCAGAAATTCTCCTAATTGTGGGGCAAAAATGCAGAAATTTCACTTATTTTGGGGCAAAATTGGAGAAATTTCACTTATGTCAGGGTAATAAGTCAGAAATTTTTTTAAATTTGGGGCAAAAAAGACAGGAATTCCCTTTGTTTTGGGGGAAAAAGACAGAAATTCCACTTATTTAGACGCAAAAAAGCAGAAATTCCCCTTATTTTGGAGCAAAAATGAAGAAATTTTTCTTTTTTATGGCAAAAAGGTATGCATTCATCTTATTTTCGGGCAAAAACCAGAAATTTCCCGTATTTTGGAGCAAAATTGCAGAAATTCCTCTAATTGTGGGGCAAAAAGGCAGAAATTCCCTATATTTTATGGCATAAAGACAGAAATTCTTCTTATTTTGGGGCAAAACTCAGAAATTCCACATATTTTAAGGCAAAATTCCAGAAATTTCTCTTATTTTGGGGCAAAATTGCAGAAATTTCACTTATTTTGGGGCAAAATTGCAGAAATTTCAGTTTTTTAAGGGAAAAAAAGCAGAAATTTTCTTCTTCTGGGGCAAAAAGGCAAAATTTTCTTTTATTTTGGTACAAAATTGCAGAAAATTTTTTTATTTTGGGCAAAAAGCCAGAAATTTCCCATATTTTGGGGCAAAATGCAGAAATTCTTCTTATTTTGAGGTAAAAAGGCTGAAATTCCCGTTATTTGAGGGCAAAAAGGGAGAAATTTCCCTTATTTTGGGGAAAAATTGCAGAAATTTCACTTATTTCAGGGTAATAAGTAAAAAATTTTCTTTATTTTGAGGCAAAAATACAGAAATTCCCTTTGTTTTGGGGGACAAAGACAGAAATTCCACATATTTAGAGGCATAAATGCAAAAATTCTCTTTATTTTGGAGCAAAAATGAAGAAATTTTCCTTTTTTATGGCAAATAGTTATGCATTCTTCTTATTTTCGGGCAAAAAGGCAGAAATTTCCCTTATTTAGGGCAAAATTCCAGAAATTTCCCTTATTTCATGGTAATAAGTCAGAAATTTTCCTTATTTTGCGCAAAAAAGACAGAAATTCCCTTTGTTTTGGGGGAAAAATACATAAATTCCACTTATTTAGAGACAAAAAAGCAGAAATTCCCCTTATTTTGGGGCAAAATTGCATAAATTTCACTTACTTCAGGGTAATAAGTCAGAAATTTTCCTTATTTTTGGGCAAAAAAGACAGAAATTACCTTTGTTTTGGGGGAAAAAGACAGAAATTCCACTTATTTAGAGGCAAAAAAGCAAAAATTCCCTTTATTTTGGAGCAAAAATGAAGAAATTTTCCTTTTTTATGGCAAAAAGTTATGCATTCTTATTTTCGGGCAAAAAGGCAGAAATTCCCCGTATTTTGGAGCAAAATGGCAGAAATTCCCCTAATTGTGGGGCAAAAAGGCAGAAATTCCCTATATGTTGAGGCAAAAAGACAGAGATTCTCCTTATTTTGGGGCAAAACTCAGAAATTCCACTTATTTTGGGGCAAAATTAAAGAAATTTCACTTATTTTGGGGCAAAATTGTAGAAATTTCACTTATTTTGGGGCAAAATTGCAGAAATTTCACTTATTTTGGGGCAAAATTGCAGAAATTTAACTTATTTGGGTAATAAGTCACAAATTTTCCTTATTTTGGAGCAAAAAGACCGAAATTCTATTTGTATTGGGGGACAAAGACAGAAATTCCACATATTTAGAGGCATAAAAGCAGAAATTCCCCTTATTTTGGAGCAAAAATGAAGAAATTTTCCTTTTTTATGGCAAAAAGGTATGCATTCTTCTTATTTTCGGGCAAAAAGGCAGAAATTCCCTGTATTTTGGAGCAAAATTGCAGAAATTGCCATAATTGTGGGGCAAAAAGGCAGAAATTCCCTATATGTTGAGGCAAAAAGACAGAAATTCTCCTTATTTTGGGTCAAAACTATGAAATTCCAATTATTTTGAGGCAAAATTCCAGAAATTTAACTTATTTTGGGGCAAAATTGTAGAAATTTCACTTATTTTGGGGAAAAATTTCAGAAATTTCACTTATTTCAGAAAAAAAGCAGAAATTTTCTTATTTGGAAGCAAAAAGGCAGAAATTTCTATTATTTTGGTACAAAATTGCAGAAATTTCCCTTATTTTGGGGCAAAATTGTAGAAATTTCACTTATTTTGGGGCAAAAAGGCAGAAATTCCTAATATTTTGTGGCAAAAATGCAGAAATTCCCCTTATTTTGAGGTAAAAAGGCTGAAATTCCCTATATTTGGGGGCAAAAAAGGAAGAAATTTCCCTCTTTTGGGGGCAAAATTGTAGAAATTTCACTTACTTCAGGGTAATAAGTCAGAAATTTTCCTTATTTTGGAACAAAAAAGACAGAAATTCCCTTTGTTTTGGGGGAAAAAGACAGAAATTCCACTTATTTAGAGTCAAAAAGGCAGAAATTCCTTTTATTTTGGAGCAAAAATGAAGAAATTTTCCTTTTTTATGGCAAAAAGGTATGCATTCTTATTTTCGGGCAAAAAGGCAGAAATTCCCCGTCTTTTGGAGCAAAATTGCAGAAATTCCCCTAATTATGGGGCAAAAAGGGAGAAATTCCCTATATATTGGGGCAAAAATACAGAAATTCTCCTTATTTTGGGGTAAAACTCAGAAATTCCACTTATTTTGGGGCAAAATTCCAGAAATTTCACTTATTTTGGGGCAAAATTCTAGAAATTTCACTTATTTTGGGCCAAAATTTCAGAAATTTCACTTATTTTCAGAAAAAAAAAATAGAAATTTTTCTATTTCGAAGCAAAAATGCAGAAATTTCTTTTATCTTGGTACAAAATTGCAGAAATTTTTCTTATTTTGGGGCAAAAAGGCAGAAATTTCCCATATTTTGGGGCAAAAATTTAGAAATTCCCCTTATTTTGAGGTAAAAAGGCTAAAATTCCCCTTATTTGGGGGCAAAAAGGCAGAAATTCCACTTATTTTGGGCCAAAATTGCAGAAATTTCACTTATTTCAGGGAAAAAAGGCAGAAATTTTCCTTATTTTGGGGCAAAAAGGAAGAAATTCCTAATATTTTGTGGAAAAAATAAAGAAATTCCCTTTATTTTGAGGTAAAAAGGGTGAAATTCCCCTTATTTGGGGGTAAAAAGGCCGAAATTTCCATTATTTTGGGGCAAAATTGCAGAAATTTCACTTATTTCAGGTTAATAAGTCAGAAATTTTTTTTATTTTGGGGCAAAAAAGACAGAAATTCCCTTTGTTTTGGAGGAAAAAGACCAAAATACCACTTATTTAGAGGCAAAAAAGCAGAAATTTTCCTTATTTTGGAGCAAAAATTAAGAAATTTCCCTTTTTTATGGCAAAAAGGCAAAAATTCCTTGTATTTTGGAGCAAAATTGCAGAAATTCCCCTAATTGTCAGGCATAAAGGTAGAAATTCCATATATGTTGGGGCAAAAAGACAGAAATTCTCCTTATTTTGGGGCGAAACTCAGAAATTCCACTTATTTGGGGCAAAATTCCAGAAATTTACCTTATTTTAGGGCAAAATTGCAGAAATTTCACTTATTTTGGGGCAAAATTGCAGAAATTTCACTTATTTCAGGGAAAAAAAGCAGAAATTTTCCTTATTTTGGGGCAAAAAACAGAAATTCCTAATATTTTGTAGTAAAAATGCAGAAATTCCCCTTATTTTGAGGTAAAAAGGCTGAAATTCCCCTTATTTGGGGGCAAAAAGGCAGTAATTTTCCTTATTTTGGGGCAAAATTGCAGAAATTTCACTTATTTCAGGGTGATAAGTAAGAAATTTTCCTTATTTTGGAACAAAAAAGACAGAAATTCCCTTTGTTTCAGGGGAAAAAGACAGATATTCCACTTATTTAGAGTCAAAAAGGCATAAATACCCCTTATTTTGGAGCAAAAATGAAGATATTTCCCTTTTTTTATGGCAAAAAGGTATGCATTCTTCTTATTTTCAGGCAAAAAGGCAGAAATTCCCTGTATTTTGAGCAACATTGCAGAAATTCCCCTAATTGTGGGGCAAAAAGGCAGAAATTCCCTATATGTTGGGGCAAAAAGACAGACATTCTTCTTATTTTGGGGCAAAACTCAGAAATTCCACTTATTTTGGGGCAAAATTCCAGAAATTTCCCATATTTGGGGGCCAAATTGCAGAAATTTCACTTATTTTGGGGCAAAATTTCAGAAATTTAACTTATTTCAGGGAAAAAAAGCAGAAATTTTTTTTTTTTGGGGCAAAAAGGCAGAAATTTCCCATATTTTGAAGCAAAAATGCAGAAATTCCCCTTATTTTGAGGTAAAAATGCTGAAATTCCCCTTATTTGGGTGCAAAAACGCAGAAATTTCTCTTATTTTGAGGCAAAATTGCAGAAATTTCACTTATTTCAGGATAATAAATCAGAAATTTTCTTTATTTTGGGGCAAGAAAGACAGAAATTCTATTTGTTTTCGGGGAAAAAACAGGAATTCGAATTATTTAGAGGAAAAAAGCAGAAATTCTTATTTTGGAGCAAAAATGAAAAAATTTTACTTTTTTATGGCAAAAAGGTATGCATTCTTCTTATTTTCAGACAAAAAGGCAGAAATTCCCCGTATTTTGGAGCAAAATTGCAGAAATTACTCTAATTGTGGGGCAAAATAGGCAGAAATTCCTTATATGTTGGGGCAAAAAGACAGAAATTCTCCTTATTTTGGGGCAAAACTCAGAAATTTCACTTATTTTGGGACAAAATTGCAGAAATTTCAGTTATTTCAGAAAAAAAAAGCAGAAATTTTCTTATTTTGGGGCAAAAAGGCAGAAAATTCCCATATTTTGGGGCAAAATTGCAGAAATTCCCCTAATTGTGGGGCAAAAAGGCAGAAATTCCCTATATGTTGGGGCAAAAAGACAGACATTCTTCTTATTTTGGGGCAAAACTCAGAAATTCCACTTATTTTGGGGCAAAATTCCAGAAATTTCCCATATTTTGGGGCCAAATTGCAGAAATTTCACTTATTTTGGGGCAAAATTTCAGAAATTTCACTTATTTCAGGGAAAAAAAGCAGAATTTTTTTTATTTTGGGGCAAAAAGGCAGAAATTTCCCATATTTTGAAGAAAAATGCAGAAATTCCCCTTATTTTGAGGTAAAAATGCTATAATTCCCCTTATTTGGGTGCAAAAACCCAGAAATTTCTTTTATTTTGAGGCAAAATTGCAGAAATTTCACTTATTTCAGGATAATAAATCAGAAATTTTCTTTATTTTGGGGCAAGAAAGACAGAAATTCTATTTGTTTTCGGGGAAAAAACAGAAATTCGAATTATTTAGAGGAAAAAAGCAGAAATTCTTCTTATTTTGGAGCAAAAATGAAAAAATTTTACTTTTTTATGGCAAAAAGGTATGCATTCTTCTTATTTTCAGACAAAAAGGCCGAAATTCCCCGTATTTTGGAGCAAAATTGCAGAAATTACTCTAATTGTGGGGCAAAAAGGCAGAAATTCCTTATATGTTGGGGCAAAAAGACAGAAATTCTTTTTATTTTGTGGCAAAACTCAGAAATTTCACTTATTTTGGGACAAAATTGCAGAAATTTCAGTTATTTCAGAAAAAAAAGCAGAAATTTTCTTATTTTGGGGCAAAAAGGCAGAAAATTCCCATATTTTGGGGCAAAAATGCAGAAATTCCCCTTATTTTGGGGTAAAAATCTGAAATTCCCTTATTTGGGGGCAAAAAAGCAGAAATTTCACTTATTTAAGCAAAAAAAGTCAGAAATTTTCCTTATTTTGGGGCAAAAAGACAGAAATTCCTTTTGTTTTAGAGAAAAAAGACAGAAATTCCACTTATTTAGAGGCAAAAAAGCAGAAATTCCCCTTATTTTGAGGTAAAAAGGCTGAAATTCCCCTTATTTTGGGGCAAAAAGGCAGAAATTTCCTTTATTTTGAGGCAAAATTGCAGAAATTTCACTTATTTCAGGGTAATAAGTCAGAAATTTTCCTTATTTTGGGGCAAAAAAGACAGAAATTCCCTTTGTTTTGGGAGAAAAAGACAGAAATTCCACTTATTTAGAGGCAAATGCAGAAATTCCCCTTATTTTGGAGCAAAAATGAAGAAATTTCTTTTTTTTATGGCAAAAAGGTATGCATTCTTCTTATTTTCGGACAAAAAGGCAGAAATTCCCCGTATTTTGGAGCAAAATTGCAGAAATTCCCCTAATTGTGGGGCAAAAAGGCAGAAATTCCCTATATGTTGGGGCAAAAGGACAGAAATTCTCCTTATTTTGTGGCAAAACTCAGAAATACCACTTATTTTGAGGCAAAATTCCAGAAATTTCCCTTATTTTGTGGAAAAATTGCAGAAATTTCACTTATTTTGGGCAAAATTGCAGAAATTTCACTTATTTCAGAAAAAAAGCAGAATTTTTTTTATTTTGGAGCAAAAAGGCAGAAATTTCTTTTATTTTGGTACAAAATTGAAGAAATTTTTCTTATTTTGGGGCAAAAACGCAGAAATTTCCCATATTTTGGGGCAAAACTGCAGAAATTTCCCTTTTTTTGACGTAAAAAGGCTGAAATTCCCCTTATTTGGGGGCAAAAAGGGAGAAATTTTTCTTATTTTGAGGCAAAATTGCAGCAATTTCACTTATTTCAGGGTAATAAGTCAGAAATTTTCCTTATCTTGTAGCAAAAAATACAGAAATTCCCTTTGTTTTGGGGGAAAAAGACAGAAATTCCACTTATTTTGGGGCAAAATTCCAGAAATTTCACTTATTTTGGGGCAAAATTGTAGAAATTTCACTTATTTTGGGGCAAAATTTCAGAAATTTCACTTTTTTCAGAAAAAAAAAAGTAGAAATTTTTCTATTTGGAAGCAAAAAGGCAGAAATTTCTTTTATTTTGTTACAAAATTGCAGAAATTTTTTTTTATTTTGGGGCAAAAAGGCAGAAATTTCCCATATTTTGGGGCAAAAATGCAGAAATTCCCCTTATTTTGAGGTAAAAAGGCTAAAATTCCCCTTATTTGGGGGCAAAAATGCAGAAATTTCACTTATTTTGGGCCAAACTTGCGGAAATTTCACTTATTTCAGGAAAAAAAGGCAGAAATTTTCCTTATTTTGGGGCAAAAAGGCAGAAATTCCTAATATATTGTGGCAAAAATGCAGAAATTCCCTTTATTTTGAGGTAAAAAGGGTGAAATTCCCCTTATTTGGGGGTAAAACTGCCGAAATTTCGCTTATTTTGGGGCAAAATTGCAGAAATTTCACTTATTTCAGGGTAATAAGTAAGAAATTTTCCATATTTTGGGGCAAAAAAGACAGAAATTCCCTTTGTTTTGGGGGAAAAAGACAGAAATACCACATATTTAGAGGCAAAAAAGCAGAAATTTTCCTTATTTTGGAGCAAAAATGAAGAAATTTCCCTTTTTTATGGCAAAAAGGTTTGCATTCTTCTTATTTTCGGGCAAAAAGGCAGAAATTCCCCGTATTTTGGAGCAAAATTGCAGAAATTCCCCTAATTGTCGGGCAAAAAGGTAGAAATTCCCTATATGTTGGGGCAAAAAGACAGAAATTCTCCTTATTTTGGGGCAAAACTCAGAAATTCCACTTATTTGGGGCAAAATTCCAGAAATTTACCTTATTTTAGAACAAAATTGCAGAAATTTCACTTATTTTGGGGCAAAATTGCAGAAATTTCACTTATTTCAGGGAAAAAAGGCAGAAATTTTCCTTATTTTGGGGCAAAAAGCAGAAATTCCTAATATTTTGTGGCAAAAATGCAGAAATTCCCCTTATTTTGAGGTAAAAAGGCTGAAATTCCCCTTCTTTGTGGGCAAAAAGGCAGAAATTTTCCTTATTTTGGGGCAAAAAAGACAGAAATTCCCTTTTTTTTGGGGAAAAAGACAGAAATTCCACATATTTAGAGGCAAAAAAGCAGAAATTTCCCTTATTTTGGAGCAAAATTGCAAAAATTTCCCTTTTTTATGGCAAAAAGGTATGCATTCTTCTTATTATCGAGCAAAAAGGCAGAAATTTCCCGTATTTTGGAGCAAAATTGCAGAAATTCCCCTAATGTGGGGCAAAAAGGCAGAAATTTCCTATATGTTAGGGCAAAAAGACAGAAATTCTCCTTATTTTGGGGCAAAACTCAGAAATTCCACTTATTTTGGGGCAAAATTCAAGAAATTTCCATTATTTTGGGGGCAAAATTGAAGAAATTTCACTTATTTTGGGGCAAAATTGCAGAAATTTCACTTATTTCAGGAAAAAAAGGCAGAAATTTTCCTTATTTTGGGGCAAAAAAACAGAAATTCCTAATATTTTGTGGCAAAAATGCAGTAATTCCCCTTATTTTGAGGTAAAAAGGCTGATATTCCCCTTCTTTGGGGGCAAAAAGGCAGAAATTTTCCTTATTTTGGGGCAAAAAAGACAGAAATTCCCTTTGTTTTCGGGGAAAAATACAGAAATTCCACATATTTAGAGGCAAAAAAGCAGAAATTTCCCTTATTTTGGAGCAAAATTGCAAAAATTTCCATTTTATGGCAAAAAGGTATGCATTCTTCTTATTATCGAGCAAAAAGGCAGAAATTCCCCGTATTTTGGAGCAAAATTGCAGAAATTCTCCTAATTGTGGGGCAAAAATGCAGAAATTTCACTTATTTTGGGGCAAAATTGGAGAAATTTCACTTATGTCAGGGTAATAAGTCAGAAATTTTTTTAAATTTGGGGCAAAAAAGACAGGAATTCCCTTTGTTTTGGGGGAAAAAGACAGAAATTCCACTTATTTAGACGCAAAAAAGCAGAAATTCCCCTTATTTTGGAGCAAAAATGAAGAAATTTTTCTTTTTTATGGCAAAAAGGTATGCATTCATCTTATTTTCGGGCAAAAACCAGAAATTTCCCGTATTTTGGAGCAAAATTGCAGAAATTCCTCTAATTGTGGGGCAAAAAGGCAGAAATTCCCTATATTTTATGGCATAAAGACAGAAATTCTTCTTATTTTGGGGCAAAACTCAGAAATTCCACATATTTTAAGGCAAAATTCCAGAAATTTCTCTTATTTTGGGGCAAAATTGCAGAAATTTCACTTATTTTGGGGCAAAATTGCAGAAATTTCAGTTTTTTAAGGGAAAAAAAGCAGAAATTTTCTTCTTCTGGGGCAAAAAGGCAAAATTTTCTTTTATTTTGGTACAAAATTGCAGAAAATTTTTTTATTTTGGGCAAAAAGCCAGAAATTTCCCATATTTTGGGGCAAAATGCAGAAATTCTTCTTATTTTGAGGTAAAAAGGCTGAAATTCCCGTTATTTGAGGGCAAAAAGGGAGAAATTTCCCTTATTTTGGGGAAAAATTGCAGAAATTTCACTTATTTCAGGGTAATAAGTAAAAAATTTTCTTTATTTTGAGGCAAAAATACAGAAATTCCCTTTGTTTTGGGGGACAAAGACAGAAATTCCACATATTTAGAGGCATAAATGCAAAAATTCTCTTTATTTTGGAGCAAAAATGAAGAAATTTTCCTTTTTTATGGCAAATAGTTATGCATTCTTCTTATTTTCGGGCAAAAAGGCAGAAATTTCCCTTATTTGGGGCAAAATTCCAGAAATTTCCCTTATTTCATGGTAATAAGTCAGAAATTTTCCTTATTTTGCGCAAAAAAGACAGAAATTCCCTTTGTTTTGGGGGAAAAATACATAAATTCCACTTATTTAGAGACAAAAAAGCAGAAATTCCCCTTATTTTGGGGCAAAATTGCATAAATTTCACTTACTTCAGGGTAATAAGTCAGAAATTTTCCTTATTTTTGGGCAAAAAAGACAGAAATTACCTTTGTTTTGGGGGAAAAAGACAGAAATTCCACTTATTTAGAGGCAAAAAAGCAAAAATTCCCTTTATTTTGGAGCAAAAATGAAGAAATTTTCCTTTTTTATGGCAAAAAGTTATGCATTCTTATTTTCGGGCAAAAAGGCAGAAATTCCCCGTATTTTGGAGCAAAATGGCAGAAATTCCCCTAATTGTGGGGCAAAAAGGCAGAAATTCCCTATATGTTGAGGCAAAAAGACAGAGATTCTCCTTATTTTGGGGCAAAACTCAGAAATTCCACTTATTTTGGGGCAAAATTCCAGAAATTTCACTTATTTTGGGGCAAAATTGTAGAAATTTCACTTATTTTGGGGCAAAATTGCAGAAATTTCACTTATTTTGGGGCAAAATTGCAGAAATTTAACTTATTTGGGTAATAAGTCACAAATTTTCCTTATTTTGGAGCAAAAAGACCGAAATTCTATTTGTATTGGGGGACAAAGACAGAAATTCCACATATTTAGAGGCATAAAAGCAGAAATTCCCCTTATTTTGGAGCAAAAATGAAGAAATTTTCCTTTTTTATGGCAAAAAGGTATGCATTCTTCTTATTTTCGGGCAAAAAGGCAGAAATTCCCTGTATTTTGGAGCAAAATTGCAGAAATTGCCATAATTGTGGGGCAAAAAGGCAGAAATTCCCTATATGTTGAGGCAAAAAGACAGAAATTCTCCTTATTTTGGGTCAAAACTATGAAATTCCAATTATTTTGAGGCAAAATTCCAGAAATTTAACTTATTTTGGGGCAAAATTGTAGAAATTTCACTTATTTTGGGGAAAAATTTCAGAAATTTCACTTATTTCAGAAAAAAAGCAGAAATTTTCTTATTTGGAAGCAAAAAGGCAGAAATTTCTATTATTTTGGTACAAAATTGCAGAAATTTCCCTTATTTTGGGGCAAAATTGTAGAAATTTCACTTATTTTGGGGCAAAAAGGCAGAAATTCCTAATATTTTGTGGCAAAAATGCAGAAATTCCCCTTATTTTGAGGTAAAAAGGCTGAAATTCCCTATATTTGGGGGCAAAAAAGGAAGAAATTTCCCTTTTTTGGGGGCAAAATTGTAGAAATTTCACTTACTTCAGGGTAATAAGTCAGAAATTTTCCTTATTTTGGAACAAAAAAGACAGAAATTCCCTTTGTTTTGGGGGAAAAAGACAGAAATTCCACTTATTTAGAGTCAAAAAGGCAGAAATTCCTTTTATTTTGGAGCAAAAATGAAGAAATTTTCCTTTTTTATGGCAAAAAGGTATGCATTCTTATTTTCGGGCAAAAAGGCAGAAATTCCCCGTCTTTTGGAGCAAAATTGCAGAAATTCCCCTAATTATGGGGCAAAAAGGGAGAAATTCCCTATATATTGGGGCAAAAATACAGAAATTCTCCTTATTTTGGGGTAAAACTCAGAAATTCCACTTATTTTGGGGCAAAATTCCAGAAATTTCACTTATTTTGGGGCAAAATTCTAGAAATTTCACTTATTTTGGGCCAAAATTTCAGAAATTTCACTTATTTTCAGAAAAAAAAAATAGAAATTTTTCTATTTCGAAGCAAAAATGCAGAAATTTCTTTTATCTTGGTACAAAATTGCAGAAATTTTTCTTATTTTGGGGCAAAAAGGCAGAAATTTCCCATATTTTGGGGCAAAAATTTAGAAATTCCCCTTATTTTGAGGTAAAAAGGCTAAAATTCCCCTTATTTGGGGGCAAAAAGGCAGAAATTCCACTTATTTTGGGCCAAAATTGCAGAAATTTCACTTATTTCAGGGAAAAAAGGCAGAAATTTTCCTTATTTTGGGGCAAAAAGGAAGAAATTCCTAATATTTTGTGGAAAAAATAAAGAAATTCCCTTTATTTTGAGGTAAAAAGGGTGAAATTCCCCTTATTTGGGGGTAAAAAGGCCGAAATTTCCATTATTTTGGGGCAAAATTGCAGAAATTTCACTTATTTCAGGTTAATAAGTCAGAAATTTTTTTTATTTTGGGGCAAAAAAGACAGAAATTCCCTTTGTTTTGGAGGAAAAAGACCAAAATACCACTTATTTAGAGGCAAAAAAGCAGAAATTTTCCTTATTTTGGAGCAAAAATTAAGAAATTTCCCTTTTTTATGGCAAAAAGGCAAAAATTCCTTGTATTTTGGAGCAAAATTGCAGAAATTCCCCTAATTGTCAGGCATAAAGGTAGAAATTCCATATATGTTGGGGCAAAAAGACAGAAATTCTCCTTATTTTGGGGCGAAACTCAGAAATTCCACTTATTTGGGGCAAAATTCCAGAAATTTACCTTATTTTAGGGCAAAATTGCAGAAATTTCACTTATTTTGGGGCAAAATTGCAGAAATTTCACTTATTTCAGGGAAAAAAAGCAGAAATTTTCCTTATTTTGGGGCAAAAAACAGAAATTCCTAATATTTTGTAGTAAAAATGCAGAAATTCCCCTTATTTTGAGGTAAAAAGGCTGAAATTCCCCTTATTTGGGGGCAAAAAGGCAGTAATTTTCCTTATTTTGGGGCAAAATTGCAGAAATTTCACTTATTTCAGGGTGATAAGTAAGAAATTTTCCTTATTTTGGAACAAAAAAGACAGAAATTCCCTTTGTTTCAGGGGAAAAAGACAGATATTCCACTTATTTAGAGTCAAAAAGGCATAAATACCCCTTATTTTGGAGCAAAAATGAAGATATTTCCCTTTTTTTATGGCAAAAAGGTATGCATTCTTCTTATTTTCAGGCAAAAAGGCAGAAATTCCCTGTATTTTGAGCAACATTGCAGAAATTCCCCTAATTGTGGGGCAAAAAGGCAGAAATTCCCTATATGTTGGGGCAAAAAGACAGACATTCTTCTTATTTTGGGGCAAAACTCAGAAATTCCACTTATTTTGGGGCAAAATTCCAGAAATTTCCCATATTTGGGGGCCAAATTGCAGAAATTTCACTTATTTTGGGGCAAAATTTCAGAAATTTAACTTATTTCAGGGAAAAAAAGCAGAAATTTTTTTTTTTTGGGGCAAAAAGGCAGAAATTTCCCATATTTTGAAGCAAAAATGCAGAAATTCCCCTTATTTTGAGGTAAAAATGCTGAAATTCCCCTTATTTGGGTGCAAAAACGCAGAAATTTCTCTTATTTTGAGGCAAAATTGCAGAAATTTCACTTATTTCAGGATAATAAATCAGAAATTTTCTTTATTTTGGGGCAAGAAAGACAGAAATTCTATTTGTTTTCGGGGAAAAAACAGGAATTCGAATTATTTAGAGGAAAAAAGCAGAAATTCTTATTTTGGAGCAAAAATGAAAAAATTTTACTTTTTTATGGCAAAAAGGTATGCATTCTTCTTATTTTCAGACAAAAAGGCAGAAATTCCCCGTATTTTGGAGCAAAATTGCAGAAATTACTCTAATTGTGGGGCAAAATAGGCAGAAATTCCTTATATGTTGGGGCAAAAAGACAGAAATTCTCCTTATTTTGGGGCAAAACTCAGAAATTTCACTTATTTTGGGACAAAATTGCAGAAATTTCAGTTATTTCAGAAAAAAAAAGCAGAAATTTTCTTATTTTGGGGCAAAAAGGCAGAAAATTCCCATATTTTGGGGCAAAAATGCAGAAATTCCCCTTATTTTGGGGTAAAAATCTGAAATTCCCTTATATGGGGGCAAAAAAGCAGAAATTTCACTTATTTAAGGAAAAAAAGTCAGAAATTTTCCTTATTTTGGGGCAAAAAGACAGAAATTCCTTTTGTTTTAGAGAAAAAAGACAGAAATTCCACTTATTTAGAGGCAAAAAAGCAGAAATTCCCCTTATTTTGAGGTAAAAAGGCTGAAATTCCCCTTATTTTGGGGCAAAAAGGCAGAAATTTCCTTTATTTTGAGGCAAAATTGCAGAAATTTTACTTATTTCAGGGTAATAAGTCAGAAATTTTCCTTATTTTGGGGCAAAAAAGACAGAAATTTCCTTTGTTTTGGGGGAAAAAGACAGAAATTCCACTTATTTAGAGGCAAATGCAGAAATTCCCCTTATTTTGGAGCAAAAATGAAGAAATTTCCCTTTTTTATGGCAAAAAGGTATGCATTCTTCTTATTTTCAGACAAAAAGGCAGAAATTCCCCGTATTTTGGAGCAAAATTGCAGAAATTCCCCTAATTGTGGGGCAAAAAGGCAGAAATTCCCTATATGTTGGGGCAAAAGGACAGAAATTCTTTTTATTTTGTGGCAAAACTCAGAAATACCACTTATTTTGAGGCAAAATTCCAGAAATTTCCCTTATTTTGTGGAAAAATTGCAGAAATTTCACTTATTTTGGGCAAAATTGCAGAAATTTCACTTATTTCAGAAAAAAAGCAGAATTTTTTTTATTTTGGGGCAAAAAGGCAGAAATTTCTTTTATTTTGGTACAAAATTGAAGAAATTTTTTTTATTTTGGGGCAAAAACGCAGAAATTTCCCATATTTTGGGGCAAAACTGCAGAAATTTCCCTTTTTTTGACGTAAAAAGGCTGAAATTCCCCTTATTTGGGGGCAAAAAGGGAGAAATTTTTCTTATTTTGAGGCAAAATTGCAGCAATTTCACTCATTTCAGGGTAATAAGTCAGAAATTTTCCTTATCTTGGGGCAAAAAATACAGAAATTCCCTTTGTTTTGGGGGAAAAAGACAGAAATTCCACTTATTTTGGGGCAAAATTCCAGAAATTTCACTTATTTTGGGGCAAAATTGTAGAAATTTCACTTATTTTGGGGCAAAATTTCAGAAATTTCACTTTTTTCAGAAAAAAAGTAGAAATTTTTCTATTTGGAAGCAAAAAGGCAGAAATTTCTTTTATTTTGTTACAAAATTGCAGAAATTTTTCTTATTTTGGGGCAAAAAGGCAGAAATTTCCCATATTTTGGGGCAAAAATGCAGAAATTCCCCTTATTTTGAGGTAAAAAGGCTAAAATTCCCCTTATTTCGGGGCAAAAAGGCAGAAATTTCACTTATTTTGGGCCAAACTTGCGGAAATTTCACTTATTTCAGGGAAAAAAGGCAGAAATTTTCCTTATTTTGGGGCAAAAAGGCAGAAATTCCTAATATATTGTGGCAAAAATGCAGAAATTCCCTTTATTTTGAGGTAAAAAGGGTGAAATTCCCCTTATTTGGGGGTAAAACTGCCGAAATTTCGCTTATTTTGGGGCAAAATTGCAGAAATTTCACTTATTTCAGGGTAATAAGTAAGAAATTTTCCATATTTTGGGGCAAAAAAGACAGAAATTCCCTTTGTTTTTGGGGAAAAAGACAGAAATACCACTTATTTAGAGGCAAAAAAGCAGAAATTTTCCTTATTTTGGAGCAAAAATGAAGAAATTTCCCTTTTTTATGGCAAAAAGGTATGCATTCTTCTTATTTTCGGGCAAAAAGGCAGAAATTCCCCGTATTTTGGAGCAAAATTGCAGAAATTCCCCTAATTGTCGGGCAAAAAGGTAGAAATTCCCTATATGTTGGGGCAAAAAGACAGAAATTCTCCTTATTTTGGGGCAAAACTCAGAAATTCCACTTATTTGGGGCAAAATTCCAGAAATTTACCTTATTTTAGAACAAAATTGCAGAAATTTCACTTATTTTGGGGCAAAATTGCAGAAATTTCACTTATTTCAGGGAAAAAAGGCAGAAATTTTCCTTATTTTGGGGCAAAAAGCAGAAATTCCTAATATTTTGTGGCAAAAATGCAGAAATTCCCCTTATTTTGAGGTAAAAAGGCTGAAATTCCCCTTATTTGGGGGCAAAAAGGCAGTAATTTCCATTATTTTGGGGCAAAATTGAAGAAATTTCAGTTATTTCAGGGTAATAAGTAAGAAATTTTTTTTATTTTGGAAGAAAAAAGACAGAAATTCCCTTTGTTTTGGGGGAAAAAGACAGAAATTCCACTTATTTAGAGTCAAAAAGGCAGAAATTCCCCTTATTTTGAAGCAAAAATGAAGAAATTTCCCTTTTTTATGGCAAAAAGTTATGCATTCTTCTTATTTTCAGGCAAAAAGGCAGAAATTCCCTGTAATTTGAGCAACATTGCAGAAATTCCCCAAATTATGGGGCAAAAAGGCAGAAATTCCCTATATGTTGGGGCAAAAAGACAGACATTCTTCTTATTTTGGGGCAAAACTGAGAAATTCCACTTATTTTGGGGCAAAATTCCAGAAATTTCCCATATTTTGGGGCCAAATTGCAGAAATTTCACTTATTTTGGGGCAAAATTTCAGAAATTTCACTTATTTCAGGGAAAAAAAGCAGAAATTTTTTTATTTTGGGGCAAAAAGGCAGAAATTTCCCATATTTTGAAGCAAAAATGCAGAAATTCCCCTTATTTTGAGGTAAAAAGGCTGAAATTCCCCTTATTTGGGTGCAAAAAGGCAGAAATTTTTCTTATTTAGAGGCAAAATTGCAGAAATTTCACTTATTTCAGGGTAATAAATCAGAAATTTTCTTTATTTTGGGGCAAAAAAGACAGAAATTCTATTTGTTTTGGGGGAAAAAAAAGAAATTCGAATTATTTAGAGGAAAAAAGCAGAAATTCTTCTTATTTTGGAGCAAAAATGAAAAAATTTTCCTTTTTTATGG